>NC_141878.1:443935506-445185506 GCF_056163025.1 Triticum urartu | reverse complement strand
CGACCTCCTCTACTGCGCGCACGCGCGCGCACCGCGGTCGGGCCGCGCCCTAGCCGCGCGCCGCTCCGTCCAGACGAGCCTGTCGCCCCGCGCTGATGCGACTCGCATGCACCGCTCGCTCACCGCGCGTCGCGTCACCGCCCCGTTTCCCCCCGCTGCACCGCGCCCTCGCCACGGTCGCGCACGGTCGCGCCCCTCCCTCCGTCCTCCCGCGCGCGCTGCTGCCGCGCATGCCTCTGCTCGCCCGCGCTCCGGCTCCCTCCGCTGCCTCTGTTGCTGCTGCTCCTCCACCATTTCCCCGCTCCGGCCCCTCCCGCTCGCCGCGCTGCTCTGTTCCCTGCGCCGTCCGCCGCCCGCGTCGTGGCGGCGCTCTGTCTCGCCGGCGAGCAGTGCCTGAGGCCAGCGCCCGGGTTTACCCCCCCCCCCCCCTCCCCCCAATCGGGCGCCCAGCGCCCGTTAACCCGCATCAGCCCCCTGGGGCCAATGACAAGGGGCCCCACGCCCCCTGGACGTTTAAAAAAATAAGATGAGAAAATGATAAAAAAATAAAATAAAAATAATTAATTAAAGAAATAATAAACTTAATTAATTAAACTAATCAAATAACTAAATTAATTAAACGTTAGTTATCTAATTAACCTAGTTAGTTAATTAGCTAATTAATTAGTCAATGATAGTGGGGCCCACCCCTAATTAATCCTGATTAGGTCAATAGATATGTTTAATTAAAATGTGTCACTGACCAGTGGGACCCACTGGTCAGGTTGACCAGTCAACCCCTGTTGACTGCTGATGTCAGCATGACATCATGCTAATGTCATAAATCCATTTTCAAATTAAATTAAATAGTTATTAAATTTCAGAAATTAGTAAATCTTTAGAAAATCATATCTTTTAATCCGTAACTCGGATTAAATTATTTTCAACATGAAAGTTGCTCAGAACAATGAGACGAATCCGGATACGCAGCCCGTTCGTCCGTCACGCATCCCTAGCATAGCGAACAAAAAACTTTCCCCCTCCGATTCATCTGTCCGAAAACGCGAAACACCGGGGATAATTTCCCGGATGTTTCCCCCCTTCACCGGTACCACCTCGTACCGCGTTAGGGCACACCTAGCATCACGCTTTGTCATGTCATGCATCGTCATGCATTTGTTTGCATTATATTTATTGTTTCTTCCCCCTCTTCTCTCGCTAGACACCGAGACCGACACTGCTGCTACCCAGTACGACTACGGTGTTGACGACCCCTCTCTCTTGCCAGAGCAACCAGGCAAGCCCCCCCTTTGATCACCAGATATCGCCTACTCTTCCCTCTACTACTTGCATTAGAGTAGTGTAGCATGTTACTGCTTTCCGTTAATCCTATTCCGATGCATAGCCTGTCATTGTTGCTCCAGCTGTTGATACCTTACCTGCAATCCTAAATGCTTAGTATAGGATGCTAGTTTACCATCAGTGGCCCTACATTCTTGTCTGTCTGCCATGCTATACTATCGGACCATGATCACTTGGGAGGTGGTCACGGGTATATACTTATACATAATATATGATACTTGTGGTGGTTAAAGTCGGGTCAGCTCGTAGGAGTACCCGCGAGTGATTCCGATGTTGGGGGCTGAAGGGCAGGTGGCTCCATCCCGGTAGAGGTGGGACTGAGTTCCCGAAGGCCCCCGACTGTTACTTTGTGGCGGAGCGACAGGGCAAGTTGAGACCACCTAGGAGAGAGGTGGGCCTGGCCCTGGTCGGCGTCCGTGGTTATTTTAGAATAACACGTTTGACGAGATTTTGGTATTTGATCTGAGTCTGGCTACTGGCTTATACGCACTAACCATCTACGCGGGGACATTTATGGGCACTCGACGTCATGGTATCAACCGAAGCCTTCGTGACGTCAGCGACTGAGCGGCGCGCGCCGGATTGGACTGGAATGCCTGCTAGGCTAGGTCTGCTTCCGTCCGCGTTCGCAACGTGCAGGTGTGCAAAGGGCGATGGGCCCAGACCCCTGCGCCATAGGATTTAGACCGGCGTGCTAACCTCTCTATTGTGCCTAGGTAGGGTTGCGACGTGTTGATCTTCCAAGGCCGGGCATGACCCAGAAAAGTGTGTCCGGCCAAATCGGATCGAGCGTGTTGGGTTATGTGGTGCACCCCTGCAGGGAAGTTAATCTATTCGAATAGCCGTGATCTTCGGTAACAGGACGACTTGGAGTTGTACCTTGACCTTATGACAACTAGAACCGGATACTTAATAAAACACACCCTTCCAAGTGCCAGATACAACCCGGTGATCGCTCTCTCATAGGGCGATGAGGGGAGGATCATTGGTTAGGATTATGCTATGCGATGCTACTTGGTGAACTTACCATCTACTCTCTTCTCCTGCTGCAAGATGGAGGTTACTAGAAGCATAGTCTTCCATAGGACTAGCTATCCCCCTCTTATTCCGGCATTCTGCAGTTCAGTCCACATATGATACCCCCTTTTCCATTTGATACCAATGCATACATTTGTAGTGTAGCTCCTTGCTTGTGAGTACTTTGGATGAGTACTCACGGTTGCTTTTCTCCCCCTTTTCCCCTTGCCTATACCCGATTGCTGCGACCAGATGTTGGAGCCCAGGATCTAGACGCCACCGTCGACGATGACTCCTACTATACTGGAGGTGCCTACTACTACGTGCAGCCCGCTGACGACGACCAGGAGTAGTTTAGGAGGATCCCAGGCAGGAGGCCTGCACCTCTTTCGATCTGTATCCCAGTTTGTGCTAGCCTTCTTAAGGTAAACTTGTTTAACTTATGTCTGTACTCAAATTTTGTTGCTTCCGCTGACTCGTCTATGATCGAGCTCTTGGATTCGAGCCCTCGAGGCCCCTGGCTTGTAATATGATGCTTGTATGACTTATTTTATTTGTAGAGTTGTGTTGTGATATCTTCCCGTGAGTCCCTGATCTTGATCGTACACGTTTGCATGTATGATTAGTGTACGATTAAATCGGGGGCGTCACAAGTTGGTATCAGAGCCGACTGCCTGTAGGAATCCCCTTTTCAACTCCTTGGCCGAAGTTGAGTCTAGACATTGAAAAACTTTTACTAACATGGTTGTGTGTCTTACGGGCACACGTCGCCATTGGGTGGTAGTAGGATCTTTTATTCCTCAACCTATACTCTGGGACTCTAACATCTCTTCTATTCGGGTTAAACGATTTTACTAACTCTGACTCTAGGTTCTCGATAATGCTTTCTCCGGAGAGCCCCTTATTACAGATGATCGTCTGCTGCACCAGAAGAATCCGAAGAAACTCTCCGATGTTCTCTTGAGACTTTATGGCGTCGCTTTTGCAATTCCCTTCCACCGATAAACCCCTGTGGATAACCACGTATACTCGCCTTTCATACGATGCTTCCCAGCTGATCTTGTTATTACGGGATACCTCGAAATTCTCTCTGTTGTTCCGAGAATCCTTTGAGCTTACTGCCTTGTTGTTCTCTGTCACCTAAATACCCCTACGGATAATTCTCGCACTTATCGAGTATCCGCTCATTCCAAGTTGTTCATGTGTTTCGCCAAAGACTTCAAAATATCATTCGATCTTCCAAAAATCCCGAGCAGCCTATTGCTCTTGAAATTCTCGCTTGCTTGAATTATGGTTAATCCCATAAGTTTCTTAATCTTATTGGCCTCCCTTGTCTTTATCATTTTAAGTCCGTTGATTCAATATGTTGAGGATGCCCGCATTCCACGGTCGAATCCTAGGATTCATCCTTCCGGCCCAGACATCATTTGGATATGAGTCGGTTCTTGACCAATCAATGCCTTGATCGTTTGTGCTTCTAAGTCTATTGAACTTATTCATTTTCGATCAGAACGATTGCTTCTGATCCCTTGATTTGGAAATCATAAAATTTCCTTACATTGAGCTTTGAGTTAGTTAGTTGTTTTTATTAGCTGATCCCCTTGCATTCTTTCTTCTTCTGGTAGAGTACCGATACTCACATCAGCTCCGTTGTGGATCGGCAGATCCATTGTTGGATTTCATCTGACATCATATTCAATAACCTTGTGAGCCTTTCCACCGTTATATAATACCTTTGGTAAATTGTATCCTCTGCCTTGTCAACCATGCTCTACTTTCGAGCTTGTGTTATTTACGATTGGAGCTTGTGGTATATGATTCCACGATACCCTGACGGGTTGAACCTATGCCTTTCTTAATCTGTGTGAACCCGAAAGTTTTCACGGGTCATACTCCTCTGGTAATTCACCAGGTAGGTTTTGACACTGAAATCATTTTTAACTAGAGAAGTGAATGAAAGGTTATGCATTGAAGAAGTGGGAGTCGACCTTGAACTTTGTGTTCATGCCCATGGACACGATGTAGATCTTACCGTTAAAGCTTCTCTTAAATTAAATTTTCCCCTTGGTATAAGTTCTTATATCTGGGATCCGGCCTTTTTCAATCGTGGTTTCGACCATATGTTCTTCTTTGACCCCATTTCACGGGCAAGTTTAAGCACTTGTCTTCTACGGAGTAATACCCCCAGTCCAACCTCTACTTTGATTTGTCGTCGAGTATTACCCCCTGGTATCTTAAGATTATCACGGGACTGCATAACTTCTTATGAGTTCTTCATCAAGTGATACATTCTCATTGATTCCAATTTTTCATGGGCTCTGAGTTAGTTAACACTCAAAGACACCGATAACTGACTCAAGTCCGCACCGCGATTAAACAACTCTTGGTAACCTTCATTACTTACGAGTTTGAACTCGATCACGTCATCCCTAGCCTGCTCGGCTATTCCTTATCGTGCTGCTCTTAACTGTGCTACCTGGTCCTTCTTCCCGGAGCACAATTTTTGATGATGAGCTAAGCTTACGTCGATTTTCCTCATCATATCATTTCTCTTTAAACCACAAGCTTGGTTTCGAGTTTGTGCCATACCCGTGGTTCCAATAACCTTTCGCTTCATCATTCTTTTGACTTGATGTCATCGCCGATGGATTCCATCTTCATGAAATCTCTCAACAATTGTGTCGTGATCATCATCAATCTTATGAGCTCTTCTAGAATATCAATCGAAGTCATGATGAGAAATATCATCCTTGCCCCTCGATGAATTGTGTTATCATCGACAACTTTATTGCCTTCCCTCCAACACAAACTTGTTCGTGTTCCGTGTTGTACATTGAGTTCCTTGCTACCCAACATTTGTTCTTCTTTACCTTGGAGTATTACCATCTTTTATATCAAGGATGTCGTGCTTAGCACACCTGGCCGGAGGCCCTATGGTTATAGATTCCTTTTCAGCAAGGTTATCCATTCTTCCATGAGGAAATTGTAAGACTTATTCTACAAGTTATTCCTGATGGATCCTTTGTGTTTCCAAAGTCTAACCTTTGCCTGAAGACCATGTCAATGCTATCTCGAAGCATATATATGGTACTCCAATTTTCAACAAGAACATTTAAATCCTAATGTTAAATGTTCCCTGCTCAATTATCCAAACACCGTTGTATGGGTAATGTCCTGAAATTTCTCTCCCCTTACCTAAAGAGTTTTCTACATTATATCCTGTCATGGATATCGTGCTCTACTTGTCCTTGGGAAGGATATATCCCTGAATTATATGACTAAAACACATTTTTCCTTTCCATCGCCTGAGTAATCTGATAATCATATGTCCTTTCCATTGTTTGGTTTAACCTTTCTTGAGGTCTATATAATCTAAGCAGTATTATTCTACTGCTTATGTAAACACCTCGGTGTACAATTCTGTCAGCAAGACCATGTTACCATTGTTGATGACATTTCGGTAACCACCAATGGACGAGAACTTTTCCTATTGGTCCGCCTCGTTCAACGAGCAGGAAAATGGTTCTCTTCGTCCCTCGCCCTTGGTATCAATGTTGTTGCCGACATAATCGACATGCTACCCTCTGACATGCCTTTCTTGCATGATCACGCAAGACGTCTCCGCCCTTCCTACTTTTAACCCACATGGTGGGCCCATAACCCACAGTTCCACGGGATCGAAACCTGACTCTCCTGTACACCCTGTTGCCAAAGTTATTCCTTGATCCTGGCTACATATGTAATCGACAGGTCACCTTCCTAGTGATCTACTCTGGTATTAGACGCAATACTTATTCTCGTGCCCTGAAACCCTTTCACCTTCTAATTGGGCATCGAACGATTGCCTATCCGCTTGATACTTCTTACTATACCCTCTTGCTTGGCTCTCGATGTGTTTCATTTGACCAACTCGAGAGATACCCTGTGTTCATTCATGGGTAACCCCCAATGGTTAACCCTTATAGCATTCTATCATTGTCGAATTGCCCCTTACCTATTCGTAAGTACGAGACCGACCCCGAAGAAAGGATGCGACTTCGTCAAGATGACCTGAATTAGAGAAATGGAGACATCAACGTAAAGGTTCAACTACTTCGGGAAGTACAACAAAGACCGAGAAGACCCATAGAATTGCGCAACCTAGTCTTTCCCCCTTACTCCCCTCCTAAATCTCGGGACGAGATTTCTTGTAGTGGAGGAGAATTGTGACGCCCGGATAATTAGGCTACAGTAATCCCCCGTTAATGATGCCACGTCATCATGCTTACTGTTGATAACTTGCGTTGGTTCGAAACCGGTTCAAATTTCAAAATCAATTAAAGTCCAAAATTCAAATTTCTCAAACCTGCAAAATAAAATGTTCAAAATGTGGCAAAATTTCTATAACCAATTATGGTGCTGACCCAAAATTTATGTAAAAGTATTTAAGTGCTCTTTTGTGAATAAAACAGTGACTAAAACATTTTATTAAAACCATTAAATAATAAACAAATACAAACCTATTTTATTATTGTGCCAAATTAGTTATGGCAGTAGCCTATATAGTAATACTAATTTTAGGGCTATGTTTATATTTTATAAAACTAAAAATAAATAAATAAAAGGAAACTTGATTGAAAACAGAAACTAAAAAGAAAACAAAACAGTAAAAGAAAAATTAAGAAAAACACAATACAAAAAAAAGAGAACACCCCCTCCCCCCTCACTGGGCTTTAGCCCAGTCGACCGGCCCGCCTCCCACCACTTAACCTCCCCGCACCTCGTAACCTAGATCGAACCCCCACTCCCCATCACACGTTCCCCTCTCCTCCCTCACCCCCCCCTCGATCCGGATCGGGCCCCGACCCCGGTGCCCACCTCGCCGTCGGCGTCTCCCGACGCCGCCCCGCCTTTGCCACCTCGACCCCGTCGCACCCATCTCTCCTCTCTCCTCTGGATCTGGAGATAGCCGCGCCCCGACCCCGCCGACGCCGATGTCGCGCGCCACCCCGTTGCTCCTCATCGGTGCCCCGGAACCCGCTGCCATCGCCGGATCGACCTCGCCGTGGCCTCCTCGACCTCCTTCCCAAGCACCGCTGCCCGAACCCCTGCAACCCCTTGTGAGGACCCCCCCCCTCTCCCCATTTCCCTCTGCCGTCGGTGCCGTTCGCGACGCCCCGACCTCCTCTACCGCGCGCACGCGCGCTCACCGCGGTCGGGCCGCGCCCTGGCCGCGCGCCGCTCCGTCCAGACGTGTCTGTCGCCCCGCGCCGACGTGACTCGCATGCACCGCTCGCTCATCGCGCGTCGCGTCACCGCCCCGTTTCCCCCCGCTGCACCGCGCCCTCGCCACGGTCGCGCACGGCCGCGCCCCTCCCTCCGTCCTCCCGCGCGCGCTGCCGCTACGCATGCCTCTGCTCGCCTGCGCTCCGGCTCCCTCCGCTGCCTCTGTTGCTGCTGCTCCTCCACCATTTCCCCGCTCCGGGCCCTCCGCTCGCCGCGCTGCTCTGTTCCCTGCGCCGTCCGCCGCCCGCGTCGTGGCGGCGCCCTGTCTCGCCGGCGAGTAGTGCCCAAGGCCAGCGCCCGGGTTTACCCCCCCAATCGGGCGCCCAGCGCCCGTTAACCCGCATCAGCCCCCTGGGGCCAATGACAAGGGGCCCCACGCCCCCTGAACGTTTAAAAAAAGAAGAAGAGAAAATGATAAAAAAATAAAATAAAAATAATTAATTAATTAATTAAAGAAATAATTAACTTAATTAATTTTGATTAATTAAACTAATCAAATAGCTAAATTAATTAAACGTTAGTTATCTAATTAACCTAGTTAGTTAATTAGCTAATTAATTAGTCAATGACAGTGGGGCCCACCCCTAATTAATCCTGATTAGGTTAATAGATATGTTTAATTAAAATGTGTCACTGACCAGTAGGACCCACTGGTCAGGTTGACCAGTCAACCCCTGTTGACTGCTGATGTCAGCATGACATCATGCTAATGTCATAAATCCATTTTCAAATTAAATTAAATAGTTATTAAATTCCATAAATTAGTAAATCTTTAGAAAATCATATCTTTTAATCCGTAACTCGGATTAAATTATTTTCAACATGAAAGTTGCTCAGAACGACGGGACGAATCCGGATACGCAGCCCGTTCGTCTGCCACACATCCCTAGCATAGCGAACACACAACTTTCCCCCTCCGATTCATCTGTCCTAAAACACGAAACACCGGGGATAATTTCCCGGATGTTTCCCCCCTTCACCGGTACCACCTCGTACCGCGTTAGGGCACACCTAGCATCACGCTTTGTCATGTCATGCATCGTCATGCATTTGTTTGCATTATATTTATTGTTTCTTCCCCCTCTTCTCTTGCTAGACACCGAGACCGACGCCGCTGCTACCCAGTACGACTGCGGTGTTGACGACCCCTCTCTCTTGCCAGAGCAACCAGGCAAGCCCCCCCCTTTGATCACCAGATATCGCCTACTCTTCCCTCTACTGCTTGCATTAGAGTAGTGTAGCATGTTACTGCTTTCCGTTAATCCTATTCCGATGCATAGCCTGTCATTGTTGCTCCAGCTGTTGATACCTTACCTGCAATCCTAAATGCTTAGTATAGGATGCTAGTTTACCATCAGTGGCCCTACATTCTTGTCTGTCTGCCATGCTATACTATCGGGCCATGATCACTTGGGAGGTGGTCACAGGTATATACATACATAATATATGATACTTGTGGTGGTTAAAGTCGGGTCGGCTCGTAGGAGTACCCGTGAGTGATTCCGATGTTGGGGGCTGAAGGGGCAGGTGGCTCCATCCCGGTAGAGGTGGGCATGAGTTCCCGAAGGCCCCCAACTGTTACTTTGTGGCGGAGCGACAGGGCAGGTTGAGACCGCCTAGGAGAGAGGTGGGCCTGGCCCTGGTCGGCGTTCGTGGTTATTTCAGAATAACACGTTTAACGAGATCTTGGTATTTGATCTGAGTCTGGCTACTGGCTTATACGCACTAACCATCTACGCGGGGACAGTTATGGGCACTCGACATCGTGGTATCAGCCGAAGCCTTCGTGACGTCAGCGACTGAGCGGCGCGCGCCGGACTGGACGGGAACGCCTGCTAGGCTAGGTCTGCTTCCAGCCGCGTTCGCAACATGCAGGTGTGCAAAGGGCGATGGGCCCAGACCCCTGCGCCATAGGATTTAGACCGGCGTGCTAACCTCTCTGTTGTGCCTAGGTAGGGCTGCGACGTGTTGACCTTCCGAGGCCGGGCATGACCCAGAAAAGTGTGTGATCGAGCGTGTTGGGTTATGTGGTGCACCCCTGCAGGGAAGTTAATCTATTCGAATAGCCGTGATCTTCGGTAACAGGATGACTTGGAGTTGTACCTTGACCTTATGACAACTAGAACCGGATACTTAATAAAACACACCCTTCCAAGTGCCAGATACAACCCGGTGATCGCTCTCCCACAGGGCGACGAGGGGAGGATCATCGGTTAGGATTATGCTATGCGATGCTACTTGGTGAACATACCATCTACTCTCTTCTCCTGCTGCAAGATGGAGGTTACCAGAAGCGTAGTCTTCGATAGGACTAGCTATCCCCCTCTTATTCCGGCATTCTACAGTTCAGTCCACATATGATACCCCATTTTCCATTTGATACCAATGCATACATTTGTAGTGTAGCTCCTTGCTTGCGAGTACTTTGGAAGAGTACTCACGGTTGCTTTTCTCCCCCTTTTTCCCTTTCATATACCCGATTGTTGCGACCAGATGTTGGAGCCCAGGATCCAGACGCCACCGTCGACGACGACTCCTACTATACTGGAGGTGCCTACAACTACGTGCAGCCCGCTGACGACGACCAGGAGTAGTTTAGGAGGATCCCAGGCAGGAGGCCTGCACCTCTTTCGATCTGTATCCCAGTTTGTGCTAGCCTTCTTAAGGCAAACTTGTTTAACTTATGTCTGTACTCAGATTTTGTTGCTTCCGCTGACTCGTCTATGATCGAGCTCTTGGATTCGAGCCCTCGAGGCCCCTGGCTTGTAATATGATGCTTGTATGACTTATTTTATTTGTAGAGTTGTGTTGTGATATCTTCCCGTGAGTCCCTGATCTTGATCGTACACGTTTGCGTGTATGATTAGTGTACGATTAAATCGGGGGCGTCACACCAGCAACGGCGCCAGAAAAGAGTTTTGATGACCCACAAGTGTAGGGGGTCTATCGTAGCCTTTTCGATAAGCAAGAGTGTCGAACCCAACGAGGAGCAGAAGGAAATGATAAGCAGTTTTCAGTAAGCTATTCTCTGCAAGCACTGAAATTATCGGTAACAGATAGTTTTGTGATAAGGTAATTTGTAATGAGTAGCAAGTAATAGAAGTAAATAAGGTGCAGCAAGATGGCCCAATCTTTTTTGTAGCAAAGGACAAGCCTAGACAAACTCTTATATGAAGGAAAGCGCTCCCGAGGACACATGGGAATTATCGTCAAGCTAGTTTTCATCACATTCATATGATTCGCGTTCGGTACTTTGATAATTTGATGTGTGGGTGGACCGGTGCTTTGGTACTGTCCTTACTTGGACAAGCATCCCACTTATGATTAACCCCCATTGCAGGTATCCACAACTACAACAGAAGTATTAAGGTAAACCTAACCATAGCATGAAACATATGGATCCAAATTAGCCCCTTACGAAGCAATGCACAAACTAGGGTTTAAGCTTTTGTCACTCTAGCAACCCATCATCTGCTTATTACTTCCCAATGCCTCCCTCTAGGCCCAAACAATGGTGAAGTGTCATGTAGTCGACGTTCATATGACACCACAAGAGGGATGACAACATACATCTCATCAAAATATCGAACGAATACCAAATTCACACGACTACTTACAGCAAGACTTCTCCCATGTCCTCGGGAACAAACGTAACTACTCATAAAGCATATTCATGTTCATAATCAGAGGGGTATTAATATGCATAATGGATCTGGACATATGATCTTCCACCAAGTAAACCAACTAGCATCAACTACGAGTAATCAACACTACTAGCAACCCACAGGTACCAATCTGAGGTTTGGATACAAAGATTGTATACGAGAGATGAACTAGGGTTTGAGATGAGATGGTGCTGGTGAAGATGTTGATGGAGATTGACCCCCTCCTGATGAGAGGATCGTTGGTGATGACGATGGTGATGATTTCCCCCTCCCGGATGGAAGTTTCCCCGGCAGAACAGCTCTGCCGGAGCCCTATATTGGTTCCGCCAAGGATCCGCCTCGTGGCGGCGGAGCTTCTTCCCGAAAGCTTGCTTATGATTTTTTTGTCGGACGGAAGACTTCATATAGCAGAAGATGGGCACCGGAGGCCTGTTAGGGGGCCCACGAGGCAGGGGGCGCGCCCAGGGTGGTAGGGCGCGCCCCACCCTCATGGCCAAGGTGTGGGCCCCCTCTGGTGGATTCTTTCTCCAGTATTTTTTATTAATTCCAAAAATAACTTCCAAGTTTCAGGACTTTTGGAGCTGTGCAGAATAGGTCTCTAATATTTGCTCCTTTTCCAGCCTAGAATTCCAGCTGCCGGCATTCCCCCTCTTCATGTAAACCTTGTAAAATAAGAGAGAAAAGGCATAAGTATTGTGACATAATGTGTAATAACAACCCATAATGCAATAAATATCGATATAAAAGCATGATGCAAAATGGACGTATCATAGCACGAAGAATTTCCGGCGCCGTTGCCGGGGAGATCTACGCCAAGTCAAGACATACCAAGTACCCATCATAAAACTCTCATCTCTTGCATTGCATTATTCGCCATTTTCCTCTTGTTTTCCACTCCCCCACTTCTAAAATGATTTTCGAAAAGATTTGCCTTTTTATTTGCCTTCTTTTGTTCATCTTTTCATTTACCCTTATGTCTTACTTGGTTTGTTTGCTCGTTTACTTAGTATAATTGTGTGTTTATTGAACATCAGAAGCAAAGATTTTATGGATCCTCATCCACTTGCTAATATTTTTAAAAGATCCAACTATGATGAACCAATTACTAGTGAGTTGAGCGCACTAGATTATCTTTACGATGTTTTGCTTGAAATCCGTGAATCTGAAAATTGTGATGAAGTGCTTTATGAAGTGATTCACGATAGATCTTTGAATAAAAAGCATGATTGCAATGATGTTATTACAAATTCTATGTCAATTGTGCTAATAATATGCAAAACCTTAAGCTTGGGGATGCAAATTTTGCTATGTCCACTACTTTTTGCAATGATCATGATTGGGGTGATTTTTCTTATGATCTTGAAAATTGATTTAAGCCTCATGATGACTATGTTGGCAATAATATTGAAAGTGGGTTTGGAATAATGTCAACTCTAGGTAATAATGATCCCACTACTTTGGAGTATGATCAATGTTATGAATTTTTTGATAAAAGTGGGTTTGGAGGGGTCATGACTTTAGTTAATGTTAATCCCACTATTTTGGAAGAGTGTCAACTTTGCATGCATGTGGATCATGTTGAGAATATGTTATGTGGTAGCTATATTGTTGAGTTTGAGTATGATTCCACATGTAATTATAATGACAAAGGAAAATATGGTTTTAGAAATTTTCATGTTACTAAATTACCTCTTGTTTTGTTGTGATTGCTATTGTTTCTTTCTTCTTCCTTACATATGCTAGGTTTTGCTTGTCTTGATTATTTGTTTGCCTATAAAATGCCTATGCATATGAATTATGTTATACTTAAACTTGTTTTTCACATGATGCTCTCTTCGTGTTTCAATTGCTATCTTTCATGTGACCATCATTAAAATTATCAATGCCTGGCTAAAAGGCTTTCAAGAAAAGCGCTTGTTGGGAGACAACCCAATATTTTTCCTTGCTGTTATTCAATAATTAATTCATCTAACCTCTGGTTAGATGTGTTTTTGTGTTTTAATTAGTGTTTGTGCCAAGTAAGATCTTTGGGATAGCTTACGGTGATAGTTGATTTGATCTTGCTAAAAAACAGAAACTTTTGCGCTCAGTCCTAGAATTATTAAAAATCACAGAAACATGATAAAATACTAATTCTTTTTACATAAGATTGGTATAAAAATTTCCTCTCTTGTCCTAATTTTTCAGAATTTTTGGAGTTACATAAGACTATTCTGTTTTTGATAGATTCTGTTTTCTATGTGTTGTTTGCTTATTTTGATGAATCTATGGGTAGTACCGGGGGGTATGAACCATGGAGAAGTTGGAATACAGTATATATTACACCAATATAAATAAAGAATGAGTTCACAATAGTACAAAAAGTGGTGATTTATGTGTTCACCAAAAGTATGAAACAATTGCTTGGCTTGTCATCGGGGTTGTGCATGATTTGAATATTTTGTGTGATGAAGATGGAGCATAGCCAGACTATATGATTTTGGAGGGATAGCTTTCTTTGGCCATGTTATTTTGAGAAGACATAATTGCATTGTTAGTATGCTTGAAGTATTATTGTTTTTATGTCAATATTATACTTTTGTTTTGAATCTTATGGATCTGAACATTCATGCCACAATAAATAAAAATTACATGGATAAATATTCTAGGTAGCATTCCACATCAAAAATTCTGTTTTATCATTTACCTACTCAAGGAGGAGCACGAATTAAGCTTGGGGATGCTTGATACGTCTCCAACGTATCTATAATTTTTTATTGTTCCATGCTATTATATTATCTGTTTTGGATGTTTTATATGCATTAATATGCTATTTTATATTATTTTTGGGACTAACCTGTTAACCTAGAGCCGAGTGCCAGTTTCTGTTTTTTCCTTGTTTTTGAGCTTCATAGAAAAGGAATACCAAACAGAGTCCAAATGGAATAAAACCTTTGCGATGATTTTTCTTGGACCAGAAGACACCCAGGAGACTTCGAGTGCAAGCCAGAAGAGCCACGAGGCGGCCACAAGGGTGGAGGGCGCGCCCAGGGGGTAGGGCGTGCCCCCTACCTTGTGGGCCCCTCGGTGACCCCCTGACCTAGATCTTCCTCCTATATATTCACATATATTTCCAAACCACCAGAAGCATCCAAGAAAACACTTTTCCACCGCCGCAACCTTCTGTTCCCATGATATCCCATCTTGGGGCCTTTTCCGGCATCCTACCGGAGGGGGATTTGACCACGGGGGCTTCTAAATAAACTCTATTGCGCTTCTGATGAAGCGTGAGTAGTTTACCGCACACCTAAGGGTCCATAGCTAGTAGCTAGATGGCTTCTTCTCTCTCTTTGATTCTCAATACCATGTTCTACTTGATTTTCTTGGAGATCTATCCAATGTAATCTTCTTTTGCAGTGTGTTTGTCGAGATCCAATGAATTGTGGATTTATGATCAGCTTATCTGTGAATACTATTTGAATCTGCTCTGAATTATTATATGCATGATTTGATATCTTTGTAATTCTCTTTGAACTATCGGTTTAGTTTGGCCAACTAGATTGGTTTTTCTTGCAATGGGGGAAGTGCTTAGCTTTGGGTTCAATCTTGTGGTGTCCTTTCCAAGTGACAGTAGGGGCAGCAAGTCACGTATTGTATTGTTGCCATCGAGGATAAAAAGATGGGGTTTACATCATATTGCTTGAGTTTATTCCTCTACATCATGTCATCTTACTTAAAGCGTTACTGTGTTCTTCATGAACTCAATACTCTAGATGCAGGCAGGAGTCGGTCGATGTGTGGAGTAATAGTAGTAGATGCAGGTAGGAGTCAGTCTACTTGACATGGACGTGATGCCTATATTTCATAATCATTGCCTTAGATATCGTCATAACTTTGCGCTTTTCTATCAATTGCTCGACGGTAATTTGTTCACCCACCATATTATTTGCTATCTTGAGAGAAGCCTCTAGTGAAACCTATGGCCCCCGGGTCTATTTTCCATCATATAAGTTTCCGATCTACTATTTTGCTATCTTTTAATTTCTGATCCATAAACCAAAAAACCCAAAAAATATACTTTATCTTTGTTTAGATTTATCTATCTCTATCAGATCTCACTTTTGCAAGTGACCGTGAAGGGATTGACAACCCCTTTATCGCGTTGGGTGCAAGTGTTTGATTGTTTGACGCGATAAAGGGGTTGTCAATCCCTTCACGGTCACTTGCAAAAGTGAGATCTGATAGAGATAGATAAATCTAAACAAAAGATAAAGTATATTTTTTGGGTTTTTTGGTTTATAGATCGGAAATTAAAAGATAGCAAAATAGTAGATCGGAAACTTATATGATGGAAAATAGACCCGGGGGCCATAGGTTTCACTAGAGGCTTCTCTCAAGATAGTAAATAATACGGTAGGTGAACAAATTACCGTCGAGCAATTGATAGATAAGCGCAAAGTTATGACGATATCTAAGGCAATGATTATGAAATATAGGCATCACGTCCATGTCAAGTAGACTGACTCCTACCTGCATCTACTACTATTACTCCACACATCGACCGACTCCTGCCTGCATCTAGAGTATTGAGTTCATGAAGAACACAGTAACGCTTTAAGTAAGATGACATGATGTAGAGGAATAAACTCAAGCAATATGATGTAAACCCCATCTTTTTATCCTCAATGGCAACAATACAATACATGACTTGCTGCCCCTACTGTCACTTGGAAAGGACATCACAAGATTGAACCCAAAGCTAAGCATTTCTCTCATTGCAAGAAAAACCAATCTAGTTGGCCAAACTAAACCGATAGTTCAAAGAGAATTACAAAGATATCAAATCATGCATATAATAATTCAGAGAAGATTCAAATAGTATTCACAGATAAGCTGATCATAAATCCACAATTCATTGGATCTCGACAAACACACTGCAAAAGAAGATTACATTGGATAGATCTCCAAGAAAATCAAGGAGAACATGGTATTGAGAATCAAAGAGAGAGAAGAAGCCATCTAGCTACTAGCTATGGACCCTTAGGTGTGCGGTAAACTACTCACGCTTCATCGGAAGCGCAATAGAGTTTATTTAGAAGCCCCCGTGGTCAAATCCCCCTCCGGTAGGATGCCGGAAAAGGCCCCAAGATGGGATATCACGGGAACAGAAGGTTGCGGCGGTGGAAAAGTGTTTTCTTGGATGCTTCTGGTGGTTTGGAAATATATGTGAATATATAGGAGGAAGATCTAGGTCAGGGGGTCACCGAGGGGCCCACAAGGTAGGGGGCATGCCCTACCCCCTGGGCGCGCCCTCCACCCTTGTGGCCGCCTCGTGGCTCTTCTGACTTGCACTCCAAGTCTCCTGGGTGTCTTCTGGTCCAAGAAAAATCATCGCAAAGGTTTTATTCCATTTGGACTCTGTTTGGTATTCCTTTTCTGTGAAGCTCAAAAACAAGGAAAAAACAGAAACTGGCACTCGGCTCTAGGTTAACAGGTTAGTCCCAAAAATAATATAAAATAGCATATTAATGCATATAAAACATCCAAAACAGATAATATAATAGCATGGAACAATAAAAAATTATAGATACGTTGGAGACGTATCAAGCATCCCCAAGCTTAATTCGTGCTCCTCCTTGAGTAGGTAAATGATAAAAACAGAATTTTTGATGTGGAATGCTACCTAGCATATTTATCCATGTAATTTTTATTTATTGTGGCATGAATGTTCAGATCCATAAGACTCAAAACAAAAGTATAATATTGACATAAAAACAATAATACTTCAAGCATACTAACAATGCAATTATGTCTTCTCAAAATAACATGGTCAAAGAAAGCTATCCCTACAAAATCATATAGTCTGGCTATGCTCCATCTTCATCATACAAAATATTTAAATCATGCACAACCCCGATGACAACCCAAGCAATTGTTTCATACTTTTGGTGAACTCATTCTTGTACTATTGTGAACTCATTCTTTATTTATATTGGGGCAAAATGTAAAAGTAATCTTTAAATTATGGGCCATCACTTGATCGAATGTCAACTTGGGGGTACAATTTATCAAACGCGTATATTTTGAGGGCAAAAAATAGAATTAACTCATCTTTTTTTAACACGGTACAGACGCAAGCACTAATATACACGCGCATACACTCACCTCTATGAATGCAGACACGCACACCCTACCCCTATGAGCACCTCCGAAAGACTGAATCGGCATATCATCTTAAAATTTACGAAGTCACCATAGGCACCTCTTCGTCGACGGGAACGTCTCCTCCCACTGAATGCGCATCGCGGGAATTCTGAAATAAATCCAGGAAAAATACGAGCATCAGGACTTGAACCCTGATGGGCTAGGATACCACAGTTTCTCTAACCATCCAATCATAGATTGGTTCGCGAATTGACTCATCTCTTAAAGAAGGAAGGTATGGATAGGACACGTTATGGATTTATTGTCCACGACCACGAGCTTCTCACGGGACAATGAAATACTTGCTTTGCGAATACAATCTTGTTAGTTATTGTTTGGCAAGTTATGGCAGAGCTAATGGCCGAACTGTTGTATGATTGGGTTTTGGACTGGACAAAGTTTTTCTTTAACATAGTACAGATGCAAGTGCTCATATACACGTGTATACACTTACCCCTATGAATGCGCACACATACACCCTGACCCTATGAGCACCTCCAAAAGACTAAGCCAACATATCATCTTGAAATTTACGAAGTCACCATAGGCACCTCATCGTTAACGGGAACGTCTCCTTTCACTAAATGCGCATCGCCGGAAATCCTGAAATAAATTCAGGAATAAATACGAGCACCAGAACTGAAACCCTGATGGACCGGACAAAGTTGTTGAACAATGTAATCTGGAGGGTAGCATGGCTTCTTGAGTAATACAAAAGTATTTCCCACAAAAAAAAGGTTTTTCAGGGGGGTCAATGAGCGGATTGAAGTTTCTCGTAGGATCATTTAGTAAAAAAAGAAATACTGATACCGATGTGGGGTATAATTCTGTCGATCAAATCAAGTCACAATAACACTCTGAACATAAGGTAGCTGGAGGTAGATTAAAATCGTTGCATCAAACGAACCAACCATGCCAACAAACACCCGTCGAAATCGTACCGCGTCAACTTCAGTTCCTTTTTCTCGTATCGCGCGATCCCATCGCTGTCGTGAGAACGACAATTAGAGAGAGTGCATGAGGACGAGCCTGCAGGCCAGAGAGAACGGCTGCCAAATATGTGCATGTTGATGTTGGGAGCCATCCACATCAAACTTGCTTTTACGCACCTGAGATTCTTGGTTGCTATCCCTCACCAGATCGGACGGCGCGCGCAACAGACCTCATCAAGGCACCGATACATGCATGCACGAGAGTCAATGTCATCGCATGCAGATCCAGCACCAAGGTTAGCTAGCTAGAGAAGCTAGAAACGTACTGCAGCGAATCAGACCACTAAAGAAGAAACGATGAACATGGTGTCAAAGAAGCAAACAACCTTGAGCACGTCTACTGCAAAGTCTACTTACAAGTTTCATGGATAGGATATGAACTCTCTAAGAACAGAATAAGGGTACACGGCTTTGAAAAATCATCTCCAAAAATAGAATAGAATAGAATAGCCTAGTTGGCTATGATCTGGTCACCAACACCGAGCTACTGCAAACAAATCTGAATTACTAATTACTCCTCTCTCTCTCTCCCGTGGCTACAATCACAAATATTGCTCACTCAGTTTCTGTTATTTTATGCTTTCCTCCTTGGTCTCCCATGCACCCGTGCTCTGAGCAGACGCAGATCAGATCAGATCCCCGGCTGGCTAGATCTTGTGTTGTGATCTGCAAAGTTTCCCTGTTTCTCCTATCCGGGTCGTAAATTCTGGAAAGGAGTGACTTGAATGTTGTCACCAAACCCATCATCAATTTTACTTACGGTCTTGCACTGCTGCCCTATCTACACATTCAATGTCCGGCGTCCCTTCAACAGCTAGCACGCACGAATCATGCATGGCGCGTGCCCGTGCCAGTGCCAGGTCTTCTACGCGCATGGCGCTGTGGCACTCGCTGCGGCGGCGGTGGCGGCGGCGCCGGCGTCCAGGCCGCAGGGCTCGTCGAGGACGGGGGCGAGGTCGCGCGGACGTACCTCCATCCGTAGCCCGTCCTTCATGAAGAGCGTGAGCGACATCTTCTGCTCCACGCGGTGGCCCGGCGCCACGGTCAGGCGGTGCCGGAGCAGCACGCTCCCGGCGATGTTCTTCATCTGCAGGTAGGCTAGGTCCTTGCCCAGGCACACCCTCGGCCCGGCGTTGAACGCCACGAACTTGTACGAGTCATGCTGCTCGAACTTGGTGCCGTCGGCCGACAGCCATCGCTCCGGCCGGAACTCGAGGCAGTCCTCCCCCCACACCGCCTTCATGCGCCCCGCCGAGTATATGGAGTAGGTGACCGACGACCCGGCTGGCACGAACGTGCCGTCGGGGAGGTAGTCGTCCGCGACCACGTGCTTGGAGTCCTCGGGGACGGAGGGGTAGAGGCGGAGGGTCTCCGACAGCGCCGCCTTGAGGTAGACCAGGCGGTCGAGCTCCTCGAAGGTGAAGGGCTCCGCCAGCCACAATGTCGGGTCGTGGACGCCGCGTGACGCGGCGAGAACGGAGCAGAGCTCGCGCACGATCTTGCGCTCCACCGCAGGGTGGGTGGACACGAGCCAGAAGAACCAGGAGAGCGCCACGGAGGAGGTGTCGCGGCCGGCGAGGATGAAGTTGAGCGCCACGTGCTGCAGCGACTCGTCCGAGTAGGATCCCTTCCGCATGAACCGGGAGAGCAGGTCGTCGTGCGTCGCCGCCGTGTCGCATTTGCCGTTGCCGGCGGCGAGCTCGAGCTTGCGCTTCTTGATGACGGCGGCGAGGTACTGGTCGACGTGGGCCATGCTGCTGGTCAGCGTGGTCTCCATGCCGAGGCCCAGCCACTTCTTGCAGCGCCACAGGCACTCCGGGAAGATGAAGCGGTTGAGCGTGGCCTCGGTGGCGCGGTCGAACGCGGAGGCGAACTCGTTCTCCGGCAGGCCCTGGGCGAGCGTCTCCGGGTCCTTGCCGAACGCCAGGCCGCAGATGTTGTCGAAGGTGAGGCGGAGGAGGAGGTCCTGGAGATCCACCTGCGCCTTGCCCTTGGCCGCGTCGGCCAGGATGGGCAGGAGGCGGCCGTGGATGGAGCGCGAGACCCAGCGGGACATGGCGGTCCGGAGCGTGCGGGTGGTGAACTCGAGCGCGGCCGTCTTGCGCTGCGCGAGCCAGGTGTCGCCGTCGGAGTTGAAGATGCCGTCGCCGAGCAGGTCCCGGAAGACGCCGTGCCAGAAGGGGCCCTTGGGGTAGTTGTCGAAGCGCGCCTTGAGGACGTGCTCCAGGTTGCGCGGGTCGCAGGTGACGGTGACCAGCCCGCCGCGGCGCGCCACCCCGGGCACCGCGAAGATGCAGGTCTGGTAGGTGCCGCCCGCGCGGCGCAGGTTGCCGGCGATCCACTCGTGCATGTCCTCGGCGTGCTGCACCAGGCCGGGCAGGCTGCCGAGCACGGGCCACACCCGCGGCCCGCGCAGCCCGCGCGACATCCGCCAGAACCACGCCATGTACGCGGCCACCGCCGACGCCACCACCGCCCACGTCCCCACCTCCATTGCCGGCTGACCTCCCTGAAGCAAGCTCTGCAAGTGTACGTACGCGCGTGTATATACCCCGCTGGCTAGCGAGCTGGGTAGAGTGGATCCAAGGGGTGGATCGGCGAGTTAAGGTGCTGGCTGGGCTGGGCTGGGCGTAATAAGTGACTCCACATGGAGGAAGCGAGCGAGCAGGATGGCAGGGGGGGACTAGGGTTTTATAGAGGTGGTGGGTTATCGATGGGAGCAGTGCAGTGTTGAGAGTTGGTTGAGATGGCTGGCGATTTATTGGTAGCCTGCCAGCGCGTCCCGCTGTAGCTGCATGCCGTACTACTACGATCTACAGCAGGATACCTGCATATACGTACTCCGAGGGAGGTAGCTAGCCTTGTGTTTTCATTTTCTTTTCATTTCTTTGCGTGTGTGTAGTGAGTGTTAGTGACCGGGCTCTGGAGTCTGGACCGATGAACGAACGAAGAAACGGGGGCGGGGGGTGGTGGGCCATAAATTGCCGCCGGGGTCGTTGGGCGACCCAGCGACCAGGGCGCGCCCAACTGGCCCAAGCAAAGGAGAACCAGCCAGCAGCGCGGTCAGCCGAGGCCAATCGCCCCGCCTTCGATCGGTCGATCGATCGCCTAGCTACCCAACGGTGGAGAGGGGGGGGGAGCCCATTGAATGCATTCAAGGGGGGTGGAGACGCTTAAATGGAGATCCAACCGTCCGTCCATCATCAACCCACCATCACCATGCACCCTTCCCTTCCCTTCCCTGTACAGCACTGTACGTACCAACGCGACGGTGCTGCATTGTGCATGGGTGGAGTGCGATGCAGGGCACTGCAGCTGTGCATGCAGCTGGGACACGATGGGAGCGGAAACAATAAACGCCGCGGCGACTCCGGCCGGCCAGCTCGAGCCGGCCGCCTTGAAGGAGCGATGTCGGCGTGCGGCCTGGCAGCGCCATGTGCGGCGCGGCTAAGCTCTGGCCGATAACTAGTTAATTGGGGCTTGCTTGCCACGTCTTGGTTGGGAGAGACACGAGTCCATGTCACACGGATCAGAGGCCAAAGCTTGTTCTGTTAGTTGGGACGTTGTTTGGGACCGTTGGGTCAACCAACTCCATCTACTGCTAGTCTGCTACTGCCCCAAGTAGATGCCAGTTATCAACTTTCACCCGAGGGAAACGTGAAGCTTGTCCATGTAGCTCCGGGCGCAGTGTTTGCTTTGGCACGGGTGCCCGGGTTGACGACATGCACGTCTTTTGCTACTGCCAGTTGTTTTTCACAGGACTAGACATGTTGCTCGATTGGCAGCAAAATAAACCAACCATGGTACGTACTACTAGCTCTATTCAGGGTGGTGCGCATGCAAACAGTGTCACGTCCTTTCAGCACATTAATCCAGCAACCAACGAGGTTCAGCGAGCTAACCACTAGTATAGATGCTTAAAAAGGCAATTTAGCTGGACGTCAGTCGACTCGAAATGATAGCTGGGTCAGACGATTTCAGATGAAGGAAACAACAAGGAGCAGCCGTCGGCTCGCCAGTGAAGCAACAGCCTCTAGGTCTATGTTAGGGTGGCCGACTCGTCGGGTATCTATCTTGAGGGTGGAGGGAGGGGTGCAGGTTCGACAGGAAAATCTGGAGGTTGATCGAGGTTAGGAGGATGACCAAGGGCAGTGCAAGCGCGGCGGTGGGCGGCGATTGGGGAAGGGTGAGGCGAGGAGGCAGGCGCGGGGGCGCCGCCAGCCGCCGGCAGGTGGTACGTTGAGTGGTTCAGAGAAGAAAGTGAACATGAGGTCGAGCAGAAGGTTAAGAAAAAACAATCTGACCATTCATTTTGCGACAAATGTAACGAGCGAACGTTCTGGAATTGACAAAAGGTCCGAACGACTGCACAACCGTCCGATCTGCATCTGTCGTCGCGAGTGAATTCCGTCGTTGCATCTCAGCGTCTCTCGCGCGAGGGGGTTACCCCGCGCCCCTCTCTCCCTCTGGCAAGTGGCCCCGCCCGCCGCGGCTTCCTCCAATCCCCACTTCCCTCGCGCACGATCCTCTCTCTTCTTCTCCCGAACTGCAACGGCTCTCACCCCACTCCTCCCACTTCGCCATTACTTCTCCTCTTCCTCTTCCTCCGAGCGATTCGACTCCAAATCGCTCGAGTTTCTGCAGATATCGCGCGGACGGGCGCTGGTTGCTTCCACGACGGTCGGCGGCGACTTGTTCCGATGAGATTTCCTCCCCCCCCCCCCCCCCCCCCCGCATTGTCTTTCCGTTGTTGGGTAAAGCCTGGGCTTCCGCGGATGAGAGCGCCATAGTTGATTTTGATGTTGCAGCGACCTGTTTTCGTCGAGTTGTTTTGATCGAGTTGCGAGTGCATATGTGAGTTCATCCGTTTCCATTCTAGGTCGTACGGGGGGAGGGGGGATAAGTTGTGGATTAGGCATAGATGGCGATGAAACAGGTGGTTGAAGACCGATTTTGACAGTGGATGGTTTGTATGAGTCTGATCAGCGCGTGGTTCCTTCCATTTTTGATAAATTTTTGGAATGTGGATGTGAACTCTGTATCCACCCCTCCCTGATGTGTTTCGGGATGCAGATCTATGATGTTGTATTGCGCGAGGTGTGACTTGTTTAGATTCATATTGCAACCATAAATTGTGGCCGGTGCACATCTATCAGGACTCGTTCACTAAAGTTACCACCGGAATTATTATGTGTTACCACGAAATTCATGCTAGGTCACATGCTTCAGATACAACTTATTGCATAATGTTTTTTCCAAGTCCTTTTTTGCTTGTCATTACCACTGATTTTTGTTAGCGGTTACCCTGCAACCCCTCCGTGGTCCACTTGTTTTTATATCTAGCATTCTGTTTGATTTTTGCCATGTCTTATTACTTCAAACTAGCACTTGAATTGTTAAGCTGTTGCCATTTTAATTACTCTAGCTGCATTTTCAAATCACGCATATGTCTCAGTATCTATTTTTAATGAGATTTTAAGAAAGTTATCATGGCTGGTAAGTTATGGCTATCAGTCCCATTCATACAAGTTACCAGACTTTTTGTTTTGTTATCTCATTGGTTGTTGTGTCTTCCAATTCACCTTCTGTAACTCCTTACTTGTCAGTCCTTTAATATTTTTTTGTTTCTCAAGGGCACGATGCCAAGGAAGCGCAAAGGATCTGGTGATGGCCATGAGGGTGTTCCTTCAAAAAAGCCGAAGCGCCCTCCACCTCGGAACAGGGCTTCGCCTAACTCACTTCTGGCTGCGTGTAAAGATCTGTCTGATGGTAGGAAAAATGCTATTGATGAAATGGACTTGAAAAGCCTTCAAGAGATCAAGTGCGACCACCTTTTCAGTTTTCTTAGTGAATGGCTTGTTGGGTTATACGAGCCAGACTCTCATGAAGTGGTTGTTTCGGGGCGTGGGAGGATCCCTGTTAACAAAGAGTCCGTTCATCGTGTGATGGGTGTGCCTCGTGGTGGGGAAGATGTCCCTTACAGTCTGCCCACAGAAGCTGATATTGAGTTAGGGATTGAGATGTTTGGTGAGCTTGGCCACACTCCAAAAATGACTGATGTCCTTGATCTCATAACAAGTTCTGTCAATTATGATGAGAAGTTCAAGCGGATGTGGCTTATGCTTGTCGGCAATACTGTCATTGCTCCTACTACATCCAACAAGATCAGCCCTAGATGGTATGGTGTGCTGGTAAGTACTGGTAACTTATGTTACGTGGCTGATAACTTGCATCATGTTTACATGGTAACTGTATTGCTTTATATCATGTAGAATTTGTTCATTTACTTCCTTATTTTTTCAGCAAAACATTAATAGAGTCAAGGACTTGAACTGTTCCAAGTTCATTGCTGATGAGCTCCATAAGGCACTTTTGAAGGGGAGGCCTACAAAGGGGTGTCTTCTTTTCTACAATGTAAGCGTTGGTGCTTTTTTTCTTTTCTTTTCCTGTTGTCTAGTTGTGTATTTCTGACATCAATGACTCTTTTTACCAGCTTCTGTACATTGATGCTATCGATCTTACTGGTCTTGGTATCTCATTGCCCGATGGTGCGTTTCCTATAAATGTTTGGACAAAAGAGAAGACATCTGAATTGCTTAGTATGGATGTCCAAGCGGACGGAATTTCTTACGACAAACTACCGGTAACTTTGTTTTTCTTTTCCTTCTAATCAGTTCATGTACTTACTGCAAATGCATTTGTTCTTTATACTTTTCTTTACTCATTTTCATTCTCAACAAATCACCAGTTGAAACCCCAGTTTGGCGTTGATTTCTGCTTGTTTGGCGGTTTACAAGGTCTTGGGAAGTTCATGCGTGTGCATGTCCCACCAAACTGCAGTGAAGAGGTATGCTTTTTTATTGTTTATATGTATTCTGGTAATTTGTAGCCTTTTTCTTTGCTGTTGATACATTTTTTGATGGTAACTAATGACTATGCAACCTTATAAGTGTTTTTGTATTACACATCTGGAATATTTTCTTCATTGTTGTTTTTATGTTGTGTTTTATGATGGTAACTTTTGTTGCATACACATGGTAATTTGTGTTTGTTTTACCTGATAAATCATGTTTTACCAATCTAATTTTTATTTTTTTAACTGTTGATAACTTGTGTTGTAATTGGTTGATACTTTCTGTTGCACTCGCATGATAACTTGAGTATGGAAATCCTGTCTATTCTTTTAATTCTCTTATGATCTCTTGTTTTGTCTGTTTTGTGTATTATTGTTTGCATCTAAAAAATAATGTCTGGTAACTAAAAGTGTTCCTTTTTTTCTATTGATTTATTATTAATGAGTAGAAACTTGCAAAGGCTTCGGAGCTCGTGGGTCGGTTTTCATCTGGCTTGGTTGGCCTGCTTGGCGATTTTGTGCAAGGGTTCGTCTCACTTGATGATGAAGGCTGTTCACATGTGTCTCGTCGACTAGACACTGATCTTAGGGCGATTTCTTCTGCTACCCGGAATATGGCAAAGCCCTCTCCTGCACGCCGTACCCGTCAATCGGAGAGCCCTGGCAAGAATAATATGGATGAGTCTGATACTGACCGTGATACGGATGAAAATGACGGGGACGAATCTGATGATGGTGATGATGACTTTACAGTTTTGTATCATGGTTTTTATTCCCGCAGGGGGGCAAAGAATGTGGCCTCTGGCAGCGGGGCAGCGGATGTGGATACAACTCACTCAGGCGATGCAAACGCTGAAGTGCGTGGCAGTTTAACAGAAAATGTTGAAGGCATACCTGATAGTGTAGTAGGAATTGTGGACCCAACTCAATCAAGTGATGCAAATGCTGAAGCGTGTGACAGTGTAGCAGGAAATGTCGAAGGGATATCTGACCGTGCGGGCGATGAACCTGTTATTGAGTCCCAGATCTTGCTCACTGGTACTTCTAACACGGTGTCAAGCAGCTCAGGGGATGGCGTGCTCAGCGGGCGTGATATGACAGACACGTAGTTTGATTTGGCCACTGGGTCTTCTGTTAAAAGATGCGGTGCTCAGCTTGCCAAAAATTTGGCTTACATGCGGAGGCGCAAGAAGTTGAAGCTACCATCACTACCCCGTTCTACTCCGCCATCTGAGCCTGTCCAGCTGTCAGAAAGGGACATTCATTTATCTGTCATGAAAGTGGTTGTAGAAGAGCTTGGGATCCGTGTGGCTGACAAGGGCACCGGTGAGGTCATTTGACCCTCAACTGGTACTAAACAGGTTCCACGCAGGTGAAATATCCTTTTGTATTTTTTCTACTTTTTGTATTTCTTCAGTTCTAACACTGCATGGTAGCTTCAACTGATTGTATGTGATAACTTCAGTAGGACCCCTCTGATAACTTGCACCTTTTTTTGTCTTATACACATCTTCGCTTTGTTTGGTTCTAAACTACTGGTCCAACCTCTTTGTTCACTACTCCAGTTTATTTTTTCAGGGCACCCTGCAAACAAGTTGGTACACTTGAGGCGTCATCCAGTATCCCAAAATCTAGGTAATCTGTTGGACCAATTGGTCTTTTTTGTCTTTTTTATTCATTTCGTGTTGCATAATTTATCAAGAATTTCAGTTTCTTTTTCTTTTTAGATTTCATACTTGCTACTTCTTATAATTAGCTGCCCTTTTGTACAGTATATACATCCGCGTAGTATATTTTTAGCTGGTTCATTATTCATCGTGATTATCTTTTGTTAAAAATATGTTGCAGATTTTCATTACTGTTTTGCATGGTAGTTTGAACTGTTTGTCTGGTAATTTTAGTAGTATTACAATGATAACCTGTAACTGTCTCCTTGTTTCTATGCATCTACGCTCTTTTTAGATGGTAACTTTTTTTAGGTTGTGTCTGTTCATTTTAACAATACATCTCACAACTTAGCCTTTTTTTGCAGGGAAGTCAAGTGGAATTAATGCCGCTAAAAAGGTGCGGTTTACCAAGACTAGGTCTTCTCCTCGACTAAGAGAAGCTTCTTCAAAGCCGATAGAGGTTGTGGATCTTGAAGATCAGCCCACGTTGACGTCTCCTGTTGTCGTTTCACAACCTATTGTAATGGGCTATTTGCCAGCGTCCGTCGAAGCAGCAGCTGCCCCTGAAGTTGCATCTGATGCTGCTGAATCTGTAGAACAACTAGCTACAGTGGCCACCGTCACTGCTGTCGTTGAAGAGCTCGCCACTGCAGTGTTAATGATGAGATTCATGTTGATGACACTCCTGTTGTGGACACTAGTATGCATTGAATGATAAATAGTCTGATGTTAAACATACATATCTAGTTTGTTCAATGTGATAACTTTTTTTTGTCCTCTCATTTGATGCAGCTCAACATGTTACTGAACCCGTCACCGAAGCTTCCCAAGTGTCCGTGCCCCCTGAAGCCGGAGTGGCTGTTGTAGTAACTGGTGTTGATGCAGGAAAAAGAGCTCCAGGTATGGACTGTTCTGATGGTAACTATAACATTTTCCTGGTGGTAACTCTTACTTTTTATGATGGTAAATATAGTATTTTCTGATGGTAAGTGTACTTGTATACTGCAGTCCCAGCTGACAATTCTGATGCTCAAGATGAAACTGCTGAACTTAAAGTTGTGGATGATTCCCAGAATGTCCAATTGCATCATCAAGTTCAAGCTGAAGACGTTGTTGTTACTCCAGAAGCTGCAAGTGATGATGCTGCAGTTAGAGTTGCTGGTGATTTCACCCCACCAAGCTGCTCTCTTGGACTTGGCTCCATTTTTGGTGTGATGCCTGAAGATTCACCAGTGGTTCCACCAGTGGCAGCTGTGGTTCAGGGTATTCCTGAATCACCTCATGCACCACAAACAGGAGCAGGAGCACCACAAGCAAGAGAAGTGCTAGAATCAGTAGCCGCACCGCAAGCAGCAGAAGTACCACATGCAACAGCTACAACATTAGCTGATTCAGACGCGATCCTAGCACTTGCCTCTACTGCCGCGGAGAATGTCGAGGGCATTGACGTTGAACCGGTTGCTTGGGCGCTGCTTGCCAACTCCGGTAAGTGAAGACCTTTTTGTGTCTTCGCTTCACAGCAACGAGTGAATGATGGAGGCACTTAATCGAAGACCTTTTTAACTGTTTTTATGTGCTTTCTTCCGTATTTAAGTCAGTTCTTTTCCTTTTCCCTATATCGGTGTGCGTGTGTGGATGAATGTAATATGACTCTTTACGCTTTTGTGTTATGTGAAATGAACCATTTTTTGATTCTCTTTCACCATAATTTGTGTGTTGTGCTTTTGTATTTATTTTCTGTATGTGTGTCCTCCTATTTGTGATTACTGATTACAATGTATTATTTTTACCTCCCATGACAACATGACTGTGTGTTGTTTTCATAATATAACATCCCCTTCTCCCACCTGGTAACATACCTTCTAACTACCTGGTAACTTGATTTGCTATACTATGGTAACACCTCTCATTACTCTGACAACATGCTCCACTACCTTGTCTTGGACCATATGTTCTATGGTGATCTAAGCTAACCAGTTTTTTTTGCATGACATCTTCTGCATTTTTTCTGGTCACGGTCAATAACAATTTTTTGAACATTTTTTCTTGTTTTTGCCTGAACAAGTGATGTCCTGATAAATGCAATTGTTTTGGCATGATAACTTTGACTCTAACCACATATTATCTTACCCAATAAGGTTTTCACAACAGTCCTTTTGTTGTGTTGATAATTCATCTTGTTTTTGCATGAAAGAATGACGTCCTGATAAATGTTATTGTTTTGGTATGATAAATTTGACTCTAACCACATATTTATCTTACCCAATATGGTTTTTTCACAACACTCTTTTTTTTGTTGTGTTGATAATTCACTCATTACTTTTTGCTGGTAACATCCATTGGATTGTACTAGTAACTATCCCCAGCGAAGATGAAGAGGCTGTTTACGCTGAAGTTATCAAGCACACAACTGATTCAAACTTCAAGATTAAGGAGTAATAAACGACCATTTCTTAGTTTTTCATGCATTTTTTTGCCATTCCATTTGTTTTTAGACGCTTCCCCCTTGGTATTGCAGTGTCAAGGTAATCAACATTGATGGGAGGTGGGTCACACTCGGCGAGCTTGCTAATTGTGTGAGAGAAACGGGGCAAGTTTCAACCAGTATTGCTGAGTTGCATGTTCGTGTTCTTCAATATTTGGAAATGCCAAACAAGATTATCTTCCCTTGGCTGTTGTCTGCTTATCTGTTTGTTGGAGACTTCAACTATAAATGTGTACTTCATCATTTCCGGCGGGACCAACACTACATTCTAAGCCATCAAAATGAGGTACTTTTCTGAGTTTTCTTGCCACTCTACACTTTTAATATCCATTGTTTACACTTTTTTTTATTTTTTGCAGTGCCTTTTTTTCATGATAACTTCATTATACATAGTCTGGTATGATAATTCATTTACTTTTGCTGGTAAATTGAGCATCCAATGCCTGTTTTTTGTGTTTTAATGTTAGCGTCAGCATCCATATTCTTGTTTTTAATTAAGTTTCCATGGTATGACAACTTAGATTTGTTTTGCATGGTAACTTTAGCACTCAGTTTCTGGTAACTTTGTTTCTTCTGCCATGATAACTTTTTCTTGTGTTCCCTGTATTTAAATATGGCTTCCTCTTTTTTTGTTAATGCTATGATTATTGTAGCTTCTATTCCCTGCTCTGCAAAAGTTGGGATGGGGACCAGATGACGGTCATTGGTATGTACTGTCGCTAAATCTTAAGGCGAAACGATTTGAGGTGCTGGATTAGTTGCGTGAAGAAGATAGTCCATCTTTAATTGAGCACGCAACAAGGTATATGAATGCTATAAAGAAGGCTTGGTTGATTTCATACAAGGACTCGCACAAGCAAATTCAAGATTATGAACTCGTGTATATTGATGTTTCTAAACAAGAAAATGGGTTAGTTGTTTATCTGTGTTCCCTAATTTAGATGTAGCCCCATTTGTTCGATATCATGTTTTATGTACTCACACACACACTGTTTTCAACATTGATTGTGGCTACTTCACTTTCATGTCTTTGGAGCTGTGGAATGGGAAAATTATTCCTGCCTTCACCCAAGAGCAAGTACCTGCACTCAGAATTTTTTTTGACATCGAGGTGGCTAAATCACACTCAAAACAGATGCAAAGAGTGGCGCTATCATTTGTTTGGCAATAGTTCGTGAGGTATCAACTGTCATCATCTTCTTCTTTTTTTCGTTTGTGAGAGCACTTTTCAGTGCTGGTCATAAATTGATGTTAACTACTCGAAAGAAGTAGTTTAGCATTTTCTTTGTTGGCACACTGGTTGTTTTTAGTGTCTTGTCATCACACATAGAAGAAATTCGGTACCAGATGGTAACATATACCTTACGTGGCTGCTATTCCTTTTCTTATATAAATAGTCTAATAACTAGTTGGTTCTCTCATTCTTTTTTGGTCATGAAATAATGTGATCACAATTTATCCGGTAAATTGCATTTTTGTGTTGTTGATAACTAGTATGAATACAAGCTGATAGTTTTCCAAAAACATATAGGAAAACTTTATCACAGGGATGCTTGTAGATAGTGTTGAAAACTCATTGTAGTGAAATGACACATGTAAAACATATAGGAAACTGAGGATAGCCCACAAATAACTTACCCAATGTGCTTACGATAACTTTCACCACAAAATACTTAAAACTTCAGCCCACAAATGTGCTGATAACTTACATAAATATAGGTGCTATAATTCGGATTACATTTTTTTTGCACTGATAACAATCATCAAAACAAATGAAGATAAGTTTCTTATCCATTCATTTGTAGCGACGATCTTGTTTTCTCTTTCATTCATCTTACTAGAGGTGATGTGCACCTGCGCTTGTCGTGGTGCACGCTGCCGCAGACACTTCACTTTCTTTGTTTTGCTGGTTTTGCAATGTCAAAGGGATGCTGATGCTTCTTTATTTTCGTCCGTCCTTTCGTGACAGTCTTCGGAGGGTCTAGTATCGATTTTGTGTTCGAGGAATGGGATGCAGCGGCAGGCATGTTGGCGCTAGCTTGTATTGTCACAGGGATGCTTGTTTGTCCCGTGTTTGGTTTGTCCATGTTAGGTATGCTTGTTTGATGTTTGGCATGGACAGCTTCACTTGTTGCGACCACTGGAATAGAACATGGATCTTGTTGTGATTGGAACGATCCTCTAGCTTCTTCCTTGTCCTTTCTGGCCTTCTTACGTTGGCTTTTTGTTAGCGCATCCATTTCTTCCTTGAAAGCATATAGGTGCTTCTTGGCCACCCTAGCCCCATCATCTGTGAGGCAAGCATCCTTGGTTGTTGCCTTGAAGTCCCTTAGCATTGATGTATATCGCATGACGCTCTTTCCCTCCTCTGGAATGCTCTTACTAACTGTTGGTTGTTCAAAATCAGGTTTGATTAGATCTTCCTCTTGATCCCAAGTCCACCTCTTTAGAATATACTTCTCAGGTATCTCGTACACCCCGATTTGGTCCATCACTCATAACACATGTGCGCAGAGTATACCATCTCGCTCAAACTTGCAGCAAGTGCATGAACATATCCCTTCATCCTTGTTTGCTTGCACATGGTAGTCCCTATCCCCATATTTTGGTATGATTCCTCTGACTGAGCCAACCTTGAATGACCCATCTTGCAACGTGTCACATCTGTAGCCAGTTTTCACCTTCATCTCCATCTGGAATTTGGTGAAAAGATTATGCGTGTAGAAGCCCTGCACCTATAACTCGAGTGGGTTGAAGGAGTATGTTTCCACCTCTTTGTACATTGTTTCCAGGTGCTCTTTTGACACGCTCACCATCACCTTCTCCTGTATTGCAGTGTACTGTTTTGCAAATTCCACTAGCAAGTTATTTGGGTTGACGTACTTCTTCAACACAGCGTTGAATCCCTCGCTCCTTGCCGTTGTCTACAAGAATGGGAAGAAGTCGTGCATGTAGTACACTGGGACCCAACATTCCGTGTTTTCCCACAGCCAGTGGAAATGCTCGTTGTCCGTTTGCCCATGATCGTCTAGCATCTTCCACCATTTTTCCTCAAACTCCTCAACTGCGTTCAAAAACCAAGTAGATGGTAATTTCAGTGCACACCTCATGGTAATTATAATACACTTAACATGATAACTTGCTTCAGGGGACAGTATGTGGTAATTTCAGTGCACACCTCATGGTAATTCTAATACACTTAACATGATAACTTGCTTCAGGGGACAGTATGTGGTTCTGGTTCATGCAAAATGGGGAACTCCCCCAATGCACATAGTTATGATATATTTAACACAACTCAACTACATAGTTACATGTGACTCAATCTCATATAACTCTTCCACTACATGCAAAAGTGAAAAAGATGGTAAGTTAACTACACATATCATGATAACTTTTGATGCACTTATCATGATAACTTCCTTCATGCAACACTAGGTGGCCGTAGTCGATGCAGATTTTGGGAACTATAACTACATGGCAAACATGCTAAAGTGGTCACGGTTACTTAAGAACATGTGTACTGGTAACTCTTTCACAACAGTCCAGGTTTTCACATGAAACCTTATTTTTATCAATGTGGGAAAAATGTGTAATGTTGGTCATAATTTATTATAATTCAGCATGGTAACATTGGATATCGCGGCACATTTATGTAATTTACGGCAATATGAGTGGAGTGTGTTGTGTGAAAATACAATACCATTCAAGCTGTTGTCAACACAATCTTTGAATGCTTTGTTCAGTGGTTCATCATCGGCCATTAACCTCCCAAGCTTCTCATGTGCTTTCTTCATAATGTGCCATCTGCAATTTCTGTGTACTATCCCGATGAACACCTCGTCAATAGCATTCCTCATGGCAAAGTCCTGATATGTGATTATGTTCTTTGGTACAACCCCACCCATGGCATGCAAAAATGTGTTAAACAACCACACAACATTGTCAGTCAGTTCATTTCGAACGAAACCACGACCGAATTGGATTGATTCCCCATGGTTGTTAATGCCAATGAAGGGGGCACACGACATCTTGTACATATTAGTCATGTACGTTGTGTCGAATGACACAATGTCGTTGTATTTTGCGTATGCCCTACGTGATGCACCATCTATCCAGAACACGTTTTCCACCCTGTCTTCATCATCAAATTTCATTCTCCAATAGAAATCTGGATCCTTTGCCCTGAGCTCCTCAAAGTATGAAATTGTGCTCCCCACGTCTGCATTACGGTACTCCTTGCGAAATTTGGCTCGCTGATTTGCAAGGTCATGTGTTGTGTATGGTACATTCTCAGCATCACCATAGAACCATGAAATTAGTTGCATTTGCCTTGTGGTGTCTATGTTGCATTCATGTAGAATCCGTAAGAAATCTTGCTCGTCTTTGGGAATGTTCCTATGTGAGGCTAGAAATTTTGTCAGAGATGGCTTTCTTATCAGTGGATGGTTGTGGTTGTCATCAAAGCGTTCGACTCTCCACCACGCATCCTTGTGCGTAAGGTAAAGGCGGGCTGGTCACTGAGTCCTCTTAACCTTACGCCTTTTTCTCTTCTTCACGATGCCTTTTAGGTTCAGTACATCCTGCACCTCCTCCTTCTTCTTCTTTGGCTTGCCGCCTTTCCCACATACCAGGAGTGCTCTGCTCACTGTGTTGTCCTTCAGTGTTCTTGTGTACTCTATCCTTGTCCCAAATCCATTTCTGAGTGCATATAGCTCGTAGTGATCAACAGCCTCCTCAAAACTTTCAAACTTCATTATTGTATCAGGACCCTTAGTGTGGAGTATGCCTCAGTGTTAACTCCTCCTTGATCAGCGTTGAGCGCTCCTGTTTCTGGACTTGCTGGCTCGCTGACCGACACATCAAAGAACCTTTCTTCTTCCCCAATGCTAGAACTTGCTTCCTTGCTTGGCTCATGGATCCTCTGGTTAGATGTAGGTGGAGCACCTGCATGTTTTTCACATGAAATGCTTTTGTCATATCATGATTTATCATTGTTTAGTGGTAACTTGTATTGAACAAGTGTGGTAAGTTGTAGTATGCTGTGATGATAACATTCTGCTTCCAGCATAAACATATAGTGTGACACTTTTGTAAGTGAATTGCCACTTACCTGAACCAAAGCTAATCGTACGTGCATCATCATCATGTTGTTTCTCTCGTCCAGCACTATCTGTGGCATTTGTGTTATATCCATGGTTTTTCGACATGTTATTGAAGCACCTGCTTACACATGTTAATAGCATATGTGAGACAACTAAAAATAACACTACTATTTACATACATAAATCATATTTTTGCACATGGTGCATCCTATCTTTTTGTACTTTTTTTGTGATTCTTTTTGAGTTGGCATGGATATTATCATTTTTTTCTGCAGGTAACAATTTGTTACTCATTCGGGACTCTACTCTACTCGGCACACCATTCCCTGCTTCAAAAATTAGTTCAAGTTTTTTTTGATGGTAACTTTTTGCATAGAAGCACCATGATGTCATGGTAACAGATGACAATCCTGATGATAACTTTTGTATGAAAAAATGTGGTAGCTTTCTCTACACAATAATTATAGCCTAATTGTAACAAGAGTGGATTCTGTTATGGTGTTGTGACTTCCTATTTTACATACAACAAGTATTTTTTTAGCCTAATTTCACTGTTTTTGTGCAATAAGTTGAAAAGGAGTTGTCTTTTTTCAAGAAAAACCTTTGCATATGCCCTGATAACTCATTATTCTGTCATGATAGCTTCTATGCACATAGTACCATAAATTAGGAAAAAATGCCACTTTTTTCTTCCTTTTTTCATGGGGCTTTTTTGGGTTGAACTGAAATGGAATTCAGATACAGTAGGGAGTGCTTAGATGTACCTGATCCATCTGGATTCTTGCTGGATTCTGGACGCCTGGTAAGTTCTGGTGTCCCTGGTGGTAGATCAAGTCGAGATCGGGTGGTAACTTGAGCCCCCCAAGCGTTTCTGCATGATTTTGCGAAGATTTTGCTGGATTCTGGACGCTTGGTGAGTTCTTGTCTACCCGGTGGTAGATCAAGCCGAGATCCGGTGGTAACTTCAGTTTTCTCAAGTGTATTGCATGTTTTGTGAAGCAATTGGAGGGGGGGTAGGGGACGGAGATGAATGGTTGAGTTCGTCGCCAGGGAAAGAGGAATAAAAGAGGAGGGTCGATGGAGAGTGTTTGTTGCGTTTTCTTGCTGTGGAGATAAGAAAGTTGGGTTTTTAGGGGGAGGAGGGTCTGTGATGGTTGTGGGCCAGGGTCACGCGAGGGGCGTTGAGATGGGCCTCGCGATTGCCTCCGCTCGACAGCTCGGCCTCGCGCGCTACACGCACTCAGCCTCGTGCGCTCGACGGCTCGGCCTCGCGCGCTACGCGCACTCGGCCTCGTGAAGGTGGGATCGTTCGGACCTTTACTATAGGTACGAACGTTTGGTATATATCACAGTCCAAATAAGTATGTTCATACGTTTGGAGATAAGAAGTCACGTAAGGGCGTTGGTTAGCAGGGGCATGCTGCTTCCCATCAGCCAGGTTTTGAATCCTAGGAATTGCATTCAATTTATTTTTTGTCGCACACAGCCACGAGACAGCGATCCCATCCCGCAGCTGGTCAGCGCAAATTGCAGGCGCCTGCATGCGCGAAGGACCACGAGATCGTGATCCGAGTGTTTCCAGGTCGTTCGGATCTAATGTAAAATTGAGAACGTTAGGAAATTACAAATTTCGATCCTTTTATAAGGTGCTACTCTCAATTCTCAAACGGTAAAAGAAGAACCATATGCCCTTTAATTTTTCTCTTAAAAAAACTAGACCCTTCTGCGGTTCAAGCAAAACTTGTTGTCTAGGAGTATCAATAGTGTGTGGAGGCAAACCCGTCTCTAAGATTGGCCCGCGCACTTCTTTTTGAATAATAACAAAAATTATTAATTGTAAATAACGGTTACATCGTCAATAAGAAGAGATACAATCTCATCCAAGGGCTCCTCAAACCAATCCCTTATAGCTGCAACTTTTGCTAACCTAGCAAGTTTATGGGCAAACACTTTTGCGGTTGAAGCAAAAGTTGTTGTCTGGGAGCATCAATAGTGTGTGGAGGCAAACCCGTCTCTAAGATTGGCCTGCACACTTTTTTTTGAACAATAATAAAATTTTATTAATTGTAAATAATGGTTACATCATCAATAAGAGATACAATCTCATCCAAGGGCTCCTCAAACCAATCCCTTATAGCTGCAATTTTTGCTAACCTAGCAAGTTTATGGGCAACTTTATTAGTTTCACTGTTACAATGTTTAAAACTAGTAAAAGAAAAATCAAAAGGCCAAGAATAGCAATCATCAAAAAACTGTCGCCGCCGCTCCTGTCGTGGTTTTGTCACGGCAGGTGGTCCTCCATTCTCCATTGACTTCCATATTATCCGAATTAATAATAAGGCGATTGCAACCTGCCTTTTTGTGCAAGACATAGGATTGGCCCCATGAACTTACCTCTATGTTAGCTGAAAATTCTATAGTGTAAGGAGGTTATAACCGTTTATAACATGGAGCCCACAAGTAATAAATAAAGGGCAAGCTCATGTGCATGGCTCTCTTCTCTAGTACCCCCAGTCTTTTTACTCCGCATGTAAGATTTGCCTAAAATCAAACTTCAAAAGGTTTGACCAACTTTATAGAAAGAAATATCAACATTTGCAATAAAAAATCAATATCATTAGATCCTTCATGAAACTAACGTGGAGGCGAGAGATTTTACCCAGGTTCGGGCCCTCCGGGAGGAGATAACACGCTACTCCTGCTTATGTTATTGAGATTATCTTTAGAGGGGAGGCCTCGTCGGAGGTTGGATATTCCCCGAGGAGATCTAACTTACTAGGATACTTGGTTCACCTGACAAAAATGTAAGAGCAGTGAAAAAATGTTGGCTCAAATTTTAGGAAATGATTTTACCATTAAAAAAATCTATGAACATTTCAAAAATATTCACTAATTTCAAAAATATGTATGTGACATTTGAAAAGAAAATGTCATACAATGTAAAAATGATGTTCGTGTAATTAAAAAATGTACCATTCAAATAAATGTACGCTACATTTAGGAACATGTTCACGCATATCAAACAAATGTTTGCGACATCTTTAGAAAAAAGTTATTCGATGAAAAAAATTGCATAGTACACAAACATATTCCAACGTGTATATGAAAATATGTTTAACACATATTCAGAAAAATGTTCAAAAAATATTAATCATGTATTTGGTTAAATGTGTAAAAAATGTTCCTGTTGTGTATGAAAAATGTACAATCCATATGAAAAATATAGAAATGGATTAGAAAATGAAAAAATAAGAAGAAGAAAATTGAAAACCAATAAAATAAATAAATAAAACCGAATAAAACTGAGAAATAAACAAAGAAAATCAAAGAAAAAACGAAAATAGAAGAAATGGAGGAAGACCGCAGAAAAACCCGATGCAAAATCGCCGAAATCACTAATTAAGGAGTACTCGTTGTAAAGAACACTCCACTTTCCCAGGTCGCGACAAGTGGCCCACATGCAGCGCGCCACTTGTCGCAACCTGGGAGTTTTCCCTTTTTTCGTAGATCAGTTTATTCAAAACGTTTTATCTCTTAAACCGTGCGTCTAAATCTCGAACCGTTTTCACCATTGGATTCCTCACGTCGAGATCTTCAAAACTAGATCCCATGTTGATAGGTTTTGACAAACCTTTTTTCACGAAAAAAACCGAATGAAAAAACCAGGCGAAAAAACCAAACCGGGAGCACGGTTTTTTTCCCTTTCCAAAAGAGGCACGCTCGTGCCTCTCGCAAAATCACAACCGTGCCTCTCGTTGAAGCAAAACCGTGACTCTCGTGTAAGGAAAAAAAACAGAAAACACGTTTTTTCCCTTTTCCAAGAGGCACGGCCGTGACTCTCGCGAAAGCACAACCGTGCCTCTCGCGAAAGAAAAAAAAAATAGAAAACGCGTATTTTTCCCCTTTCCGAGAGGCACGGCCATGACTTTCGCATAAGCACAACCGTGCCTCTCGCGGAAGCAAAACCGTGACTCTTACGAACAAAAAAAACAGAAAACGCGTTTTGTTTTTCCCTTTCCGAGAGGCACGGCCGTGACTTTCGCGTAAGCACAACCGTGCCTCTCGCGGAAGCAAAACCGTGACTCTCACGGACGAAAAAAAATAGAAAACGCGTTTTGTTTTTTCCTTTCCGAGAGGCACAGCAGTGACTCTCGTGAAAGCACAACCGTGCCTCTCGGGAAAGCAAAACCGTGACTCTCGCGAAAGAAAAAAAAACAGAAAACGTGTTTTTTTTGTTTCCGAGAGGCACGGCCGTGACTCTCGCTAAAGCACAACCGTGCCTCTCGCGGAAGAAAAACCGTGACTTTCACGAAAGAAAAAAAAGAAAACGCATTTTTTCGCTTAAAAAAAATTTCGAATTTTTTTTATCGAAAAGCTAAGAAAGACCGGAGAAAACCAAAACGTCGAAAAAACCCGGAAAAAGGCGTTTAAAAAGCCGAAAACGCGTGCGGAAAAATAAAAAAACAAAATCCGAAGGGAGCGTCTAGAGCACGACACGTGGCAAATGGCTAAGAGCGCGCCAAATGGCGCTGATCGTTGCGAAGCTCCCGAAGAAGCGCTCGTTAACTAGTTACTCCCCAAAATCGCTCCTCAACGTGTTCCTTTCTGGGCCAGACCATAAGCAGCGAGTGGGTCTGGCGCTAGAGGCGATAGACATTAGCCAGGGGCGGAGCCAGGATTTCACCATGGGGGGCGAGGAACACATTGAAGCACACATGAGACATAACACAAAAATATTTCAAGTCTTGAATATTGTATCGATATCAAACATGTAATAGTATAAGCTTTACAATAAAAAGACTACATTTCTACTAGTTTGAATGCAGATCTACGCCCCCCAGCCGGTCGATCAAACAAATCAATAATCTCATTAACATTGAACTTTGCAGCTATTTCCTTCCCAATGTATACAACCATGTAAGGTCGAAGAAAATCGTCACCCATTTTACTTCGGAGACGTGTCTTGATAATCTTCATTGCTGAAAAAGCTCTCTCCGCAGTTGCAGTTGACACCGGGAGAGTGATGACCAAGCGCAATAATCTATCAACCATTGGATACACAGAGGCTTTACCTGTTTTATGCAATGCAACGATCAAATCAGCCAGTGATGACGAAGAATTCAGCTCTGGATGGTTGCAAACATCTAACTAATAGTGTGGAAGTTGTGACTCCAGGCGAGCCTGCTCTTGACTAGAAAAATCCGCTGGATAGAATTTGTCCACAAGCATGCAAATCTTTGATATGTCAAACGAGTCATGCCTTGGATCCAAGGATGCACAGAGTGTCATTAGCTCTGTTGTCTGAACGCTAAAACGGTCATTTAGCTCAACCAGTTGTTGATCTATCGCCACATTGAACACATCTGCTTTGTAGTGGTGAAGCACCGTGATGTTATTATGTTTATTCCGAGACTTAGTCACATCAACATACCTGTAAATTACAAATACAGTATATGTGTTAGAGTAAAGCATATGTGATCAATATTATTCTATTATACAGTAGATGAAAGGGAGTAAGGGACATACTTGCGACTCATATCGGGGATCTCAACTTCATGCTTCACACAAAAGGTCTTAACCTCCTCTATGAGAGGTTCCCATCCTTCCTCTCTTAGATCAGCGAGGAGCACCTTAGTGTTAGAGAGTGTATCTAATGCATTCAAAATGTCCATAGATTTCTTCTGGAGTGTTTGGCACAAGACATCTGTGATTTTCATAATCCTCTCCATGAGGTGCAAAATGAACACAAGATCAAAAGAAACAATTATCCTTAGGGCGCCTCCAGCATCTCCACGGGAATATTGTGTCACCGAACGATCATTCGCTATACTTCGTAGGACTGTAATTGTGGCACCAAACATCTTCCTCAAGCTCCGAATTGACTTGAAGTGCGAACTCCATCTAGTGTCTGCTGGTCTCTGTAAAGAACCTATCTGGTTTGCCCCTTTTCCCGTATCAAGATCCCCCAGCTCAATTTCACGTGCAATTTCGGTGGCTTGATTTGCTAGTAACTCATCATTGCATTTAGGTGAAGTACTAACAACATTTATGACAAAATTGGCATGTTGAAAAAAATTATGCACTTCATGTACCTCTCGTGATGCTGCAACAAGGGCCAATTGAAGCTGATGCGCCATACAATGAATGTAATATGCATAAGGGCACGCCTTCAGAATTAAAGCCTTCAATCCGTTCCACTCCCCTCGCATATTACTGGCCCCGTCATAGGCCTGACCTCTGATATCTTCCACATTTAAATTGTTATCTGCTAGAACAGTGCAAATTGTCTCCTTGAGAGTCAATGCAAGAGTGTCATTCACATGAATGACATCAACAAAACGCTCCTGTATGAACCCTTCAGTGTCAGGAAACCGGAGGACCAACGCCATTTGCTCTTTCTTGGATTCATCGCGAGCTTCGTCAACCATTATACAAAATTTGCTATCACCAATTTCTTCTCTAATTGTTCTTTGCACCTTTCGAGAAAGTATAGCAAGAATTTCCTCTTGAACCTGATGAGATGTGTACTTTGCGTTTCCAGGAGCATTTTCCAAGACAACATCTTTCACCTCCTTGTTATAAGAAGCCAAAAGTTTTACCAGTTCTAGGAAATTACCCCGGTTAATGGATCCCGGAGATTCATCATGCCCTCTAAAAGCACAAGCCTGGAATGTTAACCACCTGCATCATGTCATATAATTGTTTTGTTAGGATACTACAAGATATAATATTTTAATTATTGTAACATAAGATGGAAGAAAAATATTGCTTACCGGATGGAATCAATTGTAACTTTGAGCCTTAGCCTTGCATCTAAAATCGTTTTTGCGGTTGCTTTCCCATACACCTTATCAATATGAGTCATGCTGTTTTTGAAATTATCATAACAACGAACTGAGAAGTTATGGGCTGAACCAGCATCTTTACCCATATGAGTTAAAAAAGCACACTCTTTCCCATTATTCACCTTCTTCCACCTATCAAAGCCCAAAATAGTAAATGTTTCTGAGCCGCACTTCCCAATCGGCTTTCTTGAGAAGAGGAAACAATGGAAGCAATATGCACGCTTTGTGTAAGGTGAAAACTCAAGCCATCCAAAATCCTTGAACCAACTGTACTGGAAACGTCGACGATGTTTTGGTGGATCATCATTATATGGATACTCTCTCATGTATGGCATGTATCGGCCTTCAGAAATATAGAATTGGCGTGCTTCATTTTGCTTATCAAGAGGGAGTTCCCAAATCTGTTTGCGCTTTCCAGGGTCTCGCTCAAATGGTGTGCTTCCGATTCTTTGTTGTTCTAGAACTTCTACTTCTACAGATGCCTCAATATTTTGCTTGGGGGGTGGCATATCAACTGAACTGAGATTGGGGACACTGTTATCAGTGGGTTGCTCTGTGACATCGACCTCCACGGTTGCATTTGCATTTTCAACTGTAGAGTTTGAAGCAATTGGCTTGAAAAAATTACTTATCGGTGATGTCTTCTTCTTCCTCATGACCTATGCAGTTCTTATATAAGTACAAAGCAGATATGTAATCTGGGATTGATGTGACAAGTGCCAAAATATACTAAGTCACTAACCACTAAGTAGTAAGTACTAACAGTTGATCAATTGATTTATTGAATCAAACTGACGAGTAGTATGAACCTGACAATAATACCTCCTTCTCTGATCACGGGACAGGACCAGTTAGGAATTCAGTGTGGGCTTGTGGCGATTCTGTGCGGCTGCCTGTACTGGATTGATGCGCGGTCGGCGGCAGCTTCGCGAATCAGCAATCGACGACGGGCGAAACACGGCGGCGCGACGCCTGGCGGCCGGCGTCAATGAAGCCCTAGCGCCAGCGGCTAGCGGCGCGTCGCGGACGAAAGAGTCCAGGTCTCCAGGAAGCTAGTCGCGTGCGTGTCGTTCATCGTTGATCGATTGAGATGTGGATGCTACCAGCGTATACATGCGTAGTATGCAGGCTGCAGCCTCGGGCCTTGGCCCTTCTTGCGTTTTGGGCTTGACATGAGTTTAGCCCATGCACTAATGGCCTGATGGCCGGATAATTATGCCTAAACTATTAGTACTAGTCCCCGCCTGGAGTTCGTTGGGGGGGGCCAAACCGGGGGGGTGTCTGGCCCCCGCTCGCCCCCCCCCCCCCACCACCACTGCCTCCACTTCTGAACATGAGGTCTCCTTGCGGGGCTCCAGGTGACATGGGTTCTTTTTTTTTAACAAACATATTTTATTAAGTTAGGAGCATTTTACTGAGACAAGCATGAAAGGAAACACGCTGGATACAGAAAGGTTTCCCTGACTGAACAAAGACCTGCATCAAAATATAAGCAATGAAATAATACAGGTCTATTTTGGACTTTCAAAGGTAGGCGTGCAAGATGATGGGCCTTGACGTTGTTCTCCCTGTAGATGTGAGCAACTTTTTATGCTGGAAAGAAGGACTATTTTGTATTTGAGCAAGTAGCGGCCTGTTGTCCCAAGGACCGGGAGCAGAGAGAATGTTCGTCGTTTTTGCTGTCAAAGCTAACACTGAGCAATCTGTGAAGAAGGGAGGATCCTGAATATTGAGTATGTATGCCAGCCAGCTTGGTTGCAAGCATAAGACCAAAAGTCTCGGCTTGAAGAGGAGAAGAAGCAGGAGGGGACATTGTGGCAATGTGAATTTGCTGTATGCGATCGTCATTTTGGACCTGGATAAAGACTCCAATTCTTGCCTGATTAGAAGTGTTGGCTGGTCGTATTTTCCATCCAGCGTCACAGAAGATTGTGTTGCCTGTAAAAGAGTCCGGATTTTTTATCACTGGTTGCACCAGTTGGTCCTGTAAGCAATGCGCACCATGATCTTCACCGGGGTTCTCTCCTAATATGGTTCTTTGTATGATTGCATTTGCTATTGCATACACCTGAAAGGGTCTGCAGTATTTTGTAGCAAAGAGAACATCGTTTCGAGACTTCCAAAGGCACCTTTCGAGACTTCCAAAGGCACCTTTCGAGACTTCCAAAGGCACCACAGAAAAGTATATAAGTTAGAAAGATTAATATCTGGATGACCTAAGTTAAGCAAAGTTTGGATCATGTCAGGAATAGAATGATTAGGTATAGTAAGAATTTCTATTTTAATAAACCATGGTGAGCAAAACCAGGCTGTTTTAGAGAAAGGGCAAAGGAAAAGCATGGTGAGCAATTTTCATTTATGTGTTTAGAGAATTTACTTGCTCTCTTACCCGTAGGAAGCGCTTTCCTAACAAGCCTCCAAGCAAATGTCTGAATCCGTGGCACCATGAGTTTGTCTTTCCAAACTTGGTTTAGAAGAGCAATTGTTTGTGGATGAACCTCTTTTGGTCGTTGCCTACCCGGTATAGGTGAAGGTTGTTGAAGCAATGCTTATATGCACTTTTGGAGGAGAAATTTCCTGTAGGTGTTAGTTTCCAAATTAAATCATCTTGCCCAACAGCTACAACTATAGGAGTCTGAAGAATATTATTAGCTATCTCAGGAGTGAAGAAAGAGTACATCAAATTAGCATTCCAAGCTTTTTGATTTGGAAACCAAAGATCTTTAACAATATCAGGATATACATGGGTTCATTATGTGACATTCAGTTAACATGCCTCAGCTTTAGGTGGTCTTTATTATCTCCTATTTTGGGCTGCTTAACAACTTTTAGTTTACAACATCTACAACCGGGCACCTCAAAACCGCCTCAAACGCCCGGTCACTGACCGGTCAAAAAATCGACCCCACTCGGAGGCCTCAACCCGGCCTCAAAAGCCCGGGCTGTCCGGCACCCGTCATATCCAGCCATAATGTAGGGTGGATATGGGGCGGCCCGGGCGCCCCCGCCACGTCAGCTCGGCCCACCACGACCTCACAAATATCCCCTCCGGTGAAACCCTAGACCACAATCTGCTCAGTCCATTCCACTCTCTCTGTCCACCCCTCTTCCCAATCCATCGTTTCCTCTCCGTTTCTAATCCATGGCGGATGACTACAGCAGCTCCGGCTCGAGCGGCGATGAGAGCAACGTCTATGAGGTCGCTCTCCGCATCGCTTCGCGCCGCTCGAGTCTAGATCAGGGCGACAACTCAGAGAGCGACATGTCGTCCCCTTTTGCCCAGCGTCGTAGTGCGAGCAATGTTGCTGGACCCTCCCGTCCGGTGCCCAGCGCTGGTGGGAGCGCCGCCCACTCCGCCCCACTCCAGCTACGCCGTCCCCCCGCCACCACATCCAATCTACCTCCGAAGGGCGTCCACGGGCACCGTTGGGTGCTTGTGCCCTCGCTGGTGCTGGACCGGTTGAGGAAGCCTGATTCGGAGGCGCGGGTCGTATGGCGCGAGCGGCTGTGGGCGACGCGTCAGCGAGGCGCGGGGCAATTGTGCGTGCACTGGTCTATCCCAACAATGCGCTCATCGTGTCCTGCGGTGCTCCCTCCATAAGGGAAGGGGGCCAGGAAATGGTGCTTTCCTCCGCCCTCCCCCGTTTAATCTAGTTTTTTTATTGTATGTTTACGTACTGTCTGACTAAAACTACATATTTTGGTTGTCCACTAATCGTTTATGCTTAAATTATGTCCGATTTAAGTAGATTTGGTGCTAGTTCATTGATCTACGTATGTTTATTGTCATACGTGTAGGTGTTTCATGGATATGAGGGACCAGATTTGAGATACACGAATACGGACGCACCAAAATGAGGAGTGCCCGGTCAGTGCCCGCGAATGTGTCTGAATGTGTCTGAATGCGTCTGCGGGCGTTGGAGGGGTTGGATTTGGTGTCTTTCGCCTGTAGATGCTCCCAGGAATGTAAAAATTAGGACATTTTGAGGTGAATGCACATACATTATAACCAATTACCGAAGTAGAAACAACATTTTTGGTGAATGCACATGCATTATAAACAAGAAACTAGATGTTGCTTCCCACCAGAGCTATATGTCGCCCGTAGCGATGGCTAATGTCAGAGGTGGACGCAGTGGGGGGGCGAGCGGGGGCCAGACACCCCCCCCCCATGGTTCGCCCCCCCCCCCAACGAACTCCAGCGGGGACTAGTACTAATAGTTTAGGCATAATTATCCGGCCATCAGGCCATTAGTGCATGGGCTAAACTCATGTCAAGCCCAAAACGCAAGAAGGGCCAAGGCCCGAGGCTGCAGCCTGCATACTACGCATGTATACGCTGGTAGCATCCACATCTCAATCGATCAACGATGAACGACACGCACGCGACTAGCTTCCTGGAGACCTGGACTCTTTCGTCCGCGACGCGCCGCTAGCCGCTGGCGCTAGGGCTTCATTGATGCCGGCCGCCAGGCGTCGCGCCGCCGTGTTTCGCCCGTCGTCGATTGCTGATTCGCGAAGCTGCCGCCGACCGCGCATCAATCCAGTACAGGCAGCCGCACGGAATCGCCACAAGCCCACACTGAATTCCTAACTGATCATGTCCCGTGATCAGAGAAGGAGGTATTATTGTCAGGTTCATACTACTCGTCAGTTTGATTCAATAAATCAATTGATCAACTGTTAGTACTTACTACTTAGTGGTTAGTGACTTAGTATATTTTGGCACTTGTCACATCAATCCCAGATTACATATCTGCTTTGTACTTATATAAGAACTGCATAGGTCATGAGGAAGAAGAAGACACCACCGATAAGTAATTTTTTCAAGCCAATTGCTTCAAACTCTACAGTTGAAAATGCAAATGCAACCGTGGAGGTCGATGTCACAGAGCAACCCACTGATAACAGTGTCCCCAATCTCAGTTCAGTTGATATGCCACCCCCCAAGCAAAATATTGAGGCATCTGTAGAAGTAGAAGTTCTAGAACAACAAAGAATCGGAAGCACACCATTTGAGCGAGACCCTGGAAAGCGCAAACAGATTTGGGAACTCCCTCTTGATAAGCAAAATGAAGCACGCCAATTCTATATTTCTGAAGGCCGATACATGCCATACATGAGAGAGTATCCATATAATGATGATCCACCAAAACATCGTCGGCGTTTCCAGTACAGTTGGTTCAAGGATTTTGGATGGCTTGAGTTTTCACCTTACACAAAGCGTGCATATTGCTTCCATTGTTTCCTCTTCTCAAGAAAGCTGATTGGGAAGTGCGGCTCAGAAACATTTACTGTTTTGGGCTTTGATAGGTGGAAGAAGGTGAATAATGGGAAAGAGTGTGCTTTTTTAACTCATATGGGTAAAGATGCTGGTTCAGCCCATAACTTCTCAGTTCGTTGTTATGATAATTTCAAAAACAGCATGACTCATATTGATAAGGTGTATGGGAAAGCAACCGCAAAAACGATTTTAGATGCAAGGCTAAGGCTCAAAGTTACAATTGATTCCATCCGGTAAGCAATATTTTTCTTCCATCTTATGTTACAATAATTAAAATATTATATCTTGTAGTATCCTAACAAAACAATTATATGACATGATGCAGGTGGTTAACATTCCAGGCTTGTGCTTTTAGAGGGCATGATGAATCTCCGGGATCCATTAACCGGGGTAATTTCCTAGAACTGGTAAAACTTTTGGCTTCTTATAACAAGGAGGTGAAAGATGTTGTCTTGGAAAATGCTCCTGGAAACGCAAAGTACACATCTCATCAGGTTCAAGAGGAAATTCTTGCTATACTTTCTCGAAAGGTGCAAAGAACAATTAGAGAAGAAATTGGTGATAGCAAATTTTGTATAATGGTTGACGAAGCTCGCGATGAATCCAAGAAAGAGCAAATGGCGTTGGTCCTCCGGTTTCCTGACACTGAAGGGTTCATACAGGAGCGTTTTGTTGATGTCATTCATGTGAATGACACTCTTGCATTGACTCTCAAGGAGACAATTTGCACTGTTCTAGCAGATAACAATTTAAATGTGGAAGATATCAGAGGTCAGGCCTATGACGGGGCCAGTAATATGCGAGGGGAGTGGAACGGATTGAAGGCTTTAATTCTGAAGGCGTGCCCTTATGCGTATTACATTCATTGTATGGCGCATCAGCTTCAATTGGCCCTTGTTACAGCATCACGAGAGGTACATGAAGTGCATAATTTTTTTCAACATGCCAATTTTGTCATAAATGTTGTTAGTACTTCACCTAAATGCAATGATGAGTTACTAGCAAATCAAGCCACCGAAATTGCACGTGAAATTGAGCTGGGGGATCTTGATACGGGAAAAGGGGCAAACCAGATAGGTTCTTTACAGAGACCAGCAGACACTAGATGGAGTTCGCACTTCAAGTCAATTCGGAGCTTGAGGAAGATGTTTGGTGCCACAATTACAGTCCTACGAAGTATAGCGAATGATCGTTCGGTGACACAATATTCCCGTGGAGATGCTGGAGGCGCCCTAAGGATAATTGTTTCTTTTGATCTTGTGTTCATTTTGCACCTCATGGAGAGGATTATGAAAATCACAGATGTCTTGTGCCAAACACTCCAGAAGAAATCTATGGACATTTTGAATGCATTAGATACACTCTCTAACACTAAGGTGCTCCTCGCTGATCTAAGAGAGGAAGGATGGGAACCTCTCATAGAGGAGGTTAAGACCTTTTGTGTGAAGCATGAAGTTGAGATCCCCGATATGAGTCGCAAGTATGTCCCTTACTCCCTTTCCTCTACTGTATAATAGAATAATATTGATCACATATGCTTTACTCTAACACATATACTGTATTTGTAATTTACAGGTATGTTGATGTGACTAAGTCTCGGAATAAACATAATAACATCACGGTGCTTCACCACTACAAAGCAGATGTGTTCAATGTGGCGATAGATCAACAACTGGTTGAGCTAAATGACCGTTTTAACGTTCAGACAACAGAGCTAATGACACTCTGTGCATCCTTGGATCCAAGGCATGACTCGTTTGACATATCAAAGATTTGCATGCTTGTGGACAAATTCTATCCAGCGAATTTTTCTAGTCAAGAGCAGGCTCGCCTGGAGTCACAACTTCCACACTATTAGTTAGATGTTTGCAACCATCCAGAGCTGAATTCTTCGTCATCACTGGCTGATTTGACCGTTGCATTGCATAAAACAGGTAAAGCCTCTGTGTATCCAATGGTTGATAGATTATTGCGCTTGGTCATCACTCTCCCGGTGTCAACTGCAACTGCGGAGAGAGCTTTTTCAGCAATGAAGATTATCAAGACAGGTCTCCGAAGTAAAATGGGTGACGATTTTCTTCGACCTTACATGGTTGTATACATTGGGAAGGAAATAGCTGCAAAGTTCAATGTTAATGAGATTATTGATTTGTTTGATCGACCGGCTGGGGGGCGTAGATCTGCATTCAAACTAGTAGAAATGTAGTCTTTTTATTGTAAAGCTTATACTATTACATGTTTGATATCGATACAATATTCAAGACTTGAAATATTTTTGTGTTATGTCTCATGTGTGCTTCAATGTGTTCCTCGCCCCCCCATGGTGAAATCCTGGCTCCGCCCCTGCTCATGTTCGACGCCCGCAGGTGTCAAACAACGGAGGCAAAGCACAGGGTCGGGTGCATTGGGCCTGCCCAACAAGCGTTATTGTACTGGACTAAGATATGGTTACTGTAGCAATCTAAATGTACACTTTAGTAGTCCGTTTACTGTAGTGGCCCGTTTTTGGTCATTAATTCCTTGCAAGTGATTATTTTTTGTACCGGTCATAGAAAATGGTGGGATGCAGCGGCAACAATGAGTGTGTGGATACAACTATGTCAATTGGGAAGGACGTCTATAAGCACTACTCCCTCCATTTTTGTATACAAAGCCATTATCAAAATTACAATTTGCAGCTATACAAGGCCACTAACACAGTCGATGTAAAATTGATGAGGTTTGCATCGTACTAGCAACCGAAGACATTAATACCTCATGCATGCATGCGGGAGTGAGAAAAATTGATTTGCATGCACCATATTAATCAACCAACAAGGAGTGAGAGAGTTGTCTTGTTGTGTGTTGAGAGAAAAATACACATTAATTAACACGTCAAGCAAGGAGAAAAGACTAGTTTGTAATATTGGTTTAAGTAGCCATTAATTTCTATCTTAGTACCTGTAATATGGATTTGTGGCCTTGTATATAAAAAAGAAAGGAGTATTATAGATCGTCTAATCAAGCACTGCATGTGCTAGCAAATTATAGTTATTGCAATAAGCTTTCTTTGGTTTGGATGCACGAGCCTCCTGATGTGTTGGTCATTAAGTTTGTAGATGATGTATCTACAGATAAATAAAGCTACTACCTCTGTTTCAGTTTACAAGTTTTACGTGTATATCTAGGTTGTCAATTTTATCATCCTAATATAAACTATATAACACAAAAATTATATCGTTTGAAAATAGAACATCTGAAGTTTATATTGGTATATTTTTTGTAATATATGACTTGTATTAGGTTGGTCAAATTGATGACCTAAGAGTACGCGCACGCCCTGTAAACTGAGAGAGAGGTAGTAGTCATGATAGTCTTTTCTAAGAACATGTTTTTTCACGTTTATTTTTTCACTTTTTTTTTAGAAATTTCTGTGGTATAAACAAATTTTTATATATAGTGAACATTATTTCAAAACACACACTGAACATCTTCTAAACATACAATCAACATTTTAATAATACATAATGAACATTTCGTATTATACGATGAATTTTTTAATATATGATGAACATATTAGAAAAATATTAATGTGTACATTGAAATTTTTTCAAATATTCACTGAAAATTTTGTACTCCCTCCGTCCCAAAATAAGTGACTCAAATTTGTACAAAGTTAATACAAATTTGAGTCACTTATTTTGGGATGGAGGGAGTAGTATACTTTGAACAAATTATTAATACACATTATACATTTGTGTAACATAGTATGAACAAATTTCAAAAACAAACTTAACATTTGTATTATTCGAGGAGCAATTTCTAATATACGATAAACATTTTTATAATGCATGGTGAACTTCTTGTAGTATACCGTGAATATTTTCTTAATATTTAATGAACATTTTTGTAACACTTAATGAACTATGTATATTACACGAAAAAAATAAACAGAAAAGTAAAAAGTAAAATAAAATAGAAATAGAAATAGAAACAGAAACAGAAAAAGGAAACAGAAAAGATAAGAAACAACGAAGCGAACGTGAGCCGGCCCAAACCGGGGCGTCGAGAGGAAGAGCTTTAGCGAAGCCACTACATTTTGAAGCTAACGAGCGTCAAATAGGATCTGCCTGCAAGGTTCACTTTCTTGGCCTGCAAGTGCGCCAAGTGATACGGCTAGCCGCCGCCATGTGTCCCATGTTTGGCGCCCCTCTGAATTTTAATTTTATCTTTTTGCACATGTTTTCATGTTTTTGATGATTTTCTTGCTTTTTGATTTTTTGTTCGTTTGAGTTTTTCTAGGTTTTGGAGAGAAAAAAAAGCACAAATTAGCTTTTCACACAAGCAAGATTTGCTTTCGAGAAAGCACACCTATGCTTCTCAAAAAGGAAAAAAAAACTATGATTGCACAAAAAGTATAGATTTGCTTCTTATGGATGTATAGATTTGCTTCTACGAGAAGCAGAGTTGTGCTTCTCAAAAAGGAAAAAAATATGCTTCCGCTTCGTGTGGAAGCACAGATTTTCTCCCACGAGAAGCACAAATGTGCTTTTAGGGAAAAAATAAGTTTGTGCTTCTCGTAAATGCAAAAAATACGTGAAAACTGCAACCTCATTTCCGGACTCTGGTTTTTTTTAATGTTATTCTTTTTTTACCTTTTTTGTTTTTGTTTTACCAGTTTTTGTTTTTTTGTATTTTTTTGATTTCTCGTTTTCTTTTTACTGAAAAAAGTTTGTGAAACCTATTAACATGGGTTTAACTTCGAAGATCTCAACGCGAGAAATTCAATGATGAAACGGATCAAGATTTGGACGCACGGTTTGTAAGATTTCGACATGCAGTGCACCACTTGACAACGCCTGAGAAGGTAGGGAATGACTTTTGCAAGGGGTTACTTAACTAGTGAGTTCGTACATATACGCCCTTCCATAAAAAGCATACATATACGCTGCCACTAAAATATTTGTCTAAAATTTCTGAAAGCAATATTTTTTATCTGGGGCCACACACATACATATATGCTTACATTTTATTCTGAAACTTCGAAGCGTGTTAATTTTGGCAGGCAAAACACCTCACTCGCCCCCTAACATGTTTATTAATAAACTGGGCCATTAAGGTGGGTTGTGTACACTTCGTGATGTTTTGGAAGCTGATGAAAAGAATAAACAAGAAACTTAAAAAAACAGAAACATGAAAAGTACTCCTTTTCGTCCCATAATGTAAAACGTTTTTTCAAACTACTTGCAAAAACATGTTACATTATGGGACATAGGAAGTATTTAACTGCACCGAGTTTGCTCAAACAAATTGGACGCATAACCTGCTTGATTCTAAGGAGAAAAATCTGATTGTGGGCCCAAACTAATAAGCTGGTTGTCAAATTGATTGTTCCTTAGCGGTTCATAAAGCGAAGGCTCATCCTTTTTTTTCTTAAATACGCATGAGTGTGCGTATCATATATTAAAGAGGATAGGGAAGTCTTCCTCCGCGATCTCGGTTACAGTTTAATTACAAGCGACCTAACGGCCACCTCCATCATAATAATTGTCCTATGCAGACTACTCACTACTCGCCCATGTTGCCACCTTGTTGAAGAACCCCTCAGCTACACCGCGTAGTAGGTCTGCCAGAATCAGTATTCGTCCCTCATCAACAAGTCGATGTAAAACCTGTCGTGTGGAAGGCATAGCTCCGTCGAACACCATAACATTGCGGTGTTTCCAAATTTCCCACAAGGCGAGGAGGCACATGGCCCTCACCGCCTTCCGATGCTCTCCACTCTCTTCGTGCCTGATGCACCAGTCAGGTAGTGTCTCTTGCGATAGTGGGGCCCTTTCCGACTTTCCCATAGTCTTGCAAATCTGTGTCCAGGTCTCTTGAACAAAGACACAACCAATCATGATGTGATTCATGGTCTCCTCATGCTGGTCACACAACGGGCAGCCGCTTTGGTGCGGTAGTCCTTTCCTTGCTAATCTGTCGGACGTCGTCCTTGATGGCAAGCCATGCGAAGAAGCGGCACTGGTTAGGTGCCCTGGACTTCCATGTAAACGCAGCTGTAAGCGCCACTTTCAGCCATTTTGCTAATCTGAGTGCTTCTATTTTTTTTCTTTCAAATTTAGACTTTAGCAAAGGACAAGAAACAAATCGCCTCAAGAGCTCCTATATAGCCTAGCCACTAGTACAACCCACATTATATATATTTTTTATACATTTCCAGAAATATGTGGTTATTTAATACTTCCTTCATCCCATATGATCTTATTACAACCGATATCATCTAAACATATGACCATAATCCATTTAAATAATGAAAAATATTCATATATTGCAAACAATGGGATATGCTCATACACATCATTATGAATGTTCATATATTTCAAATAAAATATGCATATCATGTATAAAAGTAAATATTCATCATTCTTGGGTTCTTGTAACGATTCTTCTGATCAATGAATTTGGCTGCTCTACTGCCAATGTTCAAAAAAAAAAAACTCAAGAAGGCGCGAGACCTTTCTCCGGAGTCCTCCGCATTCTTGGGTTCTTCCGTAAACCCCCGTCTTTTGATCCAAAAGTAAAAAAAGCTCCACATGTGATGTGAGCGCACCATTCGTGGGCTGTCAATATGCTTTCCCTTCCTTGCCGCGCATCGATTCCTACGTAGGAGTGAGCCAGAAGGATTCCAAAACCAAAGCTCCGCCCAAACTCTAGAGCCCACGGCGAATTGACCGCTGCCTGTGAAAGAAAAGAACTGGTTGCACCACCGCCACGGCCGGCGGCTCGTCGCATGCAAAACGTACCAAAACCGCCTGCTACGTATACTCCAACCACAGGTTGTGACACCTCGCAGAAACCTCTCCTCGCCACTCAAAGCATCGTCCCGCAGCTCACTATATAGAGACGCGGCGACGCAATCCGTTTCCAGCAAGCCAAGACAGAGCACCTCTCTCTCCCACAGAACCTAGCTAGCTCAAGCAGTGCGTCGTCTTGAGCTCCGGGGCGAAGGAAGGAAGGGATCAATGGCGGGGCCACTGAGCGCGACGCGGCGCACGCGCCCGACGCCGGGGCAGTGCATCGCGGCGACGCTGTTCGCGCTGCTCGTCGTGGTCGCCATCATCGTCATCATCTGGCTGGCGGTCCGGCCCGGGAAGCTGCAGCTCTCCGTCGACCACGCGGCGGTCCGCGGCTTCAACTTCACGTCGGGGGGCGCGCTGCAGGGCACCTTCGCCCTCGTCCTCCGCGCCTACAACCCCAACAAGCGCACCGCCGTGTACCGCTCGCTCGACGTCGGCGTGTGGTACGGCGACACGTACCTGGGCGGCGCCGAGGTGCCGGGGTTCCGCCAGCCGCCGCGCAACGAGACGAGGATCGTGGTGGCGGCCCCCGCGGCGCGGGAGCCGGTGCCGCGGGACGTGGAGCGGGAGATGAAGAAGGACCGGTCCGCCGGGACGCTGCCGCTGGACGTGCACGTCCGGGGCAAGGTGTGGTTCAAGTACGGCCTGGTGAGGACGCGGCGGTATAAGATGCGCGCGAGCTGCCCGCTGGTGCCCGTCGACTTCGCCTCGCCCAGCTCCTTCGACCGGGTGTACTGCCACGTGCACATCTGAGTGGTACGTACGTGGTGCTGGTGCAGGGCCGCGCGACGGGGAGTCCCGTGCACGTACATATTATGCGGTGTGTGTTTGCTTTGCTTGTGTGGTGTGTTTGGTCAGAGGATTCGTTCCCCATGCTTGGATTATTGATTTGATGGTACATGTTGTTTTTATTCAATCTTCATTTGTATTACGATTGGGTTTGTGTATTCTTTGATGTAACTAATCAGGCCTTCCATGGATTGTCACACATTCAAGTGCCGAATTCTTTATGAAAAATTGCAAGTGTATGACTATACACGACATAGGGCTATCCTTTTTTTTTTCTCTCTAATAAGAACATCAAGCATATCATTTTCGTGCAACTTCTACAAGCTCACTGTTACACCACCTTTAGGCTGGTCATAGTGGGAACTAACTTATACTAGTGTCATGCATATGACACTAGTCTAAGTTACTACCTTCATAGTGCAAAGTATCTTAATAGTAGTGTCATAGATAGTTTCATTTATTGCCTCATAGACTCATTTTACTTCGGGAAACGCTATGTTACAGTAACATATTATGTTACTTCAAGCACCTCTCTCCTCATTAAATACTTGCCACATAAGCAAAATTGTCTTAGGGTGTGTTAAGTTACTACCTAAGTTATCCCACTATGGCTAGCCTTAGACTGGCCACAGTGGGAGTAACATCACACTTTTCAAGATAGTTTTGCTTATGTGGCACATATTTAATGATGAGAGAGGTGATGATGGTAACTTAGCTAGTTACTGTAACATCACACATACCAAGACAATATGAGTCTATAGACTAATAAATGAACCATAACATGACAACACACATATGTTACTACCGGTAGTAACATAGCCTAGTAAAATGTGATGTTACTAGTCTAAGTTACTCCCCATTATGACGAGTCAGTCATCATCTTTTCCAGCCTCTTCTACCAAGAGAATGTTCCTTCTTGCATTGGATTTAGACCATACTAGCCTACCGGAGGCTAACGCATGCTTCACCGTGACGTTCTTGTTCTTTGTGGTGTTTTATTTTCATTCATATATCGTGTGGGGCTGCTGTTAAAGACTGTATTTATTCTACATGGGGAGTGGAGTTGCTACATGGTTGTTAGTCGATGATGGTTATGTGAGCCCCCTGTGAGCTACTATTCCACATTGAAACCATGAAATTGCTTATGTAACTTACATGGGATGGCAATTGAAGTTCCCGCTCGCTCAGCTCAGCTCCATGCCATGCTCACTCGCTTAGTTTTTTTTCCCATTGGCTTCACTTCTAGCTCGGAATAACAGGCTATTGTATTTACTTTATTTGGTTGAATAGTTCGGTCAATAAAAAAGATGGCACTATTTTTAAAAATCTTGATTTTTTTTAAAAAAATTGTGAATTAAAAAACGTGAATTTTAAAATATTATGAATTTCAAACATTATTTGTGAATTTGAAAAAGTTTCACAAATTTGTAAAAATTTGCTTATTGTAAAAAAATCACAAACTTTACAAACATTCATGAATTAGAAATGTTCAATAATGTGATTTTTTTAAATAAAAATATACATGTTTTTCAAATGTTTGCAAATTTTAATTAATATGGATAAATTAAAATGTAAAAAATAAAAGAGGAGAAAACAGAACAAACAAACAAGAAAAAAAAAGAAGGGGGGGTAAGGGAGTCCTGAACTAAGGGGTCCTCAGGCGTCCGGCCTGTTAGCCATGGGCCGGACTGATGGGTTGTGAAGATACAAAGACCGAAGACTGCACTCGTATCCGAATATGACTCTCCTTGACGTGGAAGGCAAGCTTGGCGACCAAATATGTGGATTCCTTTCTTTGTAACCGATCTTGTGTAATCCTAGATCCTCCCGGTGTCTATATAAACCGAAGGACTTAGTCTGGAGGGATACTCATTATTATAACCATACAAGCTAGGCCTCTAGGGTTTTAGCCATTACGATCTTGTGGTAGATTAACTCTTGTAATACTCATATTCATCAAGATCAATCAAGCATGACGTAGGGTATTACCTCCATAGAGAGGACCCGAACCTGGGTAAAATATTGTGTCCCTTGTCTCCTGTTATCATCGACCTTAGACGCACAGTTCGGGACCCCCTACCCGAGATCCGCCGGTTTTGACACCGACATTGGTGCTTTCATTGAGAGTTCCACTGTGTTGTCGCCAAAAGGTTTGATGGCCCCTTCAATCGTCAATAATGACGCTGTCCAAGGAGAAACTTTCCTCCCCGAACAAATCATTGTGTTCGGCGGCTTCGGACTGCGGGCCAATTCGTTTGGCCACCTGGAGCAGATCGAAAGCTACGCCCCTGGGCATCAGGTCAGATCTGGGAGCTTGAACTATGTTGCGGACATCCGTGGAGACTTGATCTTCGCCAGATTCGAGACCGCGGCTACCACTCCTGGTCACCCCGGGAGACATGGCCTAAATATGTCGTCGGACTGCATCCAGGAGACAGCTCCCGTAACCGCTCTGGCCTTAGATCCGGAGCAGACTGCACCATCCAAGGACGGGAAGCTCAACCCCGGCACGGAGGCCACAGATTCCCTGACGTTGGAGCCGCACATAGACTTGATCTCACACGATACCTATGCCACCGGAACTCCGGGCTCGTCTCCGGCCGTAAGTTTCGAACCATGTGAGCCCGCGGACGCCGTACTTGATTGTTTATCGATCTTCGAATTCAGCGCCGCAGACATCTTCCAGCACTCGCCTTTGGGCGACATGCTAAACTCATTGAAAAACATGTCCTTGGCGGGGGACTCACCGTCGAACTATGCTCGGTTCGAACTAGGGGCTGATGATGGAGAATCTTGCTTCCCACCCGCCACCCACTCCATAGCCACTATCGAGGACTTAACCGACATGCTCGATTATGGCGCCGAAGACTTCGACGGTATAGACGACGATGTCGAAGAAGAGCAGGGCCGTAACCCGCCACTCACCGGACGCGGGACGGTCACTTCTTCATACGACATATACATGATGGATACACCTAAAGAAACTAACGACGATGACAAAGAAGATCCAGTTGAGGATAAACCTCCCGAGACACAGCCCAGACGCCGGCGTCAGCGGTGCCACTCTAAGTCACGTCGCGCAAAAGACAGTAATACCGGCGCCGGAGAAAACAACACCCCGGACGATGCCGACGACAATGAAGCCCCTGTTGGGGCAACATCCGAACAGGATGAACTGGAAGATGGACATGATAGCCCGCATGAATAGGCCATACATGAAGACTCGGAGGACAGTAATTATCTTCCGCTCTCCGAGGATGAGGAGAGCCTCGGCGACGAGGATTTCATCATGCCTGAGGAACCTCCTGAGCAGGAGCGCTTTAAACGCCGGCTATTAGCCACGGCAAGGAGCCTGAAAAAGAAACAGCAGCAGCTTCAAGCTGACTGTAACGCCCTCGATGCGGCTATATCTCCCACGTGTCGAAGCACGACTTAGAGACATAACCGCATTGAAAGCAATGTCGCAAGTGAGGTCATCTTCACACAACCCATGTAATACAATAAGGGAAAGAGATACATAGTTGGCTTACAATCGCCACTTCACACAATTACATGAATAAAACATTACATCATCCAGATACAATCAAGGTCCGACTATGAAACCAAAATAAAAGAAGAACCCCAAATGCGACAAGGTCCCCGATCGACCCCAACTGGGCTCCACTACTGATCAACTAGAACGAAACAACACAAAGGACAAGATCTTCATCGAGCTCCTCCTGAGCTTGGTTGCGTCATCTGCACGGACTCATCGGCACCTGCAAGCTGGTTTTGGGAGTATCTGTGAGTCACGGGGACTCAGCAATCTCGCACCCTCGCGATCAAGACTATTTAAGCTTATGGGTAAGGTAAAGGTATGAGGTGGAGCTGCAGCAAGCGACTAGCATATATGGTGGCTAACATACGCAAATGAGAGCGAGAAGAGAAGGCAAAGCACGGTCGATAAAAGTATGATCAAGAAGTGATCCTAAAACAACCTATGTCAAGCATAACTCCAACACTGTGTTCACTTCCCAGACTCCGCCGGAAAGAGACCATCACGGTTACACACGCAGTTGACTCATTTTAAAAAAGTTAAGGTTCAAGTTATCTACAACCAGACATTAACAAATTCTCATCTGCCCATAACCGCGGGCACGACTTTCGAAAGTTCAAATCCCTGCAGGGCTGTCCCAACTTAGCCCATCACAAGCTCTCACGGTCAACGAAGGAATAGACCTCCTCCCGAGACATTCCGATCAGGCTCGGTATCCCGGTTCTACAAGACATTTCGACAGGGTAAAACTAAACCAGCAACACCGCCCGAATGTGCCGACAAATCCCGATAGGAGCTGCACATATCTCTTTCTCAGGGCACACCGGATCGTCCAAACTTCCGGTAGGCCAGCCCAGAGTTGCCCCTGGTGGCCACCGGCGGCTGACAAGTTGGACCAACACTCAGAGGAGCACTGGCCCGGGGGGGGTAAAATAATGATGATCCTCAGGAGCGCGACTCCCAAGGGAAAAGAAAAGGCTAGGTGGCAAATGGTAAAACCAATGTTGGGCATTGATGGAAGAGATTTACTTAAGGCGAACTGTCAAGGGGTTCCCATAATAGCCCAACCGCGTAAGGAACGCAAAATCCAGGAACATAACACCGATATGACGGAAACTAGGGCGGCAAGAGTGGAACAAAACACTAGGCATAAGGCCGAGCCTTCCACCCTTTACCAAGTATATAGATGCATTAATTAAATAAGATATATTGTGATATCCCAACAAGTAAAACATGTTCCAACAAGGAACAACATCTCCATGTTCCAACAAGGGACAAACTTCAATCTTCACCTGCAACTAACAACGCTATACGAGGGGCTGAGCAAAGCGGTAACATAGACAAACAACGGTTTGCTAGGACAAGGTGGGTTAGAGGCTTGGTTCAACAATATAGGAGGCATGATAAGCAAGTGGTAGGTACCGCAGTATAGGCATAGCAAAAGAGCGAGCATCTAAGCAAGTAAAGATAGAAGTGATTTCGAGGGTATGATCATCTTGCCTGAAATCCCGCAAGGAAGAAGAAGGAGTCCATGAAGAAGACAAACGGAACATAGACGAACAGGTCCTCACAACGCGACATTAACAGAACCAACCCAAAGAAGCAAACACCGGAAAAGAAGCACACAAGATAGTAAACAACCAACACATGAACATGATATGATATGCGGGATGCGGTATGCGATGCATATGCATGATTGGACAAGAAATGAATGAACCTGGACTCAACATGGAAAACCAAGGGTGCCACTGGAAAGATGAGATGAAATCGCTTGAAAACGATATAAAGATCACCGGAAACGGAGTTACGGTTTGGAAATGGCAAGCAATTCAAATATGACACCGGTCTGCGATTTACAGCAAGTAGCCATCTAAATGCAATGAGATGAACATACTATAGCACCCAAACATGGCATCAAAATACATGGCAGGAATCCATTCAAGATGCTTAACAAAATATGAACACTGAGCTACGGCCAATTCATCCATTAACAGGTTCAAACAAGCATGGAAAAAATGCATATGGTAAACAGATCTCAGACTTACTGAAATTAACACTTGTCTGGAATTTCAGACCAGGTAGCACACTTTGGAGCATGAAAACTATATGCTACAGGGCCTGAACATGTCAAAGTAAAGCATGGCATGGAGCTACTCAAAGAGCTTAACAAAAGTCCCTTAGTGACCTTGAGCCAAAAGGGATCAGAAAATACATTTGCAAGCATGTGAACATGGCAAAAACATAATCAGATCACAGACTTAGTGAAAACTGGAGCATGCTGAAACAGATATCAAGTAGGCATGTTTACGAGCTCGATGCACTCACTACAGAGCAAGTCATGACAATCTAAGCATACACCCATCAAGAATACACATTATACAATCTAGACATGGCAAGAACAATAACATAGCATGCACGGATCAACTACAACATCCTCGGCAAAATCTCTAACAAGTAGACAATCTGCCCAAATTCACGAAGTAGCAAAAGTAGAGCTCGATTGACTCAAGCTAGGATGCTCCATAATTGAAAACAAAGGCATGGATGGATAGAGCACTACAAGATTAACAAAACAACCTTACTGATCATCCTCAAAAGAGGCACGGATCACTAGGAAACAACATGAACATATGGCATAATGAGATAAATAGGTCAAGGACTTAGTGGAAATACTAAGTCCCTGAAATCAGCATTGCCAAGTGCCTCACTTTGCAAGCTCGTGCTAGTCACCACACACATCACAAAAATACATGGGTTGCACCTCTGGAAAGATGGCAAAACCCTTAACAAAACACATGTAGAGCTCATGGGCATATCATGCACACAATAATCATGGCAAAAATGACAAATAGCTAAATGGAGCAGCAGATCTGACAATCATCTCAAGTAGCATTCTTCTAACAGTATTTCGGGCATCAAGATGAACTCAAATGAAAATGATGCAATGGAATGAAATGATGTACTCTCTGAGACGAACACTTTGATATACTATATGCATGAATCGGAACTATGGATGCAAAGTTACGAGGCGATGAACATGTGCATATGAAACGTGGAAAACTCGGGGACATCCGGCGCGGAAATCAAGGATCACCGGAATCCTCGCCGGAGAGGAGGGAGAAGGCTGCCGGAGGGTGAGGGAGTCACAGGGGAGGTGCGGGGAGGCGTGGATCGGGCGGATCCGGCCGCGAGGACCTCGGATCCGGTCATGGCGCGGGCGGAGGGGGGTCGGCATGGCCATGGCAGGTGCGGCGGCGCGCTCGCCGGCCGGAGTGGGTGGCAGCGTCCATGGGCGGCGAACCCGAGCCGGCAGCGGGCTCTCGCAGGGAGGCGCGGTGGTGGCGGCGATTGACGGTGGAGCGCAGCATGCTGGGCGGCGCGAGCGGGCGGCTCGCCGGCGGGAGAAGCAGTCGCCGGCAGGGAATGGCGGAGCCGGCGACCGGCGACAAAGGCATGCGGCGGCGGGGCGACAGAGCAAGTGCGGCCGGGCGGTGCGGTGTCCGGGCCGCAGCGGGCGAGCGGCGACGGCGCGCGGGCCTGCGCGGGCCCGCGATGGGCTCCGCGGGCCGCGGCGAAGTGGGCGCGGGCGAGGCTGACGTGGCGCAGCGGGATTGGAGGAGGGAGGTGGCTGTGACGATGTGGCAGCTCCGGATTGGTCCGGGTGAGGTGGCAGCGGCGGCGGACATTGTCCGGCGCGGTGGAGAAGTGTCCGGCAGCGATGAGGGAGTTGGATCTAGGGTTTGGACTGCACGAAAAATCGGGGAGAGCCACATATTTATAGGTAGAGGGAGCTAGGAGAGTCCAAATGAGGTGCGGTTTTCGGCCACGCGATCGTGATCGAACGACCGAGATGATGGAGGAGGTTTAGGTGGGTTTTGGGCCACTTTGGAAGGGTGTTGGGCTGCAACACACACGAGGCCTTCTCGGTCCCTCGGTTAACCATTGGAGTATCAGACGAAGTCCAAATGGTACGAAACTTGACAGGCGGTCTACCGGTAGTAAACCAAGGCCGCTTGGCAAGTCTCGGTCCAATCCGGAAATGTTTAATCCCCACACATGAAAGAAAGGTAGAAATGACCACCGGAGGAGAATGGAGCGCCGAAATGCAAAACAGACAACGGGGAAAATGCTCGAATGCAAGAGACGAACACGTATGCAAATGAAATGCACATGATGACATGATATGCAATGCATGACATGCAAGCAATGACAAGGCAACAACAGCGAATAACTGGAAGACACCTGGCACATCGGTCTCGGGGCGTTACACTGACCAAGACCTGCTCAAGGATAGATGGATAGACATCCTAGTGGCCGAAGAATACGGCCCCAAGCACATGACCAAGGGTTACCTGAAGCGCAGATTGCTACCTCAATTCGATGAGGAGGCGCCGGCACTTGTACCACATGATCGGGGCAATGCGGCTAACCGACAACTATGCAGTCGGGATAAAGCGGCAGCTCAAGCCGAACAGCAGCCCGCCTCACCCCAAAGAAAAAATAGAGACAAAACAGCTCGGGGTCATACATACGACCCTCGGCAGAACTTGGACAGTAGAGCACGACACAACAGGTCGATCTACGGATCACGAGGACGTGCCTTGACACGCGATGTCGGCTACCTATTCGGACGGGACAAGTCTAGTTATGCCTGGGCCGAAAACTGCAGACGGACTCCATCTAAGCTACGTCGCGACGTGGCCCAATATAGAGGCGCCGCACACCCACTCCGCTTCACTGACGAAGGAATGAAGCATGAATTCCCATAGGGGTTTAGACCCGTGAATATCGAATCATATGATGGAACAACCGATCCCGCGGTATGGATCGAGGATTTTCTTCTCCATATTCACATGGCTTGCGGAGACGACCTTCATGCCATCAAATACCACCCACTAAAACTCAGAGGACCAGCAAGGTACTGGTAAAACAGTTTGCCTGAAAACTCTATCGGCAGCTGGGAGGATCTGGAAGACGCTTTCTGTGGCGACTTCCAAGGTACATATGTTCGGCCACCAGACGCTGATGACTTAAGTCACATCATACAATAGTCCGGAGAGTCAGCCAGAAAGCTCTGGACTAGGTTCTTAGTTAAAAAGAACCAAATCATAGACTGTCCGGACACGGAATCCCTAGCGGCCTTTAAACACAGTGTCCGGGACGAGTGGCTCGCCCGCCACCTCGGTCAGGAAAAACTAAAATCCATGTCAGCCCTTACCGCTCTGATGACCCGCTGTTGCGTGGGAGAAGACAGCTGGCTCGCTTGTAGAAGCAACAGTGCCACCGATCCGGGCACTTCCGAAGTTCAAGACGGCAACGAAAAACCACCACGCAATAAGCACAAACGTAGAAATAGTAATGAGGGAGCGCACGACACAACGGTCAATGCCAGATAGCGGCCCCAAACCCGGTCAACGGAAGAAGCCATTCAAGGCAAACAGAGATGGTCTATCCAATTTGGATAAGATATTGGATAGGCCCTGCCAGATTCATGGCCACCCCAATAAACCAGCTAACCACACCAACAGAAGTTGTTGGGTCTTCAAATAGGCCAGCAAGTTAAACGCCGAATACAAGGGGAAGAAGCTGCCCAGCGACGGCGACGACGACGACGAAACTCGCCAACCAAACACCGGGGATCAGAAGCGGTTTCCCCCCAAAGTAAAGACAGTGAACATGGTACACATGGCACCGTCCCCTACAGGGGAACGCATGGAGCGCTCTTTGTGTGCATAGGATCACACTACGACTATCTCAGCCGAACTACACAGCGGGGGCATTACACCGCATACCTCGTCGGCCATTAAGCCAACGGTCTCCATTAAACATGACCGTTCAAATCTCATACAGGACTAGCAGTTCGGCTTCCGCCGTCCGCCGCATATACCTGGAAAATTTGTACCGCGCATACATAACTACGCACTTAAAATACCCAGGGCACCAGCGGAAACACAATACGGACGGACCTAAAAGTACTCCTATAACCGTCCTTTTTTAACTATTTTTTCTTCTTCCTTCTTCTTGTTTCCCTCCACGGGTGGCTCAATGGCTGGCCTTGGACTCTATCAGAGTTAAGGTTCATACACTCACCCAAGGGCTATTTCCGTCAAGGAGTCCCTTCACCAAGGACAGACGACTCAGTGTAGGATCGAAAGTATGTCTAGAGAGGGGGTGATTAGACTACTTGACCAAATAAAAACTTATCCTTTTCCCAATTTTAGTTATTGGCAGATTTTAGCAACTTTGGACAAGTCAAGCAATCTTAACACAATTCAAGCAAGCATGCAAAGAGTATGTGAGCAGCGGAAAGTAAATCATGCAACTTGCAAGAATGTAAAGGGAAGGGTTTGGAGGATTCAAACGCAATAGGAGACATAGTTGTTTTTGTCGTGGTTCCGATAGGTGGTGCTATCGTACATCCATGTTGATGGAGACTTCAACCCACGAAGGGTAGCGGCTGCGCGAGTCCACGGAGGGCTCCACCCACGAAGGGTCCACGAAGAAGCAACCTTGTCTCCCACCATGGCCGTCGCCCACGAAGGACTTGCCTCACTAGCGGTAGATCTTCACGAAGTAGGCGATCTTCTTGCCCTTACAAACTCCTTGGTTCAACTCCACAATCTTGTCGGAGGCTCCCAAGTGACACCTAGCCAATCTAGGAGACACCACTCTCCAAGAAGTAACAAATGGTGTGTTGATGATGAACTCCTTGCTCTTGTGCTTCAAATGATAGTCTCCCCAACACTCAACTCTCTCTCACGGGATATGGATTTGGTGGAAAGAAGATTTGAATGGAAAGCAACTTGGGGAAGGCTAGAGATCAAGATTCATACAGTAAGAATGGAATATCTTGGCCTCAACACAAGTGTAGGTGGTTCTCTCTCAGAAAAAGTAAGTTGGAAGTGTATGTTTGTTCTGATGGCTCTCTTCTCGAATGAAGAGGAGGTGGAGGGGTATATATAGCCTCCACACAAAATCTAACCGTTACACACAACTTGCCAATCTCGGTGGGACCAAATTGATAAACTCGGTCGGACCGATTCAGCAAAGCTAGTGACCGTTAGGAGTTTCGGTGGGACCGACATGCAACTCGGTAGGACCGATATGGTTAGGGTTAGCGCATAACGTAATCTCGGTGAGACCGATTACACAAACTCGGTGAGACCGATTTTGGTAATAAGTTAACCAGAGAGTTGGTCAGGTAAACTCGGTGGGACCGCCTCGCTCATTTCGGTGAGACCGAAATGTTACGAAAGGGAAACAGAGAGTTTACATTGCAATCTCGGTGGGACCTATCTCTCATCTTGGTGGGACCGAAATGTTACGAAGGGAAACAAAGAGATTACAATCCCATCTCGGTGAGACCGAGATCCCTATCGGTGAGACCGATTTGCCTAGGGTTTGTGATAGTGGCTATGACATCTGAACTCGGTGGCGCCGGATAGAAAGAATCGGTGGGGCCGAGTTTGACTTTTGGTTTAGGTCATATGTGGATGTGAGAAAGTAGTTGAGGGCTTTGGAGCATATCACTAAGCATTTTGAGCAAGAGCCTCATTAAGCAACACCTCATCCCTCCTTGATAGTATTGGATTTTCCTATAGACTCAATGTGATCTTGGATCACTAAAATAGAAAATGTAGAGTCTTGAGCTTGAGCTTGAGCCAATCCTTTTGTCCTTAGCATTTTGAGGGGTCCACTTTTCTCATCCATGCCATGCCAATCATTGAGCTTTCCTGAGATATTAATCTTGAAATAGCATTAGCTCAATGAGCTATATGTTGTTAGGAATTACCAAAACCACCTAGGGATAGTTGCACTTTCAATCTCCCCCTTTTTGGTAATTGATGACAACATATAGATCAAAGCTTCGACAAATGACAATAAGAGTGAAAAACATTTGTCGCTTTGAGAAGTATGTGAAAAGCAAGAGCTCCCCCTAAATTTGTGCATAGTTTAAGATTTGCTTTGGACTGCAAATGCACAATGAGTTAGGAACATGGGTTACTCTTCCATGTCACATACATCTTGGTGGAGCGCTCAAAATGATAATAATGAAATACATAATAATGAAATACATGCACTCATCACCAAGCAAAGTGAATGATCATATGGGGATATAAAAGGATAATGTCATCCAACAAGCATTAAGGTAGCATATGATCAAACACATGATCATCCAAGTATCACACACAAGCATAAAGTATCTCAAACAAGCAAATAAACAAAGTTCAACCACCAAACAATAAGAGAGAATAAAAAGCAACACTCTCTCTCGAAACCTATGATCTATACATTTTCTCCCCTTTGGCAACAAGTTACCAAAGAGTTCATAAAAATGCATAGTGCTAGATCGACTCTCAGGCTTGGTCTTTAGGTGGTGGTGTAGATAAAACTCCAAGGACGAAGGCATCAGTTGATGTAGATGGAGCTGGTGGAGTGGGTGCTGGAGCTGGTGGCACTGAAGCTATAGCTGGTGCAGATGAAGTTGCTTTGGTGTCTGTAATAGGCACTGCAGCAGATCTCTGTCCTCTAGGCACTCTAGCAAAAGCATCAGTGGTAGACTTGCCCTTCTTCATAAAGTTGTTGTTTATATTTCCTTATATCATGATAAATGTTTATTATTCATGCTAGAATTGTATTAACCGGAAACATAATACATGTGTGAATGCATAGACAAACAGAGTGTCACTAGTATGCCTCTACTTGACTAGCTCGTTGATCAAAGATGGTTATGTTTCCTAGCCATAGACAAAGAGTTGTCATTTGATTAACGGGATCACATCATTAGGAGAATGATGTGATTGACTTGACCCATTCTGTTAGCTTAGCACTTGATCGTTTAGTTTGTTGCTATTGCTTTCTTCATGACTTATACATGTTCCTATGACTATGAGATTATGCAACTCCCGTTTATCGGAGGAACACTTTGTGTGCTACCAAACGTCGCAAGTAACTGGGTGATTATAAAGGTGCTCTACAGGTGTCTCCGAAGGTACTTGTTGGGTTGGCGTATTTCGAGATTAGGATTTGTCACTCTGATTGTCGGAGAGGTATCTCTGGGCCCACTCGGTAATACACATCACTTAAGCCTTGCAAGCATTGCAACTAATGAGTTAGTTGCGGGATGATGTATTACGGAACGAGTAAAGAGACTTGCCAGTAACGAGATTGAACTAGGTATTGAGATACCAACGATCAAATCTCGGGCAAGTAACATACCGATGACAAAGGGAACAAATGTATGTTGTTATGCGGTTTGACCAATAAAGATCTTCGTAGAATATGTAGGAGCCAATATGAGAATCCAGGTTGCGCTATTGGTTATTGACCGGAGACGTGTCTCGGTCATGTCTACATAGTTCTCGAACCCGTAGGGTCCGCATGCTTAAAGTCCGGTGACGGTTATATTATGAGTTTATAGTTTTTTTATGTACCGAAGGAAGTTCGGAGTCCCGGATGTGATCATGGACATGACGAAGAGTCTCGAAATGTTTGAGACGTAAAGATCGATATATTGGATGACTATATTTCGATACCGGAATGGTTCCGGGTGAGATTGGAATAATACCGGAGCACCGGGAGGTTATCGGAACCCCCCGGGAGGTATATGGGCCTTAATGGGCTTTAGTGGAAAGGAGGGGAAAGGAGCAAGGGAGGGGGCACCCCCCAAGCCCAATCCGAATTGGGAGGGGGGCTGCCCCCCCTTTCCTTCCTCCCTCCTTCCTCTTCCTTCCCTCTCCCTCTCCAAATAGGAAAAGGAGGAGTCCTACTCCCGGTGGGAGTAGGACTCCCCCCTTGGGCGCGCCTCATCCCCTTGGCTAGCCCTCTCCTCCCATCCTTTATATACGGAGGAGAGGGGCACCCCATAGACACAACAATTGATCTCTTTGATCTTTTAACCGTGTGCGGTGCCCCTCTCCACCATAGTCCACCTCGATAATATTGTAGCGGTGCTTAGGCGAAGCCCTGCGATAGTAGAACATCAACATCGTCACCACGCCGTCGTGCTGACGGAACTCTCCCTCAAAGCTTGGCTGGATCGTAGTTCGAGGGACGTCATTGAGTTGAACGTGTGCTGAACTCGGAGGTGCCGTGCGTTCGGTACTTGATCGGTCGGATCGTGAAAACATACGACTACATCAACCGCATTATGCTAACGCTTCCGCTTTTGGTCTACGAGGGTACGTGGACACACTCTCCCCTCTCGTTGCTATGCATCACCATTATCTTGCGTGTGCGTAGGAATTTTTTAAAAATTACTACGTTCCCCAACAATGGCATCAGAGCCAGGTTTTATGTGTTGATGTATATGCACGAGTAGAACACAAGTGAGTTGTGGGCGATGCAAGTCATACTGCTTACCAGCATGTCATACTTTGGTTCGGCGGTATTGTTGGATGAAGCGGCCCGAACCAACATTACGCGTACGCTTACGCGAGACTGGTTCTACCGACGTGCTTTGCACACATGTGGCTGGTGGGTGTCAGTTTCTCCAACTTTAGTTGAACCGAGTATAGCTACGCCCGATCCTTGAGAAGGTTAAAACAACACTAACTTGACGAACTATCATTGTGGTTTTGATGCGTAGGTAAGAACGGTTCTTACTCAGCCCGTAGCAGCCACGTAAAACTTGCAACAACAAAGTAGAGGACGTCTAACTTGTTTTTGCAGGGCATGTTGTGATGTGATATGGTCAAGACGTGATGAGATATAAGTTGTTGTATGAGATGACCATGTTTTTTTGAAGTTATCGGCAATTGGAAGAAGCCTTATGGTTGTCTCTTTATTGCATAAGATGCAAGTGCCAAATAATTGCTTTACTTTATTGCTATGTGATAGCAATAGTTGCAAGAGCAATAGTTGGCGAGACGACCATGTGATGACACATTGATATAGATCAAGATGATGGAGATCATGGTGTCATGTCGGTAACGATGGAGATCATGACGATGCTTTGGAGATAGAGATCAAAGGCACAAGATGATGATGGCCATATCATATCACATATTTTGATTGCATGTGATGTTTATCTTTTATACATCTTACTTTGCTTAGTTATGACGGTAGCATTATAAGATGACCTCTCACTAAATTTCAAGATAAAAGTGTTCTCCCTGAGTATGCACCGTTGCCAAAGTTCGTCGTTCCTAGAAACCACGTGATGATCGGGTGTGATAAGCTCTACGTCCATCTACAACGGGTGCAAGCTAGTTTTGCACACGCAGAAATACTCGGGTTAAACTTGACGAGCCTAGCATATGCAGATATGGCCTCGGAACACTGGAGACCGAAAGGTCAAGCGTGAATCATATAGTAGATATGATCAACATAATGATGTTCACCATTGAAAACTACTCCATTTCACGTGATGATCGGTCATGGTTTAGTTGATATGGATCACGTGATCACTTAGATGATTAGAGGGATGTCTATATTAGATGGAGTTCTTAAGTAATATGATTAATTGAACTTTAATTTATCATGAACTTAGTCCTGATAGTATTTGCATATCTATGTTGTAGATCAATAGCTCGCGTTATTGCTTCCCTATGTTTTATATGTGTTCCTAGAGAAAACTAAGTTGAAAGATGATAATAGCAATGATGCGGACTGGGTCCGTGATCTGAGGTTTATCCTCATTGCTGCACAAAAGAATTATGTCCTTGATGCACCGCTAGGTGACTGACGTATTGCAGGAGCAGATGCAGACGTTATGAACGTTTGGCTAGTTCAATATGATGACTACTTGATAGTTTAGTGCACCATGCTTAACAGCTTAGAATCGGGATTTCAAAGACGTTTTGAATGTCATGGACCATATGAGATGTTCCAGGAGTTGAAGTTAATATTTCAAGCAAATACCCGAGTTGAGAGATATGAAGTCTCCAACAAGTTCTATAGCCAAAAGATGGAGGAGAATAGCTCAAGCAGTGAGCATGTGCTCAGATTGTCTGGGTACTACAATCGCTTGAATCAAGTGGGAGTTAATCTTCCAGATAAAATAGTGATTGACAGAATTCTCTAGTCACCATCACCAAGTTAGTAGAACTTCGTGATGAACTATAGTATGCAAGGGATGACGTAAATGATTCCCGAGCTTTTCATGATGATGAAATCGATGAAGGTAGAAATCAAGAAAGAGCATCAAGTGTTGATTAACAAGACCACTAGTTTCAAGAAAAGGGCAAAGGGAAAGAAAGGGAACTTCAAGAAGAACGGCAAGCAAGTTGCTGCTCAAGTGAAGAAGCCCAAGTCTGGACCTAAGTCTGAGACTAAGTGCTTCTACTGCAAAGGGATTGGTCACTGGAAGCGGAAATGCCCTGAATATTTAGTGGATAAGAAGGATGGCAAAGTGAACAAGGGTATATTTGATATACAGGTTATTGATGTGTACCTTACTAGTATTTATAGTAGCCCCTGGGTATTTGATACTTGTTCGGTTGCTAAAAATTAGTAACTCAAAATAGGAGTTAGAGAATAAATAGAGACTAGTTAAGGGTGAAGTGACGATGTGTGTTGGAAGTGGTTCCAACATTGATATGATCATCATCGTACACTCCCTATACTTTCGGGATTAGTGTTAAACTTAAATAAATGTTATTTGGCATTTGCATTGAGCATGAATATGATTTGATCATATTTATTGCAATACGGTTATTCATTTAAAATCAGAGAATAATTGTTGTTCTGTTTACATAAATAAAACCTTCTATGGTTATACACCCAATGAAATTGGTTTGTTGGATCTCGATCGTAGTGATACACATATTCATAATATTGAAGCCAAAAGATGCAAAGTTAATAATGATAGTGCAACTTATTTGTGGCACTGCCGTTTGGGTCATATTGGTATAAAGCGCATGAAAAAAACTCCATGCTGATGGGCTTTTGGAATCACTTGATTATGAATCAGTTGATGCTTGCGAACCATGCCTCATGGGCAAGATGACTAAGACTCCGTTCTCCGGAACAATGGAGCAAGCAACAAACTTGTTGGAAATAATACATATTGATGTATGCAGTCCAATGAGTGTTGAGGCTCGCGGCGGGTATCGTTATTTTTTGACCTTCACAGATGATTTGAGCAGATATGGGTATATCTACTTGATGAAACATAAGTCTGAAACATTTGAAAAGTTCAAAGAATTTCAGAGTGAAGTGGAAAATCATCGTAACAAGAACATAAAGTTTCTACGATCTGATCGCAGAGGCGAATATTTGAGTTACGAGTTTGGCCTTCAATTAAAACAATGTGGAATAGTTTCACAAACTCATGCCACCTGGAACACCACAACATAATGGTGTGTCCAAACATCATAATCATACTTTATTTTATACAGTGCAATCTATGATGTCTCTTACCGATTTACCACTATCGTTTTGGGGTTATGCATTAGAGACAGCTGCATTCACATTAAAAAGGGCACCATCTAAATCTGTTGGGATGACACCGTATGAACTGTGGTTTAGCAAGAAACCTAAGCTGTCGTTTCTTAAAGTTTGGGGTTGCGATGCTTATGTGAAAAAGTTTCATCTTGATAAGCTCAAACCCAAGTCGAAGAAGTGCATCTTCATAGGATACCCGAAAGTAACTGTTGGGTACACCTTCTATCACAGATCCGAAGGCAAGATATTTGTTGCTGAGAATGGATCCTTTCTAGAGAAGGAGTTTCTCTCGAAAGAAGTGAGTGGGAGGAAAGTAGAACTTGATGAGGTAACTATACCTGCTCCCTTATTGGAAAGTAGTTCATCACAGAAATATGTTTCTGTGACTCCTACGCCAGTTAGTGAGGAAGCTAATGATGATGATCATGTAACTTCAGATCAAGTCACTACCGAACCTCGTAGGTCAACCAGAGCAAGATCCGCACCAGAAGTGCTACGGTAATCCTGTTCTGGAGGTCATGTTACTTGACCATAACAAACCTACAAACTATGAGGAAGCGATGATGAGCCCAGATTCCGCAAAATGGCTTGAGGCCATGAAATCTGAGATGGGATCCATGCATGAGAACAAAGTGTGGACTTTGGTTGACTTGCCCGATGATCGGCAAGGCATATAAAGTAAATGGATCTTCAAGAGGAAGACGGACGCTGATAGTAGTGTTACTATCTAGAAAGCTAGACTTGTTGAAAAAGGTTTTGACAAAGTTCAAAGTGTTGACTACGATGAGATTTTCTCACTCGTAGCGATGCTTAAGTATGTCCGAATCATGTTAGCAAGTTGCCACATTTATGAAATCTAGAAAATGGATGTCAAAACTACATTCCTTAATGGATTTCTTAAAGAAGAGTTGTATATGATGCAACCAGGAGATTTTGTCGATCCTAAAGGTGCTAACAAAATGTGCAAGCTCCAGCGATCCATCTATGGACTGGTGCAAGCATCTCAGAGTTGGAATATACGCTTTGATGAGTTGATCAAAGCATATAGTTTTATACAGACTTGTGGTGAAGCCTGTATTTACAAGAAAGTGAGTAGGAGCACTACAACATTTCTAATAAATATATGTGAATGACATATTATTGATCGGAAATAATGTAGAATTTTTTGGAAAGCATAAAGGAGTATTTGAAAGGATTTTTTCAAATAAAGATCTCGGTGAAGCTACTTACATATCAAGCATCAAGATCTATAGAGATAGATCAAGGCGCTTGATAAGTTTTTTCAATGAGTACATACCTTCAAAGATTTCGAAGTAGTTCAAAATGGAACAGTCAAAGAAAGAACTTTTACATGTGTTACAAGGTGTGAAATTGAGTAAGACACAAAGCCTGACCACGGCAGAAGATAGAAAGAGAACGAAAGTCATTCCCTATGCCTCACATAGTTTCTATAAAGTATGCCATGCTGTGTACCAGATCTATTGTATACCCTACACCGTGTTTAGCAAGGGAGTACAATAGTAATCTAGGAGTAGATCACTGGACAGCGGTCAAAATTATCCTTAGTGGAATAAGGATATGTTTCTCGTGTTGGGGAACGTTGCAGAAAACAAAAATTTTCCTACTCGTTTCACCAAGATCTATCTAGGAGTTCATCTAGCAACGAGTCGTCAGATGCATCTACATACCTTGTAGATCGCGTGCGGAAGCGTTCAAAGAACGGTGATGATGTAGTCGTACACGACGTGATCCAAATCACCGATGACCAAGCGCCAAACGGACGGCACCTCCGCGTTCAACACACGTACGGGACGGGAGACGTCTCCTCCTTCTTGATCCAGCAAGGGGGAAGGAGAGGTTGATGAAGATCCAGCAGCACGACGGCGTGGTGGTGGATGCAGGGCGTCACAGTAGCAGGTCTTCGCCTATACTACGAGAGAGAGACGTAACGGGGAGAGAGGGAGGCGCCAGGGGCTGGTGTGTCAAGTCCCTCCTCTCCCCCACTATATATAGGAGGGCCAAGGGGGGTGGTGCGCAGCCTAGGAGATCTGATCTCCTAGGTGCGGCGGCCAGGGGGAGGATTCCCTCCCCCCAAGGCACCTAGAGGTGCCTTCCACCACTTGGACTCCTCCCCCATGGAAACCCTAGGCGCATGGGCCTAGTAGGGCTGGTGCCCTTGGCCCATGTAGGCCAAGGCGCACCCCCTACAGCCCATGTGGCCCCCGGGACAGGTGGCCCCACCCGGTGGGCCCCCGGGACCCCTCTGGTGGTCCCGGTACAACACCGATAACCCCGAAACTTGTCCCGATGGCCGAAACAGCACTTCCTATATACAATTCTTTACCTCCGGACCATTCCGGAACTCCTCGTGACGTCCGGGATATCATCCGGGACTCCGAACAACATTCGGGTTCCTGCATATACATATGTTCACAACCCTAGCATCACCGAACCTTAAGTGTGTAGACCCTACGGGTTCGGGAGACAAGCAGACATGACCGAGACGACTCTCCGGCCAATAACCAACAACGGGATCTGGATACCCATGTTGGCTCCCACATGCTCCACGATGATCTCATCGGATGAACCACGATGTCAAGGATTCAATCAACCCCGTATGCAATTCCCTTTGTCAATCGATATGTTACTTGCCCGAGATTCGATCGTCGGTATCCCAATACCTCGTTCAATCTCGTTACCGGCAAGTCACTTTACTCGTACCGTAATGCATGATCCCGTGACCAGACACTTGGTCACTTTGAGCTCAATATGATGATGCATTACCGAGTGGGCCCAGTGATACCTCTCCGTCACACGGAGTGACAAATCCCAGTCTTGATCCATGTCAACCCAACAGACACTTTCGGAGATACCCGTAGTATACCTTTATGGTCACCCAGTTACGTTGTGACGTTTGGCATACCCAAAGCACTCCTACGGTATCCGGGAGTTACACGATCTCATGGTCTAAGGAAAAGATACTTTGACATTGGAAAACTCTAGCAAACGAACTATACGATCTTGTGCTATGTTTAGGATTGGGTCTAGTCCATCACATCATTCTCCTAATGATGTGATCTCGTTATCAATGACATCCAATGTCCATAGTCAGGAAACCATGACTATCTGTTGATTAACGAGCTAGTCAACTAGAGGCTTACTAGGGACATGTTGGTGTCTGTTATTCACACATGTATTACGATTTCCGGATAATACAATTATAGCATGAATAAAGACAATTATCATGAACAAGGAAGTATAATAATAATGCTTTTATTATTGCCTCTAGGGCATATTTCCAACATCTCGATTATGGAGGTGACAAAAGGTTCATCGTAAAGGGTTACGTCGATGCAAGTTTTGACACTGATCCAGAGTCTCAATCTGGATACATATTGATAGTGGGAGCAATTAGCTAAAGTAGCTCCGTGCAAAGCATTGTTGACATAGAAATTTGCAAAATACATACGGATCTGAATGTGGCAGACCCGTAGACTAAACTTCTCGCATAAGAAAAACATGATCACACATTAATACTCTTTGGGTGTTAATCACATAGCGATGTGAACTAGATTATTGACTCTAGTAAACCCTTTGGGTGTTAGTCACATGAAGATGTGAACTAATCATATAAAGATGTGAGGTATTGGTGTTAAATCACATGACGATGTGAACTAGATTATTGACTCTAGTGCAAGTGGGAGACTGAAGGAAATATGCCCTAGAGGCAATAATAAAGTTGTTATTTATATTTCCTTATATCATGATAAATGTTTATTATTCATGCTAGAATTGTATTAACCGGAAACATAATACATGTGTGAATACATAGACAAACAGAGTGTCACTAGTATGCCTCTACTTGACTAGCTCATTGATCAAAGATGGTTATGTTTCTTAGCCATAGACAAAGAGTTTTCATTTGATTAACGGGATCACATCATTAGGAGAATGATGTGATTGACTTGACCCATTCCGTTAGCTTAGCACTTGATCGTTTAGTTTTTTGCTATTGCTTTCTTCATGACTTATACATGTTACTATGACTATGAGATTATGCAACTCCCATTTACCGGAGGAACACTTTGTGTGCTACCAAATGTCGCAACGTAACTGGGTGATTATAAAGGTGCTCTACAGGTGTCTCCGAAGGTACTTGTTGGGTTGGCGTATTTCGAGATTAGGATTTGTCACTCCGATTGTCGGAGAGGTATCTCTGGGCCCACTCGGTAATACACATCACTTAAGCCTTGCAAGCATTGCAACTAATGAGTTAGTTGGGGGATGATGTGTTACGGAACGAGTAAAGAGACTTGCCGGTAACAAGATTGAACTAGGTATTGAGATACCGACGATCGAATCTCGCGCAAGTAACATACCAATGACAAAGGGAACAAACGTATGTTGTTATGCGGTTTGACCGATAAAGATCTTCGTAGAATATGTAGGAGCCAATATGAGCATCCTGGTTCCGTTATTGGTTATTGACCGGAGACGTGTCTCGGTCATGTCTACATAGTTCTCGAACCCGTAGGGTCCGCACGCTTAAAGTTCGATGACGGTTATATTATGAGTTTATAGTTTTTTGATGTACCGAAGGTAGTTCGGAGTCCCGGATGTGATCATGGACATGACGAGGAGTCTGAAAATGTTCGAGGTGTAAGGATCGATATATTGGACGACTATATTTGGATACCGGAATGGTTCCGGGTGAGATCGGAATAATACCGGAGCACCGGGAGGTTATCGGAACCCCCCGGGAGGTATATGGGCCTTAATGGGCTTTAGTGGAAAGGAGGAGAAAGGAGCAAGGGAGGCCCCCCCCCCCAAGCCCAATCCGAATTGGGAGGGGGGCCGAGCCCCCCTTTCCTTCCTCCCTCCTTCCTCTTCCTTCCATCTCCCTCTCCAAATAGGAAAAGGAGGAGTCCTACTCCCGGTGGGAGTAGGACTCCTCCCTTTGGCCGGCCCTCTCCTCCCCTCCTTTATATACGGAGGAGAGGGGCACCCCATAGACACAACAATTTATCTCTTTGATCTTTTAACCATGTGCGGTGCCCCTCTCCACCATAGTCCACCTTGATAATATTGTAGCAGTGCTTAGGCAAAGCCCTGCGACAGTAGAACATCAACATTGTCACCACGCCGTCGTGCTGACGGAACTCTCCCTCAAAGCTCGGCTGGATCGGAGTTCGAGGGACGTCATCGAGTTGAACGTGTGCTGAACTCGGAGGTGTCGTGCGTTCGGTACTTGATCGGTCGGATCGTGAAAACGTACGACTACATCAACCGCGTTGTGCTAACGCTTCCGCTTTCGGTCTACGAGGGTACGTGGACATACTCTCCCCTCTCGTTGCTATGCATCACCATGATCTTGCGTGTGCGTAGGAATTTTTTTGAAATTACTACGTTCCCCAACACTAATCCCGTGGTAGGTGATGGCACCACATAAGGAAAAGTATAAGTAGAAAATTTTATTAGAGATTGACAAACATAGCATTAGTCAATGATGCAACTCATGAAAGAATTAATAAGGGAAGAGAAGATTCACATAAGTATACTATCCTAGAAATCTTTTGTGATTGTGAGCCCTCATCAAAATATTATATGCCAAAATTGTTGACATTGGACAAGGAAGACAACGTAATGATTTATGCTTGTTCATATTCACATAGAAGTCATATTGTCATGGATCTTTAACATGTGGTGCTTGCCCCCTATCTTTGCTAGCCAAAAATTCCACACTAAGTAGAGATACTACTTGTGCATCCAAAAACCCTTAAACCCACATATCATTTTCAAGAGTCCACCATACCTACCTAGGGATTGAGCAAGATCCCTCAAGTAAGTTGTCATCAGTGCAAAAATGCAATAAAAATTGCTTCTAAAAGTGTGAGATCATTTAGTGTAAGAGAAAATTGAGCATTGCACGAACTTGTGATGGTGAAGAATAAAAGTGACAGACTGCATAATAAAGGTCGCTATCACAAGGGGCAATGTAACATGACGTTCTTTTACACTAAGGGATTGAGCTTACAAACAAATAAGCGCATGGCAACCTCTGCTTCTCTCTGCGAAGGGCCTATCTTTTAATTTTATGCAAGAGTCAAAGTTTTTCTCTCTATTCCTTTTATTTTTCTCCTTTGGCAAGCATCATGTGGTGAGGAAAGATCTAGGCACATATGTACAGTTGAATATGGGTGGCATGAGTTATTATTGTTGACATCACCCTTGAGGTGAGTACGTTAGGAGGCGAAACCATAAGCTCGTTTCTTTCTGTGTGTCCGGTTGAAATGTTTTGCTCATGTGTACGCGGTGAGTGTTAGCAATCATACAAGACTATATGATGGTTGAGTATGTGGACTTGCCTAAAGGCTCCGACACGTGACCCTTCCTAAAAAGATGATGAATTGTAGTTGCAAAGTTGACTGAGAACATAGTTTGTTAGTTTCTAATAGAGTTTTTGCTTTATACTTCGATTGTGTGATGAACTATTACTTATTCATGAGAAGTATATGGTAAAAGTCCTATCTTTAATTTTGTTGTTGTTATAATAATCAACATGATGCTTCTATGTTCGTATTTTGTTTTTATCGACACCTCTCTCTCAAAACATGTGGACATGTTTTTTGATTTCGGTTTTCGCTTGAGGACAAGCGAGGTCTAAGCTTGGGGGAGTTAATACGTCCATTTTGCATCATGTTTTCTTGCTGTTATTTATGATGTTTTTATCCATAATAATGCTTTTTGGAGTAATTCTAATGCCTTTTCTCTTATAATTTGCAAGGTACACACCAAGAAGGAGAATTTCGGCGGCTGGAAATCTGGACCTGGAAAAGCTACGTCAGGCTACCTATTCTGCACAACTCCAAACAAGCTGAAACTTCACGAAGATTTTTTATGGAATATTTAAGAATTATTGGAGCAAATAACTACCATAGGGGGCCCACCAGGTGGGCACAACCCACCTGGGCGTGCCAGGGAGCCCAAGCGCGCCCTGGTGGGTTGTGCTCACCCAGGCCCACCTCCGGTGCCCATCTTCTGGTATATAGGTCATTTTGACCTAGAAAAAATAAGGGGAGGACTTTCGGGACGGAGCGCCGCCGCCTCGAGCGGTACTTGGGCAGGAGCACTTTTGCCCTCCGGTGGAGCGATTCTGCTGGGGGAACTTCCCTCCCGGAGGGGGAAATCATCGTCATCATCATCACCAACAACTCTCCCATCTTGGGGAGGGCAATCTCCATCAACACCATCTACTCTCAAACCCTAGTTCATCTCTTGTGTTCAATCTTGTTATCGAAACTATAGATTGGTACTCGTGGGTGACTAGTAGTGTTGATTACATCTTGTAGTTGATTACTATATGGTTTATTTGATGGAAGATTATATGTTCAGATCCATTATTCTATTTAATACCCCTCTGATCTTGAGCATGATTATTATTTGTGAGTAGTTACTTTTGTTCTTGAGGTCACAGGAGAAATCATGTTGCAAGTAATCATGTGAACTTGATATGTGTTCGATATTTTGATAGTATGTATGTTGTGATTCCCTTAGTGGTGTCATGTGAACGTCGACTGCATGACACTTTACCATGTTTGGGCCTAAGGGAATGCATTGTGGAGTAGCAATTAGATGATGGGCTGCGAGAGTGACAGAAGCTTAAACCCCAGTTTATGCGCTATTCCGTAAGGGACCGATTGGATCCAAAAGTTTAATGCTATGGTTAGAATTTATTCTTAATACTTTTCTCGTATTTGCGGATGCTTGCGGGAGGGTTAATCATAAGTAGGAGGTTTGTTCAAGTAAGAACAGCACCTAAGCACCTCGTTCAATCTCGTTACCGGCAAGTCTCTTTACTCGTTCCATAACGCATGATCCCGTGGCTAACTCCTTAGTCACATTGAGCTCATTATGAGGATGCATTACCGAGTGGGCCCAAAGATACCTCTCCGTCATACGGAGTGACAAATCCCAGTCTCGATTCGTGTCAACCCAACAGACACCTTCGCAGATACCTGTAGTGCACCTTTATAGTCACCCAGTTACGTTGTGGAGTTTGATACACCCAAAGCACCCCTACGGTATCCGGGAGTTGCACAATCTCATGGTCTAAGGAAATGACACTTAACATTAGAAAAGCTCTAGCAAACGAACTACACGATCTTGTGCTATGCTTAGGATTGGGTCTTGTTCACCACATCATTCTCCTAATGATGTGGTCCCTTTATCAACAACTTCCAATGTCCATGGTTAGGAAACCACAACCATCTATTGATCAACGAACTAGTCAACTAGAGGCTCACTAGGGACATGTTGTGGTCTATGTATTCACACATGTATTACGGTTTCCGGTTAATACAATTATAGTATGAACAATAGACAATTATCATGAACAAGGAAATATAATAATAACTATTTTATTATTGCCTCTTGAGCATATTTCCAACACTCCTCTGCTCCGGCTCCCTCCCCCTCCCCAGCATCGTGGTGACCTGCAGGAGTGCCCCCTCTCCTCCCTCCCCCTCCAACGCTGGCTTGTGGGGCTCCGGGGAGGCGGGTTGCTCTGGCGGGGGATCTGGGTGGCTCTGCCCAGATCTGGTTGGTGGTGGTGGTTGGTGGCGGTGGGGAAGGCTGGCGGCCCTGCTAAGGTGGTGGTGGTGTCGCTGGTGGTTGTGCTGCTCCGGTGGCGTGGTGGGGCTTCCGGTGGTGTTGGCCAGGGCGTGGACGCGCATGTTCTATGGTGGTGGCTGGCGCTCCGGCATGTGGCATCGGTGGTGCGTGTCCGGTGGCTCCGACGCTTGGAGCTCGCCGGGCGACGCGGGTGGGCAACGGCCGGGCGTGGCCGTTGCTTTGGCCGTGGGCGGCAGCGCGGGGAGGTCCGGCGTTGGTGGTGGTCTCCCGGTGTCGTGGCGGCTTCATGGAGGCTCAACGGCTCTGACTGCGGCAGCGGCCAGCTTCTCCGGCGTCGGCTCGTCCGCGTTCAGACCGTTTCGACCTTCGCCCCATCTCCTCATTGTCCGGTCACTACTTCCATCGAAGGGTTGGCCCTCTCCCAGCCGTGGTCCATCGCTCGTCACGCGCCTGGTGCGGCAGGACCGAGCTCTTCTCGCACACAGTGCAGCAGGACTGACCTTGCCCCCCTCACGGTACTGCAGGACCAAGCTCGTCTCACGCTCGGGGCTGCAGGACGGACTGATGGATGCCAATTTTGACCGACCTATTGGGTCTCGACGCTGGGGGTCGCCCAGGGGTGCGAAAGGTGGGACATTTCCGCTCATCTCTTTGGTTGGGGTAGCGGCGGGTCTCGAGTCAGGCGGTGTCAAGGGCAAGATGTCGGGGCGGCGGCCCTGGTGGTGGTAGCACGGTGCTCTTGGGTAGAGTTTGTGGCTTGGTGCTGCCTGGGGTGTGGCGTTGGGTGGTGGTGAGTGTTGGCCGGGGTGAAAACCTGTTTTCTTCGGACTGAGCGGCGGCGCGAAGCTCGTTTCCTTCTTGAAGGCGTCCTCGCGGCTCTCATTGCCCGTCATGCGGCTCCAGGGGAAACTCTGATCCTCGGATCGGGCAGTGGCGGTGCTCCAGTGTCATTCCCTTTCTGAAGGTGCCGCCTTGGAGCCCATGGTTCGTCATATGTGGCTTCATCTCTTCGCGATGGTAGTGCTAGGGGTGGTGTTGCTGCGCTCAGCGCCTATGTATCCTGTCCTGGATGTGTGCGTGTGTTGTGGTGGTGTGTGTTTGTACTGGATGATTGTTGATTGGTGCTTTATATATATAATGGGGCGAAAACCTTTTTCGGTATAGCAACCCCACATACGCACCAGAATGCTCCAATTTTAGGAGCTTGGTATCTTAGATCATCTCCAACCGCGCCCCCAACAGGCCCTTCCCAGACGAATTTTTAGCGCCGGCGGGCGAAAATCGGCCCAGTCACGCCCCCAGGAGTCAGTTTTTCGCTGGGTTGGGCCGAAATAATAGCCGACGCACCCGAGCCAAACCCGACGCGCTGGGGGTGCCTGGGGGCGCCGGCACAAATGAAAAGGGGCATGGGGCCGCTCCGTCGGCGAGAGGAGGGCCTTTTCCCGTCGTTTCTTCCCGCTCCCCCCGACTTCCCTCCCATTCTCTCCATTCCTCCCGCCACTCTCCTCCTCCTCCCCTCCCAGCCGGCCACCATGCCGCCAAAGAAGTACGTGTTCCCCCGCGCCGCGATGGGTGCAACTGTCGCCGTCGCCTAGCCGAAGCAGAGGAAGCCGAGGGCGCTGCCGTCCAAGCCCCCGGGCATGTCCAACGCTGACTGGAGGGCTGAAGTTCAGCGCCAGGAGGCTGTCACCATCGACCGGCGGAACAGGGCCAATGCCAAGAAGGCCCGGGACAGCGCGGCGCGGCTCGCGACTGCGGCGATGGCGGAGCAGGCAGAGCGGTCGGCCGAACAAGCCAAGGCGACTCGCGTGGGGATGATGACCCCCTCTCCGACACCCCCTCTCCGCCATGGCGCACTGCCCTTCTCTCAAGCCTCCACATCGCATCTCGGCGACACCAACGCGACAGAAGCCGACATGGACGACATCATCACGGCCGGCTTGGCCGCCGCCGCCGCGTCCCCCGGGTTTACTACCCAGGACGACACAGTGGACCTCAACGGCGACATGGATGGCGAGCTCGAGTACGGCGAGGAGGCGGAGCCTGAGGAGCAAGAGGAGGAGGAGGAGGATTTGGCGCCTGCTCCGGCGAGGAAACGGAAGAAGAAGAAGAAGAAGAAGAAGAAGAAGGGGGCGGCCAGGACCAGTGAGCCGCGCATCAAGTGGGCGTCCAAGGAGGACGAGTGCCTCGCCGAAGCGTGGAAAGTCATCTGCCTCGACCCGATCACCGGCACAAACCAGAGCATCGGGACGTATTGGGGCCGCATCAAGGCCGAGTTCGACGAGCGCAAACTCATCGACCCCTACTTCAAAGACGTGTACATGCAGCGCGGGGCGAAGGCAATGGCGAACCATTGGGGGCTCATCCAATCGGCGTGTAACAAATGGCATGGAATCGTCGAGGAGATCGTGGCTCACCCAGAGAGCGGCACCAGCATCGAGGATCAGGTATGGCACGCCGGCCTCTCCCTTTTCTTTTCGCCGGGCGCGCGCCACTCACTGAAAGTTCCTCGACGTAGCTGGTGCGGATGTTCGGCATGTTTCGGCAGGACAGCAGCGACCAAGATTTCAAGTACCACCACATCTTCAAACAGATCGAGAAGTGTGACAAGTGGGCGGATGTCCGGCGCACCCTCGCCAAGGCCAATGAGACCTACAAGCCGGACGCACCGACGCCGGGCGCGGGCGACGGGCGCCCCGAAGGCAACAAAGGGGCCAAGAAGGGGAAACACGTCGACTCGGCAACGGCGCGGGTGCAGGAGTCCATTGAGCATTGCCTCGCCGACGCGCAGGCCCGGGCCGCCCTGCGTGAAGAGAAGACCGAGGCGCGGTGGTCGGCGTTGATGACGAACAACACTGTCAAACTCGACATGCTCCGGACCAACGTCGCCGCGAAGAAGAGGAACACCGACCTGGCTTTCCTGTTGGGCAGGGCGGACATGCTCCAGAGCAACGACGAGCAGGTCAAGGCGTGGTACTTGGCGGAGCGCAGCCTCATCCTGAACCAGCTACTGTCGACGGTGCCGCCAACTCCCACGCCCACGCCGACACCGCCCCGCCGACACCGCCACCAAGCCCGCGCGATTATGCCTCCATGACGCCCAACAGCACAGACGCCGCGCCGACGCCGCCCAACACAGAAGCAGCTCCGACACCGCCAAGCCGGCGCACGCCGACTGCGCCGACGCAAGAGGCCTTCCCCGTCGTGCGATGCCTTGCCCACGCGTCCTTTTTTGTACGATGAACTTTTCATCTGATCGCCGAACTGTGATGATCGCCAAACTGGGCCGCTGATCGCCGGACTTATGGTGTTTTTTTTGTGAGCATGAATGGCTAAGTTTGAATTTGCTGCGACTTGGGGGACACCTGGGGATGTGGCTGGGAGCTAGATCGCCCCCATGGGCCAATCTAGCGCCGGCTCGTCCCCAGGTGGCTCTTTTTTGGCGCCCAGAAGGGCCAACGGCTGGAGATGCTTTTAGAAAATAGCCCTTGAATAATAATGTACGCCAAATGCCCGGTGCACCTTCTCCTATACTTTTTCCTTCCCCAAAGCACTTCTGATTGACTTTTTTTTCCTACACCAATCACCTCTGATTGACTGATTGGCCTACGTGTTGGAGAAGTTTTTCCTGCCTAAGAAAACTCTCTCTCACCGCATCAGTGGTCACTTTTTTTCTTGAATGGGCATCAGTGGTCACGGTTAATTATTCAGTTTTATTCAAAGGAAAAGCTAACCATTCGTTTGTATCATTCGACTTCGACGAAACGTGGTTAACTGGTTATGGACTTATATGATACACCCATAGTCCTTGGTCATGTCATAACCTCTACTTTACTTCCGCTATAAACAATGCTCAAGTTGAGTGCCCGGTCCAATTATGCGTCGATGGCAGCTTGGACGAGATCAGCTCCTAAACTAAAACTGGCATATCATCACATGGCCCTAACATGTTGTAGATGACGGAGCGCCAGAGTTCTGGCTTTCTTATAGAATCATCAACCCAACAAATCACCATCACACCAAATTACCTCCCAACAATCGAGATCCCGGGGCGTCACCTTCCCGGTCACTTCCTCCACTGCATCTAAAAAGTGTTTAATATTGTGCACCTGATCAAACCACTGCCGTCCATCCCTCATCGGACGGCTCAGCTCACTCTCAGACAGCGAGGATCCAAAGGCAGCCGAGCACCAACGGAATCTGATCTCGCTGTCGAGGGTGGTGGGCCCGGCTGCACAGTCACCCGTGGTGCAACCCGCCAAGCAACAAGATCCCCCCTATCGTTTCATACTCCAACGAAGCTCCAACAAGTCAAGAGCTCTCCCTGCCCTCATCTCCTTCCCCTTCCCCTGCCCCCTCCGACGACCATGGCCGTGTCCATGGCGATGTCCAGAGCTCTCGCCGTGCGCCAGCCGAACCATTTTCGCCACCGCCTCGTGTCGACGAGCTCCCAGCAGGCGTCACCGCCGCGGCCGCCTCTTCTACCGCCTCGCGGACCAAGCCTCACGCTGGCCGCCCGCCCGCGGATGCTGCCGGCGAGACCCAGGCTCTCGGGAAGCGAATCGGACCTGTCCCCGACGCCGCTCTCGGAGCGCACCATGACGGCCTGGGACCTGGCCAGCCTCTGGATCGGCCTCGTGGTCGGCGTGCCGTCCTACTACCTCGCCGGCAGCCTCGTCGACCTCGGCATGTCCGCGCTCCAGGGCGTCGCCACGGTCGCCTTCGCCAACCTCGTCGTCCTCGTCTGCCTCGTCCTCACGGCCGCGCCGGCGGTCACGCACGGGCTGCCGTTCCCAGTGCTCGCGCGCGCCACGTTCGGCGTGCGCGGGGCGCACGTCCCGGCCGTCATCCGCGCCCTCGTCGGCTGCGGCTGGTTCGGCATCGAGTCCTGGATCGGGGGCCGCGCCGTGTTCCTTCTCCTGCCGTCAGCTCTCAAGACGTACCAGCCGCTGCTCACGCCGGTGCCCGGCCTCGGCGCGGCGCCGCTCGAGTTCGCGTGCTTCCTGGCCTTCTGGGCCGCGCAGCTCGGCGTCATCATGAACGGCATGGAGGGCATCCGGAAGCTCGAGAGGTACTCGGCGCCGGTGCTCATCGTGCTCACCTCCGCGCTGCTCACCTGGGCATACGTGTCCGCCGGCGGCTTCGGGCGCATCCTCTCGCTGCCTCCCAGACTGACAGGGGCCGAGTTCTGGAAGGTGTTCTTCCCGGCGCTCACGGCGAACATCGGCTTCTGGGCCACGGTGGCCATCAACATACCGGACTTCGCGCGGTACGCGCGCAGCCAAGCGGACCAGGTGCTCGGCCAGGCCGGGCTGCCGGTGTTCATGGGCATGTTCACCTTCGCGGGGCTCGCCGTGACCTCCTCCACGGAGGCCATATTCGGCCACATCATCTCCGACCCAATCGAGCTCCTCGGGCGCATCGGCGGGCCAGCGACGACGGTCCTCGCCATCTTCGGCATCAGCCTCGCGACCATCACGACCAACATCGCCGCCAACGTGGTGGCGCCGGCGAACGCGTTCGTCAGCATGAGCCCCCGGAGGTTCACGTTCTCGCAGGGGGCGCTCATCACCGCGTTGCTCGGCATCGCCTGCCAGCCGTGGCGGCTGCTCAGCTCCAGCGAGAGCTTCGTCTACACCTGGCTGCTCGGCTACTCGGCGCTCATGGGCCCCATCGGAGGGGTCATCCTCGCCGACCACTACATTGTGAGGCGCACCGCCTTGGACGTCGATGCGCTCTACTCGGAGGAGAGGGAGAGCCCCTACTACTTCCAGGGTGGTTTCAACGTTGCCGCCATGGTGGCGATGGCGGCCGGAGTTGCCCCGATCGTGCCGGGGTTTCTTCACAAGGTTGGCGTTCTGCCGAGTGTCTCCGGTGCACTCGTCGCAGCCTACAACAATGCCTGGTTCGTGAGCTTTTTCGTCGCCGGCACCGTCTACTGCCTGCTCTGTCGCCGGAGAGGCGGTGAAGTGAAATACCAAAGCAGTTGATAGTAAAGTGGGCTTGCAGAAAACCTTTGGAATTTGGAAATAAATACTTTTGAAAGTGGTTTCTGAATGGCACGCTGAAGAAAAGAAGGCGTGTATAACACATTCACAGTTCTTGCGCAAAATTAAACCGAGGAGAGCTTCCATGCAACTTGTAAAGTATTCCCTCCATTCACAAATATAAGATGTTCTAACTTTTTCCGAATCGGATGTATGTAGTTCGTATTGAAATACCCAATATATTTGTGAACAGAGGGAGTAGTTAATTATAATAGGAAAATTTAAACAGAATTATCACTCTTATCTGTCCTGCAATGTATCTCTGAGAATCAGGCCTCGATTTAGTTAGAAGTTGTATTTCCACTCATTTTTTAGGCAATGGAAGCGAAGCACTTCCTAATGAAATTTCTAGCTACTACAAAGGCAACATATGCAATTCGTAACAAAGACAAGCTCGAAGCCACAAAATGACAAGATGCTCTAGCCAAGAAAAAGAGAAAAAAAATCAGTCTCAAATGTGTCACTAAGATGTCTGGGTTACCATGCCTCATTGTTGGTTTACATAACCAGAAGGGTCAGGAAATATACAAATACCAATGCTGGTATTCATCACAACTTTAAGATTAGTTGACATTTGTGCTAGCTGTCGGATCAAATGATACATGAATCATATCATCCATGTTAGCAAACTCACCAACAGCTTGCACTCTACTTGGACAGCTATGATATGAGAAACCAACCTACTCTTCCACAGGGTATGTATGTGTCATATCAACGGGTCCTGGTTTTGACCATCTTCCCTCTAGATGCCTTTTTCTCCATTTTCTCCCTCTTCTTTCGAGACTTCTCATCTTCGACTTCACCCTGAAAACAGGAGGTACAATACTTGTGTGTCATTTCCAAATAACCCTGAATGGTAACAATTGCTAACATTGGTACATGGTCTATTTTACCTCTGAACCACCACCGAAGAATGTTCCCTTCAACAGAAAAAAGATCTTGTATCCACCGAAAGCTGGTATCTGCATATAGGAATGTATAGATAATAAGCAATATAATCAGTAGTTGACAATATTGGGGAACCCTCTTGGTAGTGTCTATGACTCTTGAGAACAGAGTAGATACTATATTCTAAATGGGTTTTCCACTCAAAAAAGTTTTCCCCTGTTGCTATACAAAGCACTTGCAAATTTGGTGCAAAAATATGACCCATATGTATTCCACTCAAAACAAAGTGGTACAATTTGGATAACACATTACCGCATTGTCTATTCAAACTGCACTGCTGTTTTTTTCATACAGGATGCATATTTTTTGCACACAAAAATTCAAGTATATATAAATCATAGCATGAAGTGTGCCCATGATTTTAAAAAATCAAAATGTTGTGGAGTGGGAAAATTGCGTGAAAACACAAATAATAGAAGTAACTAGTCAGATGTCTATTTAGTGAAGAAACACTAAAGCCTTCTTTACCCAGAGACGTAAGTTGTCTGCAAGTGTCGAGATATATGTACAACAAAACTTGCAACATGTACCGATAGGTGATGGTAATATACATTGATCATTGTGACAGCCCTGTTATTTGGGCCGGCCACATACTACATAACTAACCACTTGCATTATTCAGAAATCATGCGAAATAGTTAATCCATGTTTAGTTCCCTTGAAACCTTGGCAATATATATTGGTGATGCTCTATCTTCACTAAGCAATGGAGACTATTATCGCATATGTGCTCATGCATACAGCCAACAATGGGCTGCAGTTGGACCAAATTCTAACTGGACTTGGTTGTGACAATCTTTCAGTTCAGCTGCCATATATTGCAACACTAGTTGCAAACTTGAGAAAACAATCCTAAGAATGAAACAGTAGTTGAAGCTAAAGTCATACGCAACAATAATAGTACATAGCTGTCGTCTGTTCAAAAAAAAGGATCAAAAATGATAAATTATTTCCATCCAAGGTCCATCTTGTAAGATAACTACTCCCTCCAACTCCACAAAGTGGGCGTGCATACTTTTCGAGATTTAACTTTGACCATCAATTAGACCAATAATATACATGTCATGTAACCTAAAATTATGCCATTAGAAAAGTTCTTTCAAATACGAATTCAATGGTATAATGACACATAACCCACATTTTATTGGTTAAATTCACGCCAAACTTGAATCTCGAAAAGCGTGTGCACCTTGCTTTTGGAGTCGGGATTACACAATAAGCAGGTTTTTGTACCTTACATTTAATATGCTCTTTATTAAGAAAAAGGAACCTTAGGGTGATTTTAGCAGGACAGCAATGAATTGCTATGGTAAACAAGAATACAGTATGAAGTCCCAGGTCGTGCATATCTTACCACCAGATATGTCCACCAAAATTTTCCAGAAATAATGGACGTAAGCTGCACAAATGCTGTGATGTATATCACATCCTCTATATATCTGCAGGTAAAGATGCAGCAAACAGTTTGTAACTGGGTTATAAGAAAGAAAAGAAGCACCACATATACAAGTTCACATAATCCTCCAGTGGAAAATAGCAATTCCCCAACTTCTCATTTTTTTTTCAACTATAATTTTCACATGTTCATGATTTAGTAGTTAGTATGGCCCATGCTAGTAATTTTCAACAAAACTCACTAGTATGCCCCTTTATGTTTTACTCCCTCCGTCCCATAATATGAGGCTTGAAAAACGATCTTATATCGTGGGACGGAGGGAGTAGTTATCAATGTACATTTAAAGTTGGTACTGTAAATTATTTCTAAGGAAGCTGAGAGCCATAGACTATGTAATCCTCTAATCAGTGATTTGTCATCAAGTACAATGATCAAAGCTAAGAATTACACCATCATGCAGTTCCTTACTCGGAAAGCCCACCGGTGGCCAAGTCATAACCCGAACTCAGAAGTTCACGATTGTCCGCGTCAGAATATTCGGGCTTTGTCATACTAGCGAGTTGCTTGTATGAAAGAAAGTATGCAGCAGATGTCACCACGAGGCCAATCCAATGCTTCCAGGTGAAAGAAGAGTACATTACAGCCATCCTCACTACTATGTAAATAACCTGCAAAGGAGCAAAAGTTACACATGAACAGATGAACTAGTCCTCGAACTCAAAATGGCTAAATCTGTCAGATGGTCAGCAAAATTATATAACTAGATTAGTTGATGGCATACATCCAGAAGTCCACCTAGTAGCTCTTACATGTGGTTCAACAAATGCAATTCACAGAAGGAGGCTACAAAGTCTCGGCAGTCCTAAACAAAACTAAACAAGGCAGCGCAGGAGATCCTTGAATAAAATTAAGCCATCTCTCAGCAGAGCGCTCCTCCCTCCTACTGGATTTTTACTTCCCAACACCCCATACTGCCATGCAAGGATCAATTCTACGCTTTCGGAAAAGAGACGGAATGGAGACGGACTACTACTCCAGAGTGCAGACTACACAATACAGACGATTGCTCCAGGACAGATGAGCTAATCTGGTCCTAAGTAGGCTTCAGCGGAATCACTACGGCAAGCTCAAAATCAGTCGAACTCCGTCAAATACAAAGTATCGAGCAGCAACGATCTACGAAAGTCCCAAGTAATCCACGGATCTGAGGGGGGCGGAAGGGAGAATCGAAGGGGGGCCGCTCACGTTGGACACGAGGATTATGCGCCAGAGGAGATCCATGCGCTTCCTGTTCCTCTCCACAATCTTCTTGGATCCCTGGTTCGCCATGGCCGAGCTGCACGAGATCCTTCCCTTCTCTCCCTCGTCGTCGTTGGGGTTTCTCTCTTCCGGTGTGTAGTTTCTCTGTCGAGTCAGTCTTCGATAATAACAACAATAATACTAGGGAACTGGGCTGACTCTAACTGGGCTTGGATCCATCTGGGCTTTTCGGCCCGGTACCATATACAATAGAGAAAAGTATAGTTTTTCCCCAAGATGTGGCCAATCGGATCAAAATCAAATGTTGCAGCTGTCAATAGGCTACTATCTGCAACCACACAAGGGGCTCACAAACTGCAAGCAATCTTGGCATTATACGAGGGACAGTCCGGACAGATGATAAACAAGAACAAGTCTGCAGTTACGTTCAGCAAAGGCACAAGTGCAGTGAGGAAAGCCGAGGTCCTTCAGATTTTGGGGGTCTCACCGGAATCACAAGGGCGTAGATACCTTGGGCTGCCGATATTTATGGGGGCTGCAAGAAGCCAGGAGTTTGAATACATAAAGCAGAATATATGGCAGCGCATGCAGGGATGGGTTGAGAGGTTGCTATCAATGCCGGGGAAGGAAATTTGGTTAAATCAGTCGCGCAAGCAATCCCGACCTTTGCCATGTCGTGTTTTGATATAACCAAGAAGCTATGTGAGGAGATTGGTACTCTCATCAACCGGTACTGGTGGAGTAACCAAGATAAATGGGATCGGTGTCATTGGATCGGATGGGATAAATTGACCAAACCGAAGAGGGAAGGTGGATTGGGGTTCAGGGATTTGCATACTTTTAACTTAGCGATGTTGGCTCGGCAAGGGTGGCGGCTATTACAGGAACCGGACACTTTGTGTGCGCGAGTATTGAAGGCTCGCTACTTCCCGGACTGCTCGGTGCTAAAGGCATGTAGCGGAAGAGATATGTCATATACGTGGAGAAGTATCGTGAAAGGTATTGATTTACTTAAGCAAGGTATAGTGTGGAGGATTGGTACGGGGGACAATGTGCGCATTTGGGATGACCCATGGCTGCCCCGAGGGAGCACTAGGAGGCCCCGGACGAACCGCGCAGGGGTGCTGCTTGACAGAATCTCTGAACTGATGAACCCAGTTACTGAGAATTGGGATGAGGAACTAGTTTCGGACCTGTTCTGTCCTGAAGATGCGAGGGATATCCTTGCGATCCCAGTCCGAAGTGGGATGGAGGACCAGCTAGCTTGGCATTTTGATCCGAGGGGGATCTTCTCGGTAAAGTCAGCATACCACTTAGGGATCAATTTGAGAGATGCAGCCCTTAATAGGGATGCAAGCTCGTCGGCAACGGAAACGCCGAAGGACGCGCAGAAATGGACTAAAATCTGGAGGCTGGAGCTCCCACCCAAAGTACGGATGTTTTTGTGGCGTTTTGCACATAATTCTCTGCCGACGCGTATGAACATAAAGAGGAAACATGTCTTGTTGGATACCCGTTGTCCGGTATGCATGAGAATGGACGAGGATGGTGGTCATCTGTTTCTGAAGTGCAAACAGGTCAAGCACCTCTGGAGAGAGTTATAGCTCGAGGATGTGCGCATTTCTCTGCTGGAGTGTGCGAACCCCATGATGATTTTCGAACGTGTGTGGTCCTTGGCACCTCCACGATGTGATCTTGTGCTCATGCTGCTCTGGGAATGGTGGAACACCAGGAACAAAGCAAATCAAGGGGAGAAGGTAAAGGCATGTGAGGCGATTTCTTACAATGTCCGAAGGCTGTGTGATGATTTCAGGAGGGCCGGGGGTACATCGGAGGCACCCGGTGGGCAACCTACAGCTGCAGCATGGACTAGACCGACTGAAGGACAGGTTAAAGTAAACTTTGATGCGGCATTTTATGCTGACCAGGGAAGTGGCACTACCAGAATAACGGCCGCTGCCGACGACCTTCTCTACGCCGACGGCCCCCATCGGCATAGATGGTGGTATGCCGACGGCCGCGGAAAGACCGTAGGCGTACTAAAGCTGTCGGCAAACCTCCATCTATGCCGACGGGGGCCATCGGCATAGGAAGGCCGTCGACGTATATTCCACTATGCCGACGGGGGCTGTCGGCATAGAGCCGCCGTCGGCACACAGGTGGGTCCGCGACCCAGGTCCAAACGGAGGGTTGACGCCGTCACCTCTATGCCGACGGCCCTGACGGAGGCCGTTGGCATAGCTTGTACATTTTTTTATTCGCAAAAAATCACGTGGGCTTTCTATGCCGACGGGGATACCATCGGCATATATATTATATGTTTTTATTTCTCATTTTGCATTTTTTTATTAAACTTTAGATTTGATTAATTTAAATCTAATTTATATAAACTTAAACATACACAAATTATATATGAAATTGGGGCAGAATTTTCCATAGATTATGAATATCCTATTTGTTTTTATTTTTGAGTATTTTAAAATGTAACTTCATGTAATTTTGCATATAGGTCCTTATACTTAGTAAAAATCACAAGTAATTGATACTTCACTAGATTTGGATAACTTTTAAATGATTTTCTTATCATAATCTCGCACCAGGACATGATGCGTGTGTGAATGTGTTGTGATATGCGTAGACGCCCTTCTTGGGCTTCGAGGTGTGCCCCCCTTCACGGACGGCAGTGCCGCCATCACTTCGAGGGGGAATCGTGCGCGTCGGGTAGAACCGGAGGGAATCTAGTGGTGGGTTGGGTCCAGGCCATGTTCGAGGATGTTTCTATGGGCTGACCTATCGCAACCAGTGGAAGAGTCCACTGGTCAAAGCCCGCCAGGAGAAAGTCAAAGGCCTAGATCTCCTGGTCAACGAGGCTAGGGTTAGTCCGGTCAGTGGGGCTTCGAGGTGTAGCTATGCCACCGAAACACCGTACCGGGTCCCGATGCGTGCGTGAAAGTGATGTGGCATGCATAGACGCCCGTCTTGGGTCTCCGAGGTGTTGCCCCCCTCCATGGACGGTTGTCCCGCCGTCACTTGGAGGGGGAATCGTGCGTGTCGGGTAGAACCGGAGGGAATCTATTGGTTGGTTGGGTCCAGGCCGTGTTCGGGGATGTTCCTATGGGATGACTATCAGGGCCGTCTCCAAAAATTTGGGGCCCCGGGGCAAAAAACAAAATAGGACCCTAAATTTACATTAGGGTCGAACTAAATAATCACACAATACATATATGATGATTTTCCAACAACCAAAAAAATCAAGAACTACTGAGTTCAAACTTAATTGTGTCCTAAATCTAGCCTCGTTCGGCACTTCCCACCTAACCTAATCAAAACAAATGAACTTATTACCTGATAGTGGAAGACCAGAGGTGATGGCGCTCGTAATTGACAGGCCGTGGGCGATCGACGGATGCCGAAGCAGGCAGGCATTCAGGTAGATCTGGCACCGTAGTCTCTGGTGGGCGGTCGGAGGAAGCAAAACCAACGGGCGTTGTTGGGGCCTGTTAGCAATCAATGCACTATGGCAGAAAAAAGATCGATTGATCGATTCTCTAGACCTCATGGGCCCGTTATACATGCTATTTTGGGCGAATGGGCTCATGAGCTTTATTTTTCCTGATTTTAAACCTACAGCTAATAGATTAATACTTAGTGATTAGGGGCCCCAAATATTTGGGGGCCCTGGGCGGTCGCCCACCTCGGCCCCCTCCATCGACGGCCCTGATGACTATTCACAACCAGTTGGAAGAGTCCACTGGTCAAAGCCCATCCGGCGAAAGTCAAAGGCCTAGATCTCCTGGCCAAGGGGCTTCGTGGTGGCCTTCCGGTTGTGGCAATGCCACCGAAATAGTGCACGCGGTCTTGATGCATGTGTGAAAGTGACGTGCCATGCGTAGACGCCCGTCTTGGGTCTCCGGGGTGTTGCCCCCTCCACGGATGCCAGTGCCGACGTCATTTGGAGGGGGGGAAACGTGTGCATCGGGTAGAACCAGAGGGAAATCTGGTGGTTGGTTGGGTCCAGGCCGTGTTCGTGGATGTTCCTATGGGCTGACCTATCGCAACCAGGTGGAAGAGTCCACTGGTCAAACCCCGTCCGATGAAAGTCAAAGGCCTAGATCTCCTGGTCAACGGGAATAGGGTTAGTCCGGTCGGTGGGGCTTCAAGGTGTAGCAATGCCATCGAAACCCCGTACCGTGTCCCAATGCATGTGTGGAAGTGATGTGGCATGTGTAGACACCCGTCTTGGGTGTCCGGGGTGTTGTCCCCCTCCACAGACGGCAATGCCACCGTCGCTTGGAGGGGGGATCGTGCGTGTTGGGTAGAACCGGATGCAATAAATGTCTCAAATATTCCAGGCGGGCCCGAAAAATGCCATGTCTTGGCACATATCATGTAATGCCCCCCTTTGAGAGAAAGACAAGTTTCGAGGTCAATGGAGCAACGGGTAGCACACTTCCTTCACAAACCAGACACATTCCCTCTTGATAGCCAGATACTACCTAGGAGATGGTGCAATCTATAAGTGGCTTTCGGTGAGGCTTCTACGAAACACACTCAAACTTTTACTAGACCCTACAAGGAACATATGAACACCGTCCCAGGTCCTGAGGATTTCCGGCATCGTATGTTTTTTTGTGGATTTTAACGGCTAGATCCGGCATGCCGCTGAGGTACATTCGCCCCCTGGTGGTGGGTCCTTCCCCTCCTTTTGTTGCACTAGGTATACACATTCCGAAAAGACATCATATACGATTGTACAACCCACTTTTGGACATCATTTCAGGTGGCCGCCATGCATATTTGTAATTTCCCGCATTGAAACCCTACAGATGCAATAAATGTCTCAAATATTCCAAGTGGGCCCGAAAATGTCATGTCCTGGCACATGTCATGTAATACCCCCCCTTTAAGAGCACGAGAAGTTTCGAGTTCAACAGAGCAACGGGCAACACCCTTCCTTCACAAACCACACACTTTCCCTCCCGATAGCTAGATACTACCTTGAAGATGGTGCAATTTACAAAGGGCCTCCGGTCAGCCTTTTGCGAAACACGCTCAGATTTTTACCACACCCCTACAAGGGCCATATGATGACACCATGCCCGGTCCCGAGGATTTCCAGCGCCGTATGATTTTCTGTGGATTTTAATGGTTAGATCCGGCAACAAATATTCAGTGGGGTTTTCACACAAAAAAAATAATCTTTTTTGGCACTCAGAAATTGAAAACTAAATCTTGCTTGAAAATAAAATGAAAACTCCCTTCATCAAAATTGTTTTCCATTCTAAGATGCACACTTATACACAATATGATATCACTATAACTATGCCATGAATTAGGCCATAACATTCGTCATTTTGCGGATGTTTTTTTTAAATGCAAACAAGGTGTAAATAAATATGAAATTTTCCATGGTATTGGTTTATTATTCCTAGAAGATGTGGATTTTTTTTTATTTTTTTACTAAATTTTAACATGAGTATTTCGTGTTCAAAAAACTGTGCAAAGAAACACAAAATCTGTGCTGGCTTCCTATTAGTTGGAAGCAACCTCCCACGGATCGTTGACGTGGCAGGGCAGCCTACCCCACCACGACACCAGCCCCACCTCTCCCTCCCTGCCACCTCTCTCCCTCCTCTCTCTCTCTCTCGTCTCTCCCTCCCCCCGCCGCCGCTGCCTACGTCGCACGATTCTGGCGTGTTCCGGCGAGCAGTGGCGGAGTCAGAATTTCCGACATGGGTATGCATGGTAAAGTTTTTTTTTTTTGCTTCACAACAATGTAAGAAATAAAGAAGCTCATAATAATAAAAACGAAACATTTTTTTGCTTCACAACAATGTAAGAAATAAAGAAGCTCACAACAATGTATAAATTATTCTTTGTAGCAATAGTGTCCTGAATAACTCAGTTGCATTGCAACAACGAGTAAAATCAGAAGTTAACTCTACGATCACCCTTTTGGAAGCAAGAAATAACGGCATGTGGACAATCTTACAAATTCAAGTGTTCATAATTTAGAAATGTAGATGCATGATATTCACCTTGTTTTTCTTGCACTACTTCTCGAAGAAATCAATTGACTCGATGCAGCAGAAGCAGCACAGCGGCAGTTGAATCGAAGGCTGGAGGCTGTATATCTCCTCGGCTTCGTCAATCGGCCAGCTTCCTAAGCCTTAAAGGATAAGGCCCGCTAGCATTAACTAGCAACGTAGCAGCCCAACATTGGCCCAAGTGGCGCTGGGATCGTTCTCTTCTTCATTTCTCTCGTGTGTATGTACAATTAGACTGCCATACGGTATACAGAGGCATATAGGAGCTTATATACTGAATTTTTTTGGCAAAAATAATTGGGTATGCATTGCATACCCTTGCATTAGCCTAGCTCCGCCCCTGCCGGCGAGCCTCGCCAACGCGCAGCACAGATCCGAGCCCCCTGCCTCCGCTCTTCCCTTCCCTCCGGCCAGATCCGCCTCTCGTGGCCCCGAGAGCTCAGCCACGACCCCTTCCGATGGCTAGGGTTCCGAGGGTGGCGTCCCCTCCAACTCCGGCGCGGCGACGGCGACTCTGCTCCGCCCTCTCCGAAGCCCACCGCAAGTCCCATGGGCGGCTCCGCCTCGTGGATGGTACTCCTGCACCCGGTGGCTGCGGGGCGGACGCGCACAGCGGGTAAACTCCGGCGAGGCGGTGGCTCCCTCCGGCGGCTCCCTCCACGGCATGACGGCGGTGCACTGCATCGGCTAAAGCACCACCATGGTGAGCCCCTCTCCACTCCTCTGTTCCCTCCGGTTGCTGCCATGCACATGACGTGTATTTTTCTAACTGTACAATAAGACTTACTCCTCTACTGTCACATACTAGATGATTGCTACTAGACTAATAGATTAGCCTTGAATTCATCTAGTTTGGATCAAAACAGAACCATTGATTAATACTAGATGATTTTTACTGTAAATTTTGTTACAGATTTCTTTGAACTAGTTTGATTCCCTGTTGATCTACATTTTTTACTTACTCACATGCTGGACTGAATTTGCTACTGCTGTTACTCTAGTGTTGAACGAGATAGGCATTCTATTGCTTGTTTCCTTGCTTCCACAAATTAAAATTCAGTAATCTTGTTAACTGCTACCGTTGTCATGAACCACACATCTGAGATGAACTTGACATTGATTTGCTCCTTTGTCAAGTATGGATAGACTTTGCTATTCACCAGTATTCAGGCAGTTGATGTGTGCGTGTTGCTGCAGCTGTTAGGACGTTGTTGGATTGTTATCACTAGTACTAGTCCTATCAAATTGCATGTGAGTAGTTCATTACCATGCTATCCAGGGGATATTCATTTTTGTGCCTGTGAATTCGTTCTTGTTGTGTATATATGTATATGTGCTAGCAACATGAGTAGGATTTAGCATCATGCTGGGCCTGGATGAATTGCATGCATACATTGATCCTGGGAGAAGTGTCTGGCTGATACAATCCTCTTTTTTACAAAGCTATTACATACTTTGGGAAATATAGTAATTTGTTATTTACTGCCCGCACTGCAAGTATGGATGCTCATGCATGCATGCATCCAGGGTGAGTAGTACCTAGTTGTTCTTTATGCATCTCCAAGTTACTATTGAAAAAACTCGCATAACTAGTTGTTTCTTTTCAGTTTAAACCTGAGACCTCTTTTGTTTTATCTTGAGAGCTATGACTGATGGCCAAACCGTTGTTTTTCTGTGCTAGACTCACTCCACAGCTTTGTTTTGTTTTGTGCCACCTGATCATTATGCCATCCTATTGATATTGATGCAATGGAATTTATAATTTTGCTGTCCCCTGAGATGCTTATCTAGTGTTTATGGCTTAGTAACCGTCCTCTGAATTTGAAATTATACTAGTATTGCTCTACACTCAGCAGCTAGCTCTGTTTTGTGGCACCTGTTACTTATGCCACGGTATTGTTTCAATGGAATCAGTACAATTTCTTTGCACATTGGGATTGCTCTGTTTGCTTCATATTATGGTGTTAATGTCTTACTAGCTAATTGTGGCGGCCGTCTGGATTGTCGCTCATAGTATTGCTGGTGGTGGTGCTGTTGTGTAGGTTGACAAAAATGCTCTGCATCTTGAGAAGCAAATATCTTAAAACTTTGACTTGGATCTCGACGGCGACGGCATCCAACGAACACAAGGTCGCTCCCAACCAACAAGTTTTTTTCTTCCAAGTTAATAATGTGGATTGTGACGTTTGTCTGTGCACTGATTTTCAGAGTGGATGGCTGTACCATTTAATTTTGATTACTAGCACTAGTAGTTGTATTCAGTGTGAGCTGGAAGACTAACTGATTCAGTTTTCGAAGCCATCTTTGCTGTTCTGGTTGTGTTTGCACAGCTCACTTGTTGTCAGTGCAGTTCTCTCACACATATTTGTTTGTTGGGGTTTAATTTCTAGAATCATGTCTCTAATTGCATTCGTAAATTTCTAGCCTTAATTGTTTTTTTGTTATGGTCAGCAAGTATGCCGACGGTCTAACCGTCGGCGTAGCTATGCGCCAGGCCTGCCCAGCAGCTGACATGTGGCACTGCTAGGCCGACGGTTAGACCGTCGGGATACCTGTGCCACGTGTCAGCACATGGTTGGCTCGGTTTTGACGGCGGAGCCGTAGACGGCCGTTAGGCGGAAAATTTTGCCGACGATGCATGTATGCCGACGGTCGTACGGACACCGTCGGCATAGCGGCCTATGCCGACGGCTTTGCTATGCCGACAGCCGCCCTGGGATATGCCGACGTACGAGTTGCTGACGGGGCTATGCCGACGGTGGCCGTCAGCATAGGCCTATGCTGATGGTTTTTTGGCCTATGCCGACGGCCCTAGCTTATTCTGGTAGTGTGGAGCCTGGGGATGCGTTGCTAGATCGAGCCAAGGGGAGTTCATCGGAGCGTGTGCAGGCAAACTTGAACATCTTGCTTCGCCACTCCATGCGGAAGCAATGGCGTGTGTACAAGCCATTGAAGCTGCGGCGGAGATGGGTATTCACCAGGTGGTCTTCGAATCGGATTCCTTGCAGCTGATAAACGCCATCAACTCTGGCGACCGTGACCTCTCATCGATCGGAGTGCTTCTGCATGACACGTGTAGCCTTTGTTATGCATCTCTTGATGGTTTTGAATTTAAGCATTGTAAGCGCTTATGTAATAAGGTTGCTCATACCCTAGCTGACTGGGGATTTTGAGCAAATGTGGCGTGTACTTGGTGGAAGGACCAAGCCCCAAGTTGCGTGTATGATCTGGTAGCCAGCGAGTCGGCTGAGCTTGGTTAAGTAATGGAATGCATGTTCCAGTTCAAAAAGATAGGCTACTATCTGACTTGGTTTCATCCGATTGTAATCCTTGCCTAAAGTTATGTACGCTTTGGCAGTTCGCAAAACGGGTTATTCAACCACCTCAGATCTGTAAAACTGGATAAATCTTTTTCAGAGAGGTTTTGGACATAATTTGAGGTGGTTTTGTCTTTAACCATACTGACTGGTCATGCTGATGTGGCATTGCACACTGAGTTGGTAAAAGAAATTTCCCAATTCACCGGCGCCACCGTCGCTCTCGCGGCGGGACTCCACCGACCTCCTCCCGTCTGAGCACCACCCTACTTCCGCATGAGCTTTGCCTCTCGCGTCCAACTGCGTCGCGACTACCATATACCGCCCTGCAATCGCCGTGAGTAGCATAGCCGCCGCCTCCCTCCTGAAAGCCATGTCGAGGCGGTGATGGGTTTCGGGTCGGCGACGTCCTACACGACACTGGCATGGAAGGGCATGTCATGACACTTTCGGTGCCTCAAGGACACCATGGCCACGCAGTTGCGGCACACCTGCGAGCTGCTAGGGGAGGAGGCCATTGACACAAGCTCTGGGCTCACCAAGGGGAGACGTCGTGGCTCAGCGCCATCGTCCAAAGCCTCCGTCAGCAGCATGAGCCCCATTGGCCGTCGTCGAGACATACCATGTCGATGCCTGGCTCGTCGTGTCCGTTGTCGCGTACCACCGCGAGCAGCACTACACAACAAGCTTTTAAATCTAGGCCGATACGATCGATATATCGGCCGATATATCACTTTTAGGGCTCCACCAATATAAACATAACATATCATTTTGTAAATATCATTTTCAAACATATCATCCGATATGGACCGAAATATCGAAAGATATGGCCAATATCTAGCCCGATATGTCCACCGATAGAACGGTACATAGATGACAACAATTATTTATGAGAAAGTAGTGAAATAAGAATATGCATTTACAACTTCATTATACATTATCAAAGTCATGCACAATGTTTCTTACAAATTCATATATATCATATTGGTTTCTTTATCATAGAGTAAGGATTTTGTGAATCTTTCCTTTATAGTTTCTTAATCTATAAGTTAATAAACAAGCTAGGAGTCTAAAATGTTAAGTTAAAGCACTGACATGATACATTTTCTTTTACTAAAAATATATGTTTCGAACAAGAATACTGAAAAAAACTAGACATGTTTTCTCTGATATATCTACATATCGCCTGATATATCACCTTGTAGCGACCCGACCTCAAACGGTCAAGTCTCTGTGCTTCAATGTCATCCCTGGATCGGTAATGCTAACACACATAGTACTCGAAGGATTTATAACAGAGTCACAATCACACACTTATTACATCGAATGTCTCAAGAGAGAACTTATTACAATAAATATGGCTTAAGGCCATCTAATACGATAACAGCGGAAGGCTTGGAAGATAAAGTGAGTCCATCAACTCCAACGACATAGCTGAGTGCATGACAAACGACCTATCGCACCTTACTCCTCGTCTGAAAAGTCTGCAACATGATATGTTGCAGCCCGAAAACGGGTCAGCACATGGAATATGCTGGCGATGTAACACAGGAGAGCAATGAAGAGATAAATACTATCACTACATGCATATATGGCTGGTGGAGGCCGTATGGTTAAAATGTTTTGCGAAAAGCCATTTTTCCCTACAACAAAGGAATATATTTTATTTAGCTATCTTGGTAGTTGAACAATATTGAGAAGGTTCCTCCAACTCAATCCCAATTAAAAGTAATTATCGACCCAATAAATTAATTTTAGAGTGATGAGATCCATATGATAATCCAAGAGCCAGATACTCAAGATGTCCATAACCGGGTGAAAGGATCGATATGGTTGACTAGAGGGGGGGGTGAATAGGCAACTAACAATTTTAGCTTTTCTTTAACAATTTAAACTTTGCATCAAAGTAGGTTGTCTACATATGCAACTAGGTGAGCAACCTATATGATGCAACAAGGAGAGGAACACAAGCAAGCAAGAGATAAGAAACAAATAAGCTTGCTCAAATAAAGGCACGAGATAACCAAGAGTGGAGACGGTGGAGACGAGGATGTGTTGCCGAAATTCCTTCCCTTTAAGAGGAAGTACGTCTCCGTTGGAGCGGTGTGGAGGCACAATGCTCCCCAAGAAGCCACTAGGGCCACCGTATTCTCCTCACGCCCTCACACAATGCGAGATGCCGTGATTCCACTATTGGTGCCCTTGAAGGCGGCGACCGAACCTTTACAAACAAGGTTGGGGCTCTCTCCACAACTTAATTGGAGGCTCCCAACAAAACCACGAAGCTTCACCACAATGGAATATGGCTCCGAGGTGACCTCAACCGTCTAGGGTGCTCAAACACCCAAGAGTAACAAAACCACACAAGAAAGTATGGGGGAAGCAAAAATCCTTTGGTGGAAGTGTAGATCTAGGTCTCCTCCTTCAATCCCTAGCAAATCAACAAGTTTGAGTGGCTAGAGAGAGAGATCGGGCAAGAGAGCTTGAGGTGCATTAATGGTGGAGTGGGAGAGTTCAAAGGTGAGAGTGGTAGGTGGGAGAAGCTCTCTTAAATACCAACCCTCTAAATCCAGCTGTCGCTGCGCTTTCAGCCCCGCAGCGGTACAACCGGTCCTTGTCCCGGTACAACCGGGACTCACGGTGTAGCTGCAGAACCCTACCAGGCGGTACAACCGGGCCACTAGGCGGTGGTACCGGTTTAAGAGAATGACCGGACCAACCGCCCAGCCACCGCACAACTACCGCCTCGAAACAGAGACGAGACTGGTACTTGAGCGGTGCAAGACCGGAACAACCGCATAGCCTTGAGCTCTTGGGCGGCGAAGTTCTGAGCGGAAGAACCGCTCAGACCACCGGTGGTACCGGTCAACGAGGATCGACCGGATCAACCGGGCCACCACCGCACAACTACCGCCTCGGAACAGAGACGAGACCGGTACTTGAGCGGTGCATGGCCGGAACCACCGTCCTAGCCTTTGTTGAGCAAGGTGGCGGTACCACCGCCCGGAGGCAGCGGTACAACCGCTCGGTCAAAGTAGGAGAGCGTCAAGGTCTAGCGGTACAACCACTCCAAGGAGCGGTACAACCGCTGGGAAGAGCAGAAACACGAAGGAAAGACAGGGGGATCTCTCTCTCACAACTGAGGAAGACAAAGGAGGGGTGAGGAAAGTGTACGTGAACTTATTCCCCCAGAGCTTCCTAATGAGGATTCCCTCTTGATAGTACGGGAACTCTACGACCAAAGAAAATAAAAGCGTAGAGGACACGTCTTCGATCTTTTCCTACGAGAGGCAATAGCAATCCGATGTAAGTCTAAGCATCGAGAACCTGAAACATATAGCACACGATTAGACCACAAAGGGTTGTCATCATCATTCAATACATAAAGTAGGGAAATGCCCTTTCAATCTCCCCCTTTTTGGTGGATGATGACAACAACACAATTTGCAAGAGACAAGTCAAAGAATTCTAGACGGAACTCCCCCTGAATGTGTGTCCCAATAGGAACTAGCTGTTAGAAAGCATGGGCACACTTACAGGACTAGACTCCCCCTAGATTTTATAGACTCACCACCCTGAGCACAAAAAGAAGAGACAATATAATACTTAGAGTGCAATAATAACGAAAAAGACCGACACTAAAACACGAGAAAAAAGGGGAAAAACCCATGCAAATCCCCGAGACCTATAGAACCCTCTCCCCCTTTGGCATCAAAACACCAAAAAGGAAAAGAGCGAAGCTAGCGTCCCAAAGCTCAGGCGTCCTCCTCTGACTCCTCGGTCGCATCTGGATCCTCATCATCAGAGTCGTTATTGTTGGGGAACGTAGTAATTTCAAAAAAAATTCCTACGCGCACGCAAGATCATGGTGATGCATAGCAACGAGAGGGGAGAGTGTGATCTACGTACCCTGGTAGATCGACAATGGAAGCGTTAACTTGGTTGATGTAGTCGTACGTCTTCACGGCCCGACCGATCAAGCACCGAAACTACGGCACCTCCTAGTTCTAGCACACGTTCAGCTCGATGATGATCCCCGGACTCCGATCCAGCAAAGTGTCGGGGAAGAGTTCTGTCAGCACGACGACGTGGTGACGATCTTGATGTACTACTGTCGCAGGGCTTCGCCTAAGCACTGCTACAATATTATCGAGGACTATGGTGGAAGGGGGCACCGCACACGGCTAAGAATATGATCACGTGGATCAACTTGTGTCCTTAGGGGTGCCCCTTGCCTCCGTATATAAAGGTTCAAAGGGGGGGGGGCGGCCAGCAAAGAGGAGGCGCGCCAGGAGGAGTCCTACTCCCTCCGGGAGTAGGACTCCCCCCCTTTCCTAGTTGGAATAGGATTCGTGGAGGGGGGGGGGGGAAGAGGAGAGAGAGGAGGAAGGGGGGCCGGCCCCCTCTCCTTGTCCTATTCGGACCAAGGGGGGGAGGGGCGCGCGGCCCATCTCTGGCCACCTCTCCTCTCTTCCACTAAGGCCCACTAAGGCCCATATACCTCCCGGGGGGGTTCCGGTAACCTCCCGGTAATCCGGTAAAATCCCGATTTCACCCGGAACACTTCCGATATCCAAACATAGGCTTCCAATATATCAATCTTTATGTCTCGACCAATTCGAGACTCCTCGTCATGTCCGTGATCACATCCGGGACTCCGAACAACCTTCGGTACATCAAAACACATAAACTCATAATATAACTGTCATCGAAACCTTAAGCGTGCGGACCCTACGGGTTCGAGAACAATGTAGACATGACCGAGACACGTCTCCGGTCAATAACCAATAGCGGGACCTGGATGCCCATATTGGTTCCTACATATTCTACGAAGATCTTTTATCGGTCAGACCGCATAACAACATACGTTGTTCCCTTTGTCATCGGTATGTTACTTGCCCGAGATTCGATCGTCGGTATCCTATACCTAGTTCAATCTCGTTACCGGCAAGTCTCTTTACTCGTTCTGTAATACATCATCCCGCAACTAACTCATTAGTTGCAATGCTTGCAAGGCTTAAGTGATGTGCATTACCGAGAGGGCCCAGAGATACCTCTCTGACAATCGGAGTGACAAATCCTAATCTCGAAATACGCCAACCCAACATGTACCTTTGGAGACACCTGTAGAGCTCCTTTATAATCACCCAGTTACGTTGTGACGTTTGGTAGCACACAAAGTGTTCCTCTGGCAAACGGGAGTTGCATAATCTCATAGTCATAGGAACATGTATAAGTCATGAAGAAAGCAATAGCAACATACTAAACGATCGGGTGCTAAGCTAATGGAATGGGTCATGTCAATCATATCATTCTCCTAATGATATGATCCCGTTAATCAAATAACAACACATGTCTATGGTTAGGAAACATAACCATCTTTGATTAACGAGCTAGTCTAGTAGAGGCATACTAGTGACTTTTAGTTTGTCTATGTATTCACACAAGCATTATGTTTCCGGATAATACAATTCTAGCATGAATAATAAACATTTATCATGATATAAGGAAATATAATAATAACACTATTATTGCCTCTAGGGCATATTTCCTTCAGTCTCCCACTTGCACTAGAGTCAATAATCTAGATTACACAGTAATGATTCTAACACCCATGGAGCTTTGGTGCTGATCATGTTTTGCTCGTGGAAGAGGCTTAGTCAATGGGTCTGCAACATTCAGATCCGTATGTATCTTGCAAATCTCTATGTCTCCCACCTGGACTAGATCCCGGATGGAATTGAAGCGTCTCTTGATGTGCTTGGTTCTCTTGTGAAATCTGGATTCCTTTGCCAAGGCAATTGCACCAGTATTGTCACAAAAGATTTTCATTGGACCCGATGCACTAGGTATGACACCTAGATCGGATATGAACTCCTTCATCCAGACTCCTTCGTTTGCTGCTTCCCAAGCAGCTATGTACTCCGCTTCACATGTAGATCCTGCCACAACGCTTTGTTTAGAACTGCACCAACTGACAGCTCCATCATTTAATGTAAATACGTATCCGGTTTGTGATTTAGAATCGTCCGGATCAGTGTTAAAGCTTGCATCAACGTAACCATTTACGATGAGCTCTTTTTCACCTCCATATATGAGAAACATATCCTTAGTCCTTTTCAGGTATTTCAGGATGTTCTTGACCACTGTCCAGTGATCCACTCCTGGATTACTTTGGTACCTCCCTGCTAGACTTATAGCAAGACACACATCAGGTCTGGTACACAGCATTGCATACATGATAGAGCCTATGGCTGAAGCATAGGGAACATCTTTCATTTTCTCTCTATCTTCTGCATTGGTCGGGCATTGAGTCTTACTCAACTTCACACCTTTTAACACAGGCAAGAACCCTTTCTTTGCTTGATCCATTTTGAACTTCTTCAAAATCTTGTCAAGGTATGTGCTTTGTGAAAGTCCAATTAAACGTCTTGATCTATCTCTATAGATCTTTATGCCTAATATGTAGGCAGCTTCACCGAGGTCTTTCATTGAAAAACTCTTATTCAAGTATCCCTTTATGCTATCCAGAAATTCTATATCATTTCCAATCAGTAATATGTCATCCACATATAATATCAGAAATGCTACAGAGCTCCCACTCACTTTCTTGTAAATACAGGCTTCTCCAAAAGTCTGTATAAAACCAAATGCTTTGATCACACTATCAAAGCGTTTATTCCAACTCCGAGAGGCTTGCACCAGTTCATAAATGGATCGCTGGAGCTTGCACACTTTGTTAGCTCCCTTTGGATCGACAAAACCTTCCGGTTGTATCATATACAACTCTTCTTCCAGAAATCCATTCAGGAATGCAGTTTTGACATCCATCTGCCAAATTTCATAATCATAAAATGCGGCAATTGCTAACATGATTCGGACAGACTTAAGCATCGCTACGGGTGAGAAGGTCTCATCGTAGTCAACCCCTTGAACTTGCCGAAACCCTTTTGCGACAAGTCGAGCTTTGTAGACAGTAATATTACCGTCAGCGTCAGTCTTCTTCTTGAAGATCCATTTATTCTCAATTGCTTGCCGATCATTGGGCAAGTCAACCAAAGTCCACACTTTGTTCTCATACATGGATCCCATCTCAGATTTCATGGCTTCAAGCCATTTTGCGGAATCTGGGCTTACCATCGCTTCTTCATAGTTCGTAGGTTCATCATGATCTAGTAGCATGACTTCCAGAACTGGATTACCGTACCACTCTGGCACGGATCTCACTCTGGTTGATCTACGAGGTTCAATAGTATCTTGTTCTGAAGTTTCATGATCATTATCATTAGCTTCCTCACTAATTGGTGTAGGTGTCACAGAAACAGTTTTCTGTGATGCACTACTTTCCAATAAGGGAGCAGGTACAGTTACCTCGTCAAGTTCTACTTTCCTCCCACTCACTTCTTTCGAGAGAAACTCCTTCACCAGAAAGTTTCCAAACTTAGCAACAAAAGTCTTGCCTTCGGATCTGTGATAGAAGGTGTATCCAATAGTCTCCTTTGGATATCCTATGAAGACACATTTCTCCGATTTGGGTTCGAGCTTATCAGGTTGAAGCTTTTTCACATAAGCATCGCAGCCCCAAACTTTCAGAAACGACAACTTTGGTTTCTTGCCAAACCATAGTTCATAAGGCGTCGTCTCAACGGATTTTGATGGTGCCCTATTTAACGTGAATGCGGCCGTCTCCAAAGCATAACCCCAAAACGATAGCGGTAAATCAGTAAGAGACATCATAGATCGCACCATATCCAGTAAAGTACGATTACGACGTTCGGACACACCATTACGCTGTGGTGTTCCGGGTGGCGTGAGTTGCGAAACTATTCCGCATTGTTTCAAATGTACACCAAACTCGTAACTCAAATATTCTCCTCTACGATCAAATCGTAGAAACTTTATTTTCTTGTTACAATGATTTTCAGCTTCACTCTGAAATTCTTTGAACTTTTCAAACGTTTCAGACTTATGTTTCATTAAGTAGATATATCCATATCTGCTTAAGTCATCTGTGAAGGTGAGAAAATAACGATATCCGCCACGAGCCTCAATATTCATCGGACCACATACATCAGTATGTATGATTTCCAACAAATCTGTTGCTCTCTTCATAGTACCGGAGAACGGCGTTTTAGTCATCTTGCCCATGAGGCACGGTTTGCAAGTACCAAGTGATTCATAATCAAGTGGTTCCAAAAGTCCATCAGTATGGAGTTTCTTCATGCGCTTTACACCGATATGACCTAAACGGCAGTGCCATAAATAAGTTGCACTATCTTTATCAACTCTGCATCTTTTGGCTTCAACATTATGAATATGTGTGTTACTACTATCGAGATTCACTAAGAATAGACCACTCTTCAAGGGTGCATGACCATAAAAGATATTACTCATATAAATAGAACAACCATTATTCTCTGATTTAAATGAATAACCGTCTCACATCAAACAAGATCCAGATATAATGTTCATGCTTAACGCTGGCACCAAATAACAATTATTTAGGTCTAATATTAATCCCGAAGGTAGATGTAGAGGTAGCGTGCCGACCGCGATCACATCGACTTTGGAACCGTTTCCCACGCGCATCGTCACCTCGTCCTTAGCCAATCTTTGCTTAATTCGTAGTCCCTGTTTCGAGTTGCATATATTAGCAATAGTACCAGTATCAAATACCCAGGTGCTACTGTGAGCATTAGTAAGGTACACATCAATAACATGTATATCACATATACCTTTGTTCACCTTGCCATCCTTCTTATCCGCCAAATACTTGGGGCAGTTCCGCTTCCAGTGACCAGTCTGCTTGCAGTAGAAGCACTCAGTTTCAGGCTTAGGTCCAGACTTGGGTTTCTTCTCTTGAGCAGCAACTTGCTTGCTGTTCTTCTTGAAGTTCCCCTTCTTCTTCCCTTTGCCCTTTTTCTTGAAACTAGTGGTCTTGTTGACCATCAACACTTGATGCTCCTTTTTGATTTCTACCTCCGCAGCTTTCAGCATTGCGAAGAGCTCGGGAATAGTCTTATTCATCCCTTGCATATTATAGTTCATCACGAAGCTCTTGTAGCTTGGTGGCAGTGATTGGAGAATTCTGTCAATGACGCAATCATCTGGAAGATTAACTCCCATTTCAATCAAGTGATTATTATACCCAGACATTTTGAGTATATGCTCACTGACAGAACTGTTCTCCTCCATCTTGCAGCTATAGAACTTATTGGAGACTTCATATCTCTCAATCCGGGCATTTGCTTGAAATATTAACTTCAACTCCTGGAACATCTCATATGCTCCATGACGTTCAAAACGCCGTTGAAGTCCCGGTTCTAAGCCGTAAAGCATGGCACACTGAACTATTGAGTAGTCATCAGCTTTGCTCTGCCAGATGTTCACAACATCTGGTGTTTCTCCAGCAGCAGGCCTGGCACCCAGCGGTGCTTCCAGGACTTAATTCTTCTGTGCAGCAATGAGGATAATCCTCAAGTTACGGACCCAGTCCGTGTAATTGCTACCATCATCTTTCAACTTTGCTTTCTCAAGGAACGCATTAAAATTCAACGGAACAACAACACGGGCCATTTATCATACACAAGCAAGATACTATCAGGTACTAAGTTCATGATAAATTTAGGTTCAATTAATCATATTACTTTAAAGAACTCCCACTTAGATAGACATCCCTCTAATCCTCTAAGTGATTACGTGATCCAAATCAACTAAACCATGTCCGATCATCACGTGAGATGGAGTAGTTTCATTGGTGAACATCACTATGTTGATCATATCTACTATATGATTCACGCTCGACCTTTCGGTCTCCGTGTTCCGAGGCCATATCTGTATATGCTTGGCTCGTCAAGTATAACCTGAGTATTCCACGTGTGCAACTGTTTTGCACCCGTTGTATTTGAACGTAGAGCCTATCACACCCGATCATCACGTGGTGTCTCAGCACGAAGAACTTTCGCAACGGTGCATACTCAGGGAGAACACTTCTTGATAATTAGTGAGAGATCATCTTATAATGCTACCGTCAATCAAAGCAAGATAAGATGCATAAAAGATAAACATCACATGCAATCAATATAAGTGATATGATATGGCCATCATCATCTTGTGCTTGTGATCTCCATCTCCGAAGCACCGTCATGATCACCATTGTCACTGGTGCGACACCTTGATCTCCATCGTAGCATCGTTGTCGTCTTGCCAATCTTATGCTTCCACGACTATCGCTACCGCTTAGTGATAAAGTAAAGCATTACAACGCGATTGCATTGCATACAATAAAGCGACAACCATATGGCTCCTGCCAGTTGCCGATAACTCGGTTACAAAACATGATCATCTCATACAATAAAATTTAGCATCATGTCTTGACCATATCACATCACAACATGCCCTACAAAAACAAGTTAGACGTCCTCTACTTTGTTGTTGCATGTTTTACGTGGCTGCTACGGGCTTAAGCAAGAACCAATCTTACCTACGCATCAAAACCACAACGATAGTTTGTCAAGTTGGTGCTGTTTTAACCTTCACAAGGACCGGGCGTAGCCACACTCGGTTCAACTAAAGTTGGAGAAACTGTCACCCGCAAGCCACCTATGTGCAAAGCACGTCGGGAGAACCGGTTTCGCGTAAGCGTACGCGTAATGTCGGTCCGGGCCGCTTCGTCCAACAATACCGCCGAACCAAAGTATGACATGCTGGTAAGCAGTATGACTTATATCGCCCACAACTCACTTGTGTTCTACTCGTGCATATAACATCAACATATAAAACCTAGGCTCGGATGCCACTGTTGGGGAACGTAGTAATTTCAAAAAATTTCCTACGCGCACGCAAGATCATGGTGATGCATAGCAACGAGAGGGGAGAGTGTGATCTACGTACCCTTGTAGATCGACAACGGAAGCGTTAACTTGGTTGATGTAGTCGTACGTCTTCATGGCCCGACCGATCAAGCACCGAAACTACGGCACCTCCGAGTTCTAGCACATGTTCAGCTCGATGACGATCCCCGGACTCCGATCCAGCAAAGTGTCGGGGAAGAGTTTCGTCAGCACGACGGCGTGGTGACGATCTTGATGTACTACTGTCGCAGGGCTTCGCCTAAGCATTGCTACAATATTATCGAGGACTATGGTGGAAGGGGGCACCGCACACGGCTAAGAATATGATCACGTGGATCAACTTGTGTCCTTAGGGGTGCCCCTTGCCTCCATATATAAAGGTTCAAAGGGGGGGGGCGGCCGGCCAAGAGGAGGCGCGCCAGGAGGAGTCCTACTCCCTCCGGGAGTAGGACTCCCCCCCTTTCCTAGTTGGAATAGGATTCGTGGAGGGGGGGGGGAGAGGAGAGAGAGGAGGAAGGGGGGCCGGCCCCCTCTCCTTGTCCTATTCGGACCAAGGGGGGGAGGGGCGCGCGGCCCATCTCTGGCCACCTCTCCTCTCTTCCACTAAGGCCCACTAAGGCCCATATACCTCCCGGGGGGGTTCCGGTAACCTCCCAGTAATCCGGTAAAATCCCAATTTCACCCGGAACACTTCCAATATCCAAACATAGGCTTCCAATATATCAATCTTTATGTCTCGACCATTTCGAGACTCCTCGTCATGTCCGTGATCACATCCGGGACTCCGAACAACCTTCGGTACATCAAAACGCATAAACTCATAATATAACTGTCATCGAAACCTTAAGCGTGCGGACCCTACGGGTTCGAGAACAATGTAGACATGACCGAGACACGTTTCCAGTCAATAACCAATAGCGGGACCTGGATGCCCATATTGGTTCCTACATATTCTTCAAAGATCTTTTATCGGTCAGACCGCATAACAACATACGTTGTTCCCTTTGTCATCGGTATGTTACTTGCCCGAGATTCGATCGTCGGTATCCTATACCTAGTTCAATCTCGTTACCGGCAAGTCTCTTTACTCGTTCTGTAATACATCATCCCGCAACTAACTCATTAGTTGCAATGCTTGCAAGGCTTAAGTGATGTGCATTACCGAGAGGGCCCAGAGATACCTCTCCGACAATCGGAGTGACAAATCCTAATCTCGAAATACGCCAACCCAACATGTACCTTTGGAGACACCTGTAGAGCTCCTTTATAATCACCCAGTTACGTTGTGACGTTTGGTAGCACACAAAGTGTTCCTCTGGCAAACGGGAGTTGCATAATCTCATAGTCATAGGAACATGTATAAGTCATGAAGAAAGCAATAGCAACATACTAAACGATCGGGTGCTAAGCTAATGGAATGGGTCATGTCAATCAGATCATTCAACTAATGATGTGATCCCGTTAATCAAATAACAACTCTTTGTCCATGGTTAGGAAACATAACCATCTTTGATTAACGAGCTAGTCAAGTAGAGGCATACTAGTGACACTCTGTTTGTCTATGTATTCACACATGTATTATGTTTCTGGTTAATACAATTCTAGCATGAATAATAAACTTTTATCATGATATAAGGAAATAAATAATAAATTTATTATTTCCTCTAGGGCATATTTCCTTCAGTTATCGTCGTCGTGATCGGATTCTTCCATGGCATTGTCAGCTGCTGCAAACGAGGAGGATGGCTGGGGAGGGGCTTCATCATCAGTCCAGGTGCTATGGGTGGAAATCCAACGCTCCTCTGGGGTGATGCTCTTCTCAGAGCCACTCTGAAACGGCATGTTGAGGTGCTTCATCATTGCAAATTGGCGATGTCGTGCAAGCTTCTCATTGACATGTGCCTCTTACATCTTCTTCTGGATGTCAGCCTGGAGACAAAAGGTCTTCTTCACCTTGGCAGTGAGTTTGGCCACCCACGAAGTCTTGGCCCCTGGCTCCAGCTCAAAGTCCTCATCGTCAGAAGTAGCATAGACATCCTCAAGAGCATTTTCAGGGAAGCGAGGCTCGGCATGCTTCTTCTTCTTAAGGAGCTTGACCTCATGAACAGTGAGGTTGTCTGGAGACGTGAGGAGCTCTCCAGGACGATGAACAGCCCACACAGAGTTCAGAAAGCACATGACAAACGGGGCATATATTGGGACTTTACGGTAGATGACCATGTTGTACATCTCATGCCACATCCATGGTCTTCATAGAAACCATCAAATCAACCAGATAACCATGAATCTCATCTTGATTGCCCACCTTGGGCAAGAGCACATTGCGGAACACTCGGTGCATGATGTCATCGACCTTCTCCAAATCCTTGGATTCTCCAATAATCCCACGGCCCCGAATGTACAGAGGGGCAAGCTTCCTTCCAGACCGGTATCCTCGTACCCAATAGCATTGCAGAATGCCCTCCAAGGAACGTGAAACAGTTCATCGCGACACATGAAGGTGAGAGTGCGCGCATCATCTTCCCCAAAATGAACCGTGGCATAGAACTGATGGATGAGTTGAAGATCAAAGTCACAGTTGACTGACATGAGCTTGATAAGATCAAACTCCTCGCAGAGAGCCAACGCCTCACCAAAATACTCCATGTTGTTCCTCCAATGGTCAAGATCAATTGTCCACTGCTTGGCATATCTGTTCTTGTTGTGCTCAAAGAGTTCATGAACAATCCGCACTTGCATCTCATTCCGGAACTGAACGGTGGTCCAGCGGGGAGCAATGGGAACCTCATACGGATTCTTTGATCGGTAGGCTTCCCAATCCTTGGCTTTCGAACGATGCAACGGCATAACCACACGTTGCTTAGCAGCTGCAGACTTTTCATGGTGAGTGGGCTTGGTGGGAATCACAACTTCTTCTTCATCATCAGACACAACCGGGCGTAGGGTCCTTCGTGCCCTCTTCTTGGTCTTGCGAGGAGCAGAGCGAGAACTAGAGCCACCTGAACACACACACACACGAAAAGAACACACAAAAACCCAACACGAAGAGCAAAGAAGGAACGAGATAAAACAACACGAGGACAACAAGGCTAACTCCAACCTCTCGAAGAGAGGACGGCGCCCGAGGCCACCTATGTTTGAGTCAATTGGTATGGCACCACGAAGAATTATCCTTGGGTCCATGACCAAAACTCCTCTTTGAAGCACAAGTACCATCAAACATGGCTAATGTGAAAGACTCGATCAATTTATGCATAATAGGGGGAGGGAGAGTTCATTGAGAGAACATCACTCCCCCTATGTTCATGCCTACATCTAAACAAGACAACATGTTGAGTATGGTGGGGTGTGCAAGAGTTCAAGCAACATTGCTCGAATCAATGATATTTAGCTCATGCCTTAACTCGCGAAATCTTGCTTCATCCAAGGGCTTCGTGAAGATATCTGCAAGGTTATCATGAGTGTTGACATAGTTGAGCTCGATCTCTCCTCGCCTAATGTGATCCCGGATGAAGTGATACTGGATCTCAATATGCTTCGTCTTGAAGTGTTGCACCGGGTTGAGAGAGATCTTGATGGCACTTTCATTATCACACCAAAGGGGCACTTTGTCACAAATGACACCGTAATCCTTTAAAGTTTGCCTCATCCATAAGAGTTGTGCACAACAACTCCCGGCTGCAACATACTCCGCCTCGGTGGACGAGAGAGACACACAACTTTGCTTTTTGGAAGACCAACTTACCAAAGAGCAACCAAGGAATTGGCACCCTCCGGAAGTGGACTTCCTATCCACTTTGTCTCCCGCCCAATCGGAATCCGAGTACCCTACAAGCTTGAAGTTTGATCCTCTTGGATACCATAAGCCAAAGTTTGGGGTATGAGCCAAATATCGAAAGATTCGTTTGACCGCCACATAGTGACTTTCCTTAGGTGCGGCTTGAAACCGTGCACAAATTCCCACACTCAACATGATATCCGGTCTAGATGCACAAAGGTAAAGCAAGGAACCAATCATGGAGCGATATACCTTTTGATCCACCACTTTACCATTGGGATCTAAGTCAAGTTGGCACTTGGTGGGCATTGGAGTGGAAGCCGGCTTGACGTCACTTAGTTTGAATCTCTTGAGCATGTCTTGAGTGTATTTGGATTGATTGATGAAGGTTCCTTCTCTTCTTTGCTTCACTTCGAACCCTAGAAAGAACTTCAACTCTCCCATGGAGGACATCTCGAACTTTGAGGTCATGAGAGCGGCAAATTCCTCATTGAAAGCTTTGTTAGGAGAACCAAAGATAATGTCATCAACATATAATTGGCACACAAACAACTCCCCTTTGACCTTCTTAGTAAAAAGAGTGGGGTCGATTAGCCCAACTTCAAAACCACGATCTTGTAGCAACTGGGTAAGGTGGTCATACCACGCACGTGGGGCTTGTTTAAGGCCATAGAGTGCCTTATCGAGTTGATACACATGATCGGGAAGGTAGGGATCCTCGAACCCGGGGGGTTGCTTGACGTAAACCAATTCATTAATAGGACCATTAAGAAAAGCACTCTTCACATCCATTTGTTGTAACTTAAAGTTATGATGAGAAGCATATGCAATCAACATGCGAATGGATTCAAGACGAGCAACGGGAGCAAATGTTTCACCGTAGTTAATACCCTCGACTTGGGAGTAGCCTTGTGCTACCAAACGAGCCTTGTTGCGAATGATCATCCCATGGGCATCTTGCTTGTTCTTGAATATCCACTTGGTTCCAATGACATTGTGGTTCCCCGTTGGCCTTGGCACCAATCTCCACACTTTGTTGCGCTCGAAGTTGTTGAGTTCTTCATGCATGGCATTGAGCCAATCTGGATCTTCTAGCGCCTCATAGACCTTGTGGGGTTCCACACAAGAGACAAACGCGTGATGCTCACAATAATTTTCTAATTGTCTACGAGTGCTTACCCCCTTTCTTAAGCTTCCAAGCACATTCGTCATGAGATGATCCTTGGTGGAGAGCTTGGATGCAATCTTGGCGGCACGACGCTCTAATTCCTCCTCGGTGGTGAGTTGAGGAGCGGTTACTTGATCATCTTGAGCACCGTCATGAACTTGTTCTTGATCTTGAACTTGCTCGGGGGAGAGAACTTGACCTTGGGCATCACTTGGTGTGTCAACACCGTCTTGAGTATGATCTTGCCCTTGGTCTTGTTCATGAGGTTGAGGGCCTTCACTTTGTTCTTCGGAAGCGTGTGGGCCTTGGGTTGGTGATGGCTCCACTTGAGTGGAGCATTGTCCTTCTCCTTCGGCCACAAGGTGTTCCTCAATGGGTAGGATAAAACCAACACCCATTCTTCTTATGGCTTGAGGAGGAATTTCATCACCTACATCACAAGTGCCACTTTGCTCCACTTGGGAGCCGTTATTCTCATCAAACTCCACGTTACATGTCTGCTCAATAAGTCCCGTGGATTTATTGAGGACACGGTAAGCATGAGAGTTTGTAGCATAACCAACAAATATGCCCTCATAAGCTCTAGCCTCAAATTTAGACAACCGAATACCTTTCTTGAGAATGAAACACTTACACCCGAATACCCGGAAGTACTTGAGGTTGGGCTTGTTACCAATGAGTATCTCATATGGAGTCTTGTTCAAGCCCTTGCGGAGGTAGAGCCAATTGGATGCATGACACGCGGTGTTGATGGCTTTGGCCCAAAAGTTGTACGGAGACTTGAACTCCGCCATCATGGTCCTTGCCGCATCCATCAACGTCCGGTTCTTCCTCTCCGCAACACCGTTTTGTTGAGGGGTGTAGGGTGCGGAATATTGATGCTTGATTCCCTCATCACTAAGAAACTCATCCAAGGTGTAGTTCTTGAACTCGGTGCCATTGTCACTTCTTATTGTCAAGATCTTTGCATTGTGTTGACGTTGTGCTTCATTTGCAAAGTCAATGACAGTTTATTGGGTCTCGCTCTTCCTCTTGAAGAAATACACCCACGTGTACCTTGAGTAGTCATCCACAATCACCAAGCAATACTTCCTACCTCCAAGACTATCGAAGGATGGAGGCCCAAAGAGATCCATGTGAAGGAGCTCCAAAGGCCTCTTTGAATAAATGATAGTCGTGGGAGGGTGAGCCTTCTCATGTAGCTTTCCTTTGATACAGGCACTGCAAGCACGATCTTTAGCAAAACTAACATTCGTTAGTCCACGGACATGGTCCCCCTTGAGGAGACTTTGCAAAGATCTCATATTGACATGGGCTAAATGGCGATGCCAAAGCCATCCCACATCAACTTTAGCCATTAGGCATGTCGCGGTCTTAGTGGGTCGCTCCGAAAAGTTAATCACATATAGACCGTTCTCGACATGCCCAACAAAGGCTACTTTAAGAGTCTTGCTCCACAAGAGGGCCACGGTATCGATATCAAAGAAAGTGGCAAAGCCCATGATTGCAAGTTGACGAACCGAAAGTAGATTGTATGCAAGGGACTCAATAAGCATGACCTTCTCGATCGTGAGATCATGAGAGATGACCACCTTGCCAAGTCCCAATACCTTAGAAGATGAGGCGTCACCCCACTCGACATTGGTGGGCATAGATGGAACCTTGTGCACGTCCACCACCAAGTCCTTGCTTCTGGTCATATGATTTGTAGCTCCGCTATCGAGCAACCATGATCCACCACCGGAAGCAAACACCTACAAGAGATCAATGCTTGGTTTTAGGTACCCATTTTGTAATGGGTCCTTTGATGTTAGTAACAAGGGTCTTTGGAACCCAAATAGACCATTCAATGTACTCATGAAGAGAACCAACAAATTTGGCATAAACATGCCCATCACTAGCACGGCATAACACATAAGAAGGATTAAAATCGCCAGCTTTGTTGGGAGGGGTGACATTGCCCTTCTTGACATTGTTCTTCTTCTTCTCCTCGGAGGCACTCTCTCCCTCCTTCACAAAGGTTTGCATGAGAGGAGGAGGTCGTTTGGTCTTGTCATTCTTCTTCTTGTTCTTGGAGTCGGGCAGGTACCCAACCCCTTTCTTGGCCACAACCCCCTTTTGGTTGATCAAGAGATCGTTGAGGTTCTTCTTGCCTTGTATGCAAGTTGCAAGACCTCTCTCAAGTTGTCCCTTTAGCTTAGCGTTCTCCTCAACGAGATGCACATGCTCACAACACGGGTTAGTAGCATTTGCATTATCAATTAACATCATACGAGGGAAAGTGGCTTTTTCCTTGGTTATCTTTACTTGAAGTTGATCATGAGACTCTTTGAGGCTAGCATGAGCACCCTTCAAGACCTTGTGAGCCTTGTCAAGTAGATCAAACTCCCCTTTGAGTCTAGCAAGATCAACCTCAAGTTCGGCCTTCTCGGAATTTAGCACATGAGAAACTATGAGGACATGATCATAATCTTTCTTTAACTTAGCATGATCAACGTTGTGTGACTCCTCAAGAGCCAAACGTAGACCACGCTCTTCCTCAAGAGCATTGGAAAGATCCGAAATCTCATCGGCATAGTCACGACTATGCCCTTCTATCTTAGTGATGGTGTCTTCATGAACCTCGATCATGTCATTGGCTTCACCAAGTTGTTCCAAGAGAGCAACAAAGTGCTTCTTGGATTTTCCCTTGAGTTTGCCCATAAAGGCCTCAAACTCGTTAGCCTCCACATTAGCTCCCTCAAGTTCATTAATGCTATTCGTTGGAGAAGGATGATTAATGATGGTAGTTTTGATGTTGGGGGTTACCTTGTTGGTGGCTTTAGCCATGAGGCACTTGGCGGTGATGCTCTCATTGGGTGAGTCGAAGAGAGACACCCGTGACGTTGTCGCAATGGCAACGGAGGCCATGGCAACCGACTCATCATATTCATCATCGTCATCATCCTCATTGTACTCTTCTTGCACAACCAAAGCCTTAGGAGGAGTCTTCTTGGTGAAGTTGTTCTTGTTGGGGAACGACTTGGCCTTGTCCTTTCGGATGAGCTTGCCACCATTGTCTTCCCTCTTCTCATACGGGCATTCCGCAACGAAATGACTCACGTTGCCGCAATTGCAGCAAGTCCTTATACGTTGCTTGCCCCTCGTGCCACTCGAGTTGTTTTTGCTAAAGTTTGTCCTCGAGTTTTTCTTGCTCCAAAATTGCCTTGAAGCAAGTGCCATGTGTTCATGATATGCATACTTCGTATCTTCGGGGTTGCTCTCCTCTTCTTCCTCTTCTTCTTCTTCCACGGCGAGCTTGGCCTTCAATGCAAGGTTAGGCTTCTTTGCCCGTTGAGAACGGAGCACCGCATTGTCAGCGGTCTTGTCCAAAATGTTCATGGCCACAAACTCACCCAACACTTCGCTTGAGGTCAAAGTGTGGAAGTCTGGTCTTTGACGAATGACAGAGGACATGGCCTTGTGATAGGGCATCATTGCCTTGAGGAATTTGCGCTTGATCCAATTGTCATCCGTGTCCTTGCTCCCGTGATCTCGTAGTGAGACTGCGAGTTTGGTTACTCTCCGATAAAGCTCACGAGGTTCTTCATCTTCTTTCATTGCAAACTCATCAGCCTCATCTTGTACCACTTCATAGTTGGAGCGTTGAATGCTTGCGCTTCCCCGGTAGAGAGAGACAACACAATGCCATGCATATTTGGCCAAGGCGAAGGGACGAAGATGAGGTAGGTCTTCGGGTGGAATTGCATCTTGAATGATGAAGAGAGCATTCTCATTGAATTGATTGTCCGCGGCTTCTCGAGGAGTGAAGTTGCTTGGATCATGTGGATACAAACCTTCTTCAATGATTCTCCAAAGGTTAGTGTTCACATGATTTATATGACGTTTAAAGCGGTAAACCCAAGAATCAAAATCCTCATTTTTCACAATCTTAGGGGGAGGACCAGCATGAGTCAAATGAGTGGAAGGAACCGGTCCACCATAAACAAGTGGTGGTTCCACATGGGCAAAGATGCCGGTGCCATTCTTACCACTAGAAGAAGGAGCCTTTTCACTACTAGCTTCCCCCTTGTCGGGGATAGCATTCGTCACCTTGTTGGCGGGGTCACCCACTTTCAACGGTGCGGTGGATAGTTTAAGCCCCTCAAGAAATTTAGTAAACATGCTTTCAACTTCGGTCATCATGGAGGTTTTCAATGTCACCAAGGTCACATTGAACTCCTCACGAGAGACCGAGGTTCCCCCATCGCCCGTAGACGAGATCGGATTCACACCGGAGTGTTCCTCCACACTGTCTACGGTATCAACCATACTCTTTGGACGGTAAAGTCCTTAATAAAGAGACGAGGCTCTGATACCAATTGAAAGGATCGATATAGTTGACTAGAGGGGGGGGGGTGAATAGGCAACTAACAATTTTAGCTTTTCTTTAACAATTTAAACTTTGCATCAAAGTAGGTTGTCTACATATGCAACTAGGTGAGCAACCTATATGATGCAACAAGGAGAGGAACACAAGCAAGCAAGAGATAAGAAACAAATAAGCTTGCTCAAATAAAGGCACGAGATAACCAAGAGTGGAGACGGTGGAGACGAGGATGTGTTGCCGAAGTTCCTTCCCTTTGAGAGGAAGTACGTCTCCGTTGGAGCGGTGTGGAGGCACAATGCTCCCCAAGAAGCCACTAGGGCCACCGTATTCTCCTCACGCCCTCACACAATGCGAGATGCCTTGATTCCACTATTGGTGCCCTTGAAGGCGGCGACCGAACCTTTACAAACAAGGTTGGGGCTCTCTCCACAACTTAATTGGAGGCTCCCAACAAAACCATGAAGCTTCACCACAATGGAATATGGCTCCGAGGTGACCTCAACCGTCTAGGGTGCTCAAACACCCAAGAGTAACAAAATCCACACAAGAAAGTATGGGGGAAGCAAAAATCCTTTGGTGGAAGTGTAGATCTAGGTCTCCTCCTTCAATCCCTAGCAAATCAACAAGTTTGAGTGGCTAGAGAGAGAGATCGGGCAAGAGAGCTTGAGGTGCATTAATGGTGGAGTGGGAGAGTTCAAAGGTGAGAGTGGTAGGTGGGAGAAGATCTCTTAAATACCAACCCTCTAAATCCAGCCGTTGCTGCGCTTTCAGCCCCGTAGCGGTACAACCGGTCCTTGTCCCGGTACAACCGGGACTCACGGTGTAGCTGCAGAACCCTACCAGGCGGTACAATCGGGCCACTAGGCAGTGGTACCGGTTTAAGAGAATGACCGGACCAACCGCCCAGCCACCGCACAACTACCGCCTCGAAACAGAGACGAGACCGGTACTTGAGCGGTGCAAGACCGGAACAACCGCATGGCCTTGAGCTCTTGGGCGGCGAAGTTCTGAGCAGAAGAACCGCTCAGACCACCGGTGGTACCGGTCAACGAGGATCGACCGGATCAACCGGGCCACCACCGCACAACTACCGCCTCGGAACAGAGACGAGACCGGTACTTGAGCGGTGCATGGACGGAGCCACCGTCCTAGCCTTTGTTGAGCAAGGTGGCGGTACCACAGCCCGGAGGCAGTGGTACAACCGCTCGGTCAAAGTAGGAGAGCGTCAAGGTCCAGCGGTACAACCGCTGGGAAGAGCAGAAACACGAAGGAAAGACAGGGGGACCTCTCTCTCACAACTGAGGAAGACAAAGGAGAGGTGAGGAAAGTGTACGTGAACTGATTCCCCCAGAGCTTCCTAATGAGGATTCCCTCTGGATAGTACGGGAACTCTACGACCAAAGAAAATAAAAGCGTAGAGGACATGTCTTCGATCTTTTCCTACGAGAGGCAATAGCAATCCGATGTAAGCCTAAGCATCAAGAACTTGAAACATATAGCACACGATTAGACCACAAAGGGTTGTCATCATCATCCAAAACATAAAGTAGGGAAATGCCCTTTCACCGGGGACACGGCTAACCATGATTAGTTTATACACTCTGCAGAGGTTTGTGCACTTTTCCCCACAAGACTCGATCTCCTCCGTTGTATTTCTCGCACTGCATTGTGTTTGAGAAACGGATGACCGAGACACAGTCTTTCAGAAGCATTTGCTCTCTACTCCGGGCGGACCAGTACACCTACAATCCCCCACATCTACTAGTCCACCTCTTCAAGAGCTCACACAACCTACTCAACTATGCCATAGCCCATAATGGCTTGTGACTACACATGAAAGTTTCTAGCATGAATAGTCTTATGATCCCTTTGAGCCTGGGTAGCAGACCGTAGGATGATCACACGGGTACTCCGGGATATCCTAGGACAACACTGGATTCTCCAGGTGCCCACAAGCAATCCGCTCAGATGTGTATTAAAGTTGCCACCTTAAGTTGAACCATTAATTAACAACTCACATCTGTTATGGATACACTCAAACCCAAACCACGTCTACGGGCATAGCATGGCAATATAAGCATAACGTAGAAGTAACTCCCAAGGGTTTGATAATAAAATAGGTAATAGGTTCTACCTCATTATCTACTTTCCAGACCCACATGTTAAGAGATCCTACTCATGCAATGTGTGAAGGTTGAAACTAATGCATAAAAACTAAGTGATAAAGGGGTATGATCAAAGTGTTACTTGCCTTGCTAACGATCTGCAAATCCTGAAGACTCATAGTAGCACGCTTCGCACTTTGGGTGTTCTATCGCAAACAAATAATAGCATACATAAGCAATCAAGCAAAGATGCACGGGTAAATCTCGAATAAGAAGATCTAACTGGAAAGTTCAACTGAAGAACTCCGGTTTGCAAAAAAAAATCAAACCAAACGGAGCAACGAAACTCAAACTGTGAAAGTAACAAGATCCGATTACTATTCTGGACTAAAGTCAAATTTTATAGTACCAAAATCTTGTTCAAGTAGATTAAAGAAAAAGAGGGCTTTGAGACGAAGACCTAGGCGCTTGAATCGCCTGATTTCGATAAACGAGGGAAAAGATAAACTAAGACGAAAAACAGGGCATAAGTCGCGATTGAAAATAATCGCGGGAAAACCCTGGAAAAAGAAAACTGACGAAGAGGCTAACGAATGAACATTCGCTGTCTGCGGTTAATGAGTGGAAACCGTTTGTTAAAACGAACGTACGAACGGGCGTTCTCTAAATAACTAAACCAAAAGAAAACCGTTCTAAAAGAAAATAACCGCGGGTTCTAAAAAAACAACCGTATAGTTTTCCGGCAAAAACCAGCGGCGGCTACCTCGGGACGGGACGGCGGCGGCTCCGGCGGAAGTCCGGCGGCGGCGGTGAGCAACTCCGGCGGGAGGAGGAATCGGCGGCGAGGCGGCCGGCGGTGGCGGGGCCGTGGGCGGCGCGGGCGGTGGCGAAGTCCGGCGGCGGCGCGGCGCTGGCGGTGGCGGCGGGTTAGGGTTAGGGTTTCGGCGGTGGGACGGGCTGGTGGTCTGCCGGGGTTGGGGCGCTGGTTATAAAGGCCGGCCGGGCGAGTCCTAGTCGGGCACGACCCGGCTAGGTCGGTTGACTTTTTTTAAAAAAATAATAATAATTCCGCGCAGAAAAAAGAAAAGAAATACTAAACGGACTCCAAAAATCCTAAGATAAATTTTCCCCGTCCTCTAAAAATCTGCCGGACAAGGTGAACATTTATTTAGGACTCTAATGCAATTTTGAAAAATGCATATTTTTCCTAATTCAAATAAAATAGCGATAAAACCCTAAATAAAAATACGAATTGATTTTATTATTTTTCCTCCAACTTTTCATTTATTTTGGAGAAGTCATATTATCTCCTTTCATATATTTTTATGTGAAATATTTTCGAAGAGAAAAATAATTAAAACCCAAAGTGATCCTTGTTTCAATATTTGATAAAACTCAAATATGAGAACGAGGGAAAATCCCCAACTCTCTCCGAGGGTCCTTGAGTTGCTTAGGATTTCGAGGATCACAAAATGAAATGCAATTAAACTATGATATGCATGAATGACCTATGTATAACATTCCAAATTGAAAATTTGGGATGTTACAAACCTACCCCCCTTAAGATGAATCTCGCCCTCGAGATTCGGGTTGGCTAGAAAATAGGTGTGGGTGGTCCTTGCGTAGATCATCCTCCTTTTCCCAGGTGGCTTCATCCTCGGTATGGTGGCTCCACTGAACTTTACAAAACTTGACAACCTTGCTGCGGGTAACTCGACTGGCAAACTTGAGAATCTTGACTGGTTTCTCCTCATACATCAAATCACTATCCAACTGTATTGCTTCCAGGGGCATTGTATCTCTCAGAGGAATATCAACCATCTCAGCATGGCACTTCTTCAACTGGGAAACGTGAAACACATCATGAACTCCTGACAGTCCTTCAGGTAACTCCAACTTGTAGGCAACCTCTCCCATACGCTCCAGAACACGGTACGGTCCTACAAATCTCGGGGGTAACTTTCCCTTAACTCCAAAACGCTTAACTCCTCACAGAGGTGACACTCGCAGATATGCTCTGTCTCCGATTTCATAGACTACCTCCTTGCATTTCAAGTATGCATAACTCTTTTGTCTGTACTGAGCTACCTTCAGTCTATCTCGAATCAGCTTAACCTTCTCCTCGGACTCCTTAATCAAATCCGGTCCAAACAACTGGTAGTCTCCAACTTCATCCCACATCAACGGGGTTCGACATCTTCTTCCGTATAGTGCTTCGAAAGGTGCCATCTTCAAAATGGCCTGGTAGCTATTGTTGTACGAGAACTCTGCGTAGGGTAAATTATCATCCCAACTAGACCCGTAGTCTGGTGCACAAGCTCTCAACATGCCCTCCAGAATCTGATTGACTTTCTCAGTCTGTCCATCTGTCTGCGGATGAAAAGCTGTACTGAACTCTAGCCTGGTTCCCAAAGTCTGGTGCAGTTGATGCCAAAACTTCTGCGTTCCTCTGTCTGATACGATGGTCCTTGGAACTCCATGCAAACATACGATCCTGGCCATATATATCTTGGCCAACTTTGCACTTGTATATGTGGTTATAATTGGAATAAAGTGAGCTACTTTGGTCAAGCGGTCCACTACTACCCAGATAGAATCATATCCCGATCGGGTCCTGGGTAATCCGGTGATAAAATCCATGCCAAGTTTATTCCACTTCCATTCGGGTATCGGCATAGGCTGTAGTAATCCTGCTGGTTTCTAATGTTCTGCCTTCACTCTCTGACATACATCACATACGGCTACATACTCGGCAATATCCTTCTTCATTCCAGTCCACCAGAAATGCTCCTTCAAATCCAAATACATCTTGGTGTTTCTGGGGTGTATCGAGTATGGGGAGTCGTGAGCTTCTTGTAATATCAACTTCCTGATCTCGGCATTATTGGGCACAAAATACGGTCTTCAAACCACAAGGTGTCGTGCTCATCCTCACGAAAACCTTTGGCTTTGCCTTCACTCATCTTCTCCTTTATCTCGACAATTTCTTTTTTATCCTTCTGGGCTTCTCGAATTTTTCCCAACAAGGTCGACGAACTTTCATGGTTGTAACAAAATCTTTGGGCACAATCTCTAAACGTAGCTCCCTGAAATCTTCTGCTAACTCCTTGGGCAATCCTCATGTTACTAAGGTATTGGCATAACTCTTTCGGCTCAAAGCGTCTGCTACGACATTGGCCTTTCCCGGATGATAGTGCAACTTCATATCATAATCCTTTATAAGCTCCAACCATCTCCTTTGCCTAAGGTTCAACTCCTTCTGTGTAAAGATGTACTTCAAACTCTTATGATCCGTGTACACATCACAATGGTTTCCAATAAGAAAGTGTCTCCAGGTCTTGAGTGCATGTACAATGGCTGCCAACTCTAAGTCATGTGTGGCATAATTCAACTCATGCGGGCGAAGTTGTCATGAGGCATATGAAACAACTCTTCCGTCTTGCATAAGTACTCCTCCAAGTCCTAGGCGAGAGGCGTCGCAATACACTTGGAAATCCTTGCGTATATCCGGCAGAATCAACACTGGGGCTGTAGTCAAACGTTTCTTCAACTCCTGGAAACTTGCTTCACATTCCTAGTCGAATGAAACTTGGTGTCCTTCTTCAACAATGTCGTCATAAGCTTCGCAATCTTAGAGAAATTTTCAATGAATCTCCGATAGTATCCCGCGAGTCCAAGGAAACTGCGGATCTCTCCAACTGAGGTGGGTGCCAACCACTCAGTGACTGACTGAACTTTGGTGGGGTCTACTGCTATACCTTCCCCTGATATAACATGTCCAAGAAATCCAACTTCCTTCAACCAAAACTCACATTTGCTGAACTTGGCATACAACTGATGCTCCCTAAGTTTCTCGAGAACTAAGCGCAAATGCTCCTTGTGTTCCTCTTCATTCTTTGAGTATACTAAAATATCATCAATGAACACCACGACAAACTTATCCAAGAACTCCATGAACACTTTATTCATCATACTCATGAAATAGGCAGGGGCGTTAGTCAATCCAAATGACATAACCGTATACTCATAAAGCCCATACCTTATGGTAAAAACTGTCTTAGGTATATACTTTTCTTGAATCTTCAGCTGGCGGTAACCTGATCATAGGTTGATCTTCGAAAACACTTTAGCTCCTTGTAGCTGATCAAACAGATCATTGATCATCGGCAGTGGGTACTTGTTCTTGATTGTCACTTCATTCAACGCCCGATAATCAACAACCATCCTTAGAGATTTATCCTTCTTCTCAACCAATAGCACTGGGGCTCCCCATGGTGATGAACTCCGTCAGATGTAACCTTTCTCCAATAACTCCTTAATCTGTTTCTTGATCTCCTCCAGATCATTCGCGGGCATCCGGCATGGTCTCTTTGATATTGGCCCGGTGCCTGGCAACAGCTCTATAAAAAACTCTATGTCTCGATCTGGCGGCATGTCTGGTAACTCCTCTGGAAATACATCTGGGTAATTGCTACCTCTTGAGCACTGCATTGGATTTCCTTGAAGAGGAAAGGATGATGCAGCAAAGTAGCGTAAGTATTTCCCTCAGTTTTTGAGAACCAAGGTATCAATCCAGTAGGAGGCTACGCGCGAGTCCCTCGTACCTGCACAAAACAAATAACTCCTCGCAACCAACGCGATAAGGGGTTGTCAATCCCTTCACGGTCACTTATGAGAGTGAGATCTGATAGATATGATAGGATAATGTTTTTGGTATTTTTGTGATAAAGATGCAGAGTAAAATAAAAACAAAGTAAAAAGTAAAGGAAATAACTAAGTATTGGAAGATTAATATGATGAAGATAGACCTGGGGGCCATAGGTTTCACTAGTGGCTTCTCTCAAGAGCATACGTATTTTACGGTGGGTGAACGAATTACTGTTGAGCAATTGACAGAATTGAGCTTAGTTATGAGAATATCTAGGTATGATCATGTATATAGGCATCACGTCCGAGATAGTAGACCGACTCCTGCCTTCATGTACTACTATTACTCCAGTCATCGACCACTATCCAGCATGCATCTAGAGTATTAAGTTCATGAAAACAGAGTAACGCCTTAAGCAAGATGACATGATGTAGAGGGATAAATTCATGCAATATGATAAAACCCCCATCTTGTTATCCTCGATGGCAACAATACAATACGTGCCTTGCTGCCCCTACTGTCACTGGGAAAGGACACCGCAAGATTGAACCCAAAGCTAAGCACTTCTCCCATTGCAAGAAAGATCAATCTAGTAGGCCAAACCAAACTGATAATTCGAAGAGACTTGCAAAGATAACCAATCATACATAAAAGAATTCAGAGAAGATTCAAATATTGTTCATAGATAATGTTGATCATAAACCCACAATTCATCGGTCTCAACAAACACACCGCAAAAAGAAGATTACATCGAATAGATCTCCACAAGAGAGGGGGGGCATTGTATTGAGATCCAAAAAGAGAGAAGAAGCCATCTAGCTAATAACTATGGACCCGAAGGTCTGAGGTAAACTACTCACACTTCATCGGAGAGGCTATGGTGTTGATGTAGAAGCCCTCCATGATGGATGCCCCCTCCGGCGGAGCTCCGGAACAGGCCCCAAGATGGGATCTCGTGGATACAGAAAGTTACGGTGGTGGAATTAGGGTTTTGGCTCCGTATCTGATCGTTTGGGGGTACGTAGGTATATATAGGAGGAAGGAGTACGTCGGTGGAGCAACAGGGGGCCCACGAGGGTGGAGGGCGCGCCTGGGGGGGGGTAGGAGCGCCCCCTACCTCATGGCTTCCTCCTTTGTTTCTTGACGTAGGGTCCAAGTCTCCTGGATCATGTTCGTTCCGAAAATCACATTCCCGAAGGTTTCATTCCGTCTGGACTCCGTTTGATATTCCTTTTCCGCGAAACTCTCAAATAGGCAAAAAACAACAATTCTGGGCTGGGCCTCCGGTTAATAGGTTAGTCCGAAAAATAATATAAAAGTGGATAATAAAGCCCAATAATGTCCAAAACAGTAGATAATATAGCATGGAGCAATCAAAAATTATAGATACGTTGGAGACGTATCAGGCATCCCCAAGCTTAATTCCTGCTCGTCCTCGGGTAAGTAAATGATAAAAAGATAATTTTGATGCGGAGTGCTACTTGGCATAATTTTAATGTAATTCTTCTTAATTGTGGTATGAATATTCAGATCCGAAAGATTCAAGATAAAAGTTCATATTGACATAAAAATAATAATACTTCAAGCATACTAACTAAGCAATTATATCTTCTCAAAATAACATGGCCAAAGAAAGTTCATCCCTACAAAATCATATAGTTTAGTCATGCTCCATTTTCGTCACACAAGAATGCTCTCATCATGCACAACCCCGATGACAAGCCAAGCAATTGTTTCATACTTTCGTAATCTCAAACCTATAAACTCTCACGCAATATATGAGCGTGAGCCATGGACATAGCACTATGGGTGGAATAGAATATGATGATGGGGGTTATGTGGAGAAGACAAAAAAAGGAGAAAGTCTCACATCAACGAGGCTAATCAATGGGCTATGGAGATGCCCATCGATTGATGTTAATGCAAGGAGTAGGGATTGCCATGCAACGGATGCACTAGAGCTATAAATGTATGAAAGCTCAATAAAAGAAACTAAGTGGGTGTGCATCCAACTTGCTTGCTCACGAAGACCTAGGGCACTTGAGGAGGCCCATTGTTGGAATATACAAGCCAAGTTCTATAATGAAAAATTCCCACTAGTATATGAAAGTGACAGAACAAGAGACTCTCTATCATGAAGATTATGGTGCTACTTTGAAGCACAAGTGTGGCAAAGGATTGTAGCATTGTCCCTTCTCTCTTTTTCTCTCTTTTTTGGGCCTTCTCTTTTTTATGGCCTTTCTCTCCCCCTTTTTTAATTCCTTACTTGGGACAATGCTCTAGAAAATGATGATCGTCACACTTCTATTTATTTACAACTCAATGATTACAACTCGATGCTAGAACAAAAGATGACTCTATATGAATGCCTCCGGCGGTGTATCGGGATATGCAATGAACCAAGAGTGACATGTATGAAAGAATTATGAATGGTGGCTTTGCCACAAATACTATGTCAACTACATGATCATGCTAAGCAACATGACAATGATGAATGTGTCATGATAAACGGAATGGTGGAAAGTTGCATGGCAATATATCTCGGAATGGCTATGGAAATGCCATAATAGGTAGGTATGGTGGCTGTTTTGAGGAAGATATAAGGAGGTTTATGTGTGAAAGAGCGTATCATATCACGGGGTTTGGATGCACCGGCGAAGTTTGCACCAACTCTCAATGTGAGAAAAGGCAATGCACGGTACCGAAGAGGCTAGCAATGATGAAAGGGTGAGAGTGCGTATAATCCATGGACTCAACATTAGTCATAAAGAACTCACATACTTATTGCAAAAATCTACAAGTCATCAAAAACCAAGCACTACGTGCATGCTCCTAGGGGGATAGATTGGTAGGAAAAGACCATCGCTCATCCCCGACCGCCACTCATAAGGAGGACAATCAAAGAACACCTCATGTTTCAAATTTGTTACATAACGTTTACCATACGTGCATGCTACGTGACTTGCAAACTTCAACACAAGCATTTCTCAAATTCACAACTACTCAACTAGCACAACTTTGATATTATTACCTCCATATCTCAAAACAATCATCAAACATCAAACTTCTCTTAGTATTCAAAACACTCATAAGAATTTTTTTACTAATCTTGAATACCTAGCATATTAGGATTATTTAAGAAAATTACCATGCTATTTAAGACTCTCAAAATAATCTGAGTTAAGCATGAGAGATCAATAGTTTCTATAAAAAAAATCCACCACCGTGCTCTAAAAGATATAAGTGAAGTACTAGAGCAAAACTATATAACTCAAAAGATATAAGTGAAGCACATAGAGTATTCTAAAAAATTCGGCTCTCTCAAAAGGTGTGTACAGAAAGGATTATTGTGGTAAACTAAAATTCAAAGACTCAAATCATACAAGACGCTCCAAGCAAAACTCATATCATGTGGTGAATAAAAATACAGCTCCAAGTAAAGTTACCGATGGAAGTAGATGAAAGAGGGGATGCCTTCCGGGGCATCCCCAAGCTTTGGCTTTTAGGTCTCCTTAGATTATCTTGGGGGTTCCATGGTCATCCCCAAGCTTAGGCTCTTGCCACTCCTTGTTCCATAATCTATCAAATCTTTACCCAAAACTTGAAAACTTCACAACACAAAACTTAAAGTAGAAAATCTCGTGAGCTCCGTTAGCGAAAGAAAACATAAGACCACTTCAAGGTACTGTAATGAACTCATTATTTATTTATATTGGTGTTAAACCTACTGTATTCCAACTTCTCTATGGTTTATAAACTATTTTACTAGCCATAGATTCATCAAAATAAGCAAACAACTCACGAAAAACAGAATCTGTCAAAAACAGAATAGTCTGTAGTAATCTGTAGCTAGCTCAAGATCTGGAACCCCAGAAATTCTAAAATAAATTGCTGGACTTTAGGAATTTATCTATTAATCATCTGCAAAAATAATTAACTAAATATCACTTTCCAAATAAAAATGGCAGCAGTTCTCGTGAGCGCTAAAGTTTCTGTTTTTTACAGCAAGATAACAAGACTTTCCCCAAGTCTTCCCAACGGTTCTACTTGGAACAAACACTAATTAAACACAAAAAACACAACCAAAACAGAGGATAGGTAAATCATTTGTTACTAAACAGGAGCAAAAATCAAGGAATAAAAATAAAATTGGGTTGCCTCCCAACAAGCGCTATCGTTTAACGCCCCTAGCTAGGCATAAAAAGCAAGGATAGATCTAGGTATTGCCATCTTTGGTAGGAAATTCTTTAATGAGACATCTATTATCCTTAGAAATTTCTTTCATTTTAGTTATTATCAAACTTTTAGGCACAAGATCGAAAAATTCATTCGCAACAAATGGTTCCTTAATGATAGCAACAAGATTGGGATGAATACTTATAGATTTGAGATCCGAAGTTTCCTTACTAGAGGATTCACCCTTATTTTTAGGAACATACATAAGCTTGGCAATTTTAGTAAGAGGACTTGGAGTATTCTTTACGGAAGAAAAAGCGGTTCCCAAGTTGGTAATGATATCTTCAAGTTTATCGATCCTAGTGGAATCATGATTTATTTTCTCATTAACTATGGGTTCCTTTTCTTTAATATTTTTCAAAGTGACTCCTACTTTAGATCCATATTGAGAGATTCGGTTGTGGATCTTTTTATCCAAATTTTCAATTAACTCTACGGTAGCAACCTTATTTTCAATAATTTCGAGCCTTTGCATTACATGCTCCAAAGTTAATACAGTTCCATTAACCAAAAGAGGGGGTGAGCCAAACAAATCTATCATAGCATTATAAGAATCAAAAGTATGGCTACCTAAGAAATTCCCTCTGGTAATGGTATCAAGGATATATCTACACCAAGGATTAGACCTACATAAAAATTGCTGAGAAGAACGGAAGTAGATTGCTTCCTGGTAGATCTATTTTGAGCATTGCAAATTCTATACCAAGCATCTTTCAGACTTTCTCCCTCCCTTTGTTTAAAATTTAGGACTTCATTATCGGGAGACAACGGAGAGGATAGAGGACTAGCCATAGCGACAAGCAAGCAATCCAACACACAAGCAAACAAAAAGCAAGCGGGCAAAAAGAGGCAAATAGAGAAAAAGAGGGAGGATAGAGAGAGAGGGCGAATAAAACGGAAAGTGTGAAGTGGGGGAGAGGAAAACGAGAGGCAAATGGCAAATAATGTAATGCGGGAGATAAGGGTTGTGATGGGTACTTGGTATGTTGACTTTTGTGTAGTCTCCCCGACAACGGCACCAGAAATCTTCTTGCTACCTCTTGAGCACTGCGTTGGATTTCCTTGAAGAGGAAAGGATGATGCAGCAAAGTAGCATAAGTATTTCCCTCAGTTTTTGAGAACCAAGGTATCAATCCAGTAGGAGGCTACACGCGAGTCCCTCGTACCTGCACAAAACAAATAACTCCTCGCAACCAACGCGATAAGGGGTTGTCAATCCCTTCACGGTCACTTACGAGAGTGAGATCTGATAGATATGATAGGATAATTTTTTTGGTATTTTTGTGATAAAGATGCAAAGTAAAAAGTAAAGGAAATAACTAAGTATTAGAAGATTAATATGATGAAGATACACCCGGGGGCCATAGGTTTCACTAGTGGCTTCTCTCAAGAGCATAAGTATTTTACGGTGGGTGAATGAATTACTATTGAGCAATTGACAGAATTGAGCATAGTTATGAGAACATATAGGTATGATCATGTGTATAGGCATCACGTCCGAGACAAGTAGACCGACTCCTGCCTGCATCTACTACTATTACTCCACTCATCGACCGCTATCTAGCATGCATCTAGAGTATTAAGTTCATGAAAATAGAGTAACGCCTTAAGCAAGATGACATGATGTAGAGGGATAAATTCATGCAATATGATAAAAACCCCATCTTGTTATACTCGATGGCAACAATACAATACGTGCCTTGCTGCCCCTACTGTCACTGGGAAAGGACACCGCAAGATTGAACCCAAAGCTAAGCACTTCTCCCATTGCAAGAAAGATCAATCTAGTAGGCCAAACCAAACTGATAATTCGAAGAGACTTGCAAAGATAACCAATCATACATAAAAGAATTCAGAGAAGATTCAAATATTGTTCATAGATAATCTTGATCATAAACCCATAATTCATGGGTCTCAACAAACACACTGCAAAAAGAAGATTACACCGAATAGATCTCCACAAGAGAGGGGGAGAACATTGTATTGAGATCCAAAAAGAGAGAATAAGCCATCTAGCTAATAACCATGGACCCGAAGTCTGAGGTAAACTACTCACACTTCATCGGAGAGGCTATGGTGTTGATGTAGAAGCCCTCCGTGATGTATGCCCCCTCTGGCGGAGCTCCGGAATAGGCCCCAAGATGGGATCTCGTGGATACAGAAAGTTACGGCGGTGGAATTAGGGTTTGGGCTCGATATCTGATCGTTTGGGGGTACGTAGGTATATATAGGAGGAAGGAGTACGTCGGTGGAGCAACAGGGGGCCCACGAGGGTGGAGGGCGCGCCTGGGGGGTAGGCGCGCCCCCTACCTCGTGGCTTCCTCCTTTGTTTCTTGACGTAGGGTCCAAGTCTCCTGGATCATGTTCGTTCCTAAAATCACGTTCCCAAAGGTTTCATTCCATTTGGACTCTATTTGATATTCCTTTTCTGCGAAACTCTGAAATAGGCAAAAAACAACAATTCTGGGCTGGGCCTCCGGTTAATAGGTTAGTCCCAAAAATAATATAAAAGTGGATAATAAAGCCCAATAATGTCCAAAACAGTAGATAATATAGCATGGAGCAATAAAAAATTATAGATACGTTGGAGACGCATCAGTAATCCTTCACAACAGGCACTTCCTCCTGAACAACTCCCGTGAGAGAATGTACTTGGGTTCTCCTTGGCGCATGCCTGGATACATACTTGATCCTTTTCCCTCCGGGGTAGTAAGCAGAATTGACTTACTGGCGCAATCGATGTTTCCTCCATACATCGACAACCAATCCATTCCTAGTATCACATCCAATCCTTGCGACTCCAGAATTATCAAGTCAGTGGGGAAAACATGGCTACCTATGATTAATGGCAACTAAAAACACCCACTGCTTTCCATATACTCGGCTCCGAGTGAGGTTACTAGCATAGATGTCTTAAGAACTCTAGTGGGCAACTTATACTTATCCACAAATCCCCTTGATATGTATGAATGCGATGCACCAATATCAAAAAGAGCGATTGCAGTAAATGACTTAACTAAAAACTTACCGATAACTGTATCTGGTTGCTCTTCAACCTCCTCCACGTTCACGTGGTTCACTTGTCCTTTGTTAAATGGATTGGGCTTCTTCGCAGAGCTCCCATTACCATTTCCGTTCTTCGCTTCAGGGCACTCCGTGGCATAATGTCCAGTTTTCCCGCACTTGAAACAAGTAATGTGGCTTAGGTCCCTCTTGGCGGGTGTGGCTGGATTGGAACGGTTCTGATTGCTGCTTGCTCCATTTCCATTCCCATTCCTTGGGCCAGTATGATTATGGGTACTTACTCCATTGTGAGTGTGACCTCCATGGGTGTGGGTAAGCCCTCCCGAGTTCGGGGTAAAGCGAGGCTTCTGCCGAGCTCCTGAATTGTACTTCCCTTGTCCATATTTCCTCTTGCGGCTCTCTATCTGCTGCTGCTTCCCTTCAATCATGAGAGCTTTATCTACCAACTCCTGGTTGTTGTTAAATGTTGCCACCATTAACTGCATACTCATCTCATCATTCAGCCCTTCTATAAACTTCTCCTGCTTCGCGGCATCTGTGGCTGTCGTGGTTCTAAGTCTGACAGTAGAATGGGGGGTAGGGATGTAGAGGCAAGATCCTAGCTATGGAGGAGTTGTTCACACGAGTTTTACGAGTTCAGGCCCTTCTCAGAGGAAGTAACAACCCTACGTCTCGGAGCCCAGAGGCGGTCGACTGGATTATATGCGTGTGTGTTACAGGGGGTGCGAACCCTTGTCCCTGAGGAGGGGGGTAGCTTATATAGAGTTCGCCAGACCCCTCCCGTCCTTAGTTACAAAGGGTTTAAGGTGCATAAAGATGGGGACGTTACTGGTAACGCCTGCCATAAAGATACATAATGACCCTTAAAGCTATGACTTAATTCCCGACCGTTGCAGAGTGGAGTGGCTCTAGATATTCTGGTAGTCGAGTGATTGTCCATACGGTCGAGTGTCTTCGAGACTGTCGAGTGGAACATAGCTTCATGGTCGAGTGGATGATGATTTTTCTTTGAATGCTCCTGGTTCCTTTAGAGATGTCCTTGGGGAGGGTATCTCGGACAGATCCATGACCCTACCCTAGGTGCATAGCTTCATCATTAGCCCCCGAATGGATCAGGGTTTGAGTGGGGAAGGAGTTGAGAACACTTCTGACTCATTTTTCGTGCTACGAGTATGTCTTGTTCCGGATCAGTGAACTGAGGTGATGACACCAACTTCTTTTTCAGTCTCCTTGATCCATTCTTAGTTTTTGTCGAATGAACTTTTACTGAAAAGTTTCGAGTGATGATGTGGAGGATGTCTTCCGTCTGACAAGTTGTTCTGCTGCCCGCGGATTTTGCGGGATTTGAATTTTGGGAAGCGCGCCGGGCGGGGGAGGCCACGGTAATCAGGACGGATTAGGAAGGTCGCCTCGATTCCCGCGCCACCTTTTTTGCCACGTATCGCGCGCGCGACTGTTGCGGGATTTGATGAGATCGTCCAGGCCTACAAGTCAGTCACTCGGAAGTGTCCTTATAAAAGGCACCAGACCGGGCTTTTGAACAGTGCACCCTCATTCTCCTTCTTCTTCCTCTGATTTCTCCGATGCGCCTGCTTCCGCTCTCGGCGTCGTAGCCCCGCTCGGACTCGATTCGCTGCCATGGGGAAGGAGAAGACGGTGGCGTTGGAGCGCGCAAAGAAGGCGACGGCGAAGGCGAAAGGAAAGAGGACCAGCCGGGGTGGATCCTCGTCAAGTTCCGGCCTGCCGCCGTGCTGGATCCAAGGCGACTGGATCCGCTCGACGATCAGCCAAGACGACCTCGACGATCTGGTTGAGGGGGGACTGATCCCCCACGAATTGGCGCGGCTCTCGGGGAACGAGACCGAGCCGCGGCCGCAGGAGGGTGAGTGCGTTCTCCTCGCCACTCATGTCGACCGCGGGTTTTCTTTGCCTCCCCACCCTTTCTTTTGTGGTTTTCTGAACTTCTTCGGGGCTCAACTCCACCACTTTACTCCAAACACCATCGTGTACCTTGCTGCCTTCGTGTCAATGTGCGAAAATTTCTTAGGTTGCCGACCGCACTGGGGTCTCTTCAAGCACATATTCACATGTCGCTCCCAGTCGGTCAAGAAGGCCAACCCGAGTGACGAGAGGACGCACGTGATACAGATGTGCGGGGGCCTTGGAATCCAAATGAGGAACAAGAGCACCTTCCCATCTATGATCCGTCCCGACTCGGTCTGGGGCTGGCAGTCGACCTGGTTTTACTGCAAAGACCAGCCGACCCCGGGTCAGTCAACTGGACTTCCCCCCCTTTTCTTTGGCTCGAGTGGAGAAGCCCTCGTCCTTGAGGGTGATCTCGAAAGAGAAGGCGCAGGTGAAGGTGTTGGTCGAGCGGGTCGTCCAGCTTGTCCGCGACGGAGTGACTGGTATGGACCTATTGGAGGTCTTTCTCAGTCGACGCATCCAACCACTCCAAGCTCGTGATCATCCAATGTGGATGTACTCGGGACTTGAGGACTCCACTCGGATCGACCCGGAGGACGTTAGTGAAGACACGGTGGGGAAGTGGCTGAGAGGAATCACCAGCAACAAAGATAATCCCCGAGGTCTAGGAGGGTGATTCCATTCGACCATTCGCGCCAGCCGGAACAGGTATGATTCTGCATTGTCAAGTATCTCCTCGATTCACTGTGTAACATCTTGTTGACGGTCGACTGTATTTCTTTCGCTCGTTGTCTTTTCAGGCTCTTATTGATATGTACTCGATGCCCAATGGAGTGCAGGAGCAAGATGTCGAGGAAGGGGCGAGCGGGGGCGAGAGTGGCGAGTGGCACTCGGATGCAGAGGAGGACGAGGAGAGCGACGACTCGAGTGATGACGAGGAGGTCGACTCGCCTCCTCGTAGAGAGAGTAGGTCCAAGCACGCCCAAGACCCGGCGAGCACCCCTGACCTGGCGGCCGCACCGACTGGGCAACCTTCGAAGCGCCCTCGGACGTCTTCTCCCGCACTGACTGAGAAGGTATCGAAACAGCTCAAGATTGCGCCGCCTCCCGCGCCGAAAGGATCGAAAGCCACCTCCTCGAAACCACCAAAGGCTTTGCCCAGAATCAAAGTGACCGTCCCCACCATCTCTGGGTAATCATCTGACCTGTTCTTTTGGTCGACTCGAGCAACAGAACATAACCAACTGAATGTTGACATTTGAAGTGCTGCTACATCTGGAACTTCTTCATACCAATACCGAGACGAGGAAATGGAAGACGCGGTTACCTCCAATCCAGGTAAAACTCTCATGATCTTGTTCTTGATTACTTGGTCAATTAAATTCTAGCGATTCACTTGGGGTTGACTGATTCCTCTGCAGCCCCACCCAACGTCATCGATCTTCCGGATGATGATGAAGATGTGGCCCCTAGGCCTAGAAAAAACAAAAAATTAGCAGCTGGCAAGACGTCTCAGCAGGGACCGATGACAACACCAACCGCCCGGCCATCTGAAGACGCAGGTGGGGCCTCTGTAACTTTTGATGTGCCATTGTCGAGTGAGCGCCCTGCACCGTCGATTGTACCGGTGTTTCCTTTAGTTGTCCAACCTCACGCTTCGGAGTTCCAAGCTGCTGCACCTGGGTCGTCTGCCCCCTTCTTCACCAACTACCATGTTCCGGAAAGCCAGTCGGACGCGGCTGCGGAAGCCATCCGTCAGGCTAACATGATGATGGAACAGATGAAGACGGTGCACGAGAACAGCCAGGCCGCTTACGATGCCAGCGCGGCTCTCCGGGCCAATGTCCAAGTAAGTAGACTTTCGACTGACCTTGTTCTATTAGGATATGCTACCTGAAATATTTTCTTTCATACAATCTCTTATTGTTTGCGTCGAATCTATACACCCACTGGGTGTTTTATTGTCTTTGGTATTTGCGCTCTTCCACTCGGCCTGGGCGAGTGGGATCTGAACCGGTGGGAGCATGCTAAGTGCACCCACTGGGTGTAGTCCCCGAGACCGCAGTCGACTGCGGGCAGTTGACTGGGGTCTGAGTTCTTTTTACTTTCTTTTCTTCCACTCGATCCGGGCGGACTGGTCGAATGGGATCTGAACCAGTGGGGGCACGTCAAGTGCACCCACTGGGTATAGTCCCCGAGACTGCGGTCGACAGCTGGCAGTCGGCCGGGGTCTGAATAGTTCTTCTTTTTTTTACTCGACCCGAGTGGACCGGTCGAGTGGGGTCTGAATCAGCGGGGGCACGCCAAGTGCACCCGCTGGGTGTAGTCCCCGAGACCGCAGTCGACTGCGGGCAGTCGGCTGGTGTCTGAGCAAACCTTTAAGTTTTATTCACTCGGAAGTAAATAATCTTTGATATTGTCGATTGACATGTCTTTTATCTTCTGCAGAAATCTTGTACTCTCATTTCTAAGTTTGCCGAATTTGAAGAGAAGTAGAGTCAACTCAACCTCGACTTGGAGCTGGCCCAACAAAAGTTGAAGAAAGCTCAAGATGAAGCTGCTGGTATGGAAGGTAACTGCCTGTCGACTGTTCACGTCGATCGTCTTTTAAGATATTTATTTGATCTCTTGTTTGATCCGATTGCTTCTTTTGCAGAGAAAATGAGGTTGGCACTGGAGAAGAAGGACTCGGACCTTGCAGCTGCGCAGAAGGAAGCTCAAGATAAGACTGCCCTTGCAGACCAGAAGCTGGCTTCGGTCGGAGCATTGGAAGCAGAGGTGAACAAGCTGAAGTCCTGTCTCAATGAGTCCAACCGAGAGGTAACTCGTCTGAAGAAGGATAAGATTGCTCTGAATGAGAAGCTGGAGTCCGCGGTCCGTAAGAGAAATGACACGGAAGCCTATCTAAGAACTCTTGCTAAGAAGCTCTATCTTATGCTGGAAGGTACTCCTTTTAATCCGACTGCTTTACTGCTTGCAAGTTAATCCTGTCCAGTCGACTCACTAACTCTTTGACTGCAGAATTCTGCCAAAACTTTGACGAGGAAACTGGAAGAATCGAGACATGTTTACACCCTATCGTTTCTCCGGTCGGTGACGAAGCTACCATGAACGTGCTTCGACTGGAATCCCATGTCGCCAGCGTCACAAGTTACCTCGCTCGTCTGAAGGTGGCAGTTTCACGGATCGACTCATCACTCTGGCCAAGGGTGATGCTTCAAAATGACCTCGAATCTCTGATGGCTCGGCTCAACGAGATTCCTGGTCGAGTGCAAGAGTGGAAGAAGTCCTCTGCCCGGTGTGGTGCTGACGTGGCGCTGTCTTTGGTAAGGGTCCACTTCAAGGAAGCTCGCGAAGACAAGCTGGCGGCGATCAAGGTCGCCAACACCAAAAGGCACGAATTCCAGTCCTTTATGGAGACTTTCATCGCTGCTGCTACTCGGATCGCAGATGGAATCGACTTGGCGAATTCGTCGAACCCGCCAGCCCTCCTCCAGCCGAGTGAACAAACTATGAGATTTAAACCTGTCTTAAATTTGCCTCGGAATGCCAAGTGGTTGCTGTAACCATTAAACTCCTTCGGGCTTGATGCTCGAATACTTTGGTTTGTCGCTTGGAACTTTAGGATTTATCCGAACTGCTTTTGAATATGCTTGTGATTGCTTTTGGAATCTGTTCCCTATTTGGAGTGACCTTCGTGTTTGAGATGCAGCCTTGAAACGGAGACTTCAATCGAACCGCGCCTTGTCGTCCTTGCGGACAAGGATGGAGCGCACGTTGTATTTGTGGCACTGCTCCAAAGGAGAAGGACGGCTCACCACTCGGTAGGTTTTTACAAACTTAGGCGAGTATTGGACTGCAGCTAAGCCTCCAAGTGGGAGGATCGCTCACCACTCGGTAGGATTTTACAAACTTAGGCGAGTACTGGACTGCAGCTAAGCCTCCAAGTGGGAGGATTGCTCGCCACTCGGTAGGATTTTACAAACTTAGGCGAGTACTGGACTGCACTAAGCCTCCGAGTGGGAGGATTGCTCACCACTCGGTAGGATTTTACAAACTTAGGCGAGTACTGGACTGCAGCTAAGCCCCCGAGTGGGAGGATTGCTCACCACTCGGTAGGATTTTACAAACTTAGGCGAGTACTGGACTGCAACTAAGCCCCCGAGTGGGAGGATTGCTCGCCACTCGGTATGATTTTACAAACTTAGGCGAGTACTGGACTGCAGCTAAGCCCCAGAGTGGAAGGATTGCTCACCACTCGGTAGGATTTTACAAACTTAGGCGAGTACTGGACTGCAGCTAAGCCCCGGAGTGGAAGGATTGCTCACCGGTCGGTAGGATTTTACAAACTCAGGCGAGTACTGGACTACAGCTAAGCCCCCGAGTGGGAGGATTGCTCACCACTCGGTAGGATTTTACAAACTTAGGCGAGTACTGGACTGCAGCTAAGCCCCCGAGTGGGAGGATTGCTCACCACTCCGTAGGATTTTACAAACTTAGGCGAGTACTGGACTGCAGCTAAGCCCCCGAGTGGGAGGATTGCTCACCACTCGGTAGGATTTTACAAACTTAGGCGAGTACTAGACTGCAGCTAAGCCCCTGAGTGGGAGGATTGCTCACCACTCGGCAGGATTTTACAAACTTAGGTGAAACGGATTCGCAGCTAAGCCCCTAAGTGAGAGGCTTGCTCACCACTCGGTAGGATTTTCTTTCGAACTTAGGCGAAACGTAAGTCACCCACTGGGGGTTTTCAGATGTAAACAAAAGCAACAACAATCGTGCCAAAGGACTGTAAAGCTCTTGTCTTTGATAAACAAATTACAACGGTATTTCTTATTACATTTTATTCGAATGAATACTTAAGTATAAAAGGGGCAGACTAGCTCCGGGTTCCAAGCCCGTGGCTCGTCCTTCTTATGCTCGACACTGTAAAGGTGGTATGCTTCATTGTGGAGCACTCTGGTGACAATGAAAGGACCTTCCCAAGCTTGGGCGAGCTTGTGTGGTTTCTGCTGATCCACTCGAAGAACCAAGTCTCCCTCTTGAAAGGCTCGACCCTTCACGTGTCTAGCATGGAATCGACGCAAGTCTTGTTGATAAATGGTCGGCCGGATCAAGGCCATCTCTCTTTCCTCCTCTAGGAGGTCGACCGCGTCTTGCCGAGCTTGTTCTGCTTCATCTTCAGAGAAGAGCTCAACTCATGGAGCATTATGAAGCAAGTCACTCGGTAGAACAACTTCAGCTCCATAGACCAAGAAGAATGGAGTTCGGCCAGTCGACCGATTAGGAGTTGTCCTCAATCCCTAGAGAACTGATGGAAGTTCATCAACCCAGGCGCCCGCTGCGTGCTTGAGATCTCGCATCAGTCGGGGTTTCAGTCCTTTGAGAATCAGGCCATTTGCTCTTTCTGCTTGTCCATTCGACTGGGGATGGGCGACTGAAGCATAGTCGACTCGTGTGCCTTGTGAGGCACAGAAGGTTCTGAACTCATCAGAATCGAAGTTCGATCCGTTGTCAGTGATGATGCTGTGCGGAACCCCATATCTGAAAATCAACTCTCTGATGAAGCTGACAGCAGTACTAGCTTCAAGATTCTTAATAGGCTTGGCTTCGATCCATTTGGTAAACTTGTCGACTGCTACAAGCACGTGAGTGAAGCCGCTCCTACCAGTCCTCAGTGGACCAACCATGTCCAATCCCCAAACAGCAAAGGGCCAGACGAGTGGGATGGTCTTCAGGGCTGATGCAGGTTTGTGCGACATATTGGAGTAGAACTGGCAGCCTTCACATCTGTCGAATATATCTTTCACCATTTCATTTGCTCGTGGCCAATGAAATCCAGCTCGGTATGCTTTAGCCACAATGGTCCGAGAGGACGCATGGTGACCACAGGTCCCCGAATGGATGTCGTGGAGGATCACTCGACCTTCTTTTGGTGTTATACATTTCTGGCTGACCCCTGTTGCACTTTCTCTGAATAGTTGACCCCTTATTACAGTAAAGGCCTTGGATCGACAGACGATCTGTCGAGCCTCTTCTTCATCCTCGGGGAGCTTTTTCCTAAGGATATATGCAATGTATGGCACTGTCCAGTCGGGAGTGATGACCAACACCTCCGTGACCAAGTCGACCACGGCTGGGACCTCGACTTCAGTCGGATCTGTGGCACTCTTAGGCTGCGGGGGCTCTTCATTGAAGGGATCTTCTTGAACTGAAGGTGCGTGAATATGCTCCATGAACACATTACTGGGAATGGCTTCTCTCTTGGAGCCTATCTTTGCTAAATCATCTGCTGCTTGATTTTTCAGTCGGGGTATATGATGGAGCTCTAACCCCTCAAACTTATTTTCCAACTTCCTCACCGTGTTGCAGTAACCAGTCATGGTTGGACTTCTGACGTCCCACTCTTTCATCACTTGAGTGACTACCAAATATGAGTCGCCATATACCATGAGGCGACAGACGCCGAGTGAGATGGCCATACGCAACCCATACAGGAGTGCTTCATATTCTGCTTCGTTATTGGAGGAATCAAAGTGAATCTGGAGGACATATCTGAGCTTGTCTCCTCAGGGGGATACCAGTACCACCCCAGCACCGGAACCATTCAGCATCTTGGAACCATCAAAGAACATGGTCCAGTGCTCTGAGTGAACTTGAGTCGGCAGTTGTTGTTCAATCCACTCGGCGAGGAAATCTGCTATTGTGTAGGACTTAATAGCTTTCTTTGCCTCAAACTTGATATCTAAGGGAAGGAGTTCAATCGCCCACTTTGCCACTCGACCAGTTGCATCTCTATTGTTCAGAATCTCTGATAATGGAGCCTCGCTGACGACTGTAATGGAGTGATCCGAGAAGTAATGTGCAACCTTCTTTGTGGTCATATAGATCCCATAAACAAGCTTCTGATAATGTGGATATCTTTGCTTTGATGGAGTCAAAACTTCAGAGACATAGTATACTGGGCGCTGAACTTTGTAAGCTTTTCCTTCTTCCCGCTCGACCGTAAGTACTGTACTGACAACTTGTCCAGTGGCTGCAATGTAAAGCAGTAAAGGCTCTTTGCTGCTTGGAGCAGCAAGCACCGGCTGGGTGGCAAGTAGGGCTTTAAGCTCTGCAAATGCTACAACAGCTTCAGGAGTCCACTCGAACTTGTCTGACTTCTTCATCAGTCGGTAAAGAGGCAATGCCTTTTCACCGAGTCGAGAAATGAATCGACTTAGGGCGGGCCAACAACCAGTAAGCTTCTGGACATTGTGCACACGCACAGGGCGTTTCATCCGGAGTATGGCACCCACTTTCTCTGGGTTAGCGTCGATCCCTCGTTCAGAAACGAGAAAACCGTTCTGCCTGGAACTCCAAACGTGTACTTCGATGGATTAAGCTTGATATCATACCTTCTGAGGTTGGCAAAGGTTTCAGCAAGGTCAGTCAGTAGGTCGGAACCTTTACGTGACTTGACCACAATGTCATCCATGTATGCTTCCACATTCCGATTGATCTGGGTGAGCAAGCACTTCTGAATCATCCGCATGAATGTGGCTCTAGTGTTCTTCAAACCGAATGGCATAGTGACATAACAGAAGCACCCAAACGGGGTGATGAAAGCTGTTTTTATCTCATCGGGTCCGTACAGACGGATCTGATGATACCCGGAATAAGCGTCCAAAAAGGACAAACGCTCACACCCCGCAGTCGAGTCGACTATTTGGTCGATGCGAGGGAGAGGAAAATGATCTTTCGGGCAGGCCCGATTGATATGTTTGAAGTCTATGCACATGCAAAGTGAGTCGTCCTTCTTTGGGACCATGACAACATTAGCTAACCACTCGGAGTGGTAAATCTCTCGGATAAACTCAGCTACCAGAAGCCGAGCCACTTCTTCACCGATTGCCTTCCTCTTCTGTACGGCGGACCGTTGAAGATATTCTTTGACTGGTTTCACTTTTGGGTCAACTCGAAAACGATGCTCAGCCAGTCCCATGGGAACACCTGGCATGTCAGAAGGTTTCCATGCAAACATGTCCCAGTTCTCACGGAGGAACTGGATGAGCGCTTCTTCCTATTTGGAGTCGAGTGTTGTTGAAATGTGAGTCGGAGCAGCATTGGGATCTGTCAGGTGAATATGAATCGACTTTGTTTCGCCAGACGACTGGAATGCTGAATCCGTGGCAGGCTTCTTAGCTCGTAACAAATCACTCGGATCTGCATTTTTTTGATATTGCTGCAATTCCACTACTGCCATCTGTGCATCGGCAATCTTTGAGCCCTTCTGGAAGCACTCTTCTGCCTTCTTTCGATTGCTAGTGACAGTGATCACCCCTTTGGGACCAGGCATCTTCAATTTGAGGTACACGTAACATGGTCGAGCCATAAAACGTGCATAAGCTGGCCTGCCCAAAATAGCATGATAAGCACTCTGGAAATCTACGACTTCAAATGTCAACTTTTCTTTGCGGTAATTCTTGGAATCACCGAATACTACATCAAGGGCGATCTGGCCGAGTGATGCAGCCTTCTTGCCAGGGATAACTCCATGGAAACTCATATTGCTTTCACTGAGTCTGGACATCGGAATGCCCATTCCTTTCAACGCCTCTGCATACAGTATATTCAAGCCACTGCCACCATCCATCAGAACCTTAGTCAATCGAGTACCTTCGACTACTGGGTCGACCACCATCGCTTGCCTCCCAGGGGTGGCTATGTGCGCTGGGTGATCAGACTGGTCGAATGTGATGGCAGTCCGAGACCACTTCAAATAACAGGGTGTCACCGGAGCAACCATGTTCACTTCTCTGTTGATGACTTTCAGTCGACTCTTACTCTCAACATCAGCGAAAATCATCAGAGTGGAATTGACGTGGAGGTAACCATCATCGTCCTTGTCCCCATACTCAACTTTGTCTGTTTCCTTCTCCTTTTCCTTGGGTTGTTTCTCTCGGAATTGCTGATTAGGAGTCGACACTGTTGAGTGGTATGCTTTGGGTAGATTAAATTACCCTCTTCATCTTTCTTAGTGTGAATGTGGCATGGTAAATCCAGCACATCATTTCCATCATGATCTTTTACTTTCTTGGGGTTTGATGGTCCTTTGGGTTTCCCCTTGAACTTCCCTTGAGTCACGGCTAAGGCTTCGCCAGGAGCGGCTGGCTTGGCTTTGCGCTTCTGCTTTCGACTGGAGTTTCCTCCTCCAGTTTCATGGGTGACTGTTTTGTGCTTGTCACTCCGGAGTCGGTCTTCTTCTTCACCATTTGCGTACTTGGTGGAAATCTCCATCATCCGAGTCAGAGTCATATCTCCCCTCCGACCGAATTTCAGATTCAACTCCCGATACTTAACGCCTTCTTTGAAGGCACAAATTGCTTGGTGATCTGACACTTTCTCCATTGTGTGGTGCAACGTGATCCATCTCTGGATATAATCCCTCAAAGTTTCATTCGGTTTCTGAACGCAACACTGTAATTCTGTCAACCCTGCTGGCCGCTTGCAGGTACCTTCAAATGTTCTGACAAATACTCGAGCAAGATCTTCCCAAGTATAAATACTACCAGGAGCTAACTGATTCAGCCACGCCCTGGCCGAGCCCTCTAGCATCAAAGGAAGGTGCTTCATGGCCACTTCATCGTTGCCGCCACCGATCTGTACAGCCACTCGGTAATCTTCAAGCCAAGTGTTAGGCTTGGAATCACCAGTGAACTTACTGACTCCAGTCACCAACCTGAAGTTGGGAGGAATCACCGCAGCCCTGATGGCTCTGCTGAAGCACTCTGGGCCTGAGACATGCACTCTGCTACTGGTTGGAAAATCTCTGTCGGGGCCTTCTCTATGAGCTCTGTTCCTGTCGACCAGACCCTGAACGAGAATAGATCTCGCATCAAAGCCCGGTTCCCCGGGGTCGACTGGAAACCTTCGCCCACCACTGTGAGGGCGTCTGTCATCCTGCTGCCGAGGCATGTTTGATCCACTCCTTGGGGGAGGCGTGGGCCCTCGACGACGATCATCGTGATCGAGTCGGTGATCATACCGCTCACGGTTTCTGTATCGATCTCATCGGTCTCCACGTCCCTCACGCCTCGGGGGCGATCTTGGGATGTGAGCCGACTGGACTGTGTCTGCAACCACGGATCTGCTGTGAATCCTATTCCGCGACTGAGATACTACTGTATTCTTGATACGTCTCCGTCGTATCTACTTTTCCAAACACTTTTGCCCTTGTTTTGGACTCTAACTTGTATGATTTGAATGGAACTAACCCGGACTGACGTTGTTTTCAGCAGAATTGCCATGGTGTTGTTTTATGTGCAGAAAACAAATATTCTCAGAATGACCTGAAACTCCACGGAACATCTTAGAAAAAATAATAAAAAATCCTCGCCAAAGATGAAGACCAGGGGGCCCACACCCTGTTCACGAGGGTGGGGGGCGCCCCCCACTAGGGCGCCCCCTACCTCGTGGGCCCCCTGGATGCCCTCCAACGCCAACTCCAACTCTATGTATTTGCTTTCAGAGAGAAAAAAATCAGAGAGAAGAAATCATCGCGTTTTACGATACGGAGCCGCCGCCAAGCCCTAAAACCTCTCGGGAGGGCTGATCTAGAGTCCGTTCGGGGCTCCGGAGAGGGGGATTCGTCGCCCTCGTCATCATCAACCATCCTCCATCACCAATTTCATGATGCTCACCGTCGTGCGTGAGTAATTCCATCGTAGGCTTGCTGGACGGTGATGGGTTGGATGGGATTTATCATGTAATCGAGTTAGTTTTGTTAGGGTTTGATCCCTAGTATCCATTATGTTCTAAGATTGATGTTGCTATGACTTTGCTATGCTCAATGCTTGTCACCAGGGCCCGAGTGCCATGATTTCAGATCTGAACCTATTATGTTTTCATGAATATATGTGAGTTCTTGATCCTATCTTGCAAGTCTATAGTCACCTACTATGTGTTATGATCTGGCAACCCTGAAGTTACAATAATCGGGACCACTCCCGGTGATGAGCATAGTTTGAGGAGTTCACGTATTCACTATGTGCTAATGCTTTATTCCGGTTCTCTATTAAAAGGAGGCCTTAATATCCCTTAGTTTCCAATAGGACCCCACTGCCACGGGAGGGTAGGACAAAAGATGTCATGCAAGTTCTTTTCCATAAGCACGTATGACTATATACGGAATACATGCCTACATTACATTGATGAATTGGAGCTAGTTCTGTGTCACCCTATGTTATGACTGTTACATGATGAACCGCATCCGGCATAATTATCCATCACTGATCCGGTGCCTAGGAGTTTTCCATATACTGGTTTACGCTTATTTACTTTCCCGCTGCTACTGTTACAATCACTACAAAATACCAAAAACATTACTTTTGCTGTCTTTACTTTTGTTGCCGCTACCACCACTATCATATTACTTTGCTACTAAACACTTTGCTGTAGATACTAAGTTTCCAGGTGTGGTTGAATTGACAACTCAGCTGCTAATACTTGAGAATATTCTTTGGCTCCCCTTGTGTCGAATCAATAAATTTGGGTTGAATACTCTACCCTCGAAAGCTGTTGCGATCCCCTATACCTGTGGGTTATCAAGACAAATTTCTGGCGCCGTTGCCGAGGAGCATAGCTCTATTCTTTGAGTCACTTGGGATTTATATCTGCTGGACACTATGAAGAACTTGAGAGATCCAAAAACCAAGATCTATCCCTCAACTACGAGGGGAGGTAAGGAACTGCCATCTAGCTCTGCACTTGATTCTCCTTCTGTTATGAGTAAGTTTGCGACACCTACACCTGCTTCTGGTATTCGTTCTGATATGTTGCATGTTATTGATGATGCCACTTCTGCTATGCATGATACTTATGATGAAACTGCTTCTATGCCTGATACTACTGTGCCCCTTGGTGAATTTCTTGATGAAAAAATTGCTAGGGCTAGAGAAAAAGAAATTATTGAATCTGAATACGATGATGATAGTGATGATGCAAATATTCCTGTTATTCCTGAGGGCTATCTTTTTGATATGGAATCTTCTGCCGCTATTTTAGCTTGCAAAGATAGATATGAGCTTAAGAGGTTATTAGTTAAATGGAACAAAGAATCACTTAGAGATAAGATGAAACCTGACCCTGCTTTTGCTACTTCACCTATCTGTGTTGCTGATAAGGATTATGAATTCTCTGTTGATCCTGATATAATTACTTTGGTTGAATCTGATTCGTTTTATGGCTATGAATCTGAAACTGTTGTGGCACATCTTACTAAGTTAAATGATATAGCTGCCCTGTTTACTAATGATGAGAGATCGCGTTACTTTTATATACTCAAAATATTTCTGTTCTCATTAAAGGGTGATGCTAAGATATGGTTTAATTCTCTTGATCCTGGTTGTGTGCGTAGTCCCTAGGATATGATTTATTACTTCTCTGCTAAATATTTCCCTGCTCATAAGAAACAAGCTGCTTTGAGGGAAATATACAACTTCGTGCAAATTAAAGAAGAGAGTCTCCCACAAGCTTGGGGGAGGCTTCTCAAGTTACTTAATGCTTTGCCTGATCATCCTCTTAAGAAACCCGAAATACTTGATATCTTTTATAATGGACTAACCGATGCTTCCAGAGATTACCTGGATAGTTGTGCTGGTTCTCTTTTCAGGGAAAGAACACCAGATGAAGCTGAAATTCTATTGAATAATATGTTGACAAATGAAAATAATTGGGCACCTCCTGAGCCAGCTCCTGCTCCAATTACTGAGCCTATTCTTAAACCAACTCCGAAGAAGAGAGGTGTTGTATTCCTCAGTCCCGAAGATATGCAAGAGGCAAAGAAATCTATGAAAAAAAGGTATTAAAGCTGAAGATGTTAAGAATTTACCTCCTATTGAAGAAATACATGGTCTTAATATACCGCCTGTTGAAGAAACATATGATCTTAATTCTTTATTTATTGAAGAACCTCCTGGTCCCGATATCCCGACACAGGTAGTAAAGGTAAATTCTCTCTATAGATATGATAAAGCTGAAGTTCCTCCTACTAAAATTGCTAGTCAGAGCTTGGATGAGTTTGATAACTTTATGTTTAAGCAAGACGACTTCAATGCTTATTTTGGTAGACAATTAAAAGAAAATGCTTATATGATTAGACGCTTGGGTGATTATATGGCTAATATTAAAGGTGAACTTAAACTTGTTAGCAAACATGCTTCTATGGTTACCACTCAAGTAGAGCAAGTACTTAAGGCTCAAAAAGAAGTGCTTGATGAAATGAATAGTAAGAAAAATGATTATGCTGTTAGAGTGGCTACTAGAATTGGTAGAATGACTCAGGAACCTTTGTATCCTGAAGGCCACCCTAAGAGAATCGAGCAAGATTCTCAAAGAAATAATATTGATGTTCCTAGTTCTTCTAAAAAGAAGAAGAAGAAAAATGATAGAAATGTGCAAACTTCTAGTGAACCTATTGCTGAACCACCTGATAATCCAAATGATATTTCTATGTCTGATGCTGAAACACAATCTGGTAATGAACATGAACCTAATGAAAATATTAATGATGATGTTCATGATGATGCTCAACCTAGTAATGATAATGATGTAGAAATTGAACCTGCTGTTGATCTTGATAACCCACAATCAAAGAATCAACGTTATGATAAAAGAGACTTTGTTGCTAGGAAACATGGTAAAGAAAGGGAACCTTGGGTTCAGAAACCCATGCCTTTTCCTCTGAAACCATCCAAGAAAAAGGATGATGAGGATTTTGAGCGCTTTGCTGAAATGATTAGGCCTATCTTTTTGCATATGCGATTAACTGATGTGCTCAAAACAAATCCTTATGCTAAATATATGAAGGATATCATTACTAATAAAAGAAAGATACCGGAAGCTGAGATTTCCACCATGCTTGCTAATTATACTTTTAAGGGTGGAATACCAAAGAAACTTGGAGACCCCGGAGTACCTACTATACCTTGCTCCATTAAAAGAAATTATATTAAAACTGCTTTATGTGACCCTGGAGCCGGTGTTAGTGTTATGCCTCTCTCTTTATATCGTAGACTTGATTTGAATAAGCTGACACCTACTGAAATATCTTTGCAAATGGCTAATAAATCAACTGCTATACCTGTCGGTATTTGTGAGGATGTGCCTATTGTAGTTGCAAACATTACTATTTTAACGGACTTTGTTATACTTGATATTCCCGAGGATGATAGTATGTCTATTATTCTTGGAAGACCTTTTCTTAATACTGCAGGGGCTGTTATTGATTACAACAAAGGCAATGCCACTTTTCATGTTAATGGTAATGAGCATATGGTTCACTTTCCGAGGAAACAACCTCAAGTTCATAGTATCAACTCCATTGGAAAAATTCCATCGATTATAATCGGAGGTTTTGAATTTCCTCTTCCTACTGTCAAAAAGAAATATGATATACTTATTATAGGGGATGTGCATATCCCCGTTGAGGTAACTTAGTGTTATTCGAAATTTCTCCGGTTTCATGATTATCGAAATGAGTTTGTTAACAAGACTTGATCAACCTTGTTAGTGGATTCTTTTTGATGAGCATGAGATGGATGAAACTAGAAGCACAAACTTCTGTACCTTCTCTTTATTTTCTGTCAATTAGTAGAAATAAAGTAAAAATAGTATTTTTCTGTCTGTTTCCTGACTTATCCGTGCAATATAAAAATATCCCGAAAATAAAAGTCCTCAAAATGCCATGCCAATTTAATATGATTTTTTCGGGAATATTTGAGGATTTACTGTGCAAAAATTACCGCGGGAGGAGCTGCCACCTGGCCACGAGGGTGGTGGGTGCCCCCCCTCTAGGGCGCGCCCCCCTGCCTCGTGGGCCCACGGTGGCCCTCCTCCACTTATCCCAGCACCCATCTTCTTCCTCTGTCTCACACAAACCCGAAAAACCAACTCAAGCACGAGTTCCACCCACTTTTGCTGTGATTTTCGATCTCCTTGCTCAAAGCACCTCTCGCAAAACTACTTGGGGAGATTGTTCCTTGGTATGTGACTCCTCCATTGGTCCAATTAGTTTTTGTTCTGGTGCTTTATTCTTTGCAAATTTGTGCTGCATAGGCCACCATGTTATTGAGCTTGCCTGTCAAATTTATATGGTTCCAAGTAGTTCTAATGCTTGATATAGGCTCTAGGCACTTATAGGAGTAGTTGCTATCAATATTATTGAAGTTGGTTTACTTTTGTTTGAAGTTACTAAAAATTTCAGAATTTTTCAAAGAAAAACAATATTGTAAGTGCATCTAGTGCCACCCCTAGTTGGTTTTGGAGTATTGACGACAAACCTAGTTGCGGGACTAATGTATTTGTGAGAATTGCAGGATAACACAGGTAGAAGTCCCTCATTGATGCGGTTTTCCTACCGGAGATGACCCCTAAAAATGTATGAAGACATTGAAGTCAAAGGTGGGATGTGAAGACATTCACATTGAAGACTATGACAAGAGAAGACAACGTGTGAAGACTATGGAGCGCGAAGACTTAGTTGTTTCGTCGTTCTTTTTCTTCTTTGTTGAGTCATAGGAACCACCGTACTGTTAAGTGGGGTCAAAGTGAACCAGTCAGAATGACAGAAGTGATGCTTAACCAAAATCCTATGTCTTCGAGCGAAGACAATGAAAGCAAATCTTATCCAGAGCTGGATAAGTCAGCTTTGCTTGTAGCCCAAGTAAAGTTGTCGTGTGTGTTTGAAATCTGACCGTTGGAACACGTGTCAGTTCCTTAGTGACCCAGGGTCATTTCGGACAAATCAGGTCGGGTTGCCCAGTGGCTATAAATAGCCCACCCCCTACAACCATAAACGGTTGGCTGCTCAGAGTTAGTGCACGGCTTTTGTCGTTTGAGAGCAACCCACCTCGAAGCCTTTGAGAGAGAATTCCTTGCGAGGATAAAGCCCTAAACACCCAGAGCCAAAGAGTGTTAGGCATCACTTAAGTCTTCCTGTCTGTGTGATCTGAAGACTTATTACACTTGAGGACTGTGAATCCTCCAGCCGGTTAGGCGTCGCGTTCTGAGCATCCAAGAGTCATTGTGGATCGCCGGTGAACGAAGTCTATGAAGGTTTGGAAGTCTACCTTGAAGACTTACCAGAGTGATTGGGCGAGGACTGGGTGTCCTTAGCTCAAGGGGAATAAGGTGAAGACGTGGTCTTCTGAGTTGAATCTCAGCCTCCCTAACCATACGTACAATTGTCACAACAACTGGAACTGGTCCAACAAATCATTGTCTTCAACAAGTCACTGGTTTCATCCTTCCCATCCCTTTACTTACTGTTGGTCCTGGTGAAGTCATTGTATGATTGCATTATCTTTTGTCTTCACTGAGTGACTGCTTGTTCTGATTGGCTTCACACTATCTTCCTACCTGATCTATACTGCCTAGTTGCTATTAGTCATTGTGCTTTCACTTCATTGAATACTTGACTATGGCTTGCTTAGTGTAGTCTACCTTCCGCTGCATGGTAATAGGTTTATTTCTATCGTTTGTCTTCGAAACTTCCATGTTTTGAAGACTTTCATAAAAATTGCCTATTCACCCCCTCTAGTCAATCACTAGCACTTTCAAATATGCTTAGGAAGATGTTCCAAGGTGGTTCCTCTAAGAAGCAAGGACCCAGGATTGCTATGCGCGATGCTGACGAGGATCCACCAAGAGACGCTCCAGTACGGCCTTGCGAATGGCCGTCGGAAAATTTTATGGACCGTGCGGGAATTAAAGAAGAATTCAAAGCATATTTGCGCGATGCCGGTCTTGAGGATTTTGAGGCTAACAAATGCCCCCAGTATCATGATCTCACAAGTTCCTTTGTGAGGAGGTTTGAGTATTCATCTTCGCGTAATTCTCCTTCAGTCATGTTTGATCTCTATGACAAATCTTATACCATGGACTTAGAGGATATCACTTCTGCTTGCAAACTTCCATCATGGGGTAGTGTTAGGGATCCCCCTAAATCTGAATTTAGAAACTTTCTTGTTAGTATAACTGTGGGGGAATCTAGAGATATAACGCAGGCTACCATAGGGAGCATTTACTTTCCTGCTATACATTATTTTGCTCTCTTCATCAGTAGATGCATAAATGCTAAGGATGAAGCATGTCACATGTGTGTCCCTGGTCTTAGTATTCTTAGGAGTGCTGTGTTAGGAGACCAATCTTATCATATGGGAGCCATTGTAGCTCGTAGGTTGCATCATAATAGACATAATGGAGATTTCTTTGGAGGAATTTATGCAACCCGCTTAGCTCATTTTCTTGAGATAGACATTCGTGAGGGTGATACGGAGTTGCCTCCTGCATATTTAGATTATGACTCTATGGCTTCGCACCAGTTTGCCGAGAGGCCAGAATCACCTCTCTTATATCGTTTAATTTTTGATAAACGACGTGTGTCGGTGCCAAAACCGGCGGATCTCGGGTAGGGGGTCCCGAACTGTGCGTCTAGGCCGGATGGTAACAGGAGACAAGGGACACGAAGTTTTACCCAGGTTCGGGCCCTCTCGATGGAGGTAAAACCCTACGTCCTGCTTGATTAATATTGATGATATGGGTAGTACAAGAGTAGATCTACCACGAGATCGAGGAGGCTAAACCCTAGAAGCTAGCCTATGGTATGATCGTTGATGTGTCTGTTGTCCTACGGACTAAAACCCTCCGGTTTATATAGACACCGGGTAGGGTTAGGGTTACATAGAGTCAGTTACAATGATAGGAGATCCGCATATCTGTATCGCCAAGATTGCCTTCCACGCCAAGGAAAGTCCCTCCCGGACACGGGACGAAGTCTTCAATCTTGTATCTTCATAGTCCAGGAGTCCGGCTGAAGGTATAGTCCGGCTATCCGAACACCCCCTAATCCAGGACTCCCTCAACGTGTTTTCCGTATTACTCTCCCTACTCCTGCCTTCTTTTATTCACAGACAACAAGAAGATATGTTATTACCAGAGAGGAGACAGAAGAGTACGAGAGGAGAGCGGAGGCAGCTCGACTCCACGCTGCAGCTCAGCAGGCGATAACCGCTGCACATCAGTATGATCCCAACTATTCTTCATCGCAGTACGACCCCAACAACTATTATTATGGATATCCGCCAGGCTAGCCGTGGCCATAGACCAACTTAGGCCAAAAGCCTAAGCTTGGGGGAGTACGTATTTCTCACCGACATTACATTTATGTTCACACACACTCATTACTAGATGTCGGTGCTCATACTCTTTCACTGTAATATCCATGCTAGTTTATTTTCTTTTTCCTGCTTTCTTCTTGTGTGTTTGTTAAACCTTAAGAAAAAAATAGTAGTAGTTTATTTTTTCTGCTGTAGTAGTAATAATTAAAAATAAAACTCAAAAATATTTCCTGTTCTTCTTTTGCTTGTTGGGAGCTTTCCCGTGTAAATAGTTTTATTTCTTTTCTTTTCTTTAGGGGTCAGTAGGAGAAGACCATAATTAAATTGTTGAAGTGGCTCTTATAAGCATTATTGTTGATTTAACCAAGAGCCCATATTGCTTTGTCTTTTCCTGTTTATTGAATGCTCGCAGATTCCAGCTTAATCCAATGCACGTACACTCTTATTATTATTCACACCGTTCGGTCGTGCAAGTGAAAGGTAATTATGATGATATATGATGGACTGACTGAGATGAGAAAAGCGGGTATGAACTCGACCTCTTTTGTTTTTGTAAATATGATGAGTCCCTCATTCTTGATTCAGCTTATTATGAATAAACATGTTTGCAATGATAATTAGAGATCATAGTTGCTTGTGCCATGCTTGATTAGCTATGAGTTATAATGGTTTACCTTGTGTGCCAACATGCTATTGAGATGATTATGATGTGGTATGATGGGGTGGTATCCTCCTTTGAATGATTTAAGTGACTTGACTTGGCACATGTTCACGCATGTAGTTGAAACAAAATCAACATAGCCTTCACGATATTTATGTTCATGGTGGATTATATCCTACTCATGCTTGCATCCAATGTTTATTAAGTTTAATGCATGTACATGGCTGTTGTCGCTCTCTAGTTGGTCGCTTCCCAGTCTTTTGCTAGCCTTCACTTGTACTAAGCGGGAATACTGCTTGTGCATCCAATCCCTTAAACCCCAAAGTTATTCCAAATGAGTCCACTATACCTTCCTATATGCGGTATCTACCTATCGTTCCAAGTAAATTTGTATGTGCCAAACTCTAAACCTTCAAATAAACATTCTGTTTTGTATGCTCGAATAGCTCATGTATCAACCAAGGCTGTCCTTATCTTCCGTGTTAGGTGGGTTATTCTCAAGAGGAGTGGACTCCGCTCCTCACTCATGAGAAAATGGCTGGTCATCGGGATGCCTAGTCCCATGCTTTATGCAATCTAAATCAAAATTAATTGCAAACAAAACTCCCCCTGGGACCTGATGTATGTTGGAGGCACTCGTTGTTTCGAGAAAGCCATGGATTGATGCTTGTTGGTGGAGGGGGAGTATAAACTTTATCATTCTGTTTGGGAACCGCCTATAATGTGTTTAGCATGGAAGATATTGCCATCTCTTAGTTGTTACGTTGACAATGAAAGTATACCACTCAAAATACAATTTATCTCTATTGCAAAACCGAGCTCTGGCACCTCTACAAATCCCTGCTTCCCTCTGTGAAGGGCCTATCCATTTACTTTTATGTTGAGTCATCACCCTCTTATTAAAAATCACTAGCTGGAGAGCACAGCTGTCATTTGCATTCATCACTATTAATTTATATTAGGTGTGACTATGATTGGATCTCTTTTACCATGAATTACTGAAGGAAATATGCCCTAGAGGCAATAATAAAGTTATTATTTATTTCCTTATTTCATGATAAATGTTCATTATTCATGCTAGAATTGTATTAATCGGAAACATAATACATGTGTGAATACATAGACAAACAGAGTGTCACTAGTATGCCTCTACTTGACTAGCTCGTTAATCAAAGATGGTTATGTTTCCTAACCATGAACAAAGTGTTGTTATTTGATTAACGAGGTCACATCATTAGTTGAATGATCTGATTGACATGACCCATTATATTAGCTTAGCACCCGATCGTTTAGTATGTTGCTATTGCTTTATCCATGACTTATACATGTTCCTATGACTATGAGATTATGCAACTCCCGTTTACCGGAGGAACACTTTGGGTACTACCAAACGTCACAACGTAACTGGGTGATTATAAAGGAGTACTACAGGTGTCTCCAATGGTAGATGTTGGGTTGGCGTATTTCGAGATTAGGATTTGTCACTCCGATCGTCGGAGAGGTATCTCTGGGCCCTCTCGGTAATACACATCACTTAAGCCTTGCAAGCATGGCAACTAATGAGTTAGTTGCGGGATGATGTATTACGGAACGAGTAAAGAGACTTGCTGGTAACGAGATTGAACTAGGTATTGGATACCGACGATCGAATCTTGGGCAAGTAACATACCGATGACAAAGGGAACAACGTATGTTGTTATGCGGTCTGACCGATAAAGATCTTCATAGAATATGTGGGAGCCAATATGGGCATCCAGGTCCCGCTATTGGTTATTGACCGGAGATGTGTCTCGGTCATGTCTACATTGTTCTCGAACCGTAGGGTCCGCACGCTTAATGTTACGATGACAGTTATTATGAGTTTATGCATTTTGATGTACCGAAGGTTGTTCGGAGTCCCGGATGTGATCACGGACATGACGAGGAGTCTCGAAATGGTCGATACGTAAAGATTGATATATTGGAAGCCTATGTTTGGACATCGGAAGTGTTCCGGGTGAAATCGGGATTTTACCGGATTACCGGGAGGGTTACCGGAACCCCCCGGGAGCCAAATGGGCTAACATGGGCCTTAGTGGAAAGGTGAGAAGGCAGCCCACATAGGGCTGCGCCTCCCCCCCTCTCCCTAGTCCTATTAGGACTAGGAGAGGGGCCGGCCACCTCTCTCTCCCTCTCCCCTTTAAGGAATCCTATTAGGAATATGATTGAGGGGGGGAGTCCTACTCCCGGTAGGAGTAGGACTCCTCCTGCGCCTCCCTCCTTGGCCAGCCAGCCTCCCCCCTTCATCCTTTATATACGGGGGCAGGGGACACCCCAAGACACACAAGTTGATCCTTGAGATCGTTCCTTAGCCGTGTGCGGTGCCCCCTGCCACCAAATTCCACCTCGATCATACCGTTACAGTGCTTAGGCGAAGCCCTGCGTCGGTAGTACATCAAGATCGTCACCACGCCGTCGTGCTGACGGAACTCTTCCTCAACGCTTTGCTGGATCGGAGCCTGAGGATCGTCATCGAGCTGAACGTGTGCTAAGAACTCGGAGGTGCCGGAGTAACGGTGCTTGGATCGGTCGGATCGGGAAGAAGACATACGACTACTTCCTCTACGTTGTGTCAACGCTTCCGTTGCGATCTACAAGGGTACGTAGATCATACTCTCCCCTCGTTGCTATGCATCACCATGATCTTGCATGTGCGTAGGAATTTTTTTTTGAAATTACTACGTTCCCCAACAGTGGCATCCGAGCCTAGGTTTTATGGTTTGATGTTATATGCACGAGTAGAACACAAGTGAGTTGTGGGCGATATAAGTCATACTGCCTACCAGCATGTCATACTTTGGTTCGGCGGTATTGTTGGATGAAGCGGCCCGGACCGACATTACGCGTACGCTTACGCGAGACCGGTTTCCCCGACGTGCTTTGCACAAAGGTGACTTGCGGGTGACTGTTTCTCCAACTTTAGTTGAACCAAGTGTGACTACGCCCGGTCCTTGCGAAGGTTAAAACGGAGTCTATTTGACAAACTATCGTTGTGGTTTTGATGCGTAGGTGAGATTGGTTCTTGCTTAAGCCCGTAGCAGCCACGTAAAACTTGCAACAACAAAGTAGAGGACGTCTAACTTGTTTTTGCAGGGCATGTTGTGATGTGATATGGTCAAAACATGATGAGATATAAGTTGTTGTATGAGATGATCATGTTTTGTTGAAGTTATCGGCAACTGGCAAAAGCCTTATGGTTGTCTCTTTGTTGCATAAGATGCAAGCGTCCAATAATTGCTTTACTTTATCGCTATGCGATAGCAATAGTTGCAAGAGCAATTGTTGGCGAGACGACCACGTGACGACACATTGATATAGATCAATATGATGGAGATCATGGTGTCATGCTGGTGATGATATAGATCATGACAGTACTTTGGAGATGGAGATCAAAGAAGCAAGATGATGATGGCCATATCATGTCACATATATTGATTGCATGTGATGTTTATCTTTTATGCATCTTATCTTGCTTTGATTGATGGTAGCATTATAAGATGATCTCTCACTAAATTATCAAGAAGTGTTCTCCCTGAGTATGCACCGTTGCGAAAGTTCTTCGTGCTGAGACACCACGTGATGATCGGGTGTGATAGGTTCTACGTTCAAATACAACGGGTGCAAAACAGTTGCACACGCGGAATACTCAGGTTATACTTGACGAGCCAAGCATATACAGATATGGCCTCGGAACACGGAGACCGAAAGGTCGAGCGTGAATCATATAGTAGATATGATCAACATAACGATGTTCACCATTGAAAACTACTCCATCTCACGTGATGATCGGTTATGGTTTAGTTGATTTGGATCACGTGATCACTTAGAGGATTACAGGGATGTCTATCTAAGTGGGAGTTCTTAAGTAATCTGATTAATTGAACTTAAATTTATCATGAACTTAGTCCTGGTAGTATTTTGCAAATTATGTTGTAGATCAATAGCTTGCATTGTTGCTTTCATATGTTAATTTTGATATGTTCCTAGAGAAAAATTGTGTTGAAAGATGTTGGTAGCAATGATGCGGATTGGATCCGTGATCTGAGGTTTATCCTCATTGCTGCACAGAAGAATTATGTCCTTGATGCACCGCTAGGTGACAGACCTATTGCAGGAGTAGATGCAGACGTTATGAACGTTTGGCTAGCTCAATATGATGACTACTTGATAGTTTAGTGCACCATGCTTAACGGCTTAGAATCGGGACTTCGAAGACGTTTTGAACGTCATGGACCATATGAGATGTTCCAGGAATTGAAGTTAATATTTCAAGCAAATACCCGAGTTGAGAGATATGAAGTCTCCAACAAGTTCTATAGCTAAAAGATGGAGGAGAATCGCTCAACTAGTGAGCATGTGCCCAGATTGTCTGAGTACTACAATCGCTTGAATCAAGTGGGAGTTAATCTTCCAGATAAGATAGTGATTGACAGAATTCTCTAGTCACCATCACCAAGTTAGTAGAACTTCGTGATGAACTATGATATGCAAGGGATAACGGAAACAATTCCCAAGCTCTTCGTAATGCGTAAATTGACGAAGGTAGAAATCGAGAAAAACATCAAGTGTTGATGGTAGACAAGACCACTAGTTTCAAGAAAAGGGCAGAGGGAAGAAGGGGAACTTCAAGAAGAACAGCAAGCAAGTTGCTGCTCAAGTGAAGAAGCCCAAGTCTGGTCCTAAGCCTGAGACTAAGTGTTTCTACTGCAAAGGGACTGGTCACTGGAAGCGGAACTACCCCAAGTGATTGGCAGATAAGAAGGATGGCAAAGTGAACATAAGTATATTTGATATACATGTTATTGATGTGTACTTTACTAGTGTTTATAGCAACCCCGCAGTATTTGATACTAGTTCAGTTGCTAAGATTAGTAACTCGAAACGGGAGTTGCAGAATAAACAGAGACTAGTTAAGGGTGAAGTGACGATGTGTGTTGGAAGTGGTTCCAAGATTGATATGATCATCATCGCACACTCCCTATACTTTCGGGATTAGTGTTGAACCTGAATAAGTGTTATTTGGTGTTTGCGTTGAGCATGAATATGATTTGATCATGTTTATTGTAATACGGTTATTCATTTAAGTAAAAGAATAAATTGTTGTTCTGTTTACATGAATAAAACCTTATATGGTTACACACCCAATGAAAGTAGTTCATTGGATCTCGATCATAGTGATATACATAATCATAATATTGAAACCAAAAGATGCAAAGTTAATAATGATAGTGCAACTTATTTGTAGCACTGCCGTTTAGGTCATATTGGTGTAAAGCTCATGAAGAAACTCCATGCTGATGGGCTTTTGGAATCACTTGATTATGAATCACTTGATGCTTGCGAACCATGCCTTATGGGCAAGATGACTAAAACGCCGTTCTCCGGAACAATGAAGCAAGCAACAGATTTGTTGGAAATCATACATACTGATGTATGTGGTCCGATGAATATTAAGGCTCGCAGCAAGTATCATTATTTTCTGACCTTCACAGATGATTTGAGCAGATATGGGGATATCTACTTGATGAAACATAAGTCTGAAACATTTGAACAGTTCAAAGAATTTCAGAGTGAAGTGGAAAATCATCGTAACAAGAAAATAAAGTTTCTACGATCTGATCGTGGAGAAGAGTATTTGAGTTACGAGTTTGGCCTTCAGTAAAAACAATGTGAAATAGTTTCACTACTCATGCCACCTGGAACACCACAATGTAATGGTGTGTCCGAACGTCATAACCGTACTTTATTGGATATAGTGCAATCTATGATGTATCTTACTGATCTACCACTATCGTTTTGGGGTTATGCATTAGAGACATCTGCATTCACGTTAAATAGGGCACCATCTAAATCCGTTGAGACGACACCGTGTTAACTATGGTTTGGCAAGAAACCTAAGCTGTCGTTTCTTAAAGTTTGGGGTTGCGATGCTTATATAAAAAAGTTTCATCATGATAAGTTCAAACTCAAATCGGAGAAGTGCGTCTTCATAGGATATCCAAAGGAAACTATTGGATACACCTTCTATCACAGATCCGAAGGCAAGACTTTTGTTGCTAAAATTCGGAAACTTTCTGGAGAAGGAGTTTCTCTCGAAAGAAGTGAGTGGGAGGAAAGTAGAAAACTTGATAAGGTAATTGTACCTTCTCCCTTATTGGAAAGTAGTACATCACAGAAAACTGTTTCTGTGACACCTACACCAGTTAGTGAGGAAGCTAATGATGATGATCATGAAACTTCAGAACAAGATACTACTGAACCTCGTAGATCAACCAGAGTAAGATCCGCGCCAGAGTGGTACGGTAATCCTTTTCTGGAAGTCATGCTACTAGATCATGATGAACCTACGAACTATGAGGAAGCGATGATGAGCCCAGATTCCGCAAAGTGGCTTGAAGCCATGAAATCTGAGATGGGATCCATGTATGAGAACAAAGTATGGACTTTGGTTGACTTGCCCGATGATCGGCAAGCAATTGAGAATAAATGGATCTTCAAGAGGAAGACGGACGATGATAGTAGTGTTACTATCTACAAAGCTAGAATTGTCGCAAAAGGTTTTCGACAAGTTCAAGGTGTTGACTACGATGAGTTTTTCTCACTCGTATCTATGCTTAAGTCTGTCCGAATCATGTTAGCAATTGCCGCATTTTATGAAATCTGGCAAATGGATAAACAAAACTGCATTCCTTAATGGATTTACTAAAGAAGAGTTGTATACGATGCAACTAGAAGGTTTTGTCGATCCTAAAGGTGTTAACTAAATATGCAAGCTCCAGCGATCCATCTATGGACTGGTGCAAGAATCTCGGAGTTGGAATATACGCTTTGATAAATTGATCAAAGCATTTGGTTTTATACAGACTTTCGGAGAAGCCTGTATTTACAAGAAAGTGAGTGGGAGCTCTGTAGCATTTCTAATATTATATGTGGATGACATATTACTAATTGGAAATGATATAGAATTTCTGGATAGCATAAAGGGATACTTGAATAAAAGTTTTTCAAAGAAAGACCTCGGTGAAGCTGCTTACATATTGAGCTTCAAGATCTATAGAGATAGATCAAGACGCTTGATAAGTTTTTTTCAATGAGTACATACCTTGACAAGATTTTGAAGTAGTTCAAAATGGAACAGTCAAAGAAAGAGTTCTTGCCTGTGTTACAAGGTGTGAAGTTGAGTAAGACTCAAAGCCCGACCACGGAAGAAAATAGAAAGAGAATGAAAGTCATTCCCTATGCCTCAGTCATAGGTTCTATAAAGTATGCCATGCTGTATACCAGCTCTATTGTATGCCCTACCACTGAGTTTGGCAAGGGAGTACAATAGTGATCTAGGAGTAGATCACTGGACAGCGGTCAAAATTGTCCTTAATGGAATAAGGATATGTTTCTCGATTATGGAAGTGAAAAAAAGGTTCGTCGTAAAGGGTTACGCCGATGCAAGTTTGACACTAATCTAGATCTCTAAGTCTCGGTCTAGATACATATTGAAAGTGGGAGCAATTAGCTAGAGTAGCTCCATGCAGAGCATTGTTGACATAGAAATTTGCAAAATACATGCGGATCTGAATGTGGCAGACCCGTTGACTAAGATTCTCTCACAAGCAAAACATGATCACACCTTAGTACTCCTTGGGTGTTAATCACATAGCGATGTGAACTAGATTACTGAATCTAGTAAACCCTTTGGGTGTTGGTCACATAGCGATGTGAACTATGGGTGTTAATCACATGATGATGTGAACTATCGATGTTAATCACATGGTGATGTGATCTAGATTATTGACTCTAGTGCAAGTGGGAGATTGAAGGAAATATGCCCTAGAGGCAATAATAAAGTTATTATTTATTTCCTTATTTCATGATAAATGTTCATTATTCATGCTAGAATTGTATTAATCGGAAACATAATACATGTGTGAATACATAGACAAACAGAGTGTCACTAGTATGCCTCTACTTGACTAGCTCGTTAATCAAAGATGGTTATGTTTCCTAACCATGAACAAAGTGTTGTTATTTGATTAACGAGGTCACATCATTAGTTGAATGATCTGATTGACATGACCCATTATATTAGCTTAGCACCCGATCGTTTAGTATGTTGCTATTGCTTTATCCAGACTTATACATGTTCCTATGACTATGAGATTATGCAACTCCCGTTTACCGGAGGAACACTTTGGGTACTACCAAACGTCACAACGTAACTGGGTGATTATAAAGGAGTACTACAGGTGTCTCCAATGGTAGATGTTGGGTTAGCGTATTTCGAGATTAGGATTTGTCACTCCGATCGTCGGAGAGGTATCTCTGGGCCCTCTCGGTAATACACATCACTTAAGCCTTGCAAGCATGGCAACTAGTGAGTTAGTTGCGGGATGATGTATTACAGAACGAGTAAAGAGACTTGCTGGTAACGAGATTGAACTAGGTATTGGATACCGACGATTGAATCTCGGGCAAGTAACATACCGATGACAAAGGGAACAACGTATGTTGTTATGCGGTCTGACCGATAAAGATCTTCGTAGCATATGTGGGAGCCAATATGGGCATCCAGGTCCCGCTATTGGTTATTGACCGGAGATGTGTCTCGGTCATGTCTACATTGTTCTCGAACCGTAGGGTCCGCACGCTTAACGTTACGATGACAGTTATTATGAGTTTATGCATTTTGATGTACCGAAGGTTGTTCGGAGTCCCGGATGTGATCACGGACATGACGAGGAGTCTCGAAATGGTCGAGACGTAAAGATTGATATATTGGAAGCCTATGTTTGGACATCGGAAGTGTTCCGGGTGAAATCGGGATTTTACCGGATTACCGGGAGGGTTACCGGAACCCCCCGGGAGCCAAATGGGCTAACATGGGCCTTAGTGGAAAGGTGAGAAGGCAGCCCACATAGGGCTGCGCCTCCCCCCCTCTCCCTAGTCCTATTAGGACTAGGAGAGGGGCCGGCCACCTCTCTCTCCCTCTCCCCTTTAAGGAATCCTATTAGGAATAGGATTGAGGGGGGGAGTCCTACTCCCGGTAGGAGTAGGACTCCTCCTGCGCCTCCCTCCTTGGCCGGCCAGCCTCCCCCCCTTCATCCTTTATATACGGGGGCAGGGGACACCCCAAGACACACAAGTTGATCCTTGAGATCGTTCCTTAGCCGTGTGCGGTGCCCCCTGCCACCAAATTCCACCTCGATCATACCGTTACAGTGCTTAGGCGAAGCCCTGCGTCGGTAGTACATCAAGATCGTCACCACGCTGTCGTGCTGACGGAACTCTTCCTCAACGCTTTGCTGGATCGGAGCCTGAGGATCGTCATCGAGCTGAACGTGTGCTAAGAACTCGGAGGTGCCGGAGTAACGGTGCTTGGATCGGCCGGATCGGGAAGAAGACGTACGACTACTTCCTCTACGTTGTGTCAACGCTTCCGTTGCGATCTACAAGGGTACGTAGATCATACTCTCCCCTCGTTGCTATGCATCACCATGATCTTGCGTGTGCGTAGGAATTTTTTTTTGAAATTACTACGTTCCCCAACAATTACAATGTCTAGTTAGTCCTTGATCTTTAAAGGTGCTCTGCATTTATGTTTTGCGGTCTCAGAAAGGGCTAGCGAGATACCATCTTGTTATATCATATTATGATTGTTTTGAGAAACTGTTGTCATCCAAGGTTTATTATTATGACTCTGTAACGCCCCGAGACCGATGTGCCAGGTGTCGTTCAGTTATTCGCTGTTGTTGCCTTGTCATTGCTTGCGTGTCATGCATTGCATATCATGTCATCATGCGCATTTCATTTGCATACGTGTTCGTCTCATGCATCCGAGCTTTTTCCCCGTTGTCCGTTTTGCAATCCGGCGCTTCGTTCTCCTCCGGTGGTCATTTCTACCTTTCTTTTGTGTGTGCGGATTAAACATTTCCGGATTGGACCGAGACTTGCCATGCGGCCTTGGTTTACTACCGGTAGACCGCCTGTCAAGATTCGTACCATTTGGACTTCGTTTGTTACTCCAACGGTTAACCGAGGGACCGAGAAGGCCTCGTGTGTGTTGCAGCCCAACACCCTTCCATTTTGGCCCAAAACCCACCTAACTCTGCTCCATCATCTCGGTCGTTCGATCACGATCGCGTGGCCACAAACCGCACCTCATTTGGACTCTCCTAGCCCCCTCTACCTATAAATATGTGATCCCCTCCGAATTTTTTCGCGCAGTCCAAACCCTAGCCGTCCTCTACCTCGCGCCCGGACGAAACCTTCACCACCGGCCGGCCGGATCTGCGTCTCCCCGGCCGGATCCACCCCATCTCGCTCCCGCCGGCGACCTTCCGCCCGGTCCCGGCCACCTCTGACGCCGGCCATGGCCGCCCCCCCTGCTTCGTCCCGATCGGGATCGGGAGAGCCCCGATCTGCTCCCTCCGTTGACCGCGCCCGCGAGGGCCGGCCCAATCGTCCTCGCCGGCCCAACGCAGCCCCCGCCTCGGCCTGCCTCCTCTCCAGCGAACCGGGCCAAGGCCCACTGGGTGAGCCGACCCCCAGCGCCCCCCTCCTCTTGTTTTTTTACTCTTGTTGGGCTGCCCAGTGCACTGTTCAGATTCAGCCCGATCATGTTTTTTTTCTCGTTCTGTGAATTTGTCCAATTATTCCTGAGACTGCTATTTTATAGATTAGTCCCCCTAGTTCATGCATTTAATAACTCACTAACCGTGCATCGGATTAAAATGATTTATATATGAAACTTGCTCAGAATTTTGTGTAGATTAATAATATCAAACTTTCATCCATGTTTAAAATATTTAAAATGTTGTTTGCATTAATTTGCTCCTATGCCATGCTAAAATGATTTAATTCATAACTAATTAACCGTAACTCTGATTTTAATAAACTTTATATGTAAATGGGGTAGAAAAATGCCTAGTTTAACATGGTGGCCTTACTTTGCATGTCTAATAACTCTAAAATTGTGTTTAGGGCAGAACAGTACCAAGTCTATAACATGCTCATGGGGAGTTTCCAGAATTGTTGTTCGTTGTTTCCGGCCTCATTTAAATTTGCCTAGATAGGTAGTTTTCATTTGTTTCACCCCTTGCTATGTTAATCAACATTTAATATTGTTGGGTACATAAACGAGATTGAACTAAATAATTGATGTGGTGTTTTGTCAATATGCATCCCGATGCATATTGATGCTCCACTTAATTTTGTAGGATTGCTTGTGCATTTTGCCATGCCATGCATACTTAAACCGGACATGCATCATACTTGTTGTGCATCATGCCATGATTATGTGGTGGTTGTTTACTTTGTTGTTTGCTCTTTTCCGGTATTGCTTCTTCGGGTTGGTTCCGTTAACGTCGAGTTTGTGAGGACCCGTTCGTCTACGTTCCGTTTGTCTTCTTCATGGACTCGTTCTTCTTCCTTGCGGGATTTCAGGCAAGATGATCATACCCTTGAAATCACTACTATCTTTGCTATGCTAGTTTGCTCGCTCTTTGCCATGCCAATGCTACGATGCCTACCATTTGCTTGTCAGCCTCCCAATTGCCATGTAAAACCTCTAAACCACCATGTCCTAGCAAACCGTTGATTGGCTATGTTACCGCTTTGCTCAGCCCCTCTTATAGCGTTGCTAGTTGCAGGTGAAGATTGGAGGCCGTTCCTTGTTGGAACATTTACTTACTTGTTGGGATATCACTATATATCTTATTTAATTAATGCATCTATATACTTGGTAAAGGGTGGAAGGCTCGGCCTTCTGCCTGGTGTTTTGTTCCACTCTTGCCGCCCTAGTTTCCGTCATATCGGTGTTATGTTCCCGGATTTTGCGTCCCTTACGCGGTTGGGCTATAATGGGAACCCCTTGACAGTTCGCCTTAAGTAAAGCTTTTCCAGCAATGCCCAACATTGGTTTTACCATTTGCCACCTAGCCTTTTTTCCCTTGGGAGTCGCGCATCCCGAGGGTCATCTTATTTTAACCCCCCGGGCCAGTGCTTGTCTAAGTGTTGGTCCGAACTGAGTAGACTGCGGGGCCACCTCGGGGAAACTTGAGGGCTGGTTTTACTCGTAGGATGTCTCATCCGGTGTTGCCCTGAGAACGAGATATGTGCAGCTCCCATCAGGATGTCGGCACATCGGGCGGTGTTGCTGGTTTAGTTTTACCCTGTCGAAATGTCTTGTTGTACCGGGATACCGAGTCTGATCGGAACGTCTCGGGTGGAGGTCTATTCCTTCGTTGACCGTGAGAGCTTGTGATGGGCTAAGTTGGGACACCCCTGCAGGGATTTGAACTTTCGAAAGCCGTGCCCGCGGTTATGGGCAGATGGGAATTTGTTAACGTCCGGTTGTAGAAAACATGAACTTGACCTTAATTAAAATGAATCAATCGCGTGGGTAACCGTGATGGTCTCTTTCCAGCGGTGTCCGGGAAGTGAACACGGTTGTTGGAGTTATGCTTGACGTAGGTAGTCTAGGATCACTTCTTGATCATACTTTTATCGACCGTGCTTTGCCTTCTCTTCTCGCTCTCATTTGCGTATGTTAGCCACCATATATGCTAGTCGCTTGCTGCAGCTCCACCTCATACCTTTACCTTACCCATAAGCTTAAATAGTCTTGATCGCGAGGGTGCGAGATTGCTGAGTCCCTGTGGCTCACAGATACTTCCAAAACCAGCTTGCAGGTGCCGATGAGTCCGTGCAGATGACGCAACCAAGCTCAGGAGGAGTTCGATGAAGATCTTGTCCTTTGTGATTGTTTCGTTTTAGTTGATCAGTAGTGGAGCCCAGTTGGGGACGATCGGGGACCTTTGTCGCATTTGGGGTTCTTCTTTTATTTTGGCTCCGTAGTCGGGCCTTGATTGTATCTGATTGATGTAATGCTTTATTCATGTAATTGTGTGAAGTGGCGATTGGAAGCCAACTATGTATCTCTTTCCCTTACGTATTACATGGGTTGTGTGAAGATTACCTCACTTGCGACATATGCCTTCAATGCGATTATGCCTCTAAGTCGTGCCTCGACACGTGGGAGATATAGTCGCATCGAGGGTGTTACAAGTTGGTATCAGAGCCTTCCCCGACCTTAGGAGCCCCATTGCTTGATCGTTATTAGCGGCCGAGTTGTGTCTAGAAAAAAATGTTTTGAGTCATTTAGGAATTATATATCGGAGAGTTTAGGAATTCTTTTTACTTCCCAGTCTCCTCATCGCTCTGGTAAGGCATCCTGACGTAGAGTTTTGACTCTTCTCTTCTCAAATTTCACTAATTATTTTTTAGGATCACGCGGGTATCTTGGAATCGTTCCGATGGTTTTATGATGAGAACATTGTCTTGGTGCCTCCTGTCAGGGGTTTTGTGGAAGTGTCACGGGGAGTTGAGCTCTGAGGTGTTGTCATCATAATTTTATCGTTGCAATTCTGGAATACTTGAGATATGTTCGCCGACATCAAAAATCTCTTTTATGCAGTTCGTTGGTGAGATAACCTCGACGCCACCCAGTACTGGGGCGGGAGTTCGGGAGTATTGCCATAACTTGTATAACGGATGCTTTTCGAAGGTTGAGGTAGATGATTTCCGAAGGTTTCTTGGTTATGTGTTGAAGGATGGATACAGCTGGATGTAGGATTTGCTAGTTTTGGGTGAGATATTATGCTTCCCCTGTATCCCCAACACCTGATTGCATAACCGGAAAATTTCGGGAGTTTCATAGGTGGGAATTCAAGTAGCTCTTAGGATATCTTTCTGACAGATGTATGATATGAAATTGGGGTTCGACGTCTAGTGGTCCGCCTATTCACGGTCGGTTTTACAGTGGTCTCGTTGTGTCTTAAAGAGTCCTTGGCTATGCCGACTCGGGGACGCTTCGTATGTCATGTGCACTGCCTTGTACATGATGGTGCTGTACGATCGAGCCCGTGTAGGCCCCACCACGAAAACTTCGGACGAAATCTCTATCATATGTTTGTTCCGGCTTATTCTGTAAGCCAATCCTTTATTTTGTTTTGAGTTGTGGTATTCGAGTTGCTTCGAAGTCAAATGTTGATTCCATACCTTTTTCCTAAGCGGTATTCTCATACTCCTATGCGAATACTTATCCTTCTTGATAATCGAGTTGTCATTTCAATTTCTTCTCAACCGGTGTACTTCTCTTCAAGTGGATCCGATCATTTCAACAACCGCAAGATCAAGTATCAGTTCTTCTTAACGGTGTTTGTTTCATCCGTCTCCAAATTGTCTTTGTTTTTCCCACCCTCCCTCCCTTTGTTTTTTTCCAAGGATTCAGATCTCTTAATCGAGTATCCGTATTATTGATGTGAAGTCTCTCCATTTTTTTCTATCAATATTCTTATCCGGTGATTATCAGGAAGATTCTAACGGAGCTTCAAGTTCGTCAACCTTCACTCATTTTTCTTCTCCGGTGGTTTAAATTCAAGCGTTATTAATCATATCTTCTCCTCGTTTTCAAATACCTTCTCATAACGGTTCACCTAATAATCTTTCACCGCTCATTATTCTAGTGTTCCGTAGTGCCCAAGATATCTCGAAGATTCGTGCTTCCACTCTGCGTTCGTTCAAGATCTTTCGAGGTTGCTATCTCATTCAAGCCATTTATTTCAACCGGTGCAATCTATCTTTTAAATCGTTCAACGGTGTATCTTTTGAGTGGGCCCTAACCCACAGGTCTTTTCCCAGGATCTTACCTGAGTCTTCTTATTCTCCCGGAGTTAGTCTCAAATTTTTCCCAAAAGTTTGACGTAAGAATGAATTATCATCGGTCAAATGCTTTTCTTCAAGATCTATCGAATTCTTTTCATCGTTGGCTCAACCTTTCCATTCTTCATCCGGGAGTGCCGCAACAATTCTTGGTGGTGTTTCCCATTGTAATTCTCAGATTTTTGAAGACCGAAGAAGAGTTCTCTTTAATCGTGCCCCATCCTCTTCAAGATTCGTGATTCTAGCTTGTTGCCATCCTCTCGTAATTGTTTTGATCGTGAGAATTCTTTTCACCTATCCGGAGTAATTCAAGAGTCGTCTTAGTTTGTTTATCCGGAGTCCATCAATTCATGTTTATTCATTCTCAGCTTTCAGTTGCCATTCTCCAATTTTACCGGTGATTCATTCAAGTAATCTTTAATCGGCTCGTGAGCTCTTCGTTCTCATGTATCTAAATCCTCTCAAGCATCTTTGTTCATTTTATAATTCTTCCCGGTGTTTCTTTATCTTCTCTTCGTTCATTTTCATTTCTTACGATGGTTCGTTCAAGATTTTCTTCTTTCTTATCATATCAATTCTTTCGTTCTTTTCAATCCTACCGGTGGTTCGTTGAAGATTTTCTCGAGTTTATGCGATATCTCTCTTAATCCTTTCTACGAGAATGAGTAGTGTGCCAAATCCGTTGATTGTCATCAATTTAATTGGTGAAGGATAAGCATAATGTAATTCTAATTCTTGTTCTATCCAAGTGGTTAATTCCCTATACCGGAGGTTCATCAAATTCTTGTTTCCATTTGTTCATCTTTCTTTGCCGGAGTGCCAACTTTTCTCTTTATCTCGTTGCTAAGCTTCATCTAATCATTGCAAGGCTTCAACCTTACTCTTCTCATCTTCCTTTCCGTTTGATCATTCTTTTGTTACCGGAGTTCGTCATGGAGGTTCTACAGGGTGGTTCATCAAGGATTAAATTCTTTCTCGAAGTGTTCATCGAGATTCTTTCCAAACGAGCTAAAGCTTTCTTCATCTTGTTATCCGGAGTGCATTTCTGTCTACCGTATCTTTGGAGGTGGTATTATGCCATTCTTGATAATTTGAGTTCATGTTTCATGATTCACAGGTTGTTAAGAATGGGGTATTTTAAATCCATTAATCTCTTCGTTGGAGTTATCTTGGGTTATATTTCACCTAAAGTTTTCCCCTAAGGAGTAATGCTATTAATGGTGATAATATATGATCCAATTTTTCATTTATCCTCCCGGTGAATAAGTTTCTCGTCTCCTTGTTGATACCAATTCAATTCTTTTCCCGTGAGTGGCAGGCTGTCACCTCATAATTTGGGATGTTTTCCATAAGACCATATCAAGTTTATTCTTTTCGTGGTGGATTGTTTCAACAACTCCGTGTGACCCTTCTCTTTAAGATGCTTTCAAGCTCATTGGAGGTAGAAGATGTTGTTTTCTTCTCTGTTCTTTTGTTCCGTCGATACAACTTCTATTCTTTCGTTCCGGAGGCATCGTGTTGTTGTTCTCTTCAACCCATCTTCTTGATGTGTCAAGATCATGTTCTTTTCATGATTGTCCATTTAACCGGAGTGTTGTGTCCTCTTTTCAAGTATCCTCTCATCTTGTCAAGTTCAATTCCTTCCATTTACAGGCGGAGTGCTGTCCAAATTATATCACTCTTATTCCTTCCCTATCTTGCTTAACTGGAGTATTGTTCCCCTTTGTTCAAGTTCTTCTCGCCTTATCAAGCCTTGCATCTCTTTTCAACCGGAGTGCTGCCCGAATTTGTTCTTCCTTGAAACTCTTCCCTACCGGACTGCTTTCAACTTTGTTCTACTTCGTTGCATTCTTTCTTTCAATTTGTTCAACCTTTTCAAGGTTCTTTGGTTTCACTCGTTTGTCAAAGGAGCAACTTAGTTTTACCTCTTCTCTTTCTCTTCCGTTTTCCCTCCGGTGCCATTCTAGATCTCGGGACGAGATCCTCTCGTAGTGGTGGAGTGCTGTAACGCCCCGAGACCGATGTGCCAGGTGTCGTTCAGTTATTCGCTGTTGTTGCCTTGTCATTGCTTGCGTGTCATGCATTGCATATCATGTCATCATGCGCATTTCATTTGCATACGTGTTCGTCTCATGCATCCGAGCTTTTTCCCCGTTGTCCGTTTTGCAATCCGGCGCTTCGTTCTCCTCCGGTGGTCATTTCTACCTTTCTTTTGTGTGTGCGGATTAAACATTTCCGGATTGGACCGAGACTTGCCATGCGGCCTTGGTTTACTACCGGTAGACCGCCTGTCAAGTTTCGTACCATTTGGACTTCGTTTGTTACTCCAACGGTTAACCGAGGGACCGAGAAGGCCTCGTGTGTGTTGCAGCCCAACACCCTTCCATTTTGGCCCAAAACCCACCTAACTCTGCTCCATCATCTCGGTCGTTCGATCACGATCGCGTGGCCACAAACCGCACCTCATTTGGACTCTCCTAACCCCCTCTACCTATAAATATGTGATCCCCTCCGAATTTTTTCGCACAGTCCAAACCCTAGCCATCCTCTACCTCGCGCCCGGACGAAACCTTCACCACCGGCCGGCCGGATCTACGTCTCCCCGGCCGGATCCACCCCATCTCGCTCCCGCCGGCGACCTTCCACCCGGTCCCGGCCACCTCTGACGCCGGCCATGGCCGCCCCCCCTGCTTCGTCCCGATCAGGATCGGGAGAGCCCCGATCTGCTCCCTCCGTTGACCGCGCCCGCGTGGGCCGGCCCAATCGTCCTCGCCGGCCCAACGCAGCCCCCGCCTCGGCCTGCCTCCTCTCCAGCGAACCGGGCCAAGGCCCACTGGGTGAGCCGACCCCCAGCGCCCCCTCCTCTTGTTTTTTTTTACTCTTGTTGGGCTGCCCAGTGCACTGTTCAGATTCAGCCCGATCATGTTTTTTTTCTCGTTCTGTGAATTTGTCCAATTATTCCTGAGACTGCTGTTTTACAGATTAGTCCCCCTAGTTCATGCATTTAATAACTCACTAACCGTGCATCGGATTAAAATGATTTATATATGAAACTTGCTCAGAATTTTGTGTAGATTAATAATATCAAACTTTCATCCATGTTTAAAATATTTAAAATGTTGTTTGCATTAATTTGCTCCTATGCCATGCTAAAATGATTTAATTCATAACTAATTAACCATAACTCCGATTTTAATAAACTTTATATGTAAATGGGGTAGAAAAATGCCTAGTTTAACATGGTGGCCTTACTTTGCATGTTTAATAACTCTAAAATTGTGTTTAGGGCAGAACAGTACCAAATCTATAACATGCTCATGGGGAGTTTCCGGAATTGTTGTTCGTTGTTTCCGGCCTCATTTAAATTTGCCTAGATAGGTAGTTTTCATTTGTTTCACCCCTTGCTATATTAATCAACATTTAATATTGTTGGGTACATAAACGAGATTGAACTAAATAATTGATGTGGTGTTTTGTCAATATGCATCCCGATGCATATTGATGCTCCACTTAATTTGTAGGATTGCTTGTGCACTTTGCCATGCCATGCATACTTAAACCGGACATGCATCATACTTGTTGTGCATCATGCCATGATTATGTGGTGGTTGTTTACTTTGTTGTTTGCTCTTTTCCGGTGTTGCTTCTTCGGGTTGGTTCCGTTAACGTCGAGTTTGTGAGGACCCGTTCGTCTACGTTCCGTTTGTCTTCTTCATGGACTCGTTCTTCTTCCTTGCGGGATTTCAGGCAAGATGATCATACCCTTGAAATCACTACTATCTTTGCTATGCTAGTTTGCTCGCTCTTTGCCATGCCAATGCTACGATGCCTACCATTTGCTTGTCAGCCTCCCAATTGCCATGTAAAACCTCTAAACCACCATGTCCTAGCAAACCGTTGATTGGCTATGTTACCGCTTTGCTCAGCCCCTCTTATAGCGTTGCTAGTTGCAGGTGAAGATTGGAGGCCGTTCCTTGTTGGAACATTTACTTACTTGTTGGGATATCACTATATATCTTATTTAATTAATGTATCTATATACTTGGTAAAGGGTGGAAGGCTCGGCCTTCTGCCTGGTGTTTTGTTCCACTCTTGCCGCCCTAGTTTCCGTCATATCGGTGTTATGTTCCCGGATTTTGCGTCCCTTACGCGGTTGGGCTATAATGGGAACCCCTTGACAGTTCGCCTTAAGTAAAGCTTTTCCAGCAATGCCCAACATTGGTTTTACCATTTGCCACCTAGCCTTTTTTCCCTTGGGAGTTGCGCATCCCGAGGGTCATCTTATTTTAACCCCCCCGGGCCAGTGCTTGTCGAAGTGTTGGTCCGAACTGAGTAGACTGCGGGGCCACCTCGGGGAAACTTGAGGGCTGGTTTTACTCGTAGGATGTCTCATCCGGTGTTGCCCTGAGAACGAGATATGTACAGCTCCCATCAGGATGTCGGCACATCGGGCGGTGTTGCTGGTTTAGTTTTACCCTGTCGAAATGTCTTGTTGTACCAGGATACCGAGTCTGATCGGAACGTCTCGGGTGGAGGTCTATTCCTTCGTTGACCGTGAGAGCTTGTGATGGGCTAAGTTGGGACACCCCTGCAGGGATTTGAACTTTCGAAAGCCGTGCCCGCGGTTATGGGCAGATGGGAATTTGTTAACGTCCGGTTGTAGAAAACATGAACTTGACCTTAATTAAAATGAATCAATCGCGTGGGTAACCGTGATGGTCTCTTTCCGGCGGTGTCCGGGAAGTGAACACGGTTGTTGGAGTTATGCTTGACGTAGGTAGTCTAGGATCACTTCTTGATCATACTTTTATCGACCGTGCTTTGCCTTCTCTTCTCGCTCTCATTTGCGTATGTTAGCCACCATATATGCTAGTCGCTTGCTGCAGCTCCACCTCATACCTTTACCTTACCCATAAGCTTAAATAGTCTTGATCGCGAGGGTGCGAGATTGCTGAGTCCCTGTGGCTCACAGATACTTCCAAAACCAGCTTGCAGGTGCCGATGAGTCCGTGCAGATGACGCAACCAAGCTCAGGAGGAGTTCGATGAAGATCTTGTCCTTTGTGATTGTTTCGTTTTAGTTGATCAGTAGTGGAGCCCAGTTGGGGACAATCGGGGACCTTTGTCGCATTTGGGGTTCTTCTTTTATTTTGGCTCCGTAGTCGGGCCTTGATTGTATCTGATTGATGTAATGCTTTATTCATGTAATTGTGTGAAGTGGCGATTGGAATCCAACTATGTATCTCTTTCCCTTATGTATTACATGGGTTGTGTGAAGATTACCTCACTTGCGACATATGCCTTCAATGCGATTATGCCTCTAAGTCGTGCCTCGACACGTGGGAGATATAGTCGCATCGAGGGTGTTACAGACTCGCTAGTTGATTATGCTATTCATATGAGTAATTATGAGACCTGAGAATTATTGTAAATGTGGTTAGTTATGATCTATGCTGAAAACTTGAATGCTGGCTTGACATAGTTACAACAACAAGAGCAAACAGAGTTTGTAAAAGTTTTTCTTTCTTTCTTTCAGTTTGTCAACTGAATTGCTTGAGGACAAGCAAGGGTTTAAGCTTGGGGGAGTTGATACGTCTCCGTCGTATCTACTTTTCCAAACACTTTTGCCCTTGTTTTGGACTCTAACTTGTATGAATTGAATGGAACTAACCCGGACTGACGCTGTTTTCAGCAGAATTGCCATGGTGTTGTTTTATGTGCAGAAAACAAATATTCTCGGAATGACCTGAAACTCCACGGAACATCTTAGAAAAAATAATAAAAAATCCTCGCCAAAGATGAAGACCAGGGGTCCCATACCCTGTTCACGAGGGTGGGGGCGCCCCCCTAGGGCGCGCCCCTACCTCGTGGCCCCCCTAGATGCCCTCCGACACCAACTCCAACTCTATATATTTGCTTTCGGAGAGAAAAAAAATCAGAGAGAAGAAATCATCGCGTTTTACGATATGGAGCCACCGCCAATCCCTAAAACTTCTCGGGAGGGCTGATCTGGAGTCCGTTCGGGGCTCCGGAGAGGGGGATTCGTCGCCGGCGTCATCATCAACCATCCTCCATCACCAATTTCATGATGCTCACCGCTGTGCGTGAGTAATTCCATCGTAGGCTTGCTGGACAGTGATGGGTTGGATGAGATTTATCATGTAATCGAGTTAGTTTTGTTAGGGTTTGATCCCTAGTATCCAGTATGTTCTGAGATTGATGTTGCTATGACTTTGCTATGCTTAATGCTTGTCACTTGGGCCCGAGTGCCATGATTTCAGATCTGAACCTATTATGTTTTCATGAATATATGTGAGTTCTTGATCCTATCTTGCAAGTCTATAGTCACCTACTACGTGTTATGATCCGGCAACCCCGAAGTGACAATAATCGGGACCACTCCCGATGATGACCATAGTTTGAGGAGTTCATGTATTCACTATGTGCTAATGCTTTGTTTCGGTTCTCTATTAAAAGGAGTCCTTAATATCCCTTAGTTTCCAATAGGACTCCGCTGCCACGGGAGGGTAGGACAAAAGATGTCATGCAAGTTCTTTTCCATAAGCACGTATGACTATATATGGAATACATGCCTACATTACATTGATGAATTGGAGCTAGTTCTGTGTCACCCTATGTTATGACTGTTACATGATGAACCGCATCCGGCATAATTATCTATCACTGATCCGGTGCCTACGAGTTTTCCATATACTGGTTTACGCTTATTTACTTTCCCGCTGCTACTGTTACAATCACTACAAAATACCAAAAACATTACTTTTGCTGTCTTTACTTTTGTTGCCGCTACCATCACTATCATATAACTTTGCTACTAAACACTTTGCTGTAGATACTAAGTTTCCAGGTGTGGTTGAATTGACAACTCAGCTGCTAATACTTGAGAATATTCTTTGGCTCCCCTTGTGTCGAATCAATAAATTTGGGTTGAATACTCTACCTTGCGATCCCCTATACTTGTGGGTTATCAATTCTGCTCTCCCGCGGCTCGGAGCAAAGCCCGGATCTGCACCAAACCTCGACCAGCTTCTGACTGGGAAGGTTGAATTGACTCCGCTATTCGGGCCGCAGCTGCGAGATTCTGGATTGGGGTTCGGTATACCTGAGTTGGAGGTGGAAAAAGTTGACGTCGACTCGATTCGGGAGCACGCTGCCGAGCACGCTCATCGAGTGCGCACTGGAGGTTCTCTAATCGAGTGCGCTCAGCCAAGTTGGCTAGGCGCGCCTCCTCCAAGGCCTAGGTCTCAGGGGTTTCTCCAACGATAGGAGGGTGAAGTGCATCCATGTCCCGGCGGCGAAGTTCCTCCCTCCTCTGTGAAGAGAGGGGTTTGGGTCGGTACTCTTCGTGGACACGCGACGGATCGCCGCCACCATTGCCTCCATCTTCGCGGGTGAAGCCAGGAGGACTACGTGGTCCATTGACCATCAAAACTTCCGCCGCGGGGTCGCTGCTGTCGCACTCGAATGCAGTCTCTATGGAGCCAGTCGAACAGGCCATAGAGAGTTTCGTTGGGCTCGATTACCGCGACCTAGGGGGTGGCCGATTGGTGAGCCACCGCGTGCCTCACCCACCGCTGAAGCCTCGACCGACCGGAACGTTTGCCCTGGCGGGCTGCAGGGAGGGAGGCCGGCACGGGAGCCAACCGATACTGAGTCGACGACTGCTGTAGGAGGATGCCACGGATGCACGCGCGAAAGTGTGTTGCCCCGCGGATGGGGAGCGCCTCGACGTCGAGTGGCGCTTCCTGGAGCCAAGCGGAGTCGTTGGTGATGAATACGAGCGCACCGAGACGGATCTCGTGGCCCTTGGCCAAACCTCCACCTGAAGCCATGTTGAAGGGGATCGGAAAAGGCACAACTTCTCCAACAAGTCGCTAAGACACCTGCCCCATGGTGGGCGCCAACTGTCGTGGTTCTAATTCTGACGGCAGAATGGGGGGTAGGGATGTAGAGGCAAGATCCTAGCTATGGAGGAGTTGTTCACACGAGTTTTACGAGTTCAGGCCCTTCTCAGAGGAAGTAACAGCCCTACGTCTCAGAGCCTGGAGGCGGTTGACTGGATTATATGCGTGTGTGTTACAGGGGGTGCGAACCCTTGTCCTTGAGGAGGGGGGTGGCTTATATAGAGTTCGCCAGACCCCTCCCGAGGGGAAAGTAGGTGTAACAGTCTATCCATCGTAAGGTGCTAGCGCTTCTGAAAGACTATGTCTCGGTCATCCGTTTCTCAAACACCATGTAGTGCGAGAAACCAAACGGAGGCGATCGAGTCTTGTGGGGAAAAGTGCGCAAACCTCTGCAGAGTGTATAAACTAATCATGGTTAGCCGTGTCCCCGGTTATGGACAGCTTGAGTATCTAGTACTTGGATTATCATGTGAATCTCAACATGTTACTCTAAAAATTAATTTTGTTGGGGTTTTGTTTAATGATGATGCTTAATTGGGATTGAGGATGCTGTCAACCATTCTCAATGTTTAACAACTACCATGATAGTTAAATAAAATTTATTCCTTTGTAGTAGGGAAAAATTGGCTTTACGCAAAACGGTAACCATAGAGCTTTCCACCAGCCAAATATGCATATAGTATAGCTGTTTCATTCCATTACTCTCTATGTGTTACTTTGCCAGCATATTCCATGTGCTGACCCGTTTCGGGCTGCAACGTTAATGTTGCAGACTTTTCAGACGACGATTAAGGAGTTTTAGGTCGTGGTTCTATACTCAGTGATGTCGTTGGAGTTGATGGACTCACTTATCTTCCAAGCCTTCCGCTGTTATAATTATTAGATGGCCTTAAGCCATATTTATTGTAATAAGTTCTCTATTGAGACACTCGATGTAATAAGTGTGTGATTGCTACTCTGTTATAAATCCTCCGAGTACTGTGTGGTGTCAGCATTACTGATCCAGGGATGACACCTGAGCACAGAGATCAGACTGTTTGAGGTCTGGTCGCTACAAAGATGGTATCAGAGCACACGCTGACTGTAGGACATGACCACTAAGCTAAAGACCTAGATCACTATTCACTCTCTTCTCTTCTGACTTTTCATCTTTTCTACTCTTTAGGATGGCGGATGCAAGGAACAAGTTCACGCAACCGGATGACGATACACCCTTTGGACGTCACTTGAAGGAAGTCACTAGATACCTGAACATAGGAGTACCAAGCTTCACCGGAACCTACAACGCCACTTTACCTGAAGAAGAGCGCTGGATGATTCAAGTTCAAGTTCCAGGAAGTACGTTCATGCTAGTCACCGAGCCTATAGAGTTTTCTTTTGATGCACCAACTTGGAGTCTAGGAAAAGCATGGCAGCTCACATCGCCATGGGACGCATTGGAGAAGTCTACCGCAATGATCTCAAGGATACTATCTACCAGATTTGTGGGCGCCGAGATGAACACTGGAAGATGATCAGCACCAAAAAGGATAGATCAATTGCAGCTTTTATCCAGGAGTTAAACCAGGACATTCGATGACAGGAGAACTAGATGTGCGCCGACATGATAGACCTGAAGAAGGCTAGGACAAGAATCAAGGAACTGGAGGGAGTACTTAAGGCTACACGCGAAGATTATGAAGAGGAAATTGAAGTATTGGTGGAGAAGAATGACGATCTGATCAAGAAGATCGGGATATTTATGGGAGGCCCTACACCAGTAGATGAAGACGAAGAACCCAAGGAGATTCGCCCAGAAGACTACATCATCATCGACGACACCGACTTGGACCCAGATGACAGCAATGATGAATATGTTGATGAAGCCGGAGCAGATATCATGGAGTCTGCAACCGAAGAATATTTCTAGTAGACCACCTCATCAGTAGTAGTAGTCCACTATGTAAATACAGTAGTCCGAGCACTTTTGCGATAGTTAGATTGATTGTATGCCCTTGTTTGAATGAATGAAGTGAATTGTTTGCTTTTGCCTCATGTGCATATGGGTAGTGTTTTATCTTTAGACCCCCTCTATTCTAAACTCTCATCTTTTCTAAACCCTCAGATGCCTCCGAGACGTGACCCCGGATTTACCTTTCCACCGGAGCTCACCCAGTTGATCCAGCAGGAGAACACATTGATGTAGTTGCTAGTCCAGAATTAGAATCAGGGGAACAACAACAACAACCCACCACCACCACCACCACCTGTTGATCACTTAGCCCGTTTTCTTAGGCTGAATCCGCCAGTGTTTTCCAGTAGCACCGAGCCGATAGTAGCAGATGATTGGCTCCGCAAGACAGCTAGAGAGTTGACCACAGCAGGATGCATAGATGCGGAGAAGGTGAAGTTTGCCGCACATCAGCTTGAAGGACCCGCAGCATCATGGTGGGAGAATTTCACAGCCACTTTCCGTGTCGACACTGTCACTTGGGACCAGTTTCAGCAGGCTTTTCGAACTGCCCATGTTTCAGCAGGAGCTATGGCCATGAAGAAGCGTGAGTTTCGCAACTTGCGCCAAGGAGGACGGACAGTTGGCCAGTATGTGGAGGACTTTAGTAAATTAGCACGTTATGCCCCAGATGACGTTGCTACAGATGCAGCTAAGCAGGAGAAGTTTCTGGAATGACTGAATGATGAGTTGAGCATGCAGTTGATGATAGCAACCCTCAACAACTACCAGGAGTTGGTAGACCGTGCTCTTATGATTGAAGGCAAGCAGCAGCAAATTGAGAACCGCAAGAGGAAGTATGGACAAGGGAAGTACAATTCTGGAGCCCAGCAGAAGCCATGTTTTACCCCTAGGTCGGGAGGATATTTTCAGCATACCCATGGAGGAGGTAGCTCGCACCATCACAACAGCACCAAGAATGGAAATGGCAATGGAGGAAGCAACGGCCAGAACCGTACCAACCCATCAACCCCAGCCAAGAAGGACTTGAGCCAAGTCACTTGCTTTAAGTGCCAGAAGACCGGACATTATGCCAATTAATGTCCTGAAGGCCAGAATGGCAATGGAAGCTCTGGGAAGAAGCCGAACCCTTTCGACAGGGGACAGGTGAACCACGTTAACGTGGAGGAGGTTGAAGAGCAGTCGGATGCCGTAATCGGTAAGTTTTTGGTTAAGTCAATTACTGCACTCGCTCTTTTTGATACTGGTGCATCGCATTCATACATATCAAGGGGATTTATGGATAAGTATAACTTGCCCACTAAGGTTCTTAGAACACCTATGCTAGTAAGCTCACCAAGAGCGGAGTATATGGCCAGTCAAGGATGTTTTCAAGTGCCATTGAGTATAGGTAGGCATGTGTTTCCCTCGGATTTAATCATTTTGGAATCACAAGGATTGGATGTAATTCTGGGTATGGATTGGCTGTCGATGTACGGAGGAAACATTGATTGCGCCAGTAAGACAATTTTGCTTACTACCCCAGAAGGGAGAAGGATCAAGTATGTATCCCGACATGTGCCAAAAGGGACTCAAGTAAATTGTTTAACAGGAGTTGTGCAGGAGGAGGTACCAGTGGTAAGGGATTTCCCTGAAGTATTTCCAGAAGAGTTGCCAGGCATGCCACCGGATAGAGATATTGAGTTTTTGATTGAGCTATTGCCAGGCACAGGGCCAATATCAAAGAGATCATACAGGATGCCTACAAAGGATTTGGTGGAGATTAAGAAGCAGATTAAGGAGTTACTGGATAAAGGTTACATTCGCCCAAGTTCGTCGCCTTGGGGATCACTAGTACTTCTAGTGGAGAAAAAGGATGGATCGTTAAGGATGGTTGTTGATTATCGAGGATTGAATGAAGTAACCATCAAGAACAAGTACCCACTACCAATGATCAATGATCTGTTTGATCGATTGCAAGGAGCTAAGGTATTTTCCAAGATCGATCTGTGATCAGGATACCACCAGTTGAAGATTCGAGAACAGGATATACCTAAGACAGCTTTTACCACCAGGTATGGGCTGTATGAGTATACCGTTATGTCATTTGGTCTGACTAATGCACCTGCCTATTTTATGAACATGATGAACGAAGTGTTTATGGAGTTCTTGGATAAGTTCGTCGTGGTGTTCATTGATGATATTCTGGTTTACTCGAAAAGTGAAGAGGAGCATAAGGAGCATTTGCGATTGGTACTTGAGAAGCTCAGAGAACATCAGTTGTATGCCAAGTTCAGCAAATGTGAGTTTTGGTTGAAGGAAGTAGGATTCCTCGGACACGTTATATCCGGAGAAGGTATATCAGTAGATCCCACTAAAGTTGATACCGTGACCAAGTGGGAGGCACCAGCCACAGTTGGCGAGATCCGATGTTTCCTTGGACTCGCAGGATACTACCGGAGATTTATTGAGAATTTCTCAAAGATTGCGAAGCCTATGACTGAGTTATTAAAGAAGGATACCAAGTTCATATGGACCGAGGAGTGTGAGGCTAGTTTCCAGGAGTTGAAGAAACGCTTGGTTACTTCACCAGTGTTGATTTTGCCAGACCAGACCAAGGATTATGAGGTGTATTGCGACGCTTCACGTCGAGGACTTGGAGCAGTGCTTATGCAGGAAGGGGGAGTTGTTTCATATGCCTTAAGACAACTAAAACCTCACGAGTTGAATTATGCTACGCATGATTTGGATTTAGCAGCCGTAGTGCATGCACTGAAAACATGGAGACATTTCCTCATTGGAAATCATTGTGAGGTGTACATGGATCACAAGAGTTTGAAGTACATTTTCACGCAGAAGGAGTTGAACCTCAGACAAAGGAGATGGTTGGAGCTCATCAAGGATTATGATATGAGATTGCATTACCATCCCGGAAAGGCTAATGTAGTAGCTAACGCATTGAGTCGCAAAAGCCATGTCAATACACTAATGACGGGAGAAATACCAAGGGAGTTAGCCGAAAATCTTCCTGAACTATGTTTGGAAATAGTTCCGAGAGGCTATGTAGCAGCATTGGAGATTCATTCAACTTTGATGGATAGGATCAGAGAAGCTCAGAAGACTGATAAGGAGATTGCCTCTATAAAGGAGAAAATGAGCGAAGGAAAGGCTAAAGGATTTCGTGAGGATGAGCATGACACCCTATGGTTTGAAGAGCGTGTTTATGTGCCCAATGACCCGGAGATCAGGAAGTTGATTCTGCAAGAGGCACACCATTCACCATATTCGATTCACCCAGGAACTACCAAGATGCATTTGGATTTGAAGGATATTTTCTGGCGGACCGGAATGAAGAAAGATATTGCGGAGTATGTAGCAGTTTGTGATGTATGTCAGAGAGTAAAGGCAGAGCATCAGAAGCCAGCAGGATTGCTACAACCATTGCCGATACCCGAATGGAAGTGGGATAAGTTAGGCATGGATTTTATCATGGGATTACCCAGGACTCGTTCAGGCTATGACTCGATTTGGGTTGTAGTTGATCGGTTGACGAAAGTAGCTCATTTCATCCCGGTAAAGACCACTTACACCAGTGCTAAGTTGGCAAAGATATACATGACCAGGATTGTATGCTTACATGGAGTTCCGAGGAGTATAGTATCAGATAGAGGAACCCATTTTACCTCAAAGTTCTGGAATCAGTTGCACGAAACTTTGGGTACCAGGCTAGAGTTCAGCACAGCTTTTCATCCACAGATAGATGGATAGACCGAGAGAGTCAATCAGATTTTGGAGGACATGCTGAGAGCTTGTGCGCTAGATTATGGATCTAGTTGGGACGAGAATTTGCCGTATGCAGAGTTCTCTTACAACAACAGCTATCAATCCATTTTAAAGATGGCCCCTTTCGAAGCCTTGTACGGAAGGAGGTGCAGGACACCGTTGACGTGGGATGAAGTTGGAGACCGCCAGTTGTTTGGACCTGACTTGATTAAGGAGTCTGAACAAAAGGTGAAATTGATTCGCGATAGGCTCAAGATAGCCCAGTCCAGACAGAAGAGTTATGCAGATTCTAAACGCAAGGAGACAGTTTAAGAAGTTGGAGATAGAGCTTATCTTCGAGTATCCCCACTTCGGGGAACAAAGCGCTTTGGTGTTAAAGGAAAGTTAGCGCCATGATTTGTAGGACCATACCGAGTATTGGAACGTATGGGAGAAGTGACCTACAAGTTGGAATTGCCTGAAGGATTGTCGGGAGTTCATGATGTGTTCCACGTTTCTCAGTTGAAGAAGTGCCACGCGGAGATGGCTGACATACCTTTGAGAGACACCGTGCCATTGGAAGCAATTCAGTTGGATAACGATTTGACCTATGAGGAGAAACCGGTTAAGATTCTAGAGTATGCCGGTCGAGTCACCCGCGGCAAGGTTATCAAGTTTTGCAAAGTTCAATGGAGCCACCACACGGAGGATGAAGCCACCTGGGAGCGAGAGGAAGAATTACTCAAGGACCACCCTCACCTATTTTCTAGCCAACCCGAATCTCGAGGGCGAGATTCATCTTAAGGGGAGTAGGTTTGTAACATCCCAAATTTTCAATTTGGATTGTTATACATTAGACCATCATTGCATATCATAATTTATTTGCTTTTGCTTTTGATCCTAAAAATTCCACACAACTCAAGGACCCACAGAGAGAGTTGGGGATTTCGTTATTTTCATATTTGAGTTTTCTCAAATTTTGCGAATAGGATCATTTGATTTTAATTATTTTATCATCAATTATTTCTATTACAAAAATATGAGAGAGGGAATAAAATGACTTTCCCAAAATAAAGAAATATTGAGGATTTAATAATAAAATCAAATAAGATTTTATTTCGGAGTTTTTCGGTATTTTATTGGAATTTAGGAAAAATGTGCGTTTTTCAAAATTGCATTTAGGCCCCAAATAAATGTTCACCTTGTGCGGCTTGATTTTAGAAGCCCGGGAAAATTTATTTCGGGATTTTGGAGTCCGTTTAGTATTTCTTTTATTTGTTTTTCAGCGCGGAATAATTAAAAAAAACGCGAACCGACTTTGGGCCGTACCCGAGCGGGACTCCGCCCGGGGGCAGCCTTTATAAGCCGCCCGACCCAAGCCGCCAGCCCACCGCGCCCGAAACCCTAATCAGCAGCCGCCGCCGGACCCGCCGCCCGAGGTCAACCTCGTTTTCGCCGCCTGTTTTTAAAAAAAAAAAGAAAAAAAGAAAGAAAAAAAGGAAAAAAAAGAGAAAAAAAAGTCGCGGTTTTTTTAGTTTCGGTTTTTTTAAATAGATCGGTTTTTCCGGTTTATTTATTTAGCAAGCGTTCATCCGTTCGTTCGTTCTAGCGAACGTTCGTCGTTTTTCTTTTTCTGGGATTAAATCCGCAATTTTTCTGATCGCGATTCCTGATCCGATTTTCGTTTTAGTATAACTTTTCGCTCGTTTATCGGAATCAGGCGATTCAAGCGCCTGGAGTTTCGTCTCGAAACCATCTATCCGTTAAACCAACTTAAACAAGTTTTTGCCACTGTAAAAATTGCCCTAGATCCATAATAGTAAATGAAGCTTGTTTCTTTTGCCGTTTGACTTTCGTAGCTTCATTTGATTTGATTCTTTTTGCAAACCGGAGTTCTTAAGTTGAACCTTCTGGTTAGATCTCTTATTTGAGTTTTACCCGTGCATTAGATGAATACTTATTGTATGCTTGTTTGTTTGTCCGCGATAGAATACCCGGAGTGCGCCGCCTGTTACTTCGAATCTCTAAGTTTCGCGGATCATCAGCAAGGCAAGTAACACTTTGATCATACCACCTACTACCCAGTTTTATTGCATTAGATCAATTCTCAAACATTGCATGATTATGATCTAATTAAATTGTGGGATGGGAAGTAGTTGAGGTAGTATCTATTACCTGTTGTATTATCAAACCTTTGGGAGTTACTTCTACGTTTGCCTATTATGCCATGCTATGCTAGTAGACGTGGATTGGATGAGTGATATCCATGACAGATGTGAGTTTGTTAATTAATGGTTTATCTAAGGTGGCAACTTAAACACACATCTGGGTGGATTGAGGTACCTGGGTATTCCAGGATTGCCTGTTTTTCTTTATGGACCGCCACCCAGGCCCAAAGGGATCATGAGATTTTTCATACTAGAAACTTCCGCGTGCAGCCACAAGCTATTATGGGCTCTAGCATAGTTGATTAAGTCGTGCGAACTCTTACAGGGTAGACTAGCAGATGTAGGGGAAAGTAGGTGTAACGGTCTATCCATCGTAAGGTGCTAGCGCTTCTGAAAGACTATGTCTCGGTCATCCGTTTCTCAAACACCATGTAGTGCGAGAAACCAAACGGAGGCGATCGAGTCTTGTGGGGAAAAGTGCGCAAACCTCTGCAGAGTGTATAAACTAATCATGGTTAGCCGTGTCCCCGGTTATGGACAGCTTGAGTATCTAGTACTTGGATTATCATGTGAATCTCAACATGTTACTCTAAAAATTAATTTTGTTGGGTTTTGTTTAATGATGATGCTTAATTGGGATTGAGGATGCTGTCAACCATTCTCAATGTTTAACAACTACCATGATAGTTAAATAAAATTTATTCCTTTGCAGTAGGGAAAGTTGTCTTTATGCAAAACGGTAACCATAGAGCTTTCCACCAGCCAAATATGCATACAGTATAGCTGTTTCATTCCATTACTCTCTATGTGTTACTTTGCCAGCATATTCCATGTGCTGACCCGTTTCGGGCTGCAACGTTAATGTTGCAGACTTTTCAGACGACCATTAAGGAGTTTTAGGTCGTGGTTCTATACTCAGTGATGCCGTTGGAGTTGATGGACTCACTTAGCTTCCAAGCCTTCCACTGTTATGGTTATTAGATGGCCTTAAGCCATATTTATTGTAATAAGTTCTCTATTGAGACACTCGATGTAATAAGTGTGTGATTGCTACTCTGTTATAAATCCTCCGAGTACTGTGTGGTGTCAGCATTACTGATCCAGGGATGACACCTGAGCACAGAGATCAGACTGTTTGAGGTCTGGTCGCTACATTTGCCAAAGAAGCAACTTAGTCGTACCTTTTCTTTTCCTCTTCTGTTTCCCTTCGGTGCCATCCTAGATCTCGGGACGAGATCCTCTTGTAGTGGTGGAGTGTTGTCACGCCCCAAGACTGGAGCTTCAGATGCCTTCCGAGGTTTTCGGGATTCGTCGTGTGATTTGTTTAGTTGATTTTATTCATCATTGCATCATGTGCATTGCATCATGTCATCATGCCATCATGTCATTTCTTTTCTTAACTCAACTAAATAAATGGCATGGATCTTTGATACATTTAAATCGAGGGAATTCACATGGTGTTTCTCTTCATAACATATCCTACCGATATTAGGGAGCTATATTAAATATTCCATATTCAGAATCACCCATAACACACGTGCAAAATATTTTCCATGTCTATTCCTCTTCAAGTTTGACCTTTAAACCTTGCTAATATTTCTCATCTCTTTTATCGAGGCTCCTCAAAAAAAATCTTAGCCCATTTAGAGTCCTTTCGAATGGGTTTCAAAATTCAAACATGTTGAATTAAATTCTGTTGGGGAACGTAGCATAAATTCAAAATTTTCCTACGTGTCACCAAGATCTATCTATGGAGTCATATAGCAACGAGGGAGGAGTGGATCTACATACCCTTGTAGATCGCGCGCGGAAGCATTCAAGAGAACGGGGTTGATGGAGTCGTACTCGTCGTGATCCAAATCACCGATGATCCTAGCGCCGAACGGACGACACCTCCGCGTTCAACACACGTACGGAGCAGCAACGTATCCTCCTTCTTGATCCAGCAAGGGGGAAGGAGAGGTTGATGGAGATCCAGTAGCACGACGGCGTGGTGGTGGAAGTAGCGGGATTCCAACAGGGCTTCTCCAAGCGCTGCGGGAGGAGGGAGATGTGTCATGGGAGGGAGAGGGATGCGCCAGGGCTTCAGTGTTGCTGCCCTCCCTTCCCCACTATATATAGGGCCAAGGGAGAGGGGGGCAGCCTTGGCCCTTCCTCCAAGGAAGGGTGCGGCCAAGGGAGGAGTCCATCCTCCCCAAGGCACCTAGGAGGTGCCTTCCCCCTTTAGGACTCTTCCTTTCCCTCTTCTCTTGGCGCATGGGCCTCTTGGGGCTGGTGCCCTTGGCCCATATAGGCCAAGGCGCACCCCCTACAGCCCATGTGCCTACCCGGGGCAGGTGGCCCCACCCGGTGGACCCCCGGGACCCTTTCGGTGGTCCCGGTACAATACCGGTGACCCCGAAACTTGTCCCGATGGCCGAAATAGCACTTGCTATATATAATTCTTTACCTCCGGACCATTCCGGAACTCCTCGTGACGTCCGGGATCTCATCCGGGACTCCGAACAACTTTTGGGTTACCGCATACTAATATCTCTATAACCCTAGCGTCATCGAACCTTAAGTGTGTAGACCCTACGGGTTCGGGAGACATGCAGACATGACCAAGATGACTCTTCGGTCAATAACCAACAGCGGGATCTGGATACCCATGTTGGCTCCCACATGTTCCACGATGATCTCATCGGATGAACCATGATGTCAAGGACTTAATCAATCCCGTATACAATTCCCTTTGTCTAGCGGTATGATACTTGCCCGAGATTCGATCGTCGGTATCCCGATACCTTGTTCAATCTCGTTACCGGCAAGTCTCTTTACTCGTTCTGTAACACATCATCCTGTGATCAACTCCTTGATCACATTGTGCACATTATGATGATGTCCTACCGAGTGGGCCCAGAGATACCTCTCCGTCACACGGAGTGACAAATCCCAGTCTCGATTCGTGCCAACCCAACAGACACTTTCGGAGATACCTGTAGTGTACCTTTATAGCCACCCAGTTACGTTGTGACGTTTGGCACACCCAAAGTATTCCTACGGTATCCGGGAGTTGCACAATCTCATGGTCTAAGGAAATGATACTTGACATTAGAAAAGCTTTGCAAGCGAACTACACGATCTTGTGCTATGCTTAGGATTGGGTCTTGTCCATCACATCATTCTCCTAATGATGTGATCCCGTTATCAACGACATCCAATGTCCATGGTCAGGAAACCGTAACCATCTATTGATCAACGAGCTAGTCAACTAGAGGCTTACTAGGGACATGGTGTTGTCTATGTATCCACACATGTATCTGAGTTTCCTATCAATACAATTCTAGCATGGATAATAAACGATTATCATGAACAAGGAAATATAATAATAACTAATTTATTATTGCCTCTAGGGCATATTTCCAACAGTCTCCCACTTGCACTAGAGTCAATAATCCAGTTCACATCGATATGTGATTAACACTCAAGGTCACATCCCCATGTGACTAACACCCAAAGAGTTTACTAGAGTCAATAATCTAGTTCACATTACCATGTGATTAACACTCGATGAGTTCTGGGTTTGAACATGTTATGCTTGTGAGAGATGTTATAGTCAACGGGTCTGAATCTTTCAGATCCGTATGTACTTCGCAAATCTCTAGGTCATATTATAAATGCTGCTTCCACGCTCCACTTGGAGCTATTCCAAATGGTTGCTCCACTATACGTATCCGGTTTGCTACTTAGAGTCATTCGGATAGGTGTTAAAGCTTGCATCGATGTAACCCTTTACGCCGAACTCTTTATCACCTCCATAATCGAGAAACATGTCCTTATTACTCCAAGGACAATTTTTGACCGCTATCTAGTGATCCACTCCTGGATCACCTTTGTACCCTCTTGCCAGACATGTGGCAAGGCACACATCAGGTGCGGTACTTAGCATGGCATACCGTATAGAGCCTATGACAAAAGCATAGGGGACGACCTTCGTCCTTCCTCTTTCTTCTGCTGTGGTCGAGCTTTAAGTCTTAACTTCATACCTTACAACTCAGGCAAGAACTCCTTCTTTGGCTGATCCATCTTGAACACCTTCAAGATCATGTCAAGGTATGTGCTCATTTGAAAGTACCATTAAGCGTTTTGATCTATCCTTATAGATCTTGATGCTCAATGTTCAAGTAGCTTAATCCAGGCTTTCCATTGAAAAACACTTTCCAAATAACCCTATATGCTTTCCAAAATTCTATGTCATTTCTGATTAACAACATGTCAACAACATATATTCATCAGAAATTCTATAGTGCTCCCACTCACTTCTTTGGAAATACAAGTTTCTCATAAACTTTGTATACACCCAAAATCTTTGATCATCTCATCAAAGCATACATTCCAACTACGAGATGCTTACTCCAGTCCTTAGAAGGATTGCTGGAGCTTTGCATATTTATTAGCATCTTTCAGGATTGACAAAAACTTTCCGGTTGTATCACATACAACCTTTCCTCAAGAAAATCGTCGAGGAAACAATGTTTTTTTTTGCATCCTATCTGCAAGATTTCACAAATAATGCAGTAATTGCTAATATAATTCCAACAGACTCTTAGCATCGCTACAAGTGAGAAAGTCTCATCGCAGTCAACTCCTTGAACTTGTCGGAAAACTTCTTAACGACAAGTTGAGCTTTCTTAATGGTGACATTTACCATCATTGTCCGTCTTCCTTTTAAAATCCATCTGTACTCAATAGCATTACGACCATCGAGCCGTTCTGCCAAAGTCTACACTTTGTTTTCATACATGGATCCTCTCTCGGTTTTATGGCCTCGAGCCACTTATCGGAATCCAGGCCCACCATCGCTTCTCCATAGCTCATAGGTTCATTGTTGTCTAGCAACATGACTTCCAAGACAGGATTACGTACCACTCTGAAGTAGTACGCATCCTTGTCATCCCACGAGGTTTGGTAGTGACTTGATCTGAAGTTTCATGATCACTATCATAAGCTTCCACTTCAGTTGGTGTAGGTGCCACAGGAACAACTCCTGTGCCCTTCCACACACTAGTTGAAGAGACGGTTCAATAACCTCATCAAGTCTCCACCATCCTCCCACTCAATTCTTTCGAGAGAAACTTTTCCTCGAGAAAGGACCCGAGTCTAGAAACAATCCCTTATTGCTTTCGAATCTGAGACAGGAGGTATACCCAACTGTTTTGGGTATCCTATGAAGATGCATTTATCCGCTTTGGGTTCGAGCTTATCAGCCTGAAACCTTTTCACATAAGCGTCGCAGCCCCAAACTTTTAAGAAATGACAGCTTAGGTTTCTCTAAACCATAGTTCATATGGTGTCATCTCATCGGAATGACGTGGTGCCCTATTTAAAGCGAATGTGGTTGTCTCTAATGCCTAACCCATAAACTATCGTGGTAATTCGATAAGAGACATCATGGTATGCATCATATCCAATAGGGTGCAGTTATGATGTTCGGACACACCATCACACTATGGTGTTCCAGGCTGTATTAGTTGTGAAACAATTTCCACAATGTCTTAATTCTGTGCCAAACTCGTAATTCAGATATTCATCTCTATGATCATATCATAGATATTTTATCCTCTTGTCACGACGATCTTTCAACTTCACCCTGAAATTACTTGAACCTTTCAATAATTCAGACTCGTGATTCATCAAGTAAATGTACTCAACATCTACTCAAATCATCTGTGAAGTAAGAACATAACGATATCCACTACATGCCTCAGCACTCATTGGATTGCACACATCAAAATGTATTACTTCCAACAAGTTGCTTTCTAGTTCCATTTTATGGAAAACGAGGCTTTCAGTTATCTTGCCCATGTGGTATGATTTGCATGTCTCAAGTGATTCAAAATCAAGTGAGTCCAAACGGTCCATTTGCATGGAGTTTCTTCATGCATATACACCAATAGACATGGTTTGCATGCCTCAAACTTTTCAAAAAAGAGTGAGCCCAAAGATCCATCAACATGGAGCTTCTTCATGCGTTTTATACCGATATGACTTACGTGGCAGTGCCATAAGTAGGTGGTACTATCATTACTATCTTATATCTTTTGGCATGAACATGTGTATCACTACGATCGAGATTCAATAAACCATTCATTTTAGGTGCAAGACCATTGAAGGTATTATTCAAATAAACAGAGTAACCATTATTCTCCTTAAATGAATAACCGTATTGCGATAGACATAATCCAATCATGTCTATGCTCAACGCAAACACCAATCTCGATGGTAGAGGGAGCGTGCGATGCTTGATCACATCAAGCTTGGGAAAAACTTCCAACACATATCGCCAGCTCACCTTTAGCTAGTCTCCGTTTACTCCGCAGCCTTTTATTTCGAGTTTACTAACACTTAGCAACCGAACCGGTATCTAATACCCTGGTGCTACTAGGAGTACTATTAAAGTACACATCAACACAATGTATATCCAATATACTTCTATCGACCTTGCCAGCCTTCTCATCTACCAAGTATCTAGGGTAATTCTGCTCCAGTGGCTGTTCCCCTTATTACAGAAGCACTTAGTCTCGGGTTTGGGTTCAACCTTGGGTTTCTTCACTAGAGCAGCAGCTGAATTGCCGTTTCATGAAGTATCCCTTCGTGCCCTTGCCCTTCTTGAAACTAGTGGTTTCACCAACCATCAACAATTGATGCTCCTTCTTGATTTCTACTTTTGTGGTGTCAAACATCGCGAATATCTCAAGGATCATCATATATGTCCCTGATATATTATAGTTCATCACGAAGCTCAAGCAGCTTGGTGGTAATGACTTCGGAGAACCATCACTATTTCATCTGGAAGATCAACTCCCACTTGATTCAAGCGATTGTTGTACTCAGACAATCTGAGCACAAGTTCAACAATTGAGCTTTTCTCCCTTAGTTTGCAGGCTAAGAAAATCGTCGGAGGTCTTATACCTCTTGATGTGGGCACGAGCCTGAAATCCCAATTTCAGCCCTCGAAACATCTCATATGTTTCGCGACGTTTCAAAACGTCTTTGGTTCCTCAACTCTAAACCGTTTAACTGAACTATCACGTAGTTATCAAAATGTGTATGTCAGATGTTCGCAACATCCACAGACGATGTTCGAGGTTCAGCACACTGAGCAGTGCATTAAGGACATAAGCCTTCTATGAAGCAATGAGGACAAACCTCAGTTTACGGACCTAGTCCGCATAATTACTACTATCAACTTTCAACCAAATTTTCTCTAGGAACATATCTAAACAGTAGAACTGAAGCGCGAGCTACGACATAATTTGCGAAGACCTTTTTACTATGTTCAGGATAATTAAGTTCATCTTGTGAACTCCCACTCAGATAGACATCCCTCTAGTCATCTAAGTGATTACATGATCCGAGTCAACTAGGCCGTGTCCGATCATCACGTGAGACGGACTAGTCATCATCGGTGAACATCTTCATGTTGATCGTATCTACCATACGACTCATGCTCGACCTTTCGGTCTCTTGTGTTCCGAGGCCATGTCTGTACATGCTAGGCTCGTCAAGTCAACCTAAGTGTTTTGCGTGTGTAAATCTGTCTTACACCCGTTGTATGTGAACGTTAGAATCTAACACCCGATCATCACGTGGTGCTTCGAAACAACGAACTGTCGCAACGGTGCACAGTTAGGGGGAACACTTTCTTGAAATTATTATGAGGGATCATCTTATTTACTACCGTCGTTCTAAGTAAACAAGATGCATAAACATGATAAACATCACATGCAATCAAATAGTGACATGATATGGCCATCATCACTTTGCTCCTCTTGATCTCCATCTTCGGGGCTCCATGATCATCATCGTCACCGGCATGACACCATGATCTCCATCATCATGATCTCTATCATCATGTCTTCATGAAGTTGTCTCATCAACTATTACTTCTACTACTATAGCTAACGGTTAGCAATAAAGTAAAGTAATTACATGACGTTTATGTTGACACGCAGGTCATAAATAAATTAAGACAACTCCTATGGCTCCTGCCGGTTGTCATACTCATCGACATGCAAGTCGTGATTCCTATTACAAGAACATGATCAATCTCATACATCACATATATCATTCATCACATCCTTTTGGCCATATCACATCACATAGCATACCATGCAAAAACAAGTTAGACGTCCTCTAATTGTTGTTTGCATGTTTTACGTGGCTGCTATGGGTTTCTAGCAAGAACGTTTTTACCTACGCAAAAACCACAACGTGATATGCCAATTGTTATTTACCCTTCATAAGGACCCTTTTCATCGAATCCGATCCGACTAAAGTGGGAGAGACAGACACCTGCTAGCCACCTTATGCAACTAGTGCATGTCAGTCGGTGGAACCAGTCTCACGTAAGAGTACGTGTAAGGTCGGTCCGGGCCGCTTCATCCCACAATGCCACCGAATCAAGATTGGACTAGTAACGGTAAGCATATTGAACAAAATCAACGCCCACAACTACTTTGTGTTCTACTCGTGCATAGAAACTACGCATAAACCTAGCTCATGATGCCACTGTTGGGGAACATAGCATAAATTCAAAATTTTCCTACGTGTCACCAAGATCTATCTATGGAGTCATCTAGCAATGAGGGAGGAGTGGATCTACATACCCTTGTAGATCGCGCGCGGAAGCGTTCAAGAGAACGGGGTTGATGGAGTCGTACTCGTCGTGATCCAAATCACCGATGATCCTAGCGCCGAACGGACGGCACCTCCGTGTTCAACACACGTACGGAGCAGCGATGTCTCCTCCTTCTTGATCCAGCAAGGGGGAAGGAGAGGTTGATGGAGATCCAGTAGCACGGCGGTGTGGTGGTGGAAGTAGCGGGATTCCAACAGGGCTTCGCCAAGCGCCGCGGGAGGAGGGAGATGTGTCATGGGAGGGAGAGGGAGGCGCCAGGGCTTCAGTGTTGCTGCCCTCCCTTCCCCACTATATATAGGGCCAAGGGAGAGGGGGGGGCGCAGCCTTGGCCCTTCCTCCAAGGAAGGGTGCGGCCAAGGGAGGAGTCCATCCTCCCCAAGGCACCTAGGAGGTGCCTTCCCCCTTTAGGACTCTTCCTTTCCCTCTTCTCTTGGCGCATGGGCCTCTTGGGGCTGGTGCCCTTGGCCCATATAGGCCAAGGCGCACCCCCTACAGCCCATGTGGCCCCCCGGGGCAGGTGGCCCCACCCGGTGGACCCCCGGGACCCTTCCGGTGGTCCCGGTACAATACCGGTGACCCCGAAACTTGTCCCGATAGCCGAAATAGCACTTCCTATATATAATTCTTTACCTCCCGACCATTCCGGAACTCCTCGTGACGTCCGGGATCTCATCCGGGACTCCGAACAACTTTCGGGTTACCGCATACTAATATCTCTATAACCCTAGAGTCACCGAACCTTAAGTGTGTAGACCCTACGGGTTCGGGAGACATGCAGACATGACAGAGATGACTCTTCGGTCAATAACCAACAGCGGGATATGGATACCCATGTTGGCTCCCACATGTTCCACGATGATTTCATCGGATGAACCACGATGTCAAGGACTTAATCAATCCCGTATACAATTCCCTTTGTCTAGCGGTACGATACTTGCCCGAGATTCGATCGTCGGTATCCCGATACCTTGTTCAATCTCGTTACCGGCAAGTCTCTTTACTCGTTCCGTAACACATCATCCCGTGATCAACTCCTTGATCACATTGTGCACATTATGATGATGTCCTACCGAGTGGGCCAAGAGATACCTCTCCGTCACACGGAGTGACAAATCCCAGTCTCGATTCGTGCCAACCCAACAGACACTTTCGGAGATACCTGTAGTGTACCTTTATAGCCACCCAGTTACGTTGTGACGTTTGGCACACCCAAAGTATTCCTACGGTATCCGGGAGATGCACAATCTCATGGTCTAAGGAAATGATACTTGACATTAGAAAAGCTTTAGCAAGCGAACTACACGATCTTGTGCTATGCTTAGGATTGGGTCTTGTCCATCACATCATTCTCCTAATGATGTGATCCCGTTATCAACGACATCCAATGTCCATGGTCAGGAAACCGTAACCATCTATTGATCAACGAGCTAGTCAACTAGAGGCTTACTAGGGACATGGTGTTGTCTATGTATCCACACATGTATCTGAGTTTCCTATCAATACAATTCTAGCATGGATAATAAACGATTATCATGAACAAGGAAATATAATAATAACTAATTTATTATTGCCTCTAGGGCATATTTCCAACAAATTCAACATGTGCGAATCTTTTGTTCTCCAAAAATCCTCTTGCCATTTTATTTAAATTCCTCACATTTTTGCGAGTCCGGGAAAATTATCCGCGTGTCCAACTTCTTCCCCTAACCTCCCTTTCTTTTCTTTCTTATCTCTGTTTTCTTTTTTTTCTTTAGAGTCAGCGAGAGAGAAGAGAGAGCCCACCTCCCTGGCCATTTGCACCTCTCGGCCCAAGGCCTCCCGCGGCCTCCTAGGCCCAGCCGCCGCTACAACCCTAGCCTCGCTCAACCTCTCTCCCTCTCGATCACCTCCTTCCTCCTGGCGCCGCCACACACGCATAGAGAGAGGGGCAGCGCCAGAACCCCGCGCCCGATCCCCTGGTGTTGTGCTCGATCCCCGTGTCTCTCCCTCACCATCTCCCCCGCGCCGCCAGCGGATCCCCTCTCCTCGCCCTTCCATCTTCCCCCGCCGATGTCGCCGGCGGCCACCCCGGCCAGCCTCTGGTCACCAGCAGGCGACCTTGTCGCCCCCTGGTTCTCCTCCTAGCCTCATGCCCGAGCTTCCCGTCCAAGAGCACCACGCCGGCCGCCCGCTCGTGTCCTCCTCGCACTGGATCCGACGAGTCCAAGTGCCGCCGTTCCCGCGTTGCTGCAGCGCCTCCCTCCTGCCGCGAGCTCCACCTCCCATGGCTGCCGCCGCCGTCCTGCCTACCCCACTGGAGCGCCCCGCCGCCTTGGGTCTCCTCCGCCCGGGTCCTCTCGCGTCACCACCCGCAGGTTCCAGCATTGCCTCGAGTGCCCCCGCGCCCCTACATTGAGCCACCAGGGCGTGGGTCGACGGATGCCGCCTCCTTTGCACGAGCTCGCCTCCGCCTCTACTTCTGTTGCTGCTCAGCCCTGCTTCGCCTTGCCACCACGAGCACCGGATGCTCCGGTGAGCCCGCGCCAGCCAGCAACCTCCTGCTGCCCTTGCCCCATGCTTCTACCACTCCTACGAGCACCCCATTTGTGAAACCTGCCGCCGTCGGAGGTGACTAGTTCATCGTGTCCTTTTGAACGCTATCAACCGAGGCCTTTTTGGTGTTGTTTTGGATCTCACCAAGGCCTTCTTGTTCTTGGGTTTTCGGCAAGCAACATGAGGACCGAGGACTCAGAGCAACCGGTCCTTCAAGTTTTTCAGAGACCACGCGGAGTCGCCAAGTACCCCGACACCCGGAGCCCCTTGGAAACGTCAAGTTCGACTACCGTAGCACCGAAGACCTTGGATGCCCGAACGAGTGCTGACCGAAACGCCTAAGTACCACTACTTCCACGACGACCGTTGTCCGCCAAGTACACCTTCGGACACCAAGTTCCTCTTCAAAACGTACGACTACTCGGTGTTGCATCAAGTACCCCAATGGCCGGAGCCCTCGGATCCGTCAAGTTCGTCTACGAACCGAGAACAACTACCGTCTCCAAAGAACCGTGTAACGGAACCGTCAAGTTCGACTATGACTCGTGTACGACTACACGGGATTCCTCGGACGCAAAGTTCAACGATGCATCAAGTTCCTCGCCGTGACCCCGAACATCTACAGAAACTCGCACAACGATAAACATGTACCACTACCATCGCCGAGATCGCGAGAACCTCTACCGTCGACCCTAGAGCATGCGAGAACGACTACTTCCACTACGAACGTCCCGAAAACGTCTACTTACCCTACACCGCATCGAACTCGAATCGCTCCGATAACGCACGCTTTGAAGGTATAACCCCGAGATGACCACCCGTGAACGAATGCATGTGTGATGTATGAGATGCTCATGCTTGCTCCGTGCTCGAATTGTCGGTGCATGTTGCCCCCCTTTTGCCTTGTCACCGTCGTCGACCCGTGGGAACCCAGTAACCGGGATCACCCCACCATCTTTTGCACGCTCCCGTCACACTTCCTTTGAACTGATATCTCCATGAGCTACCGGAACCGTTATGTTGTCGGGGCATCATTTTTGGAATTGTTGCCGTGGCACCCCCTTCGTTTCCGCCACGTTGACAAATGCCTTATATCTTATCATGTCAACATTTTCTTAAAATTGCATAAACCTGAACATGTCATCCGCATCATGTTAACAACATTAAGATGTTTAAAACTGTTGTTTGCTTTAAATTGCTAATGCACATGAGGATATACCGGAATTGTTGTTTGATGTTTCCGGCCTCATTTAAAATGCCTAACTATGTTTCCACTCATGTTTCACCTCTTGCCATGTTAACCAACCTTTAATATTGTTGAGTACCTAACCGGGAGTGAACTAAATAATTGATGTGGTGTTCCGTCAATATGCAACTCGTTGCATATTGAGCTCCACTTAATTTGTAGGATTGCTTGTGCACTTTGCCATGCCATGCCTCATTAATCCGGACATGCATCATACTTGATTGTGCATCATGCCATGATTATGTGATGGTTGTTTACTATGTTGTGCTTCTTTCCGGTGTTGCTTCTTCGGGTTGGTTCCGATAACATCGCGTTTGTGAGGAACCGTTCAACTACGTCCGTTTGTCTTCTTCATGGACTTGTTCTTCTTCCTTGCGGGATTTCAGGCAAGATGACCATACCCTCGAAATCACTTCTATCTTTGCTTGCTAGATGCTCGCTCTTTTGCTATGCCTATGCTGCGATACCTACCACTTGCTTATCATGCCTCCCATATTGTCGAACCAAGCCTCTAACCCACCTTGTCCTAGCAAACCGTTGTTTGGCTATGTTACCGCTTTGCTCAGCCCCTCTTATAGCGTTGTTAGTTGCAGGTGAAGATTGAAGTTTGTTCCTTGTTGGAACATGGAGATGTTGTTCCTTGTTGGAACATCTTTACTTGTTGGGATATCACAATATCTCTTATCTAATTAATGCATCTATATACTTGGTAAAGGGTGGAAGGCTCGGCCTTATGCCTGGTGTTTTGTTCCACTCTTGCCGCCCTAGTTTCCGTCATATCGGTGTTATGTTCCCAGATTTTGCATTCCTTACACGGTTGGGTTATAATGGGAACCCCTTGACAGTTCGCCTTGAATAAAACTCCTCCAGCAATGCCCAACATTGGTTTTACCATTCGCCACCTAGCCTTTTCTTTCCCTTGGGTTCTGTAGACTCAAGGGTCATCTTTTTTTAACCCCCCCCCCCCCCCCCCCCGCCCCCCCGGGCCAGTGCTCCTCTGAGTGTTGGTCTGACCGAGTAGACTGCGGGGCCACCTCGGGGCAACTTGAGGGTTGGTTTTACTCGTAGGATGTCTCATCTGAGTGTGCCCTGAGAACGAGATATGTGCAACTCCTATCGGGATTTGTCGGCACATTCGGGCGGTGTTGCTGGACTTGTTTTTACCATTGTCGAGGATGTCTTGTAACCTGGATGCCGAGCCTGATCGGATTGTCTTGGGAGAAGGAATATCCTTCGTTGACCGTGAGAGCTTGTGATGGGCTAAGTTGGACACCCCTGTAGGGATTTTGAATTTTCGAAAGCCGTGCCCGCGGTTATGGGCAGATGGGAATTTGTTAATGTCTGGTTGTAGAAAACCTGAAGTTGATCTTAATTAAAATACATCAACCGTGTGTGTAACCGTGATGGTCTCTTCTCGGCGGAGTCCAGGAAGTGAACACGGTGTTGGAGTAATGTTTGACGTAGGTTGTTCTAGGATCACTTCTTGATCGTAGTTGTTCGACCGTGCCTTTGCTCTCTCTTCTCGCTCTCATTTGCGTATGTTAGCCACCATATATGCTAGTCGCTTGTTGCAGCTCCACCTCATACCTTTTACCCTTTCTATAAGCTTAAATAGTCTTGATTGCGAGGGTGTGAGATTGCTGAGTCCCCGTGACTCACAGATACTTCCAAAACCAGCTTGCAGGTGCCGAGGATACCGTGTAGATGACACAACCAAGCTCAAGGAGGAGCTTGATGAAGATCTTGTCCTTTGTGTTGTTTCGTTCTAGTTGATCAGTAGTGGAGCCCAGTTGGGGTCGATCGGGGACCTTGTCGCATTTTGGGTTCTTCTTTTATTTTGGTTCCGTAGTCGGACCTTGATTGTATTTGGATGTTGTAATGCTGTATTCATGTATTTGTGTGAAGTGGCGATTGTAAGCCAACTATGTATCTTTTCCCCTATTGTATTACATGGGTTGTTTGCGAAGATTACCTCACTTGCGACATTGCTTTCAATGCGGTTATGCCTCTAAGTCGTGCTTCGACACGTGGGAGATATAGCCGCATCGAGGGCGTTACAACGCTGCCTTGATGGTGTGGCACACCGCTCATTTTGCCACGCCGATCCTTTGCATTGTTGTGGGTGGATAGCCATTGGGGAGAGCACCACTCATCCACCAATGCCTCCCAACAATCCAGCCTTTCCGCACACCATCTCGGGGGCACCTAAGTTAAGTAAGAGAAATTTGAGCGCTACGCCTACGAATCAAATCAAGGAAACTAAATACAAGGCCTTAAGAATAGGTAATTACCTTCATGTACTTCTTCTTACTCAGATACTTTGTGTGGCACTTCGACTTGGACATCCTAATACCAATTGAGGCGAAGTAGTCTCGAGTAGCCTGCGTCCGAGCCCCGTTCCGCTAGTTTTGAAGTAGCCGCCCGCACTCGGCTTCGATAACCCAAGCCGCGGCCTCCTCTTGTCCCTCAGCACACCTATAAAAGGTCTGCAATCAAACAAGAAAACATGGATTAGTACAGTCACTAGGGTTGCCAATCAAACAAGAAAACACAACGTAGACGAGAGAGGAAAAATTACCCAAAACGTCTGGATCACAACGTCAGCCACCGTGTGGCATTCGACACCGCCGATCCTCTCCCCCGGCGGGGCCGGGGCAGCCATGTAGTGCTCCCAGGTCATTCCTAGCTCTGGAACCTGGCCCTCACCTGGCAACATGACCCATCCCGGAAAGCTCTGGCGACAAATCACACCAGGGACTGTGTTGGGCCTGCGGACACCACGACCGTGTTTCCAAGACCCGTAGTATGACAAGGCTAACACATTATATATTCGAAGAACCGTGACGGAAAAAGTTTAAAAAAGAGTAAATGCACTTACTTCACCCCATCAGGCATAATCGACCACCTCTGGTCAGGGGTCGCCGGGGTGGGCGGGAGCTTTGTACCACCACGCTGGTAGACATTGCCCCCCTCAACCAGCTCACTCTCACTATAGCTATCAGAACTATAGCCACCCTCGTCACCATCAGCGTGGCCACTCGACTCGGCCAGTCCCCCAATCGGTTCGGCTGCGATGTAGCCTGATCCAGAGTCTCGTGGGACGAAGCGTCTGGGACCGGAGTCTCGTGGGGCGAAGGCTCGTCGGCCCGAGGCTCGTGGACCAGGGTCCGAGACGGGTCCACCTCAGGCGGCTCCATGTCAGACGGAGCAGCCATGTGGTCAGGTGAATCAGCTGAGGGTGGCGGCGAGGAAGGCGTAGTGGCAGCCTTTCCACCTCTCCCGCCGCCACGTCCACCTCTACTAGCCTTCTCCTTCTTCTCCCCCCGACCTCTCCCGGCCAAAGAAGAAGCGACCGCCGGTGGTATCTGCATACTGAGATCTAGCGCTCTCCGGAGGGTCTGGGGTGGAATGGAACTACCCCTCCCACCACGCGCCGAGAAAGGAGCCTCGGAGCGCTCTCGACCCGCGCCCACCATCTGTCAACACCTGCAATGACAAAGAGTAAATGAAATTAGTACAACATAAAAAAAAGAATACCTGACATGAATAATAATATGTATATAATTTAAGTGTATCATCATCATGAACATAAAAAAATGGAATACCTAACATGAACTATAATATTAATCTTCATCGTCTATATATGCTTCGGGGTCAATAAATGTGAAAAGCCTGCTACATAATCCTCAAAACATCTATAAGCATATCCTAAATCTTGGCTGCATGCATGTGTTTTTTGGAAGTCTAAGAAGAAAAAACTAGCATGCCTTTTAGTGTGCACTTAAATAGTCTGTCCGCTGTACAATGTGATTTTTTTCCAGTAGGGGTATAAGCGAGAACTCATAGACATCTTACCTTGGGCAAGAAGTGCTCAAGCGAGGAAACGACAGTGGCCAAGGCTGGATCAAGCCCAATCTCCTCCTTTGCCTCCCTTAATGATGTTGCTGCATCATCAGCATCACCCTCCTATGCCTTTCCTCCGGGCAATGCAACCTCCCCTGCAAATCTCAAGTGGAGAAAACAAAGTCAGATAGGGTTTATCCAGCTCGTGTCTAGGTTGGTATCTATTTGTGAACCTGGTTGTTCAAATATAAAAGCTAAGGCAAGCCAAACCAGCACTAAACAGAAAAAGCTAGGTTAAAAATCCTCTTAAAATTAGGGAGTGTCTATTTAGTACTTGATTGTTTTTCAATTTGGTAACATTCACATTTCCTGGCAAATAAACGGAGGACACTTGTATGTCCAAAAAACCCCACCCCGGCGACTGTATGCTTTCTATTTCTAAAAAATGGGTCGAGCTAGACTGTCACTCGGTTTCAACTAAACCTGAACCACAAATACCCTGGACCATGGCGAACAACTGCCCATCAGCTTGCGACCCACCAAACAGCCAAACATTGAGGGAAATCCCAGGAAGATCACCAGGTCAGAAACACTTCTACTTACTATATAGTAATAAAATCTGGGGAAATATTAGTATATTAAATTAGAAACAAACAGGATACTCTAGAAATTACAGAAACTTTGAAGTCTAGAATGAAGAAATACAGTGGCGAAAAATCATAGAACCTACACTATAATCCTGAGGTAGCTGAAAATTATACTGCAGACTCAATATTAGTGAAAGCATGCACAAAAATACAAAAGAATGTGTGCACCTAATATCATAAAAACATTCATAGCCTACACATTGTGTTGACAAAGTAAATGACACTGAAAATTATCAAGAATTATAGTGCAAAAGAGTCCAAGAACACCTACAAATTACATCCCAAGATTTACACTAGCAGAATTTGCCAACTTACACTGCAACTGCCTAGCAATTACTTTGTAATGTAGCCCTTTCTTCATTAAAATTAAAATACCTCGCTATAAATAGAAGAAGGCAATAGATGATATACGCCTGTCCTGCTTTGTATGCAATCGATGTTGAGCACAATCCAACTTGCAAACCTCGGAAAAGATTCATCTTTTTCTGAATGTATATCACGATTATGCGTACATATGTAGTTTTATATCAAGAAACAGTAAGAAGAGAATTTTGTCAATTTTGGTTGAATTCCAATTACAACTTCGACTGCAAGTCTGAACATTATTTTTTGAAAAGGGGGAAGACCCCGACCTCTGCAAGTCCGAACATGGACATGAGAAACTCAAAATTGCAAAAGAAGAGACTCGACGCAAACACACCTTTCCCGACACGACAATCAATTTCTTGCAGATTTCAGAAGATTTTTAACACTATATATCTTGCTTTCAGTTCATCAACTTCTTTTGATCACATACAAAAGATGTTTCTCTGAAAGATTTTCAGAGGCCTATATCCCATCCTACCAGTTTCTGATGGGAATTCAACCTAACTGCATAATTTGACATGGGGACCTGCAAGTCCGTGTATAGATGTGAACCCTAGCATCACAGTTACTGTGCATGTTCTGCTCAGAAATAGAGAAAGGATTACATCATCATTGTAGAATGTCCTTAGTGGACTACTCACCAATACATATATATGCAGGTTCAGTATCATGCTCAAAACTTGTAACAAAGGCCAAGTTTGAAACCTCGTATGGATGAAAACATGTAAAGAGGTGTTCAGCGAAGACATGTAAAGATTTTCATGACAGCATACTACCAACTTGTCTCCCGAGTTGATTTAGAGAGCAAATCAAATAATGATAATTCGATTAAATGATGAACAAAGCACATGAACAAAGGACGGGTGAGTCTAGTCTATCATCAGCATGAGCATTCTCTACATCTCACAGAGAATAGATGAAGAACCCCAAACCGAGTTCATCTTGTACTAAAAACTTGTAAATCATGACATAGTGTTGTACATTTGCACCTTTTTCGTGTGGAAGGGCGGACGCAGGGGCCTGGCTCGGTGGATGGCGCAGTGGCGGGGAGGGCCGTAGGGAGGGGCCGGCGCCGCGGCCTAGCTCGGTGGAGGGGCGGGCTGCGGTGGCGGGGACGGCCCCGGGGCACGCCGCGGTGGCCGGAAGGGCCGCGGGGAGGGGGCGGCGCCGCGGCCTGCAACGATGGAGGGGCGGGCGCAAGGGCGGGTTGTGGTGGCGGGGAGGGTCGGGGGAGGGCTGCGGTGGCGGGCTGGCGGCGGTGCTGGGCGGTGGCGGGGAGGGGCGGCGTCGGGAACGCGGGGCTGGGTGGTGGCTGGGAGAGGTGGGGAGAGAGAGAGGGGTGGGGCCGGGCTGGGGGAGAGAGAGAGGGGTTGGGCCGGGCTGGGAGAGAGAGGGGGGGTGGGACCGGGCTGGGAGAGAGGGGAGGAGATTTTTTTTGTGAAGAAGAGAGGGGAGGAGATAGTCCCACTTCTTTTCCATCAGCCAACGGATGGCAAAGACCCACATCTTTGCCATCAGCCAGCGGATGGAAAAGCCCCACCTCTTTGCCATCAGCCAGCTGATGGCAAAGAATCTTTGCCGTCAGCTGGCAGATGGCAAAGAGGTGGGGCTAGTGGGCCGTTAGAGCTCCGTCATCCACTGGGCCCCACCCACTTCTTTGCCATCTGCTCGCAGACGTCAAAGATGTGGGTTGATTGGCCGTTATAGCACTGGACCCCACCCACCTCTTTGTCGTCTGCCAGCGGACGACAAAGATTCTTTGCCATTGGCTGGCAGATGACAAAGAACTAGCTGATGGCAACCAGGTTCTTTGCCATCTGCCAGTTCTTTGTCGTCCGTTTTTTGTAAGCAGATGGCAAAGACGTTCTTTGCCATCCGCTGGCAGACGGCAAAGAACTGACTGATGGCAAATTCTCTGTTTCCAGTAGTGAGTACCAATACTATTAATAGTACCCCCATGTAAATATTAGTGGTCCGAGCACTGTAACAATAGTTAGACCGATTGTATGCCCTTGCTTGATTGATTGATTGATATGATATGATTGTGTTTGTCTCATGTGCATATGGGTAGTGCTTTCTCATTAGACCTCATTCTATTATAATCTCTTCCCTCTAAACACATCAGATGCCTCCGAGACGTGACCTCGGTTTTGCTTTCCCACCAGAGCTCACTCAGTTGATCCAGCAGCAGAATGCCTTGATGCAGTTGTTAGTTCAGAACCAAGGCAACAACAACAACAACCCACCGCCGCCACCACCAGTTGACAACTTAGCTCGTTTTCTGAGGCTGCAGCCGCCGGTGTTTTCCAGTAGCACCGAGCCAATAGTTGCTGATGATTGGCTACGCAGGATTGGAAGGGAGTTGACCACTGCCGATTGCACAGATGCTGAGAAGGTGCATTTTGCTGCACACCAATTGGATGGACCAGCAGCCGCATGATGGGAGAATTACACAACCACTTTTCCTATAGCCAAAGTCACCTGGGAGCAGTTTCAGCAAGCATTCCGCACAGCCCACGTATCCACTGGAGCTATGAGCATGAAGAAGCGTGAGTTTCGCAACTTACGCCAAAGGAACCGTACTGTAGGCCGGTACGTGGAGGAGTTTAGTAAGTTATCCCTCTATGCTCAAGATGATGTGGCCACTGATGAAGCTATGCACCTAGGGTATGGTCATGGATCTGTCCGAGATACCCTCCCCAAGGACATCTCTAAAGGAACCAGGAGCATTCGAAGAAAAATCATCATCCACTCGACCATGAAGCTATGTTCCACTCGACAGTCTCGAAGACACTCAACCGTATGGACAATCACTCGACTACCAGAAGATCTAGAGCCACTCCACTCTGCAATGGTCGGGAATTAAGTCATAGCTTTAAGGGTCATTATGTATCTTTATGGCAGGTGTTACCAGTAACGTCCCCATATTTATGCGCCTTAAACCCTTTGTAACTGAGGGATACATCTGCTAGTCTACCCTATAAGAGTTCGCACGACTTAATCAACTATGCTAGAGCCCATAATAGCTTGTGGCTGCACACGGAAGTTTCTAGTATGAAAAATCTCATGATCCCTTTGGGCCTGGGTGGCGGTCCATAAAGAAAAACAGGCAATCCTGGAATACCCAGGTACCTCAATCCATCCAGATGTGTGTTTAAGTTGCCACCTTAGATAAACCATTAATTAACAAACTCACATCTGTCATGGATATCACTCACCCAATTCACGTCTACTAGCATAGCATGGCATAATAGGCGAACGTAGAAGTAACTCCCAAAGGTTTGATAATACAACAGGTAATAGGTACTACCTCAACTACTTCCCATCCCACAATTTAATTAGATCCTAATCATGCAATGTTTGAGGATTGATCTAATGCAATAAAACTGGGTAGTAGGAGGTATGATCAAAGTGTTACTTGCCTTGCTGATGATCCGTGAAACCTAGAGATTCGAAGTAACAGGCGGCGCACTCCGGGTATTCTATCGCAGACAAACAAACAAGCATACAATAAGTATTCATCTAATGCACGGGTGAAACTCAAATAAGAGATCTAACCAGAAGGTTCAACTTAAGAACTCTGATTTGCAAAAAGAATCAAATCAAATGAAGATACGAAAGTCAAACGGCAAAAGAAACAAGCTTCGTTTACTATTCTGGATCTAGAGCAATTTTTACAGTGGCAAAAACTTGTTTAAGTTGGTTAAACAGATAGAGGGTTTCGAGATGAAACTCCAGGCGCTTGAATCGCCTGATTCCGATAAACGAGCGAAAAGTTATACTAAAACGAAAATCGGATCAGGAATCGCGATCAGAAAAATCGTGGATTTAATCCGAGAAAAAGAAAAACGATGAACGTTCGCTAGAACGAACGAACGGACAAACGCTCGCTAAATAAATAAACCAGAAAAACCGATCTATTAAAAAAACCGAAACAAAAAAACCGAAACAAAAAAAACCGCGACTTTTTTTCTTTTTTTATTTAAAAAAACAGGCGGCGGGTCCGGCAGCGGCGGCGGCTGATTAGGGTTTCGGGCGCGGTGGGCTGGCGGCTCGGGTCGGGCGGCTTATAAAGGCTGCCCCCGGGCGGAGTCCCGCTCGGGTACGGCCCAAAGTCGGTTCGCGTTTTTTTTAAATTATTCCGCGCAGAAAAACAAATAAAAGAAATACTAAACGGATTCCAAAAATCCCGAAATAAATTTTCCCGGGCTTCTAAAATCAAGCCGCACAAGGTGAACATTTATTTGGAGCCTAAATGCAATTTTGAAAAACGCACATTTTTCCTAAATTCCAATAAAATGCTAAAATCTTATTTGATTTTATTATTAAATCCTCAATATTTCTTTATTTTGGGAAAGTCATTTTATTCCCTCCCTAATATTTTTTAATAGAAATAATTGATGATAAAATAATTAAAATCAAATGATCCTATTCGCAAAATTTGAGAAAACTCAAATATGAAAATAACGAAATCCCCAACTCTCTCCGTGGGTCCTTGAGTTGCGTGGAATTTCTAGGATCAAAACCAAAAGCAAATAAATTATGATATGCAATGATGGTCTAATGTATAACATTCCAAATTGAAAATTTGGGATGTTACAGCAAATGAGTGAAACCAAAGAACCTCGCGAGGTTGAACAAATTGAAAGAAAGAATACAATGAAGATGAACAAAGTTGAAAACACTCCGTTAGAAAAGAGGAACAAGGAACATCACGAGAGCCCTCTAGGTTGAAAGACATGAGAAAAGGGTTGCAATGGGCAAGAAGTACATGCAAGCACTCCGGTAGAACGAGATGTACAAGGAACGATAAGGATCAATTACGACAACACTCCGATTGAAAAGTGATAAGCAACTTGATAAGATGAAAAAGAATTTGAGTAGAGGGCACAACACTCCGGTTAAATGGATAAGCACGAAAAGAACACGATCCTGACAAAACAAGAAGATGGGTTGAAGCGAGCAACATCACAATGCCTCCGGAAGAAATGAGAGGATGGAATGGAATGAACGGAGGAGAAAACAACATCTTCTACCTCAAATGAGCTTGAAAATCATCTTTAGGAGAAGGGTCGAACGTATTTGTTGGGAAACCAACAATGAAAAGAGCAAGGTTGTAGTCGGCTTATGGAGAACATCTCAAAACTATGAGGTGAAATTCCGCCACTAACGGAAATAATAGATTGGATTGATATGAATCAGGAGACGAGAAACTTATTTCACCGGGAGGATAAATGAAGAACTGTCAGGACCCCGATTCCAAGTCACATCGATCTAGCCGGTAACACCTCATATCACTTTGCGGGCTCACGCACGGTATTCCCACGGGTGTCGCCTTACCATGGCCCGGGACCGTTTGCGCCTTTTGGCTCACGTATATGATAATGTCGCTAGCATCCATATGACAGAGAACTCGGGCCGACATGGCTAGTCGTGAACCCAAAGCGGCACTAACCTATGGGGACAGGCATACATGAATCACATCGAGCATGTCGATCAGCAGCGTGTGAATCCGGGCTGTAGCACTGGGCTAACAGGACTCCGGGAACCCGGGCTGTAGCAGGCTAGGCAGGACTCCGGATGTCACCGCGTGACATTTCCCCGAAGGGACAGACACAGGAACGAAGTGAAACACATGCCGGCCAGTCAAGTGATCTGAGCAGTAGTGCTGGGCTAGCAGGACTCCGATGAACCGGGCTGTAGCTGACTACTATGGCTCAAGGAAGCACTGGACTACATTTCCTCATAAGAGAGGCTGCCAAGGATAAACAACTAGATTGTCGGATCCCACACATACCAAGCATTTCAATCATACACACAATATGCTCGATATGTGTAAATACAACATGGCATCACAACATAACTCTACGACTCAAAGTATTTATTCATTAGGCTCCGAGGAGTGAGATATTACAAACATGGGTCTTATGACCCAACACACAGAGCATACAAGCAACAAGCACATGCGGAAGCTTAACTTGTCTGAGTACAGACAACTACAAATGAAGAAGCCTGAGAAGCCTGACTATCTACCAGATCCTGCCAAGGGTACAAGATCGTAGCTGAGGTATCAAGCTAAACGTCGAAGTCCACGCGAAACTACTAGCAAGACTGACGTCTCTCTGCAAAACATAAAATAGGCAAATGTGAGTACAAATGTACCCAGCAAGACTTACATCAGAACTAGCTACATATGCATCGGTATCAACAAGGGGGGGTGGTGGAGTTTAACTGCAGCAAGCCAGCTTTGACTCAGTGGCTAACCTGAACTACGACTGCAAGCAACTCTTTTGAGGTGGCGCACACGAGTCCACAAATTCACCATTCAATACACCACTATGGATCCGCTCCCGTCTCCCTACGAGAAGGCCATCCATAGCACTCACACTTATCTTGCGAGTTTTAGAGTATCCACTTTCACTTGTCTATGAACTATGCAAGGGGTCCAAGTTTCCATATCCGAGGAATCCGGCTATTCGAATAGATAATGTTAACCCTGCAGGGGTGTACTTCTTCACACACGCTCCCACCACTTACCACCATATACACGTCATGTATCTCGGCAACCTTCAAGCGGAAGCCTGGCGAGGGTGTCGGCCACGGCCTACCTAAACACATAAGTCTCTAGTCCAGGTTTATCGCCTATCCAGGTTCCATCCGCAGGGAGTCCGGCCGAGGTTTCCACATACGGCCCCGAACGATGTGAACAGGGTTCCCGAGACACCAAACGGGTGCCCGGTACACCGTGCCACGGTGTATCTACTGCAACATAGCCCACCCCTAGGGTCAGCGCTACGCACGGCCGCCAACACATAACCTACAAACACCAGAAACTAGTTGCAACTCCTGGACAGAGTACTAGGGTGATTAAGAAGCCGAGAGGGTCAATTAAGGATCCCAATGAGTGGTAGTAGCTGTTTATGGATCACAGACACAGAACTCAGTTCCTGAGGACGGCTGCAATGAGACAACCCACCATGTACTCCTACATGGCCTCTCACCGCTACCTTTACCAAATCATGTTCACACACTTAGCTCACACACAGTAGGACATGTTCATCACTGTTCCAATTCACCCCCGATGAATCAGACCTGACTCAACTCTAAGCAGTAGCAGGCATGACAAACAAGCATGAATGAGTAGGCACATCAGGGCTCAAACAACTCCTACTCATGCTAGTGGGTTTCATCTATTTACTGTGGCAATGACAGGTCATGCAGAGGATAAGGGGTTCAACTACCGCAACAAGTAACAGATGAATCGTTGTTGTCCTAATGCAGTAAAAGAGAGCAGGAGCGAGAGAGTGGGCTTGTATCGGAATGAACAAGGGGGTTGTGCTTGCCTGGCACTTCTGAAGATAGAATAGCTCTTCATCGGTGTCATCGATCACGTCGTCGGAAACAACGTCTACTGAGAGGGGGCAATTACCGGCAAATAAGGAAGAATACAATCAATGCAATGCAACAATATGATGCATGATCATGACATGGTAATATGTTGTGATTTGGGCTAATGCAACAGAAAGTCATTTAAATTGAAGTGGAATTCAAAACTATATCAAATTCCAACTCCAAACCTATTATGAAATTTGCCCTAATCATGTTTCATCCCAAACAGTGAGGTTAACTTGCTCAAACATGCATGAAAATGGCACAGATGGATTCCTTGAATTTTTATGATAATTTTTCATATATAAATCTTTTCAATCTGAGTTATAGATTATTTTCTATGATTTTTCAAAGTTTTGGATATTTTCTGAAATAAATAAATCATTTAGATTTATTTAAAATGCAGAAAAGATTTTACTGCGTCAGCATGACGTAAGAGTGATGTCATCAGGTCAACTGTGGCTGGCCAGGTCAAACCTGACCAGTGGGGCCTACTGGTCAGTGACACAGTGCTGGCTCGAGTCAATGACAGGTGGGACCGGTCAAAGGCCACGTCAGCAAAGTCAACCTGACGTGTGGGCCTGGTGGTTTAGTCTAAGTTAAACAGGGAATAAATCCTGGGGTTAATTAGCACGTGGGGCCCATCCGTCAGTGGCACAGTGATTAGCTAATGGCGTCATTAGTGTTAACTAAGTGTGCCACGTCGGAGTCACCGGAGTTCAGCCGGCGGTGACCAAAACCGTGGCGGCAACTCACCGGAGTTGCTCGGGTTTCGCGTACAGGCCGCGGTTTGAGCCGCGATTGGTCTCTACGGGTAGCTGGCATTGCAGCGCATCGCCTGGAAGCAGTAGCCGGGCCTGGGGTGGCCGGAAAAGACGCCGACGACGACGTTGGCGGTTGCCAGAGCTCGGGCGAGCTTGGGGTCGTCGCTAGGAGGCACAGCAGGAGGTGCGGAGGGGTGCTGTGGGCTCCTGGGGACACAGCAAGTGCGGTGAAGTGCTCGGTTGCGAGCTTGCGCGGGTGTGGCCACGGCTACGCCATGGCCGGCGGCGAGATTCTCTCGGGCTCGAAGAGGGCGGCGACTACACGGCGCAAATGAGCAGGGGGGAAGTGGGGATCGAAGGAGAAGCTCACGGGGAGTGCAGCGGTGGTCTTGGGGAGCTCGGGGAAGCAACGGAGCGGGCGCACGGTCGCCGGTGATCTCGGCGGACCGAGGTTGAAGAAGACGGCGATGGCGGTGCTGCGGTGCGTCCCGGCTTTCTTGACTTGGCGGAGAGGTCGAGGACGATGTGGCGGAGCGCCTGGACTGGTCGGGGAAGCGAGGGAGAGGCGGTGGACACGGCAACGACGAGAGGCGGCGATGGCTCCGCTCGGCTTTGGGAGAGAGAGCGAGGCAGGGAGAGAGCGAGAGTGTTAAGGGGTCCAGGCGGTAGCGGGGCATCGCAGAGGAAGTCCAGGGCGACGAGGGGGCAGCCAGGCAGGCAGCTGCTGGCGTGGCACGCCGCGGCGCCGTGGCTGTCTTCTCCTCTGCCTTCTAGCAGGAGGAAGAAGACGCCCCTGCCCTCGGTGGGCCGGCCAGGTGGCTGGGCCTAGCACAGGGGAGGCCCAGGTTTGTTCCTTCTCTCTCTCTCTTTTATTTAGTTTCTGTTTTCTATTTTTCTGTAATTGTTTTGACTTAATTAAAATGCTAAGGCATTTTCTAAAACCCTGAAAATAATTGTGGGCTCTGTATGGAATATTTCCAACAGCCCTCACTTAAGTTCAGAATTATTTGGACATTTAATATATTATATAGCATTTAATTGTCCAAATGCAAATACGTATGAATTAACTCCAAAATCCAGAAATGTCCTAGAAATGTGTGCATCATTTTTGGAAGAAGTTTTCACCCATTCCAAAATTGATGAACTTTTCTAAAAGCCATTTTGGGTAGATGGAAAAGATTTAATTTGACCCTAGTTGTATTTCACTTGCTGCTAGGGTTTATCAGTCCCCATTTCAAAATTAATAGAATTTAGACATGATGCATGGAGGCTAATGCAAAGGCAGGCAAGGCCTGAACTGGGGCTGTGACAAGATCTTGGGTCATTTATAAGAACCATAGATAGCAACAATCCTTAGGGAAGGCTTTAGGTGAAATATAACCCAAGATAATTCCAATGACGAGATTGATGGATTTAATATATCCCATTCTTGATAACTTGAGAATCACGGAGCACAAAGGGAAATTATCAAGAATGACATAAGACCACCTCAAAAGATATGCGTGAACGAATTGCACTCCGGATTGCAAAATGAAGAATGCATGAGCTCCTTTGAAAAGAATCTTGATGAACACTTCGAGAAGGAATTAAATCCTTTATGAACCATCATGTAGAGCCTCCATGAAGAACTCCGGTAACAAAAGAAATGATCAATCGAAATGAAAGAGAAGTTGAAAACACAAAGTGAAGACTTACAATGATTAGATGTATCTTCATGATGAGAGAAATGAGAGAGCTTGGAACTCCAGGAAAAGAAAGATTAACAAATGAGATCAAGAATTTTGATGAACCTCCGGACTAAGGAATTAATCACTTGGATGAAACAAAGAATAAGAATTACATTGTGCGCATCCTTCACCAATTTAGATTGATGACAAGCCACGGATTTGGCAAACTACTTATTCTCATTGAAAGAATTAATATAGATATAGCGCAAACTTGAGGAAGGTCTTCAACGAACCACCGGTGGGATTTGGAAAACAACGAATGAATTGATATGATAACCAAGGAAGGGAACTCTTGAACGAACCACCGTAAGAATTGAAAACGAACGAAGTAAAAGGGAAGAATCGCTGGTAAGAATTAGCAAATAACGAAGATGCTTGAGAGAATTTAGATCCATGAGAACGAAGAGATCATGAACTGATTAGAGGATATTTGAACGGTGTACCGGTAAGATTTGGAGAATGCGAGCTGAAAGCTGAAATGAATAATATTTGTAAAGATGGCCTTCGGAGGAAAGAAATGGAAAACAACTCATGAAATGCTCCGGATGGGTGAAAAGAATTCTCGCGCTCAAAAACAATTATGAGAGGATGGCATCAAGCTAGACCCATGAATCTTGAAGAGAATGGAGCAAGATATGGAGGAAAATTCTTCTTCGGTCTTCAAAAGTTGAGAATGACGACGAGAAACACCGTCATGAATTATTTAGACACTCCGGAATGAAGAACGGAAAGGTTGAACCAACGATGAAAAGAATTTGAAAGATCTTGGAGAAAAACATAAGACTGATGACAATCATTCTTACGTCAAACTTCGAAAATAAAATTTGAGGATAGCTCCGGGAAAATAAGAAGAGTCAGGTAAGATCCTGGGAAAAGACCTGTGGGTTAGGGCCCACTCAAAAGAAACACCGTAGAACGATTGCTTGGAAGAGAGATTTGTAACGGTTAAATAAAATGACTTGAATGAGATAACAACCTCGAAATAACCTGAATGGATCGAGAATGTAACCATGAGTCTTCTGAGATATCTTCAGCACTCCGGAACAATTGAATAACGAGAAGTGAATGATAAAGAGGTGCACCGGCATGAGAAGGTATTTGAAACGAGGAAAAAGGGATATGAGATCAACACCGAAAGCTTGATTTCAATCCACCGGAGAAGAAAACGAGTGAAGAGTGACGAACTTGAAGCTCCGTTAGAATCTTCATGAGAATCACCGGGTAAGAACATGAAGGAAAAGAATGGAGAGACTTCACATGAATAAAAAGATACCTGATTAAGAAATCTGAGTCCTTGAAGAAACAAGGGTGGGAGGGCGGGAAAAACAAAGGCAACTTGGAGACGGATGAAACAAACACCGTTCAGAAGAAACTGATACTTGATCTTGCGGATGTTGAAATGATCGGATCCACTTGAAGAGAAGCACACCAGTGAAAAGGATTGACATGACAAACTCGATGATCGAGAAGGATTAGTATTCACATCGGAGTATGAGAACACCATTTGGGGAAAGGTATGGAATCCACATTTGACTTCGAAGCAACTCGAATACCACAAACCAAAAGAAAAACAAAGGATTGGCTTGCAGAATAAGCCGGAACAAACATATGATAGAGATTTCGTCCGAAGTTTTCGTGGTGGGGCCTACACGGGCTCGATCATACAGCACCATCATGTACAAGGCAGTGCACATGACATACGAAGCGTTCCCGAGTCGGCATAGCCAAGGACTCTTTAAGACACAACGAGACCACTGTAAAACCAACCGTGAATAGGCGGACCACTAGACGTCGAACCCCAATTTCGTATCATACATCTGTCGGAAAGATATCCTAAGAGCTACTGAATTCCCACTTATAAACTCCCGAAATTTTCCGGCTATGCAATCAGGTGCTGGGGATACAGGGGAAGCATAATATCTCACCCAAACTAACAAATCCTACATCCAGCTGTATCCATCCTTCAACACATAACCAAGAAACCTTCGGAAATCATCTACCTCAACCTTCGAAAAGCATCCGTTATATGAGTTATGGCAATACTCCCGAACTCCCGCCCCAGTACTGGGTGGCGTCGAGGTTATCTCACCAACAACTGTATAAAAGAGATTTTCGATGTCGGCGAAACTAAACTCAGGTATTCCAGAACTGCAACGATAAAATTTTGACGACAACACCTCGGAGCTCAACTCCCCGGGACACTGCCACAACCCCTAAATGACAGGAGGCACCAAGAACAATGTTCTCGTCACAAAACCATCGGAATGATTCCAAGATACCCACGTGATCCTAAATTTTTTTTAGTGAAATTTGAGAAGAGAAGAGTCAAAACTCTACGTCAAGATGCCTCACCAGAGCGATGAAGGGACATAGGAGTAAAAAGAAGTCCTAACTCTCCGATATATATAATTCCTAAATGACTCAAAACATTTTTAGACTCAATAACACCAGCGATTCGATCAAGCAGGGGGCTCCTAAGGTCGGGGAAGGCTCTGATTACCAACTTGTAACGCCCTCGATGCGGCTATATCTCCCACGTGTCGAAGCACGACTTAGAGGCATAACCGCATTGAAAGCAATGTCGCAAGTGAGGTAATCTTCACAAACAACCCATGTAATACAATAGGGGAAAAGATACATAGTTGGCTTACAATCGCCACTTCACACAAATACATGAATACAACATTACAACATCCAAATACAATCAAGGTCCGACTACGGAACCAAAATAAAAGAAGAACCCCAAATGCGACAAGGTCCCCGATCGACCTGTAATGCCCCAGATATAACTTTCCCAATTTGTACTCCAACTCTTGCCGTTTCCGGCGTTAAGTTATATTTATTTCTCGGGTTCGGGTCTTTGTCTCCGTGTGTTGTTTTCGTTTTCATGCATCTCATGTCATGTCATCATGTGCATTGCATTTGCATACGTGTTCGTCTCATGCATTCGAGCATTTTCCCCGTTGTCCGTTTTGCATTCCGGCGCTTCGTTCTCCTCCGGTGGTCATTTCTACCTTTGTTTTGTGTGTGGGGATTAAACATTTCCGGATTGGACCGAGACTTGTCATGCGGCCTTGGTTTACTACCGGTAGACCGCCTGTCAAGTTTCGTATCATTTGGACTTCGTTTGATACTCCAACGGTTAACCGAGGGACCGAAAAGGCCTCATGTGTGTTGCAGCCCAACACCCCTCAAATTTGGCCCAAAACCCACCAAACTCATCTCCATCATCTAGAGCGTTCGATCACGATCGCGTGGCCGAAAACCGCACCTCATTTGGACTCTCCTAACTCCACTTATGCCTATATATAGCCCCCCTTTCCAAATCCCGCATCTCTCCCCGTCCAACCCTAGAAAAAAAACATCTCCGTGCCGCCGACGGACATGTCCGGAGCCTAGCCGGACAAGTCCGCCGCGCCCCCTCGCCCACTCCCCAAGCGCCACGTGGCGGGCGGACCACTTCCCCGCCGCCGGCCCGCCGAAGCCCGGGGCAGGCCCTCCCGTGTCGCCACCCGGGCCCCGACCTCGCCTCCTCCCCGCGTCGTCTCCCTCCGGGACGGCCGAGCTCCGCCATGGGAGCTCGCCGCCCAGCCGCCGCCGGCCGCCGCGACCTCACCTCCCGGCGCCGCCTCGCCTCGGGCCACCGCCGCCTCGGGCCGCCGCCGCCTCGGGCCACCGCCGCCGACCCCGCGCGCTGCTCCGCCGCCTCGGGCCACCGCCGTCTCCCCACCTGCTCCGGCCACCGACGAACTCCGGCGAGCTCCAAGTCCGGTCAACCTCGGGAGTCGCGCCGTGAACAGTGCCAGATCCAGATCCAAAAATCCCCCCGGTTGACTTTTGTTCCCCCGAACCCTAATTTTTTATGCCTACTTTGACCGGCCGTATCTCCGCATCCGTAGCTCCGATTTGGACATATAGCATATCAAAATGTTCGCCTCGACGAGTCTGAAAATGCTGTTAGAAGGAGGCTTCGTGAGTTAATTGTCATATCGGTTAGTTCATCTTAGACTTTTGTCATATTTGCCATGTTTATTGTGTGCATGCTATGCATGTGAGTCCTTCATATGTTTTGTTAAGGATTTTGTCTTCTTTCCATAGGTGCAACCCATGCATTTTTGTGTTGTGTGTGGTGACTTGTGCAAGCTTGCAAAGTGAGGCACCCGGTAAATCAGTTTTCAGGGACTTAGTAGTTTTCACTAAGTCTGGGATTATTTAGTTCATGATGCCCTATGTTCAGCTTGTTTCCTAGTGATCCGTGCCTCTTTTGAGGATGATCGGTAAAGGAGTTTTGTTAATCTTGTTATGATCTATCCATCCATGTCTTTTTTTGCAATTATGGAGCACGCTAGCTTGAGCCAATCGAGCTCTACTTTTGCTTCGTGGTGAATCTGGGCAGATCGTCAACTAGTTTGCGATTTTGCCGATGTTGTTGTAGTTGATCCATGCACGATATGTCATTGTTCTTGCCATGTCTAGCTTGTACTTTGTGCCTTATTTAAGGATGTATGCTTGTCTTGCCGTGACTTGCACCGTGGTGAGTGCATCGAGCTCGTAAACATGCCTTCGTGAGTTATATTTCAGCATGTCTCAGTTTTCACTAAGTCTGAAAACTGATTATGTTTTTGCTATGTTCGTGTGCCCGTTAGTATATTCTGTGAACCCTTTTGGCCCCAGGTCACTTTGGGTCTTTTGTTAAGCTTATTGAGTAGCTCCATGCCATGTTCTTACTTGTCTTAATCAGGTCATGTTTCATGTTGTTTTGCTGCTCCAAAGAGGGCTTCGTGATCTGAAATTTCAGACAAGTGTTAATTTCACTAAGTCTGGAATCTGTTTTGCATTTGCGTTTTTGCCATGCTTGTTTGAACCTCATAATGGATGAATTGGCCGTAGCTCAGTGCTAGTCTTTTGTTAAGCAACTTGTGTGCATCCCTGACATGTATTTTGTTGTCATGTTTGGTGGCTGTAGCATGTTCATTTCGTTGCATTTAGATGCCTACTTGCTGTAAATCGCAGACCGGTGTCATTTTTGAAACGCTTGCCATTTCCAAACCGTAACTCCGATTCCAGCGTTCTTTATATCATTTTCAAGCGATTTCATCTCATCTTTCCAGTGGAACCCTTGGAATTACAAGTGGAGGCCAGGTTCATGCATTTCCTATCATATCTTGCATTTTGCATCCCGCATCGCATCCCGCATAGCATATCATCATTTCATCATATTGCTTGGTCTTGCACGTGGTTGATTGTATCCTTGTTGCTTGTTTGTCTTGTTTGGGTAGAGCCGAGAGACGAGTTCGCTACCGAGGAGCCCGTTGAGTTTGCTTGTGAGGATCCAGTCAACTCTGACAACTGTGTAGGCAAGATGATCATACCCTCGAAATCACTACTATCTTTGCTATGCTAGTTTGCTCGCTCTTGCTATGCCAATGCTACGATGCCTACCTTTTTCTTGTAAGCCTCCCAATTGCCATGTTGAAACCTCTAACCCACCATTGTCCTAGCAAACCGTTGATTGGCTATGTTACCGCTTTGCTCAGCCCCTCTTATAGCGTTGCTAGTTGCAGGTGAAGATTGGAGGCCGTTCCTTGTTGGAACATCTTTTATTTACTTGTTGGGATATCATTATATTATCTTGCTATCTTAATGCATCTATATACTTGGTAAAGGGTGGAAGGCTCGGCCTCTCGCCTAGTGTTTTGTTCCACTCTTGTCGCCCTAGCTTCCGTCATACCGGTGTTATGTTTCCGGATTTTGCGTTCCTTACGCGGTTGGGTTATAATGGGAACCCCTTGATATTTCGCCTTGATTAAAGCTTGTCCAGCAATGCCCAACATTGGTTTTACCATTTGCCACCTAGCCTTTTCTTTCCCTTGGGTTCTGCAGACTCAAGGGTCATCTTATTTTACCCCCCCGGGCCAGTGCTCCTCTGAGTGTTGGTCCACCTGTCAGCTACCGGTGGCCACCAGGGGCAACTCTGGGCTGGCCTACCCGTACCTAGGACAATCTGAGTGTGCCCTGAGAAAGAGATATGTGCAGCTCCTATCGGGATTTGTCGGCACATTCGGGCGGTGTTGCTGGTCTTGTTTTAACCTGTCGAATTGTCTTGTTGTACCGGGTTACCGAGTCTGATCGGTGTGACTCGGGTGGAGGTCTATTCCTTCGTTGACCGTGAGAGCTTGTCATGGGCTAAGTTGGGACTCCCCTGCAGGGATTGAACTTTCAAAAGCCGTGCCCGCGGTTATGGGCAGATGGGAATTTGTTAATGTCCGGTTGTAGATAACTTGAACCTTAACTAATTAAAATGAATCAACTGAGTGTGTTACCGTGATGGCCTCTTCTCGGCGGAGTCCGGGAGGTGGACACGGTGTTGGAGTTATGTTTGCACAGGTTGCTCTCTAGTTTCTCGCTCGCGCTTTGCCTCCTCTTCTCACTCTCTTTTGCGTATAAGTTAGCCACCATATATGCTAGTCGCTTGCTGCAGCTCCACATATATTTGCCTTACCCCTTCCTATAAGCTTAAATAGTCTTGATCGCGAGGGTGCGAGATTGCTGAGTCCCTGTGGCTCACAGATACTATAACTCCAGATGCAGGTCCAGGTGATTCCGCTCCAGGTGACGAGTACGAGCTCAAGTGGGAGTTCGACGAGGACTCTCAGCGTTACTACGTTTCCTTTCCCGATGATCAGTAGTGGTGCCTAGTTGGGGTTTGATTCGGGACCGTTGTCGCATGTTGGGTTTTCTTCTATTTTGGCGCCGTAGTCGGGCCATGAGTGTTTGTATGATGGATGTTATTTATGTACTTTGATGTGACGTGGCGAGTGTAAGCCAACTATGTTCTTCCCTTTATTATTCATATTACATGGGATGTTGTGAAGATTGCCTAACTTGCGACATATGCCTTCTATGCGATTATGTCTCTAAGTCGTGCCTCGACACGTGGGAGCTATAGTCGCATCGAGGGTGTTACACGACCCCAACTGGGCTCCACTACTGATCAACTAGAACGAAACAACACAAAGGACAAGATCTTCATCGAGCTCCTCCTTGAGCTTGGTTGCGTCATCTGCACGGTATCCTCGGCACCTGCAAGCTGGTTTTGGAAGTATCTGTGAGTCACGGGGACTCAGCAGTCTCACACCCTCGCGATCAAGACTATTTAAGCTTATAGGAAGGGTAAAAGGTATGAGGTGGAGCTGCAGCAAGCGACTAGCATATATGGTGGCTAACATACGCAAATGAGAGCGAGAAGAGAGAGCAACGGCACGGTCGAACAACTATGATCAGGAAGTGATCCTAGAACAACCTACGTCAAACATTACTCCAACACCGTGTTCACTTCCCGGACTCCGCCGAGAAGAGACCATCACGGTTACACACACGGTTGATGTATTTTAATTAAGATCAACTTCAGGTTTTCTACAACCGGACATTAACAAATTCCCATCTGCCCATAACCATGGGCACGGCTTTCGAAAGTTCAAAATCCCTGCAGGGGTGTCCCAACTTAGCCCATCACAAGCTCTCACGGTCAACGAAGGATATTCCTTCTCCCAAGACAATCCGATCAGGCTCGGCATCCAGGTTACAAGACATCCTCGACAATGGTAAAACAAGTCCAGCAACACCGCCCGAATGTGCCGACAAATCCCGATAGGAGCTGCACATATCTCGTTCTCAGGGCACACTCAGATGAGACATCCTACGAGTAAAACCAACCCTCAAGTTGCCCCGAGGTGGCCCCGCAGTCTACTCGGTCGGACCAACACTCAGAGGAGCACTGGCCCGGGGGGGTTAAATAAAGATGACCCTTGAGTCTGCAGAACCCAAGGGAAAGAAAAGGCTAGGTGGCGAATGGTAAAACCAATGTTGGGCATTGCTGGAGGAGTTTTATTCAAGGTGAACTGTCAAGGGGTTCCCATTATAACCCAACCGCGTAAGGAACGCAAAATCTGGGAACATAACACCAATATGACGAAAACTAGGGCGGCAAGAGTGGAACAAAACACCAGGCATAAGGCCGAGCCTTCCACCCTTTACCAAGTATATAGATGCATTAATTAGATAAGAGATATTGTGATATCCCAACAAGTAAAGATGTTCCAACAAGGAACAACATCTCCATGTTCCAACAAGGAACAAACTTCAATCTTCACCTGCAACTAACAACGCTATAAGAGGGGCTGAGCAAAGCGGTAACATAGCCAAACAACGGTTTGCTAGGACAAGGTGGGTTAGAGGCTTGGTTCAACAATAGGGGAGGCATGATAAGCAAGTGGTAGGTATCGCAGCATAGGCATAGCAAAAGAGCGAGCATCTAGCAAGCAAAGATAGAAGTGATTTCGAGGGTATGGTCATCTTGCCTGAAATCCCGCAAGAAATAAGAACGAGTCCATGAAGAAGACAAACGGACGTAGTCAAACGATTCCTCACAAACGCGACGTTATCGGAACCAACCCGAAGAAGCAACACCGGAAAGAAGCACAACATAGTAAACAACCATCACATAATCATGGCATGATGCACAATCAAGTATGATGCATGTCCGGATTAATGAGGCATGGCATGGCAAAGTGCACAAGCAATCCTACAAATTAAGTGGAGCTCAATATGCAACGACTTGCATATTGACGGAACACCACATCAATTATTTAGTTCACTCCCGGTTAGGTACTCAACAATATTAAAGGATGGTTAACATGGCAAGAGGTGAAACATGAGTGAAAACATAGTTAGGCATTTTAAATGAGGCCGGAAACATCAAACAACAATTCCGGTATATCCTCATGTGCATTAGCAATTTAAAGCAAACAACAATTTTAAACATCTTAATGTTGTTAACATGATGCGGATAACATGTTCAAGTTTATGCAATTTTAAGAAAATGTTGACATGATAAGATATAAGGCATTTGTCATCGTGGCGGAAACGAAGGGGGTTCCACGGCAACAATTCCAAAAATGATGCCCCGGCAACATAACGGTTCCGGTAGCTCATGGAGATATCGGTGTAAAGGAAGTGTGACGGGAGCGTGCAAAAGATGGTGGGGTGATCCCGGTTACCGGGTTCCCACGGGCCGACGACGGTGACAAGGCAAAAAGGGGGCAACATGCACCGACAATTCGAGCACGGAGCAAGCATGAGCATCTTATACATCACACATGCTTTCATTCACGGGCGGTCGTCTCAGGGTTATACCTTTGAAGCGTGTGTTATCAGAGCGGTTCGAGTTCGATGCGGTGTAGGGGTAGTAGACGTTTTCGGGACATTCGTAGTGGAAGTAGTCGTTCTCGCATGCTCTAGGGTCGACGGTAGAGGTTCTCACGATCTCGGCGATGATAGTGGTACATGTTTATCGTTGCACGAGTTTCCGTAGATGTTCGGGGTCACGGCGAGGAACTGGATGCATCGTTGAACTTGGCGTCCGATGAATCCCGTGTAGTCGTACACGAGTCATAGTCGAACTTGACGGTTCCGTTACACGGTTCTTCGGAGACGGTAGTTGTTCTCGGTTCATAGACGAACTTGATGGATCCGAGGGCTCCGGCCATCAGGGTACTTGACGCAACACCGAGTAGTCGTACGTTTTGAAGAGGAACTTGGTGTCCGAAGGTGTACTTGGCGGACAACGGTCGTCGTGGAAGTAGTGGTACTTAGGCGTTTCAGTCAGCACTCGTTCGAGCATCCAAGGTCTTCGGCGCTACGGTAGTCGAACTTGACATTTCCAAGGGGCTCCGGGTGTCGGGGTACTTGGCGACTCCGCGTGGTCTCTGAAAAACTTGAAGGACCGGTTGCTCCGAGTCCTCGGTCCTCATGCTGCTTGCCAGAAACCCAGGAACAAGAGGCCTTGGCGAGATCCAAAACAACACCAAAAAGGCCTCGGTTGATAGCGTTCAAAAGGACACGATGAACTGGTCGCCTCCGACGGAGGCAGGTTTCACAGATGGGGTGCTCGCAGGAGTGGTAGAAGCATGGGGTAAGGGCAGCAGGAGGTTGCTGGCTGGCACGGGCTCACCGGAGCATCCGGTGCTCGCGGCGGCAAGGCGAAGCAGGGCTGAGCAGCAGCAGGAGTAGAGGCGGAGGCGAGCTCGTGCAAAGGAGGCGGCATCCGTCGACCCATGCCCTGGAGGCTCGATGTAGGGGCGCGGGGGCGCTTGAGGTAGTGCCGGAACTTGCGGGTGGCGACGCGAGAGGACCCGGGCGGAGGAGACCCGAGGCGGCGGGGTGCTCCAGTGGGGTAGGCAGGACGGCGGCGGCGGCCATGGGAGGTGGAGCTCGCGGCAGGAGGGAGGCCCTGCAGCGACGCGGGAACGGCGGCACTTGGACTCGTCGGATCCAGTGCGAGGAGGACAGGAGCGAGCGGCCGGCGTGGTGCTCCTGGACGGGCAGCTCGGGCGCGAGGCTAGGAGGAGAACCAGGGGGCGACAAGGTCGCCTGCAGGTGACCAGAGGCTGGCCGGGGTGGCCGCCGGCGGCATCGTCGGGGGAAGATGGAAGGGCGAGGAGAGGGGATCCTCTGGCGGAACGGGGGAGATGGTGAGGGAGAGACGCGGGGATCGAGCACAACACCAGGGGATCGGGCGCGGGGTTCTGGCGCTGCCCCTCTCTCTATGTGTGTGTGGCGGCGCCAGGAGGAAGGAGGGGATCGAGAGGGAGAGAGGCTGAGCGAGGTTAGGGTTGTAGAGGCGGCTGGGCCTAGGAGGCCGCGGGAGGCCTTGGGCCGAGAGGAGCAAATGGCCAGGGAGGTGGGCTCTCTCTTCTCTCTCTCTGACTCTAAAGAAAAAAAAACAAAACAGAGATAAGAAAGAAAAGAAAGGGAGGTTAGGGGAAGAAGTTGGACACGCGGATAATTTTCCCGGACTCGCAAAAATGTGAGGAATTTAAATAAAATGGCAAGAGGATTTTTGGAGAACAAAAGATTCGCACATGTTGAATTTAATTCAACATGTTTGAATTTTGAAACCCATTCGAAAGGACTCTAAATGGGCTGAGATTTTTTTTGAGGAGCCTCGATAAAAGAGATGAGAAATATTGGCAAGGTTTGAAGGTCAAACTCGAAGAGGAATAGACATGGAAAATATTTTGCATGTGTGTTATGGGTGATTCCGAAGATGGAATATTTAATATAGCTCCCTAATATCGGGAGGATATGTTATAAAGAGAATCACCATGTGAATTCCCTTGATTTAAATGGATCAAAGATCCATGCCACTTATTTAGTTGAGTTAAGAAAAGAAATGACATGATGGCATGATGACATGATGTAATGCACATGATGCAATGATGAATGAAATGAACCAAACAAATCACACGACGAATCCCGGAAACCCTGGAAGGCATCTGAAGCTCCGGTCTTGGGACATGATAAGCATTAACCTATATCAGTACGGGGATAACTGGGTATGTGATTTTCTTCATGATTCATACAAATTCATTCTTCATGCTAGCTTGAGCCCTTAACTAATACTTTGTTCCTCTCTTTTAGGAGCGGCACAACAAGATGGATGTGCCAGAGCTATTCGACCTCTATGCCATGGCTCATAGTGCCCCGTATAAGAAGGCCAAGGCATTCTCTGAGTCTGATCTCGATGATCCAAAGAACTTCACCAACCACGCCTCCCACAACAAGCTCGTGAGGTACAAAGACGAGGGGAAGGCGAGGAAAGGGCCAGACTTTAACCCGAGCCAGCCTATTGATCCAGAGCTGGTGATGATATCTGGTGGCGGGAGGAACCATGGCTTGTTAGCCATTGGGGATGGACTGATACGTTGTACTAGCACTCTCCCGCGGATCAAGAGGCGCCAGACGAGCTCCGATCTTGAGATAAGGCCTCTTCCACGGCCAATGGATCTCGAAATCAAGGTTAGTTATACTGAATCAGATACCTTTCCTCCATTACATTATGTGTGCGGATGTCGATGATTACAATGCTAAAGAGGAGTGGTGTTGCAGGCTGCTATTGAGGAAGAGAGAGCAAAGACCCAGGAGCTTCTGGCGGAGAAAAGGAGGCAGGCGGCGGAGAGGGAGAGGGAGACTAAGAAGAGGATGACTAGGCTTTTGGAGGAGGAGAGGAATCGGAACGACTTGGCTAACCGGGCCATATACGAGCTCTTCGCAGTAAGTTTCTTCTGCATATTAGCTAAATCATGCATGCAATGTTCCTTTCATTAGTAACTAATATGACTGACTCGTCAAAACCAAATGTGTAGTCCATGTGCGAGAAGAACGGTCATACCCCTCCGCCGATGCCAGTCATTGCTCCGGCGGACACGGTGAGTTTCACTTGAATGGACATTACTTATTAGTCTTCACATTTGAGTTGCATCATGCTAACAGGACATTGCAAATGATCTTTAATTTGGTGCAGCATAACTCCCGACAAGCATCGACGTCTGCCATTGGCGCGAGCTAGAACCCCGATCCCCCTCCGTCTGCCACTACCGCGAGCAAGAACCCCGATCCTTCACCTACGGGTTAACGGTAAGTTTTGCCTAGTGCTTTGCTTAATTAGCTCAAAACTGACCTATTTAACCTAGGATAGCTTTAAAATGACCTATACTTAGCATTTTTTCCTCCAAAATGACTTAATATGCTTAGCTAGCTCAAAATTGACCTATTTAACCTAAGATAGCTCTAAAATGACCTATACTTAGCATTTTTTACTCCAAATGACTTAATATGCTTAGCTAGCTCTAGAATGACATAATATGCTTACGAAATGACATATTTTAGTTCCGAAATGACTTCATATGCTTAGCTAGCTCCAAAATGACATAATAAACTTATTAGTTCCAAAATGACCTTACTTAGCATTTTTTACACCAAAATGACTTAGTATGCTTAGCTGGCTCAAAAATGACATAATAACCATACTTAGCTCCAAAATGACCTATTTTACAGATATAAGTTGCATCATAATAATCTTCACATTTTAGTTGCATCATAATAATCTCCTTCTTCTAGTCTTCTTCTTCTAGTCTTCTTCTTCTAACTTTCTTCTTTCCCATTTTGTAGATTTGCTTCAGATCACGGAAGCTTGGGTTGATGGAGTGCTTGTCTTTAGTTTTTGTTTTGACTTTGTAAAACTTGCTACCTATGATGAAACTGTGTAATATTGATGAAACTATGTATATGTATGGATGAAACTTGCTACTACTGGTAACATATGTTGGATATGTGTTGGGTATATTTGCGTTCATGACTATTGGTAATATGTGTTGAATATGCTATATTGGTCATATATATATATATGTGTTTGATTTTCTGTGAAAATGAATTGATATAAGAGAAAACAAAATTAAATGAGGCAATATAGGCACTTTGCCATCTGCTGGCTGATGGCAAAGAGCTTTGCCATTCGCTGGCAGATGGCAAAGAGGCCACGTGGCAGCAATCTGTGCAGTGCTCGTTTGGCCTATTTGTTCTCTTTGCCATCCGCCAGCAGATGGCAAAGAGCCTGCAGCCTTTGCCATCAGCTGGCGGATGGCAAAGAGCCTGCAGCCTTTGCCATTGCCATCAGCTGGCAGATGGCAAAGAGCCTGCAGCCTTTGCCATCTTCTGGCGGATGGCAAAGCACGCCATCCGCTAGCAGATGGCAAAGGCTGCAGGCTCTTTGCCATCTGCCAGCCGACGACAAAGAAGCCTTTACCAAAGTTTATTCAGCCAGCCCTTTGCCATCTGCTGGCTGATGGCAAAGCCCTTTGCCATCAGCCGTCCGTGCCTTTGCCATCTGCCATGGTAGATGGCAAAGTGCCTGATTCTAGTAGTCTCCATGATATCCGCTCCAGCTTCTCTACTAGAAATTTTGATCGGTGGAAGACTCCATGACATCCGCTCCAGCTTTGTCTTCATAGTGATCATCACTACTATCCGGGTTGGAGTCGGTGTCGTCTATGATGATGTAGTCTTCAGAACAAATCTCCTTGGGTTCGTCGTCCTCTCCTCCTAGCGCGGGGTCTCCCATAAAACTCCTAGCTTCCTTGTCATGTCGTCGTCACTTTTCAGAATATATAGAAAATATTGGGCGCAAGAAGTACCAGAGGGGGGCCACCCACCAGCCACAAGGGTGGGGGGCGCGCCCAACCCCCCTGGGCACGCCCCCTACCTCATGGGCCCCCTGGTGGCCCTCCGATGCCCATCTTCTGCTATATGAGGTCTTTCCTCGAGGAAAAAAATCACAAGCAAGCTCACGGGACAAAACTCCGCCGCCATGAGGCGGAACCTTGGCGGAACCAATCTAGGGCTCCGGCAGAGCTGTTCTGCCGGGGAAACTTCACTCCGGGAGGGGGAAATCATCACCATCGTCATCACCAACGATCCTCTCATCGGGAGGGGGTCAATCTCCATCAACATCTTCACCAGCACCATCTCATCTTAAACCCTAGTTCATCTCTTGTATCCAATCTTTGTATCCAAACCTCATATTGGTACCTGTGGGTTGCTAGTAGTGTTGATTACTCCTTGTAGTTGATGCTAGTTGGTTTACTTGGTGGAAGATCATATGTTCAGATCCATTATGCATATTAATACCCCTCTGATTATGAACACGAATATGCTTTGTGAGTAGTTACGTTTGTTCCTGAGGACATGGGAGAAGTCTTGCTATTAGTAGTCATGTGAATTTGGTGTTCGTTCGATATTTTGATGAGATGTATGTTGTCATCCCTTTAATGGTGTCATGTGAACGTAGACTACATGACACTTCACCATTGTTTGGGCCTAGAGGGAGGCATTGGGAAGTAATAAGTAGATGATGGGTTGCTAGAGTGATAGAAGCTTAAACCCTAGTTTATGCGTTGCTTCGTAAGGGGCTGATTTGGATCCATATGTTTCATGCTATGGTTAGGTTTACCTTAATACTTCTATTGTAGTTGCGGATGCTTGCAATGGGGGTTAATCATAAGTGGGATGCTTGTCCAAGTAAGGACAACACCCAAGAACCGGTCCACCCACATATCAGATTATCAAAGTACCGAACGCGAATCATATGAACATGATGAAAACTAGCTTGGCGATAATTCCCATGTGTCGGGAGTGCTTTACTTCATATAAGAGTTTGTCCAGGCTTGTCCTTTGCTACAAAAAGGATTGGGCCATCTTGCTGCACCTTATCTACTTCTATTACTTGCTACTCGTTACAAATTACCTTATCACAAAACTATCTGTTACCGATAATTTCAGTGCTTGTAGAGAATACCTTACTGAAAACTGCTTATCATTTCCTTCTGCTCCTCGTTGGGTTCGACACTCTTACTTATCGAAAAGGCTACGATAGATCCCCTACACTTGTGGGTCATCACCAGTCCCCTGTGTGCAAAGCACGTCGGTAGAACCAGTCTCGCGTAAGCGTACGCGTAATGTCGGTCCGGGCCGCTTCATCCAACAATACCGCCGAACCAAAGTGTGACATGCTGGTAAGCAGTATGACTTGTATCGTCCACAACTCACTTGTGTTCTACTCGTGCATATAACATCTACGCATAAACCAGGCTCAGATGCCATTGTTGGGGAACGTAGTAATTTCAAAAAAAAAATGCTACGCACACACATGATCATGGTAATGCATAGCAACGAGAGGGGAGAGTGTGTCCATGTACCCTTGTAGACCGAAAGCAGAAGTGTTAGCACAACGCGGTTGATGTAGTCGTATGTCTTCACGATCCGACCGATCCAAGTACCGAACGCACGGCACCTCCGAGTTCAGCACACGTTCAGCTCGATGACGTCCCACGAACTCCGATCCAGCAGAGCTTCACGGGAGAGTTTCATCAGCACGACGACATGATGATGGTGATGATGATGCTACCGACGCAGGGCTTCGCCTAAGAACCGCTACGATATGATCGAGGTGGATTATGGTGGAGGGGGGCACCGCACATGGCTGGGAGAGATCAACAGATCAACTTGTGTGTCTAGAGGTGCCCCCTGCCCCCGTATATAAAGGAGCAAGGGGGGAGGCCGGCCGGCCCCTATAGGCGCACCAGGAGGACGAGTCCTCCTCCTAGTAGGAGTAGGACTCCCCTCTTTCCTACTCCTACTAGGAGGGGGAAAGGAAGGGGGAGAGGGAGAAGGAAAGGGGGGCGCCGCCCCCCTCTCCTAGTCCAATTCGGACCTAGAGGGGGAGGGGCGTGCGACCTGCCCTAGGCCAGCCCTCTCTCTCTCCACTAAGGCCCATAAGGCCCACTATTTCTCTCAGGGGGGGGGGGGGTTCCGATAACCCTCCGGCACTCCAATTTTCTCTGAAACCACCCGGAACACTTCCGGTGTCCGAATAAAATAGTCCAATATATTGATCTTTACGTCTCGACCATTTCAAGACTCCTCGTCATGTCCGTGATCATGTCCGGGACTCCGAACTACCTTCGGTAAATCAAAACACAAAAAACTCATAATGCTGATCGTCACCGAACTTTAAGCGTGCGGACCCTATGGGTTCAAGAACTATGTAGACATGACCGAGACACGTCTCCGGTCAATAACCAATAGCGGAACCTGGATGCTCATATTGGCTCCCACATATTCTACGAAGATCTTTATCGGTCAAACCGCATAACAACATACGTTGTTCCCTTTGTCATCGGTATGTTACTTGCACGAGATTCGATCATCGGTATCTCAATACCTAGTTCAATCTCGTTACCGGCAAGTCTCTTTACTCGTTCCGTAATACACCATCTCGCAACTAACTCATTAGTTACAATGCTTGCAAGGCTTATAGTGATGCGCATTACCGAGTGGGCCCAGAGATACCTCTCCGACAATCGGAGTGACAAATCATAATCTTGATCTATGCCAACTCAAAAAGTACCATCGGAGACACCTGTGGAGCACCTTTATGATCACCCAATTACGTTGTGACATTTGTTAGCACACAAAGTGTTCCTCCGGTAATCGAGAGTTGCATAACCTCATAGTCATAGGAACATGTATGAGTCATGAAGAAAGCAATAGCAGTAAACTAAACGATCAAGTGCTAAGCTAACGAAATGGGTCAAGTCAATCACATCATTCTCCTAATGATGTGATCTCGTTAATCAAATGACAACTCATGTCTATGGTTAGGAAATTAACCATCTTTGATTAATGAGCTAGTCAAGTAGAGGCATACTAGTGACACTCTGTTTGTCTATGTATTCACACATGTACTAAGTTTCCAGTTAATACAATTCTAGCATGAATAATAAACATTTATCACGATATGAGGAAATAAAAAATAACTTTATTATTGCCTATAGGGCATATTTTCTTCATTTCCGGCGCAGGGCTTCGCCTAAGCACTATGACGATATGACCGAGGTGGATTATGCTGGAGGGGGGCACCACACACGGCTAACAGATCAATGGTCAACTTGTGTGTCCTAGGGTACCCCCTGCCCCCGTATATAAAGGAGCAAGGGGGAGGCTGGCCGGCCCTTGTGGCGCGCCTGGAGAGGAGGAGTCCTCCTCCTAGTAGGAGTACGACTCCCCTTTCCTAGTCCTACTAGGAGGGGGAAAGGAAGGAGGAGAAGGGAGAAGGAAAGGGGGGGCGCCGCCCCCTTCCCTAGTCCAATTCGGACTAGAGGGTGAGGGGCGCGTGGCCTGCCCTAGCCGGCCCTCTCTCTCTCTCTCCACTAAGGCCCATGTGGCCCATTAGTTACCTGGGGGGGTCCGGTAACCCTCCGGCACTCCGGTTTTCTCCGAAATCACCCAGAACACTTCCGGTGTCCGAATATAGCCGTCTAATATATCAATCTTTATGTATCGACCATTTCGAGACTCCTCGTCATGTCCGTGATCAAATCCGGGACTCCGAACTACCTTCGATACATCAAAAACATATAAACTCATAATACCGATCGTCATCGAATGTTAAGCGTGCGGACCCTACGGGTTCGAGAACTACGTAGACATGACCGAGACTCATCTCCGGTCAATAACCAATAGCGGAACCTGGATGCTCATATTAGTTCCTACATATTCTACAAAGATCTTCATCGGTCAAACCACACAACAACATACGTTGTTCCCTTTGTCATGGGTATGTTACTTACCCGAGATTCGATCATCGGTATCTCAATACCTAGTTCAATCTCGTTACCGGCAAGTCTCTTTACTCGTTCCATAATGCATCATCCCGTAACTAACTCATTAGTCACATTGCTTGCAAGGCTTATAGTGATGTGCATTACCGAGAGGGCCCAGAGATACCTCTCCGAGACTCGGAGTGACAAATCCTAATCTCGATCTATGCCAACTCAACAAACACCATCGGAGACACCTGCAGAGCATCTTTATAGTCACCCAGTTACGTTGTGACGTTTGATAGCACACTAAGTGTTTCTTCGGTATTTGGGAATTGCATGATCTCATGGTCATAGGAACATGTATAAGTTATGGAGAAAGCAATAGCAACAAACTAAACGATCATCGTGCTAAGCTAACAGATGGGTCAAGTCAATCACATCATTCTCTAATGATGTGATCCCGCTAATCAAATGACAACTGATGTCTATGGTTAGGAAATATAACCATCATTGATTCAACAAGCTAGTCAAGTAGAGGCATACTAGTGACATTATGTTTGTCTATGTATTCACACATGTACTAAGTTTCCGGTTAATACAATTCTAGCATGAATAATAAACATTTATCATGGTATAAGCAAATATAAATAACAACTTTATTATTGCCTCTAGGGCATATTTCCTTCAGGTGGACCGAAATCTCATGGAGCACATGAGCGCGATTAGCAAAACAAACACTAAAAATTGGTTGCTTCCCATGACCGTTTAGCTGTCACATGAAGCTTGTACATGAATGATAGTCACGCTTTGGTCCATCTATACACTAAGGATAAAACTTATTTATGAGGGACTTAACTAGAGCCCCTTAATTGTCCACTCACCTCTTTGTCACAAGATTTATTACTAACTTGGCATCTATACGAACACCTCAATCATGCCCCAAGGGCTGCTCCACGAGCAATGGAACGCGAGAAGTACCCCCTACGAATGGAAGGGTGTAATTTAATGTTGACGTGAGTCTCTCGTGACAGAAACTTGGTTACGACGATGACGGTTTTTCATGATAAAAATGGTGTCTATCTGGGTTATCGACATTTGTTATCTATAGGTTGTCGATCCTATGTTGCTTGAAGCCGTAGCATGTCATGAAGCTCCAACGTTGATGATTTGGGCCTCCAATACTTGTTCGTTTCTTTGGATTGCAAGACGGTCATCAACCATATTCATGAAGGTTCAGGGGCATCCATGAAGGAGTTATCAAGGAGATTAGAAGCTCGATGATACTTTTACCGATTGCAATTTTGCTCATAAGTCTAGGAGCTCAAATTGTGAAGCTCACAATCTTGCTAGGCATTCCTTATCATTAGATTAGGGTCGTCATTTATGGTTGGGATATTCTCATGATCCCATTGTTATCCGTGTAAACATACTAATCATGGCCTTCTTTGGTTTACATGAATTTTGTAGGAATTCTAAATGATAGGAATTTTGTAGAAGATAATATCTTTGGATCCCTTTGGTTTGTAGGAAGGGTTTGTTTTTTTCAAGATTACGCCAATGGCATACCATATTTTTTATAGAAGAGAGAAAAATAGTTACAAGAGTCCAACGAACGATGCGAACATCGATCGATGGGGCACCCACACACACACACACCTAGAGACATAAGCTAACTCCTCATAAAACAATCTAGCGGTCTACACGAACACCGACAAGTTTCGAATCCTTGATCTCATCTAAGATTTCAAGGGCTAAGTCTAAAGGACCCCTGAGCTAATGGTGTCTATCGAACACTCTAGCATTCCTCTATTTCTTGAGCGCCCACATTGTCCCAATGACGAGGGTGTCAAAACCACACATGTCATGTCTCCTGAATAGCTTCCTATATCGAGTCCACCAGTTAGTGAATGTATCAGCAGTTGTCGAGCAACCCACGTTTAGCTGCAACAGATCAAAACACCTCTGCCACACCTCCCTCGCAAAGACGCATTGTGTCACGATGTGGTCGCGGTTGTCCTCCTCCTGCAAGCAAGTGTAACAAGCGGATGGGTGATCTTGGAGCCCATGACCGATGTCCACAATCGATATTGAACTATGAGCCAGGCAAATATTTCACACTTTAGGGGGGCCAGCTCCGCCAGATGCCGCTCACGAATGGTAATCGAGTCAGACCATGGCATAAGCACTAATATGTGGACTTGGCAGTATAGACTCCATTGGCCGAGGCTGGCGAAGCAAAAACATCAGGAACCTCGGTATCTCTATTCATCGGGGCAGTGTCGTGCCGGAGATGCATGATCTGTAGGAGGGCCATGAAGGAGTTGCACGGCCATATGTCCATTGTTTGTTGTTCGTCGATCAAAGCTTGATGTACTGTTCGAGTGTTCACGACCCTCGTGCCGACCAGATCAACGAGAAGTGGAGGGGTGTTTTTCACTGAGAAACCATGAATCCGCCTGCCCGTCTCTCCAGAGAAGCACCCTTTGCCCATAATGATGCTCACCAAACTATCAAACACCATCCGGGTCCAGCATCATCAACAAGCATTGCCACGGCCTGTGCGGGTCCGTGTGTCGAAGTCATTCTCACCTCACTCTGTATGAGAGCGATTGCAGTCTCAGGTTTCTTACCCCAAGCTCTTCATAGCAGGTTGGCCGGCAGATGGTATTCCATCTGCAGGATAGGAACTAATTCTTCAAATTACATTTTAAAGAAAAAGAATGATTAGCCTAGACTCAAAGAAAAAATTCATATCTTATGAATCAAATAACATCTCTTTTCTTATAGAAAATGAGATACACTATGATTTTTCTAATTTCGATGATATTTCTATATCATATGAACCGAACGAGGCCTGAGTAATAATAAAGCCTAAAATAAAACCTGCGTCCTGTGCTATTCCACTACGTATGGCACGCGCCTGAGCCCGTAACTGCTGCCACGCGCGCTCGACGAGACGAGACAGAGGGATGGCGCAGCTCTGGGCGGTGTTCCTGGCCGTGGGGTCGCTCGCCATCGGCCTGCTCGGGGTGCTCGGAGTCTGGCTCTGCTACCTGTTCCAGGCCGTGGCGCTGGGCCCACCTCCCGCCCCGCCGCCCGACACGCCGGACACGAGCGGCGACGGCGACGGCGACGACAAGAACGGGCTATCGGAGGCGGAGCTGAGGCGGCTTGGCGGGGTCGTCCAGGCGGAGGCCGCCGTCGACGACGAGGAGGAGGCGCTGTGCCCCATCTGCCTCGACGCCATGGAGCCGGGCCGCGCCGTGCGCGTCCTCCCCGGCTGCAACCGCGCCTTCCACCAGGACTGCGTCGATCGGTGGCTGGCCATCTCGCCGCGCTGCCCCGTGTGCAACATCTGGGCCACGCCGCAGTCGCCGCATGCCTCGCTGACGGTGGCCAAGACTGCTCCGGGGTGCTGACACGGGGGCGCGCGCGCGCGCTTTCTTGGTTCTTGACGATTCTTGGTCCGCCTCTGAACTTCTGATCAAGAAGCGTTCTTGACGTAACTCTAGTTAGTTTTCTTGGCTCGGGAGAGCGGTTCTTGTTAGTTTTCTTAGTCTGCTATACATGGTTGTGTACAGGATTCTTGGACGTGAGACTGCATGTAGTTACTACGATTCTAGAAAGAAATGAGTAGGGTTTTGCAGATTTGGGTCTCTTTTCTTCTAGCAGATCGTCACAGTTGACCGCATTTGGTCTATTTGATGAACAAGAGACAGTAAATGCCGTGAAGATAGCAAATTATGATGTGGGGTAGCATATCCATCCTATTAATCAGACGCCGATTCTGATTTTGTCGATTTTTATTCTTCTTTGAGCTGTCGGTTGAAAACACACTGCAAACATCTAGTTCAAATCAGAAGCGGTTACTTAATGAAATCAACAGTTACTCTGGGGTTTTTTTTTCATTTTTTGCAGTGAAGCACTTACACTCTGCTGCTTGAGCTATTTTGCAGATCAGATGCTCCATGTTCGATTCTTGTTTCCTGTTCTGTGGCATATGTATTTGTGTATTATGAGTACTAGCACAGTTTGAAGCTTAAGCTTCCCAAAATATCATTTTTTTCAGAATTCGGCATCACTATCTGTGGCTTGTTATGGTCAGATGCTTCAGAATTTAATTTACTTGTGTGAACAAGTCATGGAACTCAAGTTTCTTGGTTCTGAACTTGTTGCTATTTTGTCAACCTGTCATCCCATGCTATTCTTTCAGTCTAATAAAGAGACACTCAGGTCTGATCTTCTAATTACAGGAGCAGAATTTACTCTGATGCCTCTTGCAAATGTACAAAAATTCCAGGCTTGAACGGAAGCACTGCACGGGCATTGGAGTTTTCCTCAACTGTTTGCAGGATCAGAGGATAATTCAAATTCAGAGTTAAGCTTCTGCCCCGATTACTGATTACACAATCACCTTTTCAAGCAGAAGCACAGTCTCTTCTTGAAGCCAAGGTGACTCAGCTCTTGCAGGTTCCTCAACCAACCTTTCTTAGACAACCTCTCTTTGGCGAAGGCGGCAGTGGCCAGAAATATTTGGGCGGACTCCACTCCGTGGACGAATAGAATTACTCTTGCAGATTTCTCAATCTTCAACCGGAGGTGTTTCACATTTTCAGGGAGATCAATGGGATAGCTTACAATGTTGCTCAACAGGTTAGTTGTGCTTTGGAACCTATCTTTAGTTGCTTTTGTTCATCTCACAGGAACGTGCCTTGCCATGTAATCTCTCTTCGTTCTACCTTCAACCCTTGGAGTTTTCTACTTCACGCTGTATACTGTTACTGAGCTGAATGAAATTTGGTGCCTCGGGCGCCTTTCCCTGTTCAAAATAAATATATAAATTTGCTACTAACTTTTCATGCTAAGGACATAGATTTATCTAGCTCACATGATTGAAGGCTAGTTCAGTTAGGTGAGCGTGGGAATGCTTTGAAGCTTATGGCCTTCAGAGCATCTCCAACAATCCCGTATCCATAAAATAATCATTGTTTAGGGGAAGTTGAGCATCTCCGACCATTTTGTATCTGTAAAATAACCATCGTTTAGGGGAAGTTGAGAAAAAAAAGGCTCTCAAACAGTTCGCGTAAACGCGTATTTTCTTTTACCGGATCCCGTAAATTCTCTAAACATTTATTCTGTCTACAGTAAGATGAGTCTTCTCGTAAACTTTGACAGGAGGCAACAACTGAATTTTCAAGGTGCCTCAACGCCTGCCTCTTCCTGCCGGCTCTGCCACCCTCGCCGCCCTACCGCCTGACGGAGGAACTGGCCGCACCACCATGCACCGCCACGCCGACGCCTCCTTGCACCACCCCGCCCACACGGATGAGCCGCATGCCGCCCGCCCGCCTCCCCGCACCGACGCCTGCTACTCGGATGCTCATCCGCTCCATTTATATGCTTGTTTAATGAAAGATAAAAAAAACATATTTTGGGAACTTTCCCTAAAACACCCCGTAAAACCACTTCTATGTGGAGATTTTTACAGGAGCTGTTGGAGATGCTCTTAGGTGCGATCGTTTGAAGATGGTTGCACATCCTTTATTCAGTCGGTACCATTTGAAAATGTTTACGGTTGCACATGAAGGTTTTTATGATGCTACACTCCCAAAAGATTGAATCCTTGCATGTTAGGGACCTAGTGGAAAGTATGCGGCAACATGCCAACCCACGAGGCGGAGACCATGGTGTGTGATAGCCAGTAGGGCCACTAGTGGCCGCAACACGTGGCTAGGCCATTGGGGGCACATCTTAGACGTGACACAGTGTCGTAGACACCATGGTGCGGCTCGACATGATGCATGTGTAATGACACGACAACGTCCACCATTACGGTGGACGTCGTGTATGGTGCACCGCGACGCACATCATCGGTACGTGGGCTTTGTGAGCTTCGGAACGACGAGTACGTTTTCTTCATCTGCCATCACGAGGACACATACTTCAAGGGGACACTTGCAAATCCGTTGCATCATGCCGTTTAAGCGTTGTTATCCCCTTTAAGGAGTCAATATTCACTTGTTTCCCTATGCCAAAATTCCTCTTGATAAATTATAAATCATGTTTACGATTTGATGTGCATATGGATTCCCTATCTGAATTTTGGTGCAAGCTGCTTCAGTTTAGCGGTCAAGCTTATATTGACGATCTTGTTATGTCATGCATTCCTTGAACCTGAGTTCACGCTAATTTTTTTATTGTGCTTAGCAAAATACTGTTTGAGGTACATACGATACTTATGATAGGTGAGCATGTGAAGGATTAGTCATCTAGGATCTTGAATTCTTTTTCTTGGATACCGACATGTTTCATGTGTTGAGAGGTCCAAGCATTCATGATAGATTAAATAGTGACCGTCTCATTTTGTTTAATGAATATATAAATTGTTACTTTTAGTCCGAGGCTAATTCGATGGAGGAGTCAGTTTCTTCATGACAAAATAGTTAGAGAGAGAGAGAGAGAAAGAAAAGCAACAAAGATGGCTTAGATTTGTTGTCCACGACTAGCTAAGAATTAGGAAAAGTTGTGAAAAAGAGAAGAACAATTAGCTCACTCAAGGTCATACCTTAAAAACTTGTGTTGTTGGAAAACACACGAGGCCTCACCACTTTATGCCTTGCTGGAGGTATGCCATAAATCATCATTAGTTTCTTCTTCTTCTTTTGACACTTTTTCAATTAGATGACAAGGGTCAAATGTATTGTATAGACCTTGTGGAGCCCCATCTTTCATCCATGACAATAATTATGAAGAGAAAAATGAGCTTACTCAAGTTGATACATTGAGAATTTGCGTTGTGAAAACACTTGACGTCTCACCACTTTATGTCTTGGCGGATGGATGCCATTAAAGCCTTGAAAACATAAGTTAATGCCTTGGAAATTTACGTTGTTGGAAGGCACATGATGCCTCACCACCTTATGCCTTGGTGGTTGCATGCCCATCAATCATCATCTCTTTTTCTACATGTTTTTCGAGTAGATGACAAGGATGAAGTGAAACTTTATAGACCTTTTGGAGCCCTATCATTCATTCATGATAAAAATTATGGAGAAAGAGAAATTCAGCTTATTAAAAATAATGTCTTCAAAAGTTGCATTTGTTGAAAAGCACATGGTGCCTCACCACTTTATGCCTTGGAGAGGCATGCCATCAATTGCCGTCACCTTTTTCTTTTTCTTTTTGTACATGATTTTCGGGTAGATGACAAGGTCAAGCTCAATGATGTAGACTTTTTAGAGCCCCACCTTTCATCCATGATAAAAATTATGAAGAGAGAGAAATTCAGTTTATTAAAGATAATGTCTTAAAAAGTTGCGTTGTTGGAAAGCACATGATGCCTCATCACTTTATGCCTTGGCGAGGCATACCATCAATTGCCATCACTTTTTTTATTCTTTTTTGACACATTTTTTTTAGTAGATGATAAGGTCCAGCTCAATAATGTAGACATTGCGGAGCCTCACTTTTCATTCTCGACAAAGATAAATAAGCTTATGAATGACCGTAAAAAGTAAAAACCTATTCAAAGTGAACAGGCTCAGCTCAGTGCCTCAGGCTCGTCACGTCGTGGGTGTTGGGGGCTTGGGGCGTCGCTCTCCCTCGCTCGCATGGCAGGCTCCAGCACGACCCGCTCGCTTTGCTCGGCGCTTCGTCGCAGGCTCGGCTACTTAAACAGCGAAGCTCCAATACGACCGACGTCGGCCAGCACGTCGCTCGCATACCAAGCTAGGGATCGAGCGTAGGGGAAGCACCTCCCACATCAAGCAACCAGCAAAGGTGAGTCCCTCTCCCTCCCTCTGTTCCCTCCGGCCGGCCATTTTGCTCTGTCCTCGTCGGATCTACGCCGTGATGTCTCGATCGTTTCTTTCGTGATGGAAAATTAGACCAGGGAACTAAGTACTAACACTACGTTGCTGCTGATCTCGCCCTCGCTAGGTTGGCTGGATGGACTCCCCATAAGAAAAGCTTGGATCCATGGACGGCGAGCTGGCTGTGAGTGCGACCGTGGCCAAGAAGACCTTGGCCGCTTGTCTGTTCCAGGATCATGTCCTGCTGCTCAGCGCTTGGGCGCTCTTCACCGCCTTCGTCCTCGTCGTCTCCTATGCCCTGGGCTACGCAATCGCCTACGCACTCGGCCACTCCCACGTATATCTGGCCATGGGCCGGGCCGGGCCGGGCTTGGGCTGGGCCTAAAAAAGCCCATGGCAGAAAACTGAGACCCAGGCCCTACCAGCGGGCCTATTTTTCAAGCCCAAGCCCGGCCCATCTCGTAAAAAGCCTTGAAAAGCCCTTAGGGTTTAGGGCCGTGGGCCGGGCCTCTTCCTTAAAATGCCATTATGCCAAGCCCAAGCCCGTTCAGGCCCTGCTGACGGGCTCAAAACTCAGGCCCAAGCCCAGCCCACGGACAAGCCCATCGGGCCTAGGCCCTGGATTTTAGGGCCGGGTCTGGGTGGGCCGACTGGGCCGGGCTTGAGATGGCCAGGACTACTCCCACGTATATCTGGCCATGGGCCGGGCCGGGCCGGGCTTGGGCCGGGCCTAAAAAAGCCCATGGCAGAAAACTGAGGCCCAGGCCCTCCCAGGCCCTATCAGCGGGCCTACTTTTCAAGCCCAAGCTCGGCCCATCTCGTAAAAAGCCCTGAAAAGCCCTTAGGGCTTAGGGCCGTGGGCCGGGCCTCTTCCTTAAAATGCCATTATGCCAAGTCCAAGCCCGTTCAGGCCCTGCTGATAGGCTCAAAACTCAGGCCCAAGCCCAGCCCACGGACAAGCCCATCGGGCCTAGGCCCTGGATTTTAGGGCCGGGCCTGGGTGGGCCGACAGGGCCGGGCCTGAGATGGCCAGGACTACTCCCACTTCCCCTGCAGCCAGGTGACTACTACGTATTACAAGTCTACAACCCGTGCTTGTGCTTCTGCTACATCTCGAATTTCCGATCGAGTTATGCATTCATGCTTCGTCCTCTGCAGTCATCCTTCTTTCTGCGGTGCCACAAGCTGACGGACGCGGAGGCTGCCGAGGAGACCGCCCTGGCGATCGGGATGCTGTGCTGCGCCGCACTCCAGGCGGTCGCGGCGGCGCCAGCGCTGCTGCTCCCGTGCCGCCGTCCATGGGTCGCCTACCTCGCGCTCACCGTCGCCGGACACTGCATGTACGCTCGGGGCGTCCTCCTCAATTACTTCGCCGACACAGAAGACCTCTTCTTCAGGATGTCCTGCAGCGTGGCCATCGTCGTCCTCGCGGAAGACGACATCATCTGCCTCCTGGCCCTCATAGCCGACTAGTTCAGCTTCCTCTGGTACCGAAGAGGAGTAAATTGCAGAAAACCACCAGTTTGAAGGTTAGGTTTGCGAAAAACACTACAGTATATTTTTTTTAGAAAACACCATGTCTTCAGTAATAGTTTTGCAAAAATCACTGATCGGCGGATAAGCCTCGTTTGAGCACGTTTATGACAGGTGGGTCCCGCTTTTCGCTGACGTGGCATAATGTTTTGCGAAATACAGTGCTAGATGGGTCAAATTGCAAAAACACCCCCAACATTCTTCCCTGTTCTGCCCAGCCCCTTTCCCATGTCCTTGGATTTTGTCCAGCCACCCGAGGAGAGGATCTCCTCATCCCGTACGCCGCCGCAAGTAGTAGCACCACCGGAGCACATGCCATCGCTGTCGCCCGTGTTAAGCGCCGCCGTGCCTACCCCCATAGTCTCACCTCCTCCATCAATCTCCTTCTCCCGCCCCTTCTTCCTCCTGGCGGTTGCACGAGGCAATTTCGCCAGACCCGCCCCTCCCCTGGAGCGACTCCGCTCTGCTCCTCCGTGTTCCCTTCGTCCCCGCGCGACCACCATGGGGAGTTTCTATCGTCCACCACGCCCACCCTAGCGAGCCCCGTCGCACCACGGCTCACCAGGCGGCCGAATCCGTCGACGACGTGCCGGATCGAAGTATTTAGTTGGCTGCGCAATGGCTTGCCAGTTGCGCGCCGTCGTCGTCTCCTGCCGACGAGTGGCCAGCCCCTGCCTCGCCGACACCCACCGGCAGTGGGAGAAGCATGAGGGATGAGTGATTTGGTTGCTCCTCCCGTGTGAAAGTGCTAGTGATCGACTAGAGGGGGGATGAATAGGCGATTTTTCGGAAAGTCTTCAAAACATGGAAGTTTCGAAGACAAACGATAGAAACAAACCTATTACTATGCAGCGGAAGGTAGACTACACTAAGCAAGCCATAGTCAAGTATTCAATGAGATGAAAGCACAAAGACTAATAGTAGCTATGCAGTATAGATCAGGATGGAAGATAATACGAAGCCAAACAGAATAAGCAGTCACACCGTGAAGACAAATAGATAATGCAAACAGGCAACGACTTCACAAGGACCAATCTGCGAATAAAGAGATGGGAAGAATAGAACCAGTGGCTCGTTGAAGAAAATAATTTGTTGGACCAGTTCCAGTTGCTGTGACAACTGTATGTCTGGTTAGGGAGGCTGAGATTCAACTCAGAAGACCGCGTCTTCACCTTATTCCTCTTGAGCTAAGGACACCCAGTCCTCGTCCAATCACTCTGGTAAGTCTTTAAGGTAGACTTCCAAACCTTCACAGACTTCGTTCACCGGCGATCCACAATGACTCTTGGATGCTCAGAACGCGACGCCTAACCGGCTGGAGGATTTACAGTCCTCAAGTGCAATAAGTCTTCAGATCACACAGACAGGAAGACATCAGTGATGCCTAACACTCTTTGGCTCTGGGTGTTTAGGGCTTTGTCCTCGCAAGGAATTCTCTCTCAAAGGCTTCGAGGTGGGTTGCTCTCAAACGACAGAAGTCGTACACTAACTCTGAGCAGCCAACCAATTTATGGTGTAGGGGGTGGGCTATTTATAGCCACTAGGCAACCCAACCTGATTTGTCTGAAATGACCCTGGGTCACTAAGGAACTGACATGTGTTTCAATGGTCAGATTTCAAACACACACGACAACTTTACTTAGGCTACAAGCAAAGCTGACTTATCCAGCTCTGGATAAGATTCGCTCGCATTGTCTTCGCTCGAAGACATAGGATTTTGGTTAAGCATCACTTCAGTCATTCTGACTGGTTCATTTGGACCCCACTTAACAGTACGGTGGTTCCTATGACTCAACAAAGAGGAAAAAGAACGACGAAACAACTAAGTCTTCGCGCTCCATAGTCTTCACGCGATGTCTTCTCTTGTCATAGTCTTCAATGTGAATGTCTTCACATACCACCTTTGACTTCAATGTCTTCATACATTTTTAGGGGTCATCTCTAGTAGAAAAACCGAATCAATGAGGGACTTCTACCTGTGTTATCCTGTAATTCTCACAAACACATTAGTCCCTCAACCAGGTTTGTCGTCAATACTCCAAAACCAACTAGGAGTGGCACTAGATGCACTTACAATCTCCCCCTCTTTGGTGATTGATGACAAACTGGTTGAAGTTTTCAACGGGGAATAAAATATGTGAAATTGTAAAGGATAGGGTATTGTCTTCATAAGTGGCAAAGGCTCCCCTTGAAGATGTGCATATAAGTAATTTGCTTTTGGAATGCAAATGCACATGGCAGGTTGTACTTGTGGAGATCCTCTTCAACTTATGATGACAATTCATCATGCATGATTTGATATTATGAAGATAATGACATGCATAATGAAAAATGGACGTCTGCAAAATGACCTAAGTGTGGAAGTTATCATCGCACATGTGAAATTTATCATCACATCACAGAATAGCAAATAAGTAGCAGACGACCATCGAGTTTTAGTGTTACAACTCAAAGAACCAAATGTATCAAAACGCGAGAGTTGTAAGCACTTGGGAAAGTAGCAAAAAGTAAAGCAACCACCCATATGGACCCGCTTGAAGACTATCAACTCATATGCTTCTCCCCCTTTTGTCAGTAAGGACCAAAAAGGTTTAAAGACATAGAGCGCCTACTCGTTCCCATGAGGTGCAGGCGAAGCAGCAGGGTCGTCGTTGAGGTCCGGTGGTGCAGAAGAACTTGGTGCAGTGTCGACACGCGCTGAAGTTAGAGGAGGTGAAGTGGCATCATCTTGGTCATCGATGACTCTGGCATTCACCGTCGCAGCTGAGGACGAATAGTCAGAGTCTTCAAGTGAGGGAGTCCGACGCAAGTGAGCATTCCTTGGAGGAGTTGAGTCAAACTTGAATCTTTTTGTGAAGCCATCGTCTTGCAGATCAGCTTCAGCACTACGCAATGTCAAACTCTTCCAAGACCCCCGACATGTTTCATGTGTAACAAAGGAATTCTTGGTGGCAAAATTGCGAATGTGATTGACATCCACCAAGAGGCTTTGCATCTATCGCTTAAGCCAGTTCAAAGTGCGTTATATCGACTAGAGGGGGGGGTGAATAGGCGATTTTTATGAAAGTCTTCAAAACGTGAGAGTTATGAAGACAAACAGTGAAGATTATGCCTATTACTATGCAGCGGAAGTTAGATTACACTAGTCCAGCCATGGTCATGTATTCAATAGAGTGAAATCGCAGTGAAAAACAGCTTCAGTGTAATAAGGATCAGGTAGGAAGAAGTTATGAAGCCAAACAGATCATACATTCATGTTGTGAAGACAAACGGTAAAGCAAGCATGTAATGGCTTCACAATGAATAACTGTAAGTAAAAGGAAGTGAAGATGAAACCAGTGACACGTTGAAGACAATGATTTGTTGGACCAGTTCCAGTTGCTGTGACAACTGTACGTCTGGTTGGAGCGGCTAGGTATTTAAACCAAAGGACACACAGTCCCGGACACCCAGTCAAGGACACTTAGTCCAAGACACCCAGTCCTCACCGTTTTCTCCTTGAGCTAAGGTCACACAGACCTCGCCCAATCACTCTGGTAAGTCTTCAAGGTAGACTCCCAAACCTTCACAGACTTCGTTCAATGGCAATCCACAATTTCTCTTGGATGCTCTGAACGCGACGCCTAACCGTCTGGAGGATGCACAGTCCTCAAGTGTAATAAGTCTTCAAATCACACAGACACGAAGACTTAAGTGATGCCCAATTTACTCTGACTCTGGGTGGTTAGGGCTTTTCTCCTCACTAGAATTTTTCTTTCAAAGGCTTCGAGGTGGGTTGCTCTCAAACGACTAAAGCCGTGCACTGAAATCTGAGCAGCCAACCGTTTAAGGTTGTGGGGGGTGGACTATTTATAGCCACTTGGCAACCCGACCTGATCTGTCCGAAATGACCCTGGGTCACTAAGGAACTGACGCGTGTACCAACGGTCGGATTTCGAACTCACACGGCAACTTTACTTGGGCTGCAAGTAAAGCTGACTTGTCTGACTCTGGACAAGATTTTCTCTCATAGGCTTCGCTCGAAGACATAGGATTTGAATTAGGCATCACTTCAGTCATTCTGACTGGTTCTCTTCGACCCCACTTAACAGTACGGTGGTTCCTATGACACAACATGAATGAAATAAAACTACGAAGGATCTAGGTCTTCGAGTTTCAAAAGCTTCATAGGGAGTCTTCTCATGTCATTGTCTTCAATATGAATATCTTCATAAACCACCATTGTCTTCAATGTCTTCGTACATTTTTAGGGGTCATCTCTGGTAGTAAAACCGAATCAATGAGGGACTTCTACCTGTGTTTTCCTGCAATTCTCACAAACACATTAGTCCCTCAACTAGGTTTGTCGTCAATACTCCAAAACCAACTAGGGGTGGCACTAGATGCACTTACAATCTCCCCCTTTTTGGTGATTGATGACAAACTAGTTGAAGTTTTCAAAGGGAAACATAATTTGTGAAATTGTAAAAGAATTGTCTTCATAAGTTGCAAGGGCTCCCCCTGAAGATGTGCATATAAGTAATTTGCTTCTTGAATGCAAATGCACATGGCAGGTTGTACTTGTGGAGATCCACTTCAACTTATGACAATCCAGTATGCATGTGAAAGTATATGAAGATAATGACATGCATAATGGAAAATGGACGTCTGCAGAATGAGATGAGTGCGGAATTTATCTTCGCAAACCGGAGTGACAAACAGGTAGCAGACGACCATCAAGGCTAAGTGTTACAACTCAATGAAGCAAATGTAGCAAAAAAAACGGGAGTTGTAAGCACGAAGCAAAATGTAGCAAAATATGAAGGCACCCGCCCATAGTGACCCGCTTGAAGACTATAACCATCATATGCTTCTCCCCCTTTTGTCAGTGATGACCAAAAAGGTTTGAAGACATAGAGGTTTCTACGCATTCCCAGGCGCAGCAGGGTCGGTGGAGTTGTTTGGCGGTGGTGCAGACGAGCTTGGTGCAGATTCGATGCGCGTTGAAGCAGGTGGAGATGATGTCGCGTCGTCTTCTTCTTCAATAATCCGGGCAGACACGGTGGCAGCAGAAAAAGAGAACTCTGACTCTTCAAGTGATGGTGTGCTGCGCATCACCGCTCTTCTTGGAGGCGTGGAGTCAAATTTGAAGTGCTCTGTGAAGCCATCCTCATGCAGTTCAGCTTCAGGGCACATCATGGTGAGGCCCTTCCAAGTGCGGCGACAGGTCTCGTGTGTGACAAATGCATTCTTGGTTGCCAGATTTCTGATGCGATTGACTTCTTGCATGATGCTTCTCATCTGCCTCTTGAGCCAGTCGTGATGCCTATCTTGCTTTTGGTGAAGAGCCACAAGAAGCTCTCTGTCATTGAGTGCACGAGCGCGCTTCTTGGGTCTCTTTGCAGCTGTGCTGTTGGTGGCTTCAGTTGATGCAGGGGCACGTGTGGTGCCGGCCATTGGATACACTCGGGAGAGAGCTTCAACACCTTCAATATTTTGAGTGAAGCTCTGGTGTTCTGCATTCTGAAGACTTAGTGGTTGCTTGGCCGGCTCTGGATATATTGCTTCAGCAGATGTGTCCACATCTGGCAAAAATATCCTATGATTGCGGGCTGAGGGTTGATAGGAGATTGCAGAGTGAAGCTTGATCAGCCTCATAACCCAAGGAGCATAAAACTTTAATCCAAACAGTTCTGAAGCAGACGCTGCAAATTGACGGATGAAAAGATCCTGTGTATTGAAGCATTTGCCGTGAAGAATGCAGAAGATGAGAGTCTTCATTGCACCATCAATCGTTGCATATCGAGAGTGTCCCTTGACTGGCCAGAGAGTCCGCCTTATGATGTGATATATTGTTCTGGGCAGGTACTCTAAGTCTTCAACGAAGAACCTAGTTGGATAGGGTGCATTTGGAGGAAATGGCTTCATCATTGAGAGCATCTGACTCATATCTGGCTCAGGACGCTGAAATATACTCTCAATTGCTTCAGCATGGAGTTGGCACCCTTCTTCAAAGAATTCGCCAGGAGTGGGAAGGCCGGTAAGCTCAATTAGGTCGAAAGCATTGGCTTCATGATGGATATTGCCTGTCATCCACTCCAGGATCCATGTCTTCGGATCTCTGTTATAGCCTTTGATATGCAAAGTGGCATAGAACTGGAGCAGAAGCTCTTCGTTCTAGTGCTCTTCGTCAGTGATAAATGGCAGCAAACCCACTTGCTTGAAGCAATCCAGTGCTTCTTCCAGACCAGGCAGACTTGCAACAGCTTCAACCTCAAGGCGCTTGTGAGGAAAGATGCGGCCTTGGTTGTAGAGGATGCATGAATAATAGCTGCGCTGTTGATGGCTCCAGAACCTATCTGATACAATCCGTTCCCTTGAATAAGGGTTCTTGGAGCGGTCGAAAAACGTGTTATCTGCCCTGAAGCCGTTGATGTTGAAGGAACTAGGAGCTGATGCAGGACCTGGGAACCTTGGTAGTCGTGGGATCGGCTTCTGGACCTGGGGCCTGTGCGCAATATGATAGTTGAATTGTGGTCCGGCAGCAGACTCGGGCACAGAATGTTCAGGAGCAGTAGCTTTGGTGTCTTTTGAAGCTGTTGTTGGGGAGGGCTCCACATTTGCTTCGGCGTTGTTTGTGGCAGCCTCAACATTTTCAGCTTCAGGCACGTTCTCCTTGAGAACTGCTTCTTGTTGGTGCGGGGGAGTTGGAGCTTGTGGTATTTCTGCTTGCTCTTCGGCTGATGCAGCCGGAATGTCTTCAGCAGCCTGAGCCCTTGGCCCTTTGCGAAGCCTACGAAGTGTAGGCGCCGGTGGAGTTGCAGTGGGTTGGGGCTCATCTTCCTCCTGTGGGCGATCTGCCCACGACGCATCTTGTGTGATTGGCGTCAATGGACGACCAATACTGATCTGTTCGCTTGTCTCAAGCTGAGGAAGGGCTGCATCACCTTGCACATTGTCTTGGGGACCAATGTCTTCAGCAGCATTAGGGTTGGCTGCTGGAATGTCTTCAGCGTGCGGAGCCTCTATGTAAGCAGGCTCATGCACTGTCAACTGACGATCTGCGTCAGGATAGCGGACGCAGAGTGGTTCAACTATCAGGGGCTCTGTGGGAGCAGCCCGAGATTTCTTGGTCTTGCGCTTCTTGATGATGGGTTCAGAAGGAGAGGCTTCAGAATGTTTTCTCTTCTTAGCTTCAGCCTCTGCAGTCCGTGTCTTCTTGTGCTGTGAGGCGGTTGATCGACTCTTTGGCTTCGAGCCAGTCGTTGCAGCGGGGAAGACAATCGGAGCATCAGGTTCTGACCTTGGCGCTTCAGGTTCGGGCACAGCCGCCTTCTTTTTCTTCTTCGCAGCCATCCTGGGGTCAATGCCGGGACGCCCAAGTGCCTTGCGCTTTTCTGCCTCATTGTAGGCTTGCACGCAGCGATCAGCCAAAGTCTTCATGCGTTCTCGCGAGCCTTGAGCTTCGGCACGCGTCTTCAGGAAGTTTTCTTTCAGCTCGTGCAACATGATCTTGAAGTTTTTCACTTCTTGCACACTGAGCTTGGCCACGTGCTTCTTGAACTGAGCCTTTTCATGATCAATTTTCTGCTTGAGTTCTACAATTCGCTGGGCTATTGCAAGTTCTGAAGCGATTGCACCTTGAAAGGCAACGCTGAGGCCTATGGGTAGCTGTAGATCATTGAAGCTTATGTCTGGTGTGTCAAACCATTCATCGATGAAGTTGTGGATGATGGCGACATCAAACAGAGGCAGATTGTTGAAGATTTCAGCCTCCTCCTTGCTCTTGATGAGCTGCTCAAGAGCATCATCTCCAAGATCTTCATCGCTTGAGAGATCAATGGCTTCGCAGCGCAGAATGTCAGCAGCTGTGAGCTCTTTGCCTGTGTGTGGCTGAGGCTTCTTGGCTTCTTGGGGCTTGGACACTCGTGATAAGCCTTCTGACTGCACACTGGCTTCAGGAGGTGCAGTTGCTAAAGGCTTCACTCTTGCGATCTTGGGAGAAGCGGCTGGCTTTGAAGCTTTTGGAGCTTTTGGCTTCTTCTGCTTTGGCTTCAGAGCAGCAGGGGCGTCATCTGACTCAGTATCTGCTGGAGGGTCATTCACAGCAGTCCCTTGGACTAGGATGCGAGTGATGAGGCCTGCAAGATTGGCATACGGCCCGATGATATTGGGATCGGCATTGCGTGTGCCATCTGCCCTTGGTGAGGAGGGACCAGGGTTGAAGTCAAGCCCAAATTTCTTCTTGTTTATCTTCGCTGACTGTTGTGCAAACTAAAAGTTGCGCTTGAAGAGATTATCATCGCGACACCAGAGAAGTGATGACGGATGTGCCTCAGCTGGCTGTGGTCCTCTCACCATGCATGGATAGAAGCCTTGAGCAATGGCTTCGTCTCTGGACCTGGGTACGAGATTTTTGTATAATACATCTCCCCACGGTCTATTGATGGCGCACTTCTCCGCATATTCCTGAGTGATGAAGCGGTAGTGGAACCATTGCTCTGTCCAATATCTTCGAATCCATTGGATTCGTGTCTTGCGCTGACCATAGCTTTCTTCAGGATCAGTTTTGTACATCTCTGCCAATTCATCAGGCAGATCTTTGGATGTTTCACCACGTCGCTGTCTGCCTCCCTTCCTTGCTGCTGTTTCTGAAGCCATGAATAACTTGGAAGGCTTCAAGATGTTCAAAGGCTTCAAAGGCTTCCTTTTGCAAGAACTGGCTTCAGGCGAGTTGATGTGATGCTGCAAGTACTCTGCAAATGAATGCAGACTATGAGAACCAAAGGATTCTCCCACGGACATGTACCTGTGACAGCATTAAGGTGCGAGGGAAGGGGAAGAGGTCATATGCATTCTCAGAAGATTTTGAAGATAAATCGGTTTAGAAGACATTGACCTCATTATGCGAAGACATTCACTTGTAGATAAGAAGTTGGTTCCAGATTTGTACGAACCCATAGATCAGTACAAGTGAGGAATCTAACTACTTTATGAAGTACAAGTGAATATACTAGGCATGTTATGAGATGCAGCGAGAGATTTAACTGGTGTGAAGAGAAACTTCTTATGGCAGAAAGTGACTGAACTGTAGGATCAAACGAAGCTGTAAAAAGAGGTTTTATTTACCACACTTGGAACTGCTAGACGAAGTGAGATTTGAGGCCGAGCAGTTTGATCCTCCGTGCCCTAACTTGGCGACGGAAGACACCTACGGCGACGGCGGAGAGAGCGATGTCCGCTGTCGACGTGAAAACGGCGTCGGAGAGGTTGCGGCAGTGAAGCGCTTCGTCGCCGGCGTCGTCGAGTGCTAGCGGTGGCGCTAGGGTTCGTGCGAGGGTGGAGGAAGGAGATAATGACCGCGGTAAGTGTGAATTTATAGACTCAGAGGCGGCACTGTGCTATTACCCAGGTGCCCCTGGCGGTTCACATTTGGGGCACGCGTGGCCAGTTAGAGGAAGGTTGGGATTTGTTCCACGTCCCACGCACGCCTAAATTGTCGGACGGTCGTTCCAGCTTCTCTGGATCTTATGTGGAGGAATGAGCATTAAAAACGGACTTTTATGGTTGTCTGAATGTCTTCGGCTGACAAGGACACAGTGAAGACATTCGACAGTTTCAACAGAATGCATATGACTTGGAGAGATAGAGTTTGAGATAGAAAGCATAGAGAGGTTAGGGTCCGATCACATTCACTTAGTTCAAAAAGATTCAACCAAGAAGACATAGCTATAAGTGAATGCTGTAGAGGACAGAACATCAGTACATATGTATCCATATAATCAACGCGGTGAAGATAATCATGAAGACATATTGAGAATGAAGCCAAACCAAATGTGAAGACATTGTGAGGTAACGCCATGAGTGAAATACTTCAAAATAGAACGTTTGGTGGTGGCGTTACCCACCGTATAGGAAGTATTAGACCCAGACACGGCGCACAATTATCGTGGCGCTCCGAAGTCAAATTCCACATTAACGTATTCACACTTAGAATGTATGTCTTCATTGATTGAAGATATACGCTACTTCGTGTGTTGCACATCTAAGTCATCAATATGCATAAGTGTTAGGATGTGTGCCTGATCACAGGACATTTGAGGATTCCAAGATATTTAGCTCACACCGTAACTTGCAAAATCTCTTCTCATCCAAGGGCTTGGTGAAGATATCTGCCAATTGCTCTTCAGTATTGACGTGTATGATATCAATGTCTTCCTTCACAACATGATCTCTGAGAAAGTGATGACGAATTTCAATGTGTTTTGTCTTCGAGTGCTGAACTGGGTTGTTGGCTATCTTGATGGCGCTTTCGTTGTCGCAGTAAAGTGGCACTTGCTTCAGATGAATGCCATAATCCTTGAGTGTTTGCTTCATCCACAGAAGCTGAGCGCAGCAAGATCCAGCAGCAATGTATTCAGATTCAGCAGTGGAGAGAGATACACAGTTCTGCTTCTTTGAAGACCAACATACAAGTGATCGTCCCATAAAATGACATGTGCCTGATGTAGATTTGCGATCAACTTTGTCACCAGCATAATCAGCATCCGAAAATCCAACCAGATCAAACTCTGAGCCCTTTGGATACCATAATCCTAGAGTTGGGGTGTGAGCCAGATATCGAAGAATTCGCTTCACAGCTAAGTGATGCGACTCCTTTGGTGCCGCTTGAAATCGGGCACACATGCAAACACTAAGCATGATATCTGGCCTAGATGCACATAAATAAAGCAAAGACCCAATCATGGAGCGGTATACCTTTTGATCGAACTCTTTACCATTGTCGTCGGGACCCAGATGATGCTTGGCTGGCATTGGTGTTGTGAAGCCTTTGCAGTCTTGCATACCGAACTTCTTCAGGCACTCTTTAAGATATTTCTCTTGTGGTATGAAGATGCCATTGCGTTGTTGCCGTATTTGAAGACCGAGGAAGAACTTCAGCTCACCCATCATGGACATCTGATATTGCTCTTGCATCATATATCCAAACTCTTCACTATACTTCTGATTGGTGCAGCCGAAGATAATGTCATCCACATATATTTGGCACACAAACAGTTCACCATCATATGTCTTCGTGAAAAGAGTGGGATCCAGGGAACCAGGTATGAAGCCTTTGCTCTTCAGAAAGTACTTGAGTGTATCATACCAGGCCCTGGGGGCTTGTTTGAGGCCATACAGTGCCTTGTTGAGCTTGTATACCATATCAGGATGTTTTGGATTTTCAAAGCCAGGTGGTTGTGCAACATACACTTCTTCTTCAATCTTGCCATTGAGAAAGGCACTTTTCACATCCATTTGATATAGAAGTATGTTATGATGATTTGCATAGGCCAGCAGTATGCGTATGGCTTCAAGCCTGGCCACAGGAGCAAATGTTTCATCGAAGTCAATGCCCTCTACTTGAGTATATCCTTGAGCAACTAGACGAGCTTTGTTTCTGACAACTTGACCATGCTCATCTTGCTTGTTGCGGTATATCCATTTGGTGCCTATTATGTTGTGCTTCCGTGGATCAGGACGCTTAACCAGTTCCCATACATTATTCAGCTCAAACTGGTGAAGCTCTTCTTGCATAGCTTGAATCCATTCAGGTTCCATGAAGGCTTCTTCAACTTTCTTGGGTTCTGATATTGAGACGAATGCGAAATGCCCACAGAAGTTTGTTAGCTGAGTTGCCCTTGAACGAGTGAGTGGACCAGGTGCATTGATGTTGTCCAGTATTTTGTCAATTTGTACTTCATTTGCAACACGAGGGTGTGTGGGGCGAAGACTTTGCTCTTGCTGATCTATGTGGTCATTTGAAGGTATATCTTCAGGCTGAGCATTGTCTTCATGTGGATCAGGTGCTGAGATGATAAGTTCTTCTTCAGGTTGAGCTTCAGAAGGTACAATTTCTCCAGTTCCCATAAGCTTGATTGATTCATTTGCTGGAACTTCATCTAGCACATTTGGCAATTGCTCTCTTTGTGATCCATTGGTTTCATCAAACCGCACATCCACTGTTTCAACCACTTTGTAGTGGAAGAGATTGAAGACTCTGTAGGAGTGCGAATCCTTTCCATATCCAAGCATGAAGCCCTCATGTGCTTTTGGTGCAAACTTTGAGGTGTGGTGTGGGTCCTTGATCCAGCATTTTGCGCCAAATACTCTGAAGTAACTGACATTTGGCTTCTTGCCAGTTAGGAGTTCATAAGATGTCTTGTTCAGGAGCTTGTGAAGATAAACACGATTGATTGTATGGCATGCAGTATCAATGGCTTCAATCCAGAATTTTCTTGGAGTCTTGTATTCATCTAGCATTGTTCTGGCCATCTCAATGAGTGTTCTGTTCTTGCGTTCGACGACGCCATTCTGCTGTGGCGTGTATGGAGCTGAGAATTCATGTGTGATGCCCAAGGTATCCAGATATGTATCAAGGCCAGTGTTCTTGAATTCAGTGCCATTGTCACTTCTGATGTGCTTTATCTTGGCACCAAAATTGTTCATAGCTCGATTTGCGAAGCGTCTGAAGAGATCCTGCACTTCAGTCTTGTAAAGGATTATGTGCACCCAAGTATATCTAGAATAATCATCAACAATTACGAAGCCATAGAGGCATGCAGAAGTAGTAAAAGTTGAGTAGTGAGTGGGACCGAAAAGATCCATGTGAAGCAGTTCAAAGGGTTGTGTAGTAGTCATGACTGTCTTCGAAGGATGTTTTGCCCTTGTCATCTTCCCTGCTTCACAGGCACCGCATAAGTGATCTTTCTTAAACTTGACGCCCTCGATGCCTATGACGTGCTTTTTCTTCGCAAGGGTGTGGAGGTTCCTCATGCCAGCATGCCCAAGCCTTCGATGCCAAAGCCAGCATTCTGAAGCTTTTGCAAGAAGACATACTGCAAGTTGTGGTCCTGCTGAGAAATCTACCACGTACAAATCACCCTTCCGATACCCTTCAAACACTAGAGATTTGTCAGATTCCATTAGCACCAAGCAACGATATTTTCCAAACATTACAATCATATTCAAATCGCAAAGTATTGAGACAGACATTAAGTTGAAGCCAAGGGATTCCACAAGCATGACTTTATCCATGTGTTGATCCTTTGAGATTGCAACTCTACCTAGACCCAATACCTTACTTTTACCAGTGTCAGCAAATGTGATGTGGCTCTTGTCGGATGGACGTAATGTTGAGTCCATAAGAAGGCTTCTTTTGCCAGTCATATGATTTGTACACCCACTGTCAATAATCCATTCTGAAGACTTTGAAGTCGCTGGTGTCGTACCCTACAGTGCAGTTAGGGGGATAGGCTTCACGAAGGGTATTGTGAAGCATAAACATTTGACGAACCAGTGGGTTATGAAAACTCAGATCCAGATTAGGACTGATAGGGAGAGTAGCATGCGATTCAGGAACGAAGTACATAATGATGCCATTTGGGCATTTTATCTTGCGCCCCACAAGATTTTTATGGTCCCCAGCAATAGCATCAGAAGATTTTGTTTTTGTGCTGGAGACCTTTCCCTGCAAAGGAGAGTTAAGCTTTCTTAACCACCCACATCTTCAATGGTGGCTTAGAAGCTATAAGTCTAAGTGCAGCATCTGAGAATTTTGGCTTTGAAACCTTAGCAAACAGTCTAGCAGGTGGACAATAATACTCATAGGAATAAGCAGAATAATTTTTGGTCGTATGAACATGACGGTTCGATGAACCACTCTCATATTCATATGCCTGAGTATGGTTCCCTTGCAAAACATTTGCGTTAGTGCGACTCAGGTGAGTCCCCTGTTTGTATGAAGCATTTGGACCATATGAAGCCTTTGGTCTGAGGTTTGTCTTCTTTAAGTGAGGTGTCATGAAGACATTCACAGGAAGATTTTCCAGACATGTTTTCGGAACCCAGATCTTCTTCATAGGCGGTCCATTTCTGCAGTTAGTACCAATGTACCTGGCAAACACTTCATCATTCTGATTCTTAAACAGTTTATAGTTTGCATCAAAGGATTCATCAATGATAATTGGGTTAGCACAAGTGAAGCCAGACAGATTGGATGGATCTGCTGAGGATTCCTTTGCAGCAACCCATGTGGTTTTGGGGTACTGCTCAGGTTTCCAGTAAGACCCATCTGCATTAATTTTCCTCACGAACCCAACACCCTCTTTCCTAGGGTTTCGGTTCAGAATCTGCTTCTTAAGGACATCACATAATGTCTGATGCCCTTTCAGACTTTTGTACATCCCTGTTTCAAGCAATGTCTTCAACCTAGCATTCTCATCAGCAATAGCAGTGGTATCCTCAGCAGAGGGGTTAGTTACCACATCAACAGTTGAAGATATTGAAACAGTAGTAGCAGTGGAACATTCAGCAACAGAAGCAACATTATCACGCTCAATGCATTTAAGACATGGTGGTTCAAATCCTTCCTGAGCGGGACTGATCTGTTCAGCGCGAAGTGACTCGTTTTCCTTTTGAAGATCTTCATGAGCCACCCTCAATTTCTCAAGTTCTTGCTTCCTTTGAAGATAATCATAGGAAAGCTTTTCATGAGTTGTTGAGAGAGTATCATGACGATCTTCAAGTTCCTGATACTTAACGTGAAGGTTTTTTATGTCTTCAATTAAGGATTCAGATCGAGTCATTTCAGCACCCAACAGATCATCGCTTCTGTCTAACAATTTTTGAATATGTTCCATAGCTTTCTGATGTTCAGTTGCAATTTTAGCAAGTGTTTTGTAGCTAGGTTTTGAATCACATTCAGAGTCATCGTCACTAGATGTTTCATAGCGAGTTGTGGGTGTGTTTACCTTGGCACCGCGTGCCATGAAGCAGTAGGTAGGAGTGGAGTCGTTCTTGTCATTTGCGTCGGTGTCGGTGATGCAGTCATTGTCTTCAGTATTGAAGATGGACTTGGCGACGTATGCTGTAGCCAGACTCGCAATGCCAGAATCAGACTCCTCCTCAGACTCCACCTCTGCCTCCTAAGATGCGGACTCCTCCCCTGAATCCATCTCCTTTCCAACAAATGCATGTGCCTTGCCAGATGAGCTCTTCTTGTGTGATGAAGACCTTGATGAAGTTTTGGAAGAAGACTTTGAGTATTTCTTCTTCTTCTTGTCGTCAGAATCATATTCCTTGCTCATCTTCTTCCTTCTGTTCTCATTGTCCCACTGTGGACACTCAGAGATGAAGTGTCCAGTTTTCTTGCACTTGTGACATGTTTTCTTCTTGTAGTCATGAGCAGAAGCTTCATCATTCCTTGAGCTTGATCGTGAAGATTTCCTGAAGCCTTTCTTCTTAGTGAATTTTTGGAACTTCTTCACTAGCATTGCAAGTTCTCTTCCAATGTCTTCAGGATCATCAGAACTGCAGTCAGATTCTTCTTCAAATGAGGAGACAGCTTTTGCCTTTAAGGCACGAGTTCGCCCATAGTTTGGGCCGTAGATATCTCTTTTCTCAAAAAGTTGAAACTCATGTGTGTTGAGCCTCTCAAGTATGTCAGACGGATCGAGTGTCTTGAAATCAGGACGTTCTTGAATCATCAGGGCCAGGATGTCAAACGAACTATCAAGTGATCTCAGCAGCGTCTTGACGATTTCATGTTTGGTGATCTCAGTGGCGCCGAGGGCTTGAAGCTCATTTGTGATGTCAGTGAGCCGGTCAAATGTGTGCTGGACATTCTCATTGTCATTTCGCTTGAAGCGGTTGAAGAGGTTGCGAAGAACACTGATTCTTTGATCTCTCTGGGTTGAGATGCCTTCATTGACCTTTGAGAGCCAGTCCCAGACTAGCTTGGATGTCTTCAAAGCACTCACACGGCCATACTGTCCTTTGGTCAGATGACCACATATGATATTCTTGGCAGTGGAGTCCAGTTAAGTGAACTTCTTGACATCAGCAGCAGTGACACCTTCTCCAGCCTTGGGAACGCCGTTCTCGACGACATACCATAGGTCGATGTCAATGGCTTCAAGATGCATGCGCATCTTATTCTTCCAGTAGGGATATTCAGTTCCATCGAAGACGGGGCAAGCAGCAGAGACTTTGATTATCCCTGCAGTCGACATAACTAAAACTCCAGGTGGTTAAACCGAATCACACAGAACAAGGGAGCACCTCGCTCTGATACCAATTGAAAGTGCGTTATATCGACTAGAGGGGGGGTGAATAGGCGATTTTTATGAAAGTCTTCAAAACGCGAGAGTTATGAAGACAAACAGTGAAGATTATGCCTATTACTATGCAGCGGAAGTTAGATTACACTAGTCCAGCCATGGTCATGTATTCAATAGAGTGAAATCGCAGTGACAAACAGCTTCAGTGTAATAAGGATCAGGTAGGAAGAAGTTATGAAGCCAAACAGATCATACATTCATGTTGTGAAGACAAACGGTAAAGCAGGCATGTAATGGCTTCACAATGAATAACTATAAGTAAAAGGAAGTGAAGATGAAACCAGTGACACGTTGAAGACAATGATTTGTTGGACCAGTTCCAGTTGCTGTGACAACTGTACGTCTGGTTGGAGCGGCTAGGTATTTAAACCAAAGGACACACAGTCCCGGACACCCAGTCAAGAACACTTAGTCCAACACACCCAGTCCTCACCGTTTTCTCCTTGAGCTAAGGTCACACAGACCTCGCCCAATCACTCTGGTAAGTCTTCAAGGTAGACTCCCAAACCTTCACAGACTTCGTTCACTGGCAATCCACAATTTCTCTTGGATGCTCTGAACGCGACGCCTAACCGTCTGGAGGATGCACAGTCCTCAAGTGTAATAAGTCTTCAAATCACACAGACACGAAGACTTAAGTGATGCCCAATTTACTCTGACTCTGGGTGGTTAGGGCTTTTCTCCTCACTAGGAATTTTTCTTTCAAAGGCTTCGAGGTGGGTTGCTCTCAAACGACTAAAGCCGTGCACTGAAATCTGAGCAGCCAACCGTTTAAGGTTGTGGGGGGTGGACTATTTATAGCCACTTGGCAACCCGACCTGATCTGTCCGAAATGACCCTGGGTCACTAAGGAACTGACACGTGTACCAATGGTCAGATTTCGAACTCACACGGCAACTTTACTTGGGCTGCAAGTAAAGCTGACTTGTCTGACTCTGGACAAGATTTTCTCTCATAGGCTTCGCTCGAAGACATAGGATTTGAATTAGGCATCACTTCAGTCATTCTGACTGGTTCTCTTCGACCCCACTTAACAGTACGGTGGTTCCTATGACACAACATGAATGAAATAAAACTACGAAGGATCTAGGTCTTCGAGTTTCAAAAGCTTCATAGGGAGTCTTCTCATGTCATTGTCTTCAATATGAATATCTTCATAAACCACCATTGTCTTCAATGTCTTCGTACATTTTTAGGGGTCATCTCTGGTAGTAAAACCGAATCAATGAGGGACTTCTACCTGTGTTTTCCTGCAATTCTCACAAACACATTAGTCCCTCAACTAGGTTTGTCGTCAATACTCCAAAACCAACTAGGGGTGGCACTAGATGCACTTACACCAGTTGTGATGCTTATCCTGTTTCTAGTGTAGCGCGACGAGAAGCTCTCGGTCATTGAGAACATGAGATCGCTTCCGAGGCCTTTTGGCAATGGTGCTTTCGGTGGCGTCAGTTTGAGCGCGAGGGGCACGGGTGTTACCAGCCAAGGGATAAACACGAGAGACTGCCTGAACCCCTTCAATGGGCTGGGTGAAGTTTTGACGGTCAGCATTGTGAAGATAAATTGGATCCTTAGCAGGCTCTTGGTAAATAGCTTCAATAGACAGATCAACCTCTGGCAAGAATACAAGATGATTGCGCGCAGACGGCTGATAGTTGAAGGCAGAGTGAAGCTTGATAAGACGCATTACCCATGGAGCATAGAACTTCAGACCAAAAATGTCGGAGCCAGATGCAGCCAACTGCCTGATGAAGAAGTCTTGAGCATTGAAGCTGATGCCATTGAAGATATAAAAAACCAAAGTCTTCATTGCTCCTTCAAGCTTCGCTGCAGACGAATGTCCTTTGACAGGCGATAGAATTTTTCTGATGATATGATAAATGGTGCGAGGCAGATACTCTAGGTCTTAAACAAAGAATTCAGACGGGTATTCAGTGTCGTGAGGCAAAGGCTTCATCATGCTCAGCATTTGGCTCATGTTGGGTTATGGCTTCTGGAAAATGCTCTCCAAAGCATTTTGGTGTTGTTGACAACCTAGTTCATAGTATTCACTAGGAGTGGGCAGGCCTGTGAGCTCAATGATATCAAGAGCTTTGGCTTCATGATGGACATTGCCTGTCATCCACTCAAGGACCCAAGTCTTTGGATCCCTGTTGTAGCCTCGAATGTGAAGAGTTGCATAGAACTGTAAGCATGATATCTGGCCTAGATGCACACAAATAAAGCAAAAAACCAATCATGGAGCGATATACCTTTTGATCGAACTCTTTACCATTATCGTCGGGACCCAGATGGTGTTTAGCTGGCATTGGCGTCGTGTAACCTTTGCAGTCTTGCATTCCAAACTTCTTCAGGCAATCTTTGAGGTATTTCTCTTGAGATATGAAGATGCCGTTGCGTTGCTGTCGTATTTGAAGACCAAGGAAGAACTTCAGCTCACCCATCATGGACATCTGATATTGCTCTTGCATCATATATCCAAACTCATCACTGTATTTCTGGTTGGTGCAGCCGAAGATAATGTCATCCACATATATTTGGCACACAAACAGTTCACCATCATATGTCTTCGTGAATAGTATGGGATCCAAAGAACCAGGTTTGAAGCCTTTGCTCTTCAGGAAGTCCTTGAGTGTGTCATACCAAGCACGAGGGGCTTGTTTGAGGCCATACAGTGCCTTGTTGAGCTTATAAACCATGTCAGGATGTTTTGGATCTTCAAAGCCAGGCGGTTGTGCAACATACACTTCTTCTTCAATCTTGCCATTGAGAAAAGCACTCTTCACATCCATTTGATACAGAAGAATGTTATGATGATTTGCATAGGCCAGCAGTATGCGTATAGCTTCAAGCCTAGCCACAGGAGCAAATGTTTCATCGAAGTCAATTCCTTCAACTTGAGTGTATCCTTGAGCAACGAGACGAGCTTTGTTTCTGACAACTTGACCATGCTCATCTTGCTTGTTGCGATATATCCATTTAGTGCCTATGATATTGTGCTTACGAGGATCAGGACGCTTGACCAGTTCCCATACATTATTCAGCTCAAATTATTGAAGCTCTTCTTGCATTGCTTGAATCCATTCAGGCTTCATGAAGGCTTCATCAACTTTCTTGGGTTCAGATATTGAGACGAATGCGAAGTGTCCACAGAAATTTGCTAGTTGTGTTGCCCTTGAACGAGTGAGTGGACCAGGTGCATTGATGCTATCAATTATTTTCTCAATCTGTACTTCATTTGCAACACGAGGATGAACAGGACGAAGATTTTGCTCTTGCCGATCATTGTCATCGTTAGAAGGATTGTCTTCAGGTTGATCAGGTGCAGAGATGATGAGTTCCTCTTCAGGATGAGCTTCAGACGGTATGATTTCTCCAGTTCCCATAAGCTTGATGGATTCACTGGATGGAACTTCATCTAGCACATTTGGCAGGTGCTCTCTTTGCGAGCCGTTAGTCTCATCGAACCGCACATCCACAGTTTCAACCACTCTATAGTGAAAGAGGTTGAAGACTCTATAGGAGTGCGAATCCTTTCCGTATCCAAGCATAAAACCTTTATGTGCTTTCGGTGCAAATTTTGAAGTGTGATGTGGATCCTTGATCCAGCACCTGGCACCAAATACTCTGAAGTAACTGACATTTGGCTTCTTACCAGTGAGGAGCTCATAGGATGTTTTGTTCAGAAGCTTGTGAAGATAAACACGGTTGATGATATGGCATGCAGTATCGATGGCTTCAAGCCAGAACTTTCTTGGAGTCTTGTATTCATCGAGCATCGTCCGGGCCATCTCAATAAGTGTTATGTTCTTGCGTTCCACGACGCCATTCTGCTGCGGCGTGTATGGAGCTGAGAACTCATGAGTGATGCCCAAAGTATCAAGATAAGTGTCGAGGCCAGTGTTCTTGAATTTAGTGCCATTGTCACTTCTGATGTGCTTGATCTTGACACCATAGTTGTTCATGGCTCGATTGGCGAAGCGTCTGAAGACATCCTGCACTTCAGTCTTGTAGAGGATTATATGCACCCATGTATATCTTGAATAATCATCAACAATGACGAAGCCATAGAGACAAGCAGTAGTAGTAAGAGTTGAGTAGTGAGTGGGACCGAAGAGGTCCATGTGTAGCAGTTCAAAGGGTTGACTCGTTGTCATGATTGTCTTTGAGGGATGCTTGGCCCTCGTCATCTTTCCAGCTTCACAGGCACCGCATAAGTGATCCTTGTTGAACTTGACGCCCTCGATGTCTATGACATGCTTCTTCTTTGCAAGAGTGTGCAAGTTCCTCATGCCAGCATGCCCTAGCCTCTGATGCCAGAGCCAGCATTCTGAAGCTTTTGCTAGAAGACATACGGCAGGCTGTGGTCCTACTGAGAAATCTACCACGTACAAATCATCTTTCCGATACCCTTCAAAGACTAGAGACTTGTCAGATTCCATTAGAACAAGGCAACGATATTTTCCAAATGTCACAATCATGTTTAAATCGCAAATCATTGAGACAGACATTAAGTTGAAACCAAGGGATTCAACAAGCATCACTTTATCCATATGTTGATCCTTAAGATTGCAACTCTACCTAGACCCAATACCTTGCTTTTACCAGTATCAGTAAATGTGATGTGACTCTTGTTAGATGGACGTAAAGTTGAGTCCATGAGAAGACTTCGCTTGCCAGTCATGTGATTAGTACATCCACTATCAATAATCATTCTGAAGCAGCTGGTGTCATACCCTACAGTGCAGTTAGGGGGATAAGCTTCACGAAGAGAATTGTGAAGCATAAATATTTGACGAGCAAGTGGATTATGAAAGCTTAGATCGAGGTTAGGACTGATAGGGCAAGTAGCAAGCGACTCAGGAACAAAATACATAATAAGATCATTTGGGCATTTGATCTTGCGCCCTACAAGATGTTTAAGGTCCCCAGCAATAGCTTCAGACGAATTTGATTTTCGGCTGGAGACCCTTCCCTGCAAAAGAGAGTTAAGTTTTCTTAGCCACCCACGTCTTCAAGGGTGGCTTCGAAGCAATGAGTCTAAGTGCAGCATCTGAGAACTTTGGCTTTGAAGCCCTAGCCAATAGTCTTGCAGGAGGGCAATAGTACTCATAAGAATAAGCAGAGTAGTTCTTGGTCTTATGAACATGGCGGTTTGATGAAACGCGCTCATATTCATAGGCCTGAGTATGGTTTCCCTGCAAAACATTTGCGTTAGTGCGACTCAGGTGAGTCCTCTGTCTGTATGAAGCCTTTGGACCATATGAAGCCCGCAGTCTGGGATTTGTCTTCTTCACTTGTGGTGTCATGACGACATACACAGGAAGATTTTCCAGACACTTTTTCGGCACCCAAACTTTCTTCATAGGTGGCCCATACCTGCAGTTAGTACCAATATACCTGGTAAACACTTCACCATTCTGATTCTTAAACAGTTTATAGTTTGCATCAAAGGATTCATCAATAATAATGGGATTAGCACAAGTGAAGCCAGATAGAGTGGATGGATCCACTGAAGGTTCCTTTGCAGCAACCCATGTGGTTTTGGGGTACTGCTCAGATTTCCAGTAAGAGCCATCAACATTCATTTTCCTTTCGAACCCAACACCCTCTTTCCTATGGTTTCGGTTCAGGATCTGCCTTTTAAGGACATCACATAGTGTCTGATGCCCTTTGAGACTTTTGTGCATCCCTATTTCAAGCAATGTCTTCAACCTAGCATTTTCATCAGCAATAGCAGTGGCATCCTCAGCAGAGGGGTTAGTTACCACATCAACAGTTGAAGATATTGCAACAGTAGCAGCAGTAGAACATCCAGCAACAGAAGTAGCGTTATCACGCTCAATGCATTTAAGACATGGTGGTTCAAATCCTTCCTGAGTGGGACTGATCTGTTTGGCGCGAAGTGACTCATTTTCCTTTTGAAGATCTTCATGAGCCGCTCTCAATTTCTCAAGATCTTGCTTCCTTTGAAGATAATCATAGGAAAGCTTTCCATGAGTTGTTGAGAGCGTATCATGACGACTTTCAAGTTCCTCATACTTAACATGAAGATTTTTATGTCTTCAATTAAGGACTGAGATCGAGTCATTTCAGCGTCTAACAGGTCATCGCTTTTGTCTAATAGTTTTTGAATATGTTCCATAGCTTTCTGTTGTTCAGTTGCAATTTTAGCAAGTGTTTTGTAGCTGGGTTTGGAACCACAATCAGAGTCATCTTCACTGGATGTTTGATAGTGAGTAGTGCGTGAGTTTACCTTGGCACCGCGTGCCATGAAGCAGTAGGTGGGAGCGGAGGTGTCCTGGTCATTAGCATCGGCGTTGGTGATGAAGTCATTGTCTTCAATTTTGAAGATGGACTTGGCAACGTAGGCTGTAGCCAGACTTGCAATGCCAGAATCGGACTCCTCCTCAGACTCCTCCTCCGCCTCCTCAGAAGCAGACTCCTCCTCTGAATCCATTTCCTTGCCAACAAACACATGAGCCATGCCAGATGAGCTCTTCTTGTGTGATGAAGACTTTGATGAAGATTTGGAAGAAGACTTTGAGTATTTCTTCTTCTTCTTGTCGTCAGAATCATATTCCTTGCTCTTCTTCTTCTTTTTGTTCTCATTGTCTCATTGCGGACACTCAGAGATGTAGTGGCCAGGTTTCTTGCACTTGTGGCATGTTCTCTTCTTGTAGTCATGAGTAGAAGCTTCATCATTCCTTGAGCTAGATCGTGAGGACTTTCTGAAGCCTTTCTTCTTGGTGAATTTCTAGAACTTCTTCACAAGCATAGCAAGCTCCTTTCCAATGTCTTGAGGATCATCAGAACTGCAATCAGATTCTTCTTCAGATGAGGAAATAACTTTTGCCTTTAAAGCACGAGTTCGCCCATAGTTGGGACCGTAGATGTCTCTTTTCTCAGAAAGCTGAAACTCATGTGTGTTGAGCCTTTGAAGTATGTCAGACGGATCGAGTGTCTTGAAGTCAGGGCGTTCTTGAATCATCAGGGCTAGGGTGTCAAATGAGCTGTCAAGTGATCTCAGGAGTGTCTTGACGACTTCATGCTTGGTGATCTCAGTAGCGCCGAGGGCTTGAAGCTCATTCGTGATGTCAGTGAGTCGATCAAACGTGAGTTGAACATTCTCATTGTCGTTTCTCTTGAAGCGGTTGAAGAGGTTGCGAAGGACACTGATTCTTTCATCTCTCTGGGTTGAGACACCTTCGTTGACCTCGGAGAGCCAGTCCCAGACTAGCTTGGATGTTTCCAGAGCACTCACATGGCCATACTGTCCTTTGGTCAGATGACCATAGATGATGTTCTTGGCAGTGGAATCCAGTTGAACGAACTTCTTGACATCAGCAGCGGTGACACCTTCACCAGCCTTGGGAACGTCATTCTTGACGACATACCAGAGGTCGACGTCAATGGCTTCCAGATGCATGCGCATCTTATTCTTCCAGTAGGGATATTCAGTTCCATCAAAGACTGGGCACGCAGCAGAGACTTTGATTATCCCTGCAGTCGACATAGCTAAAACTTCAGGTGGTTAAACTGAATCACACAGAACAAGGGAGTACATTGCTCTGATACCAATTGAAAGTGCTAGTGATCGACTAGAGGGGGGTGAATAGGCGATTTCTAGGAAAGTCTTCAAAACATGGAAGTTTCGGAAACAAACGATAGAAACAAACCTATTACCATGCAGCGGAAGGTAGACTATACTAAGCAAGCCATAGTCAAGTATTCAATGAGATGAAAGCACAAAGACTAATAGCAGCTAGGCAGTATAGATTATGATGGAAGATAGTACGAAGCCAAACAGAACAAGCAGTCACACAGTGAACACAAATAGATAATGCAAACAGGCAATGACTTCACAAGGACCAATCTGCAAATAAAGAGATGGGAAGAATAGAACCAGTAGCTCGTTGAAGACAATAATTTGTTGGACCAGTTCCAGTTGCTGTGACAACTGTACGTCTGGTTAGGGAGGCTGAGATTTAACTCAGAAGACCGCGTCTTCACCTTATTCCCCTTGAGCTAAGGACACCCAGTCCTCGCCCAATCACTCTGGTAAGTCTTCAAGGTAGACTTCCAAACCTTCACAGACTTCGTTCACCGGCGATCCACAATGACTCTTGGATGCTCAGAACGCGACGCCTAACCGGCTGGAGGATTCACAGTCCTCAAGTGCAATAAGTCTTCAGATCACACAGACATGAAGACTTTAGTGATGCCTAACACTCTTTGGCTCTGGGTGTTTAGGGCTTTGTCCTCGCAAGGAATTCTCTATCAAAGGCTTCAAGGTGGGTTGCTCTCAAACGACAAAAGCCGTACACTAACTCTAAGCAGCCAACCAATTTATGGTGTAGGGGGTGGGCTATTTATAGCCACTAGGCAACCCGACCTGATTTGTCCGAAATGACTCTGGGTCACTAAGGAACTGACACGTGTTCCAACGGTCAGATTTCAAACACACACGGCAACTTTACTTGGGCTACAAGCAAAGATGACTTATCCAGCTCTGGATAAGATTCGCTCTCATTGTCTTCGCTCGAAAATATAGGATTTTGGTTAAGCATCACTTTAGTCATTCTGACTGGTTCACTTAGACCCCACTTAACAGTACAGTGGTTGCTATGACTCAACAAAGAAGAAAAAGAATGACGAAACAACAAAGTCTTCGCGCGATGTCTTCTGTTGTCATAGTCTTCAATGTGAATGTCTTCACATACCACATTTGACTTCAATGTCTTCATACATTTTTAGGGGTCATCTCTGATAGGAAAACCGAATTAATGAGGGACTTCTACCTGTGTTATCCTGCAATTCTCACAAACACATTAGTCCCTCAATTAGGTTTGTCGTCAATACTCCAAAACCAACTAGAGGTGGCACTAGATGCACTTACACCGTGGCGACGAGCTCAACTACCCTTGCCCTCACCTCTGCCCTCCTCCCTCATTCACATCGGCCGTAAGATAACTAGTGGGCTCGTCATCTTCGCGAGACGTCGCTCGTCACTGTACGGATCCAGGCAGATGTTGCACTTCCGCCATGGTTTGGCCTCTTGCGCGAAGGATGCTGCGCCAGCAGCGTTGACCGCCCCAACTAGCGGCGAGGGATGCAGAAGGGGCTGATTGCGTTTTTGCTTTTTAATTCAGGGGTGTGTGTGTGTGTGTAAAATCTAAGGACGAGTTTGTAAATTTAGATTACAATTGATTTGGCACAAAATGTTATGCCACGTAGGCAAAAAAAGGCATCACCTGTCATAAACGTGCTCAAACGAGGCATATCCGCCGATCAGTGGTTTTTGCATAACCATTACTGAAGACATGGTGTTTTCTGCAAAGAAAATGTATTGTAGTGTTTTTTGCAGACCTATCCTTCAAAGTGATGGTTTTGTGCAATTTACTCTACTGAAGAGTGACGGAAGAGTAGTTCCAAAGAATAATTGATCTAGTCCATACGACCATTGATCTAGTAATGTAGTATTTGTTAACTGGACAGATCTCCCATCACTTCATCGACTAGTAGTACTAGTTAATTGGGTAATGCGGGTCATATAATTAGCCTGGGTTGTGGCCGTCTGATCGAGATACAGCTATGGAGTCTTGGATGTCGTTTTCGGAGGAACGCTACACCTACATAGGGATTCTTAGGTACCTTACGTAATTGCTGATTTGGCCATTTTTAATTAGTCATTAGTTGGGTGCACGGGCCCACCCTTGAAAATGGGGGGGGGGGGGGGGAGGGGGGGGGGGGAGGGGGGATTTGGTTAGCGCTTTAGCAAATTACGTAGGTTACATAAATGTTGTTCGTAGGTTTAGCATTTTCGGCAGTTTTCGACCTTTGGCTATAGAGCTTTGCTACACCTACGTAAAAATCCTTACGAAACCTACGTACGATCTGAGCTGGCCTAATATGGTTTGAAGGCACAAAAGCCCAAGCCTACCCCCTAAAAATCAGGGGGGAGAAGATTAGTTTAGGATAGAAAGAAACGTAGATGTACGTAACTCATTACGTAGGTGTAGCATTTTTGTTTGGCTATATCTATGAGCAATCATCAGTTACAGCTTCGGTATATTACTTGAGATGAGCTTCTGCATAATTGATTGTTACTCCATTTTATATGTGTGTACCAGTGTCGTTTCTTGTTTTGTTTTCTTTGGTTTCTTGTTTATCATTCACCCCGGCAAGTATCAAATTATCAATGTGGCGGAATAACTGCTCCATCAGGGTTTTGTCTGGGTTTTTTTGGTGCAGAGTGACCTGACCCGACCCTAATAAAGGATTTAATTTTTTAGGATACATATAAATGTTTTGTACGTGTCCGTAAAATTTCATCAAATAATACGTCGATTTGTAGACTACACAAAAAGACAAATTTGTTTTTCCACATCATGTATGAAAAGATGTATTGAAAAAAATCCGTGTGCTCAAACAGTCATAGTACACATCTGTAAATATATGCACAAATTGTTTTAGACATTTTTTTCATGTCTAAACATGGTATTTTTTATTTTTTAAAAGCATAAGTTAAATGTAGCTTGGGTTCCATTTGGACATTTCGGCAGTATCAATATGTTTGGGTGTACCACAACTTGATTTTCATTTGAATTCTGGCGCAGGCTCCTCTTAAACGCATGTTGATGAATGATGATCTCATTATCGTACATTTCCCAAATCTTAGCTAACAGTAAACAATTTTACCGGCCGTAGGTATAGCCGTGAGCAGGTGAGGGATTAATCCACTGGAATCTTGTTTTTTTTTTCTTTGGTGGATGCCAAGACGTTTCATGGTTGAGAGCTCTCTACTTCTGATCGGTCGATTTTCCATGTGGTCACAATTAAAAGTGGCTGCCTTACTTAGTTAAAGCGACTCGACGGTTGCTTGTTGCAGCCTCAGCAAGTGTGATTGCTTTGCAAACAGCCTGCTCATGTGATCCACGTAGGAATAACATTGGTTTAGTTTCTTCAGGGGTCTAGGATGACATAGATGATGGAGACGTGTATCAATGTCATCAATTATAATCACCTTTTCTAGTTTTGATGGTCCTTTGGAGTGGATGATAAGGATCAAACCGTACCTTGTAGAGCTTTGGAACCCGTCTTCCATTCTCAACAAAGATATAGTATGCTGACAAAGCATGTAGTCAAGATCACGGCAAATAGGCAATGGCACCCATCCTACATAGTATGTCTCATCTTGCAAACTGACGAGATGGTGTGGTAACATAGAAAGTTAGAAACATATAGTACATCTGTTGACCATGATCAAAATGTTATATGAAAACCACCGGTCATTTCACTTGCGGCCACATTCGAACTTGTTATCCTTCCAATCAGGTCACCTCACTCAGCAGGGAATTGATCTAGTAGTGTTCTTATTGTTAACTCGATAGATCCCCCAGCACTCATCGACTAGTACTAGTTATTCGGGTAATGCGGGTCAAATCATTAGCCTGGATTGTGGCCATCTGGTCAAGATACAGTATTGCGTGTGTAAGATAATAGATTTTGGGGAACCGGCACAACCCTCTAGGGGTGGCCTATCACATATATATAATGAGATTGTATACAACGTTACAATATACACGTGTAAATACAGAGGCTATACAGTCTAACACCCTCCCTCAATCTTAGCCACTTTCTAAAGAATCTAGAAGGGTAAGATTACGCCGACAAGCCTCAAACTGTGGTAGAGGCAATGACTTGGTGAAGATGTCTGCAAGTTAATTCTTGGAAGAGATGAACTTGATCTGTAGTTGCTTCTGAGAAATATGCTCACGCACAAAGTGATAGTCAATTTCAATGTGTTTCGTTCGGGCATGGATTACCGGATTTGCAGAGTGGTATGTAGCATCGATGTTATCACACCAAAGGACAAGAGACTGTGGTTGGGATATACCCAATTCCCGAAGCAAAGACTGTACCCAGATAATCTCCGAAGTGGCATTGGCCATAGCCTTATACTCGGCTCCAGTACTACTACGTCAGACAGTGGCCTGTTTCCGACCACTCCAGGCGATCAGATTAGAGCCAAAGAACACAACATAACCCCCCATAGATCGTCTGTCGTCTGGATTGCCAGCCCAATCCACATCAGAATATGCTGAGAGACATCCAGAGGAGGTCGGTCGAATATGCAATCCGCGAGACACCGTGAATCGAATGTAGTGCAGGATACGCTTAACAGCAAACCAATGAGTATCACTGGGTGACTGCAGATACTGGTAGACTCGGTTAACAGCAAAAGAGATGTCCGGTCGGGTGATCATCAAGTACTGAAGACCACCAACAATACTCCTGTACTCTGTCGCATCAGCAGAAGACAGAAGCTCACCATCAACGGCAGTGATCTTATCAGTGGTAGACATGGGTGTAGTCGTCGATTTGCACTTAAGCATCCCAACCCGCTGCAACAAATCCAAGGAGTACTTCTGCGTCATAACAAGACCATCAGCCCGAGAAGAGACCTCCACACCAAGGAAGTAGTGAAGCTTCCCAAGGTCCTTGACCGCAAAATCAGCACCGAGCGAATGAACAAGAGCAGTAGCAGCCGACTGAGAGGAGCTGAGCAGAATAATATCATCCACATAGACCAGTAATTACATAGTGACCTCAGGCCTATGTAGAAGAAATAGTGAGGAGACAGCAGTGGACGATGCAAAACTATGAGCATGAAGGGCCATTGCAAGACGAGCATGCCAAGCACGGGGGATTGCTTCAGACCATAAAGTGCCTTGGACAGACGACAGAGATGATCAGGACGATCCGGATCAGAAAAACCCGGAGGCTGGCGCATATAGACCTCCTCCTCCAACACATCATGGAGGAAGGCATTTTGGACATCAAGCTGACAAAGAAACCAACCTCGAGTAACTGCAAGAGATAGAAGAAGCCTGATGGTAGTAGGCTTGACCACTGGACTGAAGGTGTCTTCATAGTCAAGACCAAAATGCTGTCGAAAACCACGAGCAACAAGACGAGCTTTGTAGCGCTCAATGGACCCATCAGAATGCCTCTTCACTTTGAAAACCCATTTAGAATCAATGACATTAACCCGGGACAGTGGAGGAACAAGAGTCCATGTCTGATTGTGAATGAGAGCTTGATACTCCTGCTCCATGGCCTCTCTCTCCAATGAGGAATGCGCATAGCAGCTTGATACGTGCGCGACTCAGAGAAGGGATCCGCAAGGGCAACAGTCATGCATGCAGCTAACCAGGCAACTGTACCATCGTGACGTTGCTTAGGCTAAAAAATGCCACTACGGCTGTGCGTATGTGGACGAAGAGAAGCAGCCAGAGCCGTCAAAGTTGTGGATGATGACGGAGAGGCGGCAGAAGAGCCCGCAGCGGGAGCCGGACCGGACGAGGACGACAAAGGTGGCCCGGTCAGCAAGAGACCAGGCGGCGGCTGCCACGACGTGGGAGACCTGATGACAGGCGACTCGGGAGACCCGGAGTGAGGCGACTCGGGAGACCCGGAGCGAGGCGACTCGGGGAACCTGGAGCCAGGCGGCAGGCCGGGAGAGGCAGGCCCCGGGGACAGCGACCCGGTCACCCGAGGCGAGGCAAGGGCGGGCGAAGCCAGCCCAGGCGCTGTAGGCATGATCAGTGTCACGGGCCGGGCGGGCGATGGAGCTGGCCCAGAGGCCCGGGCAGGCGATGAAGCGGGCAGCAGCGCCGGATCACCAAGTGGTCGTGCATGGGCACGAGGCCCAAGGCCATGCAGAGGCGCCATGCGATCGACGTGCACACCGGTAGGTGCCGACGAAGGTGATGGCGCCTCTAAAACCTCCAAGCAAGCCCCACGTCCAGTGCCTGCACCATGATTAGGCAACAATATAGGAGAATATGCAACATCTTCAAATTGGTCAGAAGCAATAGAGGATGAATGCATGGATATGGTGGTTTATCGGTGGACACAGGAAGTTTGGCAGAGGGAAAAACATGCTCATCAAACACGACATCCCGAGATATATAAACACGATTAGTGGGAACATGAAGACATTTGTATCCTTTATGAAGAGAGCTATAACCAAGAGAAACACACTTCTTGGAGCGAAACTCAAGCTTGCGCTTATTATATGGACGGAGATGCGGCCAGCAGGCGCACCCAAAAACCTTGAAGAAAGTGTAATCGGGTTGTTCATTAAGGAGAACTTCAATGGGAGTCTTCATGTTCAAAACATGAGTGGGAGTACAATTGATGAGAAAACATGCAGTGATGAAAGCATCAAAACCGAAACAGAACAGATGCACTGGCCAAAAGAGTAAGACCAGCTTCAACAATGTGACGATGCTTACGTTCTACTGAACCATTCTGCTGATGTGTATGTGGACATGCTAAACGGTGAGCGATCCCAAGCGACTGAAAGAAGGAGTTGAGGTTGCGATGCTCGCCCCCCCCCCCCAGTCCGACTGGATATGAACAATTTTGTGCTTGAGAAGGCGTTCAACATGTTTTTGAAACTGAACAAAAATGTCAAACACATCAGATTTACGTTTAATAAGATAAAGCTAGGTAAAGCGACTATAAGCATCAACGAAATTGATATAATAATTGTGACCACTGGCAGAAGTCTGAGCAAGACCCCATACATCTGAAAACACAAGTTCTAAAGGATGTTTCACCTCACGACTGGACTCCGAAAAAGGAAGTTGATGACTCTTCCCCTGCTGAGAAGCATCACACACTGCTACACCTTTATTATGACAAGCTAGGAAGCTCATGACGACGCAAAACATGACGGACAATAGGTGTGGCTGGGTGACCAAGACGAGCATGCCACTATGACGGAGATACCCGAACTCCACTGAAAACACGAGCGACGCTAGGATGCTCCAGACGGTAAAGGCCCTGGCACAGCCGCCCACTAAGAAGAATGTCCCTTGTGCCCCGATCCTTAATAAAAAGATAAAAAGGATGAAATTCACAAAGCACATTATTATCACGTGTGAGTTTAGGAACTGAAAGAAGATTACGCGTCACAGATGGAACTCTAAGAACATTGCGAAGTTGAAGACTCCTATTGGCATGTCTAGTGAGAAGAGATGCTTGACCAATATGAGAGATGTGCATACCTGCTCCATTGGCGGTGTGGATCTTGTCGGAGCCATGATAGGGTTCACGAGTGTGAAGCTTCCCCATATCGCTCGTCAAGTGCTCCGTCGCCCCAGAGTCTGTCGGATTTCGGGTTCCGGCAGACCATTGAGGTTCGGACACTGGGGTGCGCATGGAGATCTCTCCCCTACCGATCTACGCCCAATCTCCTCGCGTGATTTGAGCTGGAAACAATGAACAACACAAGGGACACAAGGTTTATACTGGTTCGGGCCACCGTTGTGGTGTAATACCCTACTGTAGTGTGTGGTGTGGTGGATTGCCTCAGGGCTGATGAGGATCAGTACAAAGGAAGAACAGCCTCGCGGGAGGTGTTCTTGAGCTGGGGCGATGAACTGCTAGGGTGAGTTCAGTCGTCTCTCTTTCTCTCTGCTAGGGTTCTACCAGATTTCTAGATGTCTTCCCCCTAGGTCGCCCCCTCTACTCTGTGGTGGCTAGCTCTATTTATAGAGGCCCTGGGCCTCTCCCCAAATAATGAGCGGGAAGGGCACCAACAATTGGCCATTTTGAAGGGGAACATGTAGTACAAGTTATCCTGACCAAAGGTGGTGTTTGGCTGCCAAAAGTACTGCTGATGACGCCGTCTTGGGCTCCACGGTGACCTCCGTCCTGCCGCTCTGCTGGTCTTGGTCTCGTTGCACCGGAATGGCAACCTTTGCCTGATGCCTTGGCCTGTGCTTGCCCCCTTTGCACCAAAGGGGAAACAAGGACACTGCGCAGGCCAGCGCCCGCCTGGCGCCCGCCTAGTCTCGATCGTCATGGCTTGCGTCATGGGTTCCTCGTGAGGTACCCCTGCCTTGATCTCTCCGCCTCCTCGCGAGCCTGCTTGATGAGGCTGCCTCTGAGGAAGCTTCCTGTCGTCCGCCCCGCGAGGCTTGGCCCCTTGCGAGGGTCTTGAGCTTGAGCTGATGAAGATGGGTCGCGCTGGGCCCCCACTTGAGCCACGCCGCAGGCCGCAGGCAGGCAAGTCTGGGGACCCCCGTTCCCAGAACGCCAACAGAGTCCATGCATCGGTGGGGATCGATGGAGTAGGACTAAGTGTGTCCTTGTTCCTTCTGCGGCGCCGGACGGTCAGCCATGGCAACCTGACGGGCAAAGTTGCATGTGTCCTTGCCGTCATTGCCAAGACCAAGAAAGCTCCGCTGAAAGCGTTTGTGACACTTGGAGGACCAGTGCCCCTCAATGCCACACAACTGACACACGCGTCGACCACCAGCCCATGGTAGGGTTGCGGACACGGGGAGAGCTGAAGATGGCGAAGTGTAGCGACCAGACCTCAAACAGTCTGATCTCTATGCTCCGGTGTCATCCCTGGATCAGTAATGCTGACACCACACAGTACTCGGAGGAGTTATAACAGAGTAGCAATCACACACTTATTACATCGAGTGTCTCAAAAGAGAACTTATTACAATAAATATGGCTTAAGGCCATCTAATAACGATAACAGCGAAAGGCTTGGAAGATAAGTGAGTCCATCAACTCCGACGGCATCACTGAGTATAGAACCACGACCTAAAAACTCCTTAATCATCGTCTGAAAAGTCTGCAACATTAACGTTGCAGCCCGAAACGGGTCAGCACATGGAATATGCTGGCAAGGTAACACATAGAGAGTAATGGAATGTAACAGCTATACTACATGCATATTTGGCTGGTGTAAAGCTCTATGGTTACAGTTTTGCGTAAAGCCAATTTTTCCCTACTTCAAAGGAATAAAATTTAATTACTATCATGGTGGTTGTTAAACATTGAGAATGGTTGACAGCATTCTCAATCCCAATTAAGTAACATCATTAAACCCAACAAAATTAATTTAGAGTAACATGTTGAGATTCACATGATAATCCAAGTACTAGATACTCAAGATGTCCATAACCGGGGACACGGCTAACCATGATTAGTTTATTACACTCTGCAGAGGTTTGCGCACTTTTCCCCACAAGACTCGATCGCCTCCGTTTGGTTTCTCGCACTACATGGTGTTTGAGAAGACGAATGACCGAGAAATAGTCTTTCAGAAGCGCTAGCACCTTACGATCGGGTAGACCGTATCACCTACATCCCCTACATCTGCTAGTCTACCACTGTAAGATTTCGCATGACTTAGTCAACTATGCTAGAGCCCATAATAGCTTGGCTGCACATAGAAGTTTCTAGTATGAATAGTCTCATGATCCCTTTGAGCCTGGGTGGCGGTCCAAAAGAAAACAGGCAAGTCCTGGAATACCCAGGTGCCTCAATCCACCCAGATGTGTGTTTAAGTTGCCACCTTAGATAAACCATTAATTAACAATCTCACATCTGTCATGGATATCACTCACCCAATCCACGCCTACTAGCATAGCATGGCATAATGTAACGCCCTCGATGCGGCTATATCTCCCACGTGTCGAAGCACGACTTAGAGGCATAACCGCATTGAAAGCAATGTCGCAAGTGAGGTAATCTTCACACAACCCATGTAATACATAAGGGAAAAGATACATAGTTGGCTTACAATCGCCACTTCAAACAATACATGAATAAAGCATTACATCACACAAATACAATCAAGGTCCGACTACGGAACCAAAATAAAAGAAGAACCCCAAAAGCGACAGGGCCCCCGATCGACCCCAACTGGGCTCCACTACTGATCAACTAGAACGAAACAACACAAAGGACAAGATCTTCATCGAGCTCCTCCTTGAGCTTGGTTGCGTCACCTGCTCGGTTCAACGGCACCTGCAAACTGGTTTGGAAGTATCTGTGAGTCACGGGGACTCAGCAATCTCACACCCTCGCGATCAAGACTATTTAAGCTTATGGGTAAGGTAAAGGTATGAGGTGGAGCTAGAGCAAGCGACTAGCATATAAGGTGGCTAACATACGCAAATGAGAGCGAGAAGAGAAGGCAAAAGCACGGTCGAAAATCTATGATCAAGAAGTGATCCTAGAACAACCTACGTCAAGCGTAACTCCAACACCGTGTTCGCTTCCCGGACTCCGCCGGAAAGAGACCATCACGGTTACACACGCGGTTGATACATTTTAATTAAGGTCAACTTCAGGTTTTCTACAACCGGACGTTAACAAATTCCCATCTGCCCATAACCGCGGGCACGGCTTTCGAAAGTTCAAATCCCTGCAGGGGTGTCCCAACTTAGCCCATGACAAGCTCTCACGGTCAACGAAGGATATTCCTTCTAGCGGGAAGACCCGATCAGACTCGGAATCCCGGTTACAAGACATTTCGACAATGGTAAAACAAGACCTGCAAAGCCGCCCGATGCGCCGACATCCTGATGGGAGCTGCACATATCTCGTTCTTAGGGCAACATCGGATGAGACATCCTACGAGTAAAACCAGCCCTCAAGTTTCCCCGAGGTGGCCCCGCAGTCTACTCAGTTTGGACCAACACTTAGACAAGCACTGGCCCGGGGGGGTTAAAATAAAGATGACCCTTGGGATGGCCTAACCCAAGGGAAAAAGGCTAGGTGGCGAATGATAAAACCAAGGTTGGGCCTTGCTGGAGGAGTTTTATTCAAAGCGAACTGTCAAGGGGTTCCCATTATAACCCAACCGCGTAAGGAACACAAAATCCGGGAACATAACACCGATATGACGGAAACTAGGGCGGCAAGAGTGGAACAAAACACCAGGCATAAGGCCGAGCCTTCCACCCTTTACCAAGTATATAGATGCATTAATTAAATAAGAGATATTGTGATATCCCAACAAAACATCCATGTTCCAAACATGGAACAAGCTTCAATCTTCACCTGCAACTAACAACGCTATAAGAGGGGCTGAGCAAAGCGGTAACATAGCCAAACAACGGTTTGCTAGGACAAGGTGGGTTAGAGGCTTGGTTTCAACAATATAGGAGGCATGATAAGCAAGGGGTAGGCATTGCAGGATAGGCATAGCAAAAGAGCGAGCATCTAGCAAAGCAAAGATAGAAGTGATTTCGAGGGGATGACCATCTTGCCTGAAATCCCGCAAGGAAGAAGAACGAGTCCATGAAGAAGACAAACGGACATAGTCGAACGGGTCCTCACAAACATGACGTTACCGGAACCAACCCGAAGGAGCAAACACCGGAAAGGAGCACACAACGTAGTAAACAACCAACACATGAACACGGTATGATATGCGGGATGCGGTATGCGATGCATATGCATGATTTGCAAGGGAATGAATGAACCTGGACTCAACTTGGAAATCTAAGTGTGGCACTGGAAAGGTGAGATGAAATCGCTTGAGAACAATATAAAGAACGCCGGAATCGGAGTTACGGTTTGGAAATGGCAAGCAATTCAAATATGGCACCGGTCTGTGATAAACAGCAAGTAGCCATCTAAATGCAACAAGTTAAACATGCTACAGCACTCAAACATGGCAACAAAATACATGGCAGGGATCCATTCATGATGCTTGACAAAAGATGAACACTGAGCTACGGCTAATTCATCCATTAACAGGTTCAAACAAGCATGGCAAAAGTGCAAATGGTAAGCAGGTTTCAGACTTAGTGAAATTAACACTTGTTTGGAATTTCAGATCAGGTAACACACTTTGGAGCTTGAAAACTATATGCTACAGGTGCTGAACATGGCAAAGCAAGGCATGGCATGGAGCTACTCAAAGAGCTTAACAAAAGTCCCTTAGTGACCTTGAGCCGAAAGGGATCAGAAAATACAATTGCAAGCATGTGAGTATGGCAAAAACATAATCTGGATCTAGGGCAAATTTTACAGTAGCAAAATCTTGCTTAAGTTGGTGATTCGGATAGAGGGTTTCGAGACGAATCCCTAGGCGCTTGAATCGCCTGATTCCGATAAACGAGCGAAAAATTATACTAAAACGAAAATCAGATCAGGAATCACGATCAGAAAAATTGCGGATTTAATCCGAGAAAAAGAAAAACGACGAACGCCGATTTTTTTTCTCTCTTTTTTTTCCGACGGCATGGAAAACGAGGCGGCGGCGAACCTCGGCGGCGGGATCCGGCGGCGGCGGCAGCGGACGACGGCGGCGGCTTAGGGTGCTTTAGGCTTTCCCCCCGGGGCCGGGCCTCGGCTTATAAAGGCCTCCCGGATCGGTGTCCAGGTCGGACACGGCCCGTTAAGTCGGTTCGCATTTTTTTTATTCCGCTCGGAAGAAAAAATAAAAAGAAATACTAAACGGACTCCAAAAATTCCGAAATAAATTTTCACGGGCTTCTAAAATCAAGCCGCACAAGATGAACATTTATTTGGGACCTAAATGCAATTTTGAAAAACGCACTTTTTTTCCTAAATTCAAACAAAACACCGAAAAACTCCGAAATAAAATCTTATTTGACTTTATTATTAAATCCTCAATATTTCTTTATTTTGGGAAAGTCATTTTATTCCCTCTCTCCTATTTTTGTAATAGAAATAATTGATGATAAAATAAATAAAATCAAATGATCCTATTCTCAAAATTTGAGAAAACTTAAATATGAAAATAACGAAATCCCCAACTCTCTCCGTGGGTCATTGAGTTGCGTAGAATTTCTAGGATCAACCAAAATGCAAAATAAAATATGATATGCATGAGGCGAAGACAAATTGAAAATTTGGGATGTTACACGAAGACGAAGCAGGGGCGGCCCCTTTGACGAGCTGCGGCCACCCTTAGTGGCGGCGTTCGCAGAGAGGGAGCCATGACTGGCCTTGGCGCGGCGCGCCTCGGCACGCTGCTCAGTGAGGAGAAGGCGGGAGTAGACCTCATGTGCCATCATGGGAGTCGAGTTGCCCCGCTCATTGATAATCTCGACTAAAGCATCATACTCCTCGTCGAGCCCGTTGATGACGAAGGAGTTGAACTCGGAGTCGGTGAGCGGCTGTCCAATGGAGGCCAACGTGTCAGCAATGCCCTTGACCTTGTTGTAGAACTCCGTGGCCGTGGAGTCAAGCTTCTCGCTCTCGCCAAGCTGACGACGGAGCACAGAGACACAAGCCTGAGACTGCGCCGCAAACGAGCGCTCAAGGATGGTCCAGGCCTCATGAGACGTGTTGGCGAAGACAACAAGCTCGGCGACAGCCGGAGAGACCGGCCCCTGGATGGAGGAGAGGTTCGCCTGGTCCTGCCCCGTCCAAACACGGTGGGCCGGATAGTAGACCGAATCGTGCACGCTGTCCACCAGCGCGCGGGGGGGCAAGGAAGAGAGCCGTCGACGTAGCCAAGCAGGTAATGGCTCCCCAGGAGCGGAAGAACCTGTGCACGCCAGAAGATGTAGTTGTCCGACGACAACTTGATGGTGATGAGGTGGCCGAAGTGAAACGGCGGCGGCGGCGACGATCCCGTCGAGGAGACGGCCTGGGGCGAGGGCATCATAGAGGCCGTCAGCGTGATCGGGGACGCGTACGGAGGAACAAAGGGCGCAGGGGCAGATGGCGCCGCAGCCGAGCCCGACGCCGACAGCCCTGCCATCAAGGCGGACTCGGGCGCCACCGGCGGTGGCGACGGGACGGCACCCGCGGCAGGAGAGGACGCAGCAGCGGTGGGCACCGCGAGCTCACGCCCGAGTGACGAGGACGCCTGAGGAGTCGAGAAGAAGGAGCCTACACTCCGGGTCCCGAGCGGGGCCGGCACAGCGGCGGCGTCCAGCGGGAGGGACAGCAGCGCCGCGAGAGAGGCCGGCAGGAACCCCGCGGTGGTGGAACCGGACGTGGCGGCGCTCGACATGGTACGGCGCGATCGGGAGCGATGGCGGTGATGACGGCAGCGGCGGCGGTACCGGGTATTAGGGTTTAGCGGAAGCGATCGTAACCTAGCGTGATACCATGTAAGACAATAGGTTTTGGGGGAACCGGCACAACCCTCTAGGGGTGGCCTATCACATATATATAATGAGATGGTATACAACGTTACAATATACACGTGTAAATACAGAGGCTATACAGTCGAACAACGTGTTTGATGAATAATCTAAGCTATGGAGTCTTGGATGAAGTTGGATGTAGTATTCGACCTTTAGCCATATATATGAGCAAACATCAGTTGCAAGTTCGGTGTAATTTCTTGAGACAAGCTTCTGCATATAATTGATGTTAGTGAAATTCTTACTCCATTTTACATGCATGTACCAGCGTCATTTCTAGTGTGAAGTGTAGACGGAAAAGTTTGCAATACAATAGACGTTGTATTGATGGGGTGTTGGTGCATGTATATATAATATAAGGCAAGACCTCTACCTCAACTATACAATACTAGGAGGTGGGCCACAACTCCAATACACGTGCAATACAAAACACATACTCAATAGCCCCCCCCCCCATAGTCGAAGCGTCGCCGAAGACATAGAGACTGGACCGAAACTCCTCGAAGACGGGAGTAGGCAATCCCTTAGTCATCACATCAGCAAACTATTGCGTCGTCGACACGTGGAGAACCCAAACACGGCCAAGGACAACCTGCTCGTGCATGAAGTGAATATCGAGCTCAATATGCTTCGTCTGTCGATGGTGCACTGGGTTGGCAGAGAGGTAGACCGTGTTGACGTTATCGCAGTAGACAAGAGTGGCCTTGTGAACATCACAAAGCAACTCCTGGAGCAGCTGACGTATCCAAGAGCACTCGGCCACGGCATTAGCCACGCGCGATACTCTGCCTCGGCGCTGGAGCGGGAGACCATGGGTTGTCGCTTCAATGACCAAGAGATCAACGAGGGCCCAAGGTAGACGCAGTAGCCTAACGTAGAGCATCGCGTGTCGGGGCAGCTAGCTCAGTCGGCATCCGAGTAGGCCATGAGGTCGGTGGAGGCGGAGGCCGTTGATAACCCACAAGTATAGGGGATCGCAACAGTTTTCGAGGGTAGAGTATTCAACCCAAATTTATTGATTCGACACAAGGGGAGCCAAACAATATTCTCAAGTATTAGCAGCTGAGTTTTCAATTCAACCACACCTGGAAACTTAATATCTGCAGCAAAGTATTTAGTAGCAAAGTAATATGATAGTAGTGGTAACGGTAGCAAAAGGTAACGGTAGCAAAAGTAATGTTTTTCGTATTTTGTAGTGATGATAGCAATAGCAACGGGAAAGTAAATAAGCGAAGAACAATATATGGAAAGCTCGTAGGCAATGGATCGGTGATGGAGAATTATGCCGGATGGGGTTCATCATGTAACAGTCATAACCTAGGGTGACACAGAACTAGCTCTAGTTCATTGATATAATGTAGGCATGTATTCGAACATAGTCATACGTGCTTATGGAAAAAATTGCATGACATCTTTTGTCCTACCCTCTCGTGGCGGCGGGGTCCTTACGGAAACTAAGGGATATTAAGGCCTCCTTTTAATATAGAACCAGAACAAAGCATTAACACATAGTGAATACATGAACTCCTGAAACTACGGTCATCACCGATAAGTATCCCGATTATTGTCACTTCGGGGTTAACGGATCATAACACATAATATGTGACTAGACTTGCAAGATAGGATCAAGAACACTCATATATTGATGAAAACATAATAGGTTCAGATCTGAAATCATGGCACTCGGGCCCTAGTGATAAGCATTAAGCATAGCAAAGTCATAGCAACATCAATCTCAGAACATAGTGGATACTAGGGATCAAACCCTAACAAAACTAACTCGATTACATGATAGATCTCATCCAACCTATCACCGTCCAGCAAGCCTACGATGGAATTACTCACGCACGGCGGTGAGCATCATGAAATTGGTGATGGAGGATGGTTGACGATGACGATGGCGACGGATTCCCCTCTCCGGAGCCCCGAACGGACTCCAGATCAGCCCTCCCGAGAGTTTTTGGGCTTGGCGGCGGCTCTGTATCATAAAACGCGATGAATTCTTCTCTCTGATTTTTCTCTCCCCGAAACACAATATATGGAGTTGGAGTTCAAGTCGGAGAGGCACCAGGGTGCCCACGAGGTAGGGGGCACACCCCCCACCCTCGTGGACAGGTGGTGGCCCCCTGGCCTTCATCTTTTGTAGGTATTTTTCATATTTTCCAAAAAGTTGCTCCGTGAAGTTTCAGGTCATTCCGACAACGTTTGTTTCTGCACATAAATAACACCATGGTAATTCTGCTGAAAACAGCGTCAGTCCGGGTTAGTTCCATTCAAATCATGTAAGTTAGAGTCCAAAACAAGGGCAAAAGTGTTTAGAAAAGTAGATACGACAGAGACGTATCAACTCCCCCAAGCTTAAACCTTTGCTTGTCCTCAAGCAATTCAGTTGACAAACTGAAAGTGATGAAGAAAAACTTTTACAAACTCTGTTTGCTCTTGTTGTTGTAAATATGTAAAGCCATCATTCAAGTTTTCAGCAAATATTATAACTAACCACATACGCAATAACGCTTAGGTCTCAAGTTTACTCATATCAATAGCATAATCAACTAGCGAGCAATAATAATAAATCTTGGATGACAACACTTTCTCAAAACAATCATAATATGATATAACAAGATGGTATCTCGCTAGCCCTTTCTGAGGCCGCAAAACATAAATGCAGAGCACCTTCAAAGACCAAGGACTGACTAGACATTGTAATTCATGGTAAAAGAGATCCAGTCAAGTCATACTCAATGTAAACTAACAGTAATGAATGCAAATGACAGCGGTGCTCTCCAACTTGTGTTTTTAATAAGAGGATGATGACTCAGCATAAAAGTAAATAGATAGGCCCTTCGCAGAGGGAAGTAGGGATTTGTAGAGGTGCCAGAGCTCGGTTTTGAAACAGAGATGAATAATATTTTGAGCGGTATACTTTCATTGTCAACATAACAACCAAGAGATGGCGATATCTTCCATGCTACACACATTATAGGCGATTCCCAAACAGAATGGTAAAGTTTATACTCCCCCTTCCACCAACAAGCATCAATCCATGGCTTGCTCGAAACAACGAGTGCCTCCAACTAACAAGAGTCCCAGGGGAGTTTTGTTTGCAATTATTTTGATTTAGTTTGCATAAAGCATGGGACTGGGCATCCCAATGACCAGCCATTTATCTCATGAGTGAGGAGCGGAGTCCACTCCTCTTGAGAATAACCCGCCTAACATGGAAGATACATACAGCCCTAGTTGACACATGAGCTATTCGAGCATACAAAAAATGATATTTTTTTGAAGGTTTAGAGTTTGGCACATACAAATTTACTTGGAACGGCAGGTAGATACCGTATATAGGTAGGTATAGTGGACTCATGTGGAATAACTTTGGGGTTTAAGGGATTGGATGCACAAGCAGTATTCCCGCTTAGTACAGGTGAAGGCTAGCAAAAGACTGGGAAGCGACCAGCTAGAGAGCGACAACAGTCATGAACTTGCATTAAAATTAATCAACACCGAGTGCAAGCATGAGTAAGATATAATCCATCATGAACATAAATATCGTGAAGGCTATGTTGATTTTGTTTCAACTACATGCGTGAAGATGTGCCAAGTCAAGTCACTTAAATCATTCAGAGGAGGATACCACCCTATCATACCACATCATAATCATTTCAATAGCATGTTGGCACGCAAGGTAAACCATTATAACTCATAGCTAATCAAGCATGGCACAAGAAACTATGATCTCTAGTTGGCATTACAAACATGTTTATTCATAATAGGCTGAATCAGGAACGATGAACTAATCATATTTACAAAAACAAAAGAGGTCGAGTTCATACCAGCTTTTCTTATCCTAGTCAGTGCATCATATATCGTCATAATTGCCTTTCACTTGCACGACCGAATGATGTGAATAATAATAATAGTGCGCGTGCATTGGACTAAGCTGGAATCTGCAAGCATTCAATAAACAGGAGGAGGCAAGGCAATATGGGCTCTTTTGTCAGATCAACAATTATGCATATAAGAGCCACTTCAACAATTTAATTATGGTCTTCTCCTATCGACCCCCAAAGAAAAGAAAAGGAGAGCTCCCAACAAGCAAAACAAGATCAGGAAATCTTTTTGGGTTTTCTTTTTAATTACTACTACAAGTATGGAAAGTAAACTAATTAAAAGGTATAACTGATTTTTTTTGTTTTTCTTAAGGTTTATTAAACACACAAGAAGAAGGCATAAAAAGGAAAATTAAACTAGCATGGATGATACAATGAAAAAGTATGAGCACCGACATCTAGCAATGAGTGTGTGAACATAAATGTAATGTCAGTGGGAAATACGTACTCCCCCAAGCTTAGGCTTTTGGCCTAAGTTGGTCTATGGCCACGGTTGGCCTGGCGGATATCCATAATAATAGTTGGGGTCGTACTGCGATGCAGCGGCTATCGCCTGCTGAGCTGCAGCGTGGCCACGAGCGGCCTCCGCTCTCCTCTCGTACTCATCTGCCTCCTCTCTGGTAATAGTATATCTTCCTTTTGCCTGATGATCAAATAAGGTAGGAGCAGGGAGAGTAATATGGACAGCACGATGTCTGTCAAAGATTAGTCGATACTGGAGAGGTGATTCGTTCCTCTCGACAAACTGATGGTGAACCATATCATTAAAATCTAGATAAGCAGGAGGTAATTCAATATCATCTTCGCGTATGGCTACACCAAGAAAATTAGCTATGCGGGTTGCATAAATTCCACCAAAGAAATCTCCATTATATCTATTAAGATGCAACCTACGTGCAACAATGCCTCCCAAATTATAAGATTTATCTCCTAACACAGCACTCCTAAGAATACTGAGATTAGGTACACACATGTGACATGCCTCGTCTTTACCATTAATGCATGTACCTATGAAGAGAGCAAAATAATGTATAGCTGCAAAGTGAATGCTCCCTATGGTAGCTTGTGTTATATCTCTAGATTCTCCCAGAGTTATACTAGCAAGAAAATCTCTAAATTCAGATTCGCGATGATCCCATATACTACCCCATTGTGGAAGTTTGCAAGCAGTGGTAAAGTCCTCTAAGTCCATAGTATAAGAATTTTCATAAAGATCAAACAGGACAATTGGAGAATTACTGAAGTTGAAAATTCAAACCTCCTCACAAAGGTACTGGTGAGGTTGTGATACTGACTGCACTTCTCTTCCTCGAAGCTCACAAGATCGGCGTTACGCAAATATGCGTTGAATTATTCTTTAATTCCTGCTCGATCCATAAAATTTTGAGAAGGCCACTCACAAGGACGCACTGGAGCGTCTCTTGGTGGCTCTTCATCAGCATCACGCATTGCAAGCCTGGGTCCTTGCTTCCTTGAGGAACCAACCTGGAACATTTTCCTAAGCATTTTTCTTCCTCTGAAAAATTCTAAAAATTTTAGTAACTTCAAAATAAAAGTAAACCAAACTCAATAATATTGATAGCAACTACTCCTAAAAGTGCCTAGAGCCTATATCATGCATCAAAACTACTTTTGACAATATAAATTTGACATGCAAGCTCAATAACAGGGTCACCTAAGCAGCAAAAATTTGCAATGAATAAAGCACTAGAAAAAAAAACTAATTGGACCAATGGAGGAGTCACATACCAAGGAACAATCTCCCCAAGCAGTTTTGCGAGAAGTGCTTTGAGCAAGGAGATCAAAAATGGTAGCAAGATGACCTAGAACTCGTGCTTGAGCTGGATATTCGTATTTGTGGGAGGAAGAAGAAGTGTGTGGGTGCAGGAATAAGTGGAGGAGGGCCACCGTGGGCCCACGAGGCAGGGGGGCGCGCCTAGGGCGGTAGGGCGCGCCCTCCACCCTCGTGGGCAGGTGGTTGACCCCCCTGCTGTGTTCTCAGTGCCAAATATTCTCAAATATTCTGGAAAAAATCATATTTAAATTTCAGGACATTTGGAGGACTTTTATTTTTGGGGTATTTTTATATTGCATGGATAATCAGATAACAGACAGAAAAATATTTATTTTATTTTATTTAATATAAATAACAGAAAGTAAAAGGAGGGTATAGAAGGTTGTGCCTTCTAGTTTCATCCATCTCATGCTCATCAAAAGGAATCCACTAACAAGGTTGATCAAGTCTTGTTAACGAACTCATTCCGAATAACATGAAACCGGAGGAATTTTGAATAACACTATGTTACCTCAACGGGGATATGCAGATCCCCAATAATAAGAATATCATATTTCTTCTTGACAGTAGGAAGAGTAAATTCAAAACCTCCAAATATAATCGATGGAATTTTTCCAATAGAGTTGATACTATGAACTTGAGGTTGGTTTCTTGGAAATTGTATCGTATGCTCATTACCATTAACATGAAAAGTGACATTGCCTTTAGTGCAATCAATAACAGCCCCTGCAATATTCAAAAAGGGTCTTGCAAGAATAATAGACATACTATCATCCTCGGGAATATCAAGAATAACAAAGTCCATTAAAATAGTAACGTTTGCAACTACAACAGGCACATCCTCACAAATACCGACAGGTATAGCAGTTGATTTATCAGCCATTTGCAAAGATATTTCAGTATATGTCAACTTATTCAAATCAAGTCTACGATATAAAGAGAGAGGCATAACACTAACACCGGCTCCAAGATCACATAAAGCAGTTTTAACATAGTTTCTTTTAATAGAGCATGGTATAGTGGGTACTCCTGGATCTCCAAGTTTCTTTGGTATTCCACCCTTAAAAGTATAATTAGCAAGCATGGTGGAAATTTCAGCTTCCGGTATCTTTCTTTTATCTGTAACAATTTCTTTCATATACTTAGCATAAGGATTCATTTTGAGCATATCAGTTAATCGCATACGCAAAAAGATAGGTCTAATAATTTCAGCAAAGCGCTCAAAATCCTCATCATCCTTTTTCTTGGATGGTTTGGGAGGAAAATGCATGGGTTTCTGAACCCATGGTTCTCTTTCTTTACCATGTTTCCTAGCAACAAAGTCTTTCTTATCATAATGTTGATTCTTTGATTGTGGGTTATCAAGATCAACAGCAGGTTCAATTTCTATATCATTACCATTACTAGCTTGAACATCATCATGAACATTATTATTGGCATTATTACTAGTTTCAGGTTCATTACCAGATTGTGTTTCAGCATCAGAAATAGAAATATCATTTGGATTCTCAGGTGTTTCAGTAATAGGTTCACTAGAAGCATGCAAAGTCCTATCGTTTTTCTTTTTCTTCCTTTTAGAAGGACTAGGTGCATCTATATTATTTCTCTGAGAATCTTGCTCAATTCTTTTAGGTGGCCTTCAGGATACAAAGGTTCCTGAGTCATTTTACCACCTCTAATCATAACTCTAACAGCATTATCTTTATCTTTACTATTCAATTCATTAAGCAAATCATTTTGAGCTTTAAGTACTTGTTCTACTTGAGTGGTAACCATAGAAGTATGTTTACTAATAAGTTTAAGTTCACCTTTAATATTAGCCATATAATCACCCAAGTGTTCAAGCATATTTGAATTGTATTTCAATTGTCTACCAAAATAAGCATTAAAATCTTCTTGCTTAGCCATAAATCTATCAAACTCATCTAAGAATGGGCTAGCAAACTTAGTAAACGCGGTTACAGCTTTATCATATCTATAGAGAGAATTTACCTTTACTACCTTTGTCGGGTTATCAAGACCATGATTTTCTTCAATAGGTAATGGATTAAGATCATATGTTTCTTCAACAAGCGGTATATTAAGACCATGTATTTCTTCAATAGGAGGTAAATTCTTAACATCTTCAGCTTTAATACATTTTTCTTTCATAGATTTCTTTGGCTCTTGCATATCTTCAGGACTGAGAAATGGAATACCCCTCTTCTTTGGAGTTGGTTTAGGAATAGGCTCAGGAATTGGCTCCGGAGGTGTCCAATTATTTTCATTTGTCAACATATTATTAAATAGAATTTCAGCTTCATCGAGTGTTCTTTCCCTGAAAACAGAACCAGCACAACTATCAAGGTAATCTCTGGAGGCATCGGTTAGTCCATTATAAAAGATATCAAGTATTTCATTTTTCTTAAGAGGATGATCAGGCAAAGTATTAAGTAATTGGAGAAGCCTCCCCCAAGCTTGTGGGAGAATTTCTTCTTCAATTTGCACAAAATTATATATATCCCTTAAAGCAGCTTTTTTCTTATGAGCAGGGAAATATTTAGCAGAGAAGTAATGAATCATTTCCTGGGGACTACGCACACAACCAGGATCAAGAGAATTAAACCATATCTTAGCATCACCCTTTAATGAGAATGGAAATATTTTAAGGATATAAAAGTAACGAGTTCTCTCATCTTTAGGGAACAGGGTGGCTATATCATTTAATTTAGTAAGATGTGCCACAACAGTTTCAGATTCATAGCCATGAAAAGGATCAGATTCAACTAAAGTAATTATATCAGGATCAACAGAGAATTCATAATCCTTATCGGTAACACAAATAGGTGAAGTAGCAAAAGCAGGGTCAGGTTTCATTCTAGCATTTAGAGATTGCTTGTTCCATTTAGCTAATAACCTCTTAAGTTCGTTTCTATCTTTGCAAGCTAAAATAGCTAACGAAGCTTCTTGATCAAAAACATAACCCTCAGGAATAACAAGTGATTCTTCATCATCACTTTCATCAGTATTATCAGATTCAATATTTTCAATCTCTCTAGCCCTAGCAATTTGTTCATCAAGAAATTTACCAAGTGGCACAGTAGTATCAAGCATAGAAGTAGTTTCATCATAAGTATCATGCATAGCAGAAGTGGCATCATCAATAACATGAGACATATCAGAACGAATAGCAGAGGCAGGTATAGGTTTCGCAAGCTTACTCAAAACAGAAGGTGAATCAAGTGCAGAGCTAGATGGCAGTTCCATACCTCCCCTCGTAGTTGAGGGATAGATCTTGGTTCTTGGATCTTTCAAGTTCTTCATAATGATAAGCATATATAAATCCCAAGTGACTCAAAGAATAGAGCTATGCTCCTCGGCAACGGCGCCAGAAAATGGTCTTGATAACCCACAAGTATAGGGGATCGCAACAGTTTTCGAGGGTAGAGTATTCAACCCAAATTTATTAATTCGACACAAGGGGAGCCAAAGAATATTCTCAAGTATTAGCAGCTGAGTTGTCAATTCAACCACACCTGGAAACTTAATATCTGCAGCAAAGTATTTAGTAGCAAAGTAATATGATAGTAGTGGTAATGGTAGCAAAAGGTAACAGTAGCAAAAGTAATGTTTTTGGTATTTTGTAGTGATGATAGCAATAGCAACGGGAAAGTAAATAAGCGAAGAACAATATATGGAAAGCTCGTAGGCAATGGATCGGTGATGGAGAATTATGCCGAATGCGGTTCATCATGTAACAGTCATAACCTAGGGTGACACAGAACTAGCTCTAGTTCATTGATATAATGTAGGCATGTATTCCGAACATAGTCATACGTGCTTATGGAAAAGAACTTGCATGACATCTTTTGTCCTACCCTCTCGTGGCGGCGGGGTCCTTACGGAAACTAAGGGATATTAAGGCCTCCTTTTAATAGAGAACCGGAACAAAGCATTAACACATAGTGAATACATGAACTCCTCAAACTACGGTCATCACCGGTAAGTATCCCAATTATTGTCACTTCGGGGTTAACGGATCATAACACATAATAGGTGACTATAGACTTGCAAGATAGGATCAAGAACACTCATATATTGATGAAAACATAATAGGTTCAGATCTGAAATCATGACACTCGGGCCCTACTGACAAGCATTAAGCATAGCAAAGTCATAGCAACATCAATCTCAGAACATAGTGGATACTAGGGATCAAACCCTAACAAAACTAACTCGATTACATGATAGATCTCATCCAACCCATCACCGTCCAGCAAGCCTACGATGGAATTACTCACGCATGGCGGTGAGCATCATGAAATTGGTGATGGAGGATGGTTGATGATGACGATGGCGATGGATTCCCCTCTCCGGAGCCCCGAACGGACTCCAGATCAGCCCTCCGAGAGGTTTTGGGCTTGGCGGCGGCTCCGTATCGTAAAACACGATGAATTCTTCTCTCTGATTTTTCTCTCCCCGAAACACAATATATGGAGTTCGAGTCGGAGAGGCACCAGGGGGCCCACGAGGTAGGGGGCGCGCCCTAGGGGGGCAGGCGCGCCCCCACCCTCGTGGACAGGTGGTGGGCCCCCTGGCCTTCATCTTTTGCAGATATTTTTCATATTTTCCAAAAAGTTGCTCCGTGAAGTTTCAGGTCATTCCGAGAACGTTTGTTTCTGCACATAAATGACACCATGGTAATTCTGCTGAAAACAGCGTCAGTCCGGGTTAGTTCCATTCAAATCATGCAAGTTAGAGTCCAAAACAAGGGCAAAAGTGTTTGGAAAAGTAGATACGACGGAGCGTATCAGCCGTCAGGGTGAGTCCCAAGGACATGGTGTCGCGTATGTAATGGAGAATACGCTTCACCAGAGTCTAGTGAGAGTCACGCGGGGCATGCATGTGGAGGCACACCTGCTGGACAACGTACTGCAGGTCGGGGCGACTCAGCGTCAGGTACTGTAAAGCACCGACAATAGAGCGATAAAACGCTCCATCGGACACAAGGGACCCCTCGAGAGCAGAGACCTTCACCTTCGTGTCGACGGGGGTGGGCGCCGGCTTGCAGTTAAGCATACCGGCATGCTCCAGGAGCTCGTGGGCATACTTCTGCTGATGCAGAAAGAAGCCGTCAGTCTGTCGGACCACCTCGATGCTGAGGAAGTAGTGCAGGGCCCCGAGTCCTTGAGGGCGAACTCATCACGAAGACGAGCAGTCAGCCGCTGAAGGAGGTCGGAGGTGGATGCCGTGAGGATGATGTCGTCGACATAGAGCACCAGTGTGACGCACGGATAATTAAGCTACAGTAACCCTCTACTAATGTTGCCACGTCACCACGGTTACTGTTGATAAACTCGCATTAATTCAAACCTCATTCAAAATCAAAATTAAAATCAACTCAAACTTTAAAAGTTTTCAAATCTCAAGACTAAAATGTTCGTCATGTGGCAAATAATCCCTAACTAATATTGGTGGTGGAGCCAACCTTTTTTTAAGTATTTAAATGGCCTTAAATAAATAAAGGAGTGATCAAAGCAATAAACTAAATGCCTTTTGAATTATAAAAATACTAGACTAACTTAATTACCGACCAAACTAATCATGGTAGTAACCTAATTTCTATTAATAATTTAGGTTTAAGTTTTGTGTTTAATAAAGCTAGTCTACTTTAAATGGAATTAGAAATGGAAAAGGTTCTAAAAGAAAAGGTTAACTGAAAAGAAAAAAACAAACAATAAAAAAGAGAGAAGAACCCTCCCTGGGCCATTTGGCCCATGTGGCCACTAGCAGGCCGACCCAACCGCCCCCCCCCCCACTCTCCATAACCCTCCCCCCACTGCACCCGAACCCTAACCGCACCCCCACTTCGCCCCCGCATGATTCCCCCCACTCTCTCCTCCCTCTCGCCCCCACCCCGATCTGGATCGAGGCTCAACCCCGACCACGCCGCCTGGCGCTGCCCCGTCGTCGCCCAACCCTGACCCCATCACTCTGCCGCCATCGCCTGGTCCTCACCGCCTCGCCCCCGACGTGATACCTTGAGTCGCCGCCCGAAGCCGCTCAGCGCCCCGCCGCCTTCGCCGCCAACGGCCACCTCGCCGGACGCCCTCATCACCTCCTCCCCCTGCGTCGCCTCATCTCCGTCCTCCTCATCAACCCCCATTGCTCGTGCCCTACAACCCTGCGGTGAGTCCCCGGCCTCCTCTCTCCCTCGCCCCGCGTGCTCACCATGCGCCGTCCGCGTTGTCTCTGCTCCTGCGCCCCGCCGAGGCCATCGTCCCCGCGCGCCCGCGTCGGCCAAGCCCTCGCCTTCCCCTCCATCGCACGCGCCGGCCGCGTCCCGTGCCATCGTGCACGCTTGCACTGGCCGCGCCCCGCGTCGCACCCTGCTCGCGCACGCGGCCACCCAGCCACTCCTGCTTCCGTTGCTCGCCGTAGGCTGCCAAGCCACGCCCGCTACTGCCCTCCTCCGCACCGCACTTACCCCGCCATGGCCCTCTGGTGCCTCGCGCCCGCCATTGCCGGCCTGCGCCCGCGGACCTCGTCCTTCCTCTGCTGACCTCTGTCGCTCGTGCCCGTCGCGGCAAGCGCGCCACACGAACCCGTTCTCCTCCCCGGTGCCCACCTCTGCCTGTCGCGGCCGGCCGGAGGGCCTCGCCGTGGTCACGGCCACAGCGCCCGGTGCCCCAGCTTCGCCGCCGAACCACCCGCGCACGCCCGGGTCCAGGGGACCCAGTGCCCGCCGCATATCCACTGCCCAGCGCCCGTTTGGCCCTAGGGCCAATGACATATGGGGCCCACGGCCCAGAACGTTTATTTAAAAAATAATTTAAAAAATATTATTAGTTAAATAAATAAATTAATTAACTTAATTAGTTAACTTAATTAATTCTGTTAACTAACTATTAAACCTAATTAACCTCCTAATTAATCTAACTAAACAGTTAGTTAGTTAGACAATGACAGTGGGACCCGCGCGTCAGTTGGACCAAGTCAACTGACTGTTGACCGCTGACATCACCATGATGTCATGCTGACATCACCCTGATGTCATGCTGACATCATAATGGCATTTCCTAATTAAATTAATTCTGGTAACTCTAAAAATGACTTAAATCTTTTAAAAATAATATAAAATAAACCACAACTCGGATGGAAAAACTTTGTACATGAAAGTTGCTCAGAACGACGAGACGAGTCCGGATACGCAACCCGTTCGTCTGCCACGCATCCCTAGCATAGCAAACATGCAACTTTTCCCCTCCGATTCATCTGTCCGAAAACGCGAAACACCGGGGATATTTTCCCGGATGTTTTCCCCCTTCACCGGTACCACCTCATACCGCGTTAGGGCACACCTAGCATCACACTTTATCATTTCATGCATCGTCATGCATCTGTTTGCTTAATATTTATTGTTTCTTCCCCCTCTTATCTCGCTAGACACCGAGACTGACACCACTGCTACCCAGTAGTTGACGACCCCTCTCTCTCTTGCCAGAGCAACCAGGCAAGCCCCCCCCCTTGATCACCAGATATCGCCTACTCTTCTATATACTGCTTGCATTAGAGTAGTGTAGAATGTTACTGCTTTCCGTTAATCCTATCCTGATGCATAGCCTGTCCTTGCTACTACTGTTGTTACCTTTACCTGCAATCCTAATGCTTAGTATAGGATGCTAGTTTATCATCAGTGGCCCTACCTAATTGTCCGTCTGCCATGCTATACTATCAGGCCGTGATCACTCGGGAGGTGATCACGGGTATATACTATATACTTTATACATGATACATGTGGTGACTAAAGTCGGGTCGGCTCATGGAGCACCCGCGAGTGATTCACAGACTGGGGGCTGAAAGGACCTTTGTCCCAATGGCCCCCTGTGTGGATCTTTGTGGCGAAGCGACAGGGCAGGTTGAGACCACCTAGGAGAGAGGTGGGCCTGGCCCTGGATGGCGTTTGCGGTTATTTCAAGATAACACGTTTAACGAGATCTTGGTATTTGATCTGAGTCTGGCCACTGGCCTATACGCACTAACCATCTACGCGGGGAAAATTATGGGCACTCGACGTCGTGGTATCAGCCGAAGCCTTCGTGATGTCAGCGACTGAGCGGCGCGCGCCGGGTTGGACCGCGTAACGCAACTTCCTTTGTAATGGAGGTTGCTAGGTCTGCTCTCCGGCCGCCCTCGCAATGTGCAGGTGTGCAATGGACGATGGGCCCAGACCCCTGCTCCATCGGATTTAGACCGGCGTGCTGACCTCTCTGTTGTGCCTAGGTAGGGCTGCGACGTGTTGATCTTCCAAGGCCGGGCATGACCCAGGAAAGTGTGTCCGGCCAAATGGGATCGAGCGTGTTGGGTTATGTGGTGCACCCCTGCAGGGAAGTTAATCTATTCGAATAGTCATGATCTTCGGTAACATGACGACTTGGAGTTGTACCTTGACCTTATGACAACTAGAACCGGATACTTAATAAAACACACCCTTCCAAGTGCCAGATACAACCGGTGATCGCTCTCTCACAGGGCGACGAAGGGAGGATCATCGGTTAGGATTATGCTATGCGATGCTACTTGGTGAACTTACCATCTACTCTCTTCTCCTGCTGCAATATGGAGGTTACCAGAAGCGTAGTCTTCGATAGGACTAGCTATCCCCCTCTTATTCCGGCATTCTGCAGTTCAGTCCACATATGATACTCTTATTCCATTTGATACCAACGCATACATATGTAGTGTAGCTCCTTGCTTGCGAGTACTTGGATGAGTATTCACGGTTGCTTCGCTCCCTCTTTTCCCCCTTTCTTTACCCGATTGTTGCGACCAGACGTTGGAGCCCAGGAGCCAGACGCCACCGTTGATGATGACTACTACTACTCGGGAGGTGCCTACTACTACGTGCAGCCCGCTGATGACGACCAGGACTAGTTTAGGAGGATCCCAGACAGGAGGCATGCGCCTCTTTCGATCTGTATCCCAGTTTGTGCTAGCCTTCTTAAGGCAAACTTGTTTAACTTATGTCTGTACTCAGATATTGTTGCTTCCGCTGACTCGTCTATGATCGAGTTCTTGTATTCGAGCCTTCGAGGCCCCTGGGTTATAATATGATGCTTGTATGACTTATTTTATTTGTAGAGTTGTGTTGTGATATCTTCCTGTGAGTCCCTGATCTTGATCGTACACGTTTGCGTGTATGATTAGTGTACGATTGAATCGGGGGCGTCACAAGCACATATGCAGTGTCAACTCCTGGATGATACACGAAGAGTGAAGCATCGGTGCGAGTGGACCAAAATCCGAGAGACTGCAAGAAGGCGGCGATACGCTGGTACCAAGCCCGAGGTGCCTGCTTCAACCTGTAAAGAGAACGGAGAGCAAGAACACGAAGTCGGGGTGCTCGGCGTTGACAAAACCAGTGGGCTGCTCACAGAACACCTGCTCGGTGAGATGGTCATGTAAGAAGGCGTTGGAGACATGCAACTGGTGCACGGGCCAGGCGCGCGAGACCGCCAGCTGAAGTACGGCGCGAACCGTGCCCGGTTTCACAATCGGGGCGAAGGTTCAGTGAAGTCCATGCCCGCGCGCTGTCGAAACCACGAACCACCCACCGAGCCTTGTAGCGCTCGAGAGAACCGTCTGGATGAGTCTTGTGGCAAAACACCCACTTGCCAGAGATGATGTTGGCATGAGGGGGTCGCGGAACAAGCTGGCACGTGCGGTTGCGCTATAAGGCGTCGAACTCCTCCTGCATCGCAGCTAGCCGGTGGGGATCCTGAAGGGCAACACGAGCGGAGGTGGGGACGGGTGATGGCGTCGACGTCGAGGCGGTGCACACATACTCGTCGGCGGAGTAGCACGTGTTGGGCCAAAGCACTCCTGCTCGGTCACGGGTAGTCACATCAAGTGACGTGGCAGCAGGGCCGGCGGGTGCCACGACGGCGGCGGCAGAGGCTGCAGCGGTAGCGGCGGCGGGGGCCGCGGTGGCAGCAGCGTCGGCCGATCCGACGGCGGAAGAGGCAACAGGCGAGGTTGACGTCGAGCCCGTCGCAGGCGTGGCGGGCGGGGTGCCGGGCTCTGAAGGAAATATGCCCTAGAGGCAATAATAAAGCTATTATTTATTTCCTTATATCATGATAAATGTTTATTATTCATGCTAGAATTGTATTAACCAGAAACATAATACTTGTGTGAATACATAAACAAACAAAGTGTCACTAGTATGCCTCTACTTGACTAGCTCGTTAATCGAAGATGGTTATGTTTCCTAACCATAGACATGAGTTGTCATTTGATTAACGAGATCAGATCATTAGGAGAATGATGTGATTGACATGACCCATTCCATTAGCTTAGCACCCGATCGTTTAGTATGTTGCTATTGTTTTCTTCATGACTTATACATGTTCCTATGACTATGAGATTATGCAACTCCCGTTTATCGGAGGAACACTTTGTGTGCTACCAAACGTCACAACGTAACTAGGTGATTATAAAGGTGCTCTACAGGTGTCTCCAAAGGTACATGTTGGGTTGGCGTATTTCAAGATTAGGATTTGTCACTCCGATTGTCGGAGAGGTATCTCTGGGCCCTCTCGGTAATGCACATCACTTAAGCCTTGCAAGCAATGCAACTAATAAGTTAGTTGCAAGATGATGTATTATAGAACGAGTAAAGAGACTTGCCGGTAACGAGATTGAACTAGGTATTGAGATACCGACGATCGAATCTCGGGCAAGTAACATACCGATGACAAAGGGAACAAACATATGTTGTTATGCGGTCTGACCAATAAAGATCTTCGTAGAATATGTAGGAGCCAATATGAGCATCCAGGTTCCGCTATTGGTTATTGACCGGAGACGTGTCTCGGTCATGTCTACATTGTTCTCAAACCCGTAGGGTCCACACGCTTAACGTTACGATGACAGTTTCATTATGAGTTTATATATTTTGATGTACCGAAGGTTGTTCAGAGTCCTGGATGTGATCACGGACTTGACAAGGAGTCTCGAAATGGTCGAGACATAAAGATCAATATATTGGACGACTATATTTGGACACCCGAAAGGTTCCGGGTGAGATTGGGACAATACCGGATCACCGGGAGGTTATCGGAACCCCCCGGGAGGTATATGGGCCTTATTGGGCCTTGGTGGAAAGGAGGGGAAAGGAGCAAGGGAAGGGGCACCCCCCCCCAAGCCCAATCCGAATTGGGAAGCCCCCCCTTTCCTTCCTCCCTCCTTCCTCTTCCTTCCCTCTCCTACTCCTAATAGGAAAAAGGGGAGTCCTACTCCCTATGGGAGTTGGACTCCCCCTTAGGGCGCGCCACCCTCCTTGGTCGGCCCCCTCCTCCACTCCTTTATATACGGAGGCAAGGGGGCACCCCATAGACACAACAATTGATCATTGATCTCTTAGCCGTGTGCGGTGCCCCCCTCCACCATAATCCTCGATAATATTGTAGCGGTGCTTAGGCGAAGCCCTGCGATGGTAGAACATCAAGATCGTCACCACGCCGTCGTGCTGATGGAACTCATCCCCGACACTTTGCTGGATCGAAGTCCGGGGATCGTCATCGAGCTGAACGTGTGCTAGAACTCGGAGGTGTCGTAGTTTCGGTGCTTGATCGGTCGGGCCGAGAAGACGTACGACTACATCAACCACGTTGTGCTAACACTTCCGCTTCCGGACTACGAGGGTACGTAGGCAACACTCTTCCCTCTCGTTGCTATGCATCACCATGATCTTGCGTGTGCGTAGGAATTTTTTTGAAATTACTACGTTCCCCAACAGTGGCATCCGAGCCTAGGTTTTATGCGTTGATGTTATGCACGAGTAGAACACAAGTGAGTTGTGGGCGATATAATTCATACTGCTTACCAGCATGTCATACTTTGGTTCGGCGGTATTGTTGGATGGAGCGGCCCGGACCGACATTACGCGTACGCTTACGCGAGACTAGTTCTACCGACGTGCTTTGCACACAGGTGGCTGGCGGGTGTCAGTTTCTCCAACTTTAGTTGAACCGAGTGTGACTACGCCCGGTCCTTGCGAAGGTTAAAACAGCACCAACTTGACAAACTATCGTTGTGGTTTTGATGCGTAGGTAAGAACGGTTCTTGCAAAGCCCGTAGCAGCCACGTAAAACTTTCAACAACAAAGTAGAGGACGTCTAACTTGTTTTTGCAGGGCATGTTGTGATGTGATATGGTCAAGACATGATGCTAAATTTTATTGTATGAGATGATCATGTTTTGTAACCGAGTTATCGGCAACTGGCAGGAGCCATATGGTTGTCGCTTTATTGTATGCAATGCAATCGCACTGTAATGCTTTACTTTATCACTAAGAGGTAGCGATAGTCGTGGAAGCATAAGATTGGCGAGACGACAATGATGCTACGATGGAGATCAAGGTGTCGCGCCGGTGACGATGGTGATCATGACGATGCTTCGAAGATGGAGATCACAAGCACAAGATGATGATGGCCATATCATATCACTTATATTGATTGCATGTGATGTTTATCTTTTATGCATCTTATCTTGCTTTGATTGACGGTAGCATTATAAGATGATCTCTCACGAAATTTCAAGATAAAAGTGTTCTCCCTGAGTATGCACCGTTGCCAAAGTTCGTCATGCCTAGACACCACGTGATGATCGGGTGTGATAAACTCTACGTCCATCTACAACGGGTGCAAGCCAGTTTTGCACACGCAGAATACTCAGGTTAAACTTGACGAGCCTAGCATATGCAGATATGGCCTCGGAACACCGAGACCGAAAGGTCGAGCGTGAATCATATAGTAGATATGATCAACATAGTGATGTTCACCATTGAAAACTACTCCATTTCACGTGATGATCGGTTATGGTTTAGTTGATTTGGATCACGTGATCACTTAGAAGATTAGAGGGATGTCTTTCTAAGTGGGAGTTCTTAAGTAATATGATTAATTGAACTTAACTTTATCATGAACTTAGTACCTGATAGTATCTTGCTTGTTTATGTTTGATTGTAGATAGATGGCCCGTGTTGTTGTTCCGTTGAATTTTAATGCGTTCCTTGAGAAAACAAAGTTGAAAGATGATGGTAGCAATTATACGGACTGGGTCCATAACTTGAGGATTATCCTCATTGCTGCACAGAAGAATTACGTCCTGGAAGCACCGCTGGGTGCCAGGCCTGCTGCTGGAGCAACACCAGATGTTATGAACGTCTGGCAGAGCAAAGTTGATGACTACTCGATAGTTTAGTGTGCCATGCTTTACGGCTTAGAATCGGGACTTCAACGACGTTTTGAACATCATGGAGCATATGAGATGTTCCAGGAGTTGAAGTTAATATTTCAAGCAAATGCCCGGATTGAGAGATATGAAGTCTCCAATAAGTTCTATAGCTGGAAGATGGAGGAGAACAGTTCTGTCAGTGAGCATATACTCGAAATGTTTGGGTATAATAATCACTTAATTCAACTGGGAGTTAATCTTCCGGATGATTGTGTCATTGACAGAATTCTCCAATCACTTCCACCTAGCTACAAGAGCTTTGTGATGAACTATAATATGCAAGGGATGAATAAGACAATTCTCGAGCTCTTCGCAATGCTAAAAGCTGCGGAGGTAGAAATCAAGAAGGAGCATCAAGTGTTGATGGTCAACAAGACCACTAGTTTCAAGAAAAAAGGCAAGGGGAAGAAGAAGGGGAACTTCAAGAAGAACAGCAAGCAAGTTGCTGCTCAGGAGAAGAAACCCAAGTCTGGACCTAAGCCTAAAACTGAGTGCTTCTACTGCAAGCAGACTGGTCACTGGAAGCGGAACTGCCCCAAGTATTTGGCAGATAAGAAGGATGGCAAGGTGAACAAAGGTATATGTGATATACATGTTATTGATGTGTACCTTACTAGAGCTCGCAGTAGCACCTGGGTATTTGATACTGGTTCTGTTGCTAATATTTGCAACTCGAAATAGGGACTACGGATTAAGCGAACACTGGCGAAGGACGAGGTGACGATGCGCGTGGGAAATGATTCCAAAGTCGATGTGATCGTGGTCGGCACGCTACCTCTACATCTACCATCGGGATTAGTATTAGACCTAAATAATTGTTATTTAGTGCCAGCGTTGAGCATGAACATTATATCTGGATCTTGTTTGATGCGAGACGGTTATTCATTTAAATCAGAGAATAATGGTTGTTCTATTTATATGAGTAATATCTTTTATGGTCATGCACCCTTGAAGAGTGGTCTATTTTTTGATGAATCTCGATAGTAGTGATACACATATTCATAATGTTGAAGCCAAAAGATGCAGAGTTGATAATGATAGTGCAACTTATTTGTGGCACTGCCGGTTAGGTCATATCGGTGTAAAGCGCATGAAGAAACTCCATACTGATGGACTTTTGGAACCACTTGATTATGAATCACTTGGTACTTGCGAACCGTGCCTCGTGGGCAAGATGACTAAAACGTCGTTCTCCGGTACTATGGAGAGAGCAACAGATTTGTTGGAAATCATACATACAGATGTATGTGGTCCAATGAATGTTGAAGCTCGTGGCGGATATCGTTATTTTCTCACCTTCGCAGATGATTTAAGCAGATATGGGTATATCTACTTAATGAAACATAAGTCTGAAACATTTGAAAAGTTCAAAGAATTTTAGAGTGAAGTTGAAAATCATCGTAACAAGAAAATAAAGTTTCTACGATCTGATCATGGAGGAGAATATTTGAGTTACGAGTTTGGTTTACATTTGAAATAATGCGGAATAGTTTCACAACTCACGCCACCCGGAACACCACAGCGTAATGGTGTGTCCGAACGTCATAATCGTACTTTACTTGATATTGTGCGATCTATGATGTCTCTTACAGATTTACCGCTATCGTTTTGGGGTTATGCTTTAGAGACGGCCGCATTCACGTTAAATAGGGCACCATCAAAATCCGTTGAGACGACACCTTATGAACTATGGTTTGGCAAGAAACCAAAGTTGTCGTTTCTGAAAATTTGGGGCTGCGATGCTTATGTGAAAAAGCTTCAACCTGATAGCTTGAACCCAAATCGGAGAAATGTGTCTTCATAGGATACCCGAAGGAGACTGTTGGGTACACCTTCTATCACAGATCCGAAGGCAAGACATTTGTTGCTAAGAATGGATCCTTTCTAGAGAAGGAGTTTCTCTCGAAAGAAGTGAGTGGGAGGAAAGTAGAACTTGATGAGGTAACTGTACCTGCTCCCTTATTGGAAAGTAGTACATCACAGAAACCGGTTTCTGTGACACCTACACCAATTAGTGAGGAAGCTAATGGTGATGATCATGAAACTTCAGAACAAGTTACTACTGAACCTCGTAGATCAACTAGAGTAAGATCCGCACCAGAGTGGTACAGTAATCCTGTTCTAGAAGTCATGCTACTAGATCATGATGAACCTATGAACTATGAAGAAGCGATGGTGAGCCCAGATTCCGCAAAATGGCTTGAAGCCATGAAATCTAAGATGGGATCCATGTATGAGAACAAAGTGTGGACTTTGGTTGACTTGCCCAATGATCGGCAAGCAATTGAGAATAAATGGATCTTCAAGAAGAAGACTGACGCTGACGGTAATGTTACTGTCTACAAAGCTCGACTTGTCGCAAAAGGTTTTCGACAAGTTCAAGGGATTGATTACGATGAGACCTTCTCACCCGTAGCGATGCTTAAGTCTGTCCGAATCATGTTAGCAATTGCCGCATTTTATGATTATGAAATTTGGCAGATGGATGTCAAAACTACATTCCTGAATGGATTTATGGAAGAAGAGTTGTATATGATGCAGCCAGAAGGTTTTGTCGATCCAAAGGGAGCTAACAAAGTGTGCAAGCTCCAGCGATCCATTTATGGACTGGTGCAAGCATCTCGGAGTTGGAATAAACGCTTTGATAGTGTGATCAAAGCATTTGGTTTTATACAGACTTTTGGAGAAGCCTGTATTTACAAGAAAGTGAGTGGGAGCTCTGTAGCATTTCTGATATTATATGTGGATGACATATTACTAATCGGAAATGATATAGAATTTCTGGATAGCATAAAGGGATACTTGAATAAGAGTTATTCAATGAAAGACCTCGGTGAAGCTGCTTACATATTGGGCATTAAGATCTATAGAGATAGATCAAGACGCTTAATTGGACTTTCACAAAGCACATACCATGACAAAGTTTTGAAGAAGTTCAAAATGGATCAAGCAAAGAAAGGATTCTTGCCTGTGTTACAAGGTGTGAAGTTGAGTAAGACTTAATGCCCGACCACTGCAGAAGATAGAGAGAAAATGAAAGATGTTCCCTATGCTTCAGCCATAGGCTCTATCATGTATGCAATGCTGTGTACCAGACCTGATGTGTGCCTTGCTATAAGTCTAGCAGGGAGGTACCAAAGTAATCCAGGAGTGGATCACTGGACAGCGGTCAAGAACATCCTGAAATACCTGAAAAGGACTAGGGATATGTTTCTCGTATATGGAGGTGACAAAGAGCTCATCGTAAATGGTTACGTTGATGCAAGCTTTGACACTGATCCGGACGATTCTAAATCGCAAACCGGATACGTATTTACATTAAACGGTGGAGCTGTCAGTTGGTGCAGTTCCAAACAAAGCGTCGTGGCGGGATCTACATGTGAAGCGGAGTACATAGCTGCTTCGGAAGCAGCAAACGAAGGAGTCTGGATGAAGGAGTTCACATCCGATCTAGGTGTCATACCTAGTGCATCAGGTCCAATGAAAATCTTTTGTGACAATACTGGTGCAATTGCCTTGTCAAAGGAATCCAGATTTCACAAGAGAACCAAGCACATCAAGAGACGCTTCAATTCCATCCAGGATCTAGTCCAGGTGGGAGACATAGAGATTTGCAAGATACATACGGATCTGAATGTAGCAGACCCATTGACTAAGCCTCTTCCACGAGCAAAACATGATCAGCACCAAGGCTCCATGGGTGTTAGAATCATTACTGTGTAATCTAGATTATTGACTCTAGTGCAAGTGGGAGACTGAAGGAAATATGCCCTAGAGGCAATAATAAAGCTATTATTTATTTCCTTATATCATGATAAATGTTTATTATTCATGCTAGAATTGTATTAACCAGAAACATAATACTTGTGTGAATACATAAACAAACAAAGTGTCACAAGTATGCCTCTACTTGACTAGCTCGTTAATCGAAGATGGTTATGTTTCCTAACCATAGACATGAGTTGTCATTTGATTAACGAGATCACATCATTAGGAGAATGATGTGATTGACATGACCCATTCCATTAGCTTAGCACCCGATCGTTTAGTATGTTGCTATTGCTTTCTTCATGACTTATACATGTTCCTATGACTATGAGATTATGCAACTCCCGTTTACCGGAGGAACACTTTGTGTGCTACCAAACGTCACAACGTAACTAGGTGATTATAAAGGTGCTCTACAGGTGTCTCCAAAGGTACATGTTGGGTTGGCGTATTTCGAGATTAGGATTTATCACTCCAATTATCGGAGAGATATCTCTGGGCCCTCTCGGTAATGCACATCACTTAAGCCTTGCAAGCAATGCAACTAATAAGTTAGTTGCAAGATGATGTATTATAGAACGAGTAAAGAGACTTGCCGGTCACGAGATTGAACTAGGTATTGTGATACCGACGATCGAATCTCGGGCAACTAACATACCGATGACAAAGGGAACAAATGTATGTTGTTATGCGGTCTGACCGATAAAGATCTTTGTAGAATATGTAGGAGCCAATATGAGCATCCAGGTTCCGCTATTGGTTATTGACCGGAGACGTGTCTCGGTCATGTCTACATTGTTCTCGAACCCATAGGGTCTGCACGCTTAACGTTACAATGACAGTTTCATTATGAGTTTATATATTTTGATGTACCGAAGGTTGTTCGGAGTCCCGGATGTGATCACGGACTTGACGATGAGTCTCGAAAAATGGTCGAGACATAAAGATCGATATATTGGACGACTATATTTGGACACCGGAAAGGTTCCGGGTGAGATTGGGACAATACTAGATCACTGGGAGGTTATCGGAACCCCCCGGGAGGTATATGGGCCTTATTGGGCCTTAGTGGAAAGGAGGGGAAAGGAGCAAGGGAAGGGGCGCCCCCCCCCAAGCCCAATCCGAATTGGGAAGGGGGCCGGCCCCCCCTTTCCTTCCTCCCTCCTTCCTCTTCCTTCCCTCTCCTACTCCTAATAGGAAAAGGGGGAGTCCTACTCCCTGTGGGAGTTGGACTCCCCCTTAGGGCGCGCCACCCTCCTTGGCCGGCCCCCTCCTCCACTCCTTTATATACGGAGGCAAGGGGGCACCCCATAGACAACAATTGATCATTGATCTCTTAGCCGTGTGCGGTGCCCCCCTCCACCATAATCCTCGATAATAATGTAGCGGTGCTTAGGCGAAGCCCTGCGACGGTAGAACATCAAGATCGTCACCACGCCGTCGTGCTGACGGAACTCATCCCCGACACTTTGCTGGATCGGAGTCCGGGTATCGTCATCGAGTTGAACGTGTGCTAGAACTCGGAGGTGCCGTAGTTTCGGTGCTTGATCGGTCGGGCCGTGAAGACGTACGACTACATCAACCACGTTGTGCTAACGCTTCCGCTTCTGGTCTACGAGGGTACGTAGACAACACTCTTCCCTCTCGTTGCTATGCATCACCGTGATCTTACATGTGCGTAGGAAATTTTTTGAAATTACTACGTTCCCCAACAGGCTCAACCTCGTATGAGGGAGACGAGGACCCGGGGGCCCGCTCGGACTCGACCTCGGGGGAGGGAGTCACGAAGCCAGGTGGTGGCGGCAGAGGGCGCCGTGCCGGGGGCTGCCGCCGCACATCGCTCCACGAAGGGGGCGCGGGGGGCGCCGAAGGGGCCGAAGCCGGAGGAACCTGAAAAAATGGGAACACCGTCTCGACAAAGTACACATGCCTTGAGGTGTACACACGATGAGTGATAGGATCATAGCACCGGTAACCTTTGGTATTAGGAGGGTAACCAAGAAAGACGCATGGGACAGATCGTGGTGCGAACTTGTGTGGCGTGGTGGACGAGGTGCTAGGATAACAGAGACACCCGAAGATGCGGAGACCATCATAGGACGGTGGTGTGCCGAAGAGAAGGTGGTGAGGGGCATAGTTCCACCGAGGGCGACACGGACGAATGTTAACTATGAGAGTGGCGGTAGCGAGGGCATCGGGCCAAAACCGAGTGGGCACGTTAGATTGAAAGAGTAACGTGCGGACACAGCCATTAAGAGTGCGGAGAATGCGCTCAGCGCGGCCGTTCTGCTGGGAAGTGTAGGGGCAAGTCAGACGGAAGATGGTGCCGTTAGAGGCGAGAAGTGTGCGAAGAGCGACGTTGTCAAACTCCTTTTCGTTATCAGTTTGGAGTGCGAGTATGGGGCGACCGAACTAGGTGGTGACATAGGAGTAAAAGGCGGTGAGTGTGGCTAAAGCATCGGATTTACGATGAAGGGGAAAAGTCCACACATAATGAGAATAATCGTCTAAAATCACCAAGTAGTATAGATAGCCCGTGTTACTCGCAATGGGAGATGTCCAAACATCACTATGAAGTAATTAAAACGGAAAGTGGAAACTGAAGAAGACGCACTAAAGGGAAGGCGAACGTGCTTGCCTAAGCGACAAGCCTCACGAGAGTGCTCGTCGAGCTTATCACATGAGAAAGAGAAACTCCTAAGAATTTGACGTAAGACGGTGTGGTTGGGGTGACCCAAGCGAGCGTGCCAAAGGTCAACACCGGCGACAAGAGCAACGGGTGTGGAGGTGGAGGCGTGGGCGTGCACGGGGTAGAGCTCATCGGGACTATCACATCGGTGAAGGACCATCCAGGTACGGGCGTCTTTCACAGAAAAGCCGACACTGTCAAATTCAACAGTAAGTGGGTTCTCATGAGTAAGACAACGAACGAAAACTAGGTTTGTGACTAAATCAGGTGAAACAACAACATTAGACATAGTGATGGGTATGGAAGTGGAGGGAAAGCTAGTGCTACCGATATGAGTAATGGGTAAGGAGGAGTCGTTGCCGGCGATGATACGAGTGAGTGTGTGAACAGGAGTGGAGGAGGTTAGGTTACTGGGATGAGCTGCCATGTGCGCGGTAGCACCTGAGTCCATGTACCAGTCGCCTCCACCGACAGAGCTACTCGGCGATGGTGCGGAGTTCTGGGCGGTGAGGAGGGTGGGGTCCCATAGCACTGGTACCGGCGGCGACGGAAGGCCCCCGTAGGGCGGCGCCGGGATGGGCGGGCCATGACCACCGAGGGGCGGTGACGCAAGGAGGGCGCCGTAGCCGGCGCCAGTCGGCTGGAAGGGCGCGTCGATGAACGCCTGGTGGCCAGCGGGGAGAGCCTGCTGATAGTGCGCCCCCCTCCCCCGGCGTCCTGGGCCCGCGGCTGATGTAGGCGGCAGCGACCGCCGCCACGCCTGTTGCGTCAGACCCCTCTCCCTTGCGGGTGCAACGGGGGAGGCGCTGGTGGCACAACGGGTAACACCCGGCGGGTGCGGGAGGATGTGACTGGATCGGCGCGGTCGGTGAAGCGGTTCCACCACAGATGGTGAAGTAGCCTAGAGAGTCCATGAAAGGCGTCAGAGGCGGCGGGAAGAGGAAGGGGGCGGCGGCGTGACAGGTTAGGGTTGCGGCGCGACGGGGCGGCAGCGGCACGGCAGGGGGCGCGCGGCGGCGGAAGCGGGGCGTCGGCACAGGACGGCGACAGCGTCAGAGGAGGACGCGGCGGCGGCGGCAGTGGGGAGCGGCGGCGGCTGCACAGGGCGGCAGCGGCGTCAGAGGAGGACGCGTGCGACGGCGGCGGTGGCTGTGGAGAGCGGCGGTGCGCGGGGAGGCGCTGCGCAGTGATGGCGGCGACACGCACAGGAAGGCGCTGCGCGGCGCCGGCGCCGGCGGTGGGGAGCGGCGCTGGCGGCGGCGCGCGCGAGGACGTGCGGGAGCGGCGGCGGCGACGGCGCGGCGGCGGCGGTGGCTTGCCTGTTGGAAATATGCCCTAGAGGCAATAATAAAAGCATTATTATTATATTTCCTTGTTCATGATAATTGTCTTTATTCATGCTATAATTGTGTTATCCGGAAATCGTAATACATGTGTGAATAACAGACACCAGCATGTCCCTAGTAAGCCTCTAGTTGACTAGCTCGTTGATCAACAGATAGTCATGGTTTCCTGACTATGGACATTGGATGTCATTGATAACGAGATCACATCATTAGGAGAATGATGTGATGGACAAGACCCAATCCTACACATAGCATAAGATCGTATAGTTCGTTTGCTAGAGTTTTCCAATGTCCAAGTATCTTTTCCTTAGACCATGAGATCGTGTAACTCCCGGATACCGTAGGAGTGCTTTGGGTGTGCCAAACGTCACAACGTAACTGGGTGACTATAAAGGTATACTACGGGTATCTCCGAAAGTGTCTGTTGGGTTGACATGGATCAAGACTGGGATTTGTCACTCCGTATGACGGAGAGGTATCACTGGGCCCACTCGGTAATGCATCATCATTATGAGCTCAAAGTGACCAAGTGTCTAGTCACGGGATCATGCATTACGGTACGAGTAAAGTGACTTGCCGGCAACGAGATTGAACAAGGTATTGGGATACCGACGATCGAATCTCGGGCAAGTAACATACCGATTGACGAAGGGAATTGTATACGGGGTTGCTTGAATCCTCGACATCGTGGTTCATCCGATGAGATCATCGAGGAGCATGTGGGAGCCAACATGGGTATCCAGATCCCGCAGTTGGTTATTGACCAGAGAGCATCTCGGCCATGTCTACATGTCTCCTGAACCCGTAGGGTCTACACACTTAAGGTTCGGTGACGCTAGGGTTGTAGGGATATGTATATGCAGTAACCCGAATGTTGTTTGGAGTCCCGGATGAGATCCCGGACGTCACGAGGAGTGACGGAATGGTCCGGAGGTAAAGATTTATATATGGGAAATCCTGTTTCGGCCATCGGGACAAGTTTCGGGGTCATCGGTATTGTACCGGGACCACCGGAAGGGTCCCGGGGGTCCACCGGATGGGGCCACCTGTCCCGGGGGGCCACATGGGCTGTAGGGGATGCGCCTTGGCCTACATGGGCCAAGGGCACCAGCCCCAAGAGGCCCATGCGCCTAGGGTTTCAAGGAGGAAGAGTCCTAGGAGGGGAAGGCACCTCCTAGGTGCCTTGGGGAGGAAGGATTCCTCCCCCTTGGCCGCACCCCCCTAGGAGATTGGATCTCCTAGGGCCGGCGCCCCCCCCCCCCTTGGCCCTCCTATATATAGTGGGGGAAGGAGGGCTTTTCATCCACGCCTTTGGTTGCCTCCTTCTCCCTCTCCAACACCTCCTCCTCCTCCATAGCGATTGGCGAAGCCCTGACGGAGTACTGCAGCTCCATCATCACCACGCCGTCGTCCTGCTGCTGGAGCCATCTCCCTCAACCTCTCCTTCCCCCTTGCTGGATCAAGAAGGAGGAGACGTGGCTGCTCTGTACGTGTGTTGAACGCGGAGGTGCCGTCCGTTCGGTGCTAGGATCTTCGGTGATTCGAATCACGTCGAGTACGACTCCCTCATCCCCGTTCTTTGAACGCTTCCGCTCGCGATCTACAAGGTACGTAGATGCATCTAATCACTCGTTTCTAGATGAACTCCTAGATGGATCTTGGTGAAACCATAGGAAATTTTTTGTTTTCTGCAACATTCCCCATCACTGGCATCATGAGCTAGGTCTATGCGTAGTTCTTCTTGCACGAGTAGAACACAATTTGTTGTGGGCGTAGATGTTGTCAACTTTCTTGCCGCTACTAGTCTTATCTTGCTTCAACGGTATTGTGGGATGAAGCGGCCCGGACCAACCTTACACGTATGCTTACGTGAGACCGGTTCCACCGACTAACATGCACAAGTTGCATAAGGTGGTTGGCGGGTGTCTGTCTCTCCTACTTTAGTTGGAGCAGATTCGATGAAAAGGGTCCTTATGAAGGGTAAATGGAAGTTGACAAATCACGTTGTGGCTTCCATGTAGGTAAGAAAACGTTCTTGCTAGAACCCTACTTCAGCCACGTAAAACTTGCAACAACAATTAGAGGACGTCTAACTTGTTTTTGCAGCAAGTGCTTTGTGATATGATATGGCCAAAGTTGTGATGAATGATGAATGATCTATATGTGATGTATGAGATGTTTATGCTATTGTAATAAGAATCACGACTTGCATGTCGATGAGTATGACAACCGGCAGGAGCCATAGGAGTTGTCTTTATTTTTTATATGACCTGCGTGTCATTGAGAAACGCCGTGTAAATTACTTTACTTCATTGCTAAACACGTTAGCCATAGTAGTAGAAGTAATAGTTGGCGAGCAACTTCATGGAGACACGATGATGGGGATCATGATGATGGAGATCATGGTGTCAAGCCGGTGACAAGATGATCATGGAGCCCCAAGATGGAGATCAAAGGAGCTATGTGATATTGGCCATATCATGTCACTATTATTATTTGATTGCATTTGATGTTTATCATGTTTTGCATCTTGTTTACTTAGAACGACGGTAGTAAATAAGATGATCCCTCATAATAATTTCAAGAAAGTGTTCCCCCTAACTGTGCACCGTTGCGACAGTTCGTTGTTTCAATGCACCACGTGATGATCGGGTGTTTGATTCAAAACGTTCACATACAACGGGTGTAAGACAGATTTACACATGCAAACACTTAGGTTGACTTGACGAGCCTAGCATGTGTATAGACATGGCCTCGGAACACAGAAGACCGAAAGGTCAAGCATGAGACGTATAGAAGATACGATCAACATGAAGATGTTCACCGACGTTGACTAGTCCGTCTCACGTGATGATCGGACACGGCCTAGTTGACTCGGATCATGTTATACTTAGATGACTAGAAGAGGGATGTCTATCTAAGTGGGAGTTCATTGAATAATTTGATTAGATGAACTTAATTATCATGAACTTATTCTAAAATCTTTACAATATGTCTTGTAGATCAAATGGCCAACGTAGTCCTCAACTTCAACGCGTTCCTAGAGAAAACCAAGCTGAAAGACGATGGCAGCAACTATACGGACTGGGTCCGGAACCTGAGGATCATCCTCATAGCTGCCAAGAAAGATTATGTCCTACTAGCACCGCTGGGTGACGCACCTGTTCTCCCTGCAGAACAAGACGTTATGAATGCTTGGTAGGCACGTACCGATGACTACTCCCTCGTTCAGTGCGGCATGCTTTACAGCCTAGAGCCGGGGCTCCAAAAGCGTTTTGAGAGACATGGAGCATATGAGATGTTCGAAGAGCTGAAAATGGTTTTCCAAGCTCATGCCCGGGTCGAGAGATATGAAGTCTCCGACAAATTCTTCAGCTGTAAGATGGAGGAAAATAGTTCTGTCAGTGAGCACATACTCACTATGTCTGGGTTACATAACCGCTTGACTCAGCTGGGAGTTAATCTCCCGGATGATGCGGTCATTGACAGAATCCTCCAGTCGCTTCCACCGAGCTACAAGAGCTTTGTGATGAACTTCAATATGCAGGGGATGGAAAAGACCATTCCTGAAGTATTTGCTATGCTGAAATCAGCAGAGGTAGAAGTCAAGAAGGAACATCAAGTGTTGATGGTCAATAAAACCACTAAGTTCAAGAAGGGCAAAGGTAAAAAGAACTTCAAGAAGGACGGCAAGGGAGTTGCCGCGCCCAGCAAGCAAGCTGCCGGGAAGAAGCCAAAGAATGGACCCAAGCCCGAGACTGAGTGCTTTTATTGCAAGGGAAGTGGTCACTAGAAGCGGAACTGCCCCAAATACTTAGCGGACAAGAAGGCCGGCAAAACAAAAGGTATATATGATATACATGTAATTGATGTGTACCTTACTAGTACCCATAGTAGCTCCTGGGTATTTGATACCGGTGCAGTTGCTCACATTTGTAACTCAAAGCAGGGGCTGCGGAATAAGCGGAGACTGGCAAAGGACGAGGTGACGATGCGCGTCGGGAATGGTTCCAAGGTCAATGTGATCGCCGTCGGCACGCTACCTCTATATTTACCTTCAGGATTAGTTTTAAACCTTAATAATTGTTATTTAGTGCCAGCTTTGAGCATGAACATTGTATCGGGATCTCATTTAATTCGAGATGGCTACTCATTTAAATCCAAGAATAATGGTTGTTCTATTTATATGAGAGATATGTTTTATGGTCATGCTCCTATGGTGAATGGTTTATTCTTAATGAATCTCGAGCGTAATGCTACACATATTCATAGTGTGAGTACCAAAAGATGTAATGTTGATAATGATAGTCCCACATACTTGTGGCACTGCCGCCTTGGTCACATAGGTGTCAAACGCATGAAGAAGCTCCATGCAGATGGACTTTTAGAGTCTCTTGATTATGAATCATTTGACACGTTGAACCATGCCTCATGGGTAAAATGACCAAGACTCCGTTCTCAAGAACAATGGAGCGAGCAACCAACTTATTGGAAATCATACATACTGATGTGTGCGGTCCAATGAGTGTTGAGGCTCGCGGTGGCTATCGTTATGTTCTCACCCTCACTGATGATTTGAGTAGATATGGGTATATCTACTTAATGAAACACAAGTCTGAAACCTTTGAAAAGTTCAAGGAATTTCAGAGTGAGGTTGAGAATCAACGTGACAGGAAAATCAAGTTTCTACGATCAGATCGTGGAGGAGAATACTTGAGTCACGAATTTGGCACACACTTAAGAAAATGTGGAATAGTTTCACAACTCACGCCGCCTGGAACACCTCAGCGTAATGGTGTGTCCGAACGTCGTAATCGCACTCTATTAGATATGGTACGATCTATGATGTCTCTTACCGATTTACCGCTATCTTTTTGGGGCTATGCTTTAGAGACTGCCGCACTCACTTTAAATAGGGCTCCGTCAAAATCCGTTGAGACGACACCGTTTGAATTATGGTTTGGGAAGAAACCTAAGCTGTCGTTTCTAAAAGTTTGGGGATGCGATGCTTATGTCAAGAAACTTCAACCTGAAAAGCTCGAACCCAAGTCGGAAAAATGCGACTTCATAGGATACCCTAAAGAAACTGTTGGGTATACCTTCTACCTCAGATCCGAAGGCAAGATCTTTGTTGCCAAGAATGGATTCTTTCTAGAGAAAGAGTTTCTCTTGAAAGAAGTAAGTGGGAGGAAAGTAGAACTTGATGAAGTGTTACCTCTTGAACCGGAAAATGGCACAACTCAAGAAAATGTTCCTGAGGTGCCTGCACCAACTAGAGAGGAAGTTATTGATGATGATCAAGATACTTCTGATCAAGCTCCTACTGAAATTTGAAGGTCCACAAGGACACGTTCCGCACCAGAGTGGTACGGCAACCCTGTCTTGGAAATCATGTTGTTAGACAACGGTGAACCTTCGAACTATGAAGAAGCGATGGCGGGCCCGGATTCTGACAAATGGCTAGAAGCCATGAAATCCGAGATAGGATCCATGTATGAAAACGAAGTATGGACTTTGACTGACTTGCCCATTGAGCGGCGAGCCATAGAAAATAAATGGATCTTTAAGAAGAAGACAGACGCGGATGGTAATGTGACCATCTATAAAGCTCGGCTTGTCGCTAAGGGTTATCGACAAGTTCAAGGGGTTGACTACGATGAGACTTTCTCACCGGTAGCGAAGCTGAAGTCCGTCCGAATCATGTTAGCAATTGCCGCATTTTATGATTATGAAATATGGCAGATGGACGTCAACACTGCATTCCTTAATGGTTTCCTTAAGGAAGAATTGTATATGATGCAGCCGGAAGGTTTTGTCGATCCTAAGAATGCTGACAAGGTGTGCAAGCTCCAACGCTCGATTTATGGGCTGGTGCAAGCATCTCGGAGTTGAAACATTCGCTTTGATGAGATGATCAAAGCGTTTGGGTTTATGCAGACTTATGGAGAAGCCTGCGTTTACAAGAAAGTGAGTGGGAGCTCTGTAGCATTTCTCATATTATATGTAGATGACATACTTTTGATGGGAAATGATATAGAACTCTTGGACAGCATTAAGGCCTACTTGAATAAAAGTTTTTCAATGAAGAACCTTGGAGAAGCTGCTTATATATTAGGCATCAAGATCTACAGAGATAGATCAAGACGCCTCATAGGTCTTTCACAAAGCACATACCTTGATAAGATATTGAAGAAGTTCAATATGGATCAGTCTAAGAAGGGGTTCTTGCCTGTGTTGCAAGGTGTGAAATTGAGCTCAGCTCAATGTCCGACCACGGCAGAAGATATAAAAGAGATGAGTGTCATCCCCTATGCCTCAGCCATAGGTTCTATTATGTATGCCATGCTGTGTACCAGACCTGATGTAAACCTTGCCGTAAGTTTGGTAGGAAGGTACCAAAGTAATCCCGGCAAGGAACACTGGACAGCGGTCAAGAATATCCTGAAGTACCTGAAAAGGACTAAGGAAATGTTTCTCGTTTATGGAGGTGACGAAGAGCTCGTCGTAAAGGGTTACGTTGACGCTAGCTTCGACACAGATCTGGATGACTCTAAGTCACAAACCGGATACGTGTATATTTTGAATGGTGGGGCAGTAAGCTGGTGCAGTTGCAAGCAGAGCGTCGTGGCGGGATCTACATGTGAAGCGGAGTACATGGCAGCCTCGGAGGCAGCACATGAAGCAATTTGGGTGAAGGAGTTCATCACCGACCTAGGAGTCATACCCAATGCGTCGGGGCTGATCAAGCTCTTCTGTGACAACACTGGAGCTATTGCACTTGCCAAGGAGCCCAGGTTTCACAAGAAGACAAGGCACATCAAGCGTCGCTTCAACTCCATTCGTGAAAATGTTCAAGATGGAGACATAGAGATTTGTAAAGTGCATACGGACCTGAATGTAGCAGATCCGTTGACTAAACCTCTCCCTAGAGCAAAACATGATCAACACCAGAATTCCATGGGTGTTCGATTCATCACAATGTAACTAGATTATTGACTCTAGTGCAAGTGGGACACTGTTGGAAATATGCCCTAGAGGGAATAATAAAAGCATTATTATTATATTTCCTTATTCATGATAATTGTCTTTATTCATGCTATAATTGTGTTATCCGGAAATCGTAATACATGTGTGAATAACAGACACCAACATGTCCCTAGTAAGCCTCTAGTTGACTAGCTCGTTGATCAACAGATAGTCATGGTTTCCTGACTATGGAATTGGATGTCATTGATAACGAGATCACATCATTAGGAGAATGATGTGATGGACAAGACCCAATCCTACACATAGCATAAGATCGTATAGTTCGTTTGCTAGAGTTTTCCAATGTAAAAGTATCTTTTCCTTAGACCATGAGATCGTGTAACTCCCGGATACCGTAGGAGTGCTTTGGGTGTGCCAAACGTCACAACGTAACTAGGTGACTATAAAGGTATACTACGGGTATCTCCGAAAGTGTCTGTTGGGTTGACATGGATCAAGACTGGGATTTGTCACTCCGTATGACGGAGAGGTATCACTGGGCCCACTCAGTAATGCATCATCATTATGAGCTCAAAGTGACCAAGTGTCTGGTCACGGGATCATGCATTATGGTATGAGTAAAGTGACTTGCCGGCAACGAGATTGAACAAGGTATTGGGATACCGACGATCGAATCTCGGGCAAGTAACATACCGATTGACGAAGGGAATTGTATACGGGGTTGCTTGAATCCTCGACATCGTGGTTCATCCGATGAGATCATCGAGGAGCATGTGGGAGCCAACATGGGTATTCAGATCCCGCTGTTGGTTATTGACCGGAGAGCATCTCGGTCATGTCTACATGTCTCCCGAACCCGTAGGGTCTACACACTTAAGGTTCGGTGACGCTAGGGTTGTAGGGATATGTATATGCAGTAACCCGAATGTTGTTCGGAGTCCCGGATGAGATCCCGGACATCACGAGGAGTTCCGTAATGGTCCGGAGGTAAAGATTTATATATGGGAAATCCTGTTTCGGCCATCGGGACAAGTTTCGGGGTCATCGGTATTGTACCGGGACCACCGGAAGGGTCCCGGGGGTCCACCGGGTGGGGCCACCTGTCCCGGGGGGCCACATGGGCTGTAGGGGGTGTGCCTTGGCCTACATGGGCCAAGGGCACCAGCCCCAAGAGGCCCATGCGCCTAGGGTTTCAAGGAGGAAGAGTCCTAGGAGGGGAAGGCACCTCCTAGGTGCCTTGGGGAGGAAGGATTCCTCCCCCTTGGCCGCACCCCCCTAGGAGATTGGATCTCCTAGGGCCGGCGCCCCCCCTTGGCCCTCCTATATATAGTGGGGGAAGGAGGGCTTTTCATCCACGCCTTTGGTTGCCTCCTTCTCCCTCTCCAACACCTCCTCCTCCTCCATAGCGCTTGGCGAAGCCCTGACGGAGTACTGCAGCTCCATCATCACCACGCCGTCGTGCTGCTGCTGGAGCCATCTCCCTCAACCTCTCCTTCCCCCTTGCTGGATCAAGAAGGAGGAGACGTGGCTGTTCCGTACGTGTGTTGAATGCGGAGGTGCCGTCCGTTCGGTGCTAGGATCTTCGGTGATTCGAATCACGTCGAGTACGACTCCCTCATCCTCGTTCTTTGAACGCTTCCGCTCGCGATCTACAAGGTACGTAGATGCATCTAATCACTCATTGCTAGATGAACTCCTAGATGGATCTTGGTGAAACCGTAGGAAATTTTTTGTTTTCTGCAACGTTCCCCATCATTGCCCTACGTCAGGACCTTCAAGATGATATCATGTAGATGAGAAAGTTTGCAATACAATAGACGTTGTATTGATGAGGTGCTGATGCACGTATATATAATACAAGAAAAGACCTCTACCTCAACTATACAAGACTAAAAGATGGGCCATAACTCTAATACACGTGCAATACAAAATACATACTCAACATGAAGCATTGTGTTTATCATTCATCCCGGCAAGTATCAAACTATTAACGTGGTGGAATAATTAGTCCACCAGGGTTTTTGTCCGGATTTTTCGGTGCAGTGTGACCTGACCCGACACTCTTGGATGGCGGATTGCGGTCCCTTTGTTGATTAGGATTGGATGACTTGCAGCGCCTCGAGGGGAAAGGGTCAAGCGGTGACGTGCTCGCCCCGTTGGGGCCTCCGAATTCGCCACGACGCGTCGCCGCCGCCGGCGGGGGCCGCTGATCCTGTGGGCTGTGACCTTCTCGTGAGGCTAGCTTGATGTACTGACGAGGTACTCTCTTCTCAGTTTTCTGCCCCCTAGCAGACGAAGCTAGGGTTTGATGTCCTCCGGCAGCTCCGCTGACCGTGAGTCCTCTTCGTTAATCACCGCTGTAAAGTGGAGATCTGCTGTCCTCCGGCGGCTGCGCCGACTGAGAGTTTCTTCTTTGTCGAATACCGGGTGTACGGTCTCCTCGTCGCAGGTGGACCGGTCGTCATGAAAGTCTTGAGTTGGAATTATCGCGGGCTTAGGAACGCCGCGGCCTTTCGAGCTCTACTGGATGTCCAGCGAGCATGCAACCCTGAGGTGATGTTTTTGTCAGAGACACATCTTGAAAGTTATCCATCGGAGTGTTTAAGGAAGAGATTGCACATGGACCAAAAGTTTGTGTGCCCTGGAGATGGTAGAAAGGGAGGACTAATCTTGTTTTGGAAAAAGGAAATCAAAGTGCAGCGGCTGAACCTAGATCTGATGTATATAGACGTGGCAGTGGAAGACTCAAATAGCTTGGTGTGGAGACTTACGGGCATGTATGGTGAATTTAGACGGGAAAACAAGTACAAAACCTGGGATCGCATGCGCCATCTTCATCATGCTCACAATCTTCCCTGGTTGCTGATTGGGGACTTAAACGAAATTCAGTCTCTACACGAAAAAGAGGGTGGGAACCCACGCCCACAACAGTATATGCATGCATTTCAAAATGCTATTGATGATTGTGAGCTAAGGGATATGGGTTTTTTGGGTGATAAATTCACATGGCATCGAGGACGGATCCGAGAACGACTAGACGGGGGTTTGGTGAATGAAGCATGGGCGAATCTTTTCCCCATGGCAGCTTTGGAAAACTTACAGTACAGCCACTTGGATCATAGACCATTGTTGGTCAACTCTGAGCACTATACTGTGCCCGTTCATGACGATGCAAGACCATTGAGATTTGAGTCGAGGTGGTTGCGAGAAGCAAAGTTCAATGATACTGTAATGGACGCTTGGCAGAAAGTAGGATCGGACCCTACAGCCAATTCAGTTTATGAGAAGTTAAATCGCATGCATGCGATGTTCCACAATTGGGACCATAGGGTTTTGAAGAAACCTAAACAGCGCCTCCGTAAGGCGCAGCGTGATCTTGAGAGGGTGATGAGAGGCCCAATTAATGACAACAGTGAAGAAGCGCGCAAACAGCTTTCAGAGCTGATTGAATACCTACTAGAACTTGAAGAAATTCATATGATGCAAATGTCACGTATTTCGTGGCTGAAAAATGGTGATAGGAATACGGGCTTCTTTCAAGCCTATGCTTCGGCAAGGAGAATTTTTTTTTATCAACAAGTTGAAAGACTCAGATGGAAATTGGATGGAAGGTACAACGGAACTAAACCCACATATTCAGAGTTACTTCTCCAACCTTTTTACGTCAGAGGTACAGTACACCGATCCATCTATTCTTTCTAAGGTCAATTCCAAAGTTACAGCTCAGATGAACAACATGTTATTAGCTCCTTATACTCCGGATGATGTTCGTAAAGCTGTTTTTAGCATCGGTGATCTTAAGGCACCAGGGCCTGATGGCCTCCATGCAGTCTTTTTCAAAAAATACTGGCATATATTAGGGGAGGAGATAACCCAAGAAGTTCTTATTGCAATTAATTCAAGACAGATCCCAGCTGAATGGAATGATACAACGATTGTTTTGATTCCTAAAGTTGACTCTCCAGAGATGGTAACTCAGTTTAGACCCATTAGCCTTTGCAATGTTTTGTACAAGATTATATCAAAGATGCTTGCTGCTCGGTTGAAAACAATTCTTCCTGATATTATTTCTCCAACCCAAAGTGCCTTTGTTCCTGGGAGGCTCATTATTGATAACATTCTCATCGCTTATGAATGTATTCATAAAATAAAAAATAAAAGAGTGGGCTGATCAGGTCTATGTGCAGTCAAGTTGGATATGCATAAAGCATTTGATCGAATAGAATGGGTGTTTCTGAGGAACATGATGTTGAAGTTGGGATTTCATGAAAGTTTTGTGGAAATGATGATGGCTTGCGTTGGATCCGTTAGATACAAAGTAAGGTACAATTCGCAAGAAACTGAGATGTTCATACCTACTAGAGGAATTAGGCAGGGAGACCCCCTTTCTCCCTATCTATTTCTCCTTTGTGCAGAAGGTCTTTCTAGTCTATTGCAGTATGAAGAAGAAGTTGGTGGCATTGAGGGAATTAAAGTGTGCAGGAATGCACCGTCAGTCTCACACCTTTTATTTGATGACAATTCTTTGATTCTCATGAGCGCAAATGTTTTAAATGCCGCTTCCTTACAGCAAGTGCTAGATACCTATTGCCAAAATTCTGGACAATTGGTAAGTTTGGCAAAGTCTAGTGTTTTTTTCAGTCCTAATACCAATGCAGTTTCAAGATCTGAAGTTTGCCAACAATTACATATTGACACTGAGGCATTATCTGATAAGTACCTAGGCCTTCCGGCTATGGTAGGAGCTGATCGTAGTGACTGTTTCAATCACTTCATTGAAAGGATTAAAAAAAGAATCCAAGGATGGATGGAAAAACAATTATCAGTTGGAGGTAAAGAAATTCTTCTTAAAGCTGTGGCACAAGCTATTCCTGTTTTTGCTATGTCTGTCTTTTGTCTACCAAAAGGTATTTGCAAGGAAATCACATATATTATTGCTAGTTTCTGGTGGGGAGATGATGAGGAAAATAAGAAAATGCATTGGTATTCTTGATGGAAATTATGTTACCCAAAGAGTGAAGGTGGTATGGGCTTCAGAGATCTATACTCGTTTAATTTGGCAATGCTAGCTAAGCAATGTTGGAGACTTATTACTTCACCTGAGTCACTTTGTGCACGAGTTCTTAAGGCAAAATACTTTCCAAATGGAGGCCTCTTACAAGCATCTCTAAAAAATGGGGCTTCGTTCACTTGGCAAAGCATTATGAAAGGTCTTGAAGTGTTCAAAAAAGGCTATATTTGGAGAGTGGGCAATGGGAATGAAATCAACATATGGTCGGATCGATGGATTCCTTCCAGTCCCAACAAAATGATCATCACGCCCAGAGGTCAAACAGTCGTTTCGGTGGTGAGGGACTTGATTGATCCTCACACAGGACTTTGGGACGAACAACTTATTAATATGATTTTTAATCCCGTCGATGCTCGAAGGATTCTGCAAATCCCATTAAGTCTTCATGCCTTTGACGATTTCATCGCATGGCACCCTGATAAAAAAGGGATGTTCTCCGTTCGAACAGCTTATAGAATCCAATGGTTACATAAATTTGGGGCACATGCAAATGACATTAGTCGACCGGGAGGTTCTGCTACTCCAACGGTATGGAGTACATTATGGAAGCTGCAAATTCCACGTAAAGTTTCAATATTTTGCTGGCGTTTACTGCATGGAATTCTGCCCCTAAAAGGTATACTCGCTAATAGACACGTTGGGGCAATTGGAGGGTGCCCAATTTGCCACAAGAGCTCTGAAGATATTCGCCATCTATTCTTCATGTGTATTCACTCAAGAGGTATGTGGAGCCGACTTGGATTGACAGATTTCATCAACACCGCAACAAATGTTGATAGATTTGGGCCAGTTATTATGGAGTATATCTTGTCTATTGATCAAACACCACTACCTCTAATGCCGACATTGGAGATTAAACAGGTCGTAGTGGTGGGATGTTGGTACCTCTGGTGGACACGCCGCCTGATAACACATAATGAGAGTTGCCCGCCGATGGTAAGATGGCCTTTGTCGGTCTTGGCAATTACAAGCAACTATCAACGAGCCATGGCGAAGATAGTTGTGACAGAAGAGGAAAGATGGTTGAAGCCAGACCCAAAGTTCATCAAACTTAATGTGGCGCGGCCTTTTTTGCGGAGCAAGGAGTTGGAGCTACGGCAACAATTATTAGAGATGAACGAGGTTTTTTCCTTGCAGCTCAATGTAAGTTTATCCCATATGCAGCGAACGCAATGACATCAGAGGCAATGGCAATGAGGGACGGACTGAACTTGGCAAATAGCCTAGGGTTTCAACGAGTTGAAGCGGAATCCGACTCTCTAGCGGTGATCAACTGCTGCTCCAGTCAGAGTACTTGGTGGGACGCGGCGGCAGCGATATTCGCGGAATGTGTGGACATCTCTACCTTGATTGGGAAGGTCAAATTTAAGCATTGTTTCCGATCAGCAAATCAAGCGGTGCATGTGCTAGCTAATTTTAGTTATTGTAATAAACTTTCTTCTAGTTGGACTGACGAGCCTCCAGATTGTCTAGTGAGTAAACTCGTAGATAATGTATCTTTATGCATTAATCAATAAAGCTAGTCATGATGGCCTTCCTAAAAAATGGATTGGATGACTTGCAATTGTAGAAACTGTGGTTCGCTGGCTTGGAGTGTCATCCTGATATGCCCGGTGGATCCACAGGCCGGGCACTTAGGGCATCTCCAGCCGCGCCCCCAGGAAGGCCCCCCAGGAGATTTTTTCGCGCCGGCGCCAAAAAAACGGCCCAGTCGCGCCCCCAGGAGCCCGATTTTCGCCGACCTGGGCCGAAAACAGCGCCGGCGGACCCAGGCCGAACCCGGCGCGCTGGGGGGCGCCCGGGGGCACCGGGGCGAACTGTTTTGGTGCGAAACAGCCGCGGGCCCGCCGCGTCAGCGACACGGCGCCTCGTCTTCCCCCAACGGCCTCAGTTCCCGCGGGGAATCAATGCCAAGGCTGCCGCCGGTCAGCCTTGCCATTGATTCCTCATGGGCGGCGCGTCACGGGACGGCGCGCCGACGCCTCCCCTCCCTCGCACGCATACACACGGGTGCGGCCGCGACGAAGGCGGAGTTGTCGTCATCTGCGACAGCGACGACGACGACGTTGCGCCGCCACCAGTCCGCCATGGCGACACCGGGCAGGGGTCCAGCAGGGGCGCCCGCGTCAAGGAGGAGAAGGCCGACGACGACGATGGCGGCGACGGCGGCGACTTCAGCCAGTTTTTTCTTTAGATTAGTTTATGTATATGTGCTATGTAATGAAAATCCGCGAACTTCGCCGAAATGTGCCAAAATTTATCATGTTTGGCCGAAATTTATCATGTTTAAGCCGAACTTCGCCGAACTTCTTTTATTTTAAAACGTGCTTGGGGGCGGCCCTGGGGCGGGCGGCTGGGGACCAACTCGCCCCAGGCCTAATTTTTGCGCCGGCTCACCCCCAGACGGCGATTTTAGGCGCCCCTGGGGGGCCAACGACTGGAGATGCCCTTATATACGAGCGCTTGAGGTGTCCAGTGACCGATTTTGATCATCTATGGTGCACATCCCACGCGTTCACATTCGAAGGATTCTGAGACACACGATTGACGTATGCAATCTTGGTTTTATTTTCTTGAAAAAAAAAAGAATAATCCTCGGTCTCTATATCAAACGATGCACACAACTATTTTTATTATATTATTCAACGGTCTTATAAAATAAATACATGAATTCATCCAAAGCTACCTTACAGGCAAACATTGTCGCCCTACAAGCTTGATGATGTGCCTTCACCTCACGCTGACACACCCCAAATAATTTGGTGGCCTCACCAAACCATCCGCCGACTAGCCGGGAGCACCAACAAGTCTAGCAGGCCCACAACATGAACCGCATGCGTACGTTGTACTCCGTCGCCGGCATTCTTCGTCGTCTCATTTTTAGGAGTGATCAATGTAGTACTTAGAGGAATGTTATCATAATCACTATATTTAACCAAATTGAGAAGTTATCGGATGATAGTCATATTTCCCTCTGATATTATCTTGATATCCACACCATGGATGCCAATCCTCGGCCGCCCACGATTGTGTGACTCGCTAGATCAAGTCCTCATTAGCACCCCCCCCCCCCCCCCCCCCCCGCGCGCGCGGGCGACTAGGCAGCTCAGCGTGCGTCGGAACTCCTGGTGGCACCACCACATCCACCAAGTTTACTATTTGGGGACCGAGCAACTGTAAATGAGCCTGATATACACATTTGATGGATGATGTCGGAGAAGCACGGGGAGGAGAGGGGCGTCATCACCAGCAACCAGATCAATGGCCTCATTGTCGGAGTTGGCGATGGTGAGCACCCAGAAGAGCCCTCCGGTCACCCCCAACAGCCTTTTGCCATAAGTGGTCATAATTCTTTCACCACGCACCTCATGTTCAATCAACGCAGTTAGATCAAATGTGGAACGTTGCTTCTGTCTACTCAGTTGAACATCATGGGGTAGTAATCGAGTAAGGCACAATTTGAGTCAATGGCGCTCGATATTAAAATAGGCCCGAACAGGGACTGGTCTCATTATTCCATGTTGGTTGATCAAATCCAAAGGCTTTTGAGGGAAGGGATAATGTTCAAGCTATCTCATGTTCGTAGAGAACATAATGGTGTAAGCCATAATCTGGCCGCTTTTGGCTAGACATAAGGTCACACTGTGGTGTGGTCGGGTTCGGGATCAGAAGACGTCTGTGATATTTGTAAAAACGACTTATATCCTGATTAATGAAATAAAATCTTCCTTTCACCAAAAAAAGTTATGTCTAACGGTCATATGTCACGCTCATGCCGTGCATCATTGTTTGTTTGGCAGGATCATCATTGTTTATTTTGTTTGTCTTTTTTGTTTTTGTTTTTCTCAACGCCCACGCCCAGCCTAGGACAACCTAGATTTGCTAAATACATGGAGCCTGCTACGCGTGGGCTGGTGGATTTAAAAGATCCGCCGTCTCGCAAGCCGTCCTTCTACGAGTTGTTTATATTTATTCCTCTTGTGACAAGGCCTTTGTTGCAAAATTTTCTCTTATCTAATTTTCTGCAACAAGACCCACATTACGTAACCTCTTCTTCTTTAATTTTTTGCAACAAAATCCTTACTGCAAAAAATGCAGCAACATCTCCATCTCATCTAATTTTCTGCAACAAGAGCATGTTGCAAAAATTACAACACATCTCCGGCCACGTCACACACTTGCGCAGTCATTGTTCGCTGCCACTATTCTGCAACAAGATCATTGTTGCAAAAAAAGGATGAGGAAGAGAGACATGAGTGATCAAGCAGGCCACGCGAGGTGGCGGATGCCTCGCGCCAAATCGGCCGGCTAATTAGAATCATTACAATATAGGGGAACGCAACTTGGGCTTGCCTGATTTTCTCGAATCCTTTTGTAAGTCGTAGCAGTTCGCCCCAAGTCTGGGTCTGGAAAGCTTCTAGCGGGTTCAAGGAAGGTTCTGACCGATTTTCTACCTTTTCCTCTGTATTTTGTTTCCTTTTCTATCATTTTTTCTTCTGTTTTTCTTTACCATTCATTTCTTATTTTGTATCTTTCTCGGTTCATTTTTCGTGAAAGTTTCTAAAATGTTGAATACTCCCTCCGTTCCTTTCTATTATGTGTATTTATTTTTGATAAAATTTCAGAATGTAGCATTTCTTTCAGTTCCTCATAATTTCCTTATTAGCCCTTCATAAAAAAGGAAAGTATCTCTCTTCTAATTGCCTATATTTTTTGTAGCAAAAGAAAGAAAATATCTCTTTGTCGATTGCATGTATCTCTTACTTTCCTGTACTAAATGATTTACTTGCCACTAACCAACAAATTTGCCAAGGGTAATTTTTGTCCTAACTTGTCTATAATTATGTGCCTTGGTCACCGTGCCGAAAATAATACGCTTTACATAAAGGAATGGAGGGAGTATATTTTTAAATACATGTGCATTTATCAATTTGTGAATATTTTTAAAATAGTGAACATTTATTAAGTCCGTGAATATTTTGTAGTTCGCCAACATTTTCAAATTCATTATCACCTTTGGAATTTAGGACCATTTTAATTCATGTACACTTTTCCAAATTCATGACCATTTTTAATTTAGGAACATTTTCAAACTAGTGAACATTTTTTAAAATTCTTGAATAATTTTAAATTTTGTTAACATTTCTCGAATTCATGAACATAATTTTAAATTCATAAACACTTTTCTTAATTCATGAATGTGGGGTAGGATAACTCTAGGATTTGGTTTTGCAAATGGGGGTTACCTATGGTTGTTGTGTGCACTCCCCTCCCTTTGTGCTTCTGCATTTATCACTATGATGAAGATACCAAACTATTTGTATGAGAGGAGTTGAGAAAATAGATAATAAAAAAGGTTTTGTTCAGTTGTGGAAACAAACATGGAGAAGGTGCAAAAAGGGTGCAAGAGTGGTGTTTTGCAAAAAAAAATGAAAATCACATATGGTAGCCATTGAAAATGTGCACACTTTTTCAACAAGTTATTTTTTAAAATTTGCAAACAATTGTTGGAAAAGCGAACATTGTTTCAAATATTTGAACTTGTTTTGAATAAACAAGAACATTTCTATAACTTACGAACATATTTTGAAAAAGGTGAGCACATTTTGCTGCAGTAAGCGGTGTATAGGATTTCGGTTTGTTTGACCCATACCACGTGACACCCCCATCATGTATTTAAAAAATGTTTTACTTTTATTCAAAAAATGTTAATCATGTATTTAAAAATATTTCATTATATAGTTTCCTCCAACAACGTTCGCCTTCCTCTTCTTAAAAAAGTTTGTATTGATGGTAAAACAATAATTGTAGTATAATGTCGGGCATGCAATTGCTCTCCAACAACACGAATTCCGCAGCCAAACCCAACCACCCCTAGTTGTAGTATAATTGAAGGCATACAATTGCAGTCGGGGGCAACACTAGTAGTTACGAGTCGAGGGTGGACATGCAACTGAGGCAAAAAAAGGGTCATACCTAGATTAGCCTAGTTGCGAGTTGACGATGGACTTGCAACCAGGACACAAAATAACACAGGGCAAAGTCGCAAGTTAATGGTGGAGTTGCAACTGGAACAAAAAAACTTCGAATGAAGTTGCGAGTTGAGGCTGAACTTGCAACTCGGACAAAAAAGGGGTCGGGCCCCAACCACCCCCAATTGCAGTAGAGTTGAAAGATTGCATTTGCAGTCGGTGGAAACACAGTGGCGAGTTAAGGGTGGACTTGCAACCAAGGAGGAAACAAAAGGTCAGGCCGAGATTGAGCCCAGTTGCGAGTTGATGGTGGACTTGAAACTAGGATGAAAATAAACTTTGGACCAGTTGCGAGTTGATGGTGAACTTGCAACTGGGAGAAAAAAACTTTGAACCCAGTTATGAGTTGAGGGTGAACTTGCAACTGAGACAAAAGAGAGGCTGGACACCAACCACCCCCAGTTGTAGTACTATTGAAGCCTTCCAATTGTAATCGATGGAAAACATTAGAAGTTGAGAGTCGTGGGTGGACTTCCAACTGAGGACGAAATAAAAGGTCAGGTCTAGATTCAGCCCAGTTGCGAGTTGATGGTGGACTTGCAACTGGGAGAACTGCAAGCCTAGTTGCGAGTTGAGGATGGACTTGCAACTAGACTGGAAAACAAACTATAGACCTAGTTGTGAGTCGAGGGGGGCTTACAACTAAGATGAAAAACAAATTATGAGCCTGGTTGCAAGTCGAGGGTGGACTTGCAACTGGGACACCTATACAAAACTATAAGACCAGTTGTTGTCGAGGGTGACTAGGAAAAGTATGAGCCTAGTTGCGAGTCGAGGGTAGACATGCAACCGGGATGACAAACAAACTACAGTGAACTGGGATGAAAAACAAAATATAGGCCTAGTTGCGAGTCGAGGGTGGTCTTGCAACTGGTACAACTACACAAAACTATGATACCAGTTGAGAGTTGAGGGTGAACCTGCAATTACGACGAAACAAACTGCGGGCCTAGTTGCGAGTCGGAGGTTGGACTTACAACCGGGATAACAACAAAATTATGGGCATTGTTGTGATTCAAGGATGGACTTGCAACTGGGACAATAAAAAAACTATGGGCCTGGTTGTGTTTCAAGGATGGACTTGCTACTGGGACAACCGAGAAAACTACAAACCCATCTGTGAGTCAAGAATGGACTTGCAACTGTGATGTAACAAAAATCGAGTCCAGTTATGAGTCAAGGAAGGACTTGCAACTTAGAAAACTACACAAAACTACGATACCATTTGCAAGTCGAGGGCGAACTTACAACTGGGACAATAAAAAACTACGAGCCGAGTTCTGAGTCGAGCGTGAACTTGGAACTGGGATGAAAGAAAACATGCCCAATTGCGAGCCAAGGTTTGACTTGCAGCTGGTAAGAAAGTATGGGCCCAATTGTGAGTCAATGGTGGACTTGCAACTAGGATGAAAAACAAAACACTACTCCAGTTGCGAGTCCAGGGTGACCTTGCAACTCTGCAACTACGAGCCCAGTTGTGAGTTGAGGGTGAACTTGCAACTGGGACAACTACAAAACTATGAGCCAGGTTGCGAGTCAAGAGTTGACTTGCAACTTGGATAACACAAACTATGAGCCGAGTTAAAAGTCAATGATGGACTTGCAACAGGGATGAAACAACCTACGAGCCTAATTGTGAGTGAAGGATGGACTTGCAACTGAGACAACCAGACGAAACTGCGATACACATTTGCGAGTCGAGGGTGGACTTACAACTAGGAGTTTAACAAACTACGAGCCTAGTTGCGAGTCGAGCGTGGACTTGCAACTAGGATGAAAGACAAAAGACATTAATAATTCCAAGTTGAGGGTGAGCTTGCGACTGGAACACCTACGAGCTCATTTGTGAGTCAAGGGTGGACTTACAACTGGGACAACTACAAAACGACAAGCCTAGTTGCGAGTCAATAGTCGACTTGCAACTAGCACGAAATAAACTATTGGTCCAGTTACGAGTGTGGAGTTGCAACTAGGATGAAAAAACAAAACATATGCTCCAGTTGCGAGTCGATGGTGGGCTTGCAACTCGTACAACTACGAGCCATGTTGTGAGCCGATGTGTGACGCCCCCAATATGACCGTACACTAATCATACACGCAAACGTGTACGATCAAGATCAGGGACTCACAGGAAGATATCACAACACAACTCTACAAATAAAATAAGTCATACAAGCATCATATTACAAGTCAGGGGCCTCGAGGGCTCGAATACAAGAGCTCGATTATAGATGAGTCAGCGGAAGCAACAATATCTGAGTACAGACATAAGTTAAACAAGTTTGCCTTAACAAGGCTAGCACAAACTGGGATACAGATCGAAAGAGGCGCATGCCTCCTGCCTGGGATCCTCCTAAACTACTCCTGGTCGTCGTCAGCGGGCTGCACGTAGTAGAAGGCACCTCCCGAGTAGTAGTAGTCGTCGTCGACAGTGGCGTCTGGCTCCTGGGCTCCATCGTCTGGTCGCAGCAATCGGGTATAGAAAAGGGGAAAAGAGGGAGCAAAGCAAACGTGAGTACTCATCCAAAGTACTCGCAAGCAAGGAGCTACACTACATATGTATGCAATGGTATCAAATGGAATAAGGGTATCATATGTGGACTGAACTGCAGAGTGCCGGAATAAGAGGGGGATGGCTAGTCCTTATCGAAGACTACGCTTCTGGTAACCTCCATCTTGCAGCAGAAGAAGAGAGTAGATGGTAAGTTCACCAAGTAGCATCGCATAGCATAATCCTAACCGATGATCCTCCCCTCGTCGCCCTGTGAGAGAGTGATCACCGGTTGTATCTGGCACTTGGAAGGGTGTGTTTTATTAAGTATCCGGTTCTAGTTGTCATAAGGTCAAGGTACAACTCCAAGTCGTCCTGTTACCGAAGATCACGGCTATTCGAATAGATTAACTTCCCTATAGGGGTGCACCACATAACCCAACACGCTCGATCCCATTTGGCCGGACACACTTTCATGGGTCATGCCCGGCCTCGGAAGATCAACACGTCGCAGCCCTACCTAGGCACAACAGAGAGGTCAGCACGCCGGTCTAAATCCTATGGCGCAGGGGTCTGGGCCCATCGCCCATTGCACACCTGCATGTTGCGTACGCGGCCGGTGAGCAGACCTAGCAACCTCCATTACAAAGGAAGTTGCGTTACACGGTCCAACCCGGCGCGCGCCGCTCAGTCGCTGACGTCACGAAGGCTTCGGCTGATACCACGACGTCGAGTGCCCATAACTGTCCCCGCGTAGATGGTTAGTGCATATAGGCCAGTAGCCAGACTCAGATCAAATACCAAGATCTCGTTAAGCGTGTTATTCTGAAATAACCACGGACGCCGACCAGGGCCAGGCCCACCTCTCTCCTAGGTGGTCTCAACCTGCCCTGTCGCTCCGCCACAAAGTAACAGTCGGGGGCCTTCGGGAACTCAGGCCCACCTCTACCGGGATGGAGCCACCTGCCCCTTCAGCCCCCAACATCGGAATCACTCGCGGGTACTCCTACAAGCTGACCCGACTTTAATCACCACAAGTATCATATATTATGCATAAGTATATACCCGTGACCACCTCCCAAGTGATCATGGCCCGATAGTATAGCATGGCAGACAGACAAGAATATAGGGCCACTGATGGTAAACTAGCATCCTATACTAAGCATTTAGGATTGCAGGTAAGGTATCAACAACTGGAGCAACAATGACAGGCTATGCATCGGAATAGGATTAACGGAAAGCAGTAACATGCTACACTACTCTAATGCAAGCAGTAGAGAGAAGAGTAGGCGATATCTGGTGATCAAAGGGGGGGCTTGCCTGGTTGCTCTGGCAAGAGAGAGGGGTCCTCAACTCCGTAGTCGTACTGGGTAGCAGCGGCGTCGGTCTCGGTGTCTAGCGAGAGAAGAGGGGGAAGAAACAATAAATATAATGCAAACAAATGCATGGCGATGCATGACATGGCAAGTAGCGGTGCTAGGGGTGCCCTAACGCGGTATGAGGTGATACCGGTGAAGGGGGGAAACATACGGGAAAATATCCCCGGTGTTTCACGTTTTCGGACAGAGGACCGGAGGGGGAAAGTTGTGTGTTCTCTATGTTAGGGATGCGTGGCGGATGAACGGGCTGCGTATCCGGATTCGTCTCGTCGTTCTGAGCAACTTTCATGTACAACGTTTTTCCATCCGAGTTACAGATTATTTTCTATGATTTTAAAAGATTGAAATCGTTTTTAGGATTTATTTAATTATTTAAATCAACATTATCCAGAATAGTAACTGATGACATCAGCATGACATCATGCTGACATCAGCATGACATCATGCTGACATCAGCAGTCAATTGTGCAGTTGACTAGGTCAACTACGGGTGGGGGCCGACATGTCATTGATAGTTTAATTAATGGTTAGGTTAATCTAATCAGGTTTAATTAGTTTAATTAAGTAGGATTAATTAACTTAATTAATTCATTAATTAATTTATTAATTAATCAATTAATTATTATTTATTATTATTTTACATTCATTTTTTTCTTTCTTCTTTTTTTAATTCGTTCTGGGGTGGGGCCCCCTGTCATAGGCCCTAGGGCCTTACGGGCGCGGGCGTCGGCCACAGGCGCTGGGCGCTAGCCCGTTTGGGCGCACGCCCAGGCTACCAGGGGGCGCCGGCCATGGCGGGGTGCCGGAGCAGCACGGCGCAAGGCACGCGCGGCCAAGGACGCAGGCGCGAGCGGGAGGGGCCGCGGTGGTGCGTGGCGCGGTGACTGGAGCAGGCGACTGAAGGCGGGCGTCGGGCAGGGGCCGACCGGCGCGTGTGGTACAACGTCGGCGGCCTCCGGTAGCAGTAGAGGCTGCAGCGGCAGTGCAGGGCGGCTGCGGGAGGTAGGGACGAGGCGGGGCGCGGGCGTCGGCGCGCGGCGCGCGCGGCCTCAAAGCCAACAGGGGAGGGGCGCACGGCGAGGACGACCACGGCGAGGCGCGGGGCGAGCGCCGACGTGAGGGCACGGGAGGAGGACCGGGGTCCTCACCGGAGTTGTAGGGAAAATGGCAGCGATTGTCGTGGCGGAGGACGGGGACGACTTCCCGGCGATGAGAGGGTTAAGGAAGCGAGGAGGCAGGCCGGCGACGACGGCGTCGTGGTGGTGGCGACGGGCGTCGAGGTCAAGCGGCGGGCGTCGGCGGGTCGTTCCCTCGATCCAGATGGGTGATGGAGGAGGCGAACGTGTCGGGGAAGAAGCGGGGCGACGGGAGGGGGGCATGCGTCGGGGGCGATGGGCGATGGGGACGAGGCGAGGTCGCCTCAATCCTGATCCAGATGGGTGAGAGAAGGGGATCGTGGGGGGGAAGTGGGGAGTGGGATCGGGCTAGGGTTTCAGTGAGGGGGATAAGGGGAGTGGGGTGGGCCGGCATCGGTGGGCCGGTCGACTCGGCTAAAGCCCAGTTGGACCAGGGGGCTTTTCTTTGTTTTTCTTTTCCTGTTTTATTTCATTCTTCAATCTAATTTAGTTTTGTAAAATATTTTAGTAGTACATAATTTAGTTTTACTAATTATACCACTGACACAAAAAGTTTAACCTCAAATAAAATGGTGTAATATTTTATAATTAATAAAAGGCATTTATCTAATTGTTTTTGCTGCTGTTTTATTTAGTTTAGTTCATTTAAATTTTTTTATAAAGACTTGGTTTACCCACCAATAGTACTTATGAATTATTTGGAACTTCGCGAACATTTTAGTTTTAATATTTGAAAACCTTTATTGTTTGACTTTATTTTGAATTCGAAATTGAATCGGTTTCGAACCAACGTGAGTTTAGCAATAGTAATCGTGGTGACGTGGCATCATTAACAAAGGTTTACTGTAGCTTGATTACGCGGGCGTCACAATTCTCCTCCACTACAAGAAATCTCGTATCTATGCTTAAGTCTGTTCGAATCATGTTAGCAATTGCCGCATTTTATGAAATCTGGCAAATGGATAAACAAAACTACATTCCTTAATGGATTTATTGTATATGATGCAACCAGAAGGTTTTGTCAATCCTAAAGATGCTAACAAAATGTGCAAGATCCAGCGATCCATCTATGGACTGGTGCAAGCATCTCAGAGTTGGAATATACGCTTTGATGAGTTGATCAAAGCATATAGTTTTATACAGACTTGCGGTGAAGCCTGTATTTACAAGAAAGTGAGTGGGAGCACTACAACATTTCTGATAAATATATGTGAATGACATATTGTTAATCGGAGATAATGTAGAATTATTCTGCAAAGCATAAAGGAAAGTTTGAAAGGAGTTTTTCAAATAAAGACCTCGGTGAAGCTCCTTACATATTGATCATCAAGATATATAGAGATAGATCAAGACGCTTGATAAGTTTTTTCAATGAATACATACCTTGACAAGATTTTGAAGTAGTTCAAAATGGAACAGTCAAAGAAGGATTTCTTGCCTGTGTTACAAAGGTGTGAAGTTGAGTAAGACTCAAAACCCAACCACGGCAGAAGATAGAGAGAGAATGAAAGTCATTCCCTATGCCTCAGCCATAGGTTCTATAAAGTATGCCATGCTGTGTACCAGACCTATTGTATACCCTGCCCTGAGTTTAGCAAGGGAGTACAATAGTGATCTAGGAGTAGATCACTTGACATTGGTCAAAATTATCCTTATTAGAATAAGGATATGTTTCTCGATTATGGAAGTGACAAAAGGTTCGTCGTAAAGGGTTACGTCGATGCAAGTTTTGACACTGATCCAGATGACTCTAAGTCTCAATCTAGATACATATTGAAAGTGGGAACAATTATCTAGAGTAGCTCCATGCAGAGCACTGTTGACATAGAAATTTGCAAAATACTTACGGATCTGAATGTGGCAAACCCGTTGACTAAACTTCTCTCACAAGCAAAACATGATCACACCTCAGTACTCTTTGGGTGTTAATCACATAGCGATGTGAACTAGATTATTGACTCTAGTAAACCCTTTGGGTGTTGGTCATATGTCGATGTGAACTATGGGTGTTAATCACATGGTGATGTGAACTATTGATGTTAAATCACATGGCGATGTGAACTAGATTATTGACTCTAGTGCAAGTGGGAGACTGAGGGAAATATGCCCTAGAGGCAATAATAAAGTTATTGTTTATTTCCTTATATCATGATGAATGTTTATTATTCATGCTAGAATTGTATTAACCGGAAACATAATACATGTGTGAATACATAGACAAATAGAGTGTCACTAGTATGCCTCTACTTGACTAGCTCGTTAATCGAAGATGGTTATGTTTCCTAACCATGAACAAAAGAGTTGTTATTTGATTAACGGGATCACATCATTAGAAGAATGATGTGATTGACATGACCCATTCCATTAGCTTAGCACCCGATCGTTTAGTATGTTGCTATTGCTTTCTTCATGACTTATACATGTTCCTATGACTATGAGATTATGCAACTCCCGTTTGCCGGAGGAACACTTTGTGTGCTACCAAACGTCAAAACGTAACTGGGTGATTATAAAGGAGCTCTACAGGTGTCTCCAAAGGTACATGTTGGGTTGGTGTATTTCGAGATTAGGATTTGTCACTCCGATTGTCGGAGAGATATCTCTGGGCCCTCTCGGTAATGCACATCACATAAGCCTTGCAAGCATTTCAACTAATGAGTTAGTTGTGAGATGATGTATTACAGAACGAGTAAAGAAACTTGCCGGTAACGAGATTGAACTAGGTATTAAGATACCGACGATCGAATCTCGGGCAAGTAACATACCGATGACAAAGGGAACACTGTATGTTGTTATGCGGTCTGACCGATAAAGATATTCGTAGAATATGCGGGAGCCAATATGAGCATCCAGGTTCCGCTATTGGTTATTGACCAGAGACATGTCTCGGTCATGTCTACATTGTTCTCGAACACGTAGGGTCCGCATGCTTAAGGTTTCGATGATAGTTATATTATGAGTTTATAAGTTTCGATGTACCGAAGGAGTTCGGAGTCCCAGATGAGATCGGGACATGACGAGGAGTCTCGAAATGGTCGAGACGTAAAGATCGATATATTGGACGACTATATTCGGACATCGGAAAGGTTCCGAGTGATTCGAGTATTTTCGGAGGTACCGGGGAGTTACGGGAATATGAGGAAGAAGCAATGGGCCTTAATGGGCCTTAGTGGGAAGGACTAGGAGGTGGCACGCGCCCCTCCCAAGCCCAGTCCGAATTGGACAAGGGGTTTGGGGCGCGGCCCCTCTCTCCCTTCCTTCCCCTCTTCCCCCCTTTCCCCCTTTCTCCTAGTTGGACTAGGAAAGGAGGAAACCTACTCCAACTAGGAGTAGGAATCCTACTCCCCTGGCGCGCCCCTCCTAGGGCCGGCCTCCTCCCCCCTTGCTCCTTTATATACGAGGGCAGGGGGCACCTCTAGACACACAAGTTGATCTTCAAGATCGTTCTCTTAGCCGTGTGCGGTACCCTCCTCCACCATAGTCCTCGATAATATTGTAGTGGTGCTTAGGCGAAGCCCTGCGACAGTAGAACATCAAGATCGTCACCACGCCGTCGTGCTGATGGAACTCTTCCCCGACACTTTGCTGGATCGGAGTCCGGGGATCATCATCGAGCTGAACGTGTGCTAGAACTCGGAGGTGTCGTAGTTTCGGTGCTTGATCGGTCGGGTCGTGAAGACGTATGACTACATCAACCGCGTTGTCATAACGCTTCTGCTGTCGGCCTACGAGGGTACGTAGATTACACTCTCCCCTCTCGTTGCTATGCATCACCATGATCTTGCGTGTGCGTAGGAAAATTTTGAAATTACTACGTTCCCCAACACTTATCGAAGACTACGCTTCTGGTAACCTCCATCTTGCAGCAGAAGAAGAGAGTAGATGGTAAGTTCACCAAGTAGCATCGCATAGCATAATCGTAACCGATGATCCTCCCCTCGTCGCCCTGTGAGAGAGCGATCACCGGTTGTATCTGGCACTTGGAAGGGTGTGTTTTATTAAGTATCTGGTTCTAGTTGTCATAAGGTCAAGGTACAACTCCAAGTCGTCCTGTTACCGAAGATCACGACTATTCGAATAGATTAACTTCCCTGCGGGGGTGCACCACATAACCCAACACGCTCGATCCCATTTGGCCGGACACACTTTCCTGGGTCATGCCCGGCCTCGGAAGATCAACACGTCGCAGCCCTACCTAGGCACAACAGAGAGGTCAGCACGCCGGTCTAAATCCTATGGCGCAGGGGTCTGGGCCCATCGCCCATTGCACACCTGCACGTTGCGTACGCCGCCGGTGAGCAGACCTAGCAACCTCCATTACAAAGAAAGTTGCGTTACGCGGTCCAACCCGGCGCGCGCCGCTCAGTCGCTGACGTCACGAAGGCTTCGACTGATACCACGACGTCGAGTGCCCATAACTGTCCCCGCGTAGATGGTTAGTGTGTATAGGCCAGTAGCCAGACTCGGATCAAATACCAAGATCTCGTTAAGCGTGCTATTCTGAAATAACCACGGACACCGACCAGGGCCAGGCCCACCTCTCTCCTAGGTGGTCTCAATCTGCCCTATCGCTCCGCCACAAAGTAATAGTCGGGGGCCTTCGGGAACTCAGGCCCACCTCTACCGGGATGGAGCCACCTGCCCCTTCAGCCCCCAACATCGGAATCACTCGCGGGTACTCCTACAAGCTGACCCGACTTTAATCACCACAAGTATCATTTATTATGCATAAGTATATACCCGTGGCCACCTCCCAAGTGATCACGGCCCGATGGTATAGCATGGCAGACAGACAAGAATGTAGGGCCACTGATGGTAAACTAGCATCCTATACTAAGCATTTAGGATTGCAGGTAAGGTATCAACAGATGGAGCAACAATGACAGGCTATGCATCGGAATAGGATTAAGGGAAAGCAGTAACATGCTACACTACTCTAATGCAAGCAGTAGAGAGAAGAGTAGGCGATATCTGGTGATCAAAGGGGGGGCTTGCCTGGTTGCTCTGGCAAGAGAGAGGGGTCGTCAACTCCGTAGTCGTACTGGGTAGCAGCGGCATCGGTCTCGGTGTCTAGCGAGAGAAGTGGGGGAAGAAACAATAAATATAATGCAAACAAATGCATGGCGATGCATGACATGGCAAGTAGCGGTGCTAGGGGTGCCCTAACGCGGTATGAGGTGATACCGGTGAAGGGGGAAACATACGGGAAAATATCCCCGGTGTTTCGCGTTTTCGGACAGAGGAGCCGGAGGGGGAAAGTTGCGTGTTCGCTATGTTAGGGATGCGTGGCGGACGAACGGGCTGTGTATCCGGATTCGTCTCGTCGTTCTGAGCAACTTTCATGTACGAAGTTTTCCCATCCGAGTTACAGATTATTTTCTATGATTTTAAAAAATTGAAATCGTTTTTAGGATTTTATTTAATTATTTAAATCAACATTATCCAGAATAGTAAATGATGACATCAGCATGACATCATGCTGACGTCAGCAGTCAATTGTGTAGTTGACTGGGTCAACTGCGGGTGGGGGCCCACATGTCATTGGTAGTTTAATTAATGGTTAGGTTAATCTAATCAGGTTTAATTAGTTTAATTAAGTAGGATTAATTAACTTAATTAATTCATTAATTTATTAATTAATTAATTAATTAATTATTAATTATTATTATTATTTTACATTCATTTTTTCTTTCTTCTTTTTTTAATTCGTTCTGGGGTGGGGCCCCCTGTCATAGGCCCTGGGGTCCATACAGGCACGGGCGTCGGCCACAGGCGCTGGGCGCACGCCCAGGTTACCAGGGGGCGCCGGCCACGGCGGGGTGCCGGAGCAGCACAGCGAGAGGGTGGGCACGCGCGGCGCAAGGCGCGTGCGGCCAAGGACGCAGGCGCGAGCGGGAGGGGCCGCAGTGGTGCGTGGCGCGGCAACTGGAGCAGGCGACTGAAGGCGGGCGTCGGGCAGGGGCCGACCGGCGCGTGTGGGACAACATCGGCGGCCTCCGGCAGTAGCAGAGGCTGCAGCGCAGTGCAGGGCGGCTGCGGGAGGTAGGGACGAGGTGGGGCGCGGGCGTCGGCGCGCGGCGCGCGCGGCCTCGAAGCCAACAGGGGAAGGGCGCACGGCGAGGACGACCACGGCGAGGCGCGGGGTGAGCGCCGACGTGAGGGCACGGGAGGAGGACCGGGGTCCTCACCGGAGTTGTAGGGAAAATGGCAGCGGTTGTCGTGGCGGAGAACGGGGACGACTTCCCGGCGATGAGAGGGTTGAGGAAGCGAGGAGGCAGGCCGGCGTGGTGGCCGGCGACGACGGCGTCGTGGTGGTGGCGACGGGCGTCGAGGTCGAGCGGCGGGCGTCGGCGGGTCGTTCTCTCGATCCAGATGGGTGATGGAGGAGGCGAACGTGTCGGGGAGGAAGCGGGGCGACGGGGGGCATGCGTCGGGGGCGATGGGCGATGGGGACGAGGCGAGGTCGCCTCAATCCCGATCCAGACGGGTGAGAGAAGGGGGTCGTGGGGGGAAGTGGGGAGTGGGATCGGGCTAGGGTTTCGGTGAGGGGGATAAGGGGAGTGGGGTGGGCCGGCGTCGGTGGGCCGGTCGACTGGGCTAAAGCCCAGTTGGACCAGGGGGCTTTTCTTTGTTTTTCTTTTGCTTTCTGTTTTTATATTTCTTTTCCTATTTTATTTCATTCTTCAATCTATTTTAGTTTTGTAAAATATTTTAGTAGTACCTAATTTAGTTTTACTAATTATACCACTGACACAAAAAGTTTAACCTCAAATAAAATGGTTTAATATTTTATAATTAATAAAAGGCATTTATCTAATTGTTTTTGCTACTGTTTTATTTAGTTTAGTTCATTTAAATTTTTTATAAAGACTTGGTTTACCCACCAATAGTACTTATGAATTATTTGGCACTTCGCGAATATTTTAGTTTTAATATTTGAAAACCTTTATTGTTTGACTTGATTTTAAATTCGAATTTGAATCGGTTTCGAACCAACGTGAGTTTAGCAATAGTAATCGTGGTGACGTGGCATCATTAACAGAGGTTTACTGTAGCTTGATTACCCGGGCGTCACACGATGTTGGACTTGCAAGTGGGACAACTATGAAACTATGAGCCCTGTTGCGAGTGATGGGTCGATTTACAACCGGGATGAAAAAAATTACATGCCCGGTTGCAGTTAATAACGGACCTACAGGTGGGTTAAAAAACAAAACAACCAAAGTTGCGAGTCAAGGGGTGGGCTTGCAATTGGAATAGATCAAACTATGAACCTAGTTGCGAGTCAAGGATGTACTTGCAAATGGGACAACTACACAAAACTATGATATGAGTTGTGAGTCAAGGGTGGACCTGCAACTGGGACAACTACAGGAAACTACGATACAAGTTGTGAGTCAAGTGTGGACTTGCAATTGGGATAACTACAAACTACGAGCCCAGATGCAAGTTAAGGGTGAACTTGCAACTAAGTAAAAAGGGTCAGACCCCAGTTGAGTGCCGATGGTGGACTTGCAACTAGGACAAAAGAAAGGTCGAGGCTAGTCACGAGTCAAGGGCGGACTTACAACTAAGACAAAGGGCAGGGACTGGTTTGCGTTTGAGAGTGGACTCGCAGCTAGGCTAAAAAAGGTTCTGGACCAGTTGTGCGTCGACGGTGGACTTGAAACTGGGACAAAAGGTCCTGGCTAGTTGCATGTCTAGGGGAGGCTTGCAACTGGGACACAAAAAGGGCCAAGGACGAGTTGTATGTCGAGGGTGAACTTGCAACTGGCACAAAAAAGAGCCCGTGGCAGTTGTATGTTGGGGGTGAACTTGTGACTATGACAGAAAGGCATGCAAAATACAATCAAGGGAGAAACACTTGTAGTTACTTCTCTACTAGCGGACATGCAGGACATGCAACTAGCTGACAAGCCTACGGACCCCATTGTAGTCGCATTGGGAGTCATTTGCAGTCAGGTTACAACATTTATAGTTGCAAGTCTAGTGGTGCACATGCAACTAGAAAACGAACCCTCGTACCAGCCAAGTTCACGTTGGGACAATGCAGTTGAAGTCGAGTTGCAACCCTTGCAGTTACATGTCTATTGGTGAACATGAACTGGCCGACAACCCCCTACGTAATCGGCCCAGTTACAGTCACATAAAAGCCCATGTTGTTGCAGTTGAGTTGCAATCCTTGCAGTTGCATATTTAGTGGTGAGTGTTTAAATTGGCCGACACCCCTCTATCGACCCAGTTACAATCATATTGAAAATAATGAAGTTACAAATCAAATTGCAACACTTGTGATTGTAAGCCAACATGCAACTGCAATCCAGAGTGAATTTACTTCTGCAGAAAACATTTGCTCTAGTGCGTGTACCTCATCAATAAAAAAGGAAAAGGCTCTGTTTCAACCGGCTGATACCACGTGACGCGTAAGCCGGCTGGAGCGATCGACACGCATTCCATGGGCTGGGCCCCACGCACCGCTAGCTCTCTCCGTTATCCCCACGCAGCGAAACACAGAGCCACTCATTTCCTCTTCTCCCCTATCCTTCGTCTTCCTCCATGATTTTCCCTCTCTCCTTTGCCCTCCCCTTCCCCAAGTCCGGGCTTCGGGGCAAACGCCGGCAAGTCGAGGGCCGCCACTGTTTGCAAGCTTCTACTTCCCCATCCGTGTGCATCGCTAGGAGGAACACCACTTTTCTGCAGCTGCTGCTCCTACCCGCTGTTGCAAACCAAAAGGATGGCCACTGCCCATCGCTCACCCGCGGTTGCTTCATGGGGCAACGATGGTCGGTGGAGGTGCCGCAACTGGGTGTCGCTGTTACGCCGCGCGACGACGCAAATGCTGCAAGGGGCAACCAGAGATGCAGCCACAAAGCTCGCCGGCGGCTCGCGGAGCTTTGATGCTGCTCTGGGCGCTACAATGGAGCAAGGGGCAACCATCATGGCAGCTCTCGCCGGCGGCTCGCGGAGCTGTGATGCGGCACCAGCGCTGCAATGGAGCGCTTTTCGAAGACTCCCGGCGCTGCAATGGCGCTCGACAGCGGCTCCCGGCGCTGCGCGCGGAGCTTCTAGCGCTGCAATGGCGCTCGACAGTGGCTCCCGGCGCTGCGACGGAACTTCTGACGCTGCAACGGAGTGCTCAGCCAAAGCTTGCCGGCGGCTCGTGGAGCTTTGATGTAGCTCTGACCACTGCAATGGAGCAACGGGCAACCACTGAAGCAGCACTCGCCGGTGTCTTGCAGAGCTGCGATGCGGCACCGGGTGCTGCAATGGAGCACTCGACAGCGGCTCTCAGCGCTGCAACGGAGCTTCCGACGTTGCAATGGAGCACTCGCCGAGGCTCTGAAAGCTACGATGCAACACTTGCTGCTGCAATGGAGCAGTCGCGCAACGGCGTCCAATGCTGCGATGAAGTGCTAGGCAGTGGTTTCCTGGTGTTCCGATGAAGCACTTTGCCGGCGGCGGCCACGAGCGATGGCGGCCCGTTACAGCACACATGAGATGCGATGAGTGTTTCTTTGCAGCACCACCGGAGAGTGATGGCTAATGGCGTCGGGGGCAAGCTGGGGCCGATTGCCGATGTGAGGGGTGCGATGCCTGAGATGGTGATGCGTGTGTTGCTCAGTGCAGCAAGCGATGTGGGATCTGGAAGGACCAAGCGACGGCTGTGATAGGCGCACCTAACGGCCGTGGAGGCGGCTTAAGTTCCCCTCTAATCAACCGGATGACGCCTAGCAGCGCCCATTAGAAAAATGAATACCACGCTGAGGGAGGCCTCTTCCTCGCTCGATCCCGACCGATCCCCGCGCAGTGGGGGCCACGCCTCTCCATGACGCAAGGGCCGACGTCACTCCTCCCGGTCTGGGCGCGGACGACTGCGCGAAGGCCCAGTAGTCGACGCCAGTCGCTCCACGCCACCACCGCAGAGGCCATGGATGGAGAAGACGCGCACCACAGGCCCTCTTCCTCCTCCTCGTCCGGCGGCCCCTTCCTCTCCGGCCTCTGCGCCGCCGCGCTCCGCCGCAAGCCCATCTCCGCGCGCGCCTCTGCCGCCGCCTCCGGCGAGGGCCTCGTGCGGCAGCTCGGCGTCCTCGAGCTCGTGCTCCTTGGGATCGGCGCGTCCATCGGTGCCGGCATCTTCGTCATCACCGGAACCGTCGCCCGCGACGCCGGCCCAGGTTATTAAGCCCCTTACGCCTCTGTTCCTCATTCCAATCAATAGTAGGCACTGCACACTACTACTCGGTCAACAGACTGCAGTTTGCAATTGTGGCAGCAGCTTGTTGGTTTGGCCCAAATGTTGCCAAAATTGGCAAGAGCCAATTGGTAGCCTTTTATTTTATACTTGACAACCATTGGCATCAGATTAATTAGCCTCATAATTCATAACAATAGCGAGCTCAAATATTCTGATCCATATTGTCCAATAATGAATCTGAATACCTAGTTTTTCTACCATCGAATAGGTTGATTTCCTCAGTAGCGTTTGGTTGTTATCATCACTTTGATATTATCAGCTGCTACTCTAAAGTTTGTTTCCTTGTTTATTTCTGCTCAAATAACATGTTTGCTTCTAACAGGTGTTACAATCAGTTTTGCTCTCGCTGGAGCTGCGTGTGTGCTCAATGCATTGTGCTATGCTGAACTGGCATCTCGTTTTCCTGCCGTGGTCGGGGGAGCATACTTGTACACATATGCAGCGTTTAATGAACTCACGGCCTTCTTGGTTTTCACCCAGTTGATGCTTGATTACCATATTGGGGCTGCAAGCATTGCTCGTAGCCTAGCAAGCTATTTTATCCAATTCTTGGAGCTGATTCCTTCTGTGAAAGGCAATGTTCCGAGTTGGATTGGGCATGGAGAAGAGTTTTTTGGTGGTGTCGTTTCAGTTAACATATTGGCTCCAATCCTTCTTGTCATCCTGACTGTGATCCTATGCCGCGGTGTCAAAGAATCATCTGCAGTGAATACCTTTATGACTACATTGAAGGTAAGACTGCTTCTAAACTAAGATATGTTTGTTTCATCAATCACAAGTAACATTTGAAAGTTAAATTGGCTAGGTCTATCGTTGTAGAACAATTTTGTGATGTTCTGTGATATTGCGATTTGTGCTTGCACAAAGCGATATTTTCCATGATTTATAACTTGCAACACAGTACGAGTTTCGTGAGCAACTTTTCATGATTTGCTCAAATGATTATTAACTATGTCTGTGGTTTCGTCTGCCGTGTTGGATTTGATGTGGGGATGCAGATAATCATCGTCATAGTCGTTGTATTTGCTGGTGTGTTTGAGGTGGATGTATCAAACTGGTCACCATTTATGCCGAATGGTTTCAAAGCTGTTGTAACCGGATCTACAGTAGTCTTCTTTGCATATGTTGGATTCGATGCAGTTGCTAATTCTGCCGAGGAAGCTAAAAACCCACAGGTAATTTTACTCTTATTTCCGTACTATCACCTTAAGTATTTTTTTCTGTCATCATAATTCATTTGCCTTTTAGAACCTGGAAATGTTCTCCCATTTTCATTAAATGTTCTCCCTTTGTCATCCTAGTTCATTGGCTTCTTAGAATTTAGAAACGTTCTCCAATTTTCAATTAATATCTTCCCTTTTGTCATCATAATATGTTCTAACTTTTCTTTTCACTATCATGCAAACCAATATGTCCAGCGGGACTTGCCTATTGGCATCCTAGGAAGCCTTCTGGCATGTGTCATCCTATATGTTGCTGTATGCTTGGTGATTACTGGAATGTTGCCATATACATTACTGGGTGAAGATGCTCCCTTGGCTGAGGCTTTTTCTGCAAAGGGGCTGAAATTTGTAACTGTTTTGATCAGCATTGGAGCTGTTGCTGGTCTTACTACAACACTTCTTGTTGGTCTGTATGTTCAGGTAACCTGACGACATTATTATCTATCACTGACGGACTAATAATTTCTTCTGAATCATATTATTCCACTTTACCAACATCACCTCCTTTTGATCCATAACAGTCACGTTTGTATCTTGGACTTGGAAGGGATGGCCTACTACCTTCAATATTTTCTAAAGTTCATCCAACACTGCATACTCCTCTGCACTCTCAGATCTGGGTTGGTTGTGTTGCAGCAGTCTTAGCTGGCCTCTTTAATGTGCATGCACTCTCTCATATTCTCTCAGTTGGCACACTGGTATTGAAGCTTCAGAATACTATTTGCAATTGTAACACAAGATTTGGCTGTTCATAAGTGACATTTAACTGCTTTTTTTTGGAACCAGACAGGCTACTCGGTTGTATCAGCTTGTGTGATCACACTTCGATGGAGCGACAAAGCAACTAATTCTCGCTCCCTTGGAAAATTTTCAATCTGGCAGGAGGGTGTTTTTTGTCTTGTCATAGTGGCTCTCTGTGGTTTCATAGCAGGAATATCCTACCGGTTTAGCTATTCTATTGCCTTCATCATCATAGCTTTTCTGATAGCTACAGTCGGCAGTTTTTCTCTGCTGTTTCGACAGGTAAGTGCATTTTCTTTCAATTTGTAGTACGTACCAAATAAGAGATCATTATATCATCCCTAAAAATCTCAGATGTACCAAATTGTCCATGGTTTCACAATCATTTGCATCTTCGTTAGCTATTACATGAATCAGAGTCTGACGCGTCATGCACTCCATCCGAATTCCATATTAATATGGATCGGAGGGAGTAGCAAAATTTGGCATGCATGGATGTCAGATCCCGCTATTAATCGGGTGGTTCTTCTAACATTGTATGACATCCATTTCCAGGTGTATGTTCCTGTGGACCCACCTCGCTTTTCTTGTCCTGGAGTTCCTATGGTTCCGATTGTCTCTGTTTTCTTCAATATGTTTTTGTTTGCTCAGGTAAGCAGGATTTTACTTGTAGCTGTATTTACCAGAATTTATAGTTGATGATTTCATTACAAAAATGTGCTGTAGTAGTTCGCCCTGTTTACTGACTGCCATCATAGGACTAATGGTTTGGTAATGGCACTTTGTTTGCAGCTACATGAAGAAGCTTGGTACAGATTTGTCATCCTTAGTCTCATCGCGGTGGGGGTATATGCTGGATATGGTCAGTACAACGCTGTTCCGTCTACTTCGGACCACTCGTCTGTTGCGTATCATGGAGTGCCTTCGGAAGCCCCATGATCTATTGCAAGCCTCCAAGTTTATCTGAAAATCCATGTACCATTGGATCGTCAGGGGAGGCCATGGCCGTAAGCCTACCTGTATTGCTCGAAGCCGTATGTGTAGTATGTTCTCCATAGTTCCATATGTACATCTGTATGATATTTTGGAGGTCAGCCACCATATCATTTACCAATGAAATGACAGCGAAAGTTTTGTTGAGCAGGATACACACACAGACACACCAAAGATTCACTTGGAAAGGCTTTGAAAGTCACGATTGAAAGCTTTATGTACTTGTAGTATTACAGTTCATAACTTCATACATGTACTTAATTCATCTGAAAAAAAACTTAGTTCGTAAGTGTTGTTACTTAATTTTTTGTTGCAATGATTTTGGAGCCGTTTCATGACGTCTCTTTGACAGGAACATGATTTTGAGTTTCTTACATCTGATGTTGGGCTGGGCTCTGCTCGCTGTAAAAGAACAGAGAGGGCGACTCAATGCCTGCCACGGCTCAGCCTCCACGTATATTTATCAACAAAAGAGACTGTTTATACAAATACAATGAGACAAATAATATGGAACTGTCGATCGGTAGCCGAAGGACGGTAGGACTCTTAACACGCGCCGGCAATCTGAATCGGGAATAGAATGGACCTGAAGACGAGCGAAATTCTTGAAAAAGAGCTGTGGGTAAGCCCTTCGTAAAATATATCTGCAAGCTGTGAAGATGGTGGGACGTGTAATACTGGAACATCAAGTGTCACCTTCTCTCGAACAAAGTGAATATGAAGCTCGATATGCTTAGTCCGGCGATGCTGAACTGGATTGGCTGATAAGTAGGCGGCACGGACATTGTCCCGGCAGACAATAGTAACACTCGAAATCGGTTGTCAAAGATCCTGTAACAGTTGATGAACCCAACATGATTCTGGAACAACCGCACCAATCGCCATATACTCTGCCTCCGCACTAGAGTGGGAACCGTTTTCTGTAGGCGGGAGGATCAGGAGACCATGTTATCAACGAGATACATGCAAAACCCTGAGCTGGAGTGTATGGTGTTTGGGCACCCAGCCCAATCGGCATCCCAACAGGTAGTGAGAGAATAAGAAGTGCAGTGTAATGATAGACCATGATGGAGAGTTCCATTTAGATAAAGGAAGGATGTGTTTGATGATGAGAGAAAATTGGGATTCATGAGGATCATGCATGTGAAGACAGACTTGTGCGACAAAGCAATGTCATCGCGAGTGAGAGTAGCATATTCAAGAGCACCCGCTATGCTACGATAAAATGAAGGATCACCGATCGAAGAAGATAATTTACCTTTGGTGTCAATGAGTGTAGAAACAAGATGCCAGCCACACATGCCAGAAGATGTCATGAATACATTGGCGTTGCGAAAGATGGAGGCCACTAGTTGTACAAGTGACTAAAATGCCAAGAAAGTGATGTAGAGGGCTAAGGACCTAAGGTCCTTCATGGAAAATTCAGTGGCCATGGCGCGAGTGATGGTAGCAACGGTGGACGAAGAGGAAGCACTGAGAATGATGCCATCGACATAAAGTAGAAGATAAGCCATGGAGGCACCTTGTTGAAAAATGGATAGAGAGGCATCATATTTTGATTCAAGAAACCCGATGGAGCGAGCAAAGCTGGCAAAGCACTGAAACAAAGTGGTGTGGCGATGTTCTTGGCGGTTGTGTTTGAAGAGATAGGCAAGGCTCAAAGGAGAAAGCACCCCAATTGATGGGAGAAGGCAACATTTTAGTTCTCATTCCGCGAGTGTGGTTCCGTTTGGGTGTGTCTACATCAAAACCATGTGTGTGACGACTATGAGCCGGACGATTAGTGTATTGCAGAAACGTTCTCGGCAAATGGGGGAATTGACATAGGGTTCGTTTTTGGTGGTGTTTTTTTGGGCATCAAGTCTTGACTCCGGGGTGAAACCCCAGACATGGCCTTATTCGTTGTACCAAGCAATGGTGGATCTCTATATGTTTCCTCGTTGAAGGCATTGTCTGGAGATTAATCAGACTTTCTCCAAGGTGAAACCCCCTGACTTGACTTTGATGGTTGATCAGGCAATGACGACGCTTGTGCACTGTTCCCTTTTTGGATGCCTCACTCTTTTTTAGAGCAAAAGAGGGTTTCCCCTCCGATTTCCATTAGAGAAACCAGGCCGAAGCCAACGAGTAGTCAAGTTGTCTGATACAAATTCTAACACAATAAAAGACGCAAATCAAGAGAGAGCCTAGCCAGATGGGCAAACTCACTCTGTGAGACCCTACAGACCAGAACCACTACGGCAACATCACAAGAGTTTATTACACTCCATCCAAAAGGAAGAAGGCTAAGAAACACATAGAAACAGGAGACAAGCTTTGAAGTTCTGCTCCCCGAAGCTTCACATTTGCAACCTTGGAACTCCGAAGCGCCATCCTTGTGAAGCTTTGTAGATTTCACTTGCCACATGTTCGATGAGCCTTGCCCCCAACATCAGCGATCTTTCCCCTGGGTCCTTTTTCCGCAAAATAGCCCAGTCAGTAATCCAGCTGCACATTCTTTTAACGATCCCAATCGGGTCATTTATATATTTTCTGCCAAACACAATATCATTTCTACTATTCCAGATCACCCAAAGAAGAGCAGAGGTACCAGTCAAGACCATTTTCTTGTCATTTTTGTTGAATTTCTTCAACCAGTTTTCCAAATAGTCATCCATATCTTTTGGAATGTTTCTAAAATCAAAAGTACACCCTACCAGACTCCAAACAAGTCTAGCAACAAAGTAAGAAAAGAACAGGTGATCAATATTTTCTTCTTTCCCACAGAACACACAGTGTTTGTCTCCTTTCCATCCCCTTTTCAGCAGGTTATCTCTGGTTAGAATACTTTTTTTATTCAAGATCCAAAGGAAAATTTTAATTTTTGCAGGCACCTTAACTTTCCACAGAAATTTATGTGGAAAGCCAACATCAGATTTAACAAGATGTAGATATAGGGATTTCACAGAGAATATTCTGTTAGCAGTCAACATCCACATGGGTTTGTCCCTCCCTCCATGCATTGTAATTTCCTCACATCTCCTCTTTAAGCTATCCCAGAGATTTCCATATCCCCCACAAATTGTTCTTCTGAAAGACATAGCCCCCAACCTCTATCTATCACCCCTCTGACAGTAATTTCTCTATCATTACTAATGGAATATAATGAGGGGTAAGCCTCCTTTAGGGGTTTATCATCCACCCACCAGTCTTCCCAGAATCTTGTATTTCTCCCATCACCCAGCATTTTCTTGATGTGAGGGAAAACCACACCCCTAATTTTTAGCAGGCTAGCCCAGAATTGAGAGTCTCCTATTCTATTTTTGGCTCTAGAAAGGCATTTGTCTTGGAGATATTTGGATTTAATAATATCTTGCCAGAGCCCTTCCTCAGCCTCCAGTTTCCAAATCCATTTAGCAAGCAGAGCAATATTAAAATTCTTAAGATTTATTATCCCCAACCCACCTTGTTGTTTTGGCAGGTAGCAAGTTTTCCAATTAACTAGGTGATATTTCTTTTTTATCTTCTTCAGCTTGCCACACTAATCTAGCTCTATAGAAGTCATTTTTTTCCTAACTCCAGCAGGGAGCAGGTAAAAAGACATCATATAAATGGGAATATTTGTTAGATATGATTGCACCAGTGTGACTCTACCAGCAATATTGAGCAATCTGCCCTGCCAGCAAGCACATCTCTTTTCATTTTTTTCATTCACATTTCCCCACATTTTATTACTGATCCTTTTGTTGTGGACTGGTAAACCAAAATATTTCAAAGGCATTTCCCCAAGGGCACATGTGAAGGTCTCTTGATATAAATTTCTCTTGCTCTTAGCTTCCCCAAAAAGGTAAATGTCACTTTTATGGAAGTTAATTGTCAATCCTGACATTTGTTCAAAGGCAGTCAAAATGAATTTCAAGTTTCTTGCTAATTCCTCATCATCCTGTATCAGAAATATAGTGTCATCAGCATATTGCAGCATATTAACTCCATTTTCATGAATGTCAGTAAGTGCCCCTTTAATATAATCTTCAGTTCTAGCTTTATCCATTATTATGGCCAGGGCATCTACAACTAGATCAAATAGCAAAGCGGATAAAGAATCCCCCTACCTAAGCCCTTTGAAGGTTTTGAAAAAATTTCACACATTATCATTGAATTTCACCCCCACTTGTCCCCCCCCTCATGGTGTGCATCACCCAGTCACATCACTTATCAGGGAAGTTCTTCAATTTAAGCATCTTGTGGACAAAAGGCCACTTAATTTTGTCATATGTTTTTTCAAAATCAACTTTAAACAGCATAGCATTCTACTTTTTTTGCATGGATTTGAATTCAGAGCTTCATGTAAAATGACCACTCCCTCCATAATATATCTATCCTTAACAAAGGCAGTTTGGATGGGTGAAATTATTGGGTTGACTACCTTGCTTTGTTCATTAAGACTTTAGTAATGATTTTGAAACTGATATTTAGGAGACAGATAGGTCAGAATTTTTGAGTCTGTTTAGCATCCATAACTTTAGGAACCAAAGTAATAATTCCATAGTTAAGTCTCGCTAAATCAACCACACTTCTGTGAAAATCATCGAGTATATTTTCTAAGTCATTTTTAACCACTTCCCAGAAGTTCTGATAGAATTCAATAGCAAACCCATCAGGGCCTGGACTTTTTTTTTACCATAGAGAAAACAACCTCTTTAATCTCCTCCATAGAGAAGTTTTTGATCAGCTCTTCTTGTGTTTGAGGGGAAATTTCTGCAGCCCTTGTATGTTAAGATTAATACTGGAAGTTTCAGCTTGTCCAAACATATTTTTGTAGAATGCAGTGATGTATTTCATAAGTTCTTTCCCCCCTTCAATCACTTCCCCATCTTGCTCCAATTTAATAATTCTAATTTTCTCCTTCTCCCATTTACCTTGGCATGATAATATCTAGTATTAGAGTCTCCCTCTTTAATTTCTTTGTCCTCATATCTTTGTAGCCACTTAATTTCTTCCAGTTTGAGTATTTCTTTTAATTCTCTCCTTAGTTCTTTTTGAATGTCTCTTTCCTGAGCATTGATACCTCTAGATTCAACATTTTTGTCCATCACATCCAACATACTTAACAATTCCTTTTTTTCTTTTTCCTATACATTGCATTTGCATTTAGAATCCAACCTTTTATTTTCTGTCTAATATTTCTAAGTATCTTTTCCGCGGCACTAGTGTTGCTAATGATGGTGGTTGATAGGGCATGACCCCGAACGCGCCGCCGATTTGGCCCGATCTTTCACGATGCAACAACCTCGAGAAAATTCCACCGACAAAAACTCCCAATTACGCGAGCGATACATGCAACCTGAAGCTATGGTAACAACAACTGACAAGCAATACCTCGGTTGACAAGGCACCTCCCTTCGGAGTAAAGTAACCGGCACGTAATTCGTCGTCGCCTACGGACCTCAAGCCAATAGCTAGCAAATCCTCGATCACGAGAATCCTCTCACCAAAGTGTAACCTTCTTAATAACAGAAAATTTCACAAAGATAAACAAGACGAACATCCAGAGGGCCGCTTCATAGTCGATACACGACGTTGTCTAAACTCTAAAAATAGTCTAATCCCTAAAAATCTCAATAGTAAATAATATATATAACCTAGGATACAAACCGACTCATACTTGGTCGGCCAAAAAAAACAAAAGGCACGCAGGCCATCTTATGTAATTGAATTAACATCCTTCGCGTGATTTGTTGCACCGCGGCCGATCTCCTTGGCGCAGCAATGCTAGACCTACATACTGATTCATACGTAACTAATGTAATGGCTTCGTTAGCTTTTTTTGGTTGGAGGAAATAAGGAGGAGGGGGCCCACCCAGTTGAAATCAGGGGGCGGAGAGGTTATAGATAGGAAATTTATGTAAGAGTTTGTAGGTTTTCTTTGTAGGTGTAGCATTTTTGCTCCTTGGCGTGTACGTTCTGATCTTCTATTTTTATTTTTCTTTTCCAAACATACACAGTTGGTTGTGCTGGAATTTAGTCTATTTTGGGCAGCCCAATAACTATTTCAGAAATTCCTAATAAATCCTAGAGGCCCACTTAGCCCATTTGTGCAAGGCAAGGAATACTACTAAAGTTTAGTCCCACATTGCTAGTTTAGTGGGAGTTGGACCTCCTTATAAGGGAGGTTCTTTCCTCACTTGTACGAGCATGAGAACAAGAGGGATATCCACGCGCGCTCCTCCTCCGCCGCCCGCCACGCCTTGCCTCGCCTCGCCTCGCCTCGCCATCGGTTCTATCTCTGAGCTGCTGCTGTCTTCCTCATCCCGGCTTGCGGCGTGCACCGCATGTCGGGACAGTAGGCCTCCGAGATCGCACCTTTTGAGTCCTGTACGGGAGAAGGATGATAAGGTTTTTGGGGAGCGCTCTGCGCAACTACTGGCTTCTTCATCACGGACTCCGAAGACTACTTCCCCGACGTCGACTACCTCAACAACGACATGGCTGGAGAGGATGTCGACCCCAAGTCCAGTGCTTCTGCTGCTGCTGTCCCGTAGGTGTTCTTCTTCTTTCTGTCAGATGTCCTGCCATAGTTTCTCGTACTAGTACTTGCCCTACATGTGTTAGGTTCTACTCCATATATGCAACATGATCTAGTGTCTGTCCTAGATGTGTTCAGTTCAAGTTCATATATGCAAATGCTATTTACTTTTTCTCCGTCAGGTTGCATGACTTGCTTTATCGCGGCTATATTAGTCATGCTTTATCTAATATTTCTGTTAATAAAATCATTTGGTAAATTGCTCATATTTCCAACAATCCAAAAACCTTATAATAGGCAATTTACCCCAAGTGGTTTTGCTGCTTCCATGAGACCTCCTATGTTTGAGGGTATCCACTATAAGAGGTGGCGCGTGAGAGCAGTCTTATGGTTTCAAACCATGAGTTGCTACGACGCCACTCTTGGCAAACCTGAAGGAGAGCTTGATGCTCAACAGGCACAAGCTTTTCAGAAAATGGATACTCTGTTTAAGGCTGCTCTCTTGAGTGTTCTTGGTGAGAATATAGTTGATGCTTATGCGTCAATTGATAATGGAAAAAATGTGTGGGATGCACTCGAGGCCAAGTTTGGGGTCTCGGATGCTGGCACTGAGCTGTACATCATGGAGCAATTCTATGATTACAGGATGACTGAAGAGCGCTCCGTGGTTGAGCAAGCTCATGAGATACAGTCATTTGCTAGAGAACTTGAGCACTTCAGTTGTATGCTACCGGACAAGTTTGTTGCTGGAGGTATCATCACTAAGCTTCCTCCTTCGTGGAGGAACTTTGCTACCTTGCTGAAGCATAAGAGGCAGGAGTTTTCCGTCCCGGATCTCATTGGTACTCTTGATGTGGAAGAAAAGGCGAGAGCAAAGGACACACGTGCCCGAGGTATTGAGGGAGGATCTAGTGCCAATCTGGTATAGAAGAAGAACTTTCAGTCCCACAAGTTCAAGAACAAGGGCAAGTTTGATGGTAAAGCAAAGTTTGATGGGAAGAAAAAGGCTGTGCAACACACGAACTTCAAGAAGAAGAATGACAAGAAGAAAGGTGCTTGTCATGTGTGTGGGGATCCTGATCATTGGGCTCCTAGTTGCCCTAATCGCCATGACAAGCGTCATCCTGGGAAAGGCGGCAAGACCGCTAATGTTGTCATTGGAGACACTGACATGAAGGATGCTGGGTATGGTATATTTCCCACTATTCTTTCAGTATGTCATTCTCCTGATTGGTTGATTGACACGGGTGCTAATGTGCATGTATGCGGTGATATTTCCATGTTTCGTCTTATCAGACCGCAGGGACTTCAACCGTGCTGATGGGCAACGGTTCAAGTGCTTCTGTTCGTGGTGTTGGCATGGTCGATCTAAAGTTTACTTCGGGGAAGATCGTGCGGCTGAAGAACGTGCATTATGTCCCCTCCGTCAATAAAAATCTTGTTAGCGGATCTCTTCTGTGTAGAGATGGCTACAAGCTTGTCTTTGAGTCGAATAAATTTGTAATATACAAGTATGGAACCTTTTGGTAAAGGCTATGAGTCAGGAGGTCTGTTTCATTTATCCTTATTAGATGTTTGTAATAAAATTGTTAATCATATTTGCAACAATAGTGAATCCAATGTGTGGCATTCACGTCTTTGTCATGTTAACTTTGGTTGCATGTCGCGACTAGCGAAGTTGAACTTAATCCCTAGTTTCACCACTGTCAAGGGATCTAAGTTTCAAGTGTGTGTGCAAGCTAAGCAACCTCGTAAGTCTCACACGACTGCAGAAACGAGAAATCTTGCACCACTAGAGCTCATACATTCAGATCTATGTGAAATGAATGGTGTTTTGACAAAAGGTGGAAAAAAATATTTCATGACGTTAATTGACGACTCCACTAGATACTGCCATGTGTATCTTCTGAAATCTAAGGATGAGGCTTTGAACTTTTTCAAGATCTATAAAGCTGAAGTGGAAAACCAACTTGATTGAAAAATCAAGAGGCTTAGGTCCGACCGTGGTGGAGAGTATTTTTTCTAATGAATTTGATGCTTTTTGTGCGGAACATGGTATAATCCATGAGAGGACGCCTCCCTATTCACCTCAGTCAAATGGGGCAGCCGAAAGAAAAAACCATACTCTAACTGGTTTGGTTAACGCCATGTTAGACACATCGGGTCTCTCCAAGGCATGGTGGGGGGAGGCGATATTGACGACATGTCATGTCCTAAACCGAGTTCCCACAAAGAACAAAGAGATAACTCCATTCGAGGAATGGGAGAAGAAAAGGTTAAAACTCTCTTATCTACGAACATGGGGTTGTTTGGCGAAAGTAATGTTCCAATTCCAAAGAAGTGGAAGCTTGGACCAAAGACTGTGGATTGTGTTTTCCTGGGATATGCTTTTCATAGCATTGGCTATAGATTCTTGGTTGTAAAATCTGAGGTACCTGACATGCATGTCGGTACGATCATGGAGTCGAATGATGCGACTTTCTTTGAAGATATCTTTCCCATGTAGGATATGGCTACCTCATCTAATCAGGAGATGCCTAGTTCATCGAATCAGGAACCAGTTACAATTACTGTCATGGTTCTAAGTCTGACAGTAATGTAGGGGGGTAGGTATGGAGAGGCGAGATCTTAGCTATGGAGTAGTTGTAAGCACACGAGGTTTACGAGTTCAGGCCCTTCTCGGAGGAAGTAATAGCCCTACGTCTCGGAGCCCGGAGGCGGTCGACTGGATTATATGTGTATGAATTACAGGGGTGCGCACCCTCTACACTGAGGAGGGGGTGGCTTATATAGAGTTTGCCAGACCCCTCCGGCCCTCAGTTATGCAGGGTTTTAAGTACATAAAGTGCTATGATGACCATAAAAGCTACTTAATGACCGACCGTTAGCGTGCGGAGTGACTTTAGGTCTCCTGGCCGTTTAGTGGTTCGATCTTGGTCGAGTGATTGCTTCTTGGTCGAGTGTCTTCGAGTCTGTCGAGTGGAACACCTCCAAGTCGATTGAAAGGTGATTTCTTCTAGAGATGTCCTTGGGTAGGGCAGTTAGGACAGGTCCATGACCCTACCCTAGGTACATAGCTTCATCATTAGCCCCTGAATGGATCGAGGTTTGAGTGGGGAAGGAGTTGAGAACTTCTCCGACTCATTTTTCATGCCATGAGCATATCTTGTTTCGAATCAATGAACCTGAGTGACGACAGCAACTTCCTTTTCAGTCGCCTTGATCCATTCTTGGTTTTTTGTCGAGTGAGTTTCTTTACTTGAAAAGCTCCGAGTGACAGTGTGGAGGAGATCTTCCGTCTGACAAGTTGTTCTGCTACCCGCGGATTTCGTGGGATTCGAATTTTGGGAAGCGCGCAGGACGGGGGAGGCCGCAGTAATCAGATGGGATAGGGCGGAGCCGCCTCGATCTCCGCGCCACCTTTTTCGCCATGTATCGCATGCGCGACTGTTGCGTGATTTGACAGGATCGTCCGGGCCTACCAGTCAGCCACTCGGAAGTAACCTCATATAAGGCGTCGGACCGGGGTTTCTTGAACAGTGTGTTCTCATTTCCTCTCGTCCTCTTCAAGCTTCTTCGTCGCACTCGTTCTTGCCCCAGCGCCGCTGCTCCATACGTGTCCCACGACGACGATGGGGAAGGAGAAGACGGTGGCTCTGGAGCGGGCGAAGAAGGCGACAACAAAGGCGAAGGGGAAGGCGATCAGTCGGGGTGGATCTTCCTCACGAGCCGGCCTGCCGAAGGGCTGGATCCAGGGTGACTGGATCCGCTCGACAATCCGCCAAGAAGACCTCGACGACGTAGCCGACGGAGGACTGATCCCCCATGGATCGGCGCGGCTTCCGGGGAAGGAATCCGAGCCGCAACCTCGGGAGGGTGAGCGCGTACTCCTTGCCACCCACCTCGACCGTGGGTTTTCCTTGCCTCCTCACCCCTTCTTTCGGGGATTTCTGAATTTCTTTGGGGCACAACTCCACCACTTCACTCCCAACACAATCGTGTATCTCGCTGCTTTCGTGTCTTTGTGCGAGAATTTCTTGGGTTGTCGGCCTCACTGGGGTCTTTTCAAGCACATTTTCACCTGTCGTTCTCAGACGGTGAAAAAGGCCAATCCGAGTGATGAGAGAACACAAGTGATTCAGATGTGCGGGGGTCTTGGTGTTCAGATGAGAGGGAAAAGTTCCTTTCCGACCATGATTCTTCCCGACTTGATCCGCGGATAGCAGTCGACCTGGTTTTACTGCAAAGACCAGCCGACGCCAGGGCAGTCGACTGGCCTCCCTCCTTTTACCATGGACCGAGTGAGGAAACCCTCCTCTTTGAAGGTGATCCCGGAGGAGAAGGTGCAAGTTAGGGTGCTGGTCGAACGAGTGGTCCAGCTTATCTGTGACGGGGTCACTGGTATGGATCTCTTGGAGGTTTTCCTTCGGCGGCGCATCCAGCCTCTTCAAGCTCGAGACCAGCCGATGTGGATGTATTCGGGTCTTGACGACACCACTCAGATTCACCCGGAGGAGGTCGATGACGACACACTGGAGGGGTGGCTGTCGGGCATCACCGGAAACAAGGACAACCCCAGGGGAGCCAGGAGAGTTCCTCCATTCGACCAGTCCCATGAACCAGAAAAGGTCAGATTCTGAGCTTTTGATTATAATCTGAATTCACTCGCGCAGCTGTCTATACTGCGTCGACTGACTTTATTCTTCCTGCTTTCTTTGAGGCCCTTATCGAAATGTACTCAGTGCCCAACGGAGAGCAAGAGCAAGATCCAGAAGGAGAGGCGAGCGGCGGCGACAGTGGCGAATGGCATTCCGACGGAGAAGAGGACGAAGAAAGCGACGACTCAAGTGACGAAGAAGAAGTCGAGTCGCCTCCTCGCAGGGAGAGGCGATCCAAGCTTGACCAACGACCGAGCGCCCGTGAAAAGGCGATTGCTCAGACTGGTCAGTCTTCAAAGCGTCCTCGGACATCTTCACCGACCCCAACTGAAAAAGTGTCAAAGCATCTCAAAGTTGTAGAGCAGAAGCCTCGGAAGGCGTTGCCGAAGATTAAGATTGACATCCCCGTCGCTTCTGCGTGAGTGTCTCCCTTTGTATTCACTCGATGCTCCGTGCTGTTTATTTTTTCTTGATTTAACCAGACGAACTTTGGAACTGGCAGCGCTGCTACTTCCGGGACCTCAGCTTACAGAGATGAGGATGAGGTAATGGAGGATGCAGTCACTTCCAATGTAACGCCCCAAGACCGATGTGCCAGGTGTCGTCCAGTTATTCGCCGTTGTTGCCTTGTCATTGCTTACATGTCATGCATTGCATATCATGTCATCATGTGCATTTCATTTGCATACGTGTTATTCTCTTGCATCCAAGCATTTTCCCCGTTGTCCGTTTTGCATTCCGGCGCTTCGTTCTCCTCCGGTGGTCATTTCTACCTTTCTTTCATGTGTGGGGATTAAACATTTCCGGATTGGACCGAGACTTGCCAAGCGGCCTTGGTTTACTACCGTAGACCGCCTGTCAAGTTTCGTACCATTTGGACTTCGTTTGATACTCCAACGGTTAACTGAGGGACCGAGAAGACCTCGTGTGTGTTGCAGCCCAACACCCTTCCAAAGTGGCCCAAAACCCACCTAAACCTCCTCCATCATCTCGGTCGTTCGATCACGATCGCGTGGCCGAAAACCGCACCTCATTTGGACTCTCCTAGCTCTCTCTACCTATAAATATGTGGCTCTCCCCGATTTTTCGCGCAGTCCAAACCCTAGATCCAACTCCCTCATCGCCGCCGGACACTTCTCCACCGCGCCAGACAATGTCCGCCGCCGCCACCTCACCCGGACCAATCCGGAGCTGCCACGTCGTCACAGCCGCCTCCCTCCTCCAATCCCGCTGCGCCACGTCAGCCTCGCCCGCGCCCACTTCGCCGCGGCCCGCGGAGCCCATCGCGGGCCCGCGCAGGCCCATTGTGTCCACTGCAAGGAGGTGCGACAAGATAAGCTGGCAGCAATCAAGGTCGCCAACACCCAGAGGCATGACTTCCGATCTTTTATGGAGACTTTTATTGCTGCAGCCACTCGGATCGCCAACGACGTCGACCTGGACGAGTTCGTCGAGCCTGCCAGTCCTCCTCCTGCGGAGTGAACAAACTTTTATGCCCCACCTTAAATTTGCCTCGGAATGCCGAGTGGTTTTTGTAACCGTTAAACTCTTTCGGGCTGAATGCCCGAGCACTTCGATCTGCGGTCTGGAACCTTTAGGATTTATCTGAACTTGGTTTATCGTTGAATATCTTCATGAATTCTCCGTCGAGTGGAACTCGTTCTTCACTCGAGACAACTTTTGTATTTGTGGCGCAGCTCCGAAGGAGAAGGTAGCAGTCGACCTGCACCTCGTCGTCCTTGCGGGTCGGGATGAAGCGCACGTTGTATTTGTGGCGAAGCTCCGAAGGAGAAGGTGGCAGTCGACCTGCACCTCGTCGTCCTTGCGGATTGGGATGGAGCGCACGTTGTATTTGTGGCGAAGCTCCGAAGGAGAAGGTGCCAGTCGACCTGCACCTCGTCGTCCTTGCGGGTCGGGATGAAGCGCACGTTGTATTTGTGGCGAAGCTCCGAAGGAGAAGGTGGCAGTCGACCTGCACCTCGTCGTCCTTGCGGATTGGGATGGAGCGCACGTTGTATTTGTGGCGAAGCTCCGAAGGAGAAGGTGCCAGTCGACCTGCACCTCGTCGTCCTTGCGGAGTGGGATGAAGCGCACGTTGTATTTGTGGCGAAGCTCCCAAGGAGAAGGTGGCAGTCGACCTGCACCTCGTCGTCCTTGCGGATTGGGATGGAGCGCACGTTGTATTTGTGGCGAAGCTCCGAAGGAGAAGGTGCCAGTCGACCTGCACCTCGTCGTCCTTGCGGGTCGGGATGAAGCGCACGTTGTATTTGTGGCGAAGCTCCGAAGGAGAAGGTGGCAGTCGACCTGCACCTCGTCGTCCTTGCGGATTGGGATGGAGCGCACGTTGTATTTGTGGCGAAGCTCCGAAGGAGAAGGTGCCAGTCGACCTGCACCTCGTCGTCCTTGCGGAGTGGGATGAAGCGCACGTTGTATTTGTGGCGAAGCTCCCAAGGAGAAGGTGGCAGTCGACCTGCACCTCGTCGTCCTTGCGGATTGGGATGGAGCGCACGTTGTATTTGTGGCGAAGCTCCGAAGGAGAAGGTGGCAGTCGACCTGCACCTCGTCGTCCCTGCGGATTGGGATGTGTTTTGTACTTAGGCGAGTACTGGACTGCAGCTAAGCCTCCGAGTGGGAGGGTCGCTCTCCACTTGGTAGGATTTTTCAAACTTAGGCGAGTACTGGACTGCAGCTAAGCCTTCGAGTGGGAGGGTCGCTCTCCACTCGGTAGGATTTTTCAAACTTAGGCGAGTACTGGACTGCAGCTAAGCCCCCGAGTGGGAGGGTCGCTCTCCACTCGGTAGGATTTTTCAAACTTAGGCGAGTACTGGACTGCAGCTAAGCCCCCGAGTGGGAGGGTCGCTCTCCACTCGGTAGGATTTTTCAAACTTAGGCGAGTACTGGACTGCAGCTAAGCCCCCGAGTGGGAGGGTCGCTCTTCACTCGGTAGGATTTTTCAAACTTAGGCGAGTACTGGACTGCAGCTAAGCCCCCGAGTGGGAGGGTCACTCTCCACTCGGTAGGATTTTTCAAACTTAGGCGAGTACTGGACTGCAGCTAAGCCCCCGAGTGGGAGGGTCGCTCTTCACTCGGTAGGATTTTTCAAACTTAGGCAAGTACTGGACTGCAGCTAAGCCCCCGAGTGGGAGGGTCGCTCACCACTCGGTAGGATTTTCAAACTTAGGCGAGTACTGGACTGCAGCTAAGCCCCCGAGTGGGAGGGTCGCTCACCACTCGGTAGGATTTTCAAACTTAGGCGAGTACTAGACTGCAGTTAAGCCCCCGAGTGGGAGGCTGGCTCACCACTCGGTAGGATTTTCAAACTTAGGCGAGTACTGGACTGCAGCTAAGCCCCGAGTGGGAGGCTGGCTCACCACTCGGTAGGATTTTCAAACACTTAGGCGAGTACTGGACTGCAGCTAAGCCCCCGAGTGGGAGGCTGGCTCACCACTGGGTAGGATTTTCAAATACTTAAGCGAGTACTGGACTGCAGCTAAGCCCCCGAGTGGGAGGCTGGCTCACCACTTGGTAGGATTTTCAAATACTTAGGCGAGTACTGGACTGCAGCTAAGCCCCCGAGTGGGAGGCTGGCTCACCACTCGGTAGGATTTTCAAATACTTAGGCGAGTACTGGACTGCAGCTAAGCCCCCGAGTGGGAGGCTGGCTCACCACTCGGTAGGATTTTCAAATACTTAGGCGAGTACTGGACTGCAGCTAAGCCCCCGAGTGGGAGGCTGGCTCACCACTCAGTAGGATTTTCAAACACTTAGGCGAAACGGGTTCGCAGCTAAGCCTCCGAGTGGGAGGCTGGCCCACCACTCGGTAGGATTTTCAAACACTTAGGCGAAACGGGTTCACAGCTAAGCCACCCACTGGGGGATTTCTCACGCAAACAAAAACAATAACAATCACTGGGAAAATTATAACGCTCTTGTCTTTGATAAATAAACTACAGAAGTTTTTCTTATTATATCTCATCCGAGTGAGAATTCAAGTATAAAAGGGGCGGAGCAGCTCCGCATTCCAGGCTCGTGGCTCATCAATCTGGCGATCGACATTATAAAGGTGGTACGCTCCATTGTGGAGGACTCTGGTGACTATGAAGGGACCTTCCCAAGTAGGAGCGAGTTTGTGTGGTTTCTGTTGATCCACTCGGAGGACCAAGTCTCCTTCTTGGAAGGCTCGACTCTTCACATTTCTGGCATGGAATCGACGCAAGTCCTGCTGATAGACGGTCGATCGGATCATGGCCATTTCTCTTTCTTCTTCCAGGAGGTCAACTGCGTCCTGCCGGGCTTGTTCTGCTTCATCTTCAGAGTAGAGCTCGACTCGGGGTGCGTTGTGAAGCAGGTCACTCGGCAAAACTGCTTCGGCTCCGTAGACCAGAAAGAATGGGGTTCTTCCTGTCGATCGGTTCGGGGTTGTTCTCAATCTCCAAAGAACTGATGGAAGCTCGTCTACCCAAGCACCTGGTGCGTTCTTGAGATCGCGCATCAGTCGGGGTTTCAGTCCTTTGAGAATTAAGCCGTTTTCTCTTTCCGCTTGTCCATTCGACTGGGGGTGAGCGACTGAAGCGTAGTCGACTCGTGTGCCTTGAGAGGCACAAAAGGCTCTGAATTTGTCAGAATCAAAGTTTGACCCATTGTCAGTAATGATGCTGTGCGGAACTCCATATCTGAATATCAACTCTCTGATGAAACTGATAGCAGTGCAAGCATCAAGATTCTTGATAGGCTTAGCTTCAATCCATTTGGTGAACTTGTCGACTGCTACTAGCACATGAGTGAAGCCGCTCCTGCCCGTTCTCTGTGGTCCAACCATGTCCAGTCCCCAAACAGCAAAGAGCCAGACGAGTGGAATGGTTTTCAGGGCTGACGCGGGTTTGTGTGACATATTGGAGTAAAACTGACATCCTTCACATTTGTCGACTATCTCTTTCGCCATTTCATTCGCCCTTGGCCAGTAGAATCCCGCTCGGTATGCTTTAGCGACAATGGTCCGAGAGGACGCATGATGACCACAGGTCCCCAAGTGGATATCATCAAGGATTATCTGACCTTCTTCTGGTGTTATACACTTCTGACTGACTCCAGTCGCGCTTTCTCTATACAACTGTCCCTTTATGACTGTAAAGGCCTTGGATCGACGGACGATCTGTCGAGCCTCTTCTTCGTCCTCTGGGAGTTCTTCCCTTAGGATGTACGCGATGTACGGTACCGTCCAGTCGGGAGTGATTACCAAAACTTCCATGATCAGATCGACAACAGCTGGAACTTCAACTTCAATCGGATTTGTGGCACTTTTTGGCTGCGGGGCTTCTTCAGTGAAGGGATCCTCTTGAACTGATGGTGTGTGGATGTGTTCCAAAAACACATTGCTGGGAATGGCTTCTCTTTTGGAACCTATTTTCGCCAAATCATCAGCTGCTTGATTTTTCAGTCGGGGTATGTGATGAAGTTCTAACCCCTCAAATTTCTTCTCCAGCTTTCTCACTGCATTGCAATAACCAGTCATGGCCGGACTTCTGACATCCCACTCCTTCATCACTTGATTAACCACCAAATCTGAGTCGCCATAGACCATGAGGCGACGGACGCCGAGTGAAATGGCCATGTGCAACCCATATAAAAGTGCTTCATATTCTGCTTCGTTATTGGAGGAATCAAAGTGGATTTGAAGAACATATCTAAGCTTATCTCCTCGGGGGGAGACCAATACTACCCCGGCACCGGAACCATTCAGCATTTTGAAACCGTCGAAGAACATGGTCCAATGCTCAGAGTGAACCTGAGTCGGCAGTTGTTGTTCAATCCACTCGGCGACGAAATCTGCTATTGCTTGGGACTTGATAGCTTTCTTTGCCTCAAACTTGATATCTAGAGGAAGGAGTTCAATCGCCCATTTTGCCACTCGACCAGTTGCATCTCTGTTGTGTAGGATCTCTGACAATGGAGCGTCGCTGACGACTGTAATGGAATGATCAGAGAAGTAGTGAGCAACCTTCTTTGTGGTCATATAAATCCCATATACAAGCTTCTGATAATGAGGATATCTTTGCTTCGACGGGGTCAAAACTTCAGAAACATAATATACTGGGCGCTGAACTTTGAAGGCTTTTCCTTCTTCTTCCCGCTCGACCGTAAGTACCGTACTGACGACTTGTCCCGTGGCTGCAATGTAAATCAGCAAAGGTTCTTTGCTGATTGGGGCAGCAAGCACCGGCTGGGTGGAGAGAGAGCTTTGAGCTCTGCAAACGCTGCATCAGCTTCAGGAGTCCACTCGAACTTGTCTGACTTCTTCATCAATCGGTAAAGAGGCAATGCCTTTTCACCGAGACGAGAGATGAATCGACTTAAAGCGGCCAAGCAAACAGTAAGCTTTTGGACATCGTGCACTCGCACATCACGTTTCATCCGGAGTATAGTACCGACTTTTTCTAGATTGGCGTCGATTCCCCGTTCGGAAACGAGAAAACCGAGTAAATTTCCGCCAGGAACTCCGAATGTGCACTTTGATGGATTAAGCTTGATATCATACCTCCTGAGGTTGGCAAAGGTTTCAGCAAGGTCAGTCAGCAGGTCGGAACCCTTCCATGACTTGACCACAATATCATCCATGTATGCTTCCACATTCTGACTGATTTGAGTAAGCAAACACTTCTGAATCATCCTCATGAATGTGGCCCCGGCATTCTTGAGGCCGAATGGCATGGTAACATAACAGAAGCACCTGAATGGAGTGATGAAAGCTGTTTTGATCTCGTCAGGTCCATACAGACGGATCTGATGGTACCCAGAATAGGCGTCTAAAAAAGACAGTCGCTCACATCCCGCAGTCGATTCGACTATCTGGTCGATGCGGGGGGGGGGGGAGGAAAATGATCTTTCAGGCAGGCCCGATTGATATGTTTAAAGTCAATGCACATGTGAAGTGACTTGTCCTTCTTGGGGACCATGACAACGTTGGCGAGCCACTCGGAGTGGTAAATCTCTCGGATGAACTCCGCTGCTAAGAGCCGAGCCACCTCCTCACCAATAGCCTTTCTCTTCTGGATGGCGGACCGTCGGAGATGTTCTTTGACAGGTTTCACTTTTGAGTTGACTCGTAGGCGATGCTCAGCCAGCCCCCTGGAAACACCCGGCATGTCAGAAGGCTTCCATGCGAAGATGTCCCACTTCTCACGGAGGAACTGGATGAGCGCTTCTTCCTATTTGGAGTCGAGTGTTGTTGAGATATGAGTTGGAGCAACGCTGGGATCGGTCGGGTGAATGTGAACCGGCTTCGTTTCACCAGACGACTGAAAAGCTGATTCTGTAGCGGGCTTCTTGGCTCGCAACAAATCACTCGGGTTTGCAGTCTTCTGGTACTCCTGCAGCTCCACCACTGCCATCTGAGCATCAGCGATCTTTGAGCCTTTCTAAAAACACTCTTCTGCTTTCTTCTGATTGCCCGTAACAGTGATCACACCTTTGGGACCAGGCATCTTCAATTTGAGATACACATAACATGGTCGAGCCATGAAACGTGCATAAGCTGGCCTGGCCAAAATAGCGTGATAAACACTCTGGAAATCCACAACTTCGAACGTCAACTTTTCTTTGCGGTAATTCTTGGAATCACCGAAAACCACATCAAGAGCAATTTGGCCGAGTGACTCAGCCTTCTTCCCAGGAATGACTCCATGGAAACTCATGTTGCTGGTACTGAGTCTGGACATCGGAATGCCCATCCCTTTCAACGTCTCAGCATACAGTATGTTCAAACCACTGCCACCATCCATCAAGACTTTGGTCAGTCGAGTGCCTTCAACAACTGGGTCGACCACCAAAGCTTGCCTCCCAGGGATGGCAATGTGCGTTGGGTGATCGGACTGGTCGAATGTGATGGCAGTCTGAGACCACTTCAGATAACTGGGTGTCGCCGGAGCAACCATATTCACCTCACGGTTGATAACTTTCAGTCGACTTTTGCTTTCAACATCAGCAAAAATCATCAAGGTGGAATTGACCTGGGGGTATCCATCATCACTGTCTTCCTTGTCCTCAACTTTGTCCGGCTCCTTTTCCTTATCTTTGGGTTGTTTGCCCTGGAACTGCTGGATCAAGAGCCGACACTGTCGAGTGGTATGTTTTGGGTAAATGAGCTTACCCTCTTCATCTTTCTTGGTGTGGATGTGACATGGCAAATCCAACACATCATTTCCGTCTTGGTCTTTAACTTTCTTGGGGTTCCAAGGCCCTTTGGGTTTCCCCTTAAACTTTCCTTGAGTTACAGCCAAGGCTTCCCGAGGAGCAGCTGGCTTGGCTTTCCGCTTCTGTTTCCGATTGAAATTTCCTCCTCCGGTTTCCTGGGCGACTGACTTGTGCTTGCCACTCCGGAGTCGATCCTCATCTTCACCATTAGCGTACTTGGTGGCAATCTCCATCATCCGATTCAGAGACATGTCTCTGGTTCAACCGAATTTCAGATTCAGTTCTATGTACTTGACGCCTTCTTTGAAGGCGCAGACTGCTTGGTGATCAGGCACATTCTCTACCGTGTGATGTAACGTGATCCACCTCTGGATGTAATCCCTCAAAGTTTCATTCGGCTTCTGCACGCAAGACCGCAGTTCCGTCAGCCCTGCCGGTCGCTTGCATGTTCCTTCAATGTGGTGACAAACACTCGGGCGAGATCTTCCCAAGTGTAAATGCTGCTGGGTGCTAACTGATTCAGCCACGCTCTGGCCGAGCCCTCCAACATGAGAGGCAGGTGCTTCATGGCCACTTCATCATTGCCACCGCCGATCTGGACAGCCACTCGGTAGTCTTCAAGCCAAGTCGGGCTTGGACTCACCAGTGAACTTACTGACTCCAGTCGCGAACCTGAAGTTGGGAGGAATCACAGCAGCCCTGATGGCTCTACTAAAGCACTCAGGCCCCGAAACATGTACTCTGCTGCTGGTAGGTGCATCTCTGTCGTGACCTTCTCGATGAGCTCTGTTCCTGTCGACCAAACCTTGAACGAGAATTGAACTCGCATCAAAGCCTGGTTCCCTGGGGTCGACTGGAATGCTTCGCCCAACACTATGAGGGCGCCTGTCATCCTGTTGTCGAGGCACATACGATCCACTCCTCAGGGGAGGGGTGGGCACTTGACGTCGATCGTCACGATCGAATCGGTGATCATACTGCTCACGGTTTCTGTACTGATCACGCCGGCCCCCACGTCCCTCACGCCTCGGGGGCGATCTTGGGCTATGAGCCGACTGGACTGTGTCTGCAGCAATGGATCTGCTATGAATCCTGTTCCGCGACTGAGAAACAGCGGAATTCTGGTCTCCTGCTGCCCGGAGTAACGCTCTGATCTGCAGCAAGCCTCTGCCAGCGTCTGACTCGGAAGGATGAATCGACTCTGCTATACGGGCTGCAGCTGCTAAATTCTGAATCGGAGTTCGATATACCTGCAGGGGCGGAAAGAGATGACGTTGACTGGATTATGGAACCCGTTGTCGCGCACGCTCGTCGAGTGCTCGCTGGAGGTTCTCCAGTCGAGTGCGCTCAGCCAAGTTTGCCAGGCACGCGTCCTCCAAGGCACGAGCCTTGGGGGTTTGTCCAACGATAGGAGTGTGCAGTGCATCCATGTTCCGGCGATGAAGTTCTTCTCTCTGCAGTGACGTGAGAGGCTCGGAGAGATATTCCTCATGGGGATGCGACAGGTCGCCTCCACCTGCGCCTCTGTCGGTGCGGGGAAAACCGGGAGGACTGCGCGGTCCATCGACCATCAGAACCTCCGCCGCCGGATCACTGTTGTCGCACTCGGATGCGGTCTCTGTGGAGCCAGTCGACAGGTCGAACAGGCCGTAGAGGGATTCGTCGAGCTCGATCGCCGCGACTTTAGGGGTGGCCGACTGGCATGCCACCGCGTGTCTCACCCACCGCTGCAGTCTCGACCAACCGGAGCGCTTGCGCCGGCGGGAAACAGGGAGGGAGGACAACACAGGGGCCGACCGATAATGGGTCGACGGTTGCCGCAAGAGGACGCCGCGAACGCATGCGCGAAAGTGCGTTGCCCCGCGGACAGGGAGTGCGTCGACGTCGAGCGGAGCCTCCTGAAGCCAAGCGGACTCGTCGGCGATGAACATGAGCGCGCCGAGACGGATCTCGCGGCCCTCCACCAAAACTCCACCAGAAACCATGATGATTTGGATCGGAAAAGATCGCAACTCCTCCAACAAATCGCTAAGACATCGCCCCACGGTGGGCGCCAACTGTCGTGGTTCTAAGTCTGACAGTAATGTAGGGGGGTAGGTATGGAGAGGTGAGATCTTAGCTATGGAGTAGTTGTAAGCACACGAGGTTTACGAGTTCAGGCCCTTCTCGGAGGAAGTAATAGCCCTACGTCTCGGAGCCCGGAGGCGGTCGACTGGATTATGTGTGTATGAATTACAGGGGTGCGCACCCTCTACACTGAGGAGGGGGTGGCTTATATAGAGTTATGCAGGGTTTTAAGTACATTAAGGTCGGGCGTTACTGGTAACGCCCCTAATAAAGTGCTATGATGACCATAAAAGCTACTTAATGACCGACCGTTAGCGTGCGGAGTGACTTTAGGTCTCCTGACCGTCGAGTGGTTGGATCTTGGTCGAGTGATTGCTTCTTGGTCGAGTGTCTTCGAGTCTGTCGAGTGGAACACCTCCAAGTCGATTGAAAGGTGATTTCTTCTAGAGATGTCCTTGGGTAGGGCAGTTAGGACAGGTCCATGACCCTACCCTAGGTACATAGCTTCATCAATTACCGAACCTACAATTTCGATGGAATACTTTGAAAGTTCTGGGGAGGAGAACAATGAAGTTCCTATTAGGAGCAAGAGACAGAGGACTGCAAAGTCCTTTGGTGATGATTTTCTTGTGTACCTCATAGATGACACTCCCAGTTCTATTTCAGAGGCCTATGCATCTGAAGATGCTGACTACTGGAAGGAAGCAGTTCGTAGCGAGATGGATTCCATCTTGGTGAATGAAACTTGGGAGATAACTGATCGTTCTTATGGGTGCAAACCTATAGGATGCAAATGGGTATTCAAGAAGAAACTTAGGCCTGATGGTACTATTGAAAAGTACAAGGCTCGGCTCGTGGCTAAGGGATATACCCAAAAGGAAGGTGAAGACTTCTTTGATACTTACTCACCTGTGGCTCGACTGACCACTATTCGAGTTCTACTTTCACTAGCTGCCTCACATGGTCTTCTCGTTCATCAAATGGATGTTAAGACTGCTTTCCTAAATGGAGAGTTGGACGAGGAAATCTATATGGAACAACCAGATGGGTTTGTAGTAGATGGTCAGAAATGAAAAGTGTGCAAGTTGTTGAAGTCTTTATATGGACTCAAGCAAGCACCTAAACAGTGGCATGAGAAGTTTGAAAGAACTTTAACAGCCACAGGCTCTGTTGTAAATGAAGCTGACAAATGTGTGTACTATCGCCATGGTGGGGGCGAGGGAGTTATCCTTTGCTTGTATGTTGACGACATACTGATTTTTGGAACAAATCTGAATGTTATTAAGGAGGTCAAGAATTTTCTATCTCGCAGTTTTGAGATGAAGGATTTAGGAGTGGCTGATGTCATTCTGAACATTAAGTTGTTGGGAGACGATGATGGTGGGATTACATTGCTTCAATCTCACTATGTGGAAAAGATCTTGAGTCGCTTTGGCTATAGTGACTGCAAGCCCTCTCCAACACCTTATGATGCAAGTGTGTTACTTCGGAAGAATCGAAAAATTGCTAGAGACCAATTGAAGTATTCTCAGATTATTGGCTCGCTTATGTACTTAGCCAGTGCTACAAGACCTGACATCTTTTTCGCTGTTAACAAACTGAGTCGGTTTGTCTCAAAACCAGGAGATGTGCATTGAAAAGCTCTAGAAAGAGTTTTGCATTATTTGAAAGGCACTGCGAATTATGGAATTCACTACACCGGGCACCCAAAGGTGCTTGAAGGATATAGTGACTCAAACTGGATCTCAGATGCTGATGAGATAAAGGCCACAAGCGGTTATGTATTCACTCATGGAGGTGGCGCTGTTTCTTGGAAGTCTTGCAAGCAAACCATCTTAACGAGGTCAACAATGGAAGCAGAACTCACAACACTAGATACAGCTACGGTCGAAGCAGATTGGCTTCGCCGGCTCTTGAATGACTTCCCGGTTGTTGAGAAACCTGTACCGGGTATCCTTATGAACTGCGACAATCAAACTGTGATCACGAAAGTGAGCAGCTCAAAGGATAATATGAAGCCATCAAGACATGTTCAGAGAAGATTAAAGTCTGTCAGGAAAATGAAAAACTCCGGAGTTATTGCATTGGATTATATCCAAACGTCTAAAAATATGGCAGATCCTTTTACTAAGGGTCTATCACGTAATGTGATAGATAATGCATCGAAAGAGATGGGTATGAGACCCACAATATGAGTTGTTCACAGTGGTAACCTATTCTTTGTGATCGGAGATCCCGTGAATTAGATGTGGAAGACAAGTTGTTGGTCAACTGAGAGGAGAGTATCCTTACTATTCACAATACCACTCCATGAAGATGCAATACTCTCCTAATCTGCATGGCAAGTTGATGTATATCTTAATGTGTTCTAAGTGGCTTATTTAAGCAGAGATGTTATCCTGCAGAACATCTTTCGAAGAACACACCTATATGAGTCTGATTGTCAAACATCGCAATCTATGAGAGTAGGGTTCTCTCTAGTAAACTCATGAAAGGTCACGGAGTATGACGCATAAGCTCCACCCGCGGGGAAGACCCATAGTAGCCACGTATCGGTCAAGGCTTTATGTGAAGCTAGATTCGCAAAAAACTTGCAGTTCAAAGCCCAGTCCACTGTTCAAGTTGCTTACTAGTGTAGCATAGAGTTCTAGGTGGAAGTTCAACTTAACAGTCTCCACTGCAGTACCGGTATATAAAACAATGTTTTGGAACCAAAGGCAAATTTCTGTGTGCCTCTGGGATCTGGTGGGGGATTGCTGGAATTTAGTCTATTTTGGGCAGCCCAATAACTATTTCAGAAATTCCTAATAAATCCTAGAGGCCCACTTAGCCAATTTGTGCAAGGCAAGGGATACTACTAAAGTTTAGTCCCACATTGCTAGTTTAGTGGGAGTTGGACCTCCTTATAAGGGAGGTTCTTTCCCCACTTGTACGAGCATGAGAACAAGAGAGATATCCACGCGCGCTCCTCCTCCATCGCCCGCCTCGCCACGCCACGCCACGCCTCGTCACGACGCGACGCGGGGAGGGAATGAGCCGAGCCGATATCTAAATTTTTGCCACACACTACGGGTATACGAAAGGTCACACGGAAGCTGAAAAGATTTTTGCGAAAGTGGAGTTCGAATGCGAACGGTGCAGCCCTTCGGCTGCTGGCTGTTCGTTTCGCCTCCCGTCGCTGCCCTCTCGCCTCCTTCTCTTGCGCCTATAAAAGGGATGTCTCTCCTCCCAGAGAGACGCACCAGAACTACTCCTTTCCTCGCCATCGGTTCCATCTCTGAGCTGCTGCTGTCTTCCTCATCCCGGCTTGCGGCGTGCACCGCATGTCGGGACAGTAGGCCTCCGAGACCGCACCTTTTGAGTCCTGTACGGGAGAAGGGTGATAAGGTTTTTGGGGAGCGCTCTACGCGACTACTGGCCTCCCGTAGCTACCCTCTCGCCTCCTTCTCTTGCGCCTATAAAAGGGAGGTCGCTCCTCCCAGAGAGACGCACCAGAACTACTCCTTTCCTCGCCATCGGTTCCATTTCTGAGCTGTTGCTGTCTTCCTCATCCCGGCTTGCGGCGTGCACCGCATGTCGGGACAGTAGGCCTCCGAGACCGCACCTTTTGAGTCCTGTACGGGAAAAGGGTGATAAGGTTTTTGGGGAACGCTCTGCGCGACTACTGGCTTCTTCATCACGGACTCCGACGACTACTTCCCCAACGACGACTTCTTTCCCGACGTCGACTACCTCAGCAACAACATGGCTGGAGAGGATGTCGACCCCAAGTCCAGTGCTTCTGCTGCTGCTGTCCCGTATGTGTTCTTCTTCTTTCTGTCAGATGTCCTGCCACAGTTTCTCGTACTAGTACTTGCCCTACATGTGTTAGGTTCTACTTCATATATGCAACATGATCTAGTGACTGTCCTAGATGTGTTCAGTTCAAGTTCATATATGCAAATGCTATTTACTTGTTCTCCGTCAGGTTGCATGACTTGCTTTATCGCGGCTATATTAGTCATGCTTTATCTAATATTTCTGTTAATAAAATCATTTGGTAAATTGCTCATATTTCCAACAGGTTGACTTGGAAATGTATCTGTAGTATTTCCAACAGGTTGACTTGGAAATGTATCTGTAGCATGTACGTGGATACTGCTCCTCTTCCTATTTTCCTCCATGGTTTCCACGTCCCATTATTTCTCCAAAGGCATCCATGATATTCTTTTGCACGTTGGTTAGAAAACAAACAAATCTTTTCTAGTTTTGTGCGTGCATGCACTTGCATGGTCTCCTTTAAACCAGCAACACTCTCACATTTAACATGCACTCTTTCTTTATGTATAACTGGCATAAATCCTGGACCACATAGAATACGCAAGGTTCCATCTTTTCCTTTGCTAAGATGTGTCATCACCTTCATAATTTGTTCATCCTTGTCTCGGTTAACTTTTCTTGTCACTCATGGATTTGTGAACTAGGGTTCATGAAGGAGAGGAGACACTGGGGAAAAATCTGGGGTCTTCTACCGATCCCCTTCTCACCTCCCTTCATTTATATTTTTGTTCTTTTAGAATGTAGTCCTCATGTCCTTACATAATTACAACTCACATCAACACTCTCCCTCAAGATGGGGTGAATATATCATACAGACCCATCTTGCTACAGAAAATAGAGAATGATTTCTCATGTAGACCTTTTGTAGGTATATCCGCTACTTGACTAGATGAACTTACATAAGGCATACATATTATCCCTCTATCCATTTTCTCTTTGATAAAGTGACGATCAATTTTCACATGTTTGGTTCTATCATGTTGCATTGGGTTATTTGCAATATCAATGGCGGCCTTGTTATCACAGTATAGCATCAGTGGTGATTCCTTGAACAACCCTAGTTCTGTCAGTAATATCTTTAACCATAATACCTCACATACACCATGTGCCATAGATCGAAACTCAGCCTCTGCTGTGGATCTAGCCACAACAGTTTGCTTCTTGCTGTGCCATGAAACTAAATTCCCACCAACGAAGGTACAGTACCCAGATGTTGATCGTCGATCATCCAGTGAGCCTGCCCAATCTGCATCAGTATAACACTCAACCTGGAGGTTTCCCTGATGACTGTACAGTAAACCCTTTCCAGGACACCCCTTCAAATAGCGTAGGATTCGAGTCACGGCATCCATATGATATGATCTTGGGTCATGCATGAATTGGCTCACTACACTAACAGCAAACGCAATATCTGGTCGAGTATGAGACAGGTAAATGAGCTTACCGACTAATCTTTGATAGCATTCACGGTCCACGGGTTTTCCTGAATCACTCATCAGGCAATGGTTTTGCTCGATTGGGGTTGCAGCTGGACGACACCCAAGCATACCTGCCTCTTGTAGTAGGTCTAGGACATATTTTCTTTGGGAAAGGAAAATACCTTTTGTTCCTCTAGATACTTCTATCCCAAGAAAATATCTCAAGTGTCCCAAATCCTTGACTTCAAATTCTCGCGCAAGATGATGTTTTAAGTGAACAATTTCCTCTTGGTCATCACCTGTGATAACAATGTCATCCACATATACAATGAGGACGACAACCTTGCTCATTCTGCGTTTGTAAAACATGGTGTGATCTGCATTGCTCTGAGTGTACCCAATTCTCAACATAACACGCCGAAACCTATCAAACCAGGCCCTCGGCGATTGTTTGAGCCCGTACAAGGAGCGACGTAAGCGAAGTACCTTTCTAGTAACATAGCCGGACTCGAACCCTGGTGGCATCTCCATATACACTTCTTCTTGAAGGTCACCATGAAGAAAGGCATTTTTTACATCCATCTGGTGAATGTTCCAGTTCAAGTTTGTTGCACATGATATGAGTGTTCTAACAGAATTCATTTTTGCTACAGGTGCAAATGTTTCCTCATGATCAATTCCATATGTTTGGGTATATCCCTTTGCCACAAGGCGAGCTTTATATCTATCCACTTTACCCTCCGGGGTATGCTTAATGTTGAAAACCCACTTGCAACCTACAGGTTGTTTACCTGGTGGTAGATCCACAAGCTCCCAGGTTTTGTTCTTTTCCAAAGCTCGCATCTCTTCAAGCATTGCTTCCCTCCACTTTGGATCCTCCTTGGCTATGTCGAAGTTAGTAGGTATGGATGTGGAATATAGAGATGTAATGAAGCTCTGAAAGGATGGGCTACAATGTTTGTAGGAGATGAAATTGGCTATGTTGTGTTTATAACCAACATCGTAGTCTTTTAGGTGTGGAGGAAGATTTGAGGTTCTAGTTGGTTTTCTCAAGGCAATGGGTAAATTACCTCGCGGAACAGATGTCGACAATTGGTTATCACTCTCACCCATGGTGCTAGTAGGAGCAATAGGACTAGGAGAGTGATCATCGGTGCCTGGGTCATCATGTGCTGAGTGATCAACATTCTATGAAGGTGATAATGAATCTCCTGTTGCATCTTGCATGTCTCCATGACCAGAATTGTTACTCTCCTCATGATTTATCTCATCCCCATGTCCAGGAATATTATTATCAAGAGCAGAAGCATCTGGAGTAGGGACAAGTATTGATCCAATAAGGGTGCCTCCACCACTGCTCTCCCCCTCTTGTCCTACTTCAGGTGGGGATAGAGCAATGCCAGTGTCATTGGCTGATCCAAGATAATAAGGTTCATGTTCACGAAAGGTCACATCCATACTCACAAAGAATCGACGTTCAGAGGGACACCAACACCTATAGCCCTTTTGAGAAGGAGAATAGCCCACAAAGACACATTTGATGCCACGAGGATCTAATTTCCCAACAGAATTTCGATAATCATGCACAAAAGAAACACAACCAAATACCTTTGGAGGTACCACAAAATCATTTGTGTTCAAAAGACACGCAGCTGGAGTCTTAAACTCAAGAGTGCGTAGAGGCATACGATTTATTAAATATGTTGCTGTTTTTATTGCCTCCCCCAAAGAAACTTAGGGACATTCATGGTGAACATGAGTGAACGAGCAACTTCAAGTAAATGCCTATTCTTATGTTCTGCAACACCATTCTGTTCTGGTGTATTGACGCATGTAGTTTGATGTTCAATGCCATGTGATGCAAGGAACTGTCCAAACTCCATGTTAACATATTCAGTACCGTTGTCAGAACGTAAGGTTTTTATAGTTGTTCCAAACTGGTTTTGAATGAGAGCACACAAATCTTTGAAAACAGGGAACACATCACTTTTATGCTTCAAAAGGTAAAGCCAAGTGTAACGACTAAATCCATCAATGAAAGTCACAAACCACCGATGTCCAGAAACAGAATAAACCTCACAGGGCCCCCAAACATCAGAATGTATTACTTCAAATGATTTATGACTTCGCAAACCCCTGCTAGGATAGGTACCCCTTGTATATTTTGCTAATTCACATGCGTCGCATACAAGGGATTCTATAGAACACAAGTTAAAGAGAGAGGGATAAATACGTGACATGGCAGCAAAAGAGAGGTGTCCCAATCTTCGGTGATGAAGTAACAATTCTTGAGTAGGAGACATGCAGGTTGCAAGAGCAATTTCATCTCCCCCTTCATCAAGATAGTAGAGTCCCTCATGCATGGTCCCAGTCCCGAGAACTCTCCCTGTCCCAAGCTTCTGAAAAGCACAACAGGTAGGATCAAACCAACATCTACACTTGAGAGCACTAGTGATGGAGCTAACTGATAATAGGCTGATAGGAAATTTAGGAACATGCAGAACTGGGGATAAGGACAATGTCTTGGTACACTGGACAGTTCCACGTCCTGTAATAGGTGCCATGGAACCATCAGCAACACGAACTTTGTCCTTACCAGAGGTAGGTGTGTAGGAAGTAAACAAGTTTGAGGCACCTGTCATGTGGTTAGTAGCTCCAGTATCAATTATCCATGATTTTGACTGGGCTTGGTGGGATTCCATACCTTGGGTGATGGCATTAAAGCTAGAATCAACTTTGGAGGAACCTTGGGACGAAGATGAGCCTTCAGAGAATTTGAGCTTGGATTTGAAATCCTCAAGAGCTTGCATATCTACCACAGGTAGTTCCCTTGCAGATGCATTGTAATTAGCTTGTCTTTTGTTTGAACCCCGAGCTCCCCCTAGCTGAGATCTCCCTTTATCCCACCAAGGTGGATAACCATGCAACTCAAAACACTCATCCTTGGTGTGTCCTTTTCTCTTGCAATGGTCACAAAGCAATTTGCTTTTATCCACCTTACCAAAGGAATTTGTAGCACGGCGAGGTTGTATGGATAATGCAGCACGAGCATCTGCACGCTCCTGACCATCCTCCTTCGGTTGTGCCAAACGAGTCTCCTCCTCAATCATGCTAGAAATAATATCATCAAGACTAGGCCACTCAGGCATTGCAAATATCAATTGACGACGGAGGTTTAGTTCCTGGTCTAGGCCATCAAGAAAGAGCTTGCTCACAAACGACTCAAACCACACATGATGAATTACCAAGTCATCCTTGTCAACAGGTTCAAAAGGGTGATGATAATGTAAGTTTCTATATAATTTTTTTACTTCACCTGGATACTCTGTTACAGATCTTGAGCGCTGCTTCAAATTAGTTAACTCATGCATGATATGGGTGGCTTGCATTTTATTTGTTTTCCCTGCAAATTGTTTCTTCAAAGATGACCAGACCTCACAAACAGTGTCCATGCCTTCCACTTGTTCTCTTATTTTTGGTTCCATACTTCCCAACAGGCATACTAGTACTTTATCATTGATTTGTTTCCTGCCCGCACCGCCTTTCTCCAAACTTTCTTCACTCCCAACAAGTAAATAATCATACTCATTGGCGCTCAAAATCAATTTGGCATGGCGTGCCCAACTGATGTAGTCACCAGGTCCTGATAGTCTGACTGGATTTGGCTCAAGTGTCTGCTTAACTGGCTCAGCAGCCTGCTGGTGCTTAAGCACTTTGCTAAATATTTCATACATCTTATCAACACTAGAATCCCCTGTCTTTTCTGTACTTGGATCTCCCATGGTTCAGTGAGCAAGAATATATTCCAACACTAGTACTTGGTTCTTCTTATCAAATACGTGCAGCACAAAGAGGAACCAACTAGTACAGCTCAACAATGTGCCAAAGAGTACGGCAATTACTTCAGATTGCAACACTAGCAAATAGTATTATTTAATCCGGCCAGCTGACCACCAAAGCAGCTCCAGGCAACACTGATTCTTCTTCTAAAGCAATTAAAAACACAGAAGCTCAAGGAGTCCGAGAGTCAAGTTGGGGACGAACTAGACCTGCTCACGGCGCCGGATGGCAGGAGAGAAAAAATTAGCTTGTAGCGCGGGAGGGAGTCTAGACGCCCAGGCTCTATTCAATTCAACTGGTAGCTGCAGGAGCCTCCCCGATTGTACTTGATTCAGGCAGAATCGAGGTCGCTTCCCGACACCTACAACAAAGCCAGCAGCAGAAGCACCTCCAACAATAGGAGCGACACAGCACCGCACCGCACCGACGACCAAAATCAATCGAAATCACAGGAGAACCACACAGGATTCGTCCCGCCCTGATACCATCTTGTCACTCATGGATTTGTGAACTAGGGTTCATGAAGGAGAGGAGACATTGGGGAAAAATCTGGGGTCTTCTACCGATCCCCTTCTCACCTCCCTTCATTTAGATTTTTGTTCTTTTACAATGTAGTCCTCATGTCCTTACATAATTACAACTCGCATCAACAACTTTCTTTCCGACATCCGCCTCATCCACATGCATTGTCGCTGCCTCATTCGTCCGAAGTTGCCTGCAACCGCTTGTCATCATTGACCGACGTACTCACCATGACTTGTGTACTAGTCATGTTTGCAGTAGGGCATGCCACATCAACGGTTGTTTCTACTGCTTCGGCGAAGTCCTTTCTCCTTTTCTTTTCTCTTTCTTTTTCATTTGACCTAGGCATAGTTTTGATTTTGTGATGAATATCTTTGTGTGTGTATTGGTTGTGTGCATCCTAGTCGTGTAGTGGCTGGCTGTGTGCTCGTTGTATTTTGTACATCTGCTTGTGTTTCAATATGAATTAATGAAAAATACTCTATCAAAACAAATACCGCTGTTCAAGGTTGAAAAAGCAAGGATCTCAGCCGAGCTTGCTCGTTCATTAAAAAAAACTTAACTTGCAAGTCGGCAATACCGCAGCAAAAGCTTTGGGTCGCGATGCCATATTGCATTCGGCCGGCGACGGCCAAGGCCAACCCGTTTCCCCCGGCCCCAGCAAAGGAACGAATGAAGCCGCACGGAAGAGCGATGATTGCAGCGCCGCAGTGCAACCCAACATAAATAAACCCCGGCACCGGCAGTGGTACCTGCTGCTTTCACTTGATTTAACTCCGGTACGGTACCATTCACATTCAGTGACAAGCATCAACTCTCGCAATGAGTAGACAGCGCAGCAGCGAATCGCGAGCGGCAGTAGCCAAATCACATCTTATCAGAGCCTTATCTCACCCAGTAGTAGCACCCACAGCCAACTCCCTACCACATGACGCCCACATGCCTGCGCCTGCGTGCGACGCATCTATCATCCGGCCACGCAGCCCCCTGCGCTCGGCGCCGTGCACGCGCACCCAATCCGCGTGGTACCGCCCCGACGCCCTACCACTCCTACTCCGCCGCGCCAGCCACGCGCAACCACCGCCACCACCAATCCACCATCATCTCCTCTCCCCAGCCATCGCCGTCGCGGCCCGGCACGTACGTACACCGGGTACATGTCGACGCATAGGTAGGTACGGTGACCCGCCTCCCACCGACCCCGATCGCTTCGCCGTGTGCGGCTTAGCTTACCAAGTTAAACACGGTGCACGCCGCATGCCCACAAGACGCTACACGACGGGCGGCGCGCACAACTGTAGTAGCCGCGAATGGACGGGCGAGGACCACGGCGCACGGCCATGGCATCGGCGTCGGCGTCGGCAACGGGCCAGAGGCAGTAAAAACGCGTCGACAGTACACATCGTAAGATTTGTGACCAAGGGACATGTGCATTAGCAAATTGATGATACGGCACGGCGAGCGCAGGCGTCCGTGCACCGGACCGGACCGGCCGGCCGGCCTGAGCGCGCGCAGGGGCATTTGATCTACGCCACGGCCTACGGACGTATGTACGTGCCGACAAGATCTACCATTAGGGGGCCGCGGAGTTGGAGGACGACGAGAGGCGGTCCCGGCTTGGAGGCTTGGAGGCTTGCTCCAAGTTTTCTCGGTGGGTTCGTTGGCGCTTCACGTGCTGCCGCTTTCCCTGCGCTGCGAGAGAGACGCCGCGGCTAACCGGTGGCACAAATCAAGGCCTCACCCACCTGATAATCACTCGGCCAGCGGAGGCCATGACACATGCCTTTCATGTTTCGTCTCATTACGATAATTCAGGGACAAGGAGACTCGAGATGATCAGTAAGTTTTTCCGGCGTCAAGCCGAAGATTTTTTTGGTAAGCTTATAAGCTAGCACAGGATGATCATTTGTTGACGTGGGATAGTGAATAGGCGATTCATTTGGAGGTTACGAAATAAATCAGCAGACTGTAGGCCCGTGTGTTACGCACGCTACGCTTTTGGTGTCGGCGAAAGAGAAGGTGGTGGATGGTGACCTGTTTTTGAGGCCATGCCGCTGAGCAATCTAGCTACAACCAAAAGTTCCGAATCTTAATTTCTTACTATTTCGGAATCTAGCCACTGTCAAGGACAGCATGACTGTGCAGAGACCGAAATCAGGCAACCGCTGGGCATAATTCCCTTGGAGAGAATCACTCCCTGCCGGCCCTTGTCAGTGCGTACAAGTAGAACAACCGCACATGCACCGGGAACATCACAAGCTGCACAGCAAATGCTCCTACCAATCATATCTGATATAACACTCAGATCAGACCAAGGTTACATCGACATGGCGATTTTGATGCATGAACATGCAGCATACGCCTTCCCCACTCTTTCAACACTTTGTACATGGTCAGTTTCAAGCAAAGCACAAGAAAATAAATTACGTACAATGAGTATATTCTTGAGACGATGGCCTCCACTGCGCTTACACTCTGACTATACACATTCCATGATATCTGAACCGTGTGCCTCCATTCTCCAATTTTCCGTCCAGCAGAGGTTCAGTCGTTCCTTGAGCCTTGCCTCGTGCTACGTCTGAATGGTGAACCTACCCACATTTAGTTAATTATTTTGCTATCTCCTCAAGCCTTCTGAGTATCTCCTTGGTGTTGGGCCGGAGCGACGGCGAAGGGCTGCAGCACGCCGTGGCCAGCTCGAAGAACGCGTTCAGCTTCTTCTCGTTCCCCGACTTCCTGCTCTGCCTGACGAGGTCGGAGCTGAAGGCGTCGGAGATCTTCCTCTCGAGCACCAGGTTCTTGAACGACGCCGGCAGGAAGATGTCGCGGGAGCTGGGCGCGCGGTCGTCGTCGCCGGCGGGCTCCTTCTGCGCGAGCATCTCCAGCAGCACCACGCCCAGGCTGTACACGTCGCTCTCCCTGGTGGCGTCCCTCATCTTGACCAGCTCCGGCGCCTTGTACCCCTGCGCCGCCGACGCCTCCAGCATCTCGTGGGCGCCGCCGGTGTTGAGCAGGAGGTAGAGGCCGTAGTCCGAGATCCTGCACTCGTAGCTGGCGTCGAGGAGGATGTTGCTCGTCTTGAGGTTGCCGTGGATGATCGGCTTCTCCATCCCCGTGTGCAGGTGGTCGAGCCCCTTGGCGATGCACACGGAGAGCTTGCAGATCAGGCTCCATCTCTGCGAGTCGGCGATCCCCTCTGTGAAAATGGCAGCACACAGGCAGACTATCATCAGCTACCATCACAACAAATGCCAATATTATGAATGCATGGTTTTGGCTTGAAAAGACTGCACATGTGTGCATGTGCCTTCAATTAAGGCACAACAATGACTATGTTCACTACTGTTTGACAGACGACTATACAGCACTAACCACTGTTTTAACTGAGCAACACACTGGAATGATTGTATGCCCCAACGATCACGATTGTGAAGGGTGATCTAATGACCTTATGTAACATTAATGGCCAGGACCATTGCTTCAGGACAGTGTCATGTGAGGTCTCAGGCTAACAACCAAAGCAGAGAAATGTTTCCTGCCTGGCCGCAGTAGGCAATAATAATAAGAACCAGCGAACATGAACTGGAAATAAGAAATGGACTCTGTACCATAACCAAACTGTGTAACACATTCCACATTGCCTCAAAAGTTGATACTGATTATCGAAAAAGAAAGTTGAAACTGATGGCCCAAATGATTTTTGTTTAGTGAAAGCTGCTGATCTGCCTTTTTGGAGTCTTCGAACTCGCTTCGCAACCACGCCATGCTTTTCCCTTTGTGACGAAATGTAATTGTATAATGTTTCATGTGTGATCTCGTCGCAACAAATAGAATAAGAAAAAGTTTCATTTGCGGTGTGGGCTCATGTGCACTTTTGACGTAGCAAAATTGTGCATTTGTACGAATCAGGATGAACATGTCGACCAAAGCAAGAGTGAGTGATGCGCATGCACTGACCTTGCAAGAATCGGTGGAGCGAGCCGGCGGCGTAGAAGGGGTGCACGAGCAGCTTCTCGCCCCTGGGCCCGACGTACACGGCGCGGAGCGGCACGAGGTTCGGGTGGCTGACGGCGCCGATCCGGCGCGCGGCGGCGGCGGCCTCGTCGGCGCCCACGGCGCACGCGGGGCGCACGAACCGGAGCAGCACGGCCGTCTCCCCGGAGCGCATGGCGGCGCGGTAGAGCGTGCTGTGCGACGACTTGGCCACCACCTCCCCGGGCGCCTCGAGGATGGCGGCCACCGACAGGCCCTCGCCGCCGGGGAACCTGACGAGCGCGTCGGCGCCGCCGTACCCGCCGCCGTGGCCGTGCGGGCCGCCGACCCCGAGGCGGTCGGCGATGGGGCCGAGGTAGGGCTGCAGCGCGCCGAGGCGGTCGGCGATGGGCGCGAAGTATGGCAGCAGGGTGGTCCGGGTGGCATTGCCGCGGCGGCGGAGGCAGTCCGGGACGCGGAAGGGCAGGCGGTCGAGGCGCAGGCCGCGGAGGCGCGGGCGGAGGTAGCGGTAGAGCAGGTAGGCGAGGAGCACGGCGAGGATGGGGAGCAGGATGGAGTTGGTCCGCCCCTTGTGCACCGGCTCGTCCGAGGCCCCGTCCGCCGCCGCCGGCTCCATGTACGTACGCCGGTTCTTGGAATGAACGGAAAGGCGAAAGCAGTGGTGGTGGGGCTCGTGGCTCGGCTCGCCCAGGATTCGAGGCAAAGCCCCTCGCTTTGGCGTGCGCTTTGCTCGGTTGGCTTGGGCTCGGGGTGGTGGAGCCGTGGAGGAAACTGCCGGGAGGAGGAGGAGGAGGGGGGTGGCTTGAGATTCCTATCGTGTGGAGGTTTTTATCATCATCGACCAACCAGTGAGCAGTGTGGGAGAGTGAGGGCTTCCAGTCCAGTGAGTCCAGCCTCCGTCGCCTTTGGCCTTTTTTCTGTTGGAGATTAGCGTTAAAGTGGGGGAGTTGGTAGGTAGAGGACCGACCCTAGCGGTGTGGTGTGCTGTGCATGGCCATTTCCTCCGTTGAGAATCGGTGAGCACAGTGGCAGCGGCAGTTGGGAGGGGTAGGAGTAGGAGTAGGAGGGTCGCCGGGACCCTGGCTGGCCTGGACTGGAAGGTGCCCTATTACTATCGCGGCAGGGTTGGCCTGGAACAGTGGAGCTGTGGTGCAAACGGGACATGCAGATGGACGGCGAGCGCCGAGGGACCGGCCCCGACGATCGTTCGGTGGCTGCTCTCTGGCCGGCTTGCGCCGGATGAAAGTGCTGCTGTCTGTGCTTGGCACAGTTGTATTCGGTGGCGGGTAATTTTCACTTCTGCCTTTTGAGCTCTGGTGATGGCAATTTTTAGCTGTATGGCTGCTTTGGATTCAAAGCTGAGCCCGAGCTCATCTGCTACAGCGTGCACAGTAAATTAAAAAGAAAGTCAAATCATATGATTTTGTTTGCGGTAAATATCATGTAATTTGCTAGGAGCTTGCAAAAGTTTGGTGCCGAGGTGACTTCAGGAGGAGCTCCGTAAAGACAAAACACAAAATCAGAACTCCAAAATGGCCGAAGCTGCTCGAGTTTTCCTAGCTCCGTTTTTGCCTTTTTTTATGGAGTCCCTCCCGAAGTCATCTTGGCATGAAAATTTGCAAGCTCATACGAAATTTCATCTTCTTTAGTGTAAAACTACATTTTTTTACTGAAAAGTTTACCTTTTGTTTCGAATTTAATGTTCCTAGGTGAACTCGGGCATAGAAACGTCGCTCGCCTTTGGAGTCTACCTACTGCTGCTTGAACGATGCTATGTCGGGCATCAATTTTCCTTTTCTCTCGCATGTCGACCATCCGAGTAAATACATCCGGACCGCGCTTTTGTCATTTAACGTGATCCTGCATCCAATGTCATTTTAACCCTAAATTACTGCATTGACCATTAGTATAGCCGACAATATGCCGACTCGACTAGAGTTGCTCTCAAACTTGGCGAGGCCACCAAAAATTCTCGTCGAGCGAGGACAAGCGGCGTCCAATTCAGAAACCTCCTGTCATCATATACAGATCTTAGCAAGAACCATGATTCATACGTCTACCAGCAAGCGATGGTCCAGAATTCCAGATAAATCTCCATCACGATTAATTTGGTTGTATGCGGGATGCGTCCCACAAATTTGGTGCTATGCGCATGCAAATTTGCTAGGAATGATTTACTCTCTTCATGTTCTCTACTATACTAGTACCAAGATGTTAAAGCATCTGCAATAGGACATGACAAATCCGGCCTTCTGTATGTCTGTGGACATGTTCAGACAGACCCACGGATAGTATCGAACAACCTCTCAAATGTCGTGCCTGTCAATCACAATCATGCATGGCTCTTAAATTAATGCAAATTCATGAACATCTATCTCACACGTAAATATTAAATGTTGATATCGAAAATACATAGTTTGAACATATAATTTATTTGAAGTGCACAATTCAAACATTAGCACTTTGTTTTCATTGTGTGTGCATCTGTTGATCGCAAAGATTCTCATAAGATTATATGCATCTTGTTGTTTCGGAATGTGAAATTGTTCTTCAGTGAAAGTGCAACTATTCTTAGGTGGTTTTGGTAATTCATAACAATATATAGCTCATTGAGCTAATGCTATTCCAAAATGATTATTTCATGAAAGTTCAATGATTGGCATGGCATGAATGTGAAAGTGGAACCCTCAAAATGCTAAGGACAAAGGATTGGCTCAAGCTCAAAAGCTCAAGACTCTTCATTTTATATTTTAGCGATCCAAGATCACATTGAGTCTTTAGGAAAAGCCAATACTATCAAGGAGGGATGAGGTGTTGCTTAATGAGCCTCTTGCTTCATGTGCTTAGTGATATGCTCCAAAACCCTCAACTACTTTCCCATATCCACATATGACCTAAACCCTAAGCCAAACTCGGTCCTACCGATTCTTCCTATCCGGCGCCACCGAGTTTCACTTGTCATTAGCCACTGCCAAACCCTAGCAATTCGGTTCTACCGATAATGATGTCGGTCTCACCGAGATGGGGTTGCAAACTCTCTGTTTCCCTTTCGTAACTTTTCGGTCTCACCGAAAGAGCGAATCGGTCCCACCGAGATTGCAATGTAAACTCAGTGTTTCCCCTTCGTAACTTTTCGGTCTCATCGAGTTCCACTCGGTCTCACCGAAAGAGCAAATCGGTCCCACCGAGTTTGCCTGACCAACTCTCTGGTTAGCTAATTACCAAATTTGGTCTCACCGAGTTTGTGTAATCGGTCTCACCGAGATTACGTTATGCCCAAACCCTAACCATATCGGTCCTACCGAGTTGCATGTCAGTCCCACCGAAAATCTCTAACGGTCACTAGGTTTACATTTTCGGTCCGACCGAGTTTATTGATTCGGTCCCACCGAGATTGGAAAACTGTGTAACGGTTGGATTTTGTGTGGAGGCTATATATACCCCTCCACCTCCTTCTCATTCGAAGAGAGAGCTATCAGAACACACACACCATTCCAACTCATATGTTCTGAGAGAGAACCACCTACTCATGTGTTGAGACCAAGACATTCCATTCCTACCATATGAATCTTGATCTCTAGCCTTCCCAAGTTGCTTTCCACTCAAATCTTCTTTCCACTAAATCCAAATCCTATGAGAGAGAGTTGAGTGTTGGGGAGACTATCATTTGAAGCACAAGAGCAAGGAGTTCATTACCTACACACCATTTGTTACTTCTTGGAGAGTGGTGTCTCCTAGATTGGCTAGGTGTCACTTGGGAGCCTCCGACAAGATTGTGGAGTTGAACCAAGGAGTTTGTAAGGGCAAGGAGATCGCCTACTTCGTGAAGATCTACCGCTAGTGAGGCAAGTCCTGTGTGGGCGATGGCCATGGTGGGATAGACAAGGTTGCTTCTTCGTGGACCCTTCGTGGGTGGAGCCCTGTGTGGACTCGCGCAACCGTTACCCTTGGGTGGAGCCCTGTGTGGACTCGCGCAACCGTTACCCTTCGTGGGTTGAAGTCTCCATCAACATGGATGTAGGATAGCACCACCTATCCGAACCATGGGAAAAACATCCGTGTCTCCAATTGTGTTTGAATTCTCCAAACCCTTCCCTTTACATTCTTGCAAGTTGCATGCTTTATTTTCCGCTGCCTATATACTCTTTGCATGCTTGCTTGAATTATGTGATGATTGCTTGACTTGTCCTAAATTAGCTAAAATCTGCCAAGAACTAAAATTGGGAAAAGGTTAAGTTTTTATTTTGTCAAGTAGTCTAATCACCCCCCTCTAGACATACTTTCGATCCTACAAGTGGTATCAGAGCTTTGGTCTCCATTTGCTTTGATCTCCATAGTTTTTTGTGGTCATAGCCTTGGTTTCACAACCTAGGAGAGTATGGCGTCTAGCGAGGGAAATTATCACCGTAGAGGTCCTTACTTTGATGGTACTAATTTTTCTAGTTGGAAGCATAAAATGAAAATGCATATTCTTGGACATAACCCCGCCGTTTGGGCTATTGTGTGTGTTGGTTTGCAAGGTGACTTCTTTGATGGGAGAGAACCGAACCGTGAAGCTACCGCGGATGAGTTGAAGATGTTGCAATACAATGCTCAAGCTTGTGATATTCTCTTCAACGGATTGTGCCCCGAAGAATTCAACAAAATCAGCCGTCTTAAGAATGCGAAGGAAATTTGGGACACTTTGATTGATATGCACGAAGGTACCGACTCCGTCAAGGAATCCAAGTTGGATGTGCTTCAAAGCCAACTTGACAAGTTCAAGATGAAGGGTGGTGAAGGTGTCGCTGAAATGTACTCTAGGCTTGCTCTCATCACAAATGAGATTGCTGGCTTAGGAAGTGAAGAGATGACCGACAAATTCATCATCAAGAAGATTATAAGAGCCTTGGATGGAAAATATGATACCGTGTGCACATTGATCCAAATGATGCCAAATTACAAAGATCTCAAGCCAACCGAGGTGATTGGAAGAATTGTTGCTCATGAGATGTCACTTAAGGATAAAGAGGAACTTCACAACAAATCAAGTGGTGCCTATAAAGCCTCATGTGAAGCCCCGACATCATCAAGTGAGAAACAAGACTTCAATGAAGAATTGAGCTTAATGGTGAAGAACTTCAACAAGTTCTACAAGAGTAGAAGCAAAGATAGAAGCTCCAAGTCAAGGTCCTACAATGACAAAAGATTTTCTAGTCGAGAGCGAAACTGCTACAATTGTGGAAGACCCGGACACTATTCCAATGAGTGTACGGCTCCCTACAAGAGAAGAGAAGATTCTCCAAAAAGAAGAAGCAAAGGATCACCACCAAGAGAGAGAAGGAGTAGAGATGATCGTTATGAACGAAGATACTCACGGAGAAGTAAGGATTAGGAAAGGAAGGAAAAATCATCAAGGAGCTACACAAGACGAAGACATCAAGCTCATGTTGGTGAATGGGTGTCCGGCTCCGACTCCGACAGCCACTCCGAGAGAAGTTATCACTCCGACTCCGAAGATACTAAAGATGAAGGTGTTGCCGGTCTAGCACTTGTGTCAACCAACTCCTACGACATATTTGACTCACCAAATGAAGGAATTGGAAGATGTTTCATGGCCAAAGGTCCTAAGGTAACACACCCCGAGTATGTTGATTTCAATAGTGATGAAGATGACTTGTTAGGTGATGATTTGCTTGGTGACAACTCTAGTGATGAATACTATGATGAAATGTCAATTAAACATGCTAATCAAGATAAAACGAATGACAATGATAAGGAGAAGATTGAGGCCCTAACTAAAGAACTAAACACTCTTAAGTTAGCTCATGAAACCATCTTCAAAGATCATCGAGAACTTTTAAGAGCTCATGAGAAATTACACTTTGAAAAGCTCAATCTTGAGCAAGAGCATGAATTCTTAAAAGCAATCAATGATGATCTCCACAAGAAAAGTTCTTCTTACATTGCCAAACGTTTACTCTTATCCACTTACATGCCTCAAGTCAAGTCTAACAAGAAAGATTCTTCCTCTAGTAGTAACAATGATCATGCTAAATCCAATATTGTTACTTCTAGTAGCTCTCTTGATTCCACTAATGATTCTCTTAGACAAGTTACACTTGAGCAAGAAAATAGTTTATTGAAGAGAATTATAGAGAAAGGAGTGTACAAAAGCCTTGCCGGGAGTAAGCAATTCGAGGAAATTGTGCGCAAGCAAGGAATGCACCGGAAGAATCAAGGTGTTGGTTTTGAGCGAAAGTTCAATGCCAATGGAGTTGAGTGAGAAGAAGATCAATACCCCAAGACAAAGTTTGTCCCTCAACAAGAGAAGTATACTTCTTTCAAGGGGACACAAGCTCAAGATGATCTTCCACCACAAGACTACAAGCAAAAAGGCAAGGACAAGCTTCAAGAGAAAATTGATGCATTTGAAGAAGCTCCAAAGACCTTAGTCAAGTGGATTCCCAAGACTACTTCAAGTTCCACTTCATCAAGTACGACTACAACTCCAAGGATTCCCATCAAGATGATGTGGATCCAAAAGAAGAAGAACTAGAGAGTTCTTGAGGGTGACTCCGCCAACATACTTCACTCTTATCATTTTGGCAAGAACAAGTGAAATCAACTTCCACATCTTGCACTAGTTCAAGGAGTCACAAACCCTCTTGTTGGTAAGACAAGGGACAAGGTAACCTAAAAGTTTTCATGGACATCATCTTTTGTGTGCATCACTCTATGTCTATGGATATCCTTATTTGTTCCTTGTGGGACTAACCCATGTAGGTGTTGTAAGTGCAATTCACTCAAATGGATAGCTCCAAGTGATCTACATCAACATTGAGCATCCACATCCTCAACATCTACATGAAGTCATCATCGACAAAACCCAAGGTTAGTTCATCCCTCTTAGGGGGGATATCACATCTAGGGGGAGCTTTACTCTAAGACTTGAGCTAAAGCAACTCTAAAGATGTGAACAAAACAATGCTTTATGTAAAAGTGGTAACCCCACTTGAGCTTAAACGATGAGTATGACCTATGATCAAGTGTTCTCACTTGACTCCTAAGTCAATATACTCATATATAGATGACCTTGTCATCGCAAATTGCTTGATAGATGCTAGAATTGGTTGTGCATGCCTTGCCACATATTTCATTTGCCATCTTATTATGTGAGCATGCTGGTTGCATATTTTACTCATTCGAGGACATCCACTTGTTGTTTTGATTGTTTGGTTTTATCTTCTTTTGCCAAGTGGATGGACAAGAATGCCTAAGAACCTCCTCTATCTATCTATGCTTTTCTCGTCTCAAACTCTATTCATGCTGCATCACAAAATTTGATCAAGTCAGATTCGAACCACTCTGTGTGAGGAGCGCTCGGAGTCCCCGATTCGTCATAGACTTAAACTTCCAAAACCTCTTTATGATTCTCGGTCTGACCGATACTCCACTTTCGGTCCTACCGAGATCATTAAGTTGATCTAGGTTTTCGATCTCGGTGCAACCAATTTGAACCTTTCGGTCACACCGAGTTTTAGTAACTGCTTGCAGTTATGCATCTCGGTGCCACCGAGTTGTTCCACTCGGTCACACCGACAGGGTCGGGCTATATATAGTCACGGGCAAAATTTTGGAAATTTCTCCGAACCCCTCGCCCGTGCGATAGCCTGCTCTGCCCTCGTGGTCTCCGGATCGTCTTCTCGCCACCAGCTGCCTCCAGTCGCTGGTCTCCGTCGCCGTCAACGGGAATTCTGCCCCGCCGTTGCCGCCGTAGCAAGTCTCCGCCGAACTAGGGTATGGACTTGATCATAGTGCTATTCCCCGTCCAATTCCTAGCACATTGTGTTCTTCATGATTCTTGCCACAATTGAAACACTCCTATTCGGTCAAAACGCCCGTAGAATAGCTTTGATTCGAAATTTTTAGGGTTAGGTTTCCGCCGAAACCATCTCGGACCCACCGAGTTGAAAAACTCGGTCCCACCGATTTGGCTTATGCCATTGCACAAGTGAGACTCGGTCTGACCGAGAATTACTTATCGGTGTGACCGATTTTGGAACTCTGTGAAACCCTAGCAGTCTCGGTGCCACCGAACTGTGACTCGGTCCTACCGAGTTCACTAGTTTAGGTTCCAAAACTGCTTCGGTATCACCGAGTTTGAAAATCGGTAGATCCGAGATGATTTCAGTGGGAAACTAAAACTAAGTTTTTTGGATCATTCTTTTGCAAAAATCTCTGCATTTTGTGATGCTCATCCTTTCTACCTCATCTATAATCTGTTCACAGGGTCAGCAGTCAGAGTTTGCAGCATGTCTGATCAAAGTGATAGCCAGAATGTGTCAGAACAGCAAGTGGTGATGAGTGAGGGCACTAGTCCCTCTAGTTCATCTGATGAAGGCAGCAGGAGCACTCCTAGCAACTTGCCAAAGGCTGCCACGAGACAAAGGAAGAAGAGGACTTCAGATTCCGAAGATGAGGACTATGTGGCAGAGGAAGAGGCCACTTCCAAGAGAGTTGAGCCAGCTCAAGGCACTAAGCCAGGTCTGAAAATCAAAAGGCCAGCAGGCAGGCAGCCAATGTCAAAGGCCAGAATATCAACTGAGAAGCCCATAGAGCCAGTTGTAGCTGAGGGCAAGAAAAGAAAGGAAAGGGTGAAGAAGACTGTGGCTAGAGTACTTGGCAAAGCTTCCATCATGGAAGAGGAAGAAGAAGAAGAGGTAGCTGCACCAGCGCCCAAGGCACCCAACCTAATGGGAGATGCCATAAAATCAGGGGGAGCTGCTTCCAAGGCCAAGCCAGCTCCAAAGCCAAAGCCAAAGAGGAATACAAGAAGCATTCCTGCAGTTGAGAAGAACAAGGCCCTAGTGCCTGAGACTGCTGCAGAAGAAGAGGAAGAGAATGTCCTGAGAAAGCTAAAGCCCAAGATCCTAGACCACAACGATGCTCATCCTGTGGCTGAGGATATGAAGCTCAGGAGAGATTCAGGGCTGAGGAAGTGGAGAGAAGCAGACCCGTATGCTTCAAGGAGAAGGACAACAGTTGACTACAGGTTTCACACCAAGGAGCAGCAGGATTTTTATGAGACAGTGCTGCTAGATAAGAAGCCCATTGTCTGTGATATGCGATGGGTTGATTGGCAATACATTAAGGACAATGAGGAGCACTATCCTGGAGTGCAAGACAGCTTCATAGCTTGTGGAGTAGCTGACTTTGTTGGGCAGAAGCTCACAAAGTGGAACGAGGAACTGATCATGCAATTCTACTCCACGGCACACTTTTATCCAGATGGGAGGATCACATGGATGTCTGAGGGTACAAGATACCAATCCACAGTTGCTGAGTGGGCACAGATCATTAATGCCCCAAGGAGCAAGATGATGACTTGGATATCTATGCCAAGAAGAAGATGGACCACAACTCGATGTCAAATATGTACAAGGAGATCCCAAATGAAGCACTTCATACCTTCAAGTTTGGCTCAGTACATTACCTTCTGTCAGGGCTCCCGACTATCAATTGGATCTTGAGGCACACCTTATTGCCCAAGTCAGGTGATCACAAGATGATCAGAGGCCATGCTATCAACTTGCTACATGTGTTTGATGTGCCTCAGAAGTTCAAAGTGATGAGCCTCATAGTGGAAACTATCAAGAGGACTGCAGCAGATCAGAAGAGGAGCTGCGGATATGCCCCTCAAATTCAGGAGCTCATCAACTCCAAGATGGGCACGGGCATATATCTATTGGACAAGGAACACCTGCCCATCCGTCCAGATTTCGAGGACAATCAAGTTGTCATGACTGAGAACGAGCCATCATCTGCCCAAGCATACGCAAAGAAGGAGAAGGCGAGGAAGGAGAAAGATGCTAAGATGCCTACTCAAGAGGAGGCATCTGAGTATTTCTTGAAGACTAAACAAGAGCAGCTTGGTTACTTGATTGCATCCACGCTGAGGATTGAGCAAAGTCTGGCCACCCTCACTCAGAATCAGCAGAGCCTAGAGAGAATCATGGAACAGAAGTTCTATGACTTGGATGTCAAGGTAACGGAAGTTCAGTCTGCAGTGGAGCAGCTCCAGGAGGACATGCAGGAGAGGAGAGGCAGGACTACCACTCATACCTTTTCCAGAGTGCCAAGAGGTCTGAGGTCATCTGCCGTGCCAGTTGCTGACACAAGAGCCACCACCTCAGCACCAGCCACAGCCTCAGTTCCATCAGCTCCAACTCCAGCGTCTACTTCAACATCTACTGAAGCCTTCATCCTTGGAGTGATCCGGACTCCACCACCACTAGAAGATCAAGCCTGAGCGTCGATTTAACACTATGCATTTTCTAGGAACTTTTTGGTAACTTGTTGCCAAAGGGGGAGAAGATGTATAGATCATAGGCTTCGAGAGAGAGAGTGTTGCTTTTCTCTCTTGCTTTATTTGGTGGTTTTTTGAACTTGTTTGCTTGAGATACTACGTCATTGTTTGTGAGACATTGATGATCATGTGTTTGATCATAAGCTACACTTAATGCTTGATGAATGCTATTATCTTATCCATCTTATGTGATCTTTCACTTTTCTTGGTGATGAGTGCATGTATTTCATTCTTATCATTTTAAGCGCTCCACCAAGATGTATGTGACATGGAAGAGTAACCCATGACTCTAACTCTTTGTGCATTTGCAGTCTAAAGCAAATTTTAAATATGCACAAATTTAGGGGGAGCTCTTACTTATCACATACTTCTCAAAGCAACGATATATTTCATGCTTATTATCATTTGTCGAAGCTTTGATCTATATGTTGTCATCAATTACCAAAAAGGGGGAGATTGAAAGTGCAACTATCCCTAGGTGGTTTTGGTAATTCATAACAAAATATAGCTCATTGAGCTAATGCTATTCCAAGATGATTATTTCAGGAAAGCTCAATGATTGGCATGGCATGAATGTGAAAGTGGAACCCTCAAAATGCTAAGGACAAAGGATTGGCTCAAGCTCAAAAGCTCAAGACTCTTCATTTTATATTTTAGTGATCCAAGATCACATTGAGTTTTTAGGAAAAGCCAATACTATCAAGGAGGGATGAGGTGTTGCTTAATGAGCCTCTTGCTTCATGTGCTTAGTGATATGCTCCAAAACTCTCAACTACTTTCCCATATCCACATATGACCTAAACCCTAAGCCAAACTCGGTCCTACCGATTCTTCCTATCCGGCGCCACCGAGTTTCACTTGTCATTAGCCACTGCCAAACCCTAGCAATTCGGTTCTACCGATAAGGATCTCGGTCTCACCGAGATGGGGTTGCAAACTCTCTGTTTCCCTTTCGTAACTTTTCGGTATCACCGAAAGAGCGAATCGGTCCCACCGAGATTGCAATGCAAACTCAGTGTTTCCCCTTTGTAACTTTTCGATCTCACCGAGTTCCACTCGGTCTCACCGAAAGAGCAAATCGGTCCCACCGAGTTTGCCTGACCAACTCTCTGGTTAGCTAATTACCAAATTCGGTCTCACTGAGTTTGTGTAATCGGTCTCACCGAGATTACGTTATGCCCAAACCCTAACCATATCGGTCCTACCGAGTTGCATGTCAGTCCCACCGAAAATCTCTGACGGTCACTAGGTTTACATTTTCGGTCCGACCGAGTTTATTGATTCGGTCCCACCGAGATTGGAAAACTGTGTAACGGTTGGATTTTGTGTGGAGGCTATATATACCCCTCCACCTCCTTCTCATTCGAAGAGAGAGCTATCAGAACACACACACCATTCCAACTCATATGTTCTGAGAGAGAACCACCTACTCATGTGTTGAGACCAAGACATTCCATTCCTACCATATGAATCTTGATCTCTAGCCTTCCCAAGTTGCTTTCCACTCAAATCTTCTTTCCACTAAATCCAAATCCTATGAGAGAGAGTTGAGTGTTGGGGAGACTATCATTTGAAGCACAAGAGCAAGGAGTTCATTACCTACACACCATTTGTTACTTCTTGGAGAGTGGTGTCTCCTAGATTGGCTAGGTGTCACTTGGGAGCCTCCAACAAGATTGTGGAGTTGAACCAAGGAGTTTGTAAGGGCAAGGAGATCGCCTACTTCGTGAAGATCTACCACTAGTGAGGCAAGTCCTGTGTGGGCGATGGCCATGGTGGGATAGACAAGGTTGCTTCTTCGTGGACCCTTTGTGGGTGGTTGCTTCTTCGTGGACCCTTCGTGGGTGGAGCCCTGTGTGGACTCGCACAACCGTTGCCCTTGGGTGGAGCCCTGTGTGGACTCGTGCAACCGTTACCCTTCGTGGGTTGAAGTCTCCATCAACGTGGATGTAGGATAGCACCACCTATCCGAACCACGGGAAAAACATCCGTGTCTCCAATTGTGTTTGAATTCTCCAAACCCTTCCCTTTACATTCTTGCAAGTTGCATGCTTTATTTTCCGCTGCCTATATACTCTTTGCATGCTTGCTTGAATTATGTGATGATTGCTTGACTTGTCCTAAATTAGCTAAAATCTGCCAAGAACTAAAATTGGGAAAAGGTTAAGTTTTTATTTTGTCAAGTAGTCTAATCACCCCCCTCTAGACATACTTTCGATCCTACATCCAGGCGTCGCAAAATCATTGGTTTGGGCTACCCCACCACCCTCGTACTCGACAATCATATTGTGCAAAACAATACAACATGTCATTACTTGCCATAAAGTCTTCGATTCACACATCATTGCAGCTCCACAAACAATTCTCCAACCAGCTTGGGGCACTCCGAATTTCCTCTCCACATCCTTCCCAACTGCATCTTGCATTGTTGCAAAGTGGCTTTGGTTTTTTACCTCGGGGTTTGGATATGGTCTTCACAAACGCCGCTCATCGAGAATAGATATCATCAGCAAGATATGACCCCATGTTATAGTTGCGACTATTGATAGTAGAGTTACCGGATGTAGCGTGGTGGCGTCCGGGCCAGCAACAACGTCTGCGGAGGTGAGAACGGATGGGCAAGCTGTTGAGCGGTGTTGGCGGCGTGACGACTCAGTATGGCGGCAGAGCTAGGGGAGGGATGACGCAGAGAAGAGAGGAGAGAGGAGAGGAATAAAACGAATCAGCTAGGACAGGGGGTGGTTTGGTGCAATTTGGGGCAGGGTCCACCTGTCTGGTCCGATGTGGCAGGCGCGCTCAGGCCTCCCCATATCCGCCCGAGATTTGGGTTGAATATGAGGGGTATCGGTCTGGCTGGGCTTTTAGGGTCGGTATGAGGAGCTTGTTTGAGTTTTTTCTTGACTGGTTAGTGACTGGGCCGTCCGCGACATAAAAGGAAGGTTTCAGGCACCCGCTGTAGATGCTTTTAGGGGAGGATTATTTGTTAGTTCATAATGTTGCGATCCTTTGATTCTCCTGCCACCTTCCTCCTCTCCACGGCATCGTTGCACGCTGGCCCCATTGCAGCCTGCCGCCACCGGCTGAAGCACCGTCTCCAACCACCATACCCGCAGTTGGCATTGCGACCGTGCCACCCTACCGGAGTCACCGATGCATCAGGTATCCCTCTAACATATGGTTCTTCTTTGGCACCGGTGACCCATCATCACCACACATGCACCGGTCAACTCTCGAACTCCTTTTTTTGAAAGATCTAGCAAATTGCTGGCATTCATATATTCAGAAGGAACTAGCGGGAAAATGCTTAACATGGAGGATGTGATCTAGAGATCAAAGGGAAAAGCAAAAAGAAAGAAAAGGCACAGAGGCACTACAATTGTATTGCACGACTTAGCCAATCCCTGCTGGCGGCTCTTCAAACGGCTGCTCCAGGCATTTGGCTCCTGCTTGGCGCCATATATAGTTCAATGCTTCGTCTTACAGCCGTCGAAAACATCTATCCCTTGTGCAATTTTGTCTCTGAAGGTGCACTGGTGTCGCTCCAACCAGATTTCCCATAGCACCAGGGTGACGATCGTTGTGATCCCATTTCGGTTCAATGTCGTTGTGCTACTGATGATCCTCTCAACAATGTCTATTGAGTGGTTGAGGGAGGACCAGATGGATGGGCTCATGGCCTGGCAGCCGTTCCACGTAGCCACCTTCTCCCAAACAGCCCTAGACAGTTCACACTACCAGAACAGGTGGATCGAGCTTTCTATGTGTCTGAAGCATAGTTGACAGAAGTATCGGTTCTCCCATCTTTGTCTTTGCAGCCTGTCGTTGCACCATAGTCATTTTAGATGCATCAACCATGAGAAGATCTTGAGACGTCCAGGAGCCCAGAGACTCCAGAAAATCACCTTGAAAGGGGTCTTCGGGGATCCTTGGAACTGGGCTTGATACGCCGATGATGCGCTGTAGTGCTCATTTGCCATGAGCTCCCATTTAATCTCATCCGGTTGGCCTAGTCTGATTCTCGCTCTGGCGATTCTGATCAACCTCTCCATGTTCAAGAACTCCTGGAGCAGGGGGTTTGTGTCTCCATGTGCCAGGTCCTTGATCCAAGTGTTGGCATGGAGTGCCGCCTATACAATTCTATTTGTCCTTTTAGAGTGTTTGAACAGGCGCATGAAGGAGAGCTTCAAGGGTTCAGCGTCCGCCCAACCACAGCCCAGATGGTGGCCCTGCTTCCGTCCCCTATGGTGATCGTCGTCATTGCGTTGTATGTGGCCTTGTCTCTGTCATCACATGGCACCTCCATCCCCACCCATGGTCGATCGGGATTCTTCCAAGAGTGCCACAACCATCGCAACCTAAGTGCCCTACTGAATTTCTCGAGGTTGAGGATGACAAGCCCACCGTATTCTATCGGCGAGCAAACTTTGTACCAATTATCTGAAGGAAATATGCCCTAGAGGCAATAATAAAGTTATTATTTATTTCCTTATATCATGATAAATGTTTATTATTCATGCTAGAATTGTATTAACCGGAAACATAATACATGTGTGAATACATAGACAAACATAGTGTCACTAGTATGCCTCTACTTAACTAGCTCGTTGATCAAAGATGGTTTTGTTTCCTAACCATAGACATGAGTTGTCATTTGATTAACGGGATCACATCATTAGGAGAATTATGTGATTGACATGGCCCATTCTGTTAGCTTAGCACATGATCATTTAGTCTATTGCTATTGCTTTCTTCATGACTTATACATGTTCCTATGACTATGAGATTATGCAACTCCCGTTTACCGGAGGAACACTTTGTGTGCTACCAAACATCACAACGTAACTGGGTGATTATAAAGGTGCTCTACAGGTGTCTCCAAAGGTACTTGTTGGGTTGGCGTATTTCGAGATTAGGATTTGTCACTCCGATTGTCGGAGAGGTATCTCTGGGCCCTCTCAGTAATGCACATCACTTAAGCCTTGCAAGCATTGCAACTAATGAGTTAGTTGCGGGATGATGTATTACGGAATGAGTAAAGAGACTTGCCGGTAACGAGATTGAACTAGGTATTGAGATACCGACGATCGAATCTCGGGCAAGTAACATACCGATGACAAAGGGAACAACATATGTTGTTATGCGGTCTGACTGATAAAGATCTTCGTAGAATATGTGGGAGCCAATATGAGCATCCAGGTTCCTCTATTGGTTATTGACCGGAGACGTGTCCCGGTCATGTCTACATAGTTCTCGAACCCGTAGGGTCCGCACACTTAACGTTGCGATGACAATTATATTATGAGTTTATATGTTTTGATGTACCGAAGGTTGTTCGGAGTCCCGGATGTGATCACGGACATGACGAGGAGTCTCGAAATGGTCGAGACATGAAGATTGATATATTGGAAGCCTATGTTTGGATATCGGAAGTGTTCCGGGTGAAATCGTGATTTTACCGGAGTACCGGGAGGTTACCGGAACCCCCCCAGAACTTAATGGGCCTTAGTGGGCCTTGGTGGAAGAGAGGAGAGGCGGCTAGGGCAGGTCCGCGCGCCCCTCCCCCCTAGTCCGAATAGGATAAGGAGAGGGGGCAGCGCCCCCCCTTTCCTTCTTCTCCTCCACCTCTTTCCCCTCTCTCTCCTAGTCCAACAAGGAAAAGGGGGGAGTCCTACTCCTGGTAGGAGTAGGACTCCTCCTGGCGTGCCCTCTCCCCTGGTCGGCCGCACCCCCCTTGCTCCTTTATATACGGGGGCAGGGGGCACCCTAGAGACACAACAATTGATCTATTTGATCTTTTAGCCGTGTGCGGTGCCCCCCTCCACCATAGTCCACCTCGATAATACTGTAGCAGTGCTTAGGCGAAGCCCTGCGTCAGTTGAACATCAACATTGTCACCACGCCGTCGTGCTGACGAAACTCTCCCTCAACACTCGGCTGGATCGGAGTTCGAGGGACGTCATTGGGCTGAACGTGTCCTGAACTCGGAGGTGCCGTATGTTCGGTACTTGATCGGTCGGATCGTGAAGATGTACGACTACATCAACTGCGTTGTGCTAACGCTTCCGCTTTCGGTCTACGAGGGTACGTGGACAACACTCTCCCCTCTCGTTGCTATGCATCACCATGTTCTTGCGTGTGCGTAGGATTTTTTTTGAAATTACTACGTTCCCCATTAGTGGCATTCGAGCCAGGTTTTATGTGTAGATGTCATATGCACGAGTAGAACACAAGTGAGTTGTGGGCGATATAAGTCATACTGCTTACCAGCATGTTATACTTTGGCGGTATTGTTGGATGAAGCGGCCCGGACCGGCATTACGCGTACGCTTACGTGAGACTGGTTCTACCGACGTGCTTTGCACACAAGTGGCTGGCAGGTGTCAGTTTCTCCAACTTTAGTTGAACAGAGTGTGGCTACGCCCGGTCCTTGCGAAGGTTAAAACAGCACCAACTTGACAAACTATCGTTGTGGTTTTGATGCGTAGGTAAGAACGGTTCTTGCTAAGCCCGTAGCAGCCACGTAAAACTTGCAACAACAAAGTAGAGAACGTCTAACTTGTTTTTGCAGGGCATGTTGTGATGTGATATGGTCAAGACATGATGCTAAATTTTATTGTATGAGATGATCATGTTTTGTAACCGAGTTATCGGCAACTGGCAGGAGCCATATGGTTGTCGCTTTATTGTATGCAATGCAATCGCCCTGTAATGCTTTACTTTATCACTAAGCGGTAGCGATAGTCGTAGAAGCATAAGATTGGCGAGACGACAACGATGCTACGATGGAGATCAAGGTGTCGCGCCGGTGACGATGGTGATCATGACGGTGCTTCGGAGATGGAGATCACAAGCACAAGATGATGATGGCCACATCATATCACTTATATTGATTGCATGTGATGTTTATCTTTTATGCATCTTATCTTGCTTTGATTGACGGTAGCATTATAAGATGATTGTCGGTGTCAAAACCGGCGGATCTCGGGTAGGGGGTCCCGAACTGTGCGTCTAGGCGGATGGTAACAGGAGACAAGGGACACGATGTTTTTACCCAGGTTTGGGCCCTCTCGATGGAGGTAAAACCCTACTCCTGCTTGATTAATATTGATGATATGGGTAGTACAAGAGTAGATCTACCACGAGATCAAGGAGGCTAAACCCTAGAAGCTAGCCTATGGTATGATTGTTGTATGATGAAGTTGTCCTACGGACTAGAACCCTCCAGTTTATATAGGCACCGGATAGGGTTAGGGTTACACAGAGTCGGTTACAATGGTAGGAGATCTTGAATATCCGCATCGCCAAGCTTGCCTTCCACGCCAAGGAAAGTCCCATCCGGACACGGGACGAAGTCTTCAATCTTGTATCTTCATAGTCCTGGAGTCCGGCTGAAGGTATAGTCCGGCTACCCGAACACCCCCTAATCCAGGACTCCCTCAGTAGCCCCTGAACCAGGCTTCAAGGACGACGAGTCCGGTGCACAGATTGTCTTCGGCATTGCAAGGCGGGTTCCTCCTCCAAGTTCTTCAAGAAGATTTTAAACACCAAGGATAGTGTCCGACTCTGCAAAATAAGTTTCCACATATTGCCATAGAGAGAATAATATCAACACAAATCTAATCTGCTGACGTATTCCGCAGCGTGACATCACACTACGGCCAAGTCCTTTACTCGAATCATTTTTACTTTTCCACCTCAGCACGTTTAGCGAGGCGGTTTCCTTGGCACGTCTTGTCAAAGCAGAGATCGTGTCCCCCCTTTTACGGGATTCTCATCAATACGGACGTGGGTAAGCCAACTGCGCCATTTATCACGGCGCTTGGGAGGCAAGTGAGTTTTACTAGGCTGGTGGGGACGCACAACCGCATCCGCCCATATAAGGGGATAAGGATCCACCTTTTTACCTACGCCTTCTTCCTCCTTTGCCTATCCATCTCCTGCGCACTCGAGCTCCAGCGCCCAAGCCCGCACTTCCTACCTCAACCTCCTCCAGCAATGTCCGGAGCGGGAGGCAAGTGGATGGTCTCCTCCGTCACGGAGGGCCATGTCAAAAAGCTAAGGAAGGCCAGATACTTGTCCAAGGACATCGCGCACCGGCTTCCCGAGGAAGGGCAGCTTCTCCCCACCCCAAGGCCCCATGAGAGGGTAGTATTCCTTCCCCACTTCCTCCGCGGACTGGGTTTCCCACTCCACCCATTTGTCCAGGGGCTCATGTTCTACTATGGCCTGGATTTCCACGATCTGGCCCTGAACTTCGTCCTCAACATCTCGGTGTTTATCGTCGTGTGCGAGGCTTTCCTCCGCATCCGCCCCCATTTCGGCCTCTGGCTCAAGACCTTCAACGTCAAGTCCAAGGTGTTGCGCGGCAGCCAGGCGGAGTGCGGAGGCGCCATGGCGGGCAAGATGGCCAACGTCCTATGGCTCGAGGGCTCCTTCGTGGAGACCCTAAAGGGGTGGCAATCGTGGTGGTTTTACATCACCGAGCCGCGCGATCCGAAATGGATCGCAGCCCCCGAGTTCCGATCCGGACCCCCACGTGGCTTATGTCCTGGAAAGAGACGGGCCTGTCGTGGGGCGACGAAAAAGAGGTGACCGGATTGCAGACATGCATCCAGTCCCTGGTGAGCAAGCCGATCAAGCTTGTCAATGTAGTCCAGGTCATGCTCGTCCGCCGGATCCTCCCGTGTCAACAACGGGACTTTACTCTGTGGGAGTTCGACCCGGCGCAGCACCAAACCCTTAACAGGCTCTTCGACATGACGTATGAAGATGTCTGGAAGGTGCTAACCAAAGGCGCCGAGGCTCCCACATCCGCTTCCGAGGACCGCGGATACAGCTCGCAGCGTCACGCTAGCGAGGTAAGTTATTTTCACCTTTTACAGGATGTTAAGTTTTTTCATAGTTTGACTCTATGCGGGATCTAAACTCCCTCACCTTTGACAGGCTTGGCGGGCGCAGTCCGGATCGATTAACTGTCCGGCTCCCTTGCCCGAAGACCCAGCCCCTACTCTCCTAGTGAAGCTGCTAGTTCCGGCGCCTTATGTGGTGCCGGAGAAGAAGGCCAAGAAGAAGAAGACCACGGGGACTCGAAAGAGTGCCCGTAATGTGGTGGTGTCGGACTCGTCATCCGACGAGTCCGAGACGCTCTCCTCTCGTGAGAACGAGGAGGAGGAAGAAGAAAACTCTCCCCTACAGCGGGGGGAGGAAAGAAAAGGAAGGCCGCCCCAACGGGGGAGGCCGAAGGGTCCAGGAAGAGGAAGACCCCTCCGCCGAACTACTCCCCCGACGCCGAAGAGGACGAAGAGGAGTCGCCGGATAGGGCCAAGCGTCCGGCGAAATCGTAAATATTCGGATATCAGAGTAACTCATGACGTTCCTTTGTTGCACAGCCTTCCCTAATGTCGAACATAATTACGCAGCCCGCCCCAGGCCGAACTCAACGAGTCGTCGAGCGGCTCCCTGGATTCATCGGACGTGAGCTCAGTTCTGCCCGCTGTCTCCCCCCGCACTGCGGACGATGCCGAAGTGGCGTCGCAACGAGCTCCGGGGCAGGAGGAGGTGGTCCTGGAGGAGCCGCAAGGCGACCTCCCGGACTCCAGGAGTAAAGGGGACAAGACCCCCCAGGGCTCCAAGTCCAGCTTTGAGCCGGACACCGCGTCGGAATCTTCAATAGTTCTGGACCGCGCTAGGCGAACTCCTTCCAAGAGGAGCAAGCCTTCTGAGCCGGCGGCCTCCGTCCAACCGGAGGTGCCGGACAATCTGCTGGAGGTGCTTGACGGCGCCTCCATTGACGAGGAGCACCGTACTATTATGAGTACGGTGATCCAGAAGGTTTAGTCCGCCAAGAGCGGACTGAGTGAAGCTTGCGCTAGCCTTCTAATAGGCTTCGAGGTAAGTAAAAAATATGTAAGAATATAACCGCATAGACAGTAGCCCCTGATGCTCTGTTTGGCGTTCAGAAAGAAAAATCGAATAGAGGATCTATTAAATTTCGCAGGAGTCTAACAACAAAGAGTCAATATGCGTATGCAGGCTTCGCTGCTAGCCACCGCCGCACTGACTGCGGAGGTGGGTGCCCTAAAACAGGGACTCGAGCGGACCGAGCAAGAGCTCGGCCTTGCCAAGCGGCAGCTCGAGGAGAAAGAAGGTAAGAAATACCTTACAGAAAAAAGTGCCTATAAAAAGACGTGATTGCAAAAAATAACAGGATTGTACTGCTTATTGTAGGGGCCACGACTGAGGTGGCGACCCTCAAGCAGGCGCCGTCCAAGGCCGAAAAGAAAGCGGCCGCGGAGCGCACCGAGCGAGAGAAACTTGGGGCCCAGGTCGGCGAGGTGCAGCAAGATCTTCAGGCTCTCTTGGAAAAACATGAGAGTTTGGAGCTTGAGTCAAAGACGCAAGCGTCCGAGCTCGCAGCGGCCCTTGAGACTGCCAAGTCTGCCAAGGCCGAAGCCCAAAAGGCCCTCCAAGAGTTGGAGGAGATGAAAAAGATAGTAGCGGGTAAGGCATTCTTTATGCAAAGCAGAAATATAAAAGTAACCTACTTGTTACTTACCCGAATCCGGAGCTCTCTAGGGGCATTCGCAGATCTTCCCCGCAGCGTATCCGCCGCCGCCGCATTCTACCGAGCTGAAGAGGGAAGCTCGACGGAGAAGGTGTTCTGGTCTCAGTATGCTGAGGCCGGACACCCTGTGCCCTTGAGCGACCAGCTGAAACAGTTGGTCGAGCTCCACAAGGCGGCCGAACAGGCCATGAAGGGCTTCATAGTTCGGCTGTGGCCCGGAGAGGCCCTGCCTGGGAGCTACTTCGGGCTGGTGCGGCGGCTGGTGGAGGCCTGTCCAAGGCTCGAGGTCATCAAGCGCTCCGTCTGCATCGAAGGTGCCTGTAGGGCCCTTGCCCATGCAAAGGTGCACTGGGGTAAGCTGGACGGTGAGAAGCTTGTGAGGGACGGGCCACCGCCGGGGAAGGAGCATCGCAAGCCCGAGAACTACTATAAGGATGTTCTTGCGGGTGCCCGCCTTGTGGCGGATGAATGTACCAAGGATGTAATTTTTGAATGAACTCGCTCGTGTTTATCCTGTGCGCTGAAAACTTGTTCATATGCGCTAAGCAATGCTTGTTGAATTTAAAATATTACTTTCTGTGCGGCCGTTTATCGAAAAATTGAGAGATGGCCAGTCGTCGGCTTCTGCCCCCATGCCACTAGTGCCGGGGTGTTCGGGATAAACCTGAGCGCTCTTTTTCCCATAGTTGGGTCCTTCGAGGGAGGCGCTCAGCACAACAAACCAAGCAATCGGACTATAATGCTTGAACACTCTCACTTAGCCATAGAACTCTATAATTTTAAATTTCGGCGAAGCCCCTAGTTTGGAAGACCGAGTTTGGGGCGCTATCCACGCCTTGGCCGGACAAAGCCGGCTCCTCGCTCGAAGCGACATAAGTCTTTAGGGACTCGAAAAACCTCTCGAATAGCGACCGGTCTCTCGCCTCATCATGACAGTCAGTTTTACCTTTCTCCACTGAGGTGCTTAACCCAGCTCAACTGGGGCACAATCGCAGTGGTTCTCCTAGTGCTACCTTAGCCGATATAGCGGAACGTAAGGCACCAAAACATAGGAGCCGGGCAAACCCAACTATTGACCCAAATCATGATTCGGAGCCGATGCATATAGTGCTATAAGTTCGGGGTGCCGCACTTATGAAAGTGTACGGGCTTCTCACACCATATTGAGGGGTACTGAAGCCCCTGGCGTGTTTTGCCGTACCATGGTGTACGGGTGCAACATGTCATTTAATAAACATATATATGAAAGGAGGATAATGCAAAAAATAGACAAAAAGCTATGAATTGTTTATAGAAAGGCTGCTATCAAAGCAGAACGATACAAGTAGTGCGATAAGCAAAAGATATTGGGCTATTTAACCTGTCCTGGCCAGGAGCAGGCCGCGGAATTGTATGCCAAAACAGGTACACTGCTCGTAACAGAGACCACCTGGGAGTTCCATAAGGTGGCATGGCTTGTCTGCTTCCATGGATCTTGCATCGTTTGTGCGGCAGTTGAATTGCCGAACAGGTCGTCCGAAGTATGGAGTCCTGAAAGTAAGAGAAAATTAAAAAAAGGATCGGCAGCCCCTAGTACGTTTTAAGCCGTATTTTGGGTTTGCCGTTATTGTGCCCCTTCTCTTGCGCCCATGGTATTTCTAGAGCATAGTTATGTACGCGAGGCGCTGATTTCTCTATGTCGCGAGGGCTGGGGTTGGGGCCGCATTGCTACGCCTTCTCAGAACGTGCCAGGCGGTCTTGTTGTAGGTTACTCCGGGCGCGCTTGGCAGTGTCTGGCTTTTTAACGGTCGGACTGGAGAATTGCCTAAGAAGTCTGCTTTGTACTTCCGCTGCGAGGGCCGCCGTGTGCTCCTCCGTACGGAGGGAGCGTTCGGTGTTTCCGTTGACCGTGATTACTCCTCGAGGGCCTGGCATCTTGAGCTTGAGATATGCGTAGTGCGGCACCGTATTGAACTTTACAAATGCGGTTCGCCCGAGCAGGGCGTGATAGCCACTGCGAAACGGGACTATATCGAAGATTAACTCTTCGCTTCGGAAATTGTCCGGAGACCCGAAGACCACTTCAAGTGTACTGAGCCTGTACAGTTGGCCTCTACACCTGGTATAACGCCTTTAAAAGTCGTTTTTGTGGGCTTAATCCTCGAGGGATCTATGCCCATTTTCTGCACTGTATCCTGGTAAAGCAGGTTCAGGCTACTTCCGCCGTCCATGAGGACTCTTGTGAGATGAAATCCGTCAATAATTGGGTCGAGAACCAATGCGGCGAAGCCGCCGTGACGGATGCTAGTGGGGTGGTCCCTTCGATCAAAAGTGATCGGGCAGGAGGACCATGGGTTGAACTTTGGGGCGACTGGCTCCATCGCGTATACGTCCTGTAGCGCACGCTTCCGCTCCCTCTTGTGAATGTGGGTTGCGTATATCATGTTCACCGTCCGCACTTGTGGGGGAAAACCCTTCTGTCCACTGTTGTTTGGCGGCCTGGGCTCCTCCTCGTCATAGCTATGCAGCCCCTTGTCTTTATTTTCAGCTCTTAGCTTGCCTGCCTGCTTGAACACCCAACAATCCCTGTTGGTGTGATTGGCTGGCCTTTCGGGGGTGCCATGTATCTGGCACAAGCGGTCGAGTATTCGGTCCAAACTGGACGGGCCTTGAGTATTCTTTTTGAATGGCTTTTTCCGCTGACCGGATTTATAGCCTCTGAATCCGGCATTAACTGCCGTGTCTTCGTTGCTGCCGCTGCTAACGCGGCGCTTTTGCTTATTCCGACGTGTCCTGCCACTTTTGTCCTTGGTATCCGAATTACCAGGGTTCTTTGCTAAGTTGTTACTGCGAGCTAGCCAGCTGTCTTCTCCCGCGCAAAAGCGGGTCATGAGTGTCGTGAGGGCTGCCATGGACTTCGGCTTTTCCTGTCCCAGGTGCCCGACAAGCCACTCGTCGCAGGTATTATGCTTGAAGGCTGCTAGGGCCTCTGCATCCGGACAGTCGACTATCTGGTTTTTCTTTGTTAGGAACCATGTCCAGAATTGCCTGGCCGATTCCTCTGGCTGCTGAATTATGTGGCTTAAGTCATCGACATCCGGTGGTCGCACATAAGTGCCCTGGAAGTTGTCGAGGAATGCGGCTTCCAGGTCCTCCCAAGAACCGATTGAGTCTGCTGGCAAGCTGTTAAGCCAATGCCGGACCGGTCCCTTAAGTTTGAGCGGGAGGTATTTGATGGCATGGAGATCATCGCCGCGGGCCATGTGGATATGGAGGAGATAATCCTCAATCCATACCGCAGGATCTGTTGTTCCATCATATGATTCGATGTTTACGGGTTTGAAACCCTCTGGGATTTTATGATCCATTACTTCGTCTGTGAAGCATAATGGGTGTGTGGCGCCTCTATACTGGGCTATATCACGACGCAGCTCGAAGGAGCTACGTCTGTTGTGTTCGGCCCGGCCGGATTTGTTGTATCCGGAATGAAGATCACCGTCACGTGCCGTGGGGCGCCTGCGCGATCCGTAGATCGATCTTGTTTGTCTTGCCTTGTCCTCCAGTACGTCTCGCAGGTCTGGCGCATTTTCCCGTGCCTTGGTTGAACGGCACCGGGGCATGGCTTGGGTGGAGGGCCGAGAGGCCTCTCTGTCGCGGCCGCGAGGTGGCCGGTCGGCCATGTCGTGCGCTGGTGATGTAGGTGCTTCCTCCTCTGATCGGGGTAGCGGCCTGCGCTTTGGGTAACTCTTGGAGGGGCGTTCGAGTTCATACTCTTCGGCTGCAAGGACTTCAGTCCATCTGTCTGCTAGCAAATCTTGATCAGCTCTAAGCTGTTGCTGCTTTTTCTTGAGGCTGCTTGCTGTGGCTAAAAGCCTGCGTTTGAAACGCTCTTGTTCAGCGGGGTCCGATGGTACGACGAATTCGTCATCGTCGAGGCTTGCCTCGTCCTCGGAGGGAGGCATATAGTTATCATCCTCAACCTCTCGGTCTGCCGCTCTCTCATGAGGGCTGGCTTCTCCATCTTCCTGTGCCGAATCTTGCTGTAGGGGGTGTTCTTCAGCGCTATTCGGGGTAGTATTGTCTCCCGTGCCGGAATCACCGTTTTTGCTTTGGCGGGATTTAGAGTGGCGTCGCTGACGCCGGCGCTTTGGCTGTTTCTTGGAGGTGTCATCCTCCGCTGTTCCATCGCCATCTCCATCTTTTGGAGTATCCACCATGTATATATCATATGTCGAGGTGGCCTTCCAGCGCCCTACAGGTGCTGGTTCCTGTTCGTCTCCTGCATCATCGTCCACACCGTCGATGTCTTCGGAGTCGAAGTCAAGCATGTCGGTTAAATCGTCGACAGTGGCTACAAAGTGGGTGGTGGGTGGGCTTCAAATTTCTTCGTCATCCGCATCCCATCCTTGCTGACCGTAGTCCGGCCATGCCTCTCCTGATAAAGAGAGAGACTTTAGTGAGTTCAGGATGTCGCCAAAGGGCGAGTGCTGAAAGATGTCCGCTGCGGTGAACTCCATTATCGGCGCCCAATCGGATTCGATTGGTAGGGGCGCGGGGGGTTCGGAGTCCGGAGAGGAATTCGGATTCTCGGAGTCACGGGTCACGCAGAACGCGGGGCTGACGTTCGGCTCGATTGCCTTTGAGATCGTAGCCCCTGAGGTGACGTCCAGCCGCTCATCCTCGTTTGGCGCAATAGGCTCCGGATTAAGGGTAGGAACCGGTGCGCGTGCGGCCTCCAGGGCACTGTTCGGGGGCAGAGCAAGATCATGCCTCTCAAAATAGTGCGGCGCGCTTGGCTGTGGCTCGAATCCGTCGAAGATCAAATCCCTGCGGATGTCTGCCGTGTAGTTTAAGCTTCCAAACCTGACCTGATGGCCAGGGGCGTAGCTTTCGATCTGCTCCAGGTGGCCAAGCGAATTGGCCCGTAGTGCGAAGCCGCCGAAGACGAAGATCTGTCCGGGGAGAAAAGTCTCACTCTGGACCGCATCGTCGTTGATGATCAAAGGAGCCATCGGGCCTAAAAGTGACAACACAGAGGAACTCTCAATGAAAGCACCAATGTCGGTGTCAAAACCGGCGGATCTCGGGTAGGGGGTCCCAAACTGTGCGTCTAGGCGGATGGTAACAGGAGACAAGGGACACGATGTTTTTACCCAGGTTCGGGCCCTCTCTATGGAGGTAAAACCCTACTCCTGCTTGATTAATATTGATGATATGGGTAGTACAAGAGTAGATCTACCACGAGATCAAGGAGGCTAAACCCTAGAAGCTAGCCTATGGTATGATTGTTGTATGATGAAGTTGTCCTACGGACTAGAACCCTCCGGTTTATATAGGCACCGGATAGGGTTAGGGTTACACAGAGTCGGTTACAATGGTAGGAGATCTTGAATATCCGCATCGCCAAGCTTGCCTTCCACGCCAAGGAAAGTCCCATCCGGACACGGGACGAAGTCTTCAATCTTGTATCTTCATAGTCCTGGAGTCCGGCTGAAGGTATAGTCCGGCTACCCAAACACCCCCTAATCCAGGACTCCCTCAATGATCTCTCACTAAATTTCAAGATAAAAGTGTTCTCCCTGAGGATGAACCGTTGCCAAAGTTTGTCGTGCCCAGACACCACGTGATGATCGGGTGTGATAAGCTCTACGTCCATTTATAACAGGTGCAAGCCAGTTTTGCACACGCAGAATACTCGGGTTAAACTTGACGAGCCTAGCATATGCATATATGGCTTCGGAACACTGACCGAAAGGTCGAGCGTGAATCATATAGTAGATATGATCAACATAGTGATGTTCACCATTGAAAACTACTCCATTTCACGTGATGATCGGTTATGGTTTAGTTGATTTGGATAACATGATCACTTAGAGGATTAGAGAGATGTCTTTCTAAGTGGGAGTTCTTATGTAATATAATTAATTGAACTTAAATTTATCATGAACTTAGTACCTGATAGTATCTTGCTTGTCTATGTTTGATTGTAGATAGATGGCCCGTGCTATTGTTCCGTTGAATTTTAATGCGTTCCTTGAGAAAGCAAAGTTGAAAGATGATGGTAGCAATTACACGGACCGGGTCAGTAACTTGAGGATTATCCTCATTGCTGCACAGAAGAATTACGTCCTGGAAGCACCGCTGGGTGCCAGGCCTGCTGCTGATGCAACTGACAATGTTAAGAACGTCTGGCAGAGCAAAGCTGATGACTACTCGATAGTTCAATGTGCCATGCTTTACGGCTTAGAACCGGGAGTTCAACGACGTTTTCGAACGTCATGGAGCATATGAGATGTTCCAGGAGTTGAAGTTAATATTTCAAGCAAATGCCCGGATTGAGAGATATGAAGTCTCCAATAAGTTCTATAGCTGCAAGATGGAGGAGAATAGTTCTGTCAGTGAGCATATACTCAAGATGTCTGGGTACTGCAATCACTTGATTCAACTGGGAGTTAATCTTCTGGATGATAGCGTCATTGACAGAATTCTCCAATCACTGCCACCAAGCTACAAGAGCTTCGTGATGAACTATAATATGCAAGGGATGGATAAGACAATTCCCGAGCTCTTTGCAATGCTAAAGGCAGCGGAGGTAGAAATCAAAAAGGAGCATCAAGTGTTGATGGTCAATAAGACCACTAGTTTCAAGAAAAAGGGCAAAGGGAAGAAGAAGGGGAACTTCAAAAAGAACAGCAAGCAAGTTGCTGTTCAGGAGAAGAAACCCAAGTCTGGACCTAAGCCTGAAACTGAGTGCTTCTACTGCAAGCAGACTGGTCACTGGAAGCGGAACTGCCCCAAGTATTTGGCGGATAAGAAGGATGGCAAGGTGAACAAAGGTATATGTGATATACATGTTATTGATGTGTACCTTACTAGAGATCGCAGTAGCACCTGGGTATTTGATACTAGTTCTGTTGCTAATATTTGCAACTCGAAATAGGGACTATGGATTAAGCGAACACTGGCTAAGGACGAGGTGACGATGCGCGTGGGAAATGGTTCCAAAGTCGATGTGATCGCGGTCGGCACGCTACCTCTACATCTACCTTCTGGATTAGTATTAGACCTAAATAATTGTTATTTGGTGCCAGCGTTGAGCATGAACATTATATCTGGATCTTGTTTGATGCGAGACGGTTATTCATTTAAATAAGAGAATAATGGTTGTTCTATTTATATGAGTAATATATTTTATGGTCATGCACCCTTGAAGAGTGGTCTATTTTTGATGAATCTCGGTAGTAGTGATACATATATTCATAAAGTTGAAGCCAAAAGATGCAGAGTTGATAATGATAGTGCAACTTATTTGTGGCACTGCCGTTTAGGTCATATCAGTGTAAAGCGCATGAAGAAACTCCATACTGATGGACTTTTGGAACCACTTGATTATGAATCACTTGGTACTTGCGAACCTTGCCTCATGGGCAAGATGACTAAAACGCCGTTCTCCGGAACTATGGAGAGAGCAACAGATTTGTTGGAAATCATACATACAGATGTATGTGGTCTGATGAATGTTGAGGCTCGTGGCGGATATTGTTATTTTCTCACCTTCACAGATGATTTAAGCAGATATGGGTATATCTACTTAATGAAGCATAAGTCTGAAACTTTTGAAAAGTTCAAAGAATTTCAAACTGAAGTTGAAAATCATCGTAACAAGAAAATAAAGTTTCTATGATCTGATCATGGAGGAGAATACTTGAGTTACGAGTTTGGTCTACATTTGAAACAATGCGGAATAGTTTCGCAACTCACGCCACCCAGAACACCACAGCGTAATGGTGTGTCCGAACGTCGTAATCGTACTTTACTAGATATGGTGCGATCTATGATGTCTCTTACTGATTTACCGCTATCATTTTGGGGTTATGCTTTAGAGACGGCCGCATTCACGTTAAATAGGGCACCATCGAAATCCGTTGAAACGACGCCTTATGAACTGTCGTTTGGCAAGAAACCAAAGTTGTCGTTTCTGAATGTTTGGGGCTGCGTTGCTTATGTGAAAAAGCTTCAACCTGATAAGCTCGAACCCAAATCAGAGAAATGTGCCTTCATAGGATAGTATACTTTCTATCACAGATCCGAAGGAAAAATATTCGTTGCTAAGAATGGATCCTTTCTAGAGAAGGAGTTTCTCTCGAAAGAAGTGAGTGGGAGGAAAGTAGAACTTGATGAGGTAACTGTACCTACTCCCTTATTGGAAAGTAGCTCATCACAGAAATCTGTTCCTGTGACGCCTACACCAATTAGTGAGGAAGTAAATGATGATGATCATGGAACTTCAGATCAAGTTGTTACTGAATCTCGTAGATCAACCAGAGCAAGATCCGCAACAGAGTGGTACGGTAATCCTGTTCTGGAAGTCATGCTACTAGATCATGATGAACCTACGAACTATGAAGAAGCGATGGTGAGCCCAGATTCCGCAAAATGGCTTGAGATCAAGAAATCTAAGATGGGATCCATGTATGAGAACAAAGTGTGGACTTTGGTTGACTTGCCCGATGATCGGCAAGCAATTGAGAATAAATGGATCTTCAAGAAGAAGACTGACGCTGACGGTAATGTTACTGTCTACAAAGCTCGACTTGTTGCAAAAGGTTTTTGACAAGTTTAAGGGATTGACTACGATGAGACCTTCTCACCCGTAGCGATGCTTAAGTCTATCCGAATCATGTTAGCAATTGCCGCCTTTTATGATTATGAAATTTGGCAAATGGATGTCAAAACTGCTTTCCTGAATGGATTTCTGGAAGAAGAGTTGTATATGATGCAACTGGAAGGTTTTGTCGATCCAAAGGGAGCTAACAAAGTGTGCAAGCTCCAGCGATCCATTTATGGACTGGTGCAATCCTCTCGGAGTTGGAATAAACGCTTTGATAGTGTGATCAAAACATTTGGTTTTGTACAGACTTTTGGAGAAGCCTGTATTTACAAGAAAGTGAGTGGGAGCTCTGTAGCATTTCTAATATTATATGTGGATGACATATTGCTGATTGGAAATGATATAGAATTTCTGGATAGCATAAATGGATACTTGAATAAGAGTTTTTCAATGAAAGACCTCGGTGAAGCTGCTTATATATTGGGCATTAAGATCTATAGAAATAGACCAAGACGCTTAATTGGACATTCACAAAGCACATACCTTGACAAAGTTTTGAAGAAGTTCAAAATGGATCAAGCAAAGAAAGGGTTCTTGCCTGTGTTACAAGGTGTGCAGTTGAGTAAGACTCAATGCCCGACCACTGCAGAAGATAGAGAGAAAATGAAAGATGTTCCCTATGCTTCAGCCATAGGCTCTATCATGTATGCAATGTTGTGTACCAGACCTGATGTGTGCCTTGCTATAAGTCTAGCAGGGAGGTACTAAAGTAATCCAGGAGTGGATCACTGGACAGCGGTCAAGAACATCCTGAAATACTTGAAAAGGACTAAGGATATGTTTCTCGTTTATGGAGGTGACAATGAGCTCATCGTAAATGGTTACGTTGATGCAAGCTTTGACACTGATCCGGACGATTCTAAATCGCAAACCGGATACATGTTTACATTGAACGGTGGAGCTGTCAGTTGGTGCAGTTCTAAACAAAGCGTCATGGCGGGATCTACGTGTGAAGCGGAATACATAGCCGCTTCAGAAGAAACAAATGAAGGAGTCTGGATGAAGGAGTTCATATCCGACCTAGGTGTCATACCTAGTGCATCGGGTCCAATGAAAATCTTTTGTGACAATACTGGTGCAATTGCCTTGGCGAAGGAATCTGGATTTCACAAGAGAACCAAGCACATCAAGAGACGCTTCAATTTCATCCGGGATCTAGTCCAGGTGGGAGACATAGAAATTTGCAAGATACATACGGATCTGAATGTTGCAGGCCCGTTGACTAAGCCTCTTCCATGAGCAAAACATGATCAGCACCAAGGCTCCATGGGTGTTAGAATCATTACTGTGTAATCTAGATTATTGACTCTAGTGCAAGTGCGAGACTAAAGGAAATATGCCCTAGAGGCAATAATAAAGTTATTATTTATTTCCTTATATCATGATAAATGTTTATTATTCATGCTAGAATTGTATTAACCGGAAACATAATACATGTGTGAATACATAGACAAACAGAGTGTCACTAGTATGCCTCTACTTGACTAGCTCGTTGATCAAAGATAGTTATGTTTCCTAACCATAGACATGAGTTGTCATTTGATTAACGGGATCACATCATTAGGAGAATGATGTGATTGACATGACCCATTCCGTTAGCTTAGCACACGATCATTTAGTATGTTGCTATTGCTTTCTTCATGACTTATACATGTTCCTATGTCTATGAGATTATGCAACTCCCGTTTACCGGAGGAACACTTTGTGTGCTACCGAACGTCACAACATAACTGGGTGATTATAAAGGTGCTCTACAGGTGTCTCCAAAGGTACTTGTTGGGTTGACGTATTTCGAGATTAGGATTTGTCACTCCGATTGTCGGAGAGGTATCTCTGGGCCCTCTCGGTAATGCACATCACTTAAGCCTTGCAAGCATTGCAACTAATGAGTTAGTTGTAGGATGATGTATTACAGAACAAGTAAAGAGACTTGCCGTAACGAGATTGAACTAGGTATATTGAGATACCGATGATCGAATCTCGGGCAAGTAACATACCGATGACAAAGAGAACAACATATGTTGTTATGCGGTCTGACCGATAAAGATCTTCGTAGAATATGTGGGAGCCAATATGAGCATCCAGGTTCCGCTATTGGTTATTGACCGAAGACGTGTCTCGATCATGTCTACATAGTTCTCGAACCCGTAGGGCCCGCACGCTTAACGTTACGATGACAATTATATTATGAGTTTATATGTTTTGATGTACCGAAGGTTTTTTAGAGTCCCGGATGTGATCACGGACATGACGAGGAGTCTCGAAATGGTCGAGACATGAAGATTGATATATTGGAAGCCTATGTTTGGATATCGGAAGTGTTCCGGGTGAAATCAGGATTTTACCGGAGTACCAGGAGGTTACCGGAACCCCCCGGGAACTTAATGGGCCTTAGTGGGCCTTGGTGGAAGAGAGGAGAGGCGGCTAGGGCAGGGCCGCGCGCCCCTCCCCCCTAGTCCGAATAGGACAAGGAGAGGGGTGCGGCGCCCCCCTTTCCTTCTTCTCCTCCACCTCTTTCCCCTCTCTCTCTCCTAGTCCAACAAGGAAAAGGGGGAGTCCTACTCCTGGTAGGAGTAGGACTCCTCCTGGCGCGCCCTCTCCCCTGGCCGGCTGCGTCCCCCTTGCTCCTTTATATACGGGGGCAGGGGGCACCCTAGAGACACAACAATTGATCTATTTGATCTTTTAGCCTTGTGCGGTGCCCCCCTCCACCATAGTCCACCTCGATAATACTATAGCGGTGCTTAGGGTAAGCCCTGCGTCAGTAGAACATCAACATCGTCACCACGCCGTCGTGCTGACTAAACTCTCCCTCAACACTCGGCTGGATCGGAGTTCGAGGGATGTCCTCGGGCTGAATGTGTGCTGAACTCGGAAGTGTCGTACGTTCGGTACTTGATCAGTTGGATCGTGAAGACGTACGACTACATCAACCACGTTGTGCTAACGCTTCCGCTTTCGGTCTACGAGGGTACGTGGACAACACTTTCCCCTCTCGTTGCTATGCATCACCATGTTCTTGCATGTGCGTAGGAATTTTTTTTGAAATTACTATGTTCCCCATCATTAATCTTGCACTCCCTCCTGACAGTTCCTCGTCTTGTGCCCATAGGAATCTTCGACGGGATTTATCCACTTCCTTGAGAAAAAAATTTCACACCTGATGTGCCGTAACTGCAAATGTTGGCAATGAGCTAAGGAAAACTCTGACTAGGACCCTCCGGGCCGCGATGGACATTAATTTTCCTTTCCACCCGGCAAGTCGAGCCCGAATCCTGTCAAGGATAAACTGTAGGTGGTCTAATCTGATTCCTTGATGGTGACCGGCAGTCCCAGGTATGTGAGGGGAAAGCTTGTTTGTTGCCCACCGAAGCTCTGTAGGACCTACTCCATATTAATTTCAAAGCACCGGATTGGCGTGGCCATTGACTTCTAGAGGTTTATTTTCAGTCTTGTGGCTTCCCCGGAACAGTGTACAATTTTCATGAGTGTTTCAATCTCTTCTTTGATCGGGTTTGCGAAGGTGACCGTATCATCCGCATATAGGCTCACCATGAAGGAAATATGCCCTAGAGGCAATAATAAAGTTGTTATTTATATTTCCTTATATCATGATAAATGTTTATTATTCATGCTAGGACTGTATTAACCGGAAACTTGATACAAGTGTGGATACATAGACAAAACACAGTGTCCCTAGTATGCCTCTACTAGACTAGCTCGTTAATCAAAGATGGTTAAGTTTCCTAACCATAGACATGTGTTGTCATTTAATGAACGAGATCACATCATTAGGAGAATGATGTGATGGACAACACCCATCCATTAGCTTAGCATGATGATCGTTAAAGTTTCATTGCTATTGCTTTCTTCATGTCTTATACATATTCCTTTGACTATGAGATTATGCAACTTCCGTATACCTGAGGAATACCTTGTGTGCTATCAAACGTCACAACATAACTAGGTGATTATAAAGATGCTCTATAGGTATCTCCGAAGGTGTCTATTGGGTTGGCATAGATTGAGATTAGGATTTGTCACTCCGAGTGTCGGAGAGGTATCTCTGGGCCCTCTCGGAAATGCACATCATGATAAGCCTTGCAAGCAATGTGACTAATGAGTTAGTTGTGGGATGATGCATTATGGAACGAGTAAAGAGACTTGTCGGTAACGAGATTAACCTAGGTATGAAGATACCGACGATCGAATCTCGGGCAAGTAACATACCGATGACAAAGGGAATGACGTATGTTTTCATTACGGTTTGACTGATAAAGATCTTCGTATAATATGTAGGAACCGATATGAGCATCCAGGTTCCATTGTTGGTTATTGACCGGAGAGGTGTCTCCGTCATGTCTAGATAGTTCTCGAACCCATAGGTCCGCACGCTTAACGTTTGATGACGATTTGTATTATGAGTTATGTGATTTGGTGACTGAATGTTGTTTGGAGTCCCGGATGAGATCACGGACATGATGAGGAGTCTCGAAATAGTCTAGAGGTAAAGATTGATATATTGGACGATAGTATTCGAACACCGGAAGTGTTTCGGAATGTATCAGGTACGTATCGGAGTACCGGGGGGTTACCGGAACCCCCTGCGGGAAGATATGGGCCATATGGGACATAGGAGGGAGGGAGGCCAGCCCACAAGGGGTGGCGCCCCCCCCCCCCAAAGGGAGGAGTACGAATTGGACTAGGGGAGGGGGCGGCACCCCCCTTTCCTTCTCCTTCCCCCCTTCTCCCTCTGATAAAAGGAAGGGGGCCGAATCCTACCAGGAGCCCAAGTGGGACTCCTCCCACTTGGGGTGCACCTAGGGCCGGCCTCCTCGCCTCTCCCTCCTTTATATACGGGGGTGGGGGCGCCTCTAACACACATCAATTGTTCCAAGCCATGTGCGGTGCCCCCCTCCATCGTTTACTTCTCCGGTCATATTGTCGTACTTCTTAGGAAAAGCCCTGCACGGATCACTTCACCGTCACCGTCACCACGCCGTCGTGCTGACGAAACTCTCCCTCGACACTTTTATGGATCAATAGTTCGAGGGACGTCATCGAGCTGAACATGTGCAGAACTCGGAGGTGCCGTACGTTTGGTTCTTGATCGGTTGAATTGAGAAGACGTTCGACTACATCAACCGCGTTAAACTAACGCTCCCACTTTCGGTCTACGAGGGTACATGGACACACTCTCCCCCTCTCGTTGCTATGCATCTCCTAGATATATCCTGTGTGATCGTAGGAATTTTTTTAAATTGCATGCTACGTTCCCCAACAGTGGCATCCGAGCCAGGTCTATGCGTAGATGATATCCACGAGTAGAACACAAAGAGTTGTGGGCGATGATAGTCATACTGCTTACCACCAACGTCTTATTTTGATTGGGCGGTATTGTTGGATGAAGCGGCCCAGACCAACCTTACATGACCACATTCATGAGACCGGTTCCACCGATAGATATGCAACTTGTTTTGCATAAAGGTGGCTGGCGCGTGTCTGTTTCTCCAACTTTAGTTGAATCGAATTTGACTATGACCGGTCCTTGTTGAAGGTTAAAACAACATCCTTGACGAAACATCGTTGTGATTTTGATGCGTAGGTAAGAACGGTTCTTACTAGAAGCCCGTACAGCCATGTAAAACTTGCAACAACAAAGTAGAGGACGTCTAACTTGCTTTTGTAGGGCATGTTGTGATGTGATATGGTCAAGACATGATGTGATATACGTTATTGTATGAGATGATCATGTCTTGTAGAAGTTATCGGCAACTGGTAGGAGCCTTATGGTTGTCTCTTTATTGTATGAAATGCAATGGCCATGTAATTGCTTTACTTTATCACTATGTGTTAGCGATAGTTGTAGAAGCAATAGTTGGCGAGACGACAACGACGCTACGATGGAGATCAAGGTGTCAAGCCAGTGACGATGGAGATCATGACGGTGCTTTGGAGATAGAGATCAAAGGCACAAGATGATGATGGCCATATCATGTCACATATTTTGATTGCATGTGATGTTTATCTTTTATGCATCTTATTTTTCTTAGTACGGCGGTAGCATTATAAGATGATCTCTCACTAAATTTCAAGGTATAAGTGTTCTCCCTGAGTATGCACTGTTGCGACAGTTCGTCGTGCCGAGACACCACGTGATGGTCGGGTGTGATAAGCTCTATGTTCACATACAACGGGTGCAAGACAGTTTTGCACGTGCAGAATACTCAGGTTAAACTTGGCGAGCCTAGCATGTACAGACATGGCCTCAGAACACTAGAGACCAAAAGGTTGAATGTGAATCATATAGTAGATATGACCAACATAGAGATGTTCACCATTGAAAACTACTCAATCTCACGTGATGATCTGACATGGTTTAGTTGATATGGATTACGTAATCATTTAGATGACTCGAGGGATGTCTATCTAAGTGGGAGTTCTTAAGGAATATGATTAACTGGACTTAATTTATCATGAACTTAGTCCTGATAGTTTTTGCATATCTATGTTGTAGATCAATGGCCCGTGCTACCGTTCCCTTGAATTTTAATGCGTTCCTAGAGAAAGCTAAGTTGAAAGATGATGGTAGCAACCACACAGACTGGGTACGTAACTTGAGGATTATCCTCATTGCTGCACAGAAGAACTATGTCCTTGATGCACCGCTAGGTGACAAGTCCCCTACCGCTAATGTAGACGCTTTGAACGTCTGGTAGACGCAGTTTGATGACTACTCTATAGTTTAGTGTTCCATGCTTTATGGCTTAGAATCGGGACTTCAAAGATGTTTTGAACGTCATGGACCATATGAGATGTTCCAGGAGCTGAAGTTAATATTTCAAGCAAATGCCCGAGTTGAGAGATATGAAGTCTCCAACAAGTTCTATAGCTGCAAGATGGAGGAGAATAATTCTGTCAGTGAACACATACTCAGAATGTCTGGGTACCATAACCACTTGACTCAGCTAGGAGTTAATATTCCAGATGATAGTGTTATTGACAAAGTTCTTCAATCACTACCACCAAGCTACAAAGGCTTCATGATGAACTATAATATGCAAGGGATGGATAAGACAATTCCCGAGCTCTTCGCTATGCTCAAAGCTGCGGAGGTAGAAATAAAGAAAGAGCATCAAGTGTTGATGGTTAACAAGACCACTAGTTTCAAGAAAAAGGGCAAGGGAAAGAAGGGGAACTTCATGAATAATGGAAAGCAAGTTGTCACTCCCGGGAATAAGCCCAAGTTTGGACCCAAGCCTGAAACTGAGTGCTTCTACTGCAAAGGGACTGGCATTGGAAGCAGAACTTCCCCAAGTATTTAGCGGATAAGAAGGATGGCAAAGTGAACAAAGGTATATTTGATATACATGTTATTGATGTGTACCTTACTAATGCTCATAGTAGCGCCTGGGTATTTGATACTGGTTCTGTTGCTCATATTTGCAACTCGAAACAGGGGCTACAGATTAAATAAAGATTGGCTAAGGACGAGGTGACGATGCGCGCCGGGAATGGTTCCAAGGTCGATGTGATCGCCGTCGGCACGCTACCTCTACATCTACCTTCGAGATTAGTTTTAGACCTGAATAATTGTTATTTGGTGTAGCATTAATGATGAACATTATATCTGGATCTTGTTTGATGCGAGACGATTATTCATTTAAATCAGAGAATAATGGTTGTTCTATTTATATGAGTAATATCTTTTATGGTCATGCACCCTTGAAGAGTGGTCTATTTTTGTTGAATATCGATCGTGGTGATACACATATTCATAATATTGATGCCAAAAGATGCAAAGTTGATAATGATAGTGCAACATATTTGTGGCATTGTTGTTGACGTCATATTGGTGTGAAGTGCATGAAGAAACTCCATGCAGATGGACTTTTGGAATCACTTGATTATGAATCATTTGATGCTTGCGAACCATGCCTCATGGGCAAGATGACTAAGACTCCGTTCTCCGGAACAATGGAGCGAGCCACTGACTTGTTGGAAATAATACACACCAACGTATGTGGTCCAAGGAGTGTTGAGGCTCGCGGCGGGTATCATTATTTTCTGACCTTCACAGATGATTTGAGCAGATATGGGTATATCTACTTAATGAAACACAAGTGTGAAACATTTGAAAAGTTCAAAGAATTTTAGAGTGAAGTGGAAAATCATCGTAACAAGAAAATAAAGTTTCTACGATCTGATCTCGGAGGCGAATATTTGAGTTACGAGTTTGGCCTTCATTTAAAACAATGTGGAATAGTTTCACAACTCACGCCACCTGGATCACCACAGCGTAATGGTGTGTCCAACGTTGTAACTGTACTTTATTAGATATGGTGCGATCTATGATGTCTCTTACTGATTTACCACTATCATTTTGGGGTTATGCATTAGAGACAGCTGCATTCACAGTAAATAGGGCACCATCTAAATCCGTTGAGATGACACCGTATGAACTGTGGTTTGGCAAGAAACCTAAGCTGTCGTTTCTTAAATTTTGGGGTTGCGATGCTTATGTGAAAAAGCTTCAGTCTGATAAGCTTGAACCCAAATCGGAGAAGTGCGTCTTCATAGGATATCCAAAAGAAACCGTTGGGTACACCTTCTATCACAAACCCGAAGGCAAGATCTTTGTTGATAAGAATGGATCCTTTCTAGAGAAGGAGTTTCTCTCGAAAGAAGTGAGTGGGAGGAAAGTAGAACTTGATGAGGTAATTGTACCTTCTCTCGAATTGGAAAGTAGCTCATCCCAAAAAACCGTTCTCGTGATGCCTACACCAACTGGTGAGGAAGTTAATGATGATGATCATGAAACTTCAAATTAAGTTACTAACGAACCTCGTAGGTCAACTAGAGTACGTTCCGCACCAGAGTGGTACGGTAATCCTGTTCTGGAAGTCATGTTACTAGACCATGAGGAACCTATGAACTATCAGGAAGGGATGATGAGCCCAGATTCCATGAAATGGCTTGAGGCTATGAAATCTGAGATGGGATCCATGTATGAGAACAAAGGGTGGACTTTGGTTGACTTGCCCGATGATCAGCATGACATAGAGAATAAATGTGTCTTCAATAAGAAGACTGACGCTGATGGTAATGTTACTGTCTACAAAGCTTGACTTGTTGCGAAAGGTTTTCGACAAGTTCAAGGAGTTGACTAGATGAGACTTTCTCACCCGTAACAATGCTTAAGTCTGTCCGAATCATGTTAGCAACTGCCGCATTTTATGATTATGAAATCTAGCAAATGGACGTCAAAACCGCATTCCTTAATGGATTTCTCAAAGAATATTTGTATATGATACAACCAGAAGGTTTTGTCGATCCTAATGGTGCCAACAAAGTGTGCAAGCTCCAGCGATCCATTTATGGACTGGTGCAAGCATCTCAGAGTTGGAATATACGCTTTGATAGTGTAATCAAAGCATATGGTTTTATACAGACTTTTGGAGAAGCTTATATTTACAAGAAAGTGAGTGGGAGCTCCGTAGTATTTCTAATATTATATGTGGATGACATATTGTTGATTGGAAATGATATAGAATTTCTGGATAGCATAAAAGGATACTTGAATAAGATATTTTCAATGAAAGACCTCGGTGAAGCTTCTTATATATTGGGCATCAAGATCTAGAGAGATAGATCAAGACGCTTAATTGGACTTTCACAAAGCACATACCTTGATAAAGTTTTGAAGAAGTTCAAAATGGATCTGTCAAAGAAAGGGTTCTTGCCTGTGTTACAAGGTGTGAAGTTGAGTCAGACTCAATGCCCGACCACTGCAGAAGATAGAGAGAAAATGAAAGTCATTCCCTATGCCTCAGCCATAGGTTCTATCATGTATGCAATGATGTGTACCAGACCTGATGTGTGCCTTGCTATAAGTCTAGCAGGGAGGTACCAAAGTAATCCAGGAGTGGATCACTAGACAACGGTCAAGAATATCCTAAAATACCTGAAAAGGACTAAGGATATGTTTCTCGTTTATGGAGGTGACAAAGAGCTCGTCGTAAATGGTTACATCGGTGCTAGCTTTAACACTGATCCGGATGATTCTAAGTGATACGTCTCCAACGTATCTATAATATTTGATTATTCCGTGCTATTATATTATCTGTTTTGGATGTTTAATGGGCTTTATTATGCACTTTTATATTATTTTTGGGACTAACCTATTAACCAAAGGCCCAGTGCAAATTTTTGTTTTTTGCCTATTTCAGTGTTCCGCCGAAAAGGAATATCAAACAGAACGAAACCTTCGCGATGATCGTTTTCGGAACAAGCGCAATCCAGGAGACTTGGAGTGGAGGTCAAGGAAGCAACGAGGCGGCCACGAGGTAGGGCGGCGCGCCCAGGGGGCAGGTGCGCCCCCACCCTCGTGGGTCCCTCGTAGCTCCACCGACCTATTTATTTTTCCTATATATGCTCTTATACCCTAAAAACATCCAGGGGAGCCACGAAACCACTTTTCCACCGCCGCAAACTTCTGTACCCATGAGATCCCATCTAGGGACCTTTTTCGGCGATCTGCGGAGGGGGATTCGATCACGGAGGGCTTCTACATCAACACCATAGCCTCTTCGATGATGTGTGAGTAGTTTACCACAGACCTTCGGGTCCATAGTTATTAGCTAGATGGCTTCTTCTCTCTCTTTGGATCTCAATGCAAAGTTCTCCTTGATGTTCTTGGAGATCTATTCGATGTAATACTTTTTGCGGTGTGTTTGTCGAGAGCCGATGAATTGTGGGTTTATGATCAATATTATCTATGAACAATATTTGATTCTTCTCTGAATTCTTATATGCATGATTTGATATCTTTGCAAGTCTCTTCGAATTATCAGTTTGGTTTGGCCTACTAGATTGATCTTTCTTGCAATGGGAGAAGTGCTTAGCTTTGGGTTCAATCTTGCGGTGCTCGATCCCAGTGACAGAAAGGGAACCAACACGTATTGTATTGTTGCCATCGAGGATAAAAAGATGGGGTTTATATCTTGCTTGAGTTTATCCCTCGACATCATGTCATCTTGCCTAATGCGCTACTCTGTTCTTATGAACTTAATACTCTAGATGCATGCTGGATAGCGGTCGATGTGTGGAGTAATAGTAGTAGATGCAGAATCGTTTCGGTCTACTTTACACGGACGTGATGCCTATGTTCATGATCATGCCTAGATATTCTCATAACTATGCACTTTTATGTCAATTGCCCGACAGTAATTTGTTCACCCACCGTAATATATGCTATCTTGAGAGAAGCCACTAGTGAAACCTATGGCCCCCGGGTCTACTTTACATCATATAAGTTTCCGATCTACAATTCTAGTTTACTATTTATATTAGTTTGCAATCTTTACTTTTCAATCTATACAACAAAAATACCAAAAATATTTATCTCATTATCTTTATCAGATCTCACTTTTGTAAGTGACCGTGAAGGGATTGGCAACCCTTTTATCGTGTTGCTGGCGAGGTTCTTGTTTGTTTGTGCAGGTACTAGGCGACTTGTGTGTAGTCTCCTAATGGATTTATACCTTGGTTCTCAAAAACTGAGAGAAATACTTATGCCACTTTGCTGCATCACCCTTTCCTCTTCAAGGGAAAACCAACACTTGCTCAAGAGGTAGCACTAAGTCAAAAACCGGATACGTATTTATATTGAATGGTGGAGATGTTAGTTGGTGCAATCCCAAGCAAAGCGTCGCAGCGGGATCTACGTGTGAAGCGGAGTACATAGCTGCTTCAGAAGTAGCGAATGAATGAGTCTGGATGAAGGAGCTCATATCCGATCTTCGTGTAATACCTAGTGCATCGGGTCCAATGAAAATCTTTTGTGACAATACTGGAGCAATTGCCTTGGTTAAGGAACCCAGATTTCACAAGAGAACCAAACACATCAAGAGACACTTCAACTCCATTCGTGATCAAGTCAAGGAGGGAGACATAGAGATATGAAAAGTACATACGGATCTAAATGTGGTAGACACGTTGACTAAGCCTCTTCCACGAGCAAAACATGATCAACACCAAGACTCCATGGGTGTTAGAATCATTACAATGTAATCTAGATTATTAACTCTAGTGCAAGTGGGAGGCTGAAGGAAATATACCCTAGAGGCAATAATAAAGTTGTTATTTATATTTCCTTATATCATGATAAATGTTTATTATTCATGCTAGAGTTGTATTAACCGGAAACTTGATACATGTGTGGATACATAGAACAAACACAGTGTCCCTAGTATGCCTCTACTAGAATAGCTCGTTAATCAAAGATGGTTAAGTTTCCTAACCATAGACATGTGTTGTCATATGATGAACAGGATCACATCATTAGGAGAATGATGTGATGGACAAGACCCATCCGTTAGCTTAGCATAATGATCGTTGAAGTTTTATTGCTTTTCCTTTCTTCATGACTTATACATATTCCTTTGACTATGAGATTATGCAACTCCCGGATACCGGAGGAATACCTTGTGCACTATCAAAGTAACAATGTAACTGGGTGATTATAAAGATGCTCTATAGGTATCTCTGAAGGTGTCTGTTGGGTTGGCATAGATCGAGATTAGGATTTGTCACTCCGAGTGTCGGAGAGGTATCTCTGGGCCCTCTCGGTAATGCACATCACTATAAGCCTTGCAAGCAATGTGACTAATGAGTTAGTTGTGGGATGATGCATTACGGAACGAGTAAAGAGACTTGCCGGTAACGAGATTGAACTAGGGATGAAGATACCAACGGTCGAATCTCGGGCAAGTAACATACCGATGACAAAGGGAATGACGTATGTTATCATTACGGTTTGACCGATAAAGATCTTCGTATAATATGTAGGAACCAATATGAGCATCCTGGTTCCGCTGTTGGTTATTGACCGGAGAGGTGTCTCGGTCATGTCTACACAGTTCTCGAACCCATAGGGTCCGCACGCTTAACATTCGATGATGATTTGTATTATGAGTTATGTGATTTGGTGACCGAATGTTGTTCGGAGTCCCGGATGAGATCACGGACATGACGAGGAGTCTCGAAATAGTCGACAGGTAAAGGTTGATATATTGGACGACAGTATTCGGACACCGGAAGTGTTCGGAATGTGTCGGGTACGTATCGGAGTACCGGGGGGTTATCGGAACCCCTCGGGGGGAAGATATGGGCCATATGGGCCATAGAAGGGAGGCAGGCCAGCCCACAAGGGGTGCCCCCCAAGGGAGGATTCCGAATTGGACTAGGGGAGGGGGTGGCGCCCCCCTTTCCTTCTCCTCCCCCTTTCTCCCTTCGATAAAAGGAAGGGGGGGCGATTCGTATTGTGACACTTATAGGAATAGCCCAACAGATTGATTGGAAAGAATAACTTTGAGGTGGTTTCGTACCCTACCATAATCTCTTCATTCGTTCTCCGCTATTAGTGACTTTGGAGTGACTCTTTGTTGCATGTTGAGGGATGGTTATGTGATCCAATTATGTTATCATTGTTGAGGGAACTTACACTAGTGAAAGTATGAATCCTAGGCCTTATTTCCACGCATTGCAATACCGTTTACGCTCACTTTTATCATTAGTTACCTTGCTGTTTTTATAATTTCAGATTACAAATACCTTTATCTACTATCCATATACCACTTGTATCACCATCTCTTCGCCTAACTAGTGCACCTATACAATTTACCATTGTATTGTGTGTGTTGGGGACACAAGAGACTCTTTGTTATTTGGTTGTAGGGTTGCTTGAGAGAGACCATCTTCATCCTACGCCTCCTACGGATTGATAAACCTTAGGTCATCCACTTGAGGGAAATTTGCTACTGTCCTACAAACCTCTGCACTTGGAGGCCCAACAACGTCTACAAGAAGAAGGTTGTGTAGTAGACATCAAGCTCTTTTCTGGTGCCGTTGCCGGGGAGGTGAGTGCTTGAAGGTATATCTTTAGATCTTGCAATCGAGTCTTTTAGTTTCTTGTTTTATCACTAGTTTAGTTTATAAAGGAAAATTACAAAAAATGGAATTAAGTTTGCCTCATACGCTTTATCTTTTTAATATCTATCATGAGAATAAGGATTCCGATAATTGTGCTCAAGTGCTAGAAGAAGAATGCATTAGAATATTTGGCACTAAATATTTGAATGATGAGCATGATTGCAATGTTGTTAGTATAAATTCCTTGAATATCCATGATGCTAATGATATGCAAAGCCACAAGCTTGGGGAAGCTATGTTTGATGAAGGTGATATTTTTTGTCCCCCAAGTTTTGATGAGCAAAATTATTATGATGAAAGCATGCCTCCTATCTATGATGATTATTGTGATGACACGTATGCTTTAAAGAATAACTATAACAATGAAATTTGTCATCTTGATCTTAATTTTCAATCACATGATAGTTATTTTGTTGAGTTTGCTCCCACTACTATTCATTAGAAGAAATTTGCTTATGTGGAGAGTAATAAAAATTCTATGCTTGTAGATCATGAAAAGAATGTTTTAGGTGCTGGTTATATTGTTTAATTCATTCATGATGCTACTGAAAATTATTATGAGGGAGGAACATATGCTTGTAGGAGTTGCAATAATATCAAGTTTCCTCTTTATGTGCTTAAAGTTTTGAAGTTATGCTTGTTTTACCTTCCTATGCAAGTTGATTCTTGTTCCCACAAGTTGTTTGCTCACAAAATCCCAATGCATAGGAAGTGGGTTAGACTTAAATGTGTTAGTCATATTCTTCATGATGCTCTCTTTATGTTTCAATTCTTATCTTTTATGTGAGCATCATTGAAATCATCATGCCTAGCTAGGGGCTTTAAACGATAGCGCTTGTTGGGAGGCAACCCAATTTTATTTTTGTCCCTTGCTTCTTGCTCCTGTTTAGTAATAAATAATTCATCTAGCCTATGTTTAGATATGATTTTATGCTTTTAATTAGTGTTTGTGCCAAGTAGAACCTTTGGGAAGACTTGGGGGAAGTCTTTGTGATCATGCTGTAAAAAACAGAAACTTTAGCGCTAACGAGAATTGCTTCCATTTTTATTTGGAGAGTGATATTTAGTTAATTATTTTTGAATATGATTAATAGATAAATTCCTCAGGTCCAGCAATTTATTTGAGAATTTTATGAGTTCCATAAGTATACGTTTGATCCAGATTACTACAGACTGTTCTGTTTTTGACAGATTCTGTTTTTCATGTGTTGTTTACTTATTTTGATGAATCTATGGCTAGTAAAATAGTTTATAAACCATAGAGAAGTTGTAATACAGTAGGTTTAACACCAATATAAATAAAGAATGAGTTAATTACAGTACCTTGAAGTGGTGATTTATTTTCTTATACTAACGGAGCTTAGTAGTTTTCAGTTAAGTTTTGTGTTGTGAAGTTTTCAAGTTTTGGGTAAGGATTTGATGGACTATGGAATAAGGAGTGGCAAGAGCCTAAGCTTGGGGATGCCCAAGGCACCCCAAGGTAATATTCAAGGATAGCCAAGAGCCTAAGCTTGGGGAATACCCGGAAGGCATCCCCTCTTTTGTCTTCGTTCATCGGTAACTTTACTTGGAGCTATATTTTTATTCGCCACATGATATGTGTTTTTCTTGGAGCGTCAATTTATTTTGTTAGGATTTGCATGCTGTTATTTAGAAAAATGTTTTGAATCTTTTATTTCAATAAAAGTGGCATTGATAACCTTTACTATGCCTATGTTACAAGTATACATGTTGCTGTTTGAAAACAGAAAGTTTACCGCTGTTGCAATAATTCCCTAGAAAAGTCAGAATGTGATAAAATGTTGAAAACTTTTGCATATTAAGATATGATAAATTTAATACAATGGGAATTTTCTTTCATAATTTTTGGAGCTAGGGAAGTATGGATGTTGCAGAATTCTTTACAGACTATCCTGTTTAGGCAGATTGCTGTTATGTTTGCATTGTTTGCATATGTTTGCTTCTTTAATGATTCTATTTGAGGATAGGACTATTAAATATGCAGAGGCATTTAGTATGCAATTTTGAATAATAATTTTAGTGATTTTCTACAGTAGAGTATGATAAGGTTTTTGCAATGGTTTATACTAACTTATCTCACGAGTCCTTGTTGAGTTTTGTGTGGATGAAGCTTTTGAGATTTAGGGAGACCGTGATATGAGAGGAATTAAGGAGACACAAAATCTCAAGCTTGGGGATGCCCAAGGCACCCCAAGATAATATTTCAAGAAGTCGCAAGCGTCTAAGCTTGGGGATGCCCCGATTGGCATCCCACCTTTCTTCTTCAACAACTATCAGTTAGTATCGGTTGATCCTAAGTTTTTGCTTCTTCACATGATGTTTGCCATTCTTAGGATGTCATTTTATTTAGTTTTGCTTGCTGCTTGAATAAAATTTCAAGATCTGAAATTCTTAAATGTTAGAGAGTCTTCACATAGTTGCATAATTATTGAACTACTCATTGATCTTCACTTATATCTTTCGGAGTAGTTTGTCATTTGCTCTAGTGCTTCACTTATATCTTTTTAGAGCACGGTGGTGGTTTTATTTTTTAGAAATAGATGAACTCTCATGCTTCACTTAGATTATTTTGAGAGTCTTAAATAGCATGTTAATTTGCTTAAAATCCTAATATGCTAGGTATTCAAGTTTAGTAAAATTTTCTTATGAGTGTTTTGAATACTAAGAGAAGTTTGACGCTTGATGATTGTTTTGAGATATGGAGGTAATAATATGAAAGTCATGCTAGTTGAGTAGTTGTGAAATTGAGAAATGCTTGTGTTGAAGTTTGCAAGTCCCATAGCATGCACGTATGGTAAACGTTATGCAACAAATTTGAAACACGAGGTGTTATTTGATTGTCCTCCTTATGAGTGGCGGTCGGGAACGAGCGATGGTCTTTTCCTACCAATCTATCCCCCTAGGAGCATGTGCATAGTGTCGAGGTTTTTGATGGCTTGTAGATTTTTGCAATATGTATGTGAGTTCTTTATGACTAATGTTGAGTCCATGGATTATATGCACTCTCACCCTTCCATCATTGCTAGCCTCTTCGGTACCGTGCATTGCCCTTTCTCACATTGAGAGTTGGTGCAAACTTCGCCGGTGCATCCAAACCCCGTGATATGATACGCTCTATCACACGTAAACCTCTTTATATCTTCCTCAAAATAGCCACCATACCTACCGATTATGGCATTTCCATAGCCATTCCGAGATATATTGCCATGCAACTTTCCACTGTTCCGTTTATTATGACACGCATCATCATTGTCATATTGCTTTGCATGATCACGTAGTTGACATAGTATTTGTGGCAAAGCCACCATTCATAATTCTTTCATACATGTCACTCTTGGTTCATTGCATATCCCGGTACACTGCCGGAGGCATTCATATAGAGTCATCTTTGTTCTAGTATCGAGTTGTAATCATTGAGTTGTAAATAAATAGAAGTGTGATGATCATCATTATTAGAGCATTGTCCCAAGTGAGGAATAAAAAAAAGAAGAGAAAGGCCATAAAAAAGAGAAGGCCCCCCAAAAAAGAGAAAGGCCATAAAAAAAGAAAAGGCCAAATAAAAAAATGAGAGAAAAAGAGAGAAGGGACAATGCTACTATCCTTTTCCACACTTGTGCTTCAAAGTAGCACCATGATCTTTATGATAAAGAGTCTCTTGTTTTGTCACTTTCATATACTAGTGGGAAATTTTCATTATAGAACTTGGCTTGTATATTCCAACAATGGGCCTCCTCAAGTGCCCTAGGTCTTCGTGAGCAAGCAAGTTGGATGCACACCCACATAGTTTCTTTTGTTGAGCTTTCATACATTTATAGCTCTAGTGTATCCGTTGCATGGCAATCCTACTCCTTGCATTAACATCAATCGGTGGGCATCTCCATAGCCCATTGATTAGCCTCGTTGATGTGAGACTTTCTCCTTTTTGTCTTCTCCACATAACCCCCTTCATTATATTCTATTCCACCCATAGTGCTATGTCCATGGCTCGCGCTCATATATTGCATGAAAGTTTATAGGTTTGAGATTACTAAAGTATGAAACAATTGCTTGACTTGTCATCAGGGTTGTGCATGATGAGAGCATTCTTGTGTGAAGAAAATGAAACATGACTAAACTATATGATTTTGTAGGGATGAACTTTCTTTGGCCATGTTATTTTGAGAAGACATAATTGCTTAGTTAGTATGCTTGAAGTATTATCATTTTTATGTCAATATGAACTTTTGTCTTGAATCTTATGGATCTGAATATTCATGCCACAATTAAGAAGAATCACATTGAAATTATGCCAAGTAGCACTCCGCATCAAAAATTCTGTTTTTATCATTTACCTACTCGAGGATGAGCAGGAATTAAGCTTGGGGATGCTTGATACGTCTCCAACGTATCTATATTTTTTGATTGCTCCATGCTATGTTATCTACTATTTTGGGCAATATTGGGCTTTATTATCCACTTTTATATTATTTTTGGGACTAACCTATTAACCGGAGGCCCAGCCCAGATTTGCTGTTTTTTTTGCCTATTTCAGTGTTTCGAAGAAGAGGAATATCAAACGGAGTCGAAACGGAACGAAATCAACTAGAGAAGTTATTTTTGGAAGGAAAGCTACCGGATGGACTTGGATCCCACGTCAGGAGATAAGGGAGGTGCTCACGAGGGTGGGGGGCACCCCCCTAGGGCGCGCCCCCTGCCTCGTGGGGCCCCCGAAGCTCCACCGACGTACTTCCTGCACCCATATATACTCACGTACCCTAAAACTTCCAGGACAGACAATAGATCGGGAGTTCCGCCGCCAGAAGCCTCCGTAGCCGCCGAAAGCCAATCTAGACCCGTTCTGGCACCCTGCCGGAGGGGGCAATCCCTCTCCGGTGGCCATCTTCATCATCCCAGTGCTCTCCATGACGAGGAGGGAGTAGTTCTCCCTCGGGGCTGAGGGTATGTACCAGTAGCTATGTGTTTGATCTCTCTCTCTCTCTCTCGTGTTCTTGAGGTGATACGATCTTGATGTATCGCGAGCTTTGCTATTATAGTTGGATCTTATGTTTCTCCTTCCCCTCTACTCTCTTGTAATGAATTGAGTTTTCCCTTTGAAGTTATCTTATTGGATTGAGTCTTTAAAGATTTGAGAACACTTGATGTATGTCTTGCCGTGCGTATCTATGGTGACAATGGGATACCACGTGATTCACTTGATGTATGTTTTGGTGATCAACTTGCGGGTTCCGCCCATGAACCTATGCATAGGGGTTGGCACATGTTTTCGTCATGATTCTCCGGTAGAAACTTTGGGGCACTCTTTGAGGTCCTTTGTGTTGGTTGAATAGATGAATCTGAGATTGTGTGATGCATATCGTATAATCATGCCCACGGATACTTGAGGTGACATTGGAGTATCTAGGTGACATTAGGGTTTTGGTTGATTTGTGTGTTAAGGTGTTATTCTAGTACGAACTCTAGGGCTGTTTGTGACACTTATAGGAGTAGCCGAACGGATTGATTGGAAAGAATAACTTTGAGGTGGTTTCGTACCCTATCATAATCTCTTCGTTCGTTCTCCGCTATTAGTGACTTTGGAGTGACTCTTTGTTGCATGTTGAGGGATGGTTATGTGATCCAATTATGTTATCATTGTTGAGGGAACTTACACTAGTGAAAGTATGAACCCTAGGCCTTATTTCCACGCATTGCAATACCGTTTACGCTCACTTTTATCATTAGTTACCTTGCTGTTTTTATAATTTCAGATTACAAATACCTTTATCTACTATCCATATACCACTTGTATCACCATCTCTTCACCGAACTAGTGCACCTATACAATTTACCATTGTATCGGGTGTGTTGGGGACACAAGAGACTCTTTGTTATTTGGTTGCAGGGTTGCTTGAGAGAGACCATCTTCATCCTACGCCTCCTACGGATTGATAAACCTTAGGTCATCCACTTGAGGGAAATTTGCTACTGTCCTACAAACCTCTGCACTTGGAGGCCCAACAATGTCTACAAGAAGAAGGTTGTGTAGTAGACATCAATAGGTCCAGGAGATACTATCAAAAGTGTCATTGGAGCAAGTCTAACAGTAAGAATAGGGGGTACGTAGGAGGAGGCAAGGCCCTAGCTACGACAAGGTTGTGCACGCAAGATTTACGAGTTCGGTCCCTTCTCAGAAGAAGTAATAGCCCTACGTCTCGGTGCCCGGAGGCTTGGTCGACTGGATTATGCGTGAAAGTTACAGGGGGTGCGAACCCTTCTGCCAGAGGAGGAGGGTGGCTTATATAGAGTGCGCCAGGCCCCTCCAACCCTCAGTTACACGGGGTTCAATGTATGTTAAGACATGGCGTTACTGGTAAGGCCAGCTATAAAGGACTATAAATGACCTTTAAAACTACAGAGTGAATACCTGACCGTTGCCATCTTGAGTGACTTTAGATCTTCTGTACTCCGAGTGATTCTTCATATGGTCGAATGACTCTATCTTGGTTGAGTGGAATTGTGATATCCGAGTGGTTCATCTGGTCGAGGGGACTACAGTCCAAGGTGATTTTAGTCGGTATCTTCAGTTGTACTTTGAATGTCTTTGACTCTAGGGCAGTGTCCTTGGTAGGGCGTCTAGGTCAGGCCTATGACCCTACCCTAGGTACATGTCATCGTCATTAGCCCCCAAATGGATTGAGGTCCGAATGAAAAAGGGATGAAGTTGGTTCCGACTTGATTCCACGCTTTGGAGGTATTTCGTTGGAGTCTGAAAATCATGATGAAGCTTCAACCTTGTTTCAGCCGCCTTGATCAATTCAGAGGTCGTCGAGTGAATTATGCTGATAATCTTCGATCGTTGTCATGGTGCAAAATCTTCGGCGCGATTGGTTGCTTTGCGGTTCCCGGATCTCACGGGATTCAAAATTTTGGAGAAGCACGCGGGACAGAGCATGCTGCTGTAATCGGAGCGGGTAGACAGAGGCACCTCGATCTCCGTGCCGCCTTTTTCACCACGTATCGGGTGAGCGACTGTTGCGGGATATGACAGGATTGCTCGGGCCCACAGGTCAGCCACTCGGCAGCAGACCCATAAAAGGCATCGAAGCCGATGCAAAGCATAGTACGCCTCATTCTCTCTCCTTCCTCTGCTTCCCCATTGTGCTCTCCTCTGCTCTCGACGTCTCCTCTTAGCCCGTGCGCACTTCGCCGCAATAGTGAAGGACAAGACATCAGCCTTGGAGCACGCGAAGAAGGCGATGGTGATAGAGAAAGGAAAGAAGACGGCTCAGGGGACGTCGTCGCGGTCCGGTATGCCGCCTAGTTGGATCTAGGGGGACTAGATCAGCTCCACCATCGATCTGGAGAGGCTCGCTGAGGATGGCATGATTGCTGACAAATCTTGGAGGTTGTCGGAGGGGGAACTGAGCCCCAGCTGCGCGAGGGTGAGCGTGTCCTCCTCAGTACTCATGTCAACCGAGGTGTTTCTCTTCCTCCGCATCCATTCTTTAGGGGTTTCCTAAACTTTTTCGGTGCTCAGATTCATCATTTCCTCCCAAACACAATCACATATCTTGATGCTTTCATCTCGTTGTGTGAAAATTTCTTGGGCTGTCAACCACACTAGGGTCTGTTCAAACACATATTCACTTGTCGCTCTCAGTCGGTGAAGAAGGCACATCCGACTGATGAGAAGACGCATGTGATCCAGATGTGTGGGGGTTTAGGAATTCAAACTAGGGGTAGGAGCACTTTTCCTTCCATAACCCTTCTCGAGTCAGTTCGGGGATGGTAGTCGACCTGGTTCTACTGCAAAGACGTCCTGACTCTTAGTCAGTCGACCGGTCTCCCCCTTTCACTATGGAGCGACTTCACCAACCTTCTTCATTGACTGTGACCCCAGAGGAGAAAGGCGAGGTGTCTCTTTTAGTCGACCAGGTTGTCAACTTAGTCTGGGAGGGTGTGACTAGCATGGATCTGTTGGAAGTGTTCCTCAGTCGACGCATCCAGCCTCTCCAAGCCAGAGACCACCTGATGTGGATGTACTCAGGCCCTGGAAACACTGCTCGGGTCCACCCAAAGGAAGTCACCGAGGAGATGGTGGCTCAGTGGCTAGGAAGCATCACCGGAAACAAGGATAACCCCAGGGGGTCCAGGAGAGTTCGGCCATTCGACACCAACCACGAGCCGGAAGAGGTCAGACTCAAAATACCGAGTGATTTCTTCTTTCGATCTGCAATTGCTCTTGAATTTCATTGACTCTTGTTGACTTGCGCCTATTTACACCAAGATGTTCTCGATGCCAAACAGGGAACAACTCCAGGAGTGAGAGGAGAGCATAGACAAAAGCGCCGACTTGTAATCCGGAGATGATAGTGATGACTCGGGCAACAACGAGGAGGTCGACTCGCCGCCCCGCTTAGAACGTAGATCCAAACAATCCCATGACCCTGCAGGTGGGTGTGGCAAGGCAGCTCCATCAAGCACGCAAGTGCCAAAGCGCACTCGGAATTTGACTCCAGAACCGTCGGAGAAGGCCGCTAAGCAGCCCAAGGTTGTCACAACAAAGCCTCGGAAGGCCCTGCCCAAGATCAAGGTGGATGTCCCTGTTGCTTCTGTGTAAGTATTTGTTTCTTCTCTTCATCTTCTATGTTATTGTTAACTCATCCGCTTGTTTGACCGAGTGAGTTTTGGAACTTTCAGTGCTGCTACTTCTGGGACATCCATGGATATCGACAAGGAGCATGATGACGAGGAAACTGCAGATGTGGCTGCTTCTCAGGCAGGTACAGCTCCACAACCATGATCTTACTTTGCCAGTTTTCCTGTCGGTCAACCGAATTCTTACGGTCGAGTGTTTTGTAGCGCCACCAAATGTTATTGAACTTCTAGACGACGATGACCATGAAGATGCGCCTCAGAAGAACACAGGGAGAAGGAGCAGGACTTTGAGCAAGAAGGTGCTGATGACCCACAAGTACAAGGGATCTATCGTAGTCCATTTGGTAAGTAAGAGTGTCGAACCCAACGAGGAGCAGAAGGAAATGATAAGCAATTTTTAGTAAGGTATTCTCTGCAAGCACTGAAATTATCGGTAATAGATAGTTTTGTGATAAGGTAATTTGTAACGGGTAATAAGTAATAAAAGTAAATAAGGTGCAGCAAGATGGCCCAATCCTTTTTGTAGCAAAGGACAATCCCGGACAAACTCTTATATAAAGGAAAACGCTCCCGAGGACACATGGGAATTATCGTCAAGCTAGTTTTCATCACGTTCGTATGATTCGTGTTCGGTACTTTGATAATTTGATATGTGGGTGGACCAACTGCCCTTCCTTGGACAAGCATCCCACTTATGATTAACCCTTCCTGCAAGCATCCGCAACTACAAAAGAAGTATTAAGGTAAACCTAACCATAGCATGAAATATATGGATCCAAATCAGCCCCTTACGAACCAACGCATAAACTAGGGTTTAAGCTTCTGTCACTCTAGCAACCCATCATCTACTTATTACTTCCCAATGCCTTCCCCTAGGCCCAAACAATGGTGAAGTGTCATGTAGTCGACGTTCACATGACACCACTAGAGGAAAGACAACATACATCTCATCAAAATATCGAACGAATACCAAATTCACATGACTACTTATAGCAAGACTTCTCCCATGTCCTCAGGAACAAACGTAACTACTCACAAATCATATACATGTTCATAATCAGAGGGGTATTAATATGCCTAAAGGATCTGAACATATGATCTTCCACCAAGTAAACCAACTAGCATCAACTACAAGGAGTAATCAACACTACTAGCAACCCACATGTACCAATCCGAGGTTTTGAGACAAAGATTGGATACAAGAGATGAACTAGGGTTTTAAATGAGATGGTGTTGGTGAAGATGTTGATGGAGATTGACCCCCTCCCGATGAGAGGATCGATGGTGATGACGATGGTGATGATTTTCCCCTCCCGGAGGGATGGTTCCCCGGCAGAACAGCTCCGCCGGAGCCCTAGATTGGTTCCGCCAAGGTTCCGCCTCGTGGCGGCGAAGTTTCGTCCCGAGAGCTTGCTTATGATTTTTTCCAGGGCGAAAGACTTCATATAGCCAAATATGGGCATCGGAGGCCTGCCAGGGGGCCCACGATGCAGGGGGCGCACCTAGTGGGTAGGGCGCCCCCACCCTCGTGGATGGTGGGTGGCCTCCCTCTGGTGCTTCCTTCGCCTAATATTTTTTATATATTCTAAAACTGACTTTCGTGGAGTTTCAGGACTTTTGGAGTTGTGCAGAATAGGTCTCTAATATTTGCTCCTTTTCCAGCCCAGAATTCCAGCTGCCGGCATTCTCCCTCTTCGTGTAAACCTTGTAAAATAAGAGAGAATAGGCATAAGTATTGTGACATAATGTCGGAGTAATGGGCCACGGGTAGGCTAACCCAGGCCCAGAACCTTTCAAGACATTGAGGCAGACTGCGCCCCTCGAGACCCCAGGACGAAGAGCCACCTTCTGAGGAGTCGGCGGCGAGGCGGCCGACTGCCCACTCGCGGCCGAGTCCCAGGAGCGGCTTCAGGATAAAGCCGACTCCTGACTGGCGACTTCCAGAGAAGCCGGCCTTGGGGAGTCGGCCCGCGACGCCAACAACCCCATGCCCTCATAAAGAGGGACGGGACGGGGAGTGGCCATAGTAAGGTCCACTCCCACCCCTTTTTAAGGGCAGGCGTGGCTACAGTACGCCGTACCCGCAGAGATCTCCGCGCGGTGCGACACTATTGCCATGCCTGCCCTGACGTCAGCCCCAGGGGGCGGAGCCCTGTGCCCACGACGGCCTGCTGGTACGACCCAGGGATGATGGGTCCCACCAGTCGGCGGGCGTACGAAAGACGGCGAAAGCACCACCAGTCGGCCCGGATGGGAGTCAGCCACCAGAAGTCGGCCGGCCCCTCCCACGGGCCCCACGCGCCATTAATCAGACACGACAAGTAGTGGCCACAGTGATCGCCCGCCAGACGGCGGAGCTGTCGCCGACCTCATGACCGAGCCTGCATCATTAGAGGCACGGCTACAGTAATCTGCAGCCGGCAAGACCCGCCCGCGGCGGACGCGGCCATTCGGCTCCGTACCGAGCCAGTCGGCGGGGCCCACTAGTCGGCGGGCCCCAGGAGTCGGCGGATAAGACGGCGGCCAGAGAGACTGACGGCTGGGCCCGCGCCCAGCCGGATTACCATTGTACCCCTGGGGGGTAGGCCAATATAAACCCCCCCAGGGCATCCACGCAAAGGGTTGGAATCCATTAGCACTAGACCAGATCGTATAGGAAGGAGAGAGCTAGCCTTGCCTTCTCCTACCTCCAGGATACAGCTCGAGGAGCAACCGTGTAAACACTTTGCCATAGTGATCATGCGGAGACCCCGTAGAGCAGCAGTAGGGGTATTATCTCCCCGGAGAGCCCCGAAGCTGGGTAAGATTCGCCGGCGTGCATGCCTTCGCACTGGCGACGTTCTACTCGTCCCCACCATGATAAGCCATCCTTTGGCATATGTCGCACCCAACCCCCGACATTTGGTGCCCATCGTGGGGCCTGGTGCACCGTCGTCCGGAGACCTGCTCTGGACGGGAACCCTTTTTCTCCCTGGCGAGCGCAGTCAGCCCGGCACGCCAGACGGAGTTTGCGCTAACGCGTTGCACGACGCTGAGATCGCCTGCGCAGCCAGCTGCCTCGCCGATCTTGTCGGCGAGGTTTGCCTCTCCGACGAACCTGCATCCAACGCAGGCACGGGCGGCCCCGAGAGCGTCCTCGCGGGCCTCCTCGACCAACTCCACGTCGCCGGCGAGCCTGCCGTGGACTTGGAGTCTGTAGGCTCCACCAACCCGATGCTGGTCGACTCCGACACCGCGTCGCTCGACGCGTTCCCCACCAACGTGGTGGTCTACGACGAGCCTCTCCCTCGTGCGGAGAGCGACGGAAGCACTGTCACCGAGGTGCTCGTCATCGGCCATGACGAGCCTCCCAGCGGAGGAGCGCATGACACACTTGGCGCGGCGTTGCAAGACCTGACTACGCCCATTCCGGAAGATGCTGACGCGGAGACGTTGGAGGCGCGCCGCCTTCAGCTCGTCGAAGGCGCGAAGAAGCTGGCTAGCATGAGATGCTTGTCATAAGCCGACCAGCGTGAGATGGATCGTGCTATGGGTGGCTCGCCAGCCCCAGCTAGGCCCAGCCGCCTTGGCGTGGTCCAGCAGCGCGGCGTGGCCATCGCCAACCTGTTCGGGGAAAATCGCCCTGTGTACGCCACGCCTGCGGAGAACATTCGAGCTGCCTAGGCGGCGGCAGATGAGCTGGACAACTTCGAGGGCGAAGAGCGCCGCCTGATGACGGAGCGAGTCCAGCGGCTCCTCGACGCGGCTGCCGTGCAGAACGAGGCTGGCTGCCGCACGGAGGCGCCGTAGCGGCAAAACGATGACCCTCCTCCACGCCGAGATAAAGCACGATGTCACGGACACCGACTGGCGGTGCCCGAGGAAGGAAAGACAAGGATCTGGCTGTCAGCCACAGTCGGACTCACATTACCACAGAGCGTGACCAAGACGGCCGCCCGAGAGCAGTGGAACAACGGGACGACTGTCCGCCTCCTCCTCCTCACAAGGAAAGGCGAGTCTCCCCGCCGCATGTTGACCATCCGACTCTCGGCGACCGCCTTGGCCGCCGAGAGGGAGTCGGAGAAAACGACGCCCGCCATCGGATCGACCGACTTCACCGATCCCTAGCGCTGGAAGAAGAAGACGAGTTGGGTCCGCCTTGTTTTGGGCCCCGCATTCGAGACGAGCCCTTTCCCAAAGGGTTCACGCTCCTGAGAGACACGCCCAAGTACACCGGCTCCGTGAAGCCGGAGGACTGGCTGGTTGACTACTCCACGGCCGTCAACATAGGGAACGGCAACAAGCGTGTCACCGTAAAATACATTCCGCTCATGCTCCAGGGCATGGCCCAGACATGGCTGGACAGCCTGAAGCCCCGCAGCATCAACAACTAGGTCGACTTCACCGATGCATTCGTCCGCAACTTCACCAGCACGTACAAGCGTCCTCCCAAGCCTCGTCAGCTTTCCTTGTGCATGCAAGGCCCCAACGAGTCGACTCGCGACTACCTCACGCGTTGGGCCGAGCTTCGGAACTCCTGCGAGGGCGTGCACAAGGTGCAGGCTATCGAGTACTTCACCGCTGGGTGCAGAGAAGGCACCCTCCTCAAGCACAAGCTCCTCCGCGACGAGCCAGAAACCCTCGACTAGCTGCTGATCATAGCAGACAAGTATGCCACGGCCGACTCCTCCATGAAGGCGGAGATTCAAGTTAGCGCGACTGGCAAAGTGGCCCCTCAGGCTCCTAGAACTCCGGCAGGAGACGCTAGTCGGCGGCAACAGCAGAACGACCACAAGCGCAAGGCCCCGCAGCTGGCTTCCGACAGCCGGCAGGTGGCGACAGTTGAAGACCAGCAGCCGGACGGGCAGCCTCCACCCAAGCGGTAGAAAGGTGGCAAGCCCAACTGGTTGCCGGCTTTCTCATATGAGCAGACTTTGAATGGTCCTTGCAAGTTCCATAGCGGCGCGAAGCCGTCGAATCACACCACCCGGAAGTGCCACTGGCTCACCAGGATCGCCAAAGGAGACGACCTCCTACCTCCCCCACCTGCTAGGCAGCAGCCTCCGCCTCCGCCCCAGCAACCGGCTGTCAAGCCAGTCGGCGCAGTACAAGACGAGTACCCCGAATAGCACGGAGCCTACGTGATATTTACCAGCGTGGCTGATGATCGACGCAGCAGGCGGCTGCAGCGACAAGAGGTGAATGCAGTAGCATCAGAGACACCAGAGTTCATGCACTGGTCCGAGAAGCCTATCAGCTGGAGCAGAGCTGATCACCCAGAGGTGATGCCGAGTCCGGGCTCTTATGCTTTGGTCTTGGATGCCACCTTTGCCACGGATAGACGAGCTGCTCGTTTCTCGTGAGTTCTGATAGACGGAGGCAGCAGCATCAACATGCTGTACAAGGACACCATGGAGAAGTTAGGAATCAAGCAAAGACAGCTTCAGAACAGCCAGACTGTGTTCCATGGCATTGTTCCTGTTCTTTCCCGCTCACCAATCGGCAAGATCCCGATGGACGTCCTCTTTGGAGACAAAGATCACTTCCGCCGAGAGTCAGTTTGGTTTGAGGTGGTGGACCTCGAGAGCCCCTACCATGCATTACTTGGCCGACCCGCCCTAGCCAAGTTCATGGCGGTCCCCCACCATGCCTACCTCAAAATGAAGATGCCCAGTTCCAGGGGGATTCTGACCGTAGCCGGCGACTACCGGAAGTCGTCTGCTTGTGCGGCTGAGAGTAGTCGGCTGGCCGAGTCCCTGGTGATCAGCGGCTCCTTGACTGGGTTGTGGCGATGTCCGGCAAGCAGCTAGAGGTGTCGCCTAACCCAAAGGAGTCGGAGGCCGAGGGTTCGTTCAAGCCGGCCAAAGAGACAAAGAAGATACCCTTGGATCCGGAGCACCCAGAGAGGTACGCTGTCGTAGGCGCAAACCTTGATAACAAATAGGAAGGCGAGCTCGTCGATTTCCTCTGTGAGAATCGGGACATCTTCGCATGGTCCCCCAAAGACATGCCAGGTGTACCGACGGAATTCGCCGAGCACAAGTTACATGTCCGATCTGATGCAAAGCCGGTCAGGCAGCCCTTGCGCCGCCTATCAGAAGAAAAGAGAAGAGTTGTCGGAGAAGAGATAGCCCGACTCCTAGCAGCCGGCTTCATTATGGAAGTATTCTTTCCAGAGTGGCTAGCCAACCCGGTCCTGGTACTGAAGAAGAACAAGCAGTGGCGAATGTGTATTGACTACACAAGCCTCAACAAGGCTTGCCCCAAGGACCCGTTTGCTTTACCAAGAATTGATCAGGTGATAGACTCCACAGCCGGATGCGAGCTGTTGAGCTTTTTGGATGCATATTCAGGATATCACCAGATCAAGCTGAACCCGGTTGACAGACTGAAGACCGCCTTCATCACGCCGTTTGGAGCCTTCTGCTACCTCACCATGACGTTCAGCTTGAGGAATGTCGGCGCCACCTTTCAGCGTTGCATGCAGAAGTGCCTCCTCAAGCAACTCGGCAGAAACACCCACGTCTACGTGGACAATGTGGTGGTGAAGACGGAGAAGCGTGGAACACTGCTGGAAGACCTCAAGGAGACCTTTGAGAACCTGCGCCGATTCCAGATCAAGCTCAACCCTGAGAAGTGCGTCTTCAGAGTACCAGCCGGCCAACTCCTTGGCTTCCTGGTCTCTGAACGCGGCATAGAGTGCAACCCTGTAAAGATCAAGGCCATTGAGAGGATGGAGGTACCCAGCCGACTGCTGGACGTGCAAAAGTTCACAGGCTGCTTGGCGTCCATCAGCCGATTCATCAGTCGGCTGGGCGAGAAAGCTCTCCCCTTATACCAGCTCGTGAAGAAGACCACTTTTTTCGAGTGGAACCACAAGGCAGATGAAGCTTTTCTCCAGTTGAAGAAGATGCTGACTACTCCACCCGTTCTGGCGGCTCCGACTCCTAAGGGGCCTATGCTCCTGTACATCGCCGCCACCAGCCGGGTAGTCAGCACAGTCATTATAGTGGAACGCAAGGATGAAGGCAAGGCACTACCTGTCCAGAGACCGGTATATTACCTGAGCGAAGTGCTGTCGGCCTCCAAGCAGAACTACCCCCACTACCAGAAGATGTGCTATGGCGTGCACTTTGCCGCCAAGAAATTGAAGCCTTACTTTCAAGAGCATCCAATCACTGTGGTCTGCACGGCCCCACTTGCCGAGATCATCGGAAGCCGAGATGCTTCTGGCCGAGTGGACAAATGGGCCATAGAGCTGGCTCCCTACACCATCCACTACCAGCCCCGCACCGCCATCAAGTCACAAGCACTGGCCGACTTCCTCGTCGACTGGGCCGAGACCCAGTACCTACCTCCAGCGCCCGACTCCACCCATTGGCGGATGCATTTCGACGGCTCCAAGATGCGCACCGGCTTGGGAGCCGGCGTCGTCCTCACTTCCCCTAAAGGCAACAAGCTCAAATACGCACTGCAAATCCACTTTGCCGCCTCCGACAATGTCATCGAGTACGAAGCGCTCATTCACGGGCTCCGACTTGCCAAAGAACTTGGCATTCGCCGGATCCTGTGTTATGGCGACTCGGACTTAGTGGTCCAGCAGTCGTCTGGCGACTGGGACGCCAAAGATGCAAACATGGCGAGTTACCATTTCCTCGTGCAACAACTCAACGGATATTTCGAGGGGTGCGAGTTCCTCCATGTGCCAAGAAACGACAACGACCAAGCAGACGCCTTGGCACGAATCGGCTCTACCCGCCAAGCAATACCATTCCGCGTCGCCCTTCAACGCCTCCTCAAGCCGTCTATCAAGCCTTCACCAGAATCAGACTCCATCTTTGTGCCGGCTCCTCCCGAAGCAGTCGGATCCGACTCCAGAGCCCCAGTAGATGGTACGGGGATTTTGGTAGATGGCTCCAAAGCCGCCACAGTCGAGGCCGGCCCAGGGACTGCAGTACCCGGCCCAGGGACTGCGGCGGCCGACCCGAAGACTCCAGAACTCGGCCCAAGGGATGCGCCAGTTGGCCCGGGGACTTCATTAATCCAGCAAGCGGTTGTTGACTCCAGCCCGCCGCCTTCCAGCCCAGCCGCCCTCGTCCAAGTCGCAGTTCTGGCAGTCGAAGAAATAGCAGCACCCTCATGGGCCCAGCCCATCCTCAAATTCCTGGTGAGCAAAGAGCTGCCGACTGATGAGACCTTAGCTCGGCAAGTACAATGTCGAGCGGCAGCCTACACCATAGTCAACAGAGAGCTGGTCAGGCGCAGCGTCACTAGTGTCTATCAGCGCTGCGTAGAGCCAGAGCAAGGCCAAGCAATTCTCAAAGACATCCATCAAGGCGAGTGCGGCCACCATGCGGCCTCAAGAGAACTCGTCGCCAAGGCTTTCCGACACGGTTTGTTTTGGCCAACGGCCTTAGAAGAGGCCAAGGAATTGGTCCAAAAATGCAAAGGGTGCTAGAAGTTCCGCTCCAAGCCGCATCAGCCGGCTTCTGCACTCAAGACCATCCCCATTGCCTGGCCTTTCGCAGTTTGGGGTCTAGACATGGTGGGACCATTCAAGACGGCACGAGGTGGCTTAACTCACTTACTTGTCGCGGTGGACAAGTTCACCAAGTGGATAGAAGCGAAGCCAATCAACAAACTGAATGGTCTGACTGCCGTGACTTTCATCTCTGACATCACAATTCGGTACGGCATACCACACAACATCATCACCGACAATGGCACAAATTTTGCCAAAGGCGCCTTGGCCCGTTTCTTCGCGACACAGGGCATCCGACTGGACCTAGCATCCGTCGCCCATCCACAGTCAAACGGCCAGGTGGAGCGAGCAAACGGCCTCATCCTGTCCGGCATCAAGCCCTGACTGATCGAGCCTCTGGAGCGCTCGGCTGGCTGCTGGCTCGACGAGTTGCCAGCCGTCCTCTGGAGTCTGCGCACGACTGCAAACAAGTCAACCGGCTTCACACCTTTCTTCCTCGTCTACGATGCTGAAGCCGTCATCCCAACGGACATAGAGTTCGATTCCCCGTGAGTCACCATGTACACCGAGGAAGAAGCAGAAGAAGCATGACAAGACGGCGTCGACCTGCTGGAAGAGGGCCGCCTGTTGGCACTCAGCCGATCCAGCATCTACCAGCAGAGTCTGCGCAGATACTACAACAGGAAGGTCAGGCCGAGATCTTTCCAGGAGGGCAACCTCATGCTCCGATTAATCCAGCGAGCAGCCGGCCAGCACAAGCTGTCGGCACCTTGGGAAGGCCCCTTCATCATCAGCAAAGTGCTGGGCAACGACTCCTACTACCTGATCGACGCTCAGAAGCCCCGAGCACGCAAGAGGGACGACTCCGGCAAAGAGACAGAGCGGCCATGGAATGCAAATCTCCTCCAAAAATTTTACAATTAAACATAGTATGTATCACGCTACCTTTTGTATTAAAAGTACCAAGACTTCGGGGCCCCCGAGAAGAGCTCGGGGACTGCCCTCTTTTATCTATATGATAAGAAATATGCCTTCGAGTATATTACTCTTTGTTTTGCCGCCTGGCACCGGGTTTGACTAGTCGGCCCGGGGACTTGCCGTCTTACGCTATGAAATACTGCCTGCAGCCGGACAAGTAGTGTGTGGCGTCTAAACCGTCTCCTGCCAGAAGCTGCAGCTCGCAGAGCGACTGTCTGGTGGGCAGGAGTAAGGAAGAATGGGCGTCCACATGAAAAATGGCTAAGGACTCAAAGCACAAACATAGCTTAAGGCCGGCTTCCAGCCTTTTTTCGCAAACCGACTCTTGAATAGTCGACTTGCCGCCTTCTACCCGACTTGATAAAAAACTCAAAAAACGGCTAAGTACTTGCCTTCCCAAAGTGACCAAGAATTTGATCCAGCAGCAGTCCGCAGAGCGGCTGTCTGACTGACAAAGACGGCAACTGAGGGAAGATGGCAAAGGAAAAAGCCAAAAGAACAATGAGCAAGAAAGATAGAAGTCGGATGAATATTTACATAACAAAGGCCCTTGGCCGAATCTTCGAGCAGAATTTCAAAATACACCCCGCGGGTGGAATTGTGCGGATTAACAAGTTCTTCAAAAACTATTAGAACAGATAAAACGAAGACAAGGTGGCAACCTAGGGGGCGGCAGACGGGTTTGGATGATTGGAGGAGATGGCGGTGTTGGATGTTGGGGCAGCCGGCTGGGCGGCCTCGGCTTGATCACCTCCGGCAGCAGTCGGCTCGGGCGGGCACGGCTCGTTGCTGGAGGCACGGTCGAGCTGAGGTTGGCCGTCCTCTCCGTCTTCCGGTGCCTCTGTCTCGCTCCCATCCTCCACCTCGTCTTCCTCCTCGACGCTGGAGCCGATCACCTCTGCCGAGTCCTCGTCGTAGTCGGGGTTCAGCCCAAACCACTCCGGCGGCACCTCCTCGCCGTCTTCAGCCCGCTCGGGGACAAAGATGCTGGTGTCGGTGTACTCGGCGATTGCCGCCGCACGCTTGACAAGGGCGTCTTCAGCAGCTGCCAGCTCCGGCTGGGCCTCTGACCGGAGTGTGGCCAGCCGGTCTAGGTCCAGCCCCGGATACCACGCCTGGACGAATTCCAAGGCTCGGCGCGCTCTGGCCCGGGCCGAGGAACCCTTCCAGGCCTTAAGACGGCCAGCCGCGACCTCCAGCCAGTCGGCAGTCCGACTGGGGGTGCGCGGAGCCTGCACGTCTGGCCACAGGGCGGCGATCGCTTGGGCGCCGACACGTTGAAGCTGGCGCAACATCTGGTGGGCCGGCCGCAGGCGAGCCCCAATGCTCAGAATATGCTCGTCAAGGGTCCGAGGGGCATCAGCGGCGATCTCCACGCCACCCGCCCTCCGCTCCTCGCGGTCGGCCTCGATAGCTTGAATGGCGGCCTGCGAGTGGCCGGGGAAGAAGTCTGCCAAGACGGAAAGAATGAAGAACAAGTCAAAAAAAACCAGGAGTCAGCTCGACATATAGTCGGTGACTCGAAGAAGGAAAGCAAAGAAGCTCACCGTCGACGAGGTCCTCGATCTCGTGGAAGCCAGAGACCAGCAGCGCCTCCTTGTCGGTCCAGGAGGAGTGCTCGCTCGTGAACTCGGCCAGGAGGGCGGCCTCCGCCTCTTCCGCCTCCTTCTGCGTCTTCGTAAGCAGCTCCTTCTGCTCTGCCAATTGTGCGGCCAGCAGATCGCGCTCTGCGGCGAGCTTGCTGCACTCCTCCCCCTTGGCGCGCAACACGGAGTTGGCTTCGCTCAGCTGCTGTTGAAGAGTGGCGTTGGCCTCTGAAGAGAAAGAAGAAAGAAGTCGTTAAGTCATCAACGAAGTAGGTCGCCGGGGAGATCCGTCCCGACTGCTCAGCAGTCGGCCCGAATCTCGGGGACTACAGCCCGCGGGTGCGCCAGCGCGCCCCCGCAAAGAAGAAAAAGGACTCACTCCGGCTCTCCGACAAGTCGGCAGTCCGCTTGCCCAGCTCTTCAACGTTGCGGTTGAAGGTGGTGACACGGAGGTTGTGATAGTCCTGCAACAAGTATTTCAGAACAAAGGTTAGTACCCGGAACTTACCAATTGGAGTTCCGGGTCGCCTGCTCAGCAGCCGACCCAAAACTCGGGGACTACACCCAGTGGGTGCGCTGGCGCGCCCCCACAGAGAGGAACAAGAAAACAGGGACAAAGGAGAAAGCATACCCGGATGGCTGCCCGCGACGCCAGGTGCGCCTTGGTGCAGTTTTGGATGGCGTCGCTCTTAGCTCGCAGCTTCGTCTGGACATCCAGAAGCGCCTGGTTCAGCAGGCCCGTGCCGCCTCCTCGCACCCACCCAATGGGCGCGGCACTCATCGCTTCGGCGTCTGGAATCGTCGAGCTGGTAGTGCCGGTCTCCAAGGGGCGTGGCGCCGAAGTCGCCTTCTCAAGACGGCAGCACGTTGCGAGTCGACTTGAAGGAGTAGCCTTGCCACGGCCTCATCTTCAGTCGGCGGCAAGGGCGGATCCGCCGGCTGTTTGCCTTGCGCTCTTCTAGACGACGGCGGGGGCGGCTGTGGCGACGCGACCGCGTCCGGCATGGGGGCGTCGCCGCCGCCTCTCTCCACGATCGGGAACTCGCCGCCGGCTTCCCCTGACTGCCCCGTGAACTCCGTGGGCGGCGGCGCAGAGTTCAGAGGGGTGACGAACACCGCCGACCACCGGGGCGCGACTTCCTTGGCTGGCCGTTTTGCCGCAGCGGCGGCCTCGGCCGCCTCCAGCTTCTTCAGGGCAGAGGCCTCCGCCTTCTCGGCCTCCGCTTTCTCCCGGCGGACGGCCTCGTCCTCCTCGCGCTTCTCCTGCACGTTCCGCTCCGTCGCCTCCCGAAGATCGGCGGCGGGGTCAATCCGCCGAATGGTGGCAGATGTCTCCACCGAACCCATAACAGAGGTGGCGGCAACCCTCTCAAGAGTGAGGGGAGCCCTGAGGCGAGAAAAGCATATGAAAAACTCAGACAAGATCAACAAAGAGAAAATATAGATAAGGGACGGAGGCGCTTACGCAGAGACCAGCGGCGGCTTCTTCACTTCCTTGCGGAAGCGGTTGGCTTTCGCGGCCGCCTCTTCCCGCTTGGTCGCGGCGGCCGCTCCCTTGAACTTCTTCGACCGTCCACCAAGCATACTCGGCCCGGCCCGGTGCTTCTTCGCACCGCCTTGAGCGTCCAAGCCGGCGGAGGAACTCGCGCTTGGCTGGCCGGCTTTTGGCTGGCGACGCAGGGCGACTTCTCCCTCGGCCTCGTCGTCAGGCCAGTCGGCGAAAGTGGCCGAAGGCCTGGAGCCGCCTGCTTCTCCTCCTCCTCCTTCGGCGTCGGCTTCCATGGCTGCCGCCCCCAAGTCAGGGTCGTCGATGTCGCTCTCTGCCCGATCGGGGACAAACTGACGAGCCGGCCCCGCGGTGCCGGCCGAAGGAGGGACGAGAGGGTTCTGATTCAAAACAAAAAATAGTCAGACTTGACAAATCGGACTCGGCAACAAAAGAAACAGAAGAAAAGGAAGACGACTTACAATAGGCGGGGGGTTGGCACGCGAATATGGCTCCTTGCCGAACCGCCAGTCCACCGAGAGACCGCAGTTCGCGATGTAGTTCATCGTGTTCGCCACCTCCGCGTGAGGCATGTCCTTGGAGCACATCCGACTCGGGTCCCGATGACTGCTCATCTGGCAAATCAGGTGAGGTCGGCCTTGGAGTGGGAGGACTCGGCGCGCCACGAAGGCGGCCAGCAAGTCGGCCCCGGTCAGGCCCTCCGTCTGCGTCAGCACTCGGAGTCACGCGACGGCGGCGGCACCAGCGGGAGACATCATCTTGGCTCGGTGTGACCAGCTGGGGAGCCTTCCAGCCGGCGCGCCGGCTTCGTAAGCCGGCAGGTTGACCCAGTCGCCTTCTGGGCGACGTTCTTCACATAAAAATAGGACCGCTGCCACATCTTCACCGACTTAATCAGTGCGATGGTGGGAAACGGGTTGTCGGCCACTGATCTCCGCATCGCGATGAATGCACCGCACTGGGCCGGCACGCCGGCGACGTGTCTGCCGAGCTTGGACGGGAAGAACTCACCCCAGAGCTCGATGGTGGGGAGAACGCCAAGGAAGCCTTCGCACAGGGTGGCGAAGGCAGCCAGCACCACCACCGTGTTCGGAGTAAGGTGGTGCGGCTGGAGCCCGTGGAACTCCAAGAAGGAGTGGAAGAAGCCGCTCGCAGGCAGCCCCAGGCCGCGCATAAGGTGCGAGCGGAATATGACCCGCTCGCCCTCCACCGGCGCCGGCAATATTTCTCCCTCCGGCGCAAGGCGGACCCGCACTAAGTCCCTTCCGGGCAGCCGCCGTGTCTGGCAGAGGATCTTGATGTCGTCGTCGTCAACCTCGGAGCCATCCCACACTCCAGAGCGAACAGCAGGAGGCGCGGCGGCGGAGGAGGAGCTCATCGCTGCGGGCGCGGCGTGGTTTGGAGCAGCAGCGGCAAGAGGAAGAAGAAGGAGCGGAAGGAAGTGGGGAGAATGGGCGCGCGTGCTTCGCCGCCCCCTCCCCCCGCCTACTTGTAGGCTCGTGGGCTGAGAAGTCGAGGGGGCGGTCGTGGGATTAACTGCGCCCGGGACCCCACGACCCCCATGATTTACCACACGAGGTTACCACGTGCAATAACCGCGCGGGAACCCCAACCGTCCGCGTGGCCACAACGGATCCGTTCGCATGCCGAGGCACGGTAGTGGCGGGCCCCGCCTGTAGGCCTGTCCTGTCGCGCGTGTTGGTGAGCAGACTCTCTCCGCCACGTGGCGCCTCGAGACGGGTCAACCACGGGCGGCAACCTGGAAGCTTATCAAGCACGCCGCCTGAACTCCACCGCAACGTTCATACTTTTTTAGTGGCAAGTCATCCTTGAGAAAGTCCGACTCCAACTAGTCAGCTTGACAGAAGACGGCTAGCGAAGCCCAGATCCAACCGCCGGAGAGAAGAAACTGTTGAGGCTACACGACATGTCACCCTCGGAGTCTCACCAACTTCGGGGACTACTGTCGGAGTAATGGGCCACGGGTAGGCTAACCCATGCCTAGAACCTTTCAAGACATTGAGGCAGACTGCGCCCCTTGAGACCCCAGGACGAAGAGCCGCCTTCTAAGGAGTCGGCGGCGAGGCGGCCGACTGCCCACTCGCGGCCGAGTCCCAGGAGCGGCTTCAGGATAAAGCCGACTCCTGACTGGCGACTTCCAGAGAAGCCGGCCTTGGGGAGTCGGCCCGCGACGCCAACAACCCCCATGCCTCATAAAGAGGGACGGAACGGGGAGTGGCCATAGTAAGGTCCACTCCCACCCCTTTTTCAAGGGCAGGCGTGGCTACAGTACGCCGTACCCACGGAGATCTCCGTGCGGCGCGACACTATTGCCATGCCGGCCCTGACATCAGCCCCAGGGGGCGGAGCCCTGTGCCCACGACGGCCTGCTGGTACGACCCAGGGATGATGGGTCCCACCAGTCGGCGGGCGTACGAAAGATGGCGAAAGCACCACCAGTCGGCCCGGATGGGAGTCGGCCACCAGAAGTCGGTCGGCCCCTCCCACGGGCCCCACGCGCCATTAATCAGACACAACAAGTAGTGGCCACAGTGATCGCCCGCCAGACGGCGGAGCTGTCGCCACGACCTCATGACCGAGCCTACATCATTAGAGGCACGACTACAGTAATCTGCAGCCGGCAAGACCCGCCCGCGGCGGACGCGGCCTGTCGGCTCCGTACCGAGCCAGTCGGCGGGGCCCACCAGTTGGCGGGCCCTAGGAGTCGGCGGATAAGACGGCGGCCAGAGAGACTGACGGCTGGGCCCGCGCCCAGCCGGATTACCATTGTACCCCTGGGGGGTAGGCCTATATAAACCCCCCAAGGCATCCATGCAAAGGGTTGGAATCCATTAGCACTAGACCAGATCGTATAGGAAGGAGAGAGCTAGCCTTGCCTTCTCCTACCTCTAGGAAACAGCTCGAGGAGCAACCGTGTAAACACTTTGCCATAGTGATCATGCGGAGACCCCTTAGAGCAGCAGTAGGGGTATTATCCCCCGGAGAGCCCCAAAGCTGGGTAAGATTCGCCGGCGTGCATGCCTTCGCCTTATCCCGTTTCCAGGCACCGGCGACGTTCTACTCGCCCCCACCATGATAAGCCATCCTTTGGCATATGTCGCACCCAACCCCCGACACATAATGTGTAATAACAACCCATAATGATATAAATATCGATATAAAAGCATCATGCAAAATGGACGTATCAACTCCCCCAAGCTTAGACCTCACTTGTCCTCAAGCGAAAGCCGATATCGCAAAATATGTCCACATGTTTAGATATAGAGGTGTCGATAAAATAAAATACGAACATGAGGGCATCATGATCATTCTTAGAACATCAACATATGTATATATTGTCATATGATTTCTTATGCTAAAGTAACAATTCATTCACAATTTCAAGTATGAATCAGAAACTTCATTGAAAACTAGCAAACTATAATCTCAGTCACTGAAGCAATTGCAATTTATCATAATATCGGAAAGAGTCAATATAAGAGCTTTTTAGCAAGTTCACATACTCAACTATCATTTAGTCTTTCACTATTGCTAACACTCACGCAATACTTATGGGTATGAAGTTTTAATTGGACACAGAGAAAGATAGGGGCTTATAGTTTTGCCTCCCAACCTTTTACCTCAAGGGTAATGTCGACAATAATAGTTCATGAAAACTCACATCCAATTAGCTATATATATCAGGATCTTTCCAACACATCGTACTTGCCAAAGGATAAAATATAAAAAGGAAAGGTGAAGATCACCATCACTCTTGTATGAAGTATAAGAGAAGAATAAAAGATAGGCCCTTCACAGAGGGAAGCAAAGGTTGTCATGTGCTTTTATGGTTGGATGCACAAAATCTTAATGCGAAAGAACATCACTTTATATTGCCACTTGTGATATGGACCTTTATTATGTAGTCCGTCACTTTTATTGCTTCCACATCACAAGATCGTATAAAGCTTATTTTCTCCACACTAATAAATCATACATATTTAGAGAGCAATTTTTATTGCCTGCAACATGACAACTTACTTGAAGGATCTTACTCAATCCATAGGTAGATATGGTGGACTCTCCTGGCAAAACCGGGCTTTAAGGATATTTGGAAGCACAAGTAGTATCTCTACTTGGTGCAAAGAATTCGGCTAGCATGAGGGGGAAAGGCAAGCTCAACATGTTGGATGATCCATGACAATATACTTTATTTCGGATATAAAAAAACATAACCCATTACGTTGTCTTCCTTGTCCAACATCAAATTTTTAGCATGTCATATTTTAATGAGTGCTCACAATCATAAAAGATGTCCAAGATAGTATATTTATATGTGGAAACCTCTCTTTCTTTATTACTTCCTATTAATTACAACGATGACCAAAACTATGTTTGTCAACTCTCAACAACTTTTATTCATCATACTCTTTATATGTGAAGTCATTACTCTCCATAAGATCCATATGATCTCTTTATTTCTTTTTGTTCTTTATCTTCTCTTTTATTTTTATTCCCTCAAGATCATAGCAAGATAACCAAGCCCTTGACTCAAAACTAATATTTATTATCAATATAGCTCACGGACTCGATTACATAGAAGGATCATAAAGCAAAACTCAAAACTAGATCATACTAAAACTTTATTCTACTAGATCAAGATATTACCAAAAGGATCGAACTAGAAAAACGGTAAAGATAAAAGTGTGATGGTGATACAATATCGGGGCACTCCCCCAAGCTTGGCAGTTGCCAAGGGGAGTGCCCATACCCATATATTTATGCCTCTTTCTTCGGAGGTGGTGATGTGATATTCTTGCCAATGATGCCCTTCAATATATGATTCTCTTCCTCGAGCTTATTGACTTGCTGCTTGAGGTCCATTATTTCCTTACGGAGCTTGCCCGTGATGGCTAAAGCTCCTTTCACCCATGGATGCTGCATAGCTCTAGATCCTCTTCCATGGCATCTATCCTTTCCAAGTCGGCCTCCATCTCTTCCTCCGTTGATGGCCCAAAGTGGTCAGCATCACTGTTTGCTCCTGGTCCCGGTGTCGGATGAGACACCCGACTCTCCCCGACTGACTCTTGAGAAAACATCTTGATCCAAATCTACAGCAGAGCAGCTCGAAACAAAGACAGGAGATATTTGCATGGTATGGTGGTCAAAACCTTCAGGAGATTATATAATGAATTTTGATGTCTACTACACAACCTTCTTCTTGTAGACGTTGTTGGGCCTCCAAGTGCAGAGGTTTGTAGGACAACAAAAAATTTCCCTCAAGTGGATGACCTAAGGTTTATCAATCCGTGGGAGGCGTAGGACGAAGATGGTCTCTCTCAAACAACCCTGCAACCAAATAACAAAGAGTCTCTTGTGTCCCCAACACACCCAATACAATGGTAAATTGTATTGGTGCACTAGTTCGCCGAAGAGATGGTCATACAAGTGCAATATGGATGGTAGATATAGGTTTTTGTAATCTGAAAATATAAAAACAGCAAGGTAGCAAGTGGTAAAACTGAGCATAAACAGTATTGCAATGCTAGGAAACAAGGCCTCGGGTTCATACTTTCACTAGTGCAAGTTGTCTCAACAATAATAACATAATTGGATCATATAACAATCCCTCGACATGCAACAAAGAGTCACTCCAAAGTCACTAATAGCGGAGAACAAACAAAGAGAATATTGTAGGGTACGAAACCACCTCAAATTATCCTTTCTGATCAATCTATTCAAGAGTCCGTAGTAAAATAACATGCAGCTATTCTTTCCGTTAAATCTATCCTAGAGTTCGTACTAGAATAACACCTTAAGACACAAATCAACCAAAACCCTAATGTCACCTAGATACTCCAATGTCACCTCAAGTATCCGTGGGTATGCTTATACGGTATGCATCACACAAACTCAGATTCATCTATTCAACCAACACAAAGAACTTCAAAGAGTGCCCCAAAATTTCTACCGGAGAGTCAAGATGAAAACGTGTGCCAACCCCTATGCATAAGTTCACAAGGTCACGGAACTCGCAAGTTGATCACCAAAACATACATCAAGTGGATCATGTGATATCCCATTGTCACCACAGATAAGCACATCCAAGACATACATCAAGTGTTCTCAAATCCTTAAAGACTCAATCTGATAAGATAACTTCAAAGGGAAAACCCAATCCATTACAAGAGAGTAGAGGGGGAGAAACAGCATAAGATCCAACTATAATAGCAAAGCTCGCGATACATCAAGATTGTGACGAATCAAGAACACGAGAGAGAGAGATCAAACACATAGCTAGTGGTACATACCCTCAGCCCCGAGGGTGAACTACTCCCTCCTCGTCATGGAGAGCGCCGGGATGATGAAGATGGCCACCGGAGAGGGATTCCCCCTCCGGCAGAGTGCCAGAACGGGTCTAGATTGGTTTTCGGTGGCTACAGAGGCTTGCGGCGGCGGAACTCCCGATCTAGGTTCCTTTCTGGAAGTTTCAGGTTATATAAGAGGTGTTGGAGTCAGGAACAAGTCAGGGGGGTCCCTGAGGCAGCCACGAGGTAGGGGCGCGCCCAGGGGGGTAGGACGTGCCCCCACCCTCGTGGGTGCCTCGGGACTCTCCTGTCCCATCTCCGATACTCTGTGGGCTTCTTCTGGCCCAAAATGATCTTCGTGAAATTTCAGGTCAATTGGACTCCGTTTGGTTTTCCTTTTCTACGATACACAAAACAAGGGAAAAACAGAAACTGGCACTGGGCTCTAGGTTAATAGTTTAGTCCCAAAAATCATATAAAATAGCATATAAATGCATATAAAACATCCAAGGTTGATAATATAATAGCATGGAACAATCAAAAATTATAGATACGTTGGAGACGTATCAAGCATCCCCAAGCTTAATTCCTGCTCGTCCTTGAGTAGGTAAATGATAAAAAACAGAATTTTTGATGTGGAATGCTACCTAACATATTTATCATGTAATCCTATTTATTGTGGCAAGAATATTCAGATCCATAAGATTCAAGACAAAAGTTTAATATTGACATAAAAATAATAATACTTCAAGCATACTAACTAAGCAGTCATGTCTTCTCAAAATAACATGGCCAAAGAAAGCTTATCCCTACAAAATCATATAGTTTGGCTATGCTTCATTTTCGTCACACAAAAATGCCCCCATCATGCACAACCCCGATGACAAGCCAAGCAATTGTTTCATACTTTAGTAATCTCAAACTTTTTTCAACTTTCATGCAATACATGAGAGTGAGACATGGACATAGAACTATGGGTGGAATAGAATATAATGATGGGGGTTGTGTGGAGAAGACAAAAAAGGAGAAAGTCTCACATTGACGCGGCTAACCAACAGGCTATGGAGATGGCTATCAATTGATGTCAATGCGAGGAGTAGGGATTGCCATGCAAAAGATGCACTAGAGCTATAAATGTATGAAAGCTCAACAAAAAGAAACTAAGTGGGTGTGCATCCAACTTGCTTGCTCACGAAGACCTAGGGCATTTGAGGAAGCCCGTTATTGGAATATACAAGCCAAGTTCTATAATGAAAAACTCCCACTTAGTATATGAAAGTGACAACATAAGAGACTCTCTATCATGAAGATCATGGTGCTACTCTGAAGCACAAGTGTGGAAAAAATGATAGTAGCATTGTCCCTTTTTTGGGCCTTTCTTTTTTTATTTGGCCTTCCCCCTTTTTTCTTTTTATTTTTTTATTTGGGACAATGCTCAATTAATGATGATCAGCACACTTCTATTTATTTACAACTCAATGATTACAACTTGATACTAGAACAACGTATGACTCTATATGAATGCCTCCGGCGGTGTACCGGGATGGGCAATGAATCAAGAGTGACCTATATGATAAATTATGCATGGTGGATTTGCCACAAATACGATGTCAACTACATGATCATGCAAGGCAATATGACAATGATGATGTGTGTCATGATGAATGGAACGATGGAAAGTTGCATGGCAATATATCTCGGAATGGCTATGGAAATGCCATAATAGGTAGGTATGGTGGCTGTTTTGAGGAAGATATAGGGAGGTTTATGTGTGATAGAGCGTATCATATCTCGGGGTTTGGATGCACCAGCGAAGTTTGCACCAACTCTCGAGGTGAGAAAGGGCAATGCACAGTACTGAGGAGGCTAGCAATGATGGAAGGGTGAGAGTGCGTATAATCCATGGACTCAACATTAGTCATAAAGAACTCACATACTTATTGCAAAAATCTACAAGTCATCAAAAACCAAGCATTACGTGCATGCTCCTAGGGGGATAGATTGGTAGGAAAAGACCATCGCTCGTCCCCGACCGCCACTCATAAGGAAGGCAATCAAAGAAACACCTCATGCTTCAAATTTGTCACACAACAGTTACCATACGTGCATGCTACAGGAGTTGCAAACCTCAACACAAGTATTTCTCAAATTCACAATTACTCAACTAGCACGACACTAATATCACCATCTTTATATCTCAAAACAATTATCAAGTATCAAACTTCTCATAGTATTCAATGCATTCTATATGAAAGTTTTTATTATATCCCTCTTGGATGTCTATCATATTAGGACTAAATTCATAACCAAAGCAAATTACCATGCTGTTCTAAAGACTCTCAAAATAATATAAGTGAATCATGAGAGTTCATATATTTCTTCAAAATAAAACCACGGCCGTGCTCTAAAAGGATATAAGTGAAGCACTAGAGCAAATGACAAACTACTCCGAAAGATATACATGAAGATCAATGAGTAGTCGGATAATTATGAAACTATGTGAAGACTCTCTAACATTTAATAATTCATATCTTGGTATTTTATTCAAACAGAAAGCAAAACAAAAGAAAAATAAAATGACGATCCAAGCAAAACACATATCATGTGGTGAAAAAAAATATAGCTCCAAGTAAAGTTACCGATGGACGAAGACGAAAGAGGGGATGCCATCCGGGGCATCCCCAAGCTTAGGCTCTTGGGTTTCCTTGAATATTACCTTGGGGTGCCTTGGGAACCCCCAATCTTAGGCTGTTTCCACTCCTTATTCCATAGTCCATCGAATCTTTACCCAAAACTTGAAAACTTCACAACACGAAACTTAAGAGAAAACTCGTAAGCTCCGTTAGTATAAGAAAATAAATCGCCACTTAGGTACTGTTGTGAACTCAATATAAATTCATATTGGTGTAATATATACTGTATTAAAACTTCTCTATGGTTCATACCCTCCGATACTACTCATAGATTCATCAAAATAAGCAAACAACACATAGAAAACAGAATCTGTCAAAAACAGAACAGTCTATAGAATCTGCATCATTCGAATACTTATGTCACTCCAAAAATTCTGAAATAAACTGCTGGACCTGAGGAATTTGTCTATTAATCATCTTCAAAAAGAATCAACCTAATCGCACTCTCCAGTAAAAAATGGCAGATAATCTCGTGAGCACAAAAGTTTCTGTTTTTTACAGCAAGATCGCAAAGACTTCACCCAAGTCTTCCCACAAGTTCTACTTGGCACAAACACTAATTAAAACATAAAACTACATCTAAAAATAGGCTAGATGAATTATTTATTACTAAACAGGAACAAAAATCAAGGAACAAAAATAAAAAAATGGGTTGCCTCCCAACAAGCGCTAACGTTTAACGCCCCTAGCTAGGCATGATGATTTCAATGATGCTCACATAAAAGATAAGAATTGAAACATAAAGAGAGCATCATGAAGAATATGACTAGCACATTTAAGTCTAACCCACTTCCTATGCATAGGTATTTTGTGAGCAAACAACTTGTGGGAACAAGAATCAACTTGCATAGGAAGGTAAAACAAGCAAATCTTCAAGATTTTCAACACATAGAGAGGAAACTTGATATTATTGCAATTCCTACAAGCATATGTTCCTCCCTCATAATAATTACATGTAGTATCATAAGCAAATTCAACAATATAGCTATCACAAAACATATTCTTAACATGATTCACATGTATGCAAAGTTGACACTCTTCCAAAATAGTGGGATTAACATTAACTAAAGTCATGACCTCTCCAAACCCACTTTCATAATTATCAAAATAAGATTCAACACCCTCCAAAATAGTGGGATCATTACTTCCTAAAATTGACACTCTTCCAAGCCAACTTTCATCAATATAATCATCATAAATAGGAGGCATGCTATCATCAAAATAAATTTGCTCATCAAAACTTGGGGGACAGAAAATATCATCTTCATCAAACATAGCATCCCCAAGCTTGTGGCTTTGCATATCATTAGCATCATGGATATTCAAAGAATTCATACTAACAATATTGCAATCATGCTCATCATCCAAAGTTTTAGTGCCAAACATTTTACTACATTCTTCTTCTAACACTTTGGCACAATTATCGGAATCCTTATTTTCATGAAAGACATTAAAAAGATGAAGCATATGAGGCAACCTTAATGTTTATCAATCCGTGGGAGGCATAGGATGAACATGGTCTCTCTCAAACAACCCTGCAACCAAATAACAAAGAGTCTCTTGTGTCCCCAACACACCCAATACAATGGTAAATTGTATAGGTGCACTAGTTTGGCGAAGAGATGGTGATACAAGTGCAATATGGATGGTAGATATAGGTTTTTGTAATCTAAGAATATAAAAACAGCAAGGTAACAAGTGGTAAAACTGAGCGTAAACGGTATTTCAATGCTAGGAAACAAGACCTAGGGTTCATACTTTCACTAGTGCAAGTTGTCTCAACAATAATAACATAATTGGATAATATAACAATCCCTCAACATGCAACAAAGAGTCACTCCAAAGTCACTAATGGCGGAGAACAAACAAAGAGATTATTGTAGGGTACGAAACCACCTCAAAGTTATCCTTTCTGATCAATCTATTCAAGAGTCCGTAGTAAAATAACACGAAGCTATTCTTTCCGTTCAATCTATCCTAGAGTTCGTACTAGAATAACACCTTAAGACACAAATCAACCAAAACCCTAATGTCACCTAGATACTCCAATGTCACCTCAAGTATCCGTGGGTATGATTATACGATATGCATCACACAATCTCAAATTCATCTATTCAACCAACACAAAGAACTTCAAAGAGTGCCCCAAAGTTTCTATCGAAGGGTCAAGACGAAAACATGTGTGAACCCCTATGCATAAGTTCACAAGGTCACGGAACTCGCAAGTTGATCACCAAAACATACATCAAGTGGATCACGTGATATCCCATTGTCACCACAGATAAGCACATGCAAGACATACATCAAGTGTTCTCAAATCCTTAAAGACTCAATCCGATAAGATAACTTCAAAGGGAAAACTCAATCCATTACAAGAGAGTAGAGGGGAGAAACATCATAAGATCCAACTATAATAGCAAAGCTCACGATACATCAAGATCAAGCCGAATCAAGAACACGAGAGAGAGAGAGAGAGAGATCAAACACATAGCTACTGGTACATATCCTCAGCCCCGAGGGTGAACTACTCCCTCCTCGTCATGGAGAGCGCCGGGATGATGAAGATGGCCACCAGATAGGGATTCCCCCCTCCGGCAGGGTGCCAGAACGGGTCTAGATTGGTTTTTCGTGGCTACAGAGGCTTGCGGCGGCAGAACTCCTGATCTAGGTTTCTTTCTGGAAGTTTCATGTTATATAAGAGGTGTTGGAGTCGGGAACAAGTCAGGGGGGTCCCCGAGGCAGCCACGAGGTAGGGGGCGCGCCCATGGGGGTAGGACGCGCCCCCACCCTCGTGGGTGCCTCGGGACTCTTCTGGCCCATCTCCAATACTCCGTGGGCTTCTTATGGTCCAAAGATGATCTCCGTGAAATTTCAGGGCAAATGGACTCCGTTTGGTATTCCTTTTCCACGATACTCAAAAACAAGGAAAAAACAGAAGCTGGCACTAGGCTCTAGGTTAATAGGTTAGTCCCAAAAATCATATAAAATTTCATATAAATGCATATAAAACATCCAAGGTTGATAATATAATAGCATGGAACAATCCAAAATTATAGATACGTTGGAGATGTATCAAATTTTTACCGACCAAAAGAAGTATCGTGCAAGAAAATGGAGTCCGGAGGGCACACGAGGTGCCCACGAGGCAGGGGGCGCGCCCATGGGGGTAGGGCATGCCCTCCACCCTCGTGGATGCCTCGTGTCCTTGCCGTACTGCTTCTTATTTTCCTATTTTCTTAAATATTCCAAAATGGAGAAAAATTGCTATTAGAACTGTTTTGGAGTCGGTTTACTTACTGTACCACATGCCTCTTCCTTTTCGGAGGCTGAAATGTTCTGGGAAGTGTCCCTTATATACTCCTCCGGGGTTACGGTTTCAATAACATTAGTTTCAACATTTGTAGGATTACCTGAGACATAATGTTTGATTTTTTGACCGTTCACCACCCTTGGATTTGTGCCTTCGAAGTAGTTGATTTTTATAGCACCGGAACGATAGACCTCCTCGATAACGCAAGTTTGAAATCATAATTGAGCTCTTTAATGACCCAATATGCCTTATGTTCTAGTTCAAGAGGTAAGTGGCATGCTTTTCCATAGACCATTTTATATCGAGACATACCCATAGGATTTTTGTATGCAGTTCTATAGGCCCATAATGCATCATCAAGTTTCTTGGACCAATTCTTTCTAGATCTATTAACAGTCTTTTGCAAAATTAATTTAAGCTCTCTATTACTCAGTTCTACTTGACCACTAGACTGTGGATGATATGGAGATGCAATTCTATGATTAACATCACACTTAGCAAGCATTTTACGAAAAGCACCATGAATAAAATGTGAACCACCATCAGTCATTAAATATCTAGGGACTCCAAACCTCGGAAAATAACTTCTTTAAGCATCTTAATAGAGGTGTTATGATCAGCACTACTAGTTGGAATAGCTTCTACCCACTTAGTAACGTAATCAACAACAACTAAAATATGTGTATACCCATTAGAGGAAGGAAACGGTCCCATATAATTGAAGTCCCAAACATCAAACGGTTCTATAACAAGTGAATAATTCATAGGAATTTCTTGATGTCTACTAATATTACCAATTCTTTGACATTCATCACAAGACAAGACAAACTTACGGGCATCCTTGAAGAGAGTAGGCCAATAAAAACCGGGTCGCAATACCTTATGTGCAGTTCTATCTCCAACATGGTGTCCTCCACAAGCCTCGGAGTGACGCTTGCGTAGGATCTGTTCCTGTTCATGCTCAGGTACACAACATTTAATAATCCCATCTACTCCTTCTTTATAAAGGTGTGGGTAATCCCAGAAGTAATGTCTTAAATCATAGAAAAACTTTTTATTTTGTTGGTATGTGAAACTAGGTGGTATAAATTTAGCAACAATGTAATTAGCATAATCAACATACCATGGAGCACAATGAGAAGCATTTATGACATCTAATTGTTCGTCAGGAAAGCTATCATCAATAGGTAGTGGGTCATCAAGAACATTCTCTAACCTAGACAAGTTGTCCGCAACGGGGTTCTCAACTCCCTTTCTATCGATAATATGCAAAAAAATCTTGTAATAGCAGCATGAACAGTGTGAACAGTTACTTTAGAATCAACAATATAAGGTCTGAACTTATCACAAGCAAATACAACTGCTAAAAATTCCTTTTTAGTAGTAGCATAATTTCTCTGGGCACTGTCTAGAGTTTTACTAGCATATTGGATAAAATTTAATTTCTTATCAACTCTTTGTCCTAGAACAACACCTACAACATAATCACTAGAATCACACATAATTTCAAAGGGTAAATTCCAATCAGGTGGCTGAACAATAGGTGCAGAAATCAAAGCTTTCTTAAGTATTTGAAATGCTTCTGCACAATCATCATCAAAGACAAAAGGAATATATTTTTGTAAGAGATTAGTTAGAGGCCTAGAATTTTTTGAGAAGTCCTTAATGAACCTCCTATAAAAACTGGCATGACCAAGGAAACTTCTTATACCTTTGATGTCCTTAGGACACGACATATTTTCAATAGCATTAACTTTGGCTTTATCAACTTCAATACCTCTTTCAGAAATTTTATGTCCCAAAACAATGCCTTCATTAACCATAAAGTGGAACTTCTCCCAATTCAAGACAAGATTAGTTTCTTCACATCTCTGCAAAACTCGATCAAGGTTGCTTAAGCAATCATCAAAAGAAGTTCCATATACAGAAAAATCATCCATGAATACCTCAACAATCTTTTCACAGAAGTCAGAGAATATAGCAGTCATGCATATTTGAAAGGTAGCAGGTGCATTACATAAACCAAAAGGCATACGTCTATAAGCAAAGGTACCGAAAGGGCAAGTAAAAGTGGTCTTTTCTTGATCCTCTTTTGACACAGGTATTTGAGAGAAACCAGAATAACCATCTAGAAAGCAAAAATGTGTATGTTTAGATAATCTTTCTAGCATTTGGTTAATAAAAGGTAAAGGGTAATGATCCTTTTTAGTAGCTTTATTTAGTTTGCAAAAATCACTTACCATTCTATAACCTGTAACAATTCTCTGTGGGATCAATTCATCTTTATCATTAGGAACAACAGTAATACCTCCCTTCTTAGGGACACAATGGACATGACTTACCCACTAACTATCAGCAACGGGATAAATTATACCTACCTCCAGAAGCTTTAGTATTTCTTTTCTTACCACTTCTTTCATCTTAGGATTTAACCGTCGTTGGTGATCAACAACCGGTTTAGCGTCTTTCTCCAATTTTATTTTGTGCTGGCATAGAGTGGGACTAATGCCCTTAAGACCATCAAGAGTATTTCCAATAGCAGCACGGTACTTCTTTAGATTTTTCAATAATTTCTCTTATTCCTTCTCTGAAAGGTTAGCACTAATAATAACAGGATATATCTTATTTTCATCAAGATAAGCATATTTAAGAGTATCAGGCAATTGTTTAAACTCAAACACGGGATCACCCTTGGGTGGAAGAGGATCCCCTAGAATTTCGACAGGAAAGTTGTGTTTCAAAATAGGCCCCTATTTAAAGAATACTTCATCTATTTCCCTCCTTTCACTCGTAAACATATCATTTTCATGGTCTAGCAAATATTGTTCTAAAGGATCATCAGGAGGCACGGCAATAGAAGCAAGACCAATAATTTCATCTTTACTAGGCAATTCTTTATCATGGGGTTGTCTACGAAATTTAGCAAAATTAAAATCATGAGACATATCCCCTAAACCAACAGAAACAATATCCTTTTTGCAGTCTATCTTAGCATTAACAGTATTCAAGAAGGGTCTACCAAATATAATGGGACAAAAGTCATCTTGTGGGGAACCAAGAAGAAGAAAATCGGCAGGTTATTTAACTTTCCCACACAAGACTTCAACATCTCTAAAAATTCCAGCAGGTGAAATAGTATTTCTATTTGCAAGCTTAATTGTAACATCAATACCTTCTAGCTCAGGAGGTGCAATGTAGCGACCAGACCTCAAACGGTCGGATCTCTGTGCTCAGGTGTCATCCCTGGATCAGTAATGCTGACACCACATAGTACTCAGAGGATTTATAACAGAGTAGCAATCACACACTTATTACATCGAGTGTCTCAATAGAGAACTTATTACAATAAATATGGCTTAAGGCCATCTAATAACTATAACAGCGGAAGGCTTGGAAGATAAGTGAGTCCATCAACTCCAACGGCATCACTGAGTATAGAACCACGACCTAAAAACTCCTTAATCGTCGTCTGAAAAGTTTGCAACATTAACGTTGCAGCCCGAAACGGGTCAGCACATGGAATATGCTGGCAAAGTAACACATAGAGTGTAATGGAATGAAACAGCTATACTATATGCATATTTGGCTGGTGGAAAGCTCTATGGTTACAGTTTTACGTAAAGCCAATTTTTCCCTACTACAAAGGACTAAATTTTAATTAACTATCATGGTAGTTGTTAAACATTGAGAATGGTTGACAACATTCTCAATCCCAATTAAGCATCATCATTAAACAAAACCCAACAAAATTAATTTTTAGAGTAACATGTTGAGATTCACATGATAATCCAAGTACTAGATACTCAAGTTGTCCATAACCGGGGACACGGCTAACCATGATTAGTTTATACACTCTCCAGAGGTTTGCGCACTTTTCCCCACAAGACTCAATCGCCTCCGTTTGGTTTCTCGCACTACATGGTGTTTGAGAAGACAGATGATTGAGACATAGTCTTTCAGAAGCGCTAGCACCTTACGATGGATAGACCGTTACACCTACTTTCCCCTACATCTGCTAGTCTACCCTGTAAGAGTTCGCACGACTTAATCAACTATGCTAGAGCCCATAATAGCTTGTGGATGCACACGGAAGTTTCTAGTATGAAAAATCTCATGATCCCTTTGGGCCTGGGTGGCGGTCCATAAAGAAAAACAGGCAATCCTGGAATACCCAGGTACCTCAATCCACCCAGATGTGTGTTTAAGTTGCCACCTTAGATAAACCATTGAATTAACAAAACTCACATCTGTCATGGATATCACTCACCCAATCCACGTCTACTAGCATAGCATGGCATAATAGGCAAACGTAGAAGTAACTCCCAAAGGTTTGATAATAAACAGGTAATAGGTACTACCTCAACTACTTCCCATCCCGCAATTTAATTAGATCCTAATCATGCAATGTTTGAGGATTGATCTAATGCAATAAAACTGGGTAGTAGAAGGTATGATCAAAGTGTTACTTGCCTTGTTGATGATCCGCGAAACCTAGCGATTCGAAGTAACAGGCGGCGCACTCCGGATATTCTATCGCAGACAAACAAACAAGCATACAATAAGTATTCATCTAATGCACAGGTAAAACTCAAATAAGAGATCTAACCAGAAATTTCAACTTAAGAACTCCGGTTTGCAAAAAGAATCAAATCAAACGAAGCAACGAAAGTCAAACGGCAAAAGAAACAGGCTTCGTTTACTATTCTGGATATAGGGCAATTTTTACAGTGGCAAAAACTTGTTTAAGTTGGTTAAACGGTTAGAGGGTTTCGAGACGAAACTCCAGGTGCTTGAATCGCCTGATTCCGATAACCGAGCGAAAAGTTATACTAAAACGAAAATCGGATCAGGAATCGCGATCAGAAAAATCACGGAATTAATCCGATAAAAGAAAAACGACGAACGTTCGCTAGAACGAACAAACGGACGAACGCTCGCTAAATAAATAAATCGGATCTATTAAAAAAAACCGATCTATTTAAAAAAACTGAAACAAAAAAAACCGATCTATTTAAAAAAACCGAAACTAAAAAAACCGTGATTTTTTTTACCTCGGGCGGCGGGTCCGGCGGCGGCGGCGGCGGCTCCGGCCGCGGGCGGCGGCTAGGGTTTCGGGCGCGGTGGGCTGGGGCGGCTCGGGGCGTCGCTATTTAAAGGCTGCCCCCGGGCGGAGTCCCGCTCGGGTACGGCCCGAAGTTGGTTCGCGTTTTTTTAATTATTCCATGCAGAAAACAAATAAAAGAAATATTAAACGGACTCCAAAAATCCCGAAATAAATTTTCCCAGACTTCTAAAATAAAGCCGCACAAGGTGAACATTTATTTGGGGCCTAAATGCAATTTTGAAAAACGCACATTTTTCCTAAATGCAAATAAAATACCAAAAAACTCCGAAATAAAATATTATTTGATTTTATTATTAAATCCTCATTATTTCTTTATTTTGGGAAAGTCATTTTATTCCCTCTCTCATATTTTTGTAATAGAAATAATTGATGATAAAATAATTAAAATATAATGATCCTATTCTCAAAATTTGAGAAAACTCAAATATGAAAATAACGAAATCCCCAACTCTCTCCATGGGTCCTTGAGTTGCGTGGAATTTTCTAGGATCAAAACCAAAAGCAAATAAATTATGATATGCAATGATGATCTAATGTATAACATTCCAAATTGAAAATTTGGGATGTTACAAACCTACCCCCCTTAAGATGAATCTCGCCCTCGAGATTCGGGTTGGCTAGAAAATAGGTGAGGGTGGTCCTTGAGCAAATCTTCCTCTCACTCCCAGGTGGCTTCATCCTCCGTGTGGTGGCTCCACTGAACCTTACAAAACTTGATAACCTTGCTGCGGGTGACTCGGCTGGCAAACTCGAGAATCTTAACAGGTTTCTCCTCATAGGTCAAATCACTGTCCAACCGAATTGCTTCCAATGGCACTGTGTCTCTCAAGGGTATTTCAGCCATCTCCGCGTGGCACTTCTTCAACTGAGAAACATGGAACACATCATGAACTCCTGACAATCCTTCGGTAATTCCAACTTGTAGGCCACTTCTCCCATACGTTCCAAAACTCGGTATGGTCCTACGAATCGTGGCGCTAACTTTCCCTTAACACCAAAGCGCTTTGTTCCTCGAAGTGGGGATACTCGAAGATAAACTCTATCTCTGACTTCGTAAACTGTCTCCTTGCGTTTAGAATCTGCATAACTCTTCTGCCTGGATTGAGCTACCTTGAGCCTATCGCGAATCAATTTCACCTTCTGTTCAGACTCCTTGATCAAATCAGGTCCAAACAACTGGCGGTCTCCAACTTCATCCCATGACAACGGTGTCCTGCACCTCCTTCCATACAAGGCTTCGAAAGGGGCCATATTTAAACTGGATTGATAACTGTTGTTGTAAGAGAATTCTGCATATGGAAAATTGTCGTCCCAACTAGATCCATAATCTAGCGCACAAGCTCTCAGCATGTCCTCCAAAATCTGATTGACTCTCTCGATCTGTCCTTCGGTCTATGGATGAAAAGCTGTGCTGAACTCTAGCCTGGTACCCAAAGTTTCGTGCAACTGATTCCAGAACTTTGAAGTAAACTAGGTTCCTCTATCTGATACTATGCTCCTTGGAACTCCATGTAAGCATACAATCCTGGTCATGTATATCTTGGCCAACTTCGCACTGGTATAAGTGGTCTTTAGCGGGATGAAATGAGCTACTTTCGTCAACCGATCAACTACAACCCAAATCGAGTCATAGCCTGAACGAGTCCTAGGTAATCCCGTGATAAAATCCATGCCTAGCTTATCCCACTTCCATTCAGGTATCGGCAATGGTTGTAGCAATCCTGCTGGCTTCTGATGCTCTGCCTTTATTCTCTGGCACACATCACAAACTGCTACATACTCCGTAATATCTTTCTTCATTCCGGTCCACCAGAAAATATCCTTCAAATCCAAATACATCTTGGTATTTCCTGGGTGACTCGAATATGGTGAATCGTGTGCCTCTTGCAGAATCAACTTCCTGATCTCCGGGTCATTGGGCACATAAACACGGTCTTCAAACCATAGGGTGTCGTGCTCATCCTCACGAAATCCTTTAGCCTTTCCTTCGCTTATTTTCTCCTTTATAGAGGCAATCTCCTTGTCAGTTTTCTGAGCTTCTCTGATTCTATCCATCAAAGTTGACTGAATCTCCAATGCTGCTACATAGCCTCTCGGAACTATTTCCAAACATAACTCTCGAAGATTTTCAGTTAACTCCCTTGGTATTTCTCCCGCCATTAGTGTATTGACATGGCTCTTACGGCTCAATGCGTCAGCTACTACATTAGCCTTTCCGGGATGATAATGCAATCTCATATCATAATCCTTGATGAGCTCTAACCATCTCCTTTGTCTGAGGTTTAACTCCTTCTGCGTGAAAATGTATTTCAAACTCTTGTGATCCGTGTACACCTCGCAATGGTTTCCAATCAAAAAATGTCTCCAAGTCTTCAGTGCATGCACTACGGCTGCTAACTCCAAATCATGCGTAGCATAATTCAACTCATGGGGCTTAAGCTGTCTTGAGGCATATGAAACAACTCTCCCTTCCTGCATAAGCACTGCTCCAAGTCCTCGACGTGAAGCGTCGCAATACACCTCATAATCCTTGGTCTGGTCTGGCAAAATCAATACTGGTGAAGTAACCAAGCGTTTCTTCAACTCCTGGAAACTAGCCTCACACTCCTCAGTCCATATGAACTTGGTATCCTTCTTTAACAACTCCATCATAGGTTTTGCAATCTTGGAGAAATTCTCAATAAATCTTCGGTATTATCCTGTGAGTCCAAGGAAACTCCGAATCTCGCCAACTGTGGTTGGTGCTTCCCACTTGGTCATGGTATCAACTTTAGTGGGATCTACTGTTATACCTTCTCCGGATATGACATGTCCGAGGAATCCTACTTCCTTCAACCAAAACTCACATTTGCTGAACTTGGCATACAACTGATGTTCTCTGAGCTTCTCAAGTACCAATCGCAAATGTTCCTTATGCTCCGCTTCATTCTTCGAGTAAACCAGGATATCATCAATGAACACCACGACGAACTTATCCAAGAACTCCATAAACACTTTGTTCATCATGTTCATAAAATAGGAAGGTGCGTTAGTCAGACCAAATGACATAATGGTATACTCGTACAACCCATACCTGGTGGTAAAAGCCGTCTTAGGTATATCCTGTTCTCGAATCTTCAACTGGTGGTATCCTGATCGCAGATCGATCTTGGAGAATACCTTAGCTCCGTGCAATCTATCAAATAGATCATTGATCATTGGTAGTGGGTACTTGTTCTTAATCGTTACTTCATTCAACCCATGATAATCAACAACCATCCTTAACAATCCATCCTTTTTCTCCACTAGAAGTACTGGTGATCCCCAAGGTGAAGAACTTGGGCGAATGTAACCTTTATCCAGTAACTTCTTAATCTGCTTCTTAATTTCCACCAAATCCTTTGTAGGCATCCTGTATGGTCTCTTCGATATTGGCCCTGTGCCTGGCAATAGCTCAATCAAAAACTCAATATCTCTATCCGGTGGCATGCCTGGCAACTCTTTTGGAAATACTTCAGGGAAATCCCTTACCACTGGTACTTCCTCCTACACAACTCCTGTTAAACAATTTACTTGAGTCCCTTTTGGCATATGTCGGGATACATACTTGATCCTTCTCCCTTATGGGGTGGTAAGCAAAATTGTCTTACTGGCGCACGATGTTTCCTCCATACATCGACAGCCAATCCATACCCAGAATTACATCCAATCCTTGTGATTCCAAAATGATTAAATCTGAGGGAAACACATGCCTACCTATACTCAATGGCACTTGAAAACATCCTTGATTGGCCATATACTCCGCTCCTGGTGAGCTTACTAGCATAGGTGTTCTAAGAACCTTAGTGGGCAGGTTATACTTATCCACAAATCCCCTTGATATGTATGAATGCGATGCACCGGTATCAAAAAGAACGAGTGCAGTAAATGACTTAACCAAAAACCTACCGATTACTGCATCCGGCTGCTCTTCAACCTCCTCCACGTTAACGTGGTTCACCCGTCCCCTGTTGAAAGGGTTCAGCTTTTTCCCAGAGCTTCCATTGCCATTCTGGCCTTCAGGACATTCATTGGCATAATGTCCGGTCTTCTGACACTTAAAGCAAGTGACTTGGCTCAGGTCTTTCTTGGCTGGGGTTGATTGGTTGGTACGGTTCTGGCCGTTGCTTCCTCCATTGCCATTACCATTCTTGGTGCCATTGTGATTGTGCGAGCAACCTCCTCCATGGGTATGCTGAAAATGTCCTCCCAATCTAGGGGTAAAATGTGGCTTCTGCTGAGCTCCAGAATTGTACTTTCCTTGTCCATACTTCCTCTTGCGGTTCTCAATTTGCTGCTGCTTGCCTTCAATCATAAGAGCACGGTCTACCAACTCCTGGTAGTTTTTGAAGGTTGCTACCATCAACTGCATGCTCAACTCATCATTCAGTCCTTCCAGAAACTTCTCCTGCTTAGATGCATCTGTAGCAACGTCATCTGGGGCATAACGTGCTAATTTACTAAAGTCCTCCACATACTGGCCAACTGTCCGTCCTCCTTGGCGCAAGTTGCAAAACTCACGCTTCTTCATGGCCATAGCTCCTGTTGAAACATGGGCAGTTCGAAAAGCCTGCTGAAACTGGTCCCATGTGACAGTGTCGACAGGGAAAGTGGCTGTGAAATTCTCCCACCATGATGCTGCGGGTCCTTCAAGCTGATGCGCGGCAAACTTCACCTTCTCTGCATCTGTGCATCCTGCTGTGGTCAACTCTCTAGCTGTCTTGCGGAGCCAATCATCCGCTACTATCAGCTCGGTGCTACTGGAAAACACCGGTGGATTCAGCCTAAGAAAACGGGCTAAGTGATCAACATGTGGTGGTGGTGGTGGGTTGTTGTTGGTGTTCCCCTGATTCTGATTCTGGACTAACAACTGCATCAATGTGTTCTGCTACTGGATCAACTGGGTGAGCTCCAGTGGAAAGGTAAATCCGGGGTCACGTCTTGGCGGCATCGGAGGGTTTAGAAAAGATGAGATTTAAGAATAGAGGGGTCTAAAGAGAAAACACTACCCATATGCACATGAGGCAAAAGCAAACAATTCACTTCATTCAATCAAACAAGGGCATACAATTGATCTAACTATCGCAAAAGTGCTCGGACTACTGTATTTACATGGTGGACTACTACTACTGATGAGGTGGTCTACTAGAAATATTCTTCGGTTGCAGACTTCATGATATCTGCTCCGGCTTCATCAACATAGTCATCATCGCTATCATCTGGGTCCGAGTCGGTGTCGTCGATGATGATGTAGTCTTCTGGGCGAATCTCCTTGGGTTCTTCGTCTTCTTCTACTGGTGTAGGGCCTCCCATAAATATTCTAATCTTCTTGATCAGATCGTCATTCTTCTCCACCAATACTTCAATTTCTTCTTCATAATCTTCACGTGTAGCCTTGAGTTCTTCCTCCAGTTCTTTGATTCTTGTCCTTGCCTTCTTTAGGTCTATCATGTCGGCGCACATCTGGTTCTCCTGTCGTCGAATGTGCTGGTTTAATTCCTGGATAAAAGCTGCAATTGATCTATCCTTTCTAGTGTTGATCATCTCCCAGTGCTCATCTCGGCGCCCACAAATCTGGTAGATAGTATCCTTGAGATCATTGCGGTAGACTTCTCCAATGCGTCCCATGGCGATGTGAGCTGCCATGCTCTTTCCTAGACTCCAAGTTGGTGCATCAAAAGAAAACTCTATGGGCTCAGTGACTGGCATGAGCGTCCTTCCTGGAACTTGAACTTGAATCATCCAGTGCTCTTCTTCAGGTAAGGTGGCGTTGTAGGTTCCAATGAAGCTTGGTACTCCTATGTTCAGGTATCTAGTGACTTCCTTCAAGTGACGTCCAAAGGGTGTATCTTCATCCGGTTGCGTGAACTTGTTCCTTGCATCCGCCATCCTAAAGAATAGAAAAGATGAGAAGTCAGAAAGAGAAGAGAGTGAATAGTGTTCTAGGTCTTTAGCTTAGTGGTCGTGTCCTACAGTCAGCGTGTGCTCTGATACCATCTCTGTAGCGACCAGACCTCAAACGGTCTGATCTCTGTGCTCAGGTGTCATCCCTGGATTAGTAATGCTGACACCACACAGTACTCGGAGGATTTATAACAGAGTAGCAATCACACACTTATTACATCGAGTGTCTCAATAGAGAACTTATTACAATAAATATGGCTTAAGGCCATCTAATAATGATAACAGCGGAAGGCTTGGAAGATAAGTGAGTCCATCAACTCCAACGACATCACTGAGTATAGAACCACGACCTAAAAACTCCTTAATCGTCGTCTGAATAGTCTGCAACATTAACGTTGCAGCCCGAAACGGGTCAGCACATGAAATATGCTGGCAAAGTAACACATAGAGAGTAATGGAATGAAACAGCTATACTATATGCATATTTGGCTGGTGGAAAGCTCTATGGTTACAGTTTTGCGTAAAGCCAATTTTTCCCTACTACAAAGGAATAAATTTTAATTAACTATCATGGTAGTTGTTAAACATTGAGAATGGTTGACATCATTCTCAATCCCAATTAAGCATCATCATTAAACAAAACCCAACAAAATTAATTTTTAGAGTAACATGTTGAGATTCACATGATAATCCAAGTACTAGATACTCAAGTTGTCCATAACCGGGGACACGGCTAACCATGACTAGTTTATACACTCTGCACAGGTTTGCGCACTTTTCCCCACAAGACTTGATCGCCTCCGTTTGGTTTCTCGCACTACATGGTGTTTGAGAAGACGGATGACCGAGACATAGTCTTTCAGAAGCGCTAGCACCTTACGATGGATAGACCGTTACACCTACTTTCCCCTACATCTGCTAGTCTACCCTGTAAGAGTTCGCACGACTTAATCAACTATGCTAGAGCCCATAATAGCTTGTGGCTGCACACGGAAGTTTCTAGTATGAAAAATCTCATGATGTGTGTTTAAGTTGCCACCTTAGATAAACCATTGAATTAACAAAACTCACATTCTGTCATGGATATCACTCACCCAATCCACGTCTACTAGCATAGCATGGCATAATAGGCAAATATAGAAGTAACTCCCAAAGGTTTGATAATAAACAGGTAACAGGTACTACCTCAACTACTTCCCATCCCACAATTTAATTAGATCCTAATCATGCAATGTTTGAGGATTGATCTAATGCAATAAAACTGGGTAGTAGAAGGTATGATCAAAGTGTTACTTGCCTTGTTGATGATCCGTGAAACCTAGCGATTCGAAGTAACAGGTGGCGCACTCCGGGTATTCTATCGTAGACAAACAAACAAGCATACAATAAGTATTCATCTAATGCACAGGTAAAACTCAAATAAGAGATCTAACCAGAAAGTTCAACTTAAGAACTCCGGTTTGCAAAAAGAATCAAATCAAACTAAGCAACGAAAGTCAAACGGCAAAAGAAATAGGCTTTGTTTACTATTCTGGATCTAGGGCAATTTTTACAGTGGCAAAAACTTGTTTAAGTTGGTTAAATGGTTAGAGGGTTTTGAGACGAAACTCCAGGCGCTTGAATCGCCTGATTCCGATAACCGAGCGAAAAGTTATACTAAAACGAAAATCGGATCACGAATCGCGATCAGAAAAATCGCGGATTTAATCCGAGAAAAGAAAAACGACGAACGCTCGCTAGAACGAATGAACGGACGAACGCTCGCTAAATAAATAAATCGGGAAAACCAATCTATTTGAAAAAAACCGAAACTAAAAAAAACCGCGATTTTTTTTACCTCGGGCGGCGGGTCCGGCGACAGGCGGCGGCGGCTAGGGTTTCGGGTGCTGTGGGCTGGGGCGGCTCGGGGCGGCGCTATTTAAAGGCTGCCCCCGGGCGGAGTCCCGCTCGGGTACGGCCCGAAGTCGGTTCGCGTTTTTTTTAATTGTTCCGCGCAGAAAAACAAATAAAAGAAATACTAAACTGACTCCAAAAATCCCGAAATAAATTTTCCCGGGCTTCTAAAATCAAGCCGCACAAGGTGAACATTTATTTGGGGCCTAAATGCAATTTTGAAAAATGCACATTTTTCCTAAATTCAAATAAAATACCGAAAAACTCCGAAATAAAATCTTATTTGATTTTATTATTAAATCCTCATTATTTATTTATTTTGGGAAAGTCATTTTATTCCCTCTCTCATATTTTTGTAATAGAAATAATTGATGATAAAATAATTAAAATCAAATGATCCTATTCTCAAAATTTGAGAAAACTCAAATATGAAAATAACGAAATCCCCAACTCTCTCCGTGGGTCCTTGAGTTGCGTGGAATTTTCTAGGATCAAAACCAAAAGCAAATAAATTATGATATGCAATGATGATCTAATGTATAACATTCCAAATTGAAAATTTGGGATGTTACATGCAATGTCTTGCATAATTTCTTCATATAAAGAATGGGGTATTGCATTAGCAGCAGCACCCATATCACATAGGCCATGATAGCAATGATGTCCTATTTTAACATAAATAAAAGGCATGCCTACAACAGGTCTATGTTTATTTTAAGTATCGGGTCTAGCAATTCTAGCAGCTTCATCACAGAAGTAAATAACATGCCCATCAATATTATCTGACAAGAGATCTTTAACCATAGCAATACTAGGTTCAACTTTAATTTTCTCAGAGGGTGTAGGTGTTCTAGTATTAATCTTATGAACCATAGTTGAAGCTTTAGTATGATCCTTTATTCTAGTAGGGAAAGGTGGTTTTTCAATATGAGCGGTAGGAACAATAGGATCAACATTATAAGCGATAGTATTTTCTTCGACTTTAATAGGTTCAACTACTTTTACTTCAATGGGAGGATGATATTTAATCCACTTCTCCTTAGGGAGATCAACATGAGTAGTAAAGGATTCACAAAAATAAGCTACTACCTCAGAGTCAAATCCATATTTAGTGCTAAATTCACGGAAAGCATCGGTATCCATAAAAGATTTAACACAATCAAACTTAGGTGTTATACCTGACTCCTTACCTTTGTCGAGTTCCCAATCTTCATAGTCGCGTCTAATTCTTTCCAATAAATCCCATTCGAATTCAATAGTCTTCATCATAAAAAAAACCAGTACAAGAAGTATCAAGCATGGAGCGATTATTGAGAGAAAGCCGAGCATAAATTTTTTGAATAATAATTTCTCTTGAGAGCTCATGATTGGGGCATGAATATAACATTGACTTAAGCCTCCCCAAGCTTGAGCGATACTTTCTCCTTCACAAGGCCAAAAATGATATATATATATATATATATATATATAATAACGATCACGATGAACAAGATGCATAGGATAAAACTTCTGATGAAATTCCAGTTTCAATCGGTTGTAGTTCCATGATCCCATATCATCACATTGCCTAAACCATGTCAATGCCTTTCCCTTCAAAGATAAAGGGAAGACCTTCTTCTTGATAACATCCTCGGGCATACCTGCAAGCTTAAATAATCCACAAACTTCATCCACATAGATTATGTGCAAATCAGGATGCAATGTTCCATCTCCTGTAAAAGGAATAGCTAGCAGTTTCTCTATCACACCCAAAGGAATTTCAAAGTAAACATTTTCAGTAGGTTTAGTAGGTTGAGGAGCAACTCTTTGCTCTACTGGTCGGGGTGAAGATACCCCGAACAAGCCCCTAAAAGGATTACCTTCCATAGTAACAAGTGACAGTAAATTTCAGCACACTATATAAATTTTTCCTTACCAAAAGCGTTCACTCCCCGGCAACGACGCCATAAAACAGTCTTGATGACCCACAAGTATAGGGGATCTATTGTAGTCCCTTCGATAAGTAAGAGTGTCGAACCCAACATGGAGCAGAAGGAAATGATAAGCAGTTTTCAGTAAGGTATTCTCTACAAGCACTGAAATTATCGGTAACATATAGTTTTGTGATAAGGTAATTTGTAACGGGTAACAAGTAATAAAAGTAAATAAGGTGCAGAAAGATGGCCCAATCCTTTTTGTATCAAAGGACAAGCCTGGACAAACTCTTATATAAAGGAAAACGCTCCCGAGGACACATGGGAATTATCGTCAAGCTAGTTTTCATCACGTTCGTATGATTCGCGTTCGGTACTTTGATAATTTGATATGTGGGTGGACTGGTACTTGGGTACTTCCCTTCCTTGGAAAAGCATCCCACTTATGATTAAACCCTCTTGCAAGCATCCCACTTATGATTAACCCCTCTTGCAAGCATCGGCAACTACAAAAGAAGTATTATGGTAAACCTAACCATAGCATGAAACATATGGATCCAAATCATCCCCTTACGAACCAACACATAAACTAGGGTTTAAGATTCTGTCACTCTAGCAACCCATCATCTACTTATTACTTCCCAATGCCTTCCCCTAGGCCCAAACAATGGTGAAGTGTCATGTAGTCGACGTTCACATGACACCACTAGAGGAAAGACAACATACATCTCATCAAAATATCGAACGAATACCAAATTCACATGACTACTTATAGCAAGACTTCTCCCATGTCCTCAGGAACAAACATAACTACTCACAAATCATATACATGTTCATAATCAGAGGGGTATTAATATGCCTAAAGGATCTGAACATATGATCTTCCACCAAGTAAACCAACTAGCATCAACTACAAGGAGTAATCAACACTACTAGCAACCCACATGTACCAATCTGAGGTTTTGAGACAAAGATTGGATACAAGAGATGAACTAGGGTTTTAAATGAGATGGTGTTGGTGAAGATGTTGATGGAGATTGACCCCCTCCCGATGAGAGGATCGATGGTGCTGACGATGGTGATGATTTTCCCCTCCCGGAGGGATGGTTCCCCGGCAGAACCGCTCCGCCGGAGCCCTAGATTGGTTCCGCCAAGGTTCCGCCTCGTGGCGGCGAAGTTTCGTCCCGAGAGCTTGCTTATGATTTTTTCCAGGGCGAAAGACTTCATATAGCCAAATATGGGCATCGGAGGCCTGCTAGGGGGCCCACAATGCAGGGGGGCGCACCTAGTGGGTAGGGCGCCCCACCCTCGTGGATGGTGGGTGGCCCCCCTCTGGTGCTTCCTTCGCCTAATATTTTTTATATATTCTAAAACTGACTTTCGTGGAGTTTCATGACTTTTGGAGTTGTGCAGAATAGGTCTCTAATATTTGCTCCTTTTCCAGCCCAGAATTCCAGCTGCCGGCATTCTCCCTCTTCGTGTAAACCTTGTAAAATAAGAGAGAATAGGCATAAGTATTGTGACATGGTGTGTAATAACACCCCATAATGCAATAAATATCGATATAAAAGCATGATGCAAAATGGACGAATCAGGTGCCTACCAGTAAAGTGTCTCACTCAACTTCGGCGCCAGAACCAATCGCTCAGCAATCCGGAGATCCAATTTGGACTTCTGTTTCTTTTGCTGATCCTATGTCGACTGATCGACCTTCGGTGTCGACTGCTCAAGACCTTGCTTCGACTGTGCAACTCCAGGCTTCAGCTCCCCTGGCTGCCTCGTCTATTCCACCAACTCCACTTTTTGTTACTCATGATGTCCCGGAGGATCAGGTAGGCGCTGCTAAGGAAGCCATACGCCAAGCAGGCCTAATGATGGACTAAATGAAGGTGGTGTATGAGGCTAGCAAGGCTGCCTATGATTCTAGCTCTGCCCTTCAAACCAACGTCCAGGTAAGTGGGGTTGTAAGTTGATTTCTGACTGATCTTCAGCTTGATCTTTGTTCTGTTAGGACATGCTATTTGTAAACTACTATTTTATTATCCGTAAGATGTCCGTAGATGAACGTTTTGAAACCTTATGTGCATCTATCATGAATTTGCACCTTGCATCTGTTCACCCACTGGGTGTCCTCTTTTGCCTCGTAGCTTTTTCAGTTGAATCGACCAAGTTGTGTCAAGTGAACTCTTGGACCAGTGGGGGCACGCTGAGTGCACCCACTAGGTGATACGTCTCCAATGTATCTATAATTTTTGGTTGTTCCATGCTGTTATATTATCAATCTTGGATGTTTTATAATCATTTATAGTCATTTTATATCATTTTTTGGTACAAACCTATTGACATAGTGCCAAATGCCACTTGTTGTTTTTCCATGTTTTTTACATCAGAGAAAATCAATATCAAATGGAGTCCAAATGCCACGAAATTTAACGAATATTTTTTATGGACCAGAAGGAACATAATGGGCCCTGGCTGTGCCTGGGGGATGCTCCGAGGAGAGCACAACCCACTAGGGCGCGCCAGGAGGCCCAGGCGCGCCCTAGTGGGTTGTGCCCACCGCCCTCGGACCGCCTCTTTGCTTTATAAATACCCCAATATTCCAGAAACCATAGGGGAGTCGACGAAAGATTCATCCAGCAGCCGCAGAGTCCAGAACCACCAGATCCAATCTAGACACCATGTCGGATGGGGTTCACCACCTCCATTGGTGCCTCTCCGATGATGCGTGAGTAGTTCTTTGTAGACCTTCGGGTCCGTAGTTAGTAGCTAGATGGCTTCCTCTCTCTCTCTCTCTCTCTTGATTCTCAATAGAATGGTCACTTGGAGATCCATATGATGTAACTCTTTTGCGATGTGTTTGTTGGCATCCGATGAACTTTGAGTTTATGATCAGATCTATCTTTTTATATCCATGAAAGTATTTGAGTTTCTTTGATCTCTTTTATGCATGATTGCTTATAGCCTCGTATTTCTTCTCTGATATTTGGATTTTGTTTGGCCAACTTGATCTATTTATCTTGCAAAGGGAATAGGTACTTTGTAGTGGGTTCGATCTTACGGTGCTTGATCCCAGTGACACAAGGGGAACCGACACGTATGTATCGTTGCTACTAAGGATAAAATGATGGGGTCTACCTCTACATAGATAGATCTTGTCTACATCAAGTCATCGTTCTTATTGCATTACTCTGTTTCTCCATGAAATTAATACACTAGATGCATGTTGGATAGCAGTCGATGTGTGGAGTAATAGTAGTAGATGCAGGCAGGAGTCGGTCTACTAATCTTGGATGTGATGCCTCTGTAATGATCATTGCGTGGATATCATCATGAGTATTTGAAGTTCTATCAATTTCCCAACAGTAATTTGTTCGCCCACCATTTGCTATTTTTCTCGAGAGAAGCCACTAGTGAAACCTACGGTCCCCCGGTCTCTTTCTCATATTATTTGCCTTTGCGATCTATTTCCCTTTGCATTTATTTTCAGATCTATCAAACCAAAAATCCAAAAAATACCTTGCTGCAATATATTCTTATTTATTTTATTTGGCGTTCGATCTATCAATCTACTACAAATTTATTCACGTCAGTTTGCCTATCTTGAGGCGCCATACCCCGGAAGGGATTGACAACCCCTTTAACACGTCGGGTTGCGAGAAGTTGTTATTTGTGTGCAGGTGTTGTTTATGTTGTGTTGCTTGGTTCTCCTACTAGTTCTATAACCTTGGTTTCACATCTGAGGGAAATACCTACTGCCACTGTGCTGCATCATCCCTTCCTCTTTGGGGAAATACCGACGTAGCTTCAAGCGACATCAAAAAGAATTTCTGGCGCCGTTGCCGGGAGGATCAAGTCAAGATAGTTTCCCGTCAATGCACCATTTCTGGCACCGTTGCCGGGGAGGATCTTCAACATATACCAGGTTGCTAATCAGAAACCTCATCTCCTCACAATTTACATTATTTGCCATTTGCCTCGCGTTTTCCCCTACCCCACTTCAGAAAAATTTGCCATTTAATTCGCCCCTCTTTTTCTCCATTCGCCGTTCTCTTGCTTTGTAGTTTTGATGGCTAGCATTCCTACTCCTCCTTTATCACCATATTTTGAAGTTCTTTACTTCAAGCAAAGACAAGGAGAAAATTTGAAAGATGTCTGGTATAGGCTTATGGAATCGTATCGTATTTCCAATTTAAAGGGGGACACTAGGGTTTTTCTTCATAATTTTTACATAGGATTGGCTTTGCATCATAGACAACTTCTAGATTTTGTCGCTAAAGGAAATTTCATTGAGCTTGATACCAATGCTGCCTATGAAATTTTAGAAGGAATTTTGGGAATTCCACCTCAAAAGAAGGGGTTTTATTTTACCCTTGAGGGAGCCCAAATGTTGGAAAAACTTGGTGATTTGCATAAACATATGGTTGAAATACAGAAATATAATGAACCCCTCAAACACCTCAATGGTAGTATCAATCGCATGAATACCCTGATTACTCTTTGCAACAAGCATTTGGGCATTTTGCATCTTAAGATGGTTTCTTTCCCGGGGAATTTAGGGAAGCGTAAAGAGCCTCCTGGGTTTGATAAAACCCTTACAAAAGTTGCCAAAACTTCAAAAGACAAAACTTAGCTCCTTGCTTTATGCCTAGCTAAGGGCGTAAAACTATAACGCTTGTTGGGAGGCAACCCAATGAATAAAATTTATTTTTGCTTTTTGCTTTTTGCTTCTTGTTTTTGAGTGTTAACACAATTATGCTACTGTTAAAGATTGTGTTTTTATGTTTTAGTTAGTGTTTGTGCCAAGTAAAGCCTTTAGAATCTTCTTGGGTGATAGTTGTTTGATCTTGCTGAAAAATTAGAAACTTTTGTGCTCACGAAAATAATTATCACTTTTTATCAGAGAGCGATAAAATACCCATTCCACTCTCAGTATGTCAATATACAAATTTCTCAGGTCGTGCTAATTTTTCAGAATTTTTGGAGTTACAGAATTATTCGAAATAGTTAGATTGCTACAGACTGTTCTGTTTTGATAGATTTTGTTTTCTTTGCATTGTGTGCTTATTTTGATGGCTCTATGGTTTTCTTTGATGAGTTTTTGCCATAGAAAAGTTGGAATACAGAAGATATAATTCAAGAACAAAATGTGAATTGGTTTGATACATCACTTATAGTAGTGATTTATTATTCTTATACTAACGGATCTCACAAAGGTTTTGTTGAGTTTTGTGTGATTGAAGTTTTCAAGTTTTGGGTTATCTTACGATGGATGAATGAATAAGGAGTAGAAGAGCCTAAGCTTGGGGATGCCCCGGCATCCCAAGCTATTATCCGAAAATGAGCAACCAACTAAGCATGGGGATGCCCCCGAGTGGCATCCCCTCTTTCTTCTAACGACCATCGGTATTTTACTCGAAGCTATATTTTTATTCGTCACATACTATGTGTTTTGCTTGGAGCGTCTAGTATGATATGAGTCTTTGTTAGTTTTATTTTGTGTTTTAAGTCTTGATCCCTTCCTGGACACACCTATTTGAGAGAGCCAAAATTATGCCATGACTTGTTAGAATTGTAATCTATGCTTCACTTAAATTTTTATGAGCTATGGACTTGCTCTAGTGCTTCACTTACATATTTTTGAGCACGGTGTGCTAAGTATTTTTGAAGAAATGCTCTCTTGCTTCACTTAGATTTATTTGAGAGTTAGTAAAATTTTCAAGAAATTCTCTCTTGCTTCACTTAAATTAATTTGAGAGAAATAAATATTATGCTCATGATCTTCACTTATATTTGTTTGATCTTATGAAAAGCAACACATGAAAATTAGTCCCAAAGTGATAGATATTCAAGAAGGATATAATAAAAACATCCATGAAGATTATTGGACAAAATATAATTGATTCTTAGTAATAGTTTTGAGATATGATGATGTGATATGTGAGTCATCTTGATGAGTAATTATGCTTTAGTAAGAATATTGGTGTTAAGGTTTGTGATTCCCTATGCAAGCACGAAAGTCAATAGTCATGCAATGAAATTATATTCTACTTGTGGTGCATTATTCGATGTTAGTTATGCTTAATGCTTGCTTATGAGGTTATCTATTTCTTGGTTGGTCGCTTCTCAATCTTTTGCTAGCCTTCATTTTGCACTAAGTATGATCTCTACTTGTGCATCCAAAAACCTTTAAACTAGTTTTGGCACATGTGTCCACTATATCTACCTATGTGCAATATTCTTTTGCCATTCTAAGAAAATTTGCATGTGCCATATCTAATTTTCAAAATAAACTTCTCTTTTGTGTGTTCGTTTCGCTCGCGGAGTGGTGAGGGTGGCTAATATTCTCCATGCTAGATGTGTTATTCTCACGATGAGTGTTTATTCACTTGTCATTGCATGAGAGTAAGGCAAAGGTATCAGGGATGCTCAGTACCGAAATGAAAAATGAATTTACTTTATGTTGTCAAATAATAAATTCCTTGGAAAGTGTTGGTATGGAGGGCAACTGTGGATACGACTAGCCATGGAAAGTGAAAGTTTGGTGGAAAAACGAATAAACTTTATTTTCTGTTTGGGAACCGCCTATGATATATCTAAGCATGGAAAGTGTTGGGAACTCTAAGTCGTTTTCGTTGGTGGGATGGATACACTTCCCAAAATGTTTTTATCTCTAAGTTTTTCACTTTGAGCTCTGGCACCTCTACAAAACCCTACTTCCCTCTGCGAAGGGCCTTTCTTTTACTTTATGCAATTTTTATTTTGAATTTGAGTCTCCATCTTCTTTTATAGAAGCACCAACTAGGAGGCAATATGATCGTACTTGAGTATTGGGTGTAGCTAATATGCGAGTCTGTTTCATGAATGGATCAATGATTGAGCATGATGGGCTATTGATAACTTATTTTAGCGTTGATATTTTGAAAGACGTGGTTGCTTGTTGATATGCTTGAGTACTTAAATTATCATGTCAAAACTAGAATATTGCTTTGAACAATATAAAAATGTCTAAATGTTCATGCTATGAAGAAAAGAATACGATATGACATGTTAGGAAGCATTCCACATCAAAAATTCTGTTTTTATCACTTCCCTACTCAAGGACGAGTAGGAGTTAAGCTTGGGGATGCTAATACATCTCCAATGTATCTATAAATTTTGATTGTTCCATGCTGTTATATTATCAATCTTTGATGTTTTATAATCATTTTATAGTCATTTTATATCATTTTCTGGTACTAACCTACTGGCATAGTGCCAAGTGCCAGTTGTTGTTTTTTCCATCTTTTTTACATCGCAAAAAATCAATATCAAACGGAGTCCAAATGCCACGAAACTTTACGAAGATTTTTTATGGACCAGAAGGAACATAATGGGCCCTGGCTGCGCCCGGGGGGTTCTTTGAGGATAGCAGAACCCACCAGGGCACGCCAGGAGGCCCCGGCGTGCCCTGGTGGGTTATGCCCACCTCGGGTGCTCCCCTGGACCGCCTCTTTGCTCTATAAATACCCCAATATTCCAGAAACCCTAGGGGAGTCGACGAAATATTCATCCAACCACCACAGAGTCTAGAACCACCAGATCCAATCTAGACACCATCTCGGATGGGGTTCACCACCTCCATTGGTGCCTCTCCGATGATGCGTGAGTAGTTCTTTGTAGACCTTCGGTCCATAGATAGTAGCTAGATTGCTTCCTCTCTATCTCTCTCTCTTGATTCTCAATACAATGGTCTCCCGGAGATCCATATGATGTCACTCTTTTTGCGGTGTGTTTGTTGGGATCCGATAAACTTTGATTTTATGATCAGATCTATCTTTTTATATCCATGGAAGTATTTGAGTTTCTTTGATCTCTTTTATGCATGATTGCTTATAGCCTCGTATTTCTTCTCCAATATTTGGGTTTTGTTTGGCCAACTTGATCTATTTATCTTGCAAAGGGAAGAGGTACTTTGTAGTGGGTTTGATCTTATGGTGCTTCATCCCAGTGACAGAAGGGGAACCGACACGTATGTATCATTGCTACTAAGGATAAAACGATGGGGTCTATCTCTACATAGATAGATCTTGTCTACATCATGTCATCGTTCTTATTGCGTTACTCCGTTTCTCCATGAACTTAATACACTAGATGCATGCTGGATAGCACTCGATGTGTGGAGTAATAGTAGTAGATGCAGGCAGGAGTCGGTCTACTAATCTTGGACGTGATGCCTATGTAATGATCATTGCCTGGATATCTTCATGATTATTTGAAGTTCTATCAATTTCCCAACAATAATTTTTCGCCCACCGTTTGCTATTTTTCTCGAGAGAAGCCACTAGTGAAACCTACGGTCCCCGATCTCTTTCTCATATTATTTGCCTTTGCGATCTATTTTCCTTTGCATTTATTTTCAGATCTATCAAACCAAAAACTCAAAAATACTTTGCTGCAATTTGTTCTTATTTATTTTATTTGGCGTTCGATCTATCAATCTACTACAAATTTATTCATGTCTGTTTGCCTATCTTGAGGCGCCATACCCCGGAAGGGATTGACAACCCCTTTAACATGTCGGGTTGCGAGAAGTTGTTATTTGTGTGTAGGTGTTGTTTACGTTGTGTTGCTTGGTTCTCCTACCGGTTCGATAACCTTGGTTTCACATCTAAGGGAAATACCTACCGCCGCTGTGCTGCATCATCCCTTCTTCTTTGGGAAAATACCGACGTGGCTTCAAGCGACATCACTGGGTGGAGTCCCCGAGACCGCCGTGGAATGGTTGATTCGGCGGGGGTCTTTCCAAAGTGTTATTTCACCACGGGAGCCTTAGAACTTGTTTGTTTGCAGTACCTTGATGTCTACTACGCAACTTTATTCTTTTAGACACATGTTGGGCCTCCAAGAGTAGAGTTTTGTAGGACAGTAGCAATTTTCCCTCAAGTGGATGGCCTAAGGTTTATCAATCTGTCAGAGGTGTAGGATGAAGATGGTCTCTCTCAAACGACCCTGCAACCAAATACAAGAAATCTCTTGTGTCCCCAACACACCCAATACAATGGCAAATTGTATAGGTGCACTAGTTCGGCAAAGAGATGGTGATAAAAGTGTAATATGGATGGTAGAAATATATTTTTATAATCTGAATAAATAAAAATAGCAAGGTAACAGAAGTAAAAGGGCACACAAACGGTATTGCAATGCTTAAAAACAAGGCCTAGGGTCCGTACTTTCACTAGTGCAATCTCTCAACAGTGCTAACATAGTTGGATCATATGATTATCCCTCAAAGTACAATAAATAATCACTCCCGAGTTCCTCTTAGCGGAGAATAAAAGATAAGAATTTATTGTAGGGTACGAAACCACCTCAAAGCTATTCTTTCCATTCAATCTATTCAAGAGTTCATACTAAAATAACACAAAGCTATTGTTTCCATTCGATCTATCCTAGAGTTCGTACTAGAATAACACCAAAGCAAATTCATATTCTTAATACTCAATCCACACAAAGAACTACAAGGAGACCCCAAAATTTCCGTCGGAGAAAAGATAATAAGAACGTGCATCAACCCCTATGCATAGATTACCCCAATATCACCACGGGAATCTGCAAGTTGAATGCCATAACATATATCAAGTGGATTAATAAGATACCCCCAATTTTCACCTCAAGTATTCATATCGCAAGACATATATCATGTGTTCTCATCTCTGAATATTCAATCCAACAAGACAAAACTTCAAAGGGTAAAGACTCAATTCATCACAACAAGAGTATAGAGGGGAGAAACATCATATGATCCATCTATATTAACAAAGCCCATGATATACATCACAAGAGAGAGAGAGAGAGAGATTAAACGCATAGCTACTGGTACAAACCCTCAGCCCCGAGGGTGGACTAATCCCTCCTCATCGTGGTGGTTGCCGGGATGATGAAGATGGCTACTGGAGATGATTCCCCCCTCCGGCAGGGTGCCTGAATGGGTCTAGATTGGTTTTCGGTGGCTACGGAGCCTTGCGGCGGTGGAACTTCTGATCTAGGTTAACCCCCAAGGCTTTTGGGATATTTGGGAATTTATAGTGCAAAGTAGGGGTGCGGGAGGCCACCGAGGTGGGCACAACCCACCTGGGCGCGCCAGGCCCCCCTGGCGTGCCCTGGTGGGTTGTGCCCCCCTCGGGGCACCTCCAGGTGCAGCTCTGGCCCAATGGGTTCCTTCTGGTCCAAAAAAATCTCCATAAAGTTTCGCTGCGTTTGGACTCCGTTTGATATTGATTTCCTGCGATGTAAAAACAAGTGAAAACAACAACTGACACTTGGCACCGAGTCAATAGGTTAGTCCCCAAAAATGATATAAAGTTGCTATAAATGATTGTAAAACATCCAAGAAATGATAATATATTGGCATGAATACTTCATACATTATAGATACATTGGAGACATATCAGCATCCCCAAGCTTAATTCCTACTCGTCCTCGAGTAGGTAAATGATGAAAGAAATAATTTATGAAGTGTGAATGCTAGCAAAGTGCATAAGTTTGATCAATGATAATTTCAATCACTTTTCCTAGCATCATAACAACAATTCTTTCTTATGAAACTTCTCATGTTGTAGTGGCAACCAATTCACATGTTAAGGTTCAAACAATGAATTCTCTTGAAACCCAACAACCTATATTCTTAGTCACCAAGCGATTGCAATTCAACTTATCAACAGAGTTGAAGTAAGAGCTCCACATACTCAACCATCATATAGTCTTCTATGATTGTAACACTCACCGCGTACACATGAGAAAAACGTTTCAACCGGACACATAGAAAGATCATGGCTTATGTTTTGCCTCCCAACGTATTCACCTTAACGGTTGTAACATCCCAAATTTTCAATTTGGAATGTTATACATAGATCATCATTGCATATCATAATTTATTGCATTTTGGTTGATCCTAGAAATTCCACGCAACTCAAGGACCTACGGAGAGAGTTGGGGATTTCGTTATTTTCATATTTGAGGTTTTCTTGAATTATGAAAAGAGGATCATTTGATTTTATTTATTTTATCTTCAATTATTTCAATTATAAAATAAGTGAGAGGGAATAAAATGACTTTCCCAAAATAAAGAAATATTGAGGATTTAATAAAAAACTCAAATAATATTTTTATTTTGGAGTTTTTCGCTCTTTTATTTGAATTTAGGAAAAATGTGCATTTTTCAAAATTGCATTTAGGCCCCAAATAAATGTTCACTTTGTCCGGCTTGATTTTAGAAGTCAGGGAAAATTTATTTCGGGATTTTTGGAGTCCGTTTAGTATTTGTTTTCTTTCTTTTTCTGCACGTCAAAATTATTTAAAAAAAAGAGTCGACCGACTTAGGGCCGTACTCAGCCAGGACTTCTCGGGCCGGCCTTTAAAAGCCAATGCTCGAGGCCCGTTCAACCCGCCCCCACCCGAAAACCCTAACCCTAGCCGGATCCCGCCGCCGCCGCCCGCGCCGGAGCCCGCCGCCGCCGTCGCCGGTAACCGCCGTCGGGTAACCGCCGCCGCCATCGGTTTTCTACGGAAAACCGATTGGTTTTTTGTTAGAACTCGCGGTTTTTTATATTGGTTTTATTCGATTTATTTATTTATTTAGAGGATGTTCGTCGGTACGTTCGTTTTAACGAACGGTTTTTGCCGTTTAGACGCAGACAACGAACATTCGTTCGTTATCCTGTTCGTCGTTTTTTCTTTTTCTCGGATTTTTCACGATTATTTCTGATCGCGATTCCTGATCCGATTTTCGTTTTAGTATAACTTTTCACTCATTTATCGGAATCAGGCGATTCAAGCGCCTAGAGTTTCGTCTGGAAACCCTCTTTCCGTTTAACCAACTCAAACAAGTTTTTGCTTCTGTAAAATTTGAATTAGATCCAGATTAGTAAACGAAGCTTGTTTCTTTCGTCGTTTGCCTTTCGTCTCTTTGTTTGTTTTGTTTCTTTTTGCAAACCGGAGTTCTTAAGTTGAACTTTCTGGTTAGATCTCTTTTTTGAGTTTTTTGTGCATTAGATGAGTACTTATTGTATGCTTGTTTGTTTGTGTGCATTAGAGTACCCGGAGTGCGCCGCTTGCTACTTCGAATCTCTAGGTTTCATGGATCATCAGCAAGGCAAGTAACACTTTGATCATATCCCTTTCATACCCAGTTTTTGTGCATTAGATCAATCCTCAAACATTGCATGATTAGGATCTAATTAAATTGTGGGTTTTGGGGAAGTAGATGAGGTAGTACCTATTACCTGTTTTATTATCAAACCCACTACAAAAACATACACTTCTGTGATGATACGTGTTTGTCACAGTAGGTCGTGTTTTCTGTCATGCATGTACATCCATGACAAATTTATGACAGAATCAAGATAGTCATACCTGTGCGGTCGTAGAAGTGTTCCATGACATTGCCAAAATTATCATCACGGAAGTGTCCACTTCCATGACGATAAATTGCGCGTCAAAGAAGTTCTTTCGTCAAGGGTGACCGACACGTGGCATCCACTGTAACGGAACACCGTTAAGCTATTGGGTCGGATTTTGGATCCGATAACCCGTTAACAGCCACGACCAATGCCGATTTTCCACGTGTAAAATTCTCATTGGCTGACGGATCCACGCGTCAACTCCGCGTTGGCACAGGTGTCACTCCTCCAACGGTCGAGATGGGCCTATGATATGTTGACACGTGGACCGGCCCAAAAGTGGCCCACAAAGAGTAAATGGGCCAGTCCAACAGAAGGCCCATAAGATTTAGCGGACCATAATGGGCCGACCCAGCTAAAGGCCCACAAAATTTAGCGGACCATAATGGGTCGGCCCAGCTAAAGGCCCACACGATTTTGCAGACCATAATGGGCCGGCCCAGCTAAAGGCCCACAATATGTCTGACATTCGGCCTGTTAGAGTCCCACTATAGCTTTGGGCCACTTTCGGCCTGTTGTCATTTTCGGCCTGTTAATGCCGAATGTAAACCATGGGCCATATGTGGCCCAACGTCATATCGGGCCCATTAACGGCCCATATAAAAATGACGATAATCTTGCCCGACCGAAGTTCCGGCCTGTTAAAGGCCCGTGTATTAGGTCGGCGCATTTACGACCCGTCCGAATTTTGACTTGTTAAAGTCCAGTGGGTTATTTGGCACAATCAAGACCCAATCTCACTTTCGGTCTATTAAAGGCCCATGTATTTTATGGGCTCGAGATATTTACACCTGTAAATGGCCTATTTTTACTAAGGGCCCAAATTATGTTTAGGCCTGTTAAAGGCCCACGATAGGCACAGGCCTACTAGAAAAATATGAAAGCTTATGCTAATTTAGGCCCAGATATTTTTAGTGGGCTACATGCCAATTTCGGCCCATAATCGTTTTTAGCCCAATTGGAATGGGCCCGACGAATGTTGGCATGTTAGACTCCTACGAAGCTTTAGGCCGAATACATTACTAAGATAAACCTACACTATACAAAAATAGTGTCGTAATTACTGCAGCCTGAGGCAGCATCATAAATGTTGTATCACAACAAAATAAATTCCAACAATACAACAAAAGGCCTGTTGGCATAAAGTTTACAGTCCTTCCAGATAAAAGCACCATCAAATGTATAGAAGCACAGATCATTTGACCTGAGTGCTAATGTTTCAGTCTGTAGAATCTGATGGAGCAGCACGATCTCCACCTTTTTCCGCCATTGCTCTTGAACAACGAAACAATGTCTGATAGTCTGGTTTCAAAACCATTCATATCTTGACGACATTTCTCAACCACTATTCTTGTTTCCGAAACAACGTCCACTAGGGATTGGACTTGTGTCCGGAGCATAGATATTTCACTCTGTCTAGCAGGAAGATTTTGTTCAGTAGGCGATTTGGACGAGGTTACCTTGACAACCAACCCAGAATTACGCAGGAAGGTGCTTTTTGCACCGTTAGTGGAGAGATACTGACGCACTGCAGCAAGAGGTGACATTGTGCCTGTAGTAGCCTCGTCACCTTCAGGTGGTTGTGGCTGTTCAATCATTTGTTCCATAGCTTCCTGAAAGTTTGAACTTGTAGATTAGTGTACCAGATAAGTTACTAATGAGACAAAAACAAACAAAGTAGGTTAAACATTTATACATAACTTATTTTGGTGAACTACTGTAATACATTAGCATGTATTGTAGTGCCAACTACATAATAAAATCACTTTCGGAACATATGTCCATGTAGCATGCCTACTGTATTGTCTATTTCCTCACATTCATTGACATCTAAGGATAAAGAGACATGGTTTAAAGTAGGATGAACATAGTATGACATCATTCATATCATGGGCAAACAGATATAAAACAAACAGGCTATTTTATCATTGTGTGCCCACGTGAACATAACAACTAGATTACAGATCAAGACCAAAAGAATATCCTTCATCTCTTTTAAACCATGTAAGGTGAAATGATACGTTAAGACAACTGTGAATAAAAGTGAACAGAGTAACTGACATTGGCTGCAAACCAAGTAGTTAAATGAACACATCACAGTACCAATCAGTTCAAGGCAGGAGTAAGGACTTACAACAGCGGCTTGAACTGGTGTGCTCATGCCCTTCGTCTTGCTCGTGTGGCAATCCTTGAAGATTTGCACTGCATTCGGTTCAGGTTCTTTTTAGTCCGCACGGGATTTCCTCTGTATTTGGAACTAGTCAATATAGATACGATAATATGGCACAAAAAAGAGAAGGAAGTAGCAGCTATTTACAAGAGCCTCGCAGTGTGCAATATAGCTACGAGATCATGTGGTCTGTTGCAATTTCACTTTAGAACGGTTGGTTTTGTTCTTCAAACAGTTAGCCTAGAAGAAGATACACTTGTAAGGCACATACATAAATACAAGTTCAATATGTGGTCTGATCAAATACATATAGCCTACCTGATACTTTGGATCAAACCAGTGTTTAACGAGGGCTGTCCAGTCTTCATCTGTAATATATTCCACTGGAGATGTTTGGGCGATTTCATTGTTAGCATTGCCTTCAAAGTGAGATTTTCTAAGGTGGTACCGATACTGTCGCAGAGCAGACTGAAAAACATGAGTGCATGCTTGTTTAGTTGCATCATCTTTCGGATCCAACTTGAACCTCATCTGTTGAAAAAAGAATGTAACTCTTATTAGGAGGAAGCTAGAAAGTATGGGACAGAGCAAGACAATATTACTAATTGCGATGAATAACATTACTTATGGATAAATGGTCAAGGAAGGTGTTAAACTGGGTATTGTGTTTCTTATTCCTGTACTGGATCCACGTTGGGAGGATACGTGCATGACACCTAACGGCAACGGCTGCCTTTGATACTAACTTGGCTGACTCTGTAGCATCATGTGGCCTTTTTAAACCTGCCTCAAAATGGATCTCCATTCTTCCTCCTTTAGATTTTGTTAATCTGTCAAGCATTATCCCTGATGTCTATTTCTGCTTGCGCCGTGGTGCTAGTTCAACAACGAATATGGAAAGTGTTAGTGTACATCAAACTGTGAGAGTACATATAAAGGAGCATGCAACTGCAACTTGACTTGGTCAGGTACCGTCTTGGTGTCGATGCTCATGAGGTTCATCTGATCTTGCCAAGTCCTGTTGTGTCAGCAGTGCTTCAGAAGTAGTGTTAGGTGTGAAGGCAGCTTGGGAACTGGCCAGTTCCGGAGCAAACGAATGAGTAACTGGTTGAGATGCTAGTACAGTTGAAGTGGATGCTACAGCTGGTGGAGCAGGTGATACTGTGTTTGTAGATTTAGCCGGTGGACTTGGACCTTCTACTGCACTATAAGTACCAGCAGAATCTCGACGGAAGAACCTTTTCCGTTTCACCCGACGAGTAACAACACTCCCTACTATATTATTTTCCTTGCTCTTTTTTGACTTTGCCATGTCAAGCTGTACCCACGACACAAAAGAATAAAATCACTCTTCAGAACTCATTGATGCATGATACAGACAAGCAATACTTTGATGTAAGACAAATGTATGAGGATGAAATATGTAAGAAAAACAGGACGGCATGACATATTCACAGCTACGATGTGCAAACTAAGTAGAAGGATTTTCAAGAAGATAGAAGTAATGCAAGCTAGACACCATATGAAAGATACAACCAATATTACTCTGCCAAGTAAAAAGTGTCTTGCCATAAGTGGCAATTCGAAAAATTAGAAGCAGTACAACGTAGAAATCAATGTAAGATGCAACCACTATCAAACTGCCATGTTAGAAGCGTCCAATCATGAGTGACTGATGCAGGATACACAACAGCAGTACTTTGATGTAAGAACATGGTATGATAGATAGATGCAGTGTATTCTAGACACAGAAAGCCATGTCATATGAACATGTATAACGTATAAACTCAGCAGGTGCAATTTAATCAAAATAGAAGAAATACAGGCTAGACAACATATGCAACATGAAACCAATTATCACACTGTCAACTTAGAGCAAGCACCTGCGATGGTGGAGTACGGGAGACGAACTCATCATGTAGACTTGGGACTTCAACTTCATTAGCAGTAGCAGTGGCAAATCTAGAGAGTCTATGTTTGCATCGGTGGGGAGGACCACCAACATCCCCTAACTTACTCTTTTCCTTCCTATTTTCTGATATTGCCTTATGAAGTCAAAACCACAAGAAGATGAATAAAATTAGCTATGCATAACTGGTTGATGCATGATACAGACGAACACTACTTTGATGTAAGGCAAGCGCAGGATAGGAGGATGGAATATATACAAAAAAAGACAGCGTTTCATATTCACACGTACGATAGGAGGATGGAATATGTATGAAAAAATAGTAAGCGGAAGGCATTTCAACAAAATTAGAAGAAATGAAAGCTAGGCACCATATGCAAATGCAACCAATATCACTCTATCAGGTAAAAAGTGTCTCGTCGTAAGAGCCATTTCAAGAAATTAGAAGCAGTACAAGCTAGAAGACAATGCAAGATGCAACCTACATCACAGTCCCAAGTTAAATGTGTCTTATGGGTAAGTGATCGTTGCAGGTATAAGTTGTAAGCTACGTAGATGCAATTCAACATAATCAGAAGCAATACAAACTAGACATCATACGGAAAACGCAACCACGTATAACAGTTCCAAGTAAGAGCAAGCACCTGTGATGGTGGAGTAGGGGAAATGTGCTCATCATGTACACGTATGTTCTAGAAATAGGAACACGTGTCATATTCAGAGGCATTATGTGTAAAGTAAGCAGATGCAATTCAAGTTAGAAGCAATACAAGCTAGACATCATATGCAATATGCAACCACATATAATAGTGTCAAGTTAGAGCAAGCACCTGTGATGGTGGAGTAGGGGAGATGTGCTCATCATCTACACAACTACGTTGATTGTCCAGCCTTGTGTTGTCTTGCGAATCTTGTTGGGAGGATGGCGGAGTAGAATCTGTAGAGACCCCCTGTTTGAGTTGCTCCGAAGGACCGCCATCATCCACTGCTGGACTAATTTCCTTCAGCTGTAATGATTTTGCTCTTCAGAACTCATTCATGCATGATACTGACGAACACTACTCAGATGAAAGGCAAACACATGATGCGAGGATGGAATATGTATTAAAAACAGGATGGTGTGACATATTCACACCTATGATGTGGTAACTAAGCAGAAGGCATTTCAACAAATTAGAAGCACTGCAAGCTAGACACCATATGAAAGATGCAACCAATATCACTCTGCCAAGTTCAAACTGTATGGCGTTTCAACAAATTAGAAGCAGTACATGCTAGAAATCATATGCAAGACACAACCAATATCACAGTGGCGACTTAAAGGTGCCTTATCATAAGTTACTGATGCGGGATATGCAAGAATAGTAGTCTGATGTAGAAACAGGAACACATGTCATATTCACAGGCATTATGTGTAAAGTGAGCAGATGCAATTCAACAAAGTTAGAAGCAATACAAGCTAGACATCATACGCAACATGCAACCACATATAATAGTGCCAAGTTAGAGCAAGCACCTGTGATGGTGGAGTAGGGGAGATGTGCTCATCATCTACACAGCTACGTTGACTGTCTAGCCTTGCGTTGTCTTGCGAATCTTGTTGGGAGGATGGCGGAGTAGAATCTGTAGAGAACCTCTGTTTCAATTGCTCGGAAGGACCACCATCATCCAATGCCTTGCCAATTTCCTTCAGCTTTATTGATTTTGCATTGTGAGGTCATACCGACAAGAAAAAGGAATATCATTCGCTCTTCAGAACTCATTCATGCATGATACTGACGAACACTACTCTGATGAAAGGCATAGTCATGATACGAGGATGGAATATGTACGAAAAAATGGATGGCTTGACATATTCAAACCTATGATGTGGTAACTAAGCAGAAGGCACTTCATCAAATTAGAAACACTGCAAGACACCATATGGAAGGTGCAGTCAATATCACTCTGCCAAGTTAAAACTGTCTCGTCATAGGTGGCGTTCATCAAACTAGAAGCAATACATGCTAGAAATCATATTCAAGACACAAATCAATATCACACTGCCAACTTAAAGGTGTCCCATCATAAGTGACTGATGCAGGATACACACGAAGAGTAGTTTCATGTAAGAACATGGTGTGATAGACAGATATAGTATGTACCAAAAACAGGAAAGCGTGTCATATTCACATGTATCATGTGTAAGCTAAGCAGATGCAGTTTACAGTAATTAGGAGCAATACGAGCTAGACACCACATGCAACATGCAACCAGATATCATACTGCCAAGTTAGAGCAAGCACCTTGGATGGTGGAGTAGGGGAGCGGAGACTTGAACCTTGTAATGCACTATCAGTACAAGGAGAATCGGTACAGATGCTCCATTTATGTTGCTGCAGAGGACCACCATCATCGCCTTCTTTACTCTTTTCCTTCCCTTTTCTTGATTTTGCCTTGTTAAGTCAAACCCACAAGAAAAAAGAATAAAATTTGCTCTTCAGAACTCATTGATGCATGATACTGACGAACACTACTTTCATGTAAGGCAGCCGCATGATAGGAGGATGGAATATATATGAAAAACAGGACAGCGTGACATATTGACATGTATGATGTATAAAGTGTAAACTAAGCACAAGGTGCTTGAACTTGTTAGAATCGATGCAAGCTAGAAACCATATGAAAGATGAAACCAATATCACTCTGCCAAATTAAAAGGGTGCCCTAACAAATGTATTTGACCAAATTAGAAGCAATACATGGAAACAGGCTAGAAATAATATGCAATATGCAACGAATAAAGGTGACTCATCGTAAGTGATTGATGCAGGATACAGAAGAGAGGTAGTTTCATGTAAGAACAAGGTTAACACATAGATGTAGTGTGTACCAAAAATAGGAAGGCATGTCATATTCACAGGTATAGTGTGTAAACTAAGCAGATGCAATTTACCCTAATTAGAAGCATTACAAGCTAGACACCATATGCAACATGCAACCACATATCACACTGCGAAGTTAGAGCAAGCACCTGTGATGGTGGTGAAGGGGAAGTGCGGTCTTCAGGTACATAGCTACGTTCAATATCTTCATTTAGGCTTGCTATTTCTTGAGAATCATGTGGAGAGGATGAAATTGCATTCTTTATAAGAGTATTGTGTCTCATATTAACCCACGCGCGTGACTGTCTCATCATAAGCGATAGACACAGGATACACAAGAACAGTAGTTTGATGTAAGAACATGGTGTGATAGGCAGATGTAGTATGTACCAAAAACAGGAAGGTGTGTCATATTCACATGTATAATGTGTAAGCTAAGGAGATGCAATTTAACAAATTAGGAGCATTGATGAGGGATACACAAGAAAAGTGCCTTATCATAAGATATAGTATGTACCAAAAACAGGAAAGTGTGTCATATTCACATGTATCATGTGTAAGCTAAGCAGATGCAGTTTACACTAATTAGGAGAAATCCGAGCTAGACACCATATGCAACATGCAACCAGATATCACGCTGCCAAGTTAGAGCAAGCACCTTGGATGGTGGAGTAGGGGAGCGGAGACTTGGACCTTGTAATGCACTATCAGTACAAGGAGATTCGGTACAGATGCTCCGTTTACGTTGCTGCAGAGGACCACCATCATCGCCTTCCTTACTATTTTCCTTCCTCTTTCTTGATTTTGCCTTGTCAAGTCAAACCCACAAGAAAAAGGAATAAAATTTTCTCTTCAGAACTCATTGATGCATGATACTGACGAACACTACTTTCATGTAAGATGAACACTACATATCACACCGCCAAGTAAGAGCAAGCACCTGCGATGGTGGTGTGGGGGAATTGCGGTGATCAACTAGAGAGCTACGTTGACTATCTTCATTTAGCCTTGCTGTTTCTTGAGAATCATGTGGGGAGGATGACACTGCACTCTTTATACGAGTATGGCGTCTCACAGAAACCCACCCGGGTGACTATCTCATCATAAGTGATTGACGAGGGATACAAAAGAGCATTTGTTTGATGTACGAACATGGTTAATAGACATATGTAGTATGTATCAAAAATAGGAAGGCTTGTCATTATCAAAGGTATAATGTGTAAAGTAAGCAGATGCAATTTAACCAAATTGGAAGCAATACAAGCTAGACACCATATGCAACATGCAACCACATTTGACAGCGCGAAGTTAAAGCAAGCACCTAGGATGGTTGTGTGTGGCAATTGAGATCATCAACTGCAGAGCTAAGTTTACTTTCTCCAACTGCTAACACTACACCCGTTAGAGCACTGGAACGCTTAGTGCTTATCTTCGAATTACACTGGAGCGACTTCTGTCTTTTCTTTTCTGCATTCATCAACACTGCGTCAGAGTCTGAAATACCCATGCATAAAAAAACAATAGTGTGAGTATGGGTGAAGTGTGTGCATAATTAGTATAGTGTAAAGGTAGCAGATAGCAGGTCGGTGAGAAATAAATGACAGGGACATATGATAGCTCTACAACATACATGGCACACTAAACTACTACAGGATTCTATGAGAATAACAGTCGACTGAAAGCAAATAGGCCAGTCCATTTTCTGCACTGTCCGATGTACAAAGAACGGGCATATCGCCTTCATCTACCTCCAGCGAGTCAGTGTTAACGATCTTCCTCGAAACACCAACGACCACCGGCCCAGTATTCCTCCCCTGCCTGCGCCCTCCCCTCGACCTCACCGCACCGCCGTGCTTGGCACCGCCCCCCGGCCATCCATTCAAGCCCCGTCGACCTCCAGATCGGGCGCAAGCAGCTCCTGCGCCCCACACCCCTATGATAGACACCGATGCGCTGCTTCCCCGAGGAACAGGCGGACTAGGTGCTCCGCGCGCCTAAGCGGGTGCTGCTTCTTTTAATTGCGGTTCGACTGACCCTGAATTAAAATCCAGGCGGGCTACTGACTTCTAGCAAAGGTGAAATAGTAAAAGGGAGGAAACCTTGTGCATTTAGTATCACGAAGAAGATGCAGTAAGAAGCGCTCAACTAGTTTCTTTCGTGGGATGAATACGGTGTGAGCGGAGACGTAAGATTTGTACGAATAAGGGAAGAGGAGTACCTCTTTCTGCTGGCAGTGTTGTGTCCTCCTTCTGTTTTTCCGACGATCTTCTTGTTGTTCGCCGGAAACTAGAAGTTGTGGAGGACGGTGCAGCCTTGGACGAACCCATGGCCAAGTTGTTGAGTGTGGTGCGGTGGCCGTCTATCGGCAGCGGGGAAGCAGATCCGAGGCGGCGAACGATGGCGTAGTGGGAATAGCTGCGGTGCGGTGGACGGTGCGACAGTGGAGCCGCAGCAGTGAGGCGCAGGACGGCGTGGTCGGAGTGGTTCTGGTACGGCGTACGTCGGCGTCGGCGTCGGGGAGGCAGCTCTGCCTCGGCTTCAGCTGCTAAGTCCTTGAGGGCATTGCAGTTGCGTTGGACGATGACGTCAGGGTACCGGCTCCGGCGTGATGGAGGAGGGCGGCGGTGGATTGGCTACTATGGGGTGGAGGACGGAGGAGGCTGGGGTTTCGCGGCTGGTGTAGAGGGCGTTTTCGCGCCCACGGAGTATGAATGGGGAAATGGAGGGAGGCGGGGAACTAAGGGGGAACAATGTTTCGGTTTGAGACGCGCTTGTTTGAAATTTGGGGAAAGTTACAAACTTTCCCCCCATCTAAAATTTCGGACATATTGCGGGTTGGGGGTAGGACAGTCATGTCAGGTGTCCCAAATGTGGGCAGGATAGATTTCAGCCGAGCGCATGGGTAGGCGCCCACGGCGTATGAATGCTTCTCTGGCGTCTTGGTGAAGTTACAAACCTACCCTGGTTTAGACCTTTGGACATCGGGCCGATAGGTTACACGGGCCAGAGTTAGGACTGTAATTTCCTACCACCAAAACATTAGTCTCGCGCGGTTTCGGGTGACCAGAGGCCTATTTGGCGCTTCGTTCAGGGCCTCTTTGATTCACAGGATTGTCAAAATGAAGGAATAGGAAAAATGCAGGAATAGGGTGACATGTCCCATAGTATCCTACAAGATTTGAAAGAATGTTTGATAGCATAGGAAAAACAAAGGAATTCTACAAAGAGGTTTGAGTGGATGGAAATTTTCCTCCAAAATGTAGTACAAATGGATCATATGGAAAAAATCCTAAGGATGCCAATCCTACGAATCAAACGAGCATCACAGGAAAAATTCCTAAGGGTTTAAATCCTCCAAAAATCCTATGCAATTCCTTTGAATCAAAGGATCCCTCAATATTTGGGAGCAGAAGCATTTGAAGTTTTCGGTTCTCTTGAATTGAGCTTTCAGGATTTGTCAAACTTCACAAATCTTTACTCTTGAAAATCCTAAAGCTACGATTATTTTGGAATGGAGGGGGTACATTTGAATATATATTGTACACGAGTATATATTAAAAAATATGCAACTTACCTCAGGTCATGCATGGTTCCAGATATAATCTCCTTGGTTGCAAAAAAAGTTAGATATGCGTATGAATATATATAGCATGTTCGAACTCACAACAAAGATTGATGCCCCCTTTTACATCTGATTTACAAATGCCATTATCTCGGGTTCAAATAGATGAATGCACTTCCTATGAATTCAAATCTTCGAAACCCCATTTATGTTGAATTCGACATGTATTCTATTTTGTAGCTAGCAATTTGGAACGTATCCATGCAAGTGAAAAATGTATAAAGTGCTTCACACTAACAACATGGAGTGCACTAATTAATGTTTATATATGAATTGCAAAAGCATCCATTGCCTGTATTTCAAACAGCTCTCACTCTATGGATCGATAATATGAAATAAACACATGCACATGCTAGAATTCAATTGCAGTTGAAGAAAGAGCATACTCCTGGTACTGTATATTAGTGATAGGGGTGTGTACAAAGTACACGTGAATACCAGGCATTGTGCGTGTGTGTATACTATCGATGAACTAGCCCCCAAGCTTGTATAACATACTAAGGGCCTAGGGTTACAAATCATATATAGTCGGCTTATCACCAGTGGGGATAGAGTCCTCCGTGACTCTGGTAGCTTCGTGTTGTACGCCGAGTCCTCCACATGGGTCTTCATATAACACGTCTCGGTCCAACCTATATGTGGCGCAGGATGGAACCGACCCATGAGTCTTCATGTCTACCCACCACAACTAGAAATGATGTGCCCACCACACCACACACGCAATCGGCCACTAAGAAAATAAGCATATACAATAGTACAACGGTATCTAGCTCACGATACGTCTCCATATTTTGTTGATGACACTGACGGACTTTGCATTTGATGCGTGCTCCGTATTTTGTTGACGACACTTACGGTCATTGTATTTGAAGCGAAAGCACGATATGGTCACTGGACTTCAGAATAAGCTCATCACGGTCACCACATACATTTTGTCGTGCTAACCAACATGTGGTTGGATGGTTAGAGGACAGTGGTTTCTCGAGCCCACCAAGGTTAAAGTCCCGGTGCTCGCATTTATCTTGTGTTAATTTCAGTATTTTCTGGCGATGTACGTTCAGTGGGAGGAGACGTTCCACTCGACTACGAGGCACCTATGGTGACTTCGTAAAATCTCAAGATCATATATGCTGGCCCACTCTCTCGAAGGTGCTCATAGGGGTAGGGTTCGCGTGTGTGCGCTTATAGCGGTGAGTGCTTGCGCGTATATATGAGCCCTTGCGTCTGTACCGTGTTAAACAAATACATATCATGATTATACGGTCACTAGCTCACCCGTACAACTCCGTATTTTGTTGATCACATAATCAATTGACCAGTCAAACGTTCCACGCGGCGCAACTAGTGTTGCACCATCGGGGCGCGTAACCATGGGGCCCACCTGTCAGCTCGTATATGAAAGAAAGAAATGGTAGTTTGAGTCTGTACTGTGTTAATAAAATAGGAGTACATTTTAGGGTGATCATACGGTCACTGGCTCACCATACAGCTCCGTAATTTGTTGATAACACGATCAATTGACTAGTCAAACGGTCCACATTCAGCAGCACACATTACCATAGGGACCACCCGTCAGCGCGTATATGAAGGACAAAAATGGTAATAAATGAGTGGTTTTTGGGAGGGCGGGCCGGCCGCGGGCGGCGGGGGATGGCGGTTCGGCCGGTGGTGGCTGGCGTCTCAGGGGGGTGGAGTTTGATGATAAACTGGAGGCCCTTGATTTCGTATCCAACGGCTGGAAAATCTAATGACCAGAGATGAAAAAGTTAGTCAACTGACGTGTAGCCTCACCCCTCACGTACACATGCACGCACGCAAGACACGCACGCAGGACACGCACGCATGTAGGCGTGCAACACTGACACGTACACATGCACGCATGCTGGCGTGCAACACTGACACGTACACATGCACTCACAAACACACGCACGTACGCACCCATGCATGCAACACTGAAACGTACCCTTGCACGCACGCAACACTCGCACGCCTGCATGCACACATCACACGACGCAAGACACACGTTCAACCTATACGTGCATGCACCCTTTGTTAAGGACATGGATTGTTACGGGTATTAATCAATCTTATCTGTGATAAGCAGAACATTGATGTTTGCAGCGGTCTTTATGAATCACAACGTATCGAACAGGCTATCAACATAGTAGGCTTATCTACATGAAAAAAGATGACGTCACACTCAATGAACAATCATCGGTTTATGAAATGCCCACTTCTGACCGCCCTAGCCAACCAAAGGTTCCTCTGCTGTGCGCTACCTGCGTTGGGTCACTCACATGCATGCCATGCACCCAAAGAGCCCACATGTCAGTGGAAGAACGACATGGTGTCCTAGGTCAGAGTCGAGGGCGCCACTCGCGGCACGCCCGGCTGAACACGCCTCCGTGCCGCATTCAAACGCCTCCATGAGACCCGCCCGTGTGGAAGCCGGGAAACCCACTCTGGACACACGTCCGTTCATGACCGGGCCGCTCCCCTATCTCCTCCACCATTTTGTCCACTCTTACAATGGCTTACGAAGAGGAGTTATTCCGCATCCAAGTCGGCTGGGTAGCCTGCCGGATATGAGCTATGCAGCTCGCTGATCCACCTCCCTCCCCTCGCCCGACGGAGCCAGTTGCCGCCCCAAGCCGTGGAATTTTGCCATGTGTTGTTTTCATGGACTAGCAAGATGCCCGTGCATTGCACGGAACATCAAGATGCATTTTTTTACAAACTCTCGCATGCCTGCAATGGATAATTAATGTCCTCCTTTGCTAGTACCATGAGGCAAACACCATTAATATTGCATCGATTAGTGTTAGTGGCCTTGTATATCTACAAATTGTAATTTTGATAGTGGCCCCTTGTATATAAAAATGGAGGGAGAAAGATGAGAGATAAGGTGAGGAGGAGTGGGGCATGGTGGTGACTGGTGGTCGGACTGGGCGGAGGCATGGGGACGGACGACGCATTATGTCTAGGTTTGTATCTCTCTCACACACACCCACGTAGGTGGGGGACGTGCACGAAGAGAAGAGGTGCATGCATGGCGCACGTACTCTCATCTCTTTCCCAACCACACCCGCGCGGGTACACGGTGGAGCTCATTTTTGTACGAAAAAGGCAGCCCACGTGGTAATTTGGCATGTGTACTGGTTGTCCACTTGGTGGAGGGAGGATCGTCTAGCACGGGTGAACTAACAAATTGCGACTTGACGCGTTATGTTAAATTAAAAAAAGAGGAAAACCATGTGGGGCCTACCTTAGATGCAAGGCTCTATACACTGGAGTACTTTTGATATGTCCCGTCAACTCACAAAACGAGGAGAAGCTTGCTTAGTATGCCGTCTCCCCCGCCCACGGGCACGGTGGCTCGCAGGATGAGGTGAAGCTTGCTTACTAGTACGCCTTACGCCCGCTCCCTCGCCCACGCGCGCGGTGGCTCGCAGCACGAGGAGAAAATTTTACTACTCCCTCCGTTTACTCCTCGTCCCTACTACGTACTTTGGTTAGTACTCCCTCCATTTACTTATACAAGGCCACTATAAAAAAATACATTTTGCATCCATACAAGGCCACAAATAGTAATCGAGACAAAAGTTACTACTCCCTCCTTTCCAGTTTATGGCTCAATTTCGAAATCTTCCAACCAAGGTAGACGGTGAGTGGTCGAATTAATTTCGTATTTTGCACAAGTAATTAGTACGCTCGTTTTTCTCAAGAAGTTATGTTTACCGAGGCATTAATTAGAACGAATGCATGAATGAAGACTAAATTTCCATGAACTTGTACATGCATTGGTTAGTTTCCTCTTGACACTACTTGCGTCGGGTGATCTAACGCACCTCGAAATCCAACATGTAATGGTACTACTACTAGTATAGTAGAATTGAGACATATCAAACGGAAAAACGAATGTTTTTTAGATGAGCCCTATAAACCCTAGTGGGTACGTACTCCGTAAAAACAGATTTTTCCAAAACTAAGTCGCTCCCTTTCATGAATTCTGTAGTATGCTCCTGTGTCGACGCTCCCTTTCATGAATTATGTACTTCCTGTCGCCGACATGTGGGACATATAGCAACTGGGTCGACGTGTCAAGCACCAAATAACAGTGCAGAACAGCAGGGGGATGCACCCCACCCGTACCAGCCTAGTAGTAGTAATGAGCAATGAGACGTCAAATCACAATGCCGCACTTTCCCGGACGGACGAAGCAACCATTATTTCACACTTCGGTTCGCCATCATCTCAAAACACGTACTAGTATTGCTTCTGCCTCAAGAGGGACACGTGCATCGCCTTGGTACATCATCAGTGGCGGACCCACCATTGGGGCGAGCTGGGGCGGCCGCGCCGGGTCGCCGGTGGCGAAAAATCGAACCCCCGTTACATATTCTTCCTCCTCGTTTCCTCCGGCGAGCGATTCATGGTGGTGGCGGCGGCATCGGCGTTGTTCTCTGTTTATGCATGACTCTATCCAATACAAGGGGTACGTGAGCAGTTTGAGGGAGGAAGAGATTTGGGCTCGAATGCAGAACTGGGCTGCGTTAGACGTTACTACAGGCCCAAATGCCCAATCGACAGGTCTGCTCGTCAAACAAAAAAATCCCCAATCGATCCCAGTCGTTCCCCAATTCCCCTTACAACCTAGCCACTGTAGCGGTACTGCACCGCCGCCTGACGCCGCCTCACGCTGCTCCGCGCCTCCGTCGACACCCGACACGCCGATGCCTCGCGACCTCCGCCAGTGTTGGACATTCCCGCCGCTCCTTCGCCACTCCGTGCGGTACCGCCGCGGCGCCACACCCCGCTGCTCCGTGCTACTGTTGTCTCTTGTCTCACTGTCTGCCGCCTGCATTGGTGGATTCCGAAATTTCTGATGAAGAGGCAGCTTGGCTAGCTGCTGAAGAAGCTGAAGCTGAGGCTGGGGCTCTAGCTTTGGTTCTGGCGGTGGCAACGGATGGTACAGTCAGGTCAACCAACCGGAAGCGACCACATGATTCCAAGAAGAAGCATCATCAGCATGTATCCTCTTCAGTTCTTCTAGTCTCCTTTGATATGTTCAGTACTGGACATGTTAGTTGGATAGGAACAGTAGACTGGCAGCAGGACACTGATTTTTTTACCATTTGATCTTGAAAAAATCTTTCGATTGCACACGATTTGTTAGTTTACTACTGTTTAAGACATGTTTTATAATTTTTGTTGAATGTTATGAGTTTTGATTGAATAGAGTTGTATTTGTACCGAAATTTTTTTAGACCGTAAAGATTCACCCCGGCTAACTTCAATTCCTGGGTCCGCCACTGTACATCATGACACGTGGGACCGCATGACAGGCCATGCTCCCCCGCTGATCGCTTGGTAAAATCACCTTATTTTTACTATACTTCCTCCGTATCGGTTTACTACATGGCATGCACGTCATTCTAGGTTGAGAATTTAACTAGCTATATATGTGATGAACAGTACTCTAGCCTTTTAAAAAATGTATACTTTTGTACAACAGTACTATCGATGGATTGCGCCATGGAGCAAAACTTGAAATTAAAAAAAGGTGGTACATATAGAGAGCGCTCGTCGCCAAATTATGCATATAGTACTATTAAAAAGGCTAGTCACAATAATGGTGTCCAGCACAACCCACCCCTCAAATAAAACTAAGAGGGTGCTTGGATACGTTTTAGTCCCATGACTAAAAGTAGTGGGACTAAAACATGCTAGCCTCACCCATGCTTGGATCCAAATACTAAAAAGTCTATAATCAAGTTAATGAGCATTTATTATCCTCCAAACCCTCCAATCCAGAACTCGCCTGTGTTAAAGGAGAGGAGTTAAATGAGTAGAGAGAGGACTAATCCACATTTTAGTAGGGGTACTCCTGACTAAAAAATTTAGTCTCGAGACTAGTTTTAGCCCCTCTTTAGTAAGGGGTGCTTGTAACTTTAGCCTCTTAAAGAGACTATTTTTAGTCAGACTAAAATAAGTCCCTTGGATCCAAGCACCCTCTAAGCATCCTGGAATTCTTTGACAAAACTAAGCACCCTGAAATTCTTTGACAACTAAACTGTTGGCTATATGATGTTGGCCATATATACGTATATAATGTGAAGAAACGAGTGGTAATACTATACCAACTAAAAGATGAAATTTAAGAAATACTAGTATGTACGTACTGAAGAGTTAAAGTAACGAGAAGAAACATAACATAGTTCGGCTGGGGGCTCAGCACAACACACCCCTCAAATTAAATTAAGCACACCTGAAATTAAACTTTGCAACTATTCCGGTAGACACTGCATTAGAACCACCATGAGCAACGACACTGCCACCTTACTCAGAGTCCTCGTCCACGTCCTCGACTTCGTCCTTGTCCCTCTTCCTTTTGGCCGATACTTCTTTGCTTGAACTGCACACTTGGTTGTTGCTCTTCATCCAACCCTTGTAGATATTGAAGTAAATTTAGCCATCCATTGCAGCGTAGTGGATGAGGTCTATATCTAGTACATTCCACTGCCATGCATGACGATGAAACGTGTATGGAGGTTTCTCCAGTTTACTGTACGAAGGATGAACCATGGCTCCTGCCAGGGTCAGCATTGAAGGCTGACGAGAGGACACCAGCCGATTCTTCTGGAGGTCGAAGTGGTTGCCTACAACGAGACCTATCCGACGTAGGACATCCATGTTGTTCTTAAAGTCTACAGTAACGAATTTCACTGTTTTTTCCTTGAGGAAGTTCTTAAAATCCTGGCACTCAACGTCGGCATGGCATATGTGGTAGACCAAGAAAATGCTATCTACACAAACCTGGATCACGGCGGGCTTCTTCCTCTCTTCGTCCTTTAGATCCTTCTCTGGTCCCAGGACTGTGGTGTACTCAACATCTAGCCCCGCGACCCACTCATCATCTGAGTTTTCGAACATGCGTCTGAAGCAAGAAAGGCATCCTTTCATCGTCGCGGAAGAACGGGTGTAGATGACGTCAAACTCATCGCCGGTGATGGTTCTAACCTTGTACTCACCGCCGATCGTGGAGATTTGGGACGCCATGGATTTGGGAGGAGGGTTAGGATTAGTGGAACTGCCGTAATGTGAATGGATGGGATGACTAGGAGCGAACCGTCGTAGTATTGAAGGACGTGCGGGGACGAGTAGGAGCGAACTGCCAGCGTGCGAACGGGAGGGTAGTGGCTTTCCATTCTCCCATGATACGGGCTTCCGAGAGCCCTTGGATCTGAGATCGAATGGTTGCATGGCGTGATTCTAGACCTATGGGTGAATATCCTATCCTGGAGGGTTATTCTGCAAATTTTCAGCAACTTAGCATGCGACCGTTTGATCTCAGATCCATGGGCTGCCAGCAGCCCGTATCATGGTCGCGCCTACCACGACCGTCGCGTCGCTCGCGCGGTCGCGCCCTTGGAGATTTAACACGGTGCGTTAGGCTATCTGATGTTGGCATGTCATACATAGTCATCACTTAGTCACTCATACTACAACAAGGTTGGCTATAAGTGTATTTTTTACTCCTCTCTATCTCTTTGTTCGTACTCAAGGAAGAAACGGTGCTAAGCTCGTGTATTTATTGCATTTTCTAAGGGGTGACCTCTTCCAATGAAATGGTGTTGCTAAGTTTGCTTCATTTAATTAGCTATAGACTGAAAATTGTCTTTTCACCTAGGTACACGCTCTTAGCACCGTTTCTTCCTTGGGTCACCAAACTAGTCTCTCTCTTCTTGATTAACTTGCCACATCAGACTTTATGCTTATGTGGCAAGCTTAAGCACATGTAGGAGCAAGTAAAAGTAAGTACAATAGTGCACTTTACATGGCATTTTTGCATATGTGGAGGAAAGAGAGGCAAGGAAAAAGTGGAGAAGTGGGCTCTCATGCAAGAGCCAGCCTCTACTACATGGTGGAGCATTGGGAGAGGCACCTGTATGGAGGTGGTCAGGAATCTGGGAGACTCACGCCGGTCGTAGCGCCGCAGTTAAAATGATAATGGCAAGTCAAATCACGGGGCCCCACCTGTCCAGCAGTAACTCGCTGTCAAATCACACAGCCCTATGTTTGCAGCAGCCTACTCCCTCGTCTTCTCCCGTCTCTGTCGAACCGACTAGGCGGAACTGCCCCGCCGCCTACCGCGCAGGAAAAGCCCCGCCCTCGACTTTTAAATACAACTACATCCTCTTAAGAATCCAATGATATACTTTTTGTGACATAGTAACTCATATTTAGTTAGTCAAATGGATGACCTAGAACTACGTGCAGGCCCTATAAACCGAGACGCCTAAAAATAAAAAAACCGAGACGGAGAGGGTAGTTCAGCATGTATCTTTTTAGATCAATATAGTCGGGATTCACCAAGGAGCAAAACCAAGTGGTAGGCTGCTCCTGTCGTGTTGGCGTAGCAACTCAAGCAGGGTCAGTCCGCACACGAAATGGCGACACACTTAACAGGACCCCTTTGGCCGACATGTGGCTCATCCATTGTCTTGTTCCACGTGCGATGCACCAAATTATAGTTCGGAGCAGCGGTTGGAATTGGAGGCACCTCGGTCGTAGCGCGCAGTAGTAGAAAATGAGCGACGAGGGGTCAAATCACAAAGCCCCACCTTTCCCGCATTAAGCTGGACAGACGAAGCAACCATCATTTCACTCTAGGGCGCAAGAGCATAAAGAAAAGAGAAAACAATGATGTGTGCGGCAGCTACCTAGGGCACCCTAGGGTAGGGGTCTCCACTATAGATCCTTTTTTTCTGAAAGCACCTCCACTACAAATCGGCTCCTCCCTCGTCCTCTTGAAGAAAACCGATGATGAGTGCGGCGGTAGGGTTTGTAGGAGTACTACGGCGTGCGGGGCCACGTCATAGTAAACGGGTTCGAGCCGACGCCTTAAATATGTGTGGGTGTTGGGGAACGTTGCAGAAAACAAAAAATTTCCTACGGTTTCACCAAGATCCATCTAGGAGTTCATCTAGCAACGAGTGATCGGATTGCATCTACATACCTTTGTAGATCACGCGCGGAAGCGTTCAAAGAACGGGGATGAGGAAGTCGTACTCGACGTGATCCAAATCACCGGAGATCCTAGCGCCGAATGGACGGCACCTCCGCGTTCAACACACGTACGGTCAGCGTGACGTCTCCTCCTTCTTGATCCAGCAAGGGGGAAGGAGAGTTTGAGGAAGATGGCTCCAGCAGCAGCACGACGGCGTGGTGGTGGTGGAGCTACAGTACTCCGGCAGGGCTTCGCCAAGCTCTATGGAGGAGGAGGTGTTGGAGAGGGAGAGGGAGGCACCAAAGGCGTAGGTGAGAGGCCCTCCCTCCCCCCACTATATATAGGGGGCCCAGGGGGGGCACCGGCCCTAGGAGATGCAATCTCCTAGGGGGGCGGCGACCAAGGGGTGGGGGGCTTGCCCCCCAACCAAGGGGGCGCCCCCCCTTTAGGGTTTCCCCACCCTAGGCGCATGGGCCCTAGGGGAAGTGGCGCCCCAGCCCACTTTGGGCTGGATCCCTTCCCACTTCAGCCCATGGGGCCCTCCGGGATAGGTGGCCCCACCCGGTGGACCCCCGGGACCCTTCCGGTGGTCCCGGTACAATACCGGTGATCCCAAAACTTGTCCCGATAGCCGAAATAGCACTTCCTATATATAATTCTTTACCTCCGGACCATTCTGGAACTCCTCGTGACGTCCCGGATCTCATCCGGGACTCCGAACAACATTCGGGTTACTGCATATACATATCCCTACAACCCTAGCGTCACCGAACCTTAAGTGTGCAGACCCTACGGGTTCGGGAGACATGTAGACATGACCGAGATTGCTCTCCGGTAAATAACCAACAGCGGGATCTGGATACCCATGTTGGCTCCCACATGCTCCTCGATGATCTCATCGGATGGACCACGATGTCGAGGATTCAAGCAACCCCGTATACAATTCCCTTTGTCAATCGGTATGTTACTTGCCCGAGATTCGATCATCGGTATCCCAATACCTCGTTCAATCTCGTTACCGGCAAGTCACTTTACTCGTACCGTAATGCATGATCCCGTGACCAGACACTTGGTCACCTTGAGCTCATAATGATGATGCATTACCGAGTGGGCCCAGTGATACCTCTCCGTCATACGGAGTGACAAATCCCAGTCTTGATCCGTGTCAACCCAACAGACACTTTCGGAGATACCCGTAGTATACCTTTATAGTCACCCAGTTACGTTGTGACGTTTGGTACACCCAAAGCACTCCTACGGTATCCGGGAGTTACACGATCTCATGGTCTAAGGAAAGGATACGTGACATTGGAAAACTCTAGCAAACGAACTATATGATCTTGTGCTATGTTTAGGATTGGGTCTTGTCCATCACATCATTCTCCTAATGATGTGATCTTGTTATCAATGACATCCAATGTCCATAGTCAGGAAACCATGACTATCTGTTGATCAACGAGCTAGTCAACTAGAGGCTTACTAGGGACATGTTGGTGTCTAAGTGTTCACACATGTATTACGATTTCCGGATAACACAATTATAGCATGAATAAAAGACAATTATCATGAACAAGGAAATATAATAATAATCCTTTTATTATTGCCTCTAGGGCATATTTCCAACAGTCTCCCACTTGCACTAGAGTCAATAATCTAGTTACATTGTGATGAATCGAACACCCATGGAATTCTGGTGTTGATCATGTTTTGCTCTAGGGAGAGGTTTAGTCAACGGATCTGCTACATTCAGGTCCGTATGTACTTTACAAATATCTATGTCTCCATCTTGAACATTTTCACGAATGGAGTTGAAGCGACGCTTGATGTGCCTTGTCTTCTTGTGAAACCTGGGCTCCTTGGCAAGTGCAATAGCTCCAGTGTTGTCACAGAAGAGCTTGATCGGCCCCGACGCATTGGGTATGACTCCTAGGTCGGTGATGAACTCCTTCGCCCAAATTGCTTCATGCGCTGCCTCCGAGGCTACCATGTACTCCGCTTCACATGTAGATCCCGCCACGACGCTCTGCTTGCAACTGCACCAGCTTACTGCCCCACCATTCAAAATATACACGTATCCAGTTTGTGACTTAGAGTCATCCAGATCTGTGTCGAAGCTAGCGTCGACGTAACCTTTTACGACGAGCTCTTCGTCACCTCCATAAACAAGAAACATTTCCTTAGTCCTTTTCAGGTACTTCAGGATATTCTTGACCGATGTCCAGTGTTCCTTGCCGGGATTACTTTGGTACCTACCTACCAAACTTACGGCAAGGTTTACATCAGGTCTGGTACACAGCATGGCATACATAATAGAACCTATGGCTGAGGCATAGGGGAGGACACTCATCTCTTCTATATCTTCTACCGTGGTCGGACATTGAGCTGAGCTCAATTTCACACCTTGCAACACAGGTAAGAACCCCTTCTTTGACTGATCCATATTGAACTTCTTCAATATCTTATCAAGGTATGTGCTTTGTGAAAGACCTATGAGGCGTCTTGATCTATCTCTATAGATCTTGATGCCTAATATATAAGGAGCTTCTCCAAGGTCCTTCATTGAAAAACTCTTATTCATTTAGGCCTTAATGCTGTCCAAAAGCTCTATATCATTTCCCATCAAAAGTATGTCATCTACATATAATATGAGAAATGCTACAGAGCTCCCACTCACTTTCTTGTAAACGCAGGCTTCTCCATAAGTCTGCATAAACCCAAACGCTTTGATCATCTCATTAAAGCGAATGTTCCAACTCCGAGATGCTTATACCAGCCCATAAATCGAGCGTTGGAGCTTGCACACCTTGTCAGCATTCTTAGGATCGACAAAACCTTCCGGCTGCATCATATACATTTCTTCCTTAAGATAACCATTAAGGAATGCCGTTTTGACGTCAATTTGCCATATCTCATAATCATAGTATGCGGCAATTGCGAACATGATTCGGACGGACTTCAGCTTTGCTACGGGAGAGAAAGTCTCATGGTAGTCAACCCCTTGAACTTGTCGATAACCCTTAGCGACAAGCCTAGCTTTATAGATGGTCACATTACCATCCGCGTCTGTCTTCTTCATAAAGATCCATTTATTATCTATGGCTCGCCGATCATCGGGCAAGTCAGTTAAAGTCCATACTTCGTTTTCATACATGGATCCTATCTCGGATTTCATGGCTTCCAGCCATTTGTTGGAATCCAGGCCCGCCATCGCTTCTTCATTGTTTGAAGGTTTACCGTTGTCTAACAACATGATTTCCAAGACAGGGTTGCCGTACCACTCTGGTGCGGAACGTGTCCTTGTGGACCTTCGAAGTTCAGTAGGAGCTTGATCAGAAGTATCTTGATCATCATCATTAACTTCCTCTCTAATTGGTGCAGGCACCACAGGAACATTTTCCTGAGTGGCGCCACTTTCCGGTTCAAGAGATAATACTTCATCAAGTTCTACTTTCCTCCCACTTACTTCTTTCGAGAGAAACTCCTTCTCTAGAAAGGATCCATTCTTGGCAACAAAGATCTTGCCTTCGGATCTGAGGTAGAAGGTATACCCAATAGTTTCTTTAGGGTATCCTATGAAGACGCATTTTTCTGACTTGGGTTCGAGCTTTTCAGGTTGAAGTTTCTTGACATAAGCATCGCATCCCCAAACTTTTAGAAACGACAGCTTAGGTTTCTTCCCAAACCATAATTCATACGGTGTCGTCTCAACGGATTTCGACGGATCCCTATTTAAAGTGAATGCGGAAGTCTCTAAAGCATAGCCCCAAAAAGATAGCGGTAAATCGGTAAGAGACATCATCGATCACACCATATCTAATAGAGTGCGATTACGACGTTCGGACACACCATTACGCTGAGGTGTTCCAGGTGGCGTGAGTTGTGAAACTATTCCACATTTTCTTAAGTGTGTGCCAAATTCGTGACTCAAGTATTCTCCTCCACGATCTGATCGCAGGAACTTGATTTTCCTGTCACGTTGATTCTCAACCTCACTCTGAAATTCCTTGAACTTTTCAAAGGTCTCAGACTTCTGTTTCATTAAGTAGACATACCCATATCTACTCAAGTCATCTGTGAGGGTGATAACATAACGATAGCCACCGCGAGCCTCAACACTCATTGGACCGCACACATCAGGATGTATGATTTCCAATAAGTTGGTTTCTCGCTCCATTGTTCCTGAGAACAGAGTATTGGTCATTTTACCCATGAGGCATGGTTCGCATGTGTCAAATGATTCATAATCAAGAGACTCTAAAAGTCCATCTGCATGGAGCTTCTTCATGCGTTTGACAGCAATGTGACCAAGGCAGCAGTGCCACAAGTATGTGGGACTATCATTATCAACCTTACATGTTTTGGTACTCACACTATGGATATGTGTAGCATTACGCTCGAGATACATTAAGAATAAACCATTCACCATCGGAGCATGACCATAAAACATATCTCTCATATAAATAGAACAACCATTATTCTCGGATTTAAATGAGTAGCCATCTCGAATTAAACGAGATCCTGATACAATGTTCATGCTCAAAGCTGGTACTAAATAACAATTATTGAGGTTTAAAACTAATCCCGTAGGTAAATGTAGAGGTAGCGTGCCAACGGCGATCACATCGACCTTGGAACCATTCCCGACGCGCATCGTCACCTCGTCCTTCGCCAGTCTCCGCTTATTCCGCAGCTCCTGCTTTGAGTTACAAATGTGAGCAACCGCACCGGTATCAAATACCCAGGAGCTACTACGAATACTGGTAAGGTACACATCAATTACATGTATATCACATATACCTTTCGTTTTGCCGGCCTTCTTGTCCGCTAAGTATTTGGGGCAGTTCCGCTTCCAGTGAGCACTTCCCTTGCAATAAAAACACTCAGTCTCGGGCTTGGGTCCATTCTTTGGCTTCTTCCCGGCAGCTTCCTTACCGGGCGCGGCAACTCCCTTGCCGTCCTTCTTGAAGTTCTTCTTACCCTTGCCTTTCTTGAACTTAGTGGTTTTATTCACCATCAACACTTGATGTTCCTTTTTGACTTCTACCTCTGCTGATTTCAGCATTGCAAATACCTCAGGAATGGTCTTTTCCATCCCCTGCATATTGAAGTTCATCACAAAGCTCTTGTAGCTTGGTGGAAGCGACTGGAGGATTCTATCAATGACCGCGTCATCCAGGAGATTAACTCCCAGCTGACTCAATCGGTTATGTAACCCAGACATTGCGAGTATGTGCTCACTGACAGAACTATTTTCCTCTATCTTACAGTTGAAGAACTTGTCGGAGACTTCATATCTCTCGACCCGGGCATGAGCTTGGAAAACCATTTTCAGCTCTTCGAACATCTCATATGCTCCGTGTCGCTCAAAACGCTTTTGGAGCCCCGGTTCTAAGTTGTAAAGCATGCCGCACTGAACGAGGGAGTAATCATCAGCACGTGTCTGCCAAGCGTTCATAACGTCTTGGTTCTGTGGGACGGGTGCGTCACCTAGCGGAGCTTCTAGGACATAATCTTTCTTGGCAGCTATGAGGATGATCCTCAGGTTCCGGACCCAGTCCATGTAGTTGCTGCCATCATCTTTCAGCTTGGTTTTCTCTATGAACGCGTTGAAGTTGAGGACTACGTTGGCCATTTTATCTACAAGACATATTGTAAATATTTTAGACTAAGTTCATGATAATTAAGTTCATCTAAATCAAATTATTCAATGAACTCCCACTTAGACAGACATCCCTCCAGTTATCTAAGTATAACATGATCCGAGTTAACTAGGCCGTGTCCGATCATCACGTGAGACGGACTAGTCAACATCGGTGAACATCTTCATGTTGATCGTATCTTCTATACGACTCATGCTCGACCTTTCGGTCTTCTGTGTTCCGAGGCCATGTCTGTACATGCTAGGCTCGTCAAGTCAACCTAAGTGTTTGCATGTGTAAATCTGTCTTACACCCGTTGTATGTGAACGTTAGAATCTATCACACCCGATCATCACGTGGTGCTTCGAAACAACGAACTGTCGCAACGGTGCACAGTTAGGGGGAACACTTTCTTGAAATTATTATGAGGGATCATCTTATTTACTACCATCGTTCTAAGTAAACAAGATGCAAAAACATGATAAACATCACATGCAATCAAATAATAATAGTGACATGATATGGCCAATATCACATAGCTCCTTTGATCTCCATCTTGGGGCTCCATGATCATCTTGTCACCGGCATGACACCATGATCTCCATCATCATGATCTCCATCATCGTGTCTCCATGAAGTTGCTCGCCAACTATTACTTCTACTACTATGGCTAACGCGTTTAGCAATAAAGTAAAGTAATTTACATGGCGTTTCTCAATGACACGCAGGTCATACAAAAAATAAAGACAACTCCTATGGCTCCTGCCGGTTGTAATACTCATCGACATGCAAGTCGTGATTCCTATTACAATAGCATGAATATCTCATACATCACATATATATCATTCATCATTCATCACAACTTTGGCCATATCATATCACAAAGCACTTGCTGCAAAAACAAGTTAGACGTCCTCTAATTGTTGTTGCAAGTTTTACGTGGCTGCAAGAGGGTTCTAGCAAGAACGTTTTCTTACCTACGTGAAAGCCACAATGTGATTTGTCAACTTCTATTTACCCTTCATAAGGACCCTTTTCATCGAATCCGCTCCAACTAAAGTGGGAGAGACAGACACCCGCCAGCCACCTTATGCAACTAGTGCATGTCAGTCGGTGGAACCGGTCTCACGTAAGCGTACGTGTAAGGTTGGTCCGGGCCGCTTCATCCCACAATACCGTTGAAGCAAGATAAGACTAGTAGCGGCAAGAAAGTTGACAACATCAATGCCCACAACAAATTGTGTTCTACTCGTGCATAGAGAACTACGCATAGACCTAGCTCATGATGCCACTGTTGGGGAACGTTGAAGAAAACAAAAATTTTACTACGGTTTCACCAAGATCCATCTAGGAGTTCAACTAGCAACGAGTGATCGGATTGCATCTACATACCTTTGTAGATCACGCGCAGAAGCGTTCAAAGAACGGGGATGAGGAAGTCGTACTTGGCGTGATCCAAATCACCAGAGATCCTAGCGCCGAACGGACGGCACCTCCGCGTTCAACACACGTACGGTCAGCGTGACGTCTCCTCCTTCTTGATCCATCAAGGGGGAAGGAGAGGTTGAGGAAGATGGCTCTAGCAGCAGCACGACGGCGTGGTGGTGGTGGAGCTGCAGTACTCCGGCAGGGCTTCGCCAAGCTCTATGGAGGAGGAGGAGGTGTTGGAGAGGGAGAGGGAGGCACCAAAGGCGTAGGTGAGAGGCCCTCCCTCCCCCCCACTATATATAGGGGGCCTAGGGGGGGCACCGGACCTAGGAGATACAATCTCCTAGGGGGCGGCGGCCAAGGGGAGGGGGGCTTGCCCCCCAAGCAAGGGGGCGCCCCCCCCATTAGGGTTTCCACAACCTAGGCGCATGGGCCCTAGGGGAAGTGGCGCCCCAGCCCACTTTGGGCTGGATCCCTTCCCACTTCAGCCCATGGGGCCCTCCGGGATAGGTGGCCCCACCCGGTGGACCCTCGGGACCCTTCCGGTGGTCCCGGTACAATACCGGTGATCCCGAAACTTGTCCCGATAGCTGAAATAGCACTTCCTATATATAATTCTTTACCTCCAGACCATTCTGGAACTCCTCGTGACGTCCGGGATCTCATTCGGGACTCCAAACAACATTCGGGTTACTGGATATACATATCCCTACAACCCTAGCGTCACTGAACCTTAAGTGTGTAGACCCTACGGGTTCGGGAGACATGTAGACATGACCGAGATTGCTCTCCGGTCAATAACCAACAGCGGGATCTGGATACCCATGTTGGCTCCCTCATGCTCCTCGATGATCTCATCGGATGAACCACGATGTCGAGGATTCAAGCAACCCCGTATACAATTCCCTTTGTCAATCGGTATGTTACTTGCCCGAGATTCGATCGTCGATATCCCAATACCTCGTTCAATATCGTTACCGGCAAGTCACTTTACTCGTACCATAATGCATGATCCCGTGACCAGACACTTGGTCACTTTGAGCTCATAATGATGATGCATTACCGAGTGGGCCCAGTGATACCTCTCCGTCATACGGAGTGACAAATCCCAGTCTTGATCCGTGTCAACCCAACAGACACTTTCGGAGATACCCGTAGTATACCTTTATAGTCACCCAGTTACGTTGTGACGTTTGGTACACCCAAAGCACTCCTACGGTATCCGGGAGTTACACGATCTCATGGTCTAAGGAAAGGATACTTGACATTGGAAAACTCTAGCAAACGAACTATACGATCTTGTGCTATGCTTAGGATTGGGTCTTGTCCATCACATCATTCTCCTAATGATGTGATATCGTTATCAATGACATCCAATGTCCATAGTCAGGAAACCATGACTATCTGTTGATCAACGAGCTAGTCAACTAGAGGCTTACTAGGGACATGTTGGTGTCTAAGTATTCACACATGTATTATGATTTCCGGATAACACAATTATAGCATGAATAAAAGACAATTATCATGAACAAGGAAATATAATAATAATCCTTTTATTATTGCCTCTAGGGCATATTTCCAACAGTGGGCCTCTTGGTTTTACGGGAGCGAGGCAACATTTTGGGTTTGGGGACCATTGGAGATATAGTACGTACAAAAAATTGTGGACGTAGGTTCGACTGAAAGGCAATGATGCATGGGACCTGCATTTTGATATACCCAGGGCCGCGTGAAATTTTCTACTCTACCCAAAACTAGTAAGGTACACATGTATTGAACGCATGAGGTTTCGAAACCAAATTATGAATAAATACACACTATAGGATGTAAAGCTTTGAGTCATATATGCATGATGTAGATGTTCGCTTAGTTCTTATAGTTCATCTCATTCAAAATCAATATGTTTTATAAAAATGTTAAGATTCATGGGGTTGTGCATTGTACTCCCTCCGTTCTAAAATAGATGACCCAATTTTGGACTAACTTTGTACAAAGTTAGTTTAAAGTTGGGTCATCTATTTTGGAATGGAGGGAGTACATCATAAAGTAAAAAACAAATAATGGAAATTCATTTAGAAAATAATAATCAATTATGATACAGAAGATTCTAGAACAAAGGAGAAGTGCTTGTGTTTTGAGGTTTGTGCATTATGCTTAAGTTCAACCTCGGATTTGCCTATCTCTGCACTGTCGGGTTAGCTTCATCCAGCGACCATCTTTCAAAGTTATTGGCACACTATATAGTTCTTGTGCCATAGTTGCATGTTTTGGAAAAAAGCTACTAGTGGGTTGTACTATCTATTTAGGAATAGAAGATGTATACATGAAAGTTATAGGGAAAGAGATGACATGGAGCATCTCAATTCCTATGAGTAGGTATTAGCAAAGAGATGTCATTTGGTTCACATCATAGGAACTTTTCTATTGAATATAGAGATGACATGTTTCTCAATTCCTATGAGGAGGGATTACAAAAGAGATGTAATTTGGTTCATATCATAGGAACTTTTCTATTGAATATACGCTAATGTTTATTTTCCTTTGAAATTAAGGGAGTATAGGAATCCATTCATATGAACCAAGTGGCTCTAAAGCTATAGAAATGATATCATGTTTATTTCCTTTGAAATGTGGAGTATATGAATCTATTCCTATGAACCAATTGGCTCTAAAGGAAACAAAATCCTATAAAAATCATATCATATAGAGTTCCTATGATATTCCTCGACACTAAAGGATGCTTGAAATTGCCACGGGTGATACGATGGTCTTTCTTTGTAGACTCCTCACCCAACTTTATAGTTACCTCTCGAAGATGAATGAAATGATATATACATGGTATTCTACATGTGCAATTTGGTACATGAAAACTCGGTAAAAGTTTGCGAGGTTCGAATTTTCAATAAACCTATATGCACTGCATTTCGAAACGGAGGGAGCATACGGCAGTTGCTAACACTCACGTGGAAGATTTGTGTGTAGGAGGAGTGGCTGTTCTGTTAAATGACATGGCAAAACTGACACTGTCGGATGCCGATCTAACGGTCCTTACGGCGTTCGTCAGGAAAAGGCTTGTGGCGAACGTTTGTCGGATAATGATTTACGGACAGATGCATTGCATTGATACGTGCCCCCCTCTCTCTCACGCACACGCACCCTCACGAGTCACGACTCTCCTGAGTCCTCTCACAGACTCGCACGTCGCACCCACCGTCTATCTGCAGGTAGACGTCACGCACATATGTGCTCTTCACACCCTATCCTCAGAACTTCTAAAAAACAAAAGATGGCGCACACATTTTATTTTAGCTCACACGTCACACACTTGTACTATTACTCTTGCGGCGAACGTTCTTTGGGCATAGTATATTGTACTCTCACGAAGAGAAGCGGTGCATGCATGCACTAGTTCTCTCACACCCACTCGGGTACACGTAGGAGCGCATTTTTTTGAAGCTGGTACAACAAAATCACTCCACTATATATAAAAGCAGGAGCCTTAGCGCTTGCTTTACCTGGGTTCCTCTCGTTCACTCTCTCATGCTCTCTAGATCTAAGCAACACATAGGTGTCCACACTCTCTCTCAGCTCACGCCTGGTCACAAATCCGGTCGGACAACCTCGACCGGGGCAGGGGTGTAGGTGCATCGTTCAGGCTGTCGTCGGGTGCGAGGGAGGAGACCAACGGCTGCCCCCGCATCCCGATCAGCGGTCGTGCCGTTCTCTCCGAGAGAGCGCCGGCTTGGGAGGGCCTCTGACCCCTTCTTCCTCCCTGCGGTATTTTGGCCAAGATGCGGCCTCCCGACGCCGTCTTTGTGACATGCCGACGACCCTCAGGTATATATTCCTTCGAAACCGGCCTTGCTCTACTGCCCAGCTCCGTTCGTGTGGATCCTTTTCTACTTCCGTCCGCTGTTCCAAAGCCACCTAGACTTCTACTAAGGCACGTGCTTTGCACGTATGTTCTGTATGATAGATACTCATATACCTTCTTTTTAGAGAGAGAAATGGGTACTCGTATCTTGAGTAGATATCATAGTGTGTTTGTTTGCATGATCTAAGGACTATTATGAAATAAGAAGCAAATCACTTGCACAAATCAAACTGAGTTCCAAGTAAGAATTTAATTACAAGATAAAAGTTGTAGTTTTATTATATGCTGTTTCCTGGGTTCCACGGATGTATAGTTCCAGAGTTGTTTGATGGTTTACATGCATGTTTATGGACTATTTTGTGCAACTAAATAAGTCATTTAGGTCTGACAGACACTCATGTCCTGTATTAGCTTGAGGTATAGCTTATGTATGACTGAAATAAAATATTACACCTTTTCTGCGAATAATAAAAATATTACATTTCTCAATGAAGCAGAATAAAACTTTAGCTAGCATCAGCCATGCAATGTTATGTTATGTGAACAGTGTAAACTTTGCAGTATAGCGGCATCTAAAAATCCATTTTTACAGTAATCTAAAAAAATTAGTTAGTAGTAGAGTATTTATTTCCCAGGTGACAACGGGGAACCAAAATGTGCTAGCTATTTGCCAACTTGTCGTACTTGCATGTGAGGAGGTGGCAGCAGTTTCTAGACATTTCTCAACTTCAGTAGGTGCAATCCAGATTCAACAGGGACTTCTTTATTTGTTTACTTGGAGAGCAGAGTCGGCCACGTGCACAAGGAGCGGGAGCGAAGCCGACAGCTCTTAGCCGTCAGATCATGTCATCCTTTATTTGATGGACGGCAGTGATATGCATGAGAGGGGAAATGAACGGTGGATTTTGAGCCAATGCTTGTTTGGGCGGGAGAACCGAAGATGGAGTGGTAAATCCAATTTCAAAACTGCTGCATTATAGTAGTAGTAGATTAGAAGTAAAGCTATTTCATACAGTCGACTCAAAGCGTTGGTTCAAACAGGGAAGAAAGTGGGAAAGCTGTAGCATGAATCTAGGACTTGGTTCTAAGAGGAAACGTGGGAAAGTATTAATATCTGTCACTGTTTAAATAACTGTATATCTTATTTGCGCAAATAGGGATGTCTGTCTCCATATCGTTTGGGATGTCTGTCTCTGTATCATTTCTATCCGCACAATCAAAAGCACACACCTCAGTTTTAGTACAACTGCGCAAAATGAGATGGCTATCCCTCGCTGCCGTCGTCTAACCTCCCGTCTTCAAGGTATCCCTACATTGGTAGTAACTAAGGTAGAATGACCAACGCAATCTAAAAGAAGCTGATTCGTATGTTTTATTTCCTAATTGCAGTGCAGGGACGAGCGAAAACAACCGCATCCTAGTCCAGAATGCACTTTCTACCAGTTCATCCATGGACCAAGGACTAGTTGGCACGGCGGCTTTTTGGACAGGTGCGCGGACAAGAGGCATTGTGGTCCGCTTATTTCTGCAAATAGCGGTGCTTAAATTTAGTGGAATGCACAAGCATTTCAGCTGGTCAGTACACTGCATGGTTCAGTTCAGCATTCCAGCTGATACCACAATTATAATTGGTTATTCTGGGATGAGAGAACCTAACCCTGAATGGTGGCAATAAGAACTCCAGGAAATTTAAGCCTGCCAGGAGGCCCTTTGCTCAAAGAGAAGCCTTGCTTGTTTTTTCCTGATTTGTAAACCTTCTCACAACTTTGTCTTTTGCTGTGAACTAGTATATGTTTGTTATGTTCTATGAATCATTGAGATGTATAAAATTTCTTAACTTATGCTTTTCAAGTTTTTTATGAAGACAAGTTTAATGTGAGTGTTCCACATGAGCGCTGGACTAGCGTGTGAACGTTTGGAATTTATTACATTATGGCCTTAATTAACTGCATGAACCACTGTAACAAGATACATAGTTGCTTATATGTCAGACAGCAGATTGTTGATTGTTAGCTGGTCGATAGCCTAGTGTTGAAGCGAGATGAGCCAATGTGTCGTGTTTTGCACAACTGTTTACAAGTGGGGTAGCACCAACAGTGTTTACAAGTACTTATGTATATGTCAGTGCACAGTTCTCGAACGAGTGCTCTATTTTGTCAAAACACACACTGCTCGTATGATAAACCATGACAACTTATGTCTTACCATGCCATATTCATGAAAAAACTAGTGAGGATGCATCTGTTTCGGCAACAATTACGATGGTTCTCACATGATTCACGGGCACACAAAAGTAGCAGCAGTTCCCATAGACGGATTCAAACAGAGTACTAGCCCCAGAGGGGTCGATAACATGAAAGGTTCGGATAATTAGACACAATCCAAACTACTATTAAACACTAGCTGGGGCAACTATTTCATGCCTCGATCTAATTTGGGCTGGACACAAGACGGACCTTGCCATGAACATCATCGAGGACGTCCCGCAGCAGCTCAATCCTGTGAACCTTCATGAAGACAACCTTGTGGCCTTGCCACTGATAAACTTGTTTGTGGAGGCATGCCACGTCATCTTCCTGCATAAGCTTGACAAGAACAGTATTCCTCACAAATGAAGGAGTAGCTTTGAACTTCTTGTGCTTCAGTACACCCTGGACAACATGCCTGACAACAGTGAGGCTGGAATACAACTCTTCATTGGTATAACCGCAAATGGCTTCTAGGATCCAATAGCCTAAGAACTCTGTTTTCCCAGTGCGTATATTCAGGTCGTCCGCCTCATAGCGAGTGACATGTACAACCACACAATCCTTGTCTGCATCAGGGTTCTAATTGAAACAGAAACAAATTCTGAATTACTTTTCAGTATAAGAAACACAAGTTATTTAAACCACTACGTATACCATGGCATCGAAGCTAACAAAATTGTGCATTATTAATCACCACATACTTCCTTTTCTAAAAAAATCACCACATACTTAGATGAAAAACCACAATCGAGATCGGCAAAGAAGGAAATCACCTTGGGCAGCTCAGCGGGGGGGACACATCCTCGAAGGGGGAAACCTGCTCCTGCAGTGCCACGGGGACTGTAACCTCAAACGGGGCGTTGACCATCTCAGTATCTGGGGTCGCCTCGGTGGTTGCCTCCATCTTCTTGGAGCTCTCCGTCTCGTGGGGATCAGCCTCCCGCGTCTGCTCCAATATCGGCAGATCTTTGCCTGGTTCTCCTTGGTCCATTATGAAACCGACGAATACTAGGAGTCCACTGAAAGGAAAACACAATCGCAATGACAATGAAACAAAAAAGAGAGTGAGGATCGGTTACTGCTTTGCAAAAGTTCTTTTTTTCCTCTGAACGAAAATATACCAACATCACGGATCCGCTTACCTTCCCTTCGTTCGGAGAGAAGAACAGTGGCAGATGCAAGTGTTGCCTTTCTTGAAGACGGTGAGGGAGAAGGGGATTCAGTGAAGAGTGAAATGATGGTTGCTTTGTCCGTCAAACTTAGACTGCGGGGAGGTGGGTTTTTGTGATACGACGGCTCGTTACTGCCGCGCTACGACCGGGGTGACTCTCTGCCTGCATACTGCCTTCTAATTTGGTGGATGGCATTTGGGCCCGCGCGCTGCATGGCCCGCATGTCGGTGAACAAAAGTATAACGACATTCAGTAGAGGGAGACGTTTCAATGACCTAGGAGGAGCCAGAAGCGGTAGAGTGTCTCCACTGTACTAGTAGTAATTGTTTTTCTGGGTAGCTGTAGAGTGTCTCCACTGTACTAGTAGTAATTGTTTCTCGGGTCCCAAGACAAAACAGCCCATCCACACTAGTAAATAGTAAAATCAATTCAAAAACCTGGGTGCTCTTCTTCCTCCTCGCTCCCACCCACCTCACGTCAGCTCGATCCACTCGTACCCCCAAATTCCTCACCTGACTCCTACAGAAAACCCCAGATCCCCTTCTTCCTCACTCCTACAGAAAACCCCCAGCTCCCCTTCTTCTTCGCTCGCATTGCAACTAGGCTCGTCATTCGTTACTCTGCTCAAATCCGTGAGCGCGCCACGACGCCCTCGAGGAAAATGGAGTCGGCTGACCCCAGCACCAAGAAGATGAGGCTCCCGCCAGTGGCGACGCCTGTTGTAGATCCCGCACCCGGCAGCGCGGGGAGAAGCGGTGACCCTGCCTCCACCGGATCCCAGGAACTCGTAGAATCTCGGGTGGACCGCATCAGCGATCTCCCGGACGCCATCCTTGGGGAGATCATCTCGCTTCTCCCCACCAAGGATTGCTGCCGCACCCAAGTCCTCTCAATTCGGTGGCGCCCTCTATGGCGCACCGTTCCCCTTAATCTCGACTGTCGTCAGCTATCTCTCTTTGATGATTTTGAAATCCCCACAGCCATAATCTCCTCCCACCAGGGCTCCGTTCAAAGCCTCTGCATCCCGTCATGCTACCTGAGCAAGCATACCATGCCCTGCACGGTGGACGCCTGACTAGAATCCCCTGAATTCATAGAACTACAGCTGCTTGAGTTCTACTATTCCCCTGGAAATCACATACCACATACCGAATGCCATGAACTTGTGCCCTCAGCACCGATGTCCATCTCGAGGTTTTCGTCCTCTCTCCACACCGCCACCTTTGCGCAGTGCTACCTACCAGACAATCTGGTACTAAACCTTCGACTCCCATTTCTCAAGAAACTTTCACTTGTGCGGGTTCGTATATCGGAGGCCTCGTTGCACAGCATCATCCACTCCAGTTTCCCTGTGCTGGAGTGCTTGGTGCTTGTTTTCACAGTTAGAATCGGTTGTCTCCAAATAAAGTCGCCTAACCTTGTAAGAATTGGAATTTCTTTTGACGGAAGGCAGCTCATCATCCAAGATGCCCTTCACTTCAAAGGTTGATCCTTGATTCTAGTTATTCACCGTTGCAAATAACCGTCCTCTCTGCGCCTAAACTAGAGACCTTGGGTGTAATACATGATCTCTGTGCTCATTTCAATATGGTGTTTGGCTCCATAGTTCTTCAGGTACTTTATATTATCATCTACACTTGTAACCATGAGCTGCATTTTAAATTTCTGCGCATAATTTATATATCATCTTGGAGTACACATTTTGTACTAATATTATGCTCTATGCTCAATGAAGAGTTTCTCCATGGATGGCCTATCAATGGTGTTGGATTCTGTTAAGATCTTATATATCCAAACGAATAGTTTTGATCTGAACAAGATTATTGGCTTGCTGCAATGTTTTCCATGTCTGGAGAAGTTGTATATAAAGGTGATAATTTCACGCACATTGGAAGCCCACATATAGTGTACTAGAATTAATCGTTCAGCTGTTGCTCTTTTGACACTCTTCTTTTAGACCTTAACTGTTTTCGATCTTCATGTCTATTTAGGCAACAGGACGGGGTAAGAAATTTATAACCAATCGGTGGATTCGTAAGCATCGGGATTTTGTCACTTCTCATGAGATTCGATTGAAGACAATAACGCTAGAACGATATGTAGCCAACCGTGAAAACACAAGATTTGTCACATTCTTCCTGCCGAATGCGAGGTTACTATTGTCCATCGGGCTTAAGTTTATCAGCAGCATGGTTTTGACGGATGGGTATGTCGAAGAGCCAAAAAAGGAGTTTCGGGTGGGCAAAAGAGCTTCTGAACGTGTCGGGCTTCTATTTACAACATATTGTGGTCATAATCCAGTAAATTTTATGACCCAGGATGTTCATTCTATGGACCTGACCGATCCATTTGACTGTGACTGCCGAAAACAGTGCTGGAGTTAGATGTTGTTGCCCTTTTCAATCTGGTTTTTTTGTAAACCTGATGAACAATTAACCCTCGTGCTTTTGTACAGTTTGTAAGCTGGAGTTAGATGTTCCTGCCCTTTTCAACTCGGCTGTGACTGTCATATTTTCTTTGAAACAAGGCAAATGGCTTGCCATTCGTTTAATTTAGAGTGAAATATTGTAACAAATCCAAACCAAGGGAAATAACATCACTCTAGCCGGCTGCTTGAGCTCACTGTGCATTACAGAAGCCAAGTGATTAGCCCCCACTAGCACCCACAAACTTATTTCTAACTAGCACATCAAATGGGCTGTAAATTTTCATAGGAAAGGCTGCATAACCGTGACAGATTTGGATTCTGACATTTGGGGCCCGCGAGGAAATAGCCTATCCAAGGTGGTGTCGACTTACTAGCCAGTAAACAAACGATTCTGCCTACCAGCCGTTGGATTGACATCCAACATCTGTCGTGTATCTTCTATCTCTTGTCTTCTTCTTCCTCCAATCGCCCAAACCAAACCACCCCGTCGGCTCCGCCTGCTCCCGCCTCCCATGGCTGGTTGTGCCTCCGCCGCCCTACCGTATGTACCCTCCAACATTGGCTAGTCCCTCCCTCTATTCCCCTACACGTCCTATTATTCTTCGGTGACGTCAGCCCCATCACGCACCCGCGCCTGAACCATTCAACCCTCGTACTCCCCTCCGCCTGCAACTGGGCCGGCGCATCTTCAATGGCTCCTGTTTGTTCCGTCTGAGGCCTTGTCGTCGTCCTCCGCCTTGCGGCCTTGGTTCGTTCGCCGTGCGCGGTGCGCCGCCCTCTTGCGTTGTCAACGTCGTCAACAACCGAGAGGAACAAGGAGATGATTGTACGTGGAGAGGATGATAGTAGGGACCCACCAGCGTCATGGCAGTACGCAAGCAAGTGCCTCTATAGTACAAGCCCCAAAATATGGTTCCTCCTAATTGGTTGGACATCTGGGGCTCACGCCATTGTCAACGTAGTCAATAAACGAGAGAATTACACTACGAGCGGCTGACACCAGGGACCTAGCAAGTCGCATAGTTTTTTTAGGAACAAGCAGTTGTTATTTATACTAGTTTTAGCGACGAATCAGGGTAACAACGGGGCTGTGCGGGGGCTGTCGCCCGTCTAGCCAGGGTTTTATTTATGGTTACCACACCATGAGCCCAGTTGTGTTTTTTTCTTGCTGAAAATGGCTAGCCCAGTTCTATTTTTTTTAAAGAAATACCCAAACAAGGCCTACTTGCTTTATCGGTCCTGCTGGGCTGCAAATCTTTCAAGACGAGGAGAGTTTCATTCGGTTTACCCAGAAATGGGCTGTAAATTTTTAAAACACATCAAACCGGGAATTAGTTTCAATTTTTTTTCATTACAAGATCTTAAATTCCATTGATTTTTATGCGTGGACAATTATTTGGATTTTATATTTATATAAATTATTTTTCAAAATAGTTTGAATGTGAATCGATATTTCTAGATTAAAAACAGTTGACCACACAGAAATATGCAAAATTTCGTATACTTTTTAACCGTGGCCACAATATGGGGTGTGATGCTTACAAAAAAAAAAGATGGGCTCCAAAAAAATTCTTACAAATTAGCAAATGGGCTATACATTATTAGAAATAATGGCAGATGGGTGGTATGCTGTTTTCCACAGATTGGATGCTGGCTTGTGCGCATAATATAGGTTGACGCGTATGCTTTCATAAAAAAAGGTTGACGCACATGCAACGCCCTGTCAACTTAGTCAACACACGAGAGCAGTGATTGTTGGATGTCCATCCAACGGCTGTCGTGCTTCTTCAATCTTTGCTCTTCATGCTCAAGCCGCTCAAGCAAGCGCCGGCGGGACTGCCTGCTCCCTCGTCCCGCGGCCGGCTATGCTGCCGCGCAGGCCTCACGGCCCCACCGTACTCCTATCGCTGGCCTAGCCATCCCTGTACTCACCCACACCTAATGTTATTCTCTGGCGACGGCAGACGAACCAGTAAACCCTCGTACTCCTCCGCGTGGGAAACAACTGTCGAGTATTCCCTGGCTCCGTGTCATTCCCTTCCTAGGCCTCGCCGTCATCCACCGCCCTGGTGCTCTCGGCGCGGCTGGTCAACGTGTTCAATGAACGACATCCATCGGAACTGGATTGTACGTGGAGAGGCTGACAGCTGGGTCCACGGCCGCACTTAAGGAAATGCCTCCTTATTATGCGCAAAATAATGATTCCTCCATCTAACAGCTAGGACCCACAAGAAGGGCCTCTGTATTTCGCGAAAAAAACGTTCCCCCCGCTGACAGGTCAGACCCACCAGCTATATCTTCGCACGCAAGGAAGTGCCTCCTTATTACACCCAAAAAAATGAATACCCCCCTGCTAGTTGGGACCCACCATATTGTTGGGCTGACTTGTGGGCCTACTAAGTTGACAAGGACGGAGAGCTTTGTCAACTTAGTCAATACTCCAGTGACCGTATGATGTCCATCCAACGGCCATAGTGCTTCTTCAACCTCTGGTTTTCTTGCTCCAGCCGCCCAAAGCAGCGCCGGTGGTGCCGCCTGCTCCTGCCTCCCATGGCCGGTTGTGCTACCGCGGAGGCCTCACCGCCCCCATACTACTCCCACCACTGGCCAGGCCATCCCTCCACTCACCCACACCCCCTGATATTCTGCGGCGACGGCAGCCGAACCAGTGAACGCTCGTACTCCTCTCCGCGTGGGCATCCACTGCCGCGTCTTGCACGGCTCTGTGTCATCCCCTTCCTAGGCCTCGCCGTCGTCCACCGCCGTGGTGGTCTCGGTGAGGCGTGGTCAATGTGGTCAACGACTGACTTCCATCGGAAGAGTACTGTACGTGGAGAGGCTGATAGCTGGGTCCACGGCAGCCGCAAGGAAGTGCCTCCTTATTACGCGGAAAATAATTATTCCTCCACCTGACAGTGGGGACCGACCCAACGGGCCACCAATATTTTGCGGAAAAAATCGTTTCCCCCTCACTGCTAGGACCCACCGGACAGGCCATCCTATTTTGCGAAATAAACATTCCTCCCGCTGTCAGCTCGGATCCACCAGAAGTGCCTCCTTATTACGCACAAAAAAAATGAATACTCCCCTGGCTAGCTGGGACCCACCTTGCTGGGAGGCTGACTTGTGGGCCTACTAAGTTGATGGGGACGAAGGGCTTTGTCAACTTAGTCAATAAGAATGATTCTAGCTCCAGTGACCGTACGATGTCCATCCAACGGTCGTAGTGCTTCTTCAACCTCTGGTCTTATTGCTCCAGCCGCCCAAAGCAGCGCCGGTCGTGCCGCATGCTCCTGCCTCCCGTGGCCGGCTGTGCTGCCGCAGAGGCCTCGCCGCCCCTACTATTCCCACCGCTGGCCAGGCCCTGCGGCGACGGCAGCCTGACACCGCAGCCGAACCAATGAACCCTCGTAGTCCTCTCCGCGCGGGCTTCCGCTGTTGCGCCGTCCCCTTCCTAGGCCTCGCCGTCGTCCACCACCGTGGTGCTCTCCGCGTGCCGTGGTCAATGTAGTCAAGGAACGACTTCCATCGGAAGAGTACTGTACATGGAGAGGCTGACAGCTGGGTCCACGGCCACATCCCAGTTTTTTTTGTGATTTGCCAAGTAAGTCGCTTTGTCAGGCCTGTTGGGCTGCAATTCTTTCAAGACGGGGAGAGCTTTCATTCGGCTGGCCGAGAAAATGGCCCATCAGTAATGAGAAATGGGTTGTACATTTTTAAAACACATCAAACTGGCGATTAGTTTCAAATATCTTTTTTTAATTTCAAGATTTTAAATTACATTAATTTTTATGCGTGGAGAATTTGTTGGATTTTATATTGATATACATTTATTTTTAAAATTAGTTTGAATGTGAGTTGAAATTTCGGGATTAAAAATAGTTCGGACCGCACCGAAATATGCAAAATTTCGTATGATTTTTTTAACAGTTGCCACAATATGGGCTGTAATGCTAACAAAAAGAATACGTGCTCCAAAAAAACCTTAAGAATTAGCAAATGGGCTGTAAATTATTAGAAATAATGGCAGATGGGTTGTATGTTGTTTTCCACATATTTGAGGCTTTCCTAAAAAAAGGTTGACGCACAAGCACTGACTGTTGGATGTCCATCCAACGACCGTCGTGCTTCTTCAATCTCTGCTCTTCCTGCTCCAGCCGCTCAAACAAGCGCCGGCGGGACTGCCTGCTCCCTCCTCCTCGCGGCCGGCTATGCTGCCGCGCAGGCCTCACCGCCTGACCGTACTCCCATCGCTGGCCTAGCCATCCCTCTACTCACCCACACCTGCTGTTATTCTCCGGCGACGGCAGACGAACCAGTAAACCCTCGTACAGTCGTACTCCCCTCCGCGTGGGAAACAACTGCCGAGTCTTCCCTGCCTCCATCTCGTCCCCTTCCCAGGCCTCGCCGTCGTCCACCGCCCTGGTGCTCTCGGCGTGGCCTAGTCAACGTGGTCAACGACCGACATGCACCTGAAGTGGACTTTATGTGGAAAGGCCGACAGCTGGGTCCACGGCCGCACGCAAGGAAATGCCTCCTTATTACGCGCAAAATAATGATTCCTCCACCTGACATCGGGGACCCACCGAAAGGGCCTCTGTATTTTGCGAAAAAACGTTACCTCCGCTGACAGCTCGGACCCACCAGCTATATCTTCGCACGCAAGGAAGTGCCTCCTTATTACGCACAAAAAAATTGAATACTCCCCCTGTTAGCTGGGATCCAGTATAGTGGCAGGTTGACTTATGGGCCTACTAAGTTGACGGGGACGGAGGGCTTTGTCAACTTTGTCAATATGCACAATTCTAGCTCCAGTGACCGTACAGTGTCCATCCAATGGCCGTAGTATTTCTTCAACCTCTGGTCTTCTTGCTCCAGCCGCCCAAACCAACACCGGTTGTGCCTCGTGCTCCGGCCTCCCGTGGCCGGCTGTGATGCGGCGGAGGCCTCACCGCCCCTACTACTCCCACCGCTGGCCAGGCCATCCCTCTACTCACCCACACACCCTGTTATTCTACGGCGACGATAGCCTCACACCGCAGCAAACCAGTGAACCCTCGTACTCCTCTACGCGTGGGCATCCACTGCCGCGTCTTCCCCGGCTCCGTGTCGTCCCCTTCCTAGGCCTCGTCATCGTCCACCGCCCTGGTGCTCTCGGCGTGGCGTGGTCAACGTGGTCAAGGAACGGCTTCCATCGGACGTGGACTGTACGTGGAGAGGCTGACAGCTGGGTCCACGGCCGCAGCAAGGAAGTGCCTCCTTATGACGTGCAAAATAATTATTCCTCCACCTGACAGCGGGACCCACCGGACGGGCCACCGTATTTCGCCCCCTGAGTGCTGGGACCCACCAGCTACATCTTCGCAGGCAAGGAAGTGCCTGACAGTCGGGACCCACCTGGTCGAAGCGTACGTAGCGTTGTCATTCTGGTCGCGAACGTGTACGTACATACTGGTCGATATAGAGGCGCGCACGTGTCGTGGTAGAGGCGCGCACGTAGCATGTACACGTACGTACTGCGGCCAGGGTGCAAGAAAGAAAATACGACCACGTATGTGTACATACGGGCGGGGTCTCGAACGCCTAATCGCGCATACGTACGGCCAGGGCTCGTGTACATGGCTGGGTCGGAACGGAGAAACAACGTCGTCGTCGTGTTCATGGGGAGGCAACGGAATGCGTCGTGTTCATGGGGAGGCAACGGAATGCCTCGTGTTCATCGGGATGGCTTGGACGGAACAGGCGATGAAAACGAGGCCTGGCGTACCGCAGAACGGAGGAAACGGCCTTGTGTTCGACCGGCCACGTTTGAAACGGGATCCTGTTCATCGGGAGGGGTCTGGCGTACCGCAAAACGGAGGAAACAGACCTCCTACGGTCGAAACGGGGGTTCTGTTGATCGGGAGGGGTGTGGGGTACCGCAAAACGGACGAAACGGACTTGTGTTGGAGCGCTACGGTCAAAATGGGGGTCCTCTTCATCGGGAGGGGTGTGGCGTACCGCAAAACGATACTCCACGGGATACTGTTCATCTCCACCGTCGACCCCCTCCAGCCTCCACGAGCTACTGTTCATCCACCGTCGACCTCCTCCAGCCTCCACCTGCGACTGTTCATCCACGGGCTCCTGTTCATCCAGCCTCCACCGTGTGCTACTCCAACGGCTACTGTTCAACCACCCCTCCACCGTCTACTGTTCATCCAACCCTCCACACCATGGGGTCCTGTTCAACCACCCCTCCACGGGCACCCCTCCACCATCTACTGTTCATCCAGCCCTCCACACCACGGGGTCCTGTTCAACCACCCCTCCACCGTCTACTGTTCATCCAGCCCTCCACACCATGGGGTCCTTTATATCCACCCCTCCACGGGCACCCCTCCACCATCTACTGTTCATCCAGCCCTCCACCACACCACGGGGTCCTGTTCATCCAGAGGCAACGCCACCGCTCAGTGTTCATCCAACCCCCCCCCCCCCCCCGCAACACTCACTGTTCATCCCATCGATCGACTTTAGTTAGCAGCAGTAGCGAAGCAATCACTCGATTGGGTTCAGTTAACAGCCATCGATCGATCGCTCGGGTTCAGTAACACATAGCCTGCAGTGCAATCGCTCGGGTTCAGTTAGATCCCAACGCCTCGCTCGGGTTCAGTTAGAGCCAACGTATCGCACACACGCGCGTACGTGTACGAGAGAAACGTGCATCGCTCGGCCCCGACCTCCCACCGTAACCGGGAACTCCCCGAAATTTTCCTCCCCCTCGCTTCTACCACGGTTTTTTCCGTCATGGACGGCCCAAAGAATGTCATGCAGCTGCGTCTTCGGCCCGCCCAGGACGAAAAGCCCATTTTCTGTCATGATTTTTTGTCATAGAAGTAGGAGCCCACCACATCTATGATGATACCGGGTTTTGTCACAATTATCGTCATAGAAGTGTCATATGTATGACAGAAAAAAATTTCATTCGGCCCAAAATGTCACGGATGTGTCTTTTTTTTTGTAGTGACCCTTGGGAGTTACTTCTACGCGTTGCTTATATTGCTATACTATGCTCGTAGACGTGGATTGGGTGAGTGTATCCATGACAGATGTGAGATTGTTAATGGTTTATTTAAGGTGGCAACTTTAATACACATCTGGGTGGATTGAGGCACCTGGGTATTCCAGCGATTGCCTGTTTTTCTTTATGGACCGCCACCCAGGCTCAAAGGGATCATGAGATTATTCATACTAGAAACTTCTGTGTGCAGCCACAAGCTACTATGGGCTCTAGCATAGTTGATTAAGTCGTGCGAACTCTTACAGTGGTAGACTAGCAGATGTAGGGGAAAGTAGGTGTAACGGTCTACCCGATCATAAGGTGCTAGCGCTTCTGAAACACCATGTCTCGGTCATCCATTTCTCAAACACCATGTAGTGCGAGAATCCCAACGGAGGAGATCTGAGTCTTGTGGTGAAAAGTGTGCAAACCTCTGCAGAGTGTAAAAACTAATCATGGTTAGTCATGTCCCCGGTTATGGACAACTTGAGTATCTAGTTCTTGGATTATCATGTGAATCTCATCATGTTACTTTAATTAATTTTGTTGGGTTTTTAATGATGATGCTTAATTGGGATTGAGAGGGTGTCTACACTCTCAATGTTTAACAACTACCATGATAGTTAAATAAAATTTATTCCTTTGCAATAGGGAAAAATTGGCTTTACGCAAAACTGTAACCATAGAGCTTTCCACCAGCCATATATGCATGTAGTATAGCCTATTTCTGTTCATTACTCTCTATGTGTTACATTGCCAGCATATTCCATGTGCTGACCCGTTTTCGGGCTGCAACGTTCATGTTGCAGACTTTTCAGACGACGAGTAAGGTGCCTTTAGGTCGTGGTTCTATACTCAGTGATGCCGCTGGAGTTGATGGACTCACTTATCTTCCAAGCCTTCCGTTGTTATCGTTATTAGATGGCCTTAAGCCATATTATGTGTAATAAGTTCTCTTTTGAGACACTCGTTGTAATAAGTGTGTGATTGCTACTCTGTATAAATCCTTCAAGTACTGTGCGTGTCAGCATTACTGATCCAGGGATGACACTGAAGCACAGAGATCGGACCGTTTGAGGTCTGATCGCTACAAGATGGTATCAGAGAACACGCTGACTGTAGGACACGACCACTAAGATAAAGCCCTAGATTACTATTCTCTTCTCATTTCTGACTCCTCATCTTTTCTACTCTTTTAGGATGGCGGATGCAAGGAACAAGTTCACACAACCGGATGAAGATACACCCTTTGGACGCCACCTGAAGGAAGTCACTAAGTACCTGAACATCGGAGTACCAAGCTTCACCGGGACCTACAACGCCACTTTACCCGAAGAGGAGCACTGGATGATTCAATTTCAAGTTCCAGGAAGGACGTTCATGCCAGTCACTGAGCCCATAGAGTTTTCTTTTGATGCACCAACCTGGAGTCTAGGAAAGAGCATGGCAGCTCACATCGCCATGGGACGCATTGGAGAAGTCTACCGCAATGATCTCAAGGATACTATCTACCAGATTTGTGGGCGCCGAGATGAGCACTGGGAAATGATCAGCACCAAGAAGGATAGATCAATCGCAGCTTTTATCCAGGAGTTAAACCAGCACATTAGACGTCAGGAGAACCAGATGTGCGCAGACATGATAGATCTGAAGAAGGCGATGACAAGAATCACGGAACTGGAGGAAGAACTAAAGGCTACACATGAAGATTATGAGGAGGAAATCGTTGTACTAGTGGAGAAGAATGAGGACCTGATCAAGAAGATCGGAATATTCCTGGGAGACCCTACACCAGTAGAAGAAGACGAAGAACCCAAGGAGATTCGCCCGGAAGACAACATCATCATCGACGACACCGACTCTGACCTGAGCGATGATGACTATGTTGACGAAGCTGGAGCAGATATCATGGAGTCTGCAACCGAAGAACATTTCTAGTAGACCACACCATCAGTAGTAGTATTCTACCATGTAAATAAGGTAGTCCGAGCACTTTTGCGATAGTTAGAACGATTGTATGCCCTTGTTTGATTGAATGAAATGATTTTGTTTGCATTTGCCTCATGTGCATATGGGTAGTGTTTTCTCTCTAGACCCCCGTCTAGTCTTAAATCTCATCTTTTCTAAACCCATCAGATGCCTCCGAGACGTGACAATGGATTTGCATTTCCATCGGAGCTCACTCAGTTGATCCAGCAGCAGAATGCATTGATGCAGTTGCTAGTCCAGAATCAGAATCAGGGGAACAACAACAACAACAACCCACCACCACCACCAACTATTGATCACTTAACCCGTTTCCTTAGGCTGAATCCGCCGGTGTTCTCTAGTAGCACCGAGCCTATAGTAGCAGATGATTGGCTCCGCAAGATTGGAAGGGAGTTAACCACTACAGGATGTACTGATGATGAGAAGGTGCGCTTTGCTGCACATCAGTTGGATGGACCAGCAGCATCATGGTGGGAGAATTACACTGTCACCTACCCTATAGCCACGGTGACATGGGACCAATTTCAGCAGGCTTTCCGTACAGCCCATGTTTCAGCAGGATCTATGGCCATGAAGAAGCGTGAGTTTCGCAACTTGCGCCAAGGAGGACGGACAGTTGGCCAATACGTGGATGACTTTAGTAAGTTAGCACGTTATGCCCCGGATGGCGTTGCTACAGATGCAGCTAAGCAGGAGAAGTTTCTGGAAGGACTGAATGATGAGTTGAGCATGCAGTTGATGGTAGCAACCTTTACCAACTACCAGGAACTGGTAGATCGTACTCTTATGATTTAAGGGAAGCAGCAGCAGATTGAGAACCGCAAGAGGAAGTATGGACAAGAGAAGTACAATTCAAGAGCTCAGCAGAAGCCACGTTTTACCCCGAAATCGGGAGGACATTTTCAGCATACCCATGGAGGGGGAAGTTCGCATAATCATAATGGCCCCAAGAACGGTAATGGGAATGGGGGAAGCAACGGTCAGAACCGTAACAACCCATCAACCCCAGCCAAGAGAGACCTGAGCCAAGTCACATGTTACAAGTGTCAGAAGACCATACATTATACCAATGAATGTCCTGAAACCTAGAATGGAAATGGCAATGGAAGCTCTGGGAAGAAGCCAAACCCTTTCAACAGGGGACAGGTGAACCACGTTAACATGGAGGAGGTTGAAGCCCAGCCAGATGCAGTAATCGGTAAGTTTTTGGTTAAGTCTTTTACTGCAATCATTCTTTTCGATACTGGTGCATCGCATTCATACATATCAAGGGGATTCGTGGATAAGTATAACCTGCCCACCAAGGTTCTTAGAACACCTATGTCAGTAAGGTCACCAGGAGCGAAGTATATGGACAGTAAAGGATGTTTTCAAGTGCCATTGAGTAGAGGTAGGCATGTGTTTCCCTCGGATTTAATCATTTTGGAATCACAAGGTTTGGATGTAATTCTGGGTATGGATTGGCTATCGATGTATGGAGGAAACATCGATTGCGCCAGTAAGTCGATTTTGGAGGAGATTAAGTAAATTCCCTAACAGGAGTTGTACAGGAGGAAGTACCGGTGGTAAAGGATTTTCTGGATGTATTTCCAGAAGAATTGCCAGGCATGCCACCAGATAGAGACATTGAGTTTTTGATTGAGCTTTTGACAGGCATAGGACCAATATCTAAGAGACCATATAGAATGCCTGCAAAGGATTTGGAGGAGATTAAGAAGCAGATTTAGGAGTTACTAGGTAAGGGATATATTCGCCCAAGTTCGTCACCTTGGGGATCACCAGTACTTCTAGTGGAAAACAAGGATGGATCATCAAGGATGGTTGTTGATTATCGAGGATTGAATGAAGTGACGATCAAGAATAAGTACCCACTACCGATGATCAATGATTTGTTTGACCAATTGCAAGGAGCAAAGGTATTTTCCAAGATCGATTTGCGATCAGGATACCACCAGCTAAAGATTCGACAACAGGACATACCTAAGACATCTTTTACTACAAGGTACAGGCTGTATGAGTATACCGTTATGTCATTTGGTTTGACTAACGCACCTACTTATTTTATGAACATGATGAACAAAGTGTTTATGGAGTTTTTGGATAAGTTCGTCGTAGTGTTCATTGATGAAATTCTGGTTTACTCGAAGAATGAAGAAGAACATAAGGAACATTTGCGTTTGGTACTTGGTAAGCTCAGAGAACATCAGTTATACGCCAAGTTCAGCAAATGTGACTTTTGGTTGAAGGAAGTTGGATTCCTCGGACATGTTATATCCGGAGAAGGAATAGCAGTAGATCCAACCAAGGTTGTCACTGTGACATATTGGGAAGCCCAAACAACAATTGGAGAGATCCAGAGTTTTCTTGGACTCGCAGGATACTACCGGAGATTCATTGAAAATTTCTCGAAGATTGCAAAACCTATGACAGAGTTTTTGAAGAAGGATACCAAGTTCAAATGGACTGAGGAATGTGAAGCCAATTTCCAGGAGTTGAAGAAACGTTTGGTTACCTCGCCAGTGTTGATTCTGCCAGATCAGCGCAAGGATTATGAGGTGTACTGCGACGCTTCACGTCGAGGACTTGGAGCAGTGCTTATGCAGGAGGGAAGAGTTGTTTCGTATGCTTCACGACAGCTTAAGCCCCATGAGTTGAATTATGCTACACATGATTTGGAGTTAGCAGCCGTAGTGCATGCATTGAAGACTTGGAGACATTTTCTCATTGGAAACTATTGTGAGGTATACACGGATCACAAGAGTTTCAATTACATCTTCATGCAGAAGGAGTTGAATCTCAGGCAAAGGAGATGGTTGGAGCTCATCAAGGATTATGACATGAGATTGCACTATCATCCCGGAAAGGCTAACGTAGTAGCCGATGCATTGAGCCGCAAGAGCCATGTCAACACACTCATGACCGGAGAGTTACCAAAGGAGTTAGCCGAGGACCTACGTGAGCTATGTTTGGAGATAGTTCCGAGAGGCTATGTAGCTGCATTGGAGGTTCAGTCTACTTTGATGGATAGGATCAGAGAAGCTCAGAAGACTGACAAGGAGATTGCCTCTATTAAAGAGAAAATGAGCAAAAGAAAAGCTAAAGGATGTCGTGAGGATGAACACGATACCTTATGGTTTGAGGACAGCATTTATGTGCCCAATGACCCGGAGATCAGAAAGCTAATTCTGCAAGAGGCCCATGACTCACCGTACTCGATTCACCTAGGAAATACCAAGATGTATTTGGATTTGAAGGATACTTTCTGGTAGACTGGAATGAAGAAAGATATTGCGGAGTATGTAGCAGTTTGTGATGTATGTCAGAGAGTAAAAGCAGAACATCAGAAGCCAGCGGGATTGCTACAGCCATTGCCGATACCCGAATGGAAGTGGGATAAGATAGGCATGGATTTTATCACGGGATTACCCAGGACCCGTTCAGGCTATGACTCGATATGGGTTGTAGTTGATCGTTTGACGAAGGTAGCTCATTTCATCCCAGTGAAGACTACTTACAGCAGTGCCAAGTTGGCTAAGATATACATGACCAGGATCGTATGTCTGCATGGAGTTCCGAGGAGCATTGTATCAGATAGAGGAACCCAGTTTACCTCAAAGTTCTGGAATCAGTTGCATGATACTTTGGGTACCAGGCTTGAGTTCAGTACAGCTTTTCATCCGCAGAGAGACGGACAGACCGAGAGAGTCAATCAGATTTTGGAGGATATGCTGAGAGCTTGTGCGCTAGGTTATGGATCTAGTTGGGACGACAATTTGCCGTATGCAGAGTTCTCTTACAGCAACAGTTATCAATCCAGTTTGAATATGGCCCCTTTTGAAGCCTTGTACGGAAGGAGGTGCAGAACCCCACTGTCGTGGGATGAAGTTGGAGACCGCCAGTTGTTTGGACCGGATTTAATTACGGAGTCTGAACAGAAGGTGAAGTTGATTCGCGATAGGCTCAAGGTAGCCCAGTCCAGGCAGAAGAGCTATGCAGATTTTAAACACAAGGAGACAGTTTACGAAGTCGGAGACAGAGTTTATCTTCGTGTATCCCCGCTTCAAGGAGTTAAGCGCTTTGGAGTTAAGGGAAAGTTAGTGCCACGTTTTGTGGGACCATACAAAATATTGGAGTGTACGGGAGAAGTTGCTTACAAGTTGGAGTTGCCCGAAGGATTGTTAGGAGTTCACGATGTGTTCCGCGTTTCCCAGTTGAAAAAGTGCCACACAGAGATGGCGGATATAACGTTGAGAGATACAGTGCCGCTGGAAGCGATTCAGTTGGATAGTGATTTGACCTACGAGGAGAAACCAATCAAGATACTCGACTTTGCCAGTCGAGTTACCCGCAGCAAGGTTATCAAGTTTTGTAAAGTTCAGTGGAGCCACCACACCGAGGATGAAGCCACCTGGGAGCGAGAGGAAGATTTGCTGAAGGACCACCCTCACCTATTTTCTAGCCAAAACGAATCTCGAGGGCGAGATTCATCTTAAGGGGGGTAGGTTTGTAACATCCCAAATTTTCAATTTGGAATGTTATACATAGATCATCATTGCATATCATATTTTATTGCATTTTGGTTGATCCTAGAAATTCCACGCAAATCAAGGACCTACGAAGAGAGTTGGGGATTTTGTTATTTGCATATTTGATGTTTTCTCGAATTATGAAAAGAGGATCATTTGATTTTATTTATTTTATCTTCAATTATTTAAATTATAAAAATAAGTAAGAGGGAATAAAATGACTTTCCCAAAATAAAGAAACATTGAGGATTTAATAAAAAAATCAAATAATATTTTTATTTTGGAGTTTTTGCTGTTTTATTTGAATTTAGGAAAAATGCGCGTTTTTCAAAATTGCATTTAGGCCCCAAATAAATGTTCACTTTGTCCGGCTTGATTTTAGAAGTCAGGGAAAATTTATTTCGGGATTTTTGAGTTCATTTAGTATTTCTTTTCTTTCTTTTTCTGCACGTCAAAATTATTTTATAAAAAAAAGAGTAGACCGACTTAGGGCCGTACTCGGCCAGGACTTCTCGGGCCGGCCTTCAAAAGCCGCCGCCCGAGGCCCGTTCAACCCGCCCCACCCGAAAACCCTAACCCTAGCCGGATCCCGCCGCCGCCGCCCGGGCCGGAGCCCGCCACCGCCGCTCGTGCCGCCTCGCCGAAGCCCGCCGCCACCGTCGCCGGAGCCCGCTGCCGCCGTCGCCGGTAACCGCCGCCGCCGTCGGTTTTCTACGGAAAACCGATTGGTTTTTCGTTAGCACTCGCGGTTTATTTTTTAGAATGGTTTTATTCAGTTTATTTATTTAGAGGACGTTCGTCCGTACGTTCATTTTAACGAACGGTTTTCGCCGTTTAGACGCAGACAACGAACGTTCGTTCATTAGCTTGTTCGTCGTTTTTTCTTTTTCTCAGATTTTTCGTGATTATTTCTGATCGCGATTCCTGATCCGATTTTCGTTTTAGTATAACTTTTCGCTCGTTTATTGGAATCAGGCGATTCAAGCGCCTAGAGTTTCGTCTCGAAACTCTCTTTCCGTTTAACCAACTCAAACAAGTTTTTGTTTCTGCAAAATTTGACTTAGATCCAGATTAGTAAAGGAAGCTTGTTTCTTTCGCCGTTTGCCTTTCGTCTCTTCGTTTGTTTTGTTTCTTTTTGCAAACCGGAGTTCTTAAGTTGAACTTTCTGGTTAGATCTCTTATTTGAGTTTTTTTGTGCATTGGATGAGTACTTATTGTATGCTTGTTTGTTTGTGTGCGTTAGAGTACCCGGAGTGCGCCGCTTGCTACTTTGAATCTCTAGGTTTCACGGATCATCAGCAAGGCAAGTAGCACTTTGATCATATCCCTTTCATACCCTGTTTTTGTGCATTAGATCAATCCTCAAACATTGCATGATTAGGATCTAATTAAATTGTGGGTTTTGGGATAGTAGATGAGGTAGTACCTATTACCTGTTTTATTATCAAACCCTTGGGAGTTACTTCTATGCGTTGCTTATATTGATATGCTATGCTCGTAGACGTGGATTGGGTGAGTGTATCCATGACAGATGTGAGATTGTTAATTAATGGTTTATTTAAGGTGGCAACTTTAATACACATCTGGGTGGATTGAGGCACCTGGGTATTCCAGCGATTGCCTGTTTTTCTTTATGGACCGCCACCCAGGCTCAAAGGGATCATGAGATTATTCATACTAGAAACTTCCGTGTGCAGCCACAAGCTACTATGGGCTCTAGCATAGTTGATTAAGTCATGCGAACTCTTGCAGTGGTAGACTAGTAGATGTAGGAGAAAGTAGGTGTAACAGTCTACCCGATCGTAAGGTGCTAGCGCTTCTGAAAGACTATGTCTCGGTCATCCGTTTCTCAAACACCATGTAGTGCGAGAATCCCAACGGAGGAGATCGAGTCTTGTGGGGAAAAGTGCGCAAACCTCTGCAGAGTGTAAAAACTAATCATGGTTAGTCGTGTCCCCGGTTATGGACAACTTGAGTATCTAGTTCTTGGATTATCATGTGAATCTCATCATGTTACTTTAATTAATTTTGTTGGGTTTTTAATGATGATACTTAATTGGGATTGAGAGGGTGTCTACACTCTCAATGTTTAACAACTACCATGATAGTTAAATAAAATTTATTCCTTTGCAATAGGGAAAAATTGGCTTTACGCAAAACTGTAACCATAGAGCTTTCCACCAGCCATATATGCATGTAGTATAGCCTATTTCTATTCGTTACTCTCTATGTGTTACATTGCCAGCATATTCCATGTGCTGACCCGTTTTCGGGCTGCAACGTTCATGTTGCAGACTTTTCAGACGACGAGTAAGGTGCCTTTAGGTCGTGGTTCTATACTCAGTGATGCTGCTGGAGTTGATGGACTCACTTATCTTCCAAGCCTTCCGTTGTTATCGTTATTAGATGGCCTTAAGCCATATTATTTGTAATAAGTTCTCTTTTGAGACACTCATTGTAATAAGTGTGTGATTGCTACTCTGTATAAATCCTTCAAGTACTGTGCGTGTTAGCATTACTGATCCAGGGATGACACTGAAGGACAGAGATCGGACCGTTTGAGGTCTGGTCACTACAAGGGTGATGTGAACAATAATAACTCATGCTATCCATATTCAACTGGATATATGTGCCTAGATCTTTCCTCACCACATGATGCTTGCCAAAAGAGAAAAATAAAAAGGAAATAGAGAGAAGAACTCTGACTCTTTGCATAAAAGTAAATACATAAAAGTAAAACATAGGCCCTTCGCAAAGGGAAGTAGGGATTTGTAGAGGTGCCAGAGCTCGAAGCGTGATAACCCACAAGTATAGGGGATCAATTGTAGCCTCTTTCGATAAGTAAGAGTTTCGAACCCAACGAGAAGCTAAGGGTAGAACAAATATTCCCTCAAGTTCTATCAACCACCGATACAACTCTATGCATGCTTGACATTCGCTTTACCTAGAACAAGTATAAAACTAGAAGTACTTTGTAGGTGTTTTTGGATAGGTTTGCAAGATAATAAAGTGCACGTAAATAAAAGCTAGGGGCTGTTTAGGTAAAGTGTGGAAAAGTGGTGATAGGAGTTGCGAAATTGTCCCTAAGAAATTGACTACTTTACTAGACCGATAGCAAGTTTTATGTGGGAGAGGCCACTGCTAGCATGTCATCCCTGACTTGGAATTCTATGCACTTATGATTGGAACTATTAGCAAGCATCAACAACTACTAACATTCATTAAGGTAAAACCCAACCATAGCATTAAGATAAATTGGTCCCCCTTCAATCCCGTATGTATCAATTTCTATGCTAGGTTGAAGCTTCTGTCACTCTTGCCCTCCAATACATAGGCTTATCAACATACAACTAACCCTATGGTGTGATCCACGCGCGCGCTCATATGATGGCACCAAAGGACAGCAACATAACCACAAGCAAATTAAATCAATCATAGTAATTCACCAATCACCGATAGGACAACGAAAATCTACTCAGACATCATAGGATGGCAACACATCATTGGATAATAATATGAAGCATAAAGCACCATGTTCAAGTAGAGGGTACAGTGGGTTGCGGGAGAGTGGACCTCTGTAGATAGATGGGGGAAGGTGATGGAGATGTTGGTGAAGATGGCGGAGGTGTTGGTGTAGATTGTGGTGATGATGATGGCCCCCGGCGGCGTTCCGGCGCCACCGTAAGCGAGGGGGAGAGAGCCCCCCCTCCTTCTTCTTCTTCCTTGACCTTCTCCCTAGATGGGAGAAGGGTTTCCCCTCTGGTCCATGGTCTCCATGGCGTGGGAGGGGCGAGAGCCCCTCCGAGATTGGATCTGTCTCTCTGTCTCTCTCTGTTTCTATGTTCTTAGATTCTTCCCTTTCACTGTTTCTTATATTCCCGGAGATCCGTAACTCCGATTGGGATGAAATTTTAACACGATCTCTATCCGGATATTAGCTTTCTTACAGCGAAAGAAGGGCATCAACCGCCTTACAGGGTGGCCACGAGGGCCCAGGGCGCACCTGCCCCCTGGGGCGCGCCCCCTGCCTCGTGGCCCCCTCAGGCATCATCTCGCGTTGATTTTTCTTCCCAAAAATCACATATATTCCAAAAAAAATCTCTATCAGTTTTTATCCCATTTGGACTACGTTTGATATGGATTTACTGTGAAACAAAAAACATGCAACAAACAGGGACTGGCACCGGGAACTGGATCAATATGTTAGTCCCAAAAATAGTATTAAAAAGTTGCCAAAAGTATATGAAAGTTGTATAATATTGGCATGGGACAATGAAAAATTATAGATACGACGGAGACGTATCAAAGAGAAAATTGAGAGATAAAAAATATTTTGAGAGGCATACTTTTCCCACCAATGAAAATGACTTAGAGCTCCCAACACTTTCCATGCTAGATATATCATAGGCGGTTCCCAAGAAGAAAATAAAGTTTATTCCTTTTTCCACCATACTTTCGATTTCCATGGCTAACCATATCCATGGGTGCCCTCCATACCAACACTTTCTAAGGAATTTATTATTTGACAACATAAAGTAAATTCATTTTTCATTTCGGGACTGGGCATCCCTAATACCTTTGCCTTACTCTCGTGCAATGACAAGTGAAGAAACACTCATCGTGAGAATAACACATCTAGCATGGAAAATATTGGCCACCCCTCACCGCCTCGCAAGCGGTACGAGCACACAAAAGAGAAATTTATTTTGAATATTAGAGATGGCACATACAAATTTGCTTAGAATGGCAAAAGAATACCGCATATAGGTAGATATAGTGGGCTCTTGAAAATAAGATTTGGGTTTAAGGGTTTTTGGATGCACAAGTAGTATCTCTACTTGGTGCGGAATTTCTGGCTAGCAAAGATGGGGGGCAAGCACCACATGTTGAAGGATCTATGACAATATGACTTCTATGTGAATATGAACAAACATAAACCATTACGTTGTTTTCCTTGTCCAACGTGAACAATTTTGGCATATACTATTTTGATGGGGACTCACAATCACAAAATATTTCCATGATAGTGTATTTATATGTGAAAGTTCTCTTCCTTATACTAATTATTCGTGAATTTCTTGTATGACCAATATTGTGATTGTCAAGCCTCAAAATATTTCACTTTCTAAAACCAATGTGAAGCTAGCACTAGGCATGGTATGATTTCAACTTCATGGCATTCAATTTATTCAACAATTTAATCATCGGATATATGTGAAGCACAAGAGTAAATGACATAGAAAAGAGCTTCATTGAAGGGATGTCAATGTTGCTTACTTAGCCTCCCTGGCAACTATTTGAGGATTCTATTTTATTTAAAAACTTTCAAATCTAAGTACTTTATTAAAACAGCAAGCAAAACAAAATAAAATGACATTCCAACAATAGTACAACTCATGTGAAGAAGCAAAAACTAAGGCTCAACCGATACTAACCAATAATTGTTGAACAAGAAAGGTGGGATGCCTATCGGGGCATCCCCAAGATTAGATGCTTGAGACTTCTTGAAATATTATCTTGGGATGCCTTAGCATCACCAAGCTTGAGATTTTGTGTCATATCACGGTTTTCCAAAATCTCAAAAGCTTCGTCCACACAAAACTCAACAAGAACTCGTGAGATAAGTTAGTATAAACCAATGCAAAAACCTTATCATTCTCTACTGTAGCAAATCACTAAAATTATTATTCAACATTGCATACTAAATGACTCTATATATTTAATAATCCTATCCTCAAATAACATCATTAAACAAGCAAACATATGCAAACAATGCAAACATAACAGCAATCTGCCAAAACAGTACAATCTGTAAAGAATGCAAGAGTATCAATACTTATTCAACTATAAACATTATGAAAATTTACCACACTGTAGAAAATTTATCAGATCACATTTTGCAAAAAGTTTCAACATTTTATCACATACTGACTTTTCTAGGGAATCTTTGCAACAGTGGTAAACTTTCTGTTTTCAAACAGCAATATGTATACTTGCAATATAAGCAAGGCAAAGGCTACCATTGCCACTTTTATTGATATAAAAGATGCAAAAAATTATTCTAAATAACAGAAAGCAAATTCTAACAAAATAAATTGACACTCCAAGCAAAACTCATATCATGTGACAAATGAAAACATAGCTCCAAGTGAGGTTACCGATAATGTTGGAGACGAAAGAGGGGATGCCTTCCGGGGCATCCCCAAGCTTAGTTGCTTGGATCTTCCTTGAATATTACCTTGTGGTGCCTTGGGCATCCCCAAGCTTAGGGTGCTGTCACTCCTTACTCTCCTCATATCGTCATCTCACCCAAAACTTGAAAACTTCAATCACACAAAACTTAACGGAACTTTGTGAGATAGGTTAGTATGATAAAGAGCAAACCATTCCAGTTTTGGTACTGCCAAAGACAAGATCCATAATTGTTATTACACGATGCCTATTGTATCATATCATTTCTACAATTTATATTGAGCAATATAATCCATATAAACTAGAAAACAAGCAAACTATGCATTGAAAACAGAATATGTGAAAAAACAGAACAGTCTGTAGTAGTCTGTACTCAAACCATATTTTTGCTGCTCCAAAAAATCTGAAAAATTAGGAAACCTTATAAATTAGTATTATAATCTTCTATAAAAAGAATCAACCCAAAAGCACTCTTCTTTTAAAAACTATAATTATTTTCGTGAGCGCAAAAGTTTCTATTTTTCAGTAAGATCAAATCATCTATCACCCAACATGATCCCAAAGGCTTTACTTGGCACTTTATTGAAACAAAATACATAAAACATGATTACTACAGTAGCATAATTATGTGAACACACAAAAACAGTAGTAAAAGTGTTGGGTAGTCTCCCAACAAGCGCATTTCTTTTATGCCTTTTAAGCTAGGCATGATGATTTCGATGATGCTCGCATAAAAGATAAGAATTGAAACATGAAGAGAGCATCATGAAGCATAAGACTAGCACATTTAGGTCTAACCCACTTCCTATGCATAGGGATTTTGTGAGCAAACAACTTATGGGAACAAGAATAAACTTGCATAGGAAGGCAAAACAAGTGTAACTTCAAAACAATCAACAGATAGAGAAGAAACTTGATATTATTGAGATATGTAAGGGCGTAAATTCCTTTCTCATAATAATTTTTAGAGGCATCATGAATGTATTCAACAATATTACTATCACATACGACGCTCTTTTCATGATGCACAAGCATAGAAGATTTAACACTCTTTATGGCATAGATGTCATCATAATAATCATCATAGATAGCAACCTTATTGTTATAGTCAATTGAAACCTCTTCCAAAATAATGGATGTATCACTAAATAAATTCATGACCTCTCCAAATCCACTTTCATCAATATTGTAATAAGATTCAACACCCTCCAAAATAGTGGGATCGCTACTACCTAGAGTTGACACTCTTCCAAACCCACTTTCATCAATGTAATCATCATAAATAGGAGGCATGCTATCATCATAATAAATTTTCTTATCGAAAGTAGAAGGAATGAAAGGATCATATTCATTAAGCAAAGCATCCCCAAGCTTAGGACAAGCATTATTTCTAGCAAATAAATCTTCAAACATATCATACTCATCAAACATACCATCCCCAAGCTTGTGGTTTTGCATATCATCACAATCATTCTTATCAATAGCATGAATGGCACCAATAGTATAGCAAACAATATTTTCATATTCTTCCAAGCAAGTGCTAAAAGGATTTTCAAGATCATAAGGGATATCATTGTCTTTCCAATCACAATCATTACAAAAAGTAGCAGGTATCACAAAATCATACTCAATATCATCATCCTCCATCAACATATTTGATTCACTTTCATGAGGCACAATGGTGATAGGAGCAACATTATTTGGGAGAGATATAGTTTTACCTCTATTCTTTCTTCTTTTCTTCTTCTTCACCACACCATGTGTGGATTTAATTAACCTTTTCAAGCTTCTTGTTGAAGAGATTGACTGAATAGGAAGCTCCCCATCGTTACCTGATTCATCATGATAAACACTAGGAGGGTATTGGGAAACATTTTCCCTTTCATTAGTACTCTATTCATATTCCATTTGTTTTCTTGACTTCAGATAGTTGGCAATATAAGGATTCTCAATGCAATTTACCGTACAAAACGTATAAATTTCCTCTAGATCAAAACCAAAAAATCTCTTGGGATTTGGAAAACCCTTAGTTATACGTTTAATTTCTTCATACCCCAAAAGAAGGCAAAGCTATTTATGATGCTCAAGGGTAATCAAGTTATCACAATTTTTGGACACAATTTGATCATGAAAGAATTTGCATTGGACATTTAAATGACCATGCTCATTTCAAAGTTCACAAGGATGGCGAAAAAAATTACATCTTTCAGCACAATCATCTAGCCTCTCTTGCAACCTTTTTGTTTCTAAATATTTATGCTTCTCACAAAAATCTATCTTCCCTTTTTGGTGTGCAAAGGTACTCCCAATTCACTCTGCAAAAAGTGACATGCTTATAAGAAACATTTTTGTCATGACTTGTGCAATCATCATTAGCATTTTGGATATTCAAAGAATTCATATGAACAACATTGCAATCATGCTCATCACTCAAATATTTTGTGCCAAGCATTTTATTGACCTCTTCTTCTAACAATTGAGCACAATTTTCCAAACCATCATTTTCAAGAAAGATATTATAAAGATGATCAATAATATGATGCAACCTAAATTCCATTTTTTTGTAGTTTTCTTTTTATAAACCAAACTAGTGATAAAAAATAAACTAAAAGATTCAATTGCAAGATCTAAAGATATACCTTCAAGCACTCACCTCCCAAGCAACGACGCCAGAAAAGAGCTTGATGTCTACTATGCAACTTTATTCTTGTAGACACGTGTTGAGCCTCCAAGCGCAGAGTATTGTAGAAGAGTAGCAATTTTCCCTCAAGTGGATGACCTAAGGTTTATCAATCCGTGAGAGGTGTAGAATGAAGATCGTCTCTCTCAAACGACCCAGCAACCAAATACAAGAAATCTCTTGTGTCCCCAACACACCCAATACAATGGCAAATTGTACAGGTGCACTAGTTCGGCGAAGATATGGTGATAAAAGTGTAATATGGATGGTAGAAATATATTTTTATAATCTGAATAAATAAAAACAGCAAGGTAACAAATAGTAAACGGGCACAAAAATGGTATTGCAATGCTTAAAAATAAGGTCCAGGGTCCGTACTTTCACTAGTGCGATCTCTCAACAGTGCTAACATAGTTGGATCATATGATTATCCCTCAAAGTACAATAAAGAATCACTCCCGAGTTCCTATTAGCGGAGAACAAAAGATAGGAATTGATTGTAGGGTACGAAACCACCTCAAAGCTATTCTTTCCGTTCGATCTATTCAAGAGTAGTACTAAAAATAACACAAAGCTATTGTTTCCATCCGATCTATCCTAGAGTTCGTACTAGAATAAAACCAAAGAAAATTCATATTCATAATACTCAATCCACACAAAGAACTACAAGGAGACCCCAAAGTTTCCGTCGGATAAAAGATAATAAAAACATGCACCAACCCCTATGCATAGATTACCCCAATATCACCGCGGGAATCCGCGAGTTGAATGCCATAACATATATCAAGCGAATCAATAAGATATCCCAATTGTCACCTCAAGTATTCATACCACAAGACATATATCGTGTGTTCTCATATCTTAATATTCAATCCGACAAGACAAAACTTCAAAGGGTAAAGACTCAATTCATCAAAACAAGAGTATAGAGGGGAGAAACATGATATGATCCATCTATATTAACAAAGCCCATGATATAGATCACGAGAGAGAGAGAGATTAAACACATAGCTACTGGTGCAAACCCTCAGCCCCGAGGGTGGACTACTCCCTCCTCATCGTGGTGGTCGCCGGGATGATGAAGATGGCCACGGAGATGATACCCCCCTCCGGCAGGGTGCCAGAACGGGTCTAGATTGGTTTTCGGTGGCTACGGAGCCCTGTGGCGGCGGAACTTCTGATCTAGGTTAACCCCCAAGGGTTTCAGAATATTTGGGAATTTATAGTGCAAATAAGGGGTGCGGGAGGCCAGCGAGGTGGGCACAACCCACCTGGCGCGCTAGGCCCCCCTGGCGCGCCCTGGTGGGTTGTGCCCCCCTCGGGGCACCCCCTAGTTGCAGCTCTGGCCCAATGGGTTCCTTCTGGTCCAGAAAAATCTCCGTAATGTTTCGTTGCGTTTGGACTCCTTTTGATATCGATTTCCTGCGATGTAAAAAACAAGCAAAAAACATCAACTAGCACTTGTCACTAGGTCAATAGGTTAGTCCCCAAAAAATGATATAAAGTTGCTATAAAATGATTGTAAAATATCCAAGAATGATACTATATTGGCATGAATACTTCATAAATTATAGATACGTTGGAGATGTATCATACATTCACTCGGTTTTAGACGGATCATGTCGAGTGAACTCCGAGTCAGTGGGGGCACGCTAAGTGCACCCACTCGGTGTAGTCCCCGAGACCGCGGTCGACTGCGGGCAGTCGGCGGTGGTCTGAGAACAAATGTTGTTGTTGTTTTACTCCTTCCACTCGGACTGGATGGGCCATGGCGAGTGTGAAATCGAACTAGTGGGGCATGCCAAGTGCACACACTGGGTGTTGTCCCCAAGACTACTGTTGAATGTTTGATTCAGCAGTAGTCTTAGAACTCTTTTTGTCATAATAACTTGAACTTGTATCTTATCGCTTGGAAGCAACCGATCTTTGTTTCTGTCGACTGATGTGTCTTGTTCGTTGACTTCAGAAATCTTGTGAGTTTGGGGCCCAGTTTACTGAATTGGAGAGGGAAAAATTCAACTCAACCTCGATCTGGAGCTGGCCAAGGAGAATATGAAGAAGGCCCAAGACGAAGCAGCCATTATGGGAGGTAACAATTCTATCGATTGTTAGTCTTGCTATCTTTTCTTTTCAACCTTTAAACCGAGTGATTCCACTCGAACAGATGTGCATAGTGAAAATCGTCAACCCCAAGCTCGTCTGAAGAATGTTATTTCTTTAGACAAAATGAAGCAAGCTCTGGAGCAGAAGGATCTTGACCTCGCAGCAGCATAGAAGACAGCGCGGGAGAAAACTGAACTCACCGACAAGAAGTTGGCTTCAGTCGGCAAGTTAGAAGAGGAGAACGCCAAGTTGAAAACTGTTGTCGATGAAGCCAAGAAGGAAGTCATGCAACTGAAGGAGGAGAAGGCGGCCTTGACAGACAGAGTTGACGATCTCACTCGGAAGAGGGATGAGCTGGAAATTTATCTGGGAGGTCTTGCCAAGAAGATGTTCCTCATGCTTGAAGGTACCTTTCTTTATCCGACTGATTACAAAGAACTTTTCCGTTGTGTCTCTGTCATTTCAACACCTTTTGTTTGTGCAGAATTCTGTCAGAACTTTGAGGAAGAAACCGGGCGGGTTGAGACAAACTTGGACCTTATCAATTCTCTCATCAAGGATGAAGCCGCCATGAATGTGTTGCGACTGGAATCTCGTCTCGCCAATGTTTTGGACTACCTTGGCCGACTGAAAGTAGTGGTGTCGCGATCGACACGGAGCTCTGGCCCGGTGCGATGTTCCAGAATGACCTCGAGTCACCGATGACTCGACTCAACGACATCTCTGGACGAGTGCAGGCATGGAAGAAGTCATATGCTCGCTGCGGTGCTGACGTAGCTCTATCGCTGGTCCCTGTCCATTGCAAGGAAGTCAAGGAAGAGAAGCTGGCGGCTCTCAAGGTTGCCAACACCAAGAAGCTGCAATTCCAATCTTTCATGGAGACCTTCATCGACGCTATGACTCGTATTGCAGATGGCATCAACCTTGATAGTTTTGTCGAGCCAGCACGTCCTACTCCTGCCGAGTGAAAACTTGATAACTTGATTTTATTTGCCTCAGAATGCCAAGTGATCATGTAATCGTTAAAACTCTTTCAGGCTTGAGGCTCGAGTACTTCTGCCGGTGGTTTTGAACCTTCATGGATTTATCCGAACTTGGTTTTTCTTTTTAATGCGGTTGCTTTGTCTTTATCACCTTTGGATTTCTTGACGAGAGAAAATTGGGAATCATAGTTGAATCTTCGAGTGAGAGGGTCGTTCTTCACTCGAAGTAGACGTCGTACTTGTGGTGCAGCTCCGAGTGCAACTGGATGTTGTACTTGTGGCGCAGCTCCGAGTGCAGCCAGACATTGTACTTGTGGTGTAGCTCTGAGCGGAACCAGACATTGTACATGTGACGCAGCTCCGAGTGCAGCCAAACGTTGTACTTGTGGTGCAGCTCCAAGCGCAACCAGACGGTGTACTTGTGGCGCAGCTCCGAGTGCAGCCAAACGTTGTACTTGTGGCGCAGCTCCGTGCGCAACCAGACGTTGTACTTGTGGCACGGCTCCGAGTGCAACCAGATGTTGTACTTGTGGTGCAGCTTTGAGCACAACCAGACGTTGTACTTTTGGCGCAGCTCCGAGTGCAGCCAGACGTTGTACTTGTGGCGCGGCTCAAGGTGTGTGGTCGAGCCTCCGAGTGGGAGGGTTGCTCTCCACTCGGAGTAGTTTTGTAACTTAGGCGAATATGGGATTGCGGCTAAGCCTCCGAGTGGGAGGATTGCTCTCCACTCGGAGTAGTTTTGTTACTTAGGCGAGTACGGGATCGCGGCTAAGCCCGCGAGTGGGAGGATTGCTCTCCACTCGGAGTAGTTTTGTTACTTAGGTGAATACGGGATCGCGGCTAAGCCCCCTGAGTGGGAGGATTGCTCTCCACTCGGAGTGGTTTTGAAACTTAGGCGAGTTGGGTTCGCGGCTAAGCCCCCGAATGAGAGGGTTGCTGGTCACTCGGAGTGTTTTGTCACTTAGGCGAGTACGGGATCGCAGCTAAGCCCCCGAGTGGAAGGATTGATCTCCACTCGGAGTAGTTTACGGGATCATAGCTAAGCCCCCGAGTGGAGGGATTACTCCCCACTAGGAGTAGTTTTGTTAATTAAGCGAGTACGGGATCACAACTAAGCCCCCGAGTGGGAGGATTGCTCTCCACTCGGAGTAGTTTTGTTACTTAGGCGAGTATAGATCGCAGCTAAGCCCCCGAGTGGAAGGATTTCTCTCCACTCGGAGTAGTTTTGTTACTTAGGCGAATACGGGATCACGACTAAGCCCCTGAGTGGGAGGATTGCTCTCCACTCAGAGTAGTTTTTTTACTTAGGCGAATATGGGATCGCAGCTAAGCCCCCGAGTGGAAGCATTGCTCTTCACTCGGAGTAGTTTTGTTACTTAGGGGAATACGAGATCGCGGCTAAGCCCCCGAGTGGGATAATTGCTCTCCACTCTGAGTAGTTTTGTTACTTAGGCGAATACGGGATCGCGACTAAGCCCCCGAGTGGGAAGATTTCTCTCCACTCGGAGTGGTTTTTGAAACTTAGGCGAATCGGGTTCGCGGCTAAGCCCCCGAGTGAGAGGGTTGCTCGTCACTCAGAGTGTTTTTGAAACCTAGGCGAATCGGATTCGCAGCTAAGCCACCCACTAGGGGATTTGAATGCATATGCTTATGCGATAACAATCATTAAGATACTACGAAAATCATGTATTTGACAAGCAAACCGAACGATCCTTTATTACAACTCGCCGATCCGAGTGTTCTAGGTATAAAAGTGGCGGAGCATATTCGTGTTCCATGAGCGTGGCTCGCCTTCTTTCTTAGCTATGTTGTAGAGGTGATATGCCCCGTTGTGGAGCACCTTGGTGATGATGAAGGGCCCTTCCCATGCCGGAGCGAGCTTGTGAGGCCGTTTCTGGTGCACTCGGAGCACGAGGTCCCCTTCCAGAAATGCTCGGCCTCTGACGTTTCGGGCATGGAATCGACGCAGGTCTTGTTGATAGATGGTCGACCGGATCAGAGCCATCTCTCATTCTTCCTCTAGGAGATCAATCGTGTCCTGGCGCGCTTGTTCTGCTTCAGCTTCTGAGAAAAGTTCCACTCGGGGGACATTGTGCAGCAAATCACTTGGAAGCACAGCTTCAGCACCATATACCATGAAGAAAGGGGTTCGATCGGTCGACCGATTGGGAGTCATTCTCAGTCCCCATAGGATAGATGTCAATTCAGTTACCCAAGCCTTAGCAGCATGCTTGAGGTCGCGCATCAGTTGGGGTTTCAACCCTTGAAGGATCAAGCCATTTGCTCTTTCTGTCTGCCCATTCGACTGTGCTCTCAATGGATGCATAATCGACCCAAGTGCCTTGGGATGCGCAAAATGCTCTGAACTCATTAGAATCAAAGTTGGAGCCGTTATCTATGATAATGCTATGAGGGACTCCATATCCGAATATCAGCTCTCGGATGAAACTAATGGAAGTGCTTGAGTCAAGATTCTTGATAGGCTTGGCTTCGATCCACTTGGTGAACTTGTCGACTGCTACGGGAAAATGAGTGAAACCACTTCTGCCAGTCTTGAAAGGCCCAACCATGTCCAACCGCCAAACTGCAAAAGGCCAGACAAGTGGAATAGTCTTCAAGGCAGATGGAGGCTTGTGAGACATGTTTGAGTAAAACTGGCAGCCTTCGCACTTGTCAACTATATCTTTGGCCATCTCATTAGCTCGTGGCCAGTAAAATCCCGCTCGGTATGCTTTGGCCACGATGGTCCAAGAGGATGCGTGGTGACCACAGGTCTCCAAGCGAATCTCATTTAAAATCAATCGGCCTTCTTCTAGAGAGATACAATGCTGAGCCACTCCAGTAACACTTTCTCTATAAAGTTGTCCACTTATTACTGTGAAGGCTTTGGATCTGCGGACGATCTGGTGGGCCTCATCCTCATCCTCCGGGAGTTCTTGCCTGAGCAGATATGCAATATATGGCACCGTCCAATCGAGAGTGATCACCAGAACCTCCATGATCAAGTCGACTACTGCTGGAACTTCAATTTCAGTCGGATTGGTTGAACTCATCAGTTGCGGGGGCTCCTTTGTAAAGGGATCTTCTTGGATAGATGGTGTATGAAGATGCTCTAAGAACACATTACTGGGAATTGGTTTCTGAGTGGAACCCAACTTCGCCAGATCATCAGCCGCTTGATTCTTGAGTCGGGGTATGTGATGGAGTTCTAACCCTTCAAACTTCTTCTCTAGCTTTCTCATCACATTGCAGTAACCAGTCATAGCTAGGCTCCTGATATCCCACTCCTTCATCACTTGATTGACCACCAAGTCTGAGTCGCCGTAGACCATCAGGCGACGGATGCCGAGTGAGATGGCCATACACAACCCGTACATGAGTGCTTCATACTCAGCTTCATTGTTTGAAGAATTGAAGTGAATCTAGAGGACATAATTGAGCTTATCACCTCTTGTGGATACCAGGACGACTCCAGCACCAGAACCATTAAACATCTTGGACCCATCAAAGAACATAGTCTAATGTTCCGAGTGAATCTGAGTCGGTTGCTGCTGTTCGATCCACTCGGCCAGAAAATCTACTATTGCCTGAGACTTGATCGCCTTTTTTCCTCGAACTTGATATCCAAAGGGAGGAGTTCAATCGCCCACTTGGCCACTCTACCGGTTGCATCTCGATTTTTCAAGATTTCTGATAACAGAGCATCGCTGACGGCTGAAATCGAGTGGTATGCGAAGTCATGTGCAACTTTCTTCGTGGTCAGATAAATCACGTAGACAAGCTTCTGATAATGTGGATACCTTTGCTTGGACGGGGTCAAGACTTCACAGATATAGTACACTAGGTGCTGAACTTTATACGCTTTGCCTTCTTCCTCCCGCTCGACTATGAGCACTGTGCTGACAACTTGTCCCGTGGCTGCAATATACAGCAGTAGAGGCTCTTTGCTGACTGGAGCAGCAAGCATCGGCTGGGTGGAAAGCAGGGCTTTGAGCTCTACAAACGCTGCTTCGGCTTCAGGAGTCCACTCGAACTTGTCAGATTTCTTCAACAGTCGGTAAAGAGGCAATGCATTTTCACCGAGACGCGAGATGAATCGACTCAGTGTATCCAAACAACCAGTAAGATTCTGAACATCATGCACACACACAGGACATTTCATTCGGAGAATTGCTCCAATCTTCTCTGGGTTTGCGTCGATTCCTCGTTCAGAAACGAGAAAACCAAGTAACTTTCCGCCTGGGACTCCGAATGTTCATTTTGATGGATTGAGCTTAATGACTTGACCACAATATCATCCATGTATGCTTCCACATTCCGACTGATTTGAGTGAGCAGGCACTTCTGAATCATGCGCATGAATGTGGCGCCAACATTCTTAAGACCAAAGGGCATGGTGACATAACAAAAACACCCAAATGGGGTGATGAAGGATGTTTTAATTTCATCGGGTCCATACAGTTGGATCTGATGGTACCTTGAATACGCATCCAAAAAGGACAAACGCTCACACCCCGCAGTTGAGTCGACGATCTGGTCGATGCGGGGGAGAGCGAAATGATCGTTCGGGCAGGCCCGATTGATGTGCTTGAAATCGATACACATATGAAGTGAATCATCTTTCTTGGGGACCATGACAACATTGGTGAGCCACTTGGAGTGGTATATCTCGTGGATGAACTTAGCTGCCAGAAGCTGCGCCACCTGTTCGCCAATTGCCTTTCTCTTCTCCAGGGCGTACCGACGGAGATGTTCTTTGACAGGTTTTACTTTTCGGTCGACGCGCAAGCAGTGCTCAGCCAGTCCCCTGGGTACACCCGGCATGTCAGATGGTTTCCATGTGAAGATGTCCTAGTTCTCACGGAGGAACTGGATGAGCGCTTCTTCCTATTTGCTGTTGAGTGTTGTTGAGATGTGGGTCGGAGCAGCATTGGGATCAGTCGGGTGAACATGAACTGGCTTTGTCTCATCGGCCGACTGAAATGTGGACTCTGGAGCAGGCTTCTTGGCTCACAACAAATCACTCGGATCTGCATTTTTGTTGTACTCTTCCATATCAACTGCTCCCATTTGTTCATCGGCAATCTTTGAGCCTTTCTGGAGGCACTCTTCTGCTCTTTGCCGATTCCCTGTGACTATGATCACACCTCTGGGACCAGACATCTTCAACTTGAGGTATACGTAACACGGTCGAGCCATGAAACGAGCATATGCAGGCCTGCCCAGAATAGCATGGTAGGCACTGTGAAAATCCACCACCTCAAACGTCAACTTTTCCTTGCGGTAATTCCTTGAATCACCGAAAACCACGTTAATAGTGATCTGACCGAGTGAATCTGCTTTCTTTCCTGGGATGACTCCATGAAATCGCACGTTACTTTCACTGAGCTTGGACATCGGAATGCCCATCCCTCGGAGGGTTTCAGCATACATAATGTTCAAACCACTACCGCCATCCATCAGAACCTTGGTCAGTCGGGTGCCCCCAACGACTGGGTCGACCACCAACGCTTTCCACCGGGGATAGCAACGTGCACTGGGTGATCGGACTGGTCGAATGTATTGGGAGTTTTTGACCACTTCAAGTATGTCGTAGTTGCCGGAGCAACCATGTTCACTTCTCTATTGATAACTTTCAGTTGATTTTTGCTCTCGATGTCAGCAAAAATCACCAAAGTAGCATCGACATTAGGGTAACCATCATCTTCCTCCTTATCTTCGTCCTTATTAGATTATTTTTCCTTCTCACTGGGCTGACCTTCTCGGAAACTCTGAATTAGGAGTCGACACTGTCGGGTGGTATGCTTGGGCAAAATCAAGTTACCCTCTGCATCTATTTTGGTGTGTATGTGGCATGGAAAATCAAGAACATCATTTCCTCTCTGATCTTTCACTTTTTGGGGATCCATGGCCCTTTAGGCTTTCCCTTGAACTTCCCTTGATTTCAAGCTGCAGCTTCAGCAAGACCTGCAGCTTTAGCCTTGCACTTCTGCTTCTGACTGGAATTTCCTCCTCCGGTGTCTTGGGCAACTGGTTTGTTCTTGCCACTGCAGAGTCGGTCCTCCTCTTCGCTGTTAGTGTACCGAGTGGCTATTTCCATCATTCAGGCCAAAGACATGTCACCTGACCGACCGAAATTCAGGTTGAGCTCTCTGTATCGAACGCTCTCTTTGACGACGCAAACTCCTTGGTGCTCTGACACATTATCTACAGTATGATGAAGAGTAGTCCATCTCTGGATGAAGTCTCTCAAAGTCTCATTCTGTTTCTGAACGTAGTGCTGCAATTCAGTCAGTCCAGCAGGTCGCTTGCAGGTTCCCTCAAATGTTTTGATAAACACTCGGGACAATTCTTCCCAACTGAAAATACTTCCAGGGGCGAACTGATTCAACTAGGCTCTTATTGTACCCTTGAGCATCAGGGGGAGGTGCTTCATGGCCACATCATCATTGTCTCCACCAATCTGCATGCCACTCGGTAATCTTCTAGCCAAGTTTCGGGCTTCGACTCACCGGTAAACTTACTCACACCCGTTGCCAACCTGAAGTTGGGAGGGATCTCAGCAGCTCGGATGGCTCTGCTAAAACATTCATGTCCAGAAACATGCACTCTGCTTCCACTCGGACGGTTTATGTCTTGTCCTTCTCTATGTACCTGGCCCCTGTCGACCAGACCTTGCACAAGGAGTGATCTTGGATCAAATCCAGGCTCTCTTAGGTTAACTGGAGCTCTCCGCTCATCATCATACAGGCGCCTGTCATCATACCGCCGGGGCACGTATGATCCGCCCCTCGGATGGGGCGTAGGCACTCGACGGTGGTCATCACGGGCGTATCGATTATCATATTGTCCGTGGCCCCGTCCAGGTACTAATCCTGGCGGTGCCCATGATCGTCACGCCACGGAGGCGACCTCGGACTGTGTGCCGACTGAACTGTGTCTGCGACCATGAATCTACTATGGATCCTGTTGCACGACTGAGAAACAGATGTGTTTTGTTCACCTGCCACTCGGAGCAGCGCGCGGATCTGCAACAAACCTCTACCGGCTTCTGAACGAGACGGCTGAATTGACTCTCCTATACGCACTGCAGCTGCAAGATTCTAAACTAGAGTACGGTATACCTGAGGTTCAGGCGGAAACAATTGTCGAGGTCATTGAGTGGATTCAGGGATCTGTCGACGGGCGCGCTCGTCGAGTGAATGTTGGAGATTCTCCAGTCGTGCACGCTCAGCCAAGGTGGCCAGACGTGCGGCCTCCAAGGCCCAAGCCTCGGAGGTCTCCCCAATGATGGGGGTGTCGAGTGCCTCTACGTTGCGACAATGCAGCTCGTCCCTTTGCTCAGAAGTGAGGGCTTCCGGATGATATTCGTCGTGACCATGCGACGGGCCACCGCCGCCAGCGCCTCCACCACCGCGACAGAACCCAGGTGGGTTGCGCGGCGTGTCAACCATGAGGACTTCCGCAGCAGGTTCGCTGCTTACACAATCGAAAAGAGTCTCCGCGAAACAGGTCGAATGGTCCGTAGAGAGATGCGTCGGGCTCGATTGCCGCGACTTGAGGGGTGGCTGCCTGTCGAGCGACCGTATGCCTCATCCACCGCTAAAGCCGCGACCAAGCGGATCGCTTGCGGCGGCATACATCGGGGGGAGTGGATGACGCGGGAGCCGACTAATACTGGGTCGACGGCTGCCGCAGGAGGACGCCACAGGCACTCGCTCGGAAGTGCGTCGCCCTGCGGACAGGAAGGGCCTCAACATCGAGGGGGGCCTCTTGGAGCCAGGCAGAGTCCTCTGCGACGAAAATGAGTGCGCCGAGACCGATCTCGCGGCCCAAAGCCAAACCACCACCAGAAACCATGTCGATGAAGATCAGAAAAAACTGCAACCTCACCGGAAGTCGCTAAGACGCCTGCCCCAAGGTGGGTGCCAACTGTCGTGGGAGCAAGTCTGACAGTAAGAATAGGGGGTATGTAGGAGGAGGCAAGGCCCTAGCTATGGCAAGGTTGTGCACGCAAGACTTACGAGTTCAGGCCCTTCTTAGAAGAAGTAATAGCCCAACGTCTTGTTGCCCGGAGGCTTGGTCGACTGGATTATGCGTGGAACTTAGAGGGGGTGCGAACCCTTGTGCCAGAGGAGGAGGGTGGCTTATATAGAGTGCGCCAGGCCCTTCCATCCCTCGGTTACACAGGGTTCAATGTATGTTAAGACAGGGCGTTACTGGTAACACCAGCTATAAAGGACTATAAATGACCTTTAAAACTACGGAGTGAATGCCTGACCTTTGCCATCTTGAGTGACTTTAGATCTTCTGTACTCCGAGTGATTCTTCGTATGGTCGAATGACTCTATCTTGGCCGAGTGGAATTGTGATATTGAGTGGTTCATCTGGTCGAGTGGACTACACTCCAAGTTGATTTCAGTCGGTATCTTCAGTTGTACTTTGAATGTCTTTGACTCTAGGGAAGTGTCCTTGGGTAGGGCGTCTAGGTCAGGCCTATGACCCTACCCTAGGTACATGTCATCGTCATTAGCCCCCGAATGGATTGAGGTCCGAATGAAAAAGGGTTGAATTTGGTTCCGACTTGATTCCACGCTTTGGAGGTGTTTCGTTGGAGTCTGAAAATCATGCTGAAGCATCAACCTTGTTTCAGCCACCTTGATCAATTCAGAGGTCGTCGAGTGAATTATGCTGATAATCTTCGAGTGTTGTTATGGTGCGAAATCTTTGGCGCGATTGGTTGCTTTGCGGTTCCCGGATCTCACGGGATTTGAAATTTTGGAGAAGCGCGCGGGACGGAGTATGCCACGATAATCGGAGCAGGTAGACAGAGGCGCCTCGATCTATGCGCCACCTTTTTTGCCACGTATCGGGTGAGCGACTGTTGCGGGATATGACAGGATTGCTCGAGCCCACGGGTCAGCCACTCGCCAGCAGACCCATAAAAGGTGTCGAAGCTGATGCAAAGCACAGTATGCCTCATTCTCTCTCTCCTTCCTCTGCTTCCCCACTGTGCCCTCATTTGCTCTCGATGTCTCTGCTTAGCCTGTGCGCACTCCGCCGCAATGGTGAAGGACAAGACGGCTGAAAGATCGTGGACGTCGCCTAGAGGGGGGTGAATAGGCGTTTTAAAATAATTACGGTTTAGGCTTGAACAAATGTGGAATAAACCTAGCGGTTAATTTTTCAAGCACAAAACCTAAAACAACTAGGCTCACCTATGTGCACCAACAACTTAAGCTAGGCAAGATAAGCAACTATGTGATAGCAAGATATATGACAAGAAACAATATGGCTATCACAAAGTAAAGTGCATAAGTAAAGGGGCTTGGGTAAGAGATAACCGAGGCACGCGGAGACGATGATGTATCCCGAAGTTCACACCCTTGCGGATGCTAATCTCCGTTTGGAGCAGTGTGGAGGCACAATGCTCCCCAAGAAGCCACTAGGGCCACCGTAATCTCCTCACGCCCTTGCACAATGCAAGATGCCGTGATTCCACTAAGGGACCCTTGAGGGCGGTCACCGAACCCGTACAAATGGCAACCCTTGGGGGCGGTTACCAAACCCGTACACTTTGGCAACCCTTGTGAGTGGTCACCAAAACCCGTCAAATTGCTCGGGGCGATCTTCATAACCTAATTGGAGACCCCGATGCTTGCCCGGAGCTTTACACCACAATGATTGAGCTTCGAACACCACCAACCGTCTAGGGCGCCCAAGCACCCAAGAGGAACAAGCTCAAGGGTACCAAGCACCCAAGAGTAATAAGCTTCTTGATAACCCACAAGTATAGGGGATCGCAACAGTTTTCGAGGGTAGAGTATTCAACCCAAATTTATTGATTCGACACAAGAGGAGCCAAAGAATATTCTCAAGTATTAGCAGCTGAGTTGTCAATTCAACCACACCTGGAAACTTAATATCTGCAGCAAAGTGTTTAGTAGCAAAGTAATATGATAGTAATGGTAACGGCAGAAAAAGGTAACAGTAGTAAAAGTTATGTTTTTGGTATTTTGTAGTGATGATAGAAATAGCAATGGAAAAGTAAATAAGCGGAGAACAATATATGGAAAGCTCGTAGGCAATGGATCGGTGATGGAGAATTATGCCGGATGCGGTTCATCATGTAACAGTCATAACCTAGGGTGACACAGAACTAGCTCCAGTTCATTGATATAATGTAGGCATGTATTCCGAATATAGTCATACATGCTTATGGAAAAGAACTTGCATGACATCTTTTGTCCTACCCTCCCGTGGCAGCGGGGTCCTTACGGAAACTAAGGGATATTAAGGCCTCATTTTAATAGAGAACCGGAACAAAGCATTAACATATAGTGAATACATGAACTCCTCAAACTAGAGTCATCACCGGTAAGTATCCCGATTATTGTCACTTCGGGGTTAACGGATCATAACACATAATAGGTGACTATAGACTTGCAAGATAGGATCAAGAACACTCATATATTGATGAAAACATAATAGGTTCAGATCTGAAATCATGGCACTCGGGCCCTAGTGACAAGCATTAAGCATAGCAAAGTCATAGCAACATCAATCTCAGAACATAGTGGATACTAGGGATCAAACCCTAACAAAACTAACTCGATTACATGATAGATCCCATCCAACCCATCACCGTCCAGCAAGCCTACGATGGAATTACTCACACACGGCGGTGACCATCATGAAATTGGTGATGGAGGATGGTTGATGATGATGATGGTGACGGATTCCCCTCTCCGGAGCCCCGAGCGGACTCCAGATCAGCCCTCCCGAGAGGTTTTAGGGCTTGGCGGCGGCTCCGTATCGTAAAACGCGATGAATTCTTCTCTCTGATTTTTTTCTACCCGAAACTCAATATATGGAGTTGGAGTCGGAGAGGCAACAGGGGGCCCACGAGGTAGGGGGCGTGCCCCCCACCCTCGTGGACAGGTGGTGGCCCCCCTGGCCTTCATCTTTTGCAGGTATTTTTCATATTTTCTGAAAAGTTGCTCCGTGAAGTTTCAGGTCATTCCGAGAACGTTTGTTTCTGCACATAAATAACACCATGGTAATTCTGCTGAAAACAGCGTCAGTCCGGGTTAGTTCCATTCAAATCATGCAAGTTAGAGTCCAAAACAGGGGCAAAAGTGTTTGGAAAAGTAGATACGACGGAGACGTATCAACTCCCCCAAGCTTAGACCTTTGCTTGTCCTCAAGCAATTCAGTTGACAAACTGAAAGTGATAAAGAAAAACTTTTACAAACTCTGTTTGCTCTTGTTGCTGTAAATATGTAAAGCCAGCATTCAAGTTTTCCGCAAAGATTATAACTAACCACATTCACAATAACGCATAGGTCTCAAGTTTACTCATATCAATGGCATAATCAACTAGCGAGCAATAATAATAAATCTCGGATGACAACACTTTCTCAAAACAATCATAATATGATATAACAAGGTGGTATCTCGCTAGCCTTTTCTGAGAACGCAAAACATAAATGCAGAGCACCTTTAAAGACCAAGGACTGATTAGACATTGTAATTCATTGTAAAAGATATCCAGTCAAGTCATAATCAATGTAAATTAACAGAAATGAATGCAAATGACAGTGGTGCTCTCCAACTGGTGCTTTTTAATATGAGGATGATGACTCAGCATAAAACTAAATAGATAGGCCCTTCGCAGAGGGAAGCAGGGATTTGTAGAGGTGCCAGAGCTCGGTTTTGAAATAGAGGTGAATAATATTTTGAGCGGTATACTTTCATTGTCAACATAATAACCAAGAGATGGCGATATCTTCCATGCTACACACATTATAGGCGGTTCCCAAACAGAATGGTAAAGTTTATACTCCCCCTTCCGCCAACAAGCATCAATCCATGGCCTGCTCGAAACAACGAGTGCCTCCAACTAACAAGAGTCCCAGGGGTAGTTTTGTTTGCAATTATTTTGATTTAGTTTGCATAAAGCATGGGACTGAGCATCCCCGTGACCAGCCATTTATCTCGTGAGTGAGGAGCGGAGTCCACTCCTCTTGAGAATAACCCGCCTAACATGGAAGATATAGACATCCCTGGTTGATACATGAGCTATTCGAGCATACAAAACAGGATATTTATTTGAAGGTTTAGAGTTTGGCACATACAAATTTACTTGGAACGGCAGATAGATACCGTATATAGGTAGGTATAGTGGACTCTTATGGAATAACTTTGGGGTTTAAGGGATTGGATGCACAAGCAGTATTCCCACTTAGTACAGGTGAAGGCTAGCAAAAGACTGGGAAGCGACCAGCTAGAGAGCGATAACAGTCATGAACATGCATTAAAATTAATCAACACTGAATGTAAGCATGAGTAGGATATAATCCGCCATGAACATAAATATCGTGAAGGCTATGTTGATTTTCTTTCAACTACATGCGTGAACATGCGCCAAGTCAAGTCACTTAAATCATTCAGAGGAGGATACCACCCTATCATACCACATCATAACCATCTCAATAGCATGTTGGCACGCAAGGTAAACCATTATGACCCATAGCTAATCAAGCATGGCACAAGGAACTATGATCTCTAGTTGTGATTGCAAACATGTTTATTCATAATAGGCTGAATCAGGAACGACGAACTAATCATATTTACAAAAACAAAAGAGGTCGAGTTCATACCAGCTTTTCTCATCTCAGTCAGTCCATCATATATCATCATAATTGCCTTTCACTTGCACGATCGAACGATGTGAATAATAATAATAGTGTGCGTGCATTGTACTAAGCTAGAATCTGCAAGCATTCAATAAATAGGAGAAGACAAGGCAATATGGGCTCTTTTGTCAGATCAACAATAATGCATATAAGAGCCACTTCAACAATTTAATCATGGTCTTCTCCTATCGACCCCCAAAGAAAAGAAAAGAAATAAAACTATTTACACGGGAAAGCTCCCAACAAGTAAAAGAAGAACATGAATTCTTTTTGGGTTTTCTTTTTAATTACTACTACAAGCATGGAAATTAAACTAACAAAAAGCTACAACTATTTTTTTTGTTTTTCTTAAGGTTTATTAAACACACAAGAAGAAAGCATAAAAAGGAAAATAAACTAGCATGGATGATACAACGAAAAAGTATGAGCACCGACATCTGGCAATGAGTGTGTGAACATAAATGTAATGTCAGTGGGAAATACGTACTCCCCCAAGCTTAGGCTTTTGGCCTAAGTTGTTCTATGGCCACGGCTGGCCTAGCGGATATCTATAATAGTAGTTGGGGTCGTACTGAGATGAAGAAGAGGAAGACTCCGATTGCCACTGGCTGACAATCATCTCCGGATCCCACTGGTAATTAGACTGTCGTGAAGGATCAACTTGTGGTTCCGACTCTGGCTCCATGGCTGGTGTAGGGTTCCGGTAGGCGTGAATAGCCTTCAACGGAACAAGGTACTGGCCTATAGATAAATCAAACAAAGAAGGAGCAGGCGGGGTAATAGTATCAGGATGATGTTTATTAAAGAACAATTTGTATTTAAGCTCTCCTTCCCTATTCTTAACAATAAAATCATGTGCCACCATACTTTTATAATCTAGATAAACACGAGGCAACACTTTCTCTTCCTTCTCATAATGCCTAGTAGGTATGTTAAAATGTGCAGCTAGGCGTGAAGCATAAATGCCTCCAAAGATGGGGCCCTTGGTACGGTTCAGACTTAACCGTTTGGCAATAATGCCGCCCATACTAATAGAGTTATCATCGTATAAACCGTGGAGCAAAATAATAATATCAGGGATACTAAGGTTTCCACAGTTTCCGCGACCAATTAAACAACGACTAGCAAATAATGCAAAATAACGTAAAACAGGAAAATGTAGCTAGTGATTCGTGCATCGGAAACCTTCCTTGTTTCCCCTACAGTGATAGTATCAATAAACCTGTCCACATCATCGCGATGTGGTTCTTCTGTCTTGCCCTCAAAAGGGACTAAACAAACCTGACAAAAATCATAAAGTGACATCTCCTTATGCTCATCATATAAATAAAACTCCACCATAGGTGGTGAGCTCCTAAAATGGAAATGAAAGTTTTGCACAAAGATATTTGTGAGTAAGAGATACTGATCGCATTGGTCGTGGAGGAAAGCGGTGAGGCCTGCATTCTTAGCCAATTCATGAAAATCTTCATAAATCCCGGCTGTCCTTAAGAAATCATCGGAAGGCCATTCACACGCCCGAACCTCCGTGGTGCGAGGCGGATTATACTTAGGCTTAGGTGCCTTTTCCTTCGAGCTTTGGCTCGATGAGCCCCTCAAAAATCTTTTCATCATTTTCTGAAAAATTCTGAAATTTTTAGTAACTTCGAAATAAAATTAAACCAAACTCAATAATATTGATATCAACTACTCCTACAAGTTCCTAGGGACTATATCATGCATCAAAACTACTTTTGACCATATAAATTTGACATGCAAGCTCAAGAACAGGGTCACCTAAGCAGCAAAAATTTGCAATGAATAAAGCACTAGAACAAAAACTAATTGGACCAATGGAGGAGTCACATACCAAGGAACAATCTCCCCAAGCAGTTTTGTGAGAGGTGCTTTGAGCAAGGAGATCGAAAATGGCAGCAAGATGAGCTAGAACTCCTGCTTGAGATGGATATTCATGTTTGGGGGAGGAATAAGGAGTGTGTGGGCGAAAGGATAAGTGGAGGAGGGCCACCGTGGGCCCACGAGGCAGGGGGCGCGCCCTCCACCCTCGTGGGCAGGTGGTTGACCCCCCCTGCTGTGTTCTCAGTGCCAAATATTCTCAAATATTCCAGAAAAAATCATATTTAAATTTCAGGGCATTTGGAGAACTTCTATTTTCGGGGTATTTTTATATTGCACGGATAATCGGATAACAGACAGAAAAATATTATTTTTTATTTTATTTAATATAAATAACAGAAAGTAAAAGTGGGGTACAGAAGGTTGTGCCTTCTAGTTTCATCCATCTCATGCTCATCAAAAGGGATCTATTAACAAGGTTGATCAAGTCTTGTTAACGAACTCATTCCGAATAATATGGAACCGGAGAAATTTCGAATAACACTATGTTACCTCAACGGGGATATGCACATCCCCAATAATAAGAATATCATATTTCTTCTTGACAGTAGGAAGAGGAAATTCAAAACCTCCAAATATAATCGATGGAATTTTTCCAATAGAGTTGATAGTATGAACTTGAGGTTCTTTCCTCGGAAAGTGTACCGTGTGCTCATTACCATTAACATGAAAAGTGACATTCCCCTTAGTGCAATCAATAACAGCCCCGGCAGTATTCAAAAAGGGTCTTCCAAGAATAATAGACATACTATCGTCCTCGGGAATATCAAGAATAACAAAGTCCGTTAAAATAGTAACATTTGCAACTACAACAGGCACATCCTCACAAATACCGACAGGTATAGCAGTTGATTTATCAACCATTTGCAAAGATATTTCAGTAGGTGTCAACTTATTCAAATCAAGTCTACGATATAAAGAGAGAGGCATAACACTAACGCCGGCTCCAAGATCACATAAAGCAGTTTTAACATAGTTTCTTTTAATGGAGCATGGTATAGTGGGTACTCCTGGATCTCCAAGTTTCTTTAGTATTCCACCCTTAAAAGTATAATTAGCAAGCATGGTGGAAATTTCAGCTTCCGGTATCTTTCTTTTGTTTGTAATTATATCTTTCATGTACTTAGCATAAGGATTGGTTTTGAGCATATCAGTTAATCGCATACGCAAAAAGATAGGTCTAATCATTTCAGCAAAGCGCTCAAAATCCTCATCATCCTTTTTTTTGGATGGTTTGGGAGGAAAAGGCATGGGTTTCTGAACCCAAGGCTCTCTTTCTTTACCATGTTTCCTGGCAACAAAGTCTTTCTTATCATAACGTTGATTCTTTGATTGTGGGTTATCAAGATCAACAGCGGGTTCAATTTCTATATCATTATCATTACTAGGTTGAGCATCATCATGAACATTATTATTAACATTATCACTAGTTTCAGGTTCATTACCAGATTGTGTTGCATCATCAGAAATAGAAATATCATTTGGATTCTCAGGTGTTTCAACAATAGGATCACTAGAAGCATGCAAAGTCCTATCATTTTTCTTTTTCTTCTTTTTAGAAGAACTAGGTGCATCTATAGTATTTCTCTGAGAATCTTGCTCAATTCTCTTAGGATGGCCTTCAGGATACAAAGGTTCCTGAGTCATTCTACCACCTCTAGTCATAACTCTAACATCATTATCATTATCTTTACTATTCAATTCATTGAGCAAATCATTTTGAGCTTTAAGTACTTGTTCTACTTGAGTGGTAACCATAGAAGCATGTTTACTAATAAGTTTTTGTTCACCTTTAACATTAGCCATATAATCACCCAAGTCTTCAAGCATATTTGAATTGTATTTAAATTGTCTACCAAAATAAGCATTAAAATCTTCTTGCTTAGCCATAAATTTATCAAAATCATCTAAGCATGGGCTACCAAACTTAGTAAATGGGATTTCAGCTTTATCATATCTATAGAGAGAATTTACCTTCACTACCTATGTCGGGTTATCAAGACCACGAGTTTCTTCAATAGGTAAAGTATTAAGATCATACGTTTCTTCAACAGGCGGTAAATTAAGACCATGTATTTCTTCAATAGGAGGTAAATTCTTAATATCTTCAGCTTTAATAACTTTTTCTTTCATAGATTTCTTTGCCTCTTGCATATCTTCAGGACTGAGAAATAGAATACCCCTCTTCTTCGGAGTTGGTTTAGGAATAGGATCAGGAACTGGCTCAAGAGGTGTCCAATTATTTTCATTTGTCAACATATTATTCAATAGAATTTCAGCTTCATCCGGTGTTCTTTCCCTGAAAACAGAACCAGCACAACTATCCAGGTAATCTCCGGAGGCATCGGTTAGTCCATTATAAAAGATATCAAGTATTTCATTTTTCTTAAGAGGATGATCAGGCAAAGCATTAAGTAATTGGAGAAGCCTCCCCCAAGCTTGTGGGAGACTCTCTTCTTCGATTTGTGCAAAATTATATATATCCCTTAAAGCAGCTTGTTTCTTATGAGCAGGGAAATATTTAGCAGAGAAGTAATAAATCATATCCTGGGGACTACGCACACAACCAGGATCAAGAGAATTAAACCATATCTTAGCATCAACCTTTAATGAGAACGGAAATATTTTAAGGATATAAAAGTAACGAGTTCTCTCATCTTTAATGAATAGGGTGTCTATATCATTCAGTTTAGTAAGATGTGCCACAACAGTTTCAGATTCATAACCATGAAAAGGATCAGATTCAACCAAAGTAATTATATCAGGATCAACAGAGAATTCATAATCCTTATCAGTAACACAGATAGGTGAAGTAGCAAAAGCAGGGTCAGGTTTCATTCTAGCATTTAGAGATTGCTTGTTCCATTTAGCTAATAACCTTTTTAGTTCATATCTATCTTTGCAAGCTAAAATAGCTAAAGAAGCTTCTTGATCAAAAACATAACCCTTATGAATAACAAGTGATTCTTCATCATCACTTTCATCGGTATCATCAGATTCAATATTTTCAATCTCTCTAGCCCTAGCAAGTTGTTCATCAAGAAATTTACCAAGTAGCACAGTAGTATCAAGCATAGAAGTAGTTTCATCATAAGTATCATGCATAGCAGAAGTGGCATCATCAATAACATGCGACGTATCAGAATGAATTGCAAAAGCAGGTTTAGGTGTCGCAAGCTTACTCAAAACAGAAGGTGAATCAAGTGCAGAGCTAGATGGCAGTTCCTTACCTCCCCTCGTAGTTGAGTGATAAATCTTGGTTCTTGGATCTTTCAAGTTCTTCATAATGATAAGCAGATATATATATATATATATATATCCCAAGTGACTCAAAGAATAGAGCTATGCTCCCCGGCAACGGTGCCAGAAAATAGTCTTGATAACCCACAAGTATAGGGGATCGCAACAGTTTTCGAGGGTAGAGTATTCAACCAAAATGTATTGATTCGACACAAGGGGAGCCAAAGAATATTCTCAAGTATTAGCAGTTGAGTTGTCAATTCAAACACACCTGTAAATTTAATATCTGCAGCAAAGTGTTTAGTAGCAAAGTAATATGATAGTAATGGTAACGGTAGCAAAAGGTAACAGTAGTAAAAGTTATGTTTTTGGTATTTTGTAGTGATGATAGCAATAGCAACGGAAAAGTAAATAAGCGGAGAACAATATATGGAAAGCTCGTAGGCAATGGATAGGTGATGGAGAATTATGCCGGATGCGGTTCATCATGTAACAGTCATAACCTAGGGTGACACAGAACTAGCTCCAGTTCATTGATATAATGTAGGCATGTATTCCGAATATAGTCATACGTGCTTATGGAAAAGAACTTGCATGACATCTTTTGTCCTATCCTCCCGTGGCAGCGGGGTCCTTACGGAAACTAAGGGATATCAAGGCCTCCTTTTAATAGAGAACCGGAACAAAGCATTAACATATAGTGAATACATGAACTCCTCAAACTACAGTCATCACCGGTAAGTATCCCGATTATTGTCACTTCGGGGTTAACGGATCATAACACATAATAGGTGACTATAGACTTGCAAGATAGGATCAAGAACACTCATATATTGATGAAAACATAATAGGTTCAGATCTGAAATCATGGCACTCGGGCCCTAGTGGCAAGCATTAAGCATACGAAGTCATAGGAACATCAATCTCAGAACATAGTGGATACTAGGGATCAAACCCTAACAAAACTAACTCGATTACATGATAAATCCCATCCAACCCATCACCGTCCAGCAAGCCTATGATGGAATTACTCACGCACGGCAGTGAGCATCATGAAATTGGTGATGGAGGATGGTTGATGATGACGATGGCGACGGATTCCCCTCTCCGGAGCCCCGAGCGGACTCCAGATCAGCCCTCCCGAGAGGTTTTAGGGCTTGGCGGCAGCTCCGTATCGTAAAACGCGATGAATTCTTCTAGGAGGAGGAAAGGAAGGAGGGGAAGGAGAAGGAAGGAGAAGGAGGAAAAGGAGGAAAGGGGGGCCGGCCCCCTAGTCCAATTCGGTTTGGGCTAGGGGGGTCGCGCGCCCTGCCTCCTCTCTTCCACCACTTGGCCCATGAGGCCCATTACTTCTTCCTCGTATTCCCGTAACTCCCCGGTACCCCCGAAAATACCTGAATCACTCGGAACCTTTCCGATGTCCGAATATAGTCGTCCAATATATCGATCTTTACGTCTCGACCATTTCGAGACTCCTCGTCATGTCCCCGGTCTCATCCGGGACTCCGAACTACCTTCGGTACATCAAATCACACAAACTCATAATACAATCGTCATCGAAACTTTAAGCGTGCGGACCCTACGGGTTCGAGAACTATGTAGACATGACCGAGACATGTCTCCGGTCAATAACCAATAGCGGAACCTGGATGCTCATATTGGCTCCCACATATTCTACGAAGATCTTTATCGGTCAGACCGCATAACAACATACGTTGTTCCCTTTGTCATCGGTATGTTACTTGCCCGAGATTCGATCGTCGGTATCCCAATATGTAGTTCAATCTCGTTACCGGCAAGTCTCTTTACTCATTCCATAATACATCATCCCGCAACTAACTTATTAGTTGCAATGCTTGCAAGGCTTAAGTGATGTGCATTACCGAGAGGGCCCAGAGATACCTCTCCGACAATCGGAGTGACAAATCCTAATCTCAAAATACACCAACCCAACAAGTACCTTCGGAGACACTTGTAGAGCACCTTTATAATCACCCAGTTACGTTGTGACGTTTGGTAGCACACAAAGTGTACCTCCGGTAAATGGGAGTTGCATAATCTCATAGTCATAGGAACATGTACAAGTTATGAAGAAAGCAATAGCAACAAACTAAACGATCAAGTGCTAAGCTAATGGAATGGGTCAAGTCCACATCATTCTCCCAATGATGTGATCCCGTTAATCAAATGACAACTCATGTCTATGGCCAGGAAACATAACCATCTTCGATTAACGAGCTAGTCAAGTAGAGGCATACTAGTGACACTCTGTTTGTCTATGTATTCACACATGTATTATGTTTCCGGTTAATACAATTCTGGCATGAATAATAAACATTTATCATGATATAAGGAAATAAATAATAACTTTATTATTGCCTCTAGGGCATATTTCCTTCAGTCTCCCACTTGCACTAGAGTCAATAATCTAGATTACACAATAATTATTCTAACACCCATGGAGCCTTGGTGCTGATCACGTTTTGCTCGTAGAAGAGGCTTAGTCAGCGGGTCTGCAACATTCAGATCCGTATGTATCTTGCAAATTTCTATGTCTCCCACTTGGACTAAATCCCGAATGGAATTGAAGAATCTCTTGATGTGCTTGGTTCTCTTGTGAAATCTGGATTCCTTCGCCAAGGCAATTGCACCAGTATTGTCACAAAAGATTTTCATTGGACCCGATGCACTAGGTATGACACCTAGATCGGATATGAAATCCTTCATCCAGACTCCTTCATTTGCTGCTTCCGAAGCAGCTATGTACTCCGCTTCACATGTAGATCCCGCCATGACGCTTTGTTTAGAACTGCACCAACTGACAGCTCCACCGTTCAATATAAACACGTATCCGGTTTGCGATTTAGAATCGTCCGGATCAGTGTCAAAGCTTGCATCAACGTAACCATTTACGATGAGCTCTTTGTCACCTCCATATATGAGAAACATATTCTTAGTCCTTTTCAGGTACTTCAGGATGTTCTTGACCGCTGTCCAGTGATCCACTCCAGTATTACTTTGGTACCTCCCTTCTAGACTTATTGTCGGAGTAAATAGCCATGGGTAGCCTAGCCGGCTTCTCCTGGCCCTTCTGAAAAAGTTGCGAGCCCGCCCGGCTCTCAAGAATCCAAGACATGGGGCCGCCTTCCCCTTGTTGGCTGCCATCCAGGCCAGCTTTCGGAAGGCGGTCCGACTTTAGCCCTCATGAGAAGGCCGACTCCAAGAAGCCGGCCATGAGAAGGCCGACTCCCAGAAGCCGGCTCCCCATAAAGCGGTCAAGACCGTACTCACCAAAGTTTGCACCCACCTAACGGCGGTGAGACGGGGCGTGGCTACAGTAAAGCCTGCCGCCCCCGAATCCCGGAGCACGCCTGGCACAGTGCGCCATACGGGGTAGGCACGACCCGTCCGGCGCGGCACTGTTGCCATGTTGACCCTGTCATCACCCACGACGGGCCGCCAGCGCGGCCCACAGGCGGTGGGCCCCTTTGAGCAGAGAGACGCCCGAAGGCGGCCACGCCTCCAACCAGTCGGCCCAAGACAGAACCGACTCCCCGCAGTCAGCTTGTCGCCTTCCTCGAAGAGGACGCCCCATTAAGAGACAAGACGCGGTAAGGCTACAGCGATCGCCTGACAGGCGGCGGTACTGTAGCCGCGCTTACCACGATGAAGCTCACGTCAACAAGATGGAGCCACAGTAACCAGCCGCCGACCAGGCCCTGGACAGTGGGGCCTGCCTGTCGACCAAGGGGCCGGCAGCCGGCGGGACCCACCAGTCGGCGGGCCCCAGCAGCCGGCACAGAAGCCGGCGAGTGCAGTCACAGACAGCTGGGCCCCGCGCCCAGTCGGATTACCATTGTACCCCCGGGGGATAGGCCTATATAAACCCCCCGGAGCACCCATGCAAAGGGTTGGACCCCCTGCTAGTCCTAGACACCACACAAGGGAAAGAAGCAGGCTACCCGTGCCCTTCTTCCTCCTCCCACTAAACAGCTCAAGGAGCGTTGTATTGCCACTCGATTCATCTAGTGACCATGCGGAGACCCGGCAGAGCAGCAGTAGGGGTGTTATCTCCACGGAGAGCCCCGAAGCTGGGTAGGATCCGCCGGCGTGCATGTCTTTGCGTTATCCCGTTTCCAGGCACCGACGATGTCTTACTGGCTCCCACAATGATAAGCCACCCGTTGGCATATGTCGCACCTACCACCCGACATTTGGCGCCCACCGTGGGGCCAGGTGCACCGTCGTCCGGAGACCTGTTCTGGACGGGAACCTTATTCCTCCCCCGCGAGCGTAGCTAGCCCGGCACGCCCGATGGCGCTTGCCACGACGCGCTGCAAGGCGTCACCAGCATCTGCGCGGCAAGCGGCCTCGCCGATCTCCTTGACGAAACTCTCATCTCCGACGAGCTCGCCTCCGATGCAGGCACCGACCACCTCGCCAATCTTCTCGGCCAGCTCCATGTCTCCAGCGAGCCCGCTGCGGACCTGGAGTCGGTTGGCTCCACCGACCCAATGCCTGTCGACTCCGACACGGCCTCCTACGACACCTTCCCCACCAACGTCGCGATCTACAACGACCCGCTTCCTCGAGCCAACGGCTGCGATGCTGTCACCGACGAAGTGATGGTTGTCGGCCACGGCGGCCTGGCCGACGAGAGCGCCCGCGACGCCTCGCACACGGCGGCCCACGACTTGTCCGCTCCCCTCCCGGCTGATGCCGATGACGAAGCACTGGAGGCGCGCCGCCTCGCCCTCCTCGCAGAGGGCCGGAGGCTGGCTTCCGTAAGACGCCTCACTGAGGCCTACCAGCGCGAAGCTGACCGCGCTGCCTTCGGCACGCCGGCCCCGGGCGGGCCAAGCCGGGCCGGCCTTGTCAAGCAACGCGGTGCCGTCATCGCCGACACGCTGGGAGTCAACCGCCCGGTCTATTCCACTCCACTCGAGAACTTGCGTGCCGCCCAGGCGGCCGTAGACGAGCTGGACGGCCTGGAGGCCGAAGACCTCCCCCACATGACCCGGCGCATCCAGCAATTGATTAACGCAGCCGCGCAGCGACACGAAGCCGACGCCCGCGCGGAAAGCCTTCCCCCGCGCCGTGTTCTCGGCGCGATGTCCCGGACGCCGACTACGAGCAATACCCGCGCGCGACGCGAGAAGGAGCCGGCTGCCAGCCGCAGCCGGACCCGGATCTCCATCGAGCGAGACGCGGACGGTCATCCCCGAGCCATGGAATGGCGGGGCGACCCGCCTCCGCCTCCGCCCCGTGGAGAGACATATCCCGCCCCGCCGCCAGTGGCGCACCCGACTCTCAGCGGCCGGCTAGGCCGCCACGAAGGAATCGGCGAGAACGACGCCCGCCATCGGATCGACCGCCTGGCGCGATCCCTGGCGTTGGAAGAAGAAGACGATGTCGGCCCGCCTTGTTTCGGCCCCCGCATCCGCGACGAGCCCTTTCCCAAAGGGTTCTCGCTCCCAAGAGACACACCCAAGTACAACGGCTCCGCGAAGCCGGAAGATTGGTTGATCGACTACTCCACGGCGGTTAGCATAGCCAACGGCAACCGGCGCGTCGCCGTGAAGTACGTGCCCCTCATGCTGCAAGGCACGGCGCGGACCTGGCTCAACAGCCTCAAGCCGCGTAGCATCAACAGCTGGCTAGACTTCACAGAAGCCTTCATCCGCAACTTCACCAGCACCTACAAGCGGGCTCCCAAGCCCAGACAGCTCTCCTTGTGCGTACAAGGCCCCGCCGAGTCCACTCGCGATTACCTCACGCGTTGGGCCGAGCTTCGCAACTCCTGTGAAGGGGTGCACGAGGTCCAAGCCATAGAATACTTCACAGCCGGATGCTGAGAAGGCACCCTCCTCAAGCACAAGCTCCTCTGCGACGAGCCGGCTACCCTCGACGAGCTTCTGGACATAGCGGACAAGTACGCCACCGCCGACTCCTCGATGAAGACCGAGCTTCGGGTAGACGCGTCCGGAAAGGTACTCAACCCGGCGCCCAAGACGCCGGCTGGGGATTCCGGCTGACTCCCCCACTCGAACGACCACAAGTGCAAGGGCCCCGCGCCGCCTCCCGCCAGTCGGCAGGTGGCCACAGTCGAAGACGCGCCGCCGGAAGAGCGACCGGCGCCCAAGAAGCCCAAGGGCGGCAGGCCGGCCTGGCAGCCCGCCTTCTCCTACGAGCAAACTCTCGATGCCCCTTGCAAGTTCCACAGCGGCGCGAAGCCGTCCAACCACATGACCCAGAAGTGCCATTGGCTCACCCGAATCTCTAAGGGCGAGGGGCTCGTGCCGCCTCCGCCTGCCGGCCTGCCGCCTCCGCCTCCGCCGCCTCCGGCCGCTCGGCCCGCAGTCGGAGCCGTGCATGACGAGTTCCCTGACGAGCAAGCAACCTACATCGTCTTTACAAGCCAGCCCGAAGACCGGTGCAGCAAACGCCAAGAGCGCCAGGAAGTTAGCGTGGTCGCTGCCAACCCCGCCGGACACATGCATTGGTCAGAAAAGCCCATCAGTTGGAGCCGGGCCGACCATCCGGAGGTGATGCCGTCTCCTGGCTCTTATGCTTTGGTCCTGGAAGCCACCCTTGCAACAGACAGACGCGCCGCCCGCTTCTCCCGTGTGTTGATAGACGGCGGGAGCAGCATCAACATCCTGTACCGTGACACCCTGGAAAAGCTAAATGTCAAGACAAAGCAGCTCGTGCCTACTCGGACAGTGTTCCATGGCATCGTACCCGGCCTGTCCTGCACCCCCATTGGCAAGATCAAGATTGATGTGCTTTTTGGGGACAAGGAGCATTTCCGCCGAGAAGCGATCTGGTTTGAAGTGGTGGACCTGGAGAGCCCTTACCATGCATTGCTTGGCCGACCTGCCTTGGCCAAATTCATGGCAGTTCCCCACTATGCATACCTCAAGATGAAGATACCAAGCACCAAAGGCGTCATCACCGTAGTCGGTGATTACAAGAAGTCCTCTGAGTGCGCAGCAGCCAGCAGCCGGCTAGCCGAGTCCCTTGTAATTGCCAAAGAGAAGAAGATGTTGGACCGAGTCGTGGCCATAGCCGGCAAGCAGTCGGCCGTGTCCCCCGACCCCAAGGAGCATGACGCTCAAGGATCTTTCCAGCCGGCCAAGGAGACGAAGAAGATACCTCTTGACCCCGAGCATCCAGAGAGGTTTGCCGTCATTGGGGCGAACCTGAACAGCAAATAGGAAGGCGAGCTCGCCGATTTCCTCCGTGAGAATCGGGACATCTTTGCATGGTCCCCCAAGGACATGCCGGGTGTTCTGAGGAAATTCGCCGAGCACAAACTACACGTTCGAGAAGACGCAAAGCCAGTCAGACAACCCCTTCGCCGACTGTCGGGGGAGAAACGCAGGATTGTAGGGGAGGAGATAGCCCGGCTTTTGGCGGCCGGCTTCATTATGGAAGTTTTCTTTCCAGAGTGGCTCGCCAACCCGGTCCTTGTGCTAAAGAAGAACAACAAGTGGCGCATGTGTATAGACTACACGAGCCTCAACAAGGCCTGCCCCAAAGATCCTTTTGCCCTACCAAGGATTGACCAAGTGATAGACTCCACAGCCGGATGCGAGCTGTTGAGTTTCTTGGATGCTTACTCCGGATATCATCAGATAAAGCTGGATCCGGACGACCGCCTGAAGACCGCCTTCATCACACCATTTGGAGCCTTCTGCTACCTGACTATGACATTCGGCTTGAGAAATGCCGGTGCCACCTTTCAGTGTTGCATGCAGAAGTGCCTCCTCAAGCAGCTCGGCAGAAACGCTCACGTTTACGTGGATGACATCGTGGTGAAGACGGAGAAGCGCGGCACCTTGCTGGGAGACCTCAAGGAAACGTTTGAGAACTTACGCCGTTTCCAAATCAAGCTCAACTCTGAGAAATGCGTGTTCGGAGTGCCAGCCAGCCAGCTCCTAGGCTTCCTGGTCTCCGAACGCGGCATCAAATGCAACCCGGTGAAGATCAAGGCCATCGAGAGAATGGCGATCCCCACCAAGCTTCGAGACATTCAGAAGTTCACCAGGTGCTTGGCCTCCTTGAACCGCTTCATCAGCCGGCTCGGAGAGAAAGCTCTCCCCCTCTACCGCCTCATGAAGAAGAGCACTCACTTCGAGTGGAACGACTAGGCCGACCAAGCCTTTCACGAGCTGAAGAAGATGCTGGCCACCCCGCCTGTCCTCGCGGTGCCGACTGAGAAAGAACCCATGCTCCTCTACATCGCCGCAACCAGCCGGGTGGTCAGCACCGTCATCGTAGTCCAGCGCCCAGAAGAAGGCCGAGCCCAGCCAGTCCAGAGGCCGGTGTATTATTTGAGCGAGGTGTTGTCCGCCTCAAAGCAAAACTACCCGCACTACCAAAAGATGTGTTACGGCGTGTACTTCACCGCCAAGAAGCTGAAGCCCTACTTCCAAGAGCATCCCGTCACGGTCGTATGCACTGCCCCGCTAGCCGAGATCATAGGCAGCCGGGACGCATCCGGCCGGGTGGCAAAATGGGCCATCGAGCTGGCCCCCTACACGATCTTCTACCAGCCCCGCACTGCCATCAAGTCCCAAGCACTAGCCGACTTCCTCGTCGACTGGGCCGAGACCCAGTACCTGCCGCCGGCTCCCGAATCCACCCATTGGCGCATGCACTTTGACGGGTCCAAGATGCGCACCGGCTTGGAGCCAGCGTCGTCCTTGCCTCTCCGAAAGGCGACAAGCTTAGATACACGCTACAGATCCACTTTGCCGCCTCCAACAATGTGGCCGAGTACGAGGCGCTCATACACGGGCTCCGGCTTGCCAAAGAACTTGGCGTTCACCGGATCCTATGTTATGGCGACTCGGACCTAGTAGTCCAGCAATCATTCGGCGACTGGGACGCCAAGGACGCGAATATGGCGAGCTACCGCTTCCTAGTCCAACAACTCAGCGGATACTTTGAAGGATGCGAGTTCCTCCACGTACCGCGAGCCGACAACGAGCCAGCCGATGCCCTGGCTCGAATAGGCTCCACTCGACAGGCAATTCCAACCGGCGTCGCTCTCCAACACCTCCTCAAGCCGTCTATCAAGCCGTCTCCAGAGTCCGATTCCATCTTCATGCCGCCTGACCCCGATGCGGCCGGGTCCGGCTTGAAGAACCAAGTAGGAAACCCCAAGACTCCCGTAACCGGCCCGGCGACCCCGGCAGCCGGCTCGGGGACTTCGGCAGCCGGCTCGGGGACTGCGGTAGCCGGCCCAGGGACTGCGGTAGCCGGCCCGGGGACTGCACCAACACAACAGCCAGCGGCCAACTCCAGCACCTCACTGCCCAGCCCGCCCACCCTGGTGGCAGTAGCCACATTGGCAGTAGAAGAAGTCGCAGCTCCATCATGGGCTCAGTCCATCCTCAACTTCCTAGTAAACCAAGACCTGCCGGCTAACGAAACAGAAGCAAGACAAGTCCAACATCGAGCCGGAGCATACACAATCGTCAACAGAGAGCTCATCAAGCGCAGTGTCACTGGAGTCCTCCAACGGTGCGTCGAGCAAGAGAAAGGCATTGCAATCCTCAGAGACATTCACCAAGGAGAATGCGGCCACCATGCGGCCTCAAGATCACTTGTCGCCAAAGCCTTCCGCCATGGTTTCTTCTGGCCGACTGCTTTGGATGATGCCAAAGAATTAGTTAAACATTGCAAGGGGTGCCAACTCTTCAGCTCCAAGCAACACATGCCGGCCTCGACACTCAAGACCATTCCCCTCACTTGGCCCTTTGCCGTTTGGGGACTGGACATGGTGGGCCCATTCAAGACGGCGCGCGGCGGCATGACGCATTTGCTCGTCGCCGTGGACAAATTCACCAAGTGGATTGAGGCAAAGCCGATCAAGAAGCTGAATGGGCCGACTGCTGTGACATTCATCGCAGACATAACAGCACGGTACGGCGTGCCACACAGCATCATCACCGACAATGGCATGAATTTTGCCAAAGGAGCCTTGGCACGGTTCTGCGCAGCCCAAGGCATCCAGCTGGACTTGGCATCCGTCGCCCACCCACAGTCAAACGGCCAGGTCGAGCGAGCTAACGGCCTCATCCTCTCCGGTATCAAGCCCCGACTGGTCGTACCCCTGGAGCGCTCAGCCGGCTGTTGGCTCGATGAGCTGCCGGCTGTCCTTTGGAGTCTGCGCACTACACCAAACAAGTCAACCGGCTTCACCCCTTTCTTCCTTGCGTATGGTGCCGAGGCGGTCATCCCAACTGACATCGAATTCGACTCGCCTCGAGTAACCATGTACACGGAAGCGGAGGCCAAGGAAGCATGAGAAGACGGCGTCGACCTGCTGGAAGAAAGCCGGCTATTAGCCCTCAGCCGGTCTGCCATCTACCAGCAGGGTTTGCGCCGCTACCATAGCCGGAAGGTCAGGCCAAGATCTTTTCAAGAGGGCGATCTTGTGCTTCGGCTGATCCAGCGAACAGCGGCCAGCACAAGCTCTCAGCCCCTTGGGAAGGCCCCTTCGTCATCAGCAGAGCTCTAGGCAACGACTCCTACTACCTGATCGATGCACAGAAGCCGAAGGCACGCAAGAGAGACGACTCCGGCAAGGAGTCGGAACGGCCATGGAACGCCAACCTCCTTCGAAGGTTTTACAGTTGAAAGGCAGTATGTATCACGCTAACTTTTGTATTAAGTACAAGACAATAGGCCCCCCGAGGAGGGCTCGGGGACTGCCATCCCTTATTTATGAATGAAAAGTATCATGCTTATGACCTTGTCATATCATTTACTTATTCCGTCCGGCACCGAGTTCGACTAGTCGGCTCGGGGACTGGCCGACTGGAGTTATGTTAGAAGTCCTACCCGCAGTCAGACAAGTAGTGTGCCGGCTCTCAAGCCTTCTCTTGCCAAAAGTCGCAGTTCGAAGAACCGGCTGTCCGGCTGGCAAGAGTTAAAGGCAGGAACGGGCGCCCACATGAAAAACGGCTAGGGACTATCGGACTAATATAACAAAAGCCGGTTTTTCTCACACCGCCGACTGGCTACCAGAGTAGGCGGCCGGCCGGTTTCCATTCACTTCACTTTAATCCAAGAAAGCTCAAGTACTTGCCTCCCCAAAGAGGGAAGGCGGCAAAGGAAAAAGCCTAAGGATAGAAAAGCATACGCGAATGGAAACCAAACATGCACAAGATAATATTTACATAAAAAGACCTCCAAGAGGCCAGCATTCAACATAGTTTGGATACACCCCCAGTGGGTGGAACTACGAAAACTTAACAAAGATTGTTCAAAGACAACAAAGCAGGAAAGATAAAGACGGCAGGTCAAGCTGGCGGAGCGGCCGACGAGCCAGACTGGTTGGCGGAGACGGTCGTGCCGGCTGAAGGAGCGGCCGGCTGACGAACTTCGGCTTGGTCGCCGCCTCCCATAGAGGGCGCGCTTCCACGCGCCTCGTTGCTGGAGGCACGGTCGGCCTGAGGTCGGCTGGTTGTTCCACCAGCCAGCTCGACGTCCTCGCCATCCTCCTCTTCGTCTTCTTCGCCCTCGTCGCTGGAGGCAATCTCCTCCGCCGAGTCCTCGCCCACCGCCGGGTTCAGCCCAAACCACTCCTCCGGCTGAGCAACACCGTCATCATCGATTTCGGGTGCGAAAACGCTGATGTCGGTGCACTCGGCGATCGTCGAAGCTCGCTGGGCGATAGCCGGCGTCACCTTCTCCAGCTCCGCGTCGGCCTCCATCCGCCAAGTGCGCAGCTGGTCCAGGCTCAGCCCTGGGTACCAAGGCCGAACGAACTCCAACGCCCGCCCGGCTCCGAGGCGGGCCGCCGACGCCTTCCAAGCCTCGAAGCGACCAACTGCGACTTCCAGCCAGTCGGCAGTTCGGCTTGGGGTGCGGGGGATCGTCTCGCCGGGCCAGAGGGCAGCCAGCACTTGCGCCCCGGCACGTTGGAGCCGGCGAAGCATCCGATGCGCCGGCTGCAACCGTGCCTGGACAGCCAGGAGCTGCTCCTCAAGTGTCCGGTTTGCATCCGGCGCAATGTTGACCCCCGCTTGACGGCGCACCTCGCGATGGGCCTCAATGCTTTGGGCGGCGAAGGCGGAGTAGCCGGGGAAGTAATCTGCACCAAAAAACAACAAACAACAACTCAAGATAAGTCAAAAAACCCAGGCGGCAAGGGGCAGGAGAAGGGCTAAGAAGGCAACTTACCGTCGATCAAGTCCTCGATCCGGCCGAAGCCTTCGTCCAGGGCTCGCCGGGTCTCAGACCAGCTCGCCGCCTCGGTCTCATACTCCGCCTTCAAGGCGGCTTCGCTTTCCTGCGCCGCCTGCAGGGCCGCTTTGTGGCTCTCCTCTTGGTCGGCCAGCTCCTTGGCTAGGCGATCCCGTTCCTGGACCAAGGCGGCGCACTCGGCCTCCTTGCTATGAAGGGCGGCCTTCGCATCGCCGAGATCCTTCCTCAAGTCGGCGTTGGCCCCTGAAGACAAAGAAAAACCAGTAAGAAAAGAGTCGTCAAGAAAGATCTGACCCGACTGTGCAGCAGTCGGCCCGAATCTCGGGGACTACACCCAGTGGGTGCGCTGACGCGCCCCCACAGGAGACAGACAAAATCGAGTACTTACTTCGGCTGTCGGCCAGGTCGTCGGTCCGCCGGCTCAACTCCCGAGCCTGGGAGTTGAAGGCGGCAGCACGAAGGTTGTGGTATTCCTGAAAGTTCAGAAAAAAGCAAAGTAAGGTAGCCGTCGAGAAAGATCCGACCCGACTGCGCAGCAATCGGCCCGAATCTCAGGGACTACACCCAGTGGGTGCGCTGACGCGCCCCCACGGAAGAAATTAAGAAAGCAAAGCAGCCAAGAACAAAGGACTCACCCGGATAGTGGCTCGCGTTGACAAGAACTCTTGGTTGAACTGTTGCAGCAGGGCGGCCTGGGCTTGTAGCCGGCTCCGGACCCCTTGAGCCGCCGCATCCAGCTCGCCAGACCCCTCGCTAGGAGTCCACTCAGACATGGCGGTGCTGGCCGCCTCCAGATCTTCCGCCGGCTGGCCTGCGCCCGCAACTCGGCGCAACTCCGGCGGAGCGGCGCCTCCCCCTGCGCGCCGGCTCGCCGCCGGCTGCACCTCGAGGCCGGCTCTGTTCTCCGGCTCACCTCCGGCCGGCCCCTCTGGCGCCGCTGACGGTTAGCCGCCTTGGCCCGCTCCGGTTGGCGCTGCCGACGGCGCTCTCCCCACAAAGGCCACGGGGTCCTCCCCCTTCTCTAACAGCGACGGGTCTTGGATGATCTCCTCCGCCAAGGGCAGTGGGGTGTCGGGGGCTACAGCCCGGAGAGGAATGGCGAGCAGTGGAGGCTGGTTGCGCGAGCTTTCCGCCTCCGTCTCCGCGGTAGCCGCCTCCGTCTGGGCCTTGGCCGCCGCGTCGGCCTGCTCCCTCGCCGCCTGGGCGGCCGCCTTCTCCGCCGCCTCGCGCTCCTCCCGCGCTTCGCGGGCGTTCCGCTCTGTGGCCCCCCTGAGATCAGCGCGGGGGTCCACGCGGCAGGAGCTCGAAGACCCTCCAGCCGGCCCCACGACGGAGCCGCCCGGACCCCGCTCAAGGGAAAGCGGCGCCCTGTCCAGCAAGCGAGAAAAAGCTAAGAAGAATATTCGAAGAGAAAGAGAATGATGACAAGGCAGTCGAAGACTTACGCTGAGACCGCCGTAGGCTACTTCACCGCCTTGCGGAAGCGGGCCGCTTTCGCAGCCGCCTCGTCTCGCTTGGTCGCCGCGGCGGAGGCTTTGGACTTCTTCGGCCGACTGCCGAAGAGGCCTGAAGCGGCCCGGCGCTTCTGTGCGCCGCCGCCGGCAGTCGGCGCGGTAGATGAGCCCGCGCCCTGATGGTCGGCCGCCGGCTGGCGATGCGGAGCGACTTCGGCTTCGAAATCGTCCGGCCAGTCCTCGAAGCTCGCGGTGAACCTTGAGCCTCCGGGCTCGGCGCTGTCCCCCACCACGGCGTCTTCCATGGCGGCCGCCCCCAAGTCCGGGTCAACGTCGTCCACCGTGCGGTCGGGGGCATACTGGCGTTTGATACAAAAAGAAGATAGAGAGAGAAGCTTACCATGGGCGAAGGATTGGCGCGGGAATACGGCACCTTGCCGTATTGCCAGTCCCCGGCGAGCTTGCAGTTGGCGATGTAGTTAACCATGAGCGCCACCTCCGCGTGGGGCATATCCCATGTGCTCAGATGGCTTGGGTCGAAGCGGCCGCTCATCTGACACATCATATGGGGCCGGCTTTGGAGAGGAAGGATCCGGCGCTCCACGAAGGCGGCCACCAAGTCGGCCCCGCGCAAGCCTTCCGACTGAATCAACACCCGAAGCCATCTCCCGAAGCCGGGAGATGGCGGCGTTCCCGGCCGGAGACAATGACCGGGACCGAAAGCTCCACGAGGGCTGCCTCCCAGCCGGCGGGCCGGCTACGTAAGCCGGCAGGTTGATGTAGTCCCCTTGCTCAGCGACGTTCTTCACATAGAAATAAGATCTTTGCCAAACCTTCACCGACTGGATCAGGGGGATGGGCGGGAACGGGTTGTTCTCGCTCGCCCTCCTCATGGCGATGAAGGCTCCGCAGGGGGCGGGCACGCCGGCGACGACCGTGCCGAGCTTGCTCTGGAAGAACTCTCCCCAGAGCTCCAGCGTGGGGAGCAGCCCCAAGAAGCCTTCGCAGAGGGAGACGAAGGCCGACAGCAGCATCACCGCATTGGGCGTAAGGTGATGCGGCTGGAGGTTGTAGAACTCCAAGAAAGAGCCATGGGTAGAGATGCGACGGCGCTGAGACGGGAAGCTGCGACGGCAGCGAGAGGAAGAAGACGAGGCTTAGGAGGGGCGGAGCGGGAGGGAGCGTGCGAACCTCTGTCGCTCTCCCTCCTCCCCCTACTTATAGGCTCACGTGGCGGAGCCGAGGAGGCGCGGCGTGGGGAAGCGTGGGGATCGATCGTGCCCACTCCCCACGTCTCGCGATTATCGAGCCTTAACGGCGAAACAAAACTGCCTCGAGAAGGCGAGCGGCCCCTGTGAGCCACGGAAGATCTGTGCCCGGACCAAGGCTCGCGAGTGGCGGGCCCGGGCCTGCGGCGGCGTCCCGTCGCGCGCATGCACTCGCAGGATCTCGCCGCCACGTGGCCGCGGGGGGGGGGGGCCGTAGTCAGCACGCAGGTCCCCCCCTCCTCCCGCCTACAAGACGCAGGGCTCTCTGAAGTCGGCATTCGCCCGCTAAGCCGGCTCTTCAGGATGGGAAGCTGACCAAGCTTCTCGTCCCCCTGCTCGCCTCGGAGCTCGATCAGCTTCGGGGACTACTGTCGGAGTAAATAGCCATGGGTAGCCTAGCCGGCTTCCCCTGGCCCTTCTGAAAAAGTTGCGAGCCCGCCCGGCTCTCAAGAATCCAAGACATGGGGCCGCCTTCCCCTTGTTGGCTGCCATCCAGGCCGGCTTTCGGAAGGCGGTCCGACTTTAGCCCTCATGAGAAGGCCGACTCCAAGAAGCCGGCCATGAGAAGGCCGACTCCCAGAAGCCGGCTCCCCATAAAGCGGTCAAGACCGTACTCACCAAAGTTTGCACCCACCTAACGGCGGTGAGATGGGGCGTGGCTACAGTAAAGCCTGCCGCCCCCGAATCCCGGAGCACGCCTGGCACAGTGCGCCGTACGGGGTAGGCACGACCCGTCCGGCGCGGCACTGTTGCCATGTTGACCCTGGCATCACCCACGACGGGCCGCCAGCGCGGCCCACAGGCGGTGGGCCCCTTTGAGCAGAGAGACGCTCGAAGGCGGCCACGCCTCCAACCAGTCAGCCCAAGACAGAACCGACTCCCCGCAGTCGGCTTGCCGCCTTCCTCGAAGAGGACGCCCCATTAAGGAGACAAGACGCGGTAAGGCTACAGCGATCGCCTGACAGGCGGCGGTACTGTAGCCGCGCTTACCACGATGAAGCTCACGTCAACAAGATGGAGCCACAGTAACTAGCCGCCGACCAGGCCCAGTGGGGCCTGCCTGTCGACCAAGGGGCCGGCAGCCGGCGGGACCCACCAGTCGGCGGGACCCACCAGCCGGCGCAGAAGCCGGCGAGTGCAGTCACAGACGGCTGGGCCCCGCGCCCAGTCGGATTACCATTGTACCCCCGGGGGTAGGCCTATATAAACCCCCCGGAGCACCCATGCAAAGTGTTGGACCCCCTGCTAGTCCTAGACACCACACAAGGGAAAGAAGCAGGCTAGCCGTGCCCTTCTTCCTCCTCCCACTAAACAGCTCAAGGAGCGTTGTATTGCCACTCGATTCATCTAGTGACCATGCGGAGACCCCGCAGAGCAGCAGTAGGGGTGTTATCTCCACGGAGAGCCCCGAAGCTGGGTAAGATCCGCCGGCGTGCATGTCTTCGCCTTATCCCGTTTCCAGGCATCGGCGATGTCTTACTGGCTCCCACAATGATAAGCCACCCGTTGGCATATGTCGCACCTACCACCCGACACTTATAGAAAGGCACACATCAGGTCTGGTACACAGCATTGCATACATGATAGAGCCTATGGGTGAAGCATAGGGAACATCTTTCATTTTCTCTCTATCTTCTGCGGTGGTCGGACATTGAGTCTTACTCAACTTCACACCTTGTAACACAGGCAAGAACCCTTTCTTTGCCTGATCCATTTTGAACTTCTTCAAAACTTTGTCAAGGTATGTGCTTTGTGAAAGTCCAATTAAGCGTCTTGATCTATCTCTATAGATCTTAATGCCCAATATGTAAGCAGCTTCACCGAGGTCTTTCATTGAAAAACTCTTATTCAAATATCCCTTTATGCTATCCAGAAATTCTATATCATTTCCAATCAATAATATGTCATCCACATATAATATCAGAAATGCTACAGAGCTCCCACTCACTTTCTTGTAAATACAGGCTTCTTCAAAAGTCTGTACAAAACCAAATGCTTTGATCACACTATCAAAGCGTTTATTCCAACTCCGAGAGGCTTGCACCAGTCCATAAATGGATCGCCGGAGCTTGCACACTTTGTTAGCTCCCTTTGGATCGACAAAACCTTCTGGTTGCATCATATACAACTCTTCTTCCAGAAATCCATTCAGGAATGCAGTTTTAACATCCATTTGCCAAATTTCATAATCATAAAATGCGGCAATTGCTAACATGATTCGGACAGACTTAAGCATCGCTACCGGTGAGAAGGTCTCATCGTAGTCAATCCCTTGAACTTGTTGAAAACCTTTTGCAACAAGTCGAGCTTTGTAGATAGTAACATTACCGTCAGCGTTAGTCTTCTTCTTGAAGATCCATTTATTCTCAATTGCTTGCCGATCAACGGGCAAGTCAACCAAAGTCCACACTTTGTTCTCATACATGGATCCCATCTCAGATTTCATGGCTTCTAGCCATTTTGTGGAATCTGGGCTCACCATCGCTTCTTCATAGTTCGTAGGTTCATCATGATCTAGTAACATGACTTCCAGAACAGGATTACCGTACCACTCTGGTGCGGATCTTACTCTGGTTGATCTATGAGGTTCAGTAGTATCTTGTTGTGAAGTTTCATGATCATTATCATTAGCTTCCTCACTAATTGGTGTAGGTGTCACAGAAACAATTTTCTGTGATGCACTACTTTCCAATAAGGGAGCAGGTACAGTTACCTCGTCAAGTTCTACTTTCCTCCCACTCACTTCTTTCGAGAGAAACTCCTTCTCTAGAAAGTTTCCGAACTTAGCAACAAAAGTCTTGCCTTCGGATCTGTGATAGAAGGTGTATCCAATAGTCTCCTTTGGATATCCTATGAAGACACATTTCTCCGATTTGGGTTCGAGCTTATCAGGTTGAAGCTTTTTCACATAAGCATCGCAGCCCCAAACTTTCAAAAACGACAACTTTGGTTTCTTGCCAAACCATAGTTCATAAGGCGTCGTCTCAACGGATTTTGATGGTGCCCTATTTAACGTGAATGCGGCCGTCTCCAAAGCATAACCCCAAAACGATAGCGGTAAATCAGTAAGAGACATCATAGATCGCACCATATCTAGTAAAGTACGATTACGACGTTCGGACACACCATTACGCTGTGGTGTTCCGGGTGGCGTGAGTTGCGAAACTATTCCGCATTGTTTCAAATGTAGACCAAACTTCTAACTCAAATATTCTCCTCCACGATCAGATCGTAGAAACTTTATTTTCTTGTTACGATGATTTTCAACTTCACTCTAAAATTCTTTGAACTTTTCAAATGTTTCAGACTTATGTTTCATCAAGTAGATATACCCATATCTGCTTAAATCATCTGTGAAGGTGAGAAAATAACGATATCCGCCACGAGCCTCAATATTCATCGGACCACATACATCTGTATGGATGATTTCCAACAAATCCGTTGCTTTCTCCATACTACCGGAGAACGGCGTTTTGGTCATCTTGCCCATGAGGCACGGTTCGCAAGAACCAAGTGATTCATAATCAAGTGATTCCAAAAGTCCATCAGTATGGAGTTTCTTCATGCGCTTTACACCGATATGACCTAAACGGTAGTGCCACAAATAAGTTGCACTATCATTATCAACTCTGCATCTTTTGGTTTCAACATTATGAATATGTGTATCACTACTATCGAGATTCATCAAAAATAGACCACTCTTCAAGGGTGCATGACCATAAAAGATATTACTCATATAAATAGAACAACCATTATTCTCTGATTTAAATGAATAACCGTCTCGCATCAAACAAGATCTAGATATAATGTTCATGCTCAACGCTGGCACCAAATAACAATTATTTAGGTCTAAAACTAATCCCGAAGGTAGATGTAGAGGTAGCGTGCCGACCGCGATCACATCAACTTTGGAACCATTTCCCACGCGCATCGTCACCTCGTCCTTTGCCAATGTTCGCTTAATCCGTAGTCCCTGTTTCGAGTGGCAAATGTTAGCAACAGAACCAGTATCAAATACCCAGGTGCTACTGCGAGCTCTAGTAAGGTACACGTCAATAACATGTATATCACATATACCTTTGTTCACCTTGACATCCTTCTTATCCGCCAAATACTTGGGGCAGTTCCGCTTCCAGTGTCCAGTCTGCTTGAAGTAGAAGCACTCAGTTTCAGGCTTAGGTCCAGATTTGGGTTTCTTCTCTTGAGCAGTAACTTGCTTACTGTTCTTCTTGAAGTTCCCCTTCTTCTTCTTCCCTTTGCCCTTTTTCTTGAAACTGGCGGTCTTGTTGACCATCAACACTTGATGCTCCTTCTCGATTTCTACCTCCGCGGCCTTTAGCATTGCGAAGAGCTCGGGGATTGTCTTATCCATCCCTTGCATGTTATAGTTCATCACGAAGCTCTTGTAGCTTGGTGGGAGTGATTGAAGAACTCTGTCAATGACACTATCAACAGGAAGATTAACTCCCAGTTGAGTCAAGTGATTATGATACCCAGACATTTTGAGTATATGTTCACTGACAGAACTATTCTCCTCCATCTTGCAGCTATAGAATTTATTGGAGACTTCATATCTCTCAATTCGGGCATTTGCTTGAAATATTAACTTCAACTCCTGGAACATCTCATATGCTCCATGACGTTCAAAACGTCGTTGAAGTCCCGATTCTAAGCCGTAAAGCATGGCACATTGAACTATCGAGTAGTCATCAGCTTTGCTCTGCCAGACGTTCATAACATCTGGTGGTGCTCCAGCAGCAGGCCTAGCACCTAGCGGTGCTTCCAGGACGTAATTCTTCTGTGCAGCAATGAGGATAATCCTCAAGTTACGGACCCAGTCTGTGTAATTTCTACCATCATCTTTCAACTTTGCTTTCTCAAGGAACGCATTAAAATTCAACAGAACAACAGCATGGGCCATCTATCTACAATCAAACATAGACAAGCAAGATACTATCAGGTACTAAGTTCATGATAAATTTAAGTTCAATTAATCATATTACTTAAGAACTCCCACTTTAGAAAGACATCCCTCTAATCTTCTAAGTGATCACGTGATCCAAATCAACTAAACCATAACCGATCATCATGTTAAATGGAGTAGCTTTCAATGGTGAACATCAATATGTTGATCATATCTACTATATGATTCACGCTCGACCTTTCGGTCTCAGTGTTCCGAGGCCATATCTGCATATGCTAGGCTCGTCAAGTTTAACCTGAGTATTCTGCGTGTGCAAAACTGGCTTTTACCCATTGTAGATGGACGTAGAGCTTATCACACCCGATCATCACGTGGTGTCTGGGCACGACGAACTTTGGCAACAGTGCATACTCAGGAAGAACACTTTTATCTTGAAATTTAGTGAGAGATCATCTTATAATGCTACCGGCAATCGAAGCAAGATAAGATGCATAAAAGATAAACATCACATGCAATCAATATAAGTGATATGATATGGCCATCATCATCTTGTGCTTGTGATCTCCATCTCCGAAGCACCGTCATGATCACCATCGTCACTGGCGCGACACCTTGATCACCGTCGTAGCATCATTGTCGTCTCGCCAATCTTATGCTTCCACGACTATCGCTACCGCTTAGTGATAAAGTAAAGCATTACAGCGCAATTGCATTGCATACAATAAAGAGACAACCATATGACTCCTGCCAGTTGCCGATAACTCGGTTACAAAACATGATCATCTCATACAATAAAATTTAGCATCATGTCTTGACCATATTGTTGGGTTTCGTAGTAATTTCAAAAAAATTCCTACGCTCACGCAAGATCATGGTGATGCATAGCAACGAGAGGGGAGAGTATGATCTACGTACCCTTGTAGATCGACAACGGAAGCGTTTGGTTGATGTAGTCGTACGTCTCCACGGCCCGACCGATCAAGCACCGAAACTACGGCACCTCCGAGTTCTAGCACACGTTCAGCTCGATGACGATCCCCGGACTCCGATCCAGCAAAGTGTCGGGGAAGAGTTCCGTCAGCACGACGGCATGCTGACGATCTTGATGTACTACCGTCGCAGGGCTTCGCCTAAGCACCGCTACAATATTATCGAGGACTATGGTGGAAGGGGGCACCGCACACGGCTAAGAATATGATCACGTGGATCAACTTGTGTCTCTAGGGGGTGCCCCTGCCTCCGTATATAAAGGTTCAAGGGAGGGGGCCGGCCGGCCAGGAGAGGCGCGCCAGGAGGAGTCCTACTCCCTCTGGGAGTAGGACTCCCCCCCCTTTCCTAGTTGGAATAGGATTCGTGAGGTGGGAAAAGGGAGAGAGAGAGAGAAGGAGGGGGGCGCCGGCCCCCTCTCTCCTTGTCCTATTCGGACTAGGGGTGGAGGGGCGCGCGGCCCAGCCCTGGTTGCCTCTTCTCTTCTTCCACTAAGGCCCACTAAGGCCCATATACCTCCCGGTACTCCGGTAAAATCCCGATTTCACCCGGAACACTTCCGATATCCAAACATAGGCTTCCAATATATCAATCTTTATGTCTCGACCATTTCGAGACTCCTCGTCATGTCCGTGATCACATTCGGGACTCCGAACAACCTTCGGTACATCAAAATGCATAAACTCATAATATAACTGTCATCGTAACCTTAAGCTTGCGGACCCTACGGGTTCGAGAACAATGTAGACATGACCGAGACACGTCTCCGGTCAATAACCAATAGCGGAACCTGGATGCTCATATTGGCTCCTACATATACTACGAAGATCTTTTATCGGTCAGACCGCATAACAACATACGTTGTTCCCTTTGTCATCGGTATGTTACTTGCCCGAGATTCGATCGTCGGTATCCCATACCTAGTTCAATCTCGTTACCGGCAAGTCTCTTTACTCGTTTCGTAATACATCATCCCGCAACTAACTCATTAGTTGCAATGCTTGCAAGGCTTCAGTGATGTGCATTACCGAGAGGGCCCAGAGATACCTCTCCGACAATCGGAGTGAAAAATCCTAATCTCGAAATACGCCAACCCAACATGTACCTTTGGAGACACCTGTAGAGCTCCTTTATAATCACCCAGTTACGTTGTGACGTTTGGTAGCACACAAAGTGTTCCTCTGGCAAACGGGAGTTGCATAATCTCATAGTCATAGGAACATGTATAAGTCATGAAGAAAGCAATAGCAACCTACTAAACGATCGGGTGCTAAGCTAATGGAATGGGTCATGTCAATCAGATCATTCAACTAATGATGTGATCCTGTTAATCAAATGACAACTCTTTGTCCATGGTTAGGAAACATAACCATCTTTGATTAACAAGCTATTCTAGTAGAGGCATACTAGTGACACTCTGTTTGTCTATGTATTCACACATGTATCATGTTTCCGGTTAATACAATTCTAGCATGAATAATAAACTTTTATCATGATATATAAGGAAATAAATAATAACTTTATTATTGCCTCTAGGGCATATTTCCTTCAGTCTCCCACTTGCACTAGAGTCAATAATCTAGATTACACAGTAATGATTCTAACACCCATGGAGCCTTGGTGCTGATCATGTTTTGCTCGTGGAAGAGGCTTAGTCAACGGGTCTGCAACATTCAGATCCGTATGTATCTTGCAAATCTCTATGTCTCCCACCTGGACTAGATCCCGGATGGAATTGAAGCGTCTCTTGATGTGCTTGGTTCTCTTGTGAAATCTGGATTCCTTCGCCAAGGCAATCGCACCAGTATTGTCACAAAAGATTTTCATTGGACCCGATGCACTAGGTATGACACCTAGATCGGATATGAACTCCTTCATCCAGACTCCTTCATTTGCTTCTTCCGAAGCAGCTATGTATTCCGCTTCACACGTAGATCCCGCCACGACGCTTTGTTTAGAACTGCACCAACTGACAGCTCCACCGTTTAATGTAAACACGTATCCGGTTTGCGATTTAGAATCGTCCGGATCAGTGTCAAAGCTTGCATCAACGTAATCGTTTATGATGAGCTCTTTGTCACCTCCATATACGAGAAACATATCCTTAGTCCTTTTCAGGTACTTCAGGATGTTCTTGACCACTGTCCAGTGATCCACTCCTGGATTACTTTGGTACCTCCCTGCTAGACTTATAGCAAGGCACACATTAGGTCTGGTACACAACATTGCATACATGATAGAGCCTATGGCTGAAGCATAGGGAACATCTTTCATTTTCTCTTTATCTCCTGCAGTGGTCGGGCATTGAGTCTGACTCAACTTCACACCTTGTAACACAGGCAAGAACCCTTTCTTTGCTTGATCCGTTTTGAACTTCTTCAAAATCTTGTCAAGGTATGTGCTTTGTGAAAGTCCAATTAAACGTCTTGATCTATCTCTATAGATCTTTATGCCTAGTATGTAAGCAGCTTCGCCGAGGTCTTTCATTGAAAAACTCTTATTCAAGTATCCCTTTATGCTATCCAGAAATTCTATATCATTTCCGATCAGTAATATGTCATCCACATATAATATCAGAAATGCTACAGAGCTCCCACTCACTTTCTTGTAAATACAGGCTTCTCCAAAAGTCTGTATAAAACCAAATGCTTTGATCACACTATCAAAGCGTTTATTCCAACTCCGAGAGGCTTGCACAAGTCCATAAATGGATCACTGGAGCTTGCACACTTTGTTAGCTCCCTTTGGATCGACAAAACCTTTCGGTTGCATCATATACAACTCTTCTTCCAGAAATCCATTCAGGAATGCAGTTTTGACATCCATGTGCCAAATTACATAATCATAAAATGCGGCAATTGCTAACATGATTCGGACAGACTTAAGCATCGCTACGGGTGAGAAGGTCTCATCGTAGTCAATCCCTTGAACTTGCCGAAACCCTTTTGCGACAAGTCGAGCTTTGTAGACAGTAATATTACCGTCGGTGTCAGTCTTCTTCTTGAAGATCCATTTATTCTCAATTGCTTGCCGATCATTGGGCAAGTCAACCAAAGTCCACACTTTGTTCTCATACATGGATCCCATCTCAGATTTCATGGCTTCAAGCCATTTTGCGGAATCTGGGCTCGCCATCGCTTCTTCATAGTTCGTAGGTTCATCATGATCTAGTAGCATGACTTCCAGAACAGGATTACTGTACCACTCTGGTGCGGATCTTACTCTGGTTGATCTACGAGGTTCAATAGTATCTTGTTCTGAAGTTTCATGATCATTATCATTAGCTTCCTCACTAATTGGTGTAGGTGTCACAGAAATAGTTTTCTGTGATGCACTACTTTCCAATAAGGGAGCAGGTACAGTTACCTCGTCAAGTTCTACTTTCCTCCCACTCACTTCTTTCGAGAGAAACTCCTTCTCTAGAAAGTTTCCGAACTTAGCAACAAAAGTCTTGCCTTCGGATCTGTGATAGAAGGTGTATCCAATAGTCTCCTTTGGATATCCTATGAAGACACATTTCTCCGATTTGGGTTCGAGCTTATCAGGTTGAAGCTTTTTCACATAAGCATCGCAGCCCCAAACTTTCAGAAATGACAACTTTGGTTTCTTGCCAAACCATAGTTCATAAGGTGTCGTCTCAACGGATTTTGATGGTGCCCTATTTAACGTGAATGCGGCCGTCTCCAAAGCATAACCCCAAAACGATAGCGGTAAATCAGTAAGAGACATCATAGATCGCACCATATCTAGTAAAGTAAGATTACGACGTTCGGACACACCATTACGCTGTGGTGTTCCGGGTGGCGTGAGTTGCGAAACTATTCCGCATTGTTTCAAATGTACACCAAACTCGTAACTCAAATATTCTCCTCCACGATCAGATCGTAGAAACTTTATTTTCTTGTTACGATGATTTTCAACTTCACTCTAAAATTCTTTGAACTTTTCAAATGTCTCAGACTTATGTTTCATTAAGTAGATATACCCATATCTGCTTAAGTCATCTGTGAAGGTGAGAAAATAACGATATCCCCCACGAGCCTCAATATTCATCGGACCACATACATCTGTATGGATGATTTCCAACAAATCCGTTGCTTTCTCCATACTACCGGAGAACGGCGTTTTGGTCATCTTGCCCATGAGGCACGGTTCGCAAGAACCAAGTGATTCATAATCAAGTGATTCCAAAAGTCCATCAGTATGGAGTTTCTTCATGCGCTTTACACCGATATGACCTAAACGGTAGTGCCACAAATAAGTTGCACTATCATTATCAACTCTGCATCTTTTGGTTTCAACATTATGAATATGTGTATCACTACTATCGAGATTCATCAAAAATAGACCACTCTTCAAGGGTGCATGACCATAAAAGATATTACTCATATAAATAGAACAACCATTATTCTCTGATTTAAATGAATAACCGTCTCGCATCAAACAAGATCTAGATATAATGTTCATGCTCAACGCTGGCACCAAATAACAATTATTTAGGTCTAAAACTAATCCCGAAGGTAGATGTAGAGGTAGCATGCCGACCGCGATCACATCAACTTTGGAACCATTTCCCACGCGCATCGTCACCTCGTCCTTTGCCAATGTTCGCTTAATCCGTAGTCCCTGTTTCGAGTGGCAAATGTTAGCAACAGAACCAGTATCAAATACCCAGGTGCTACTGCGAGCTCTAGTAAGGTACACGTCAATAACATGTATATCACATATACCTTTGTTCACCTTGCCATCCTTCTTATCCGCCAAATACTTGGGGCAGTTCCGCTTCCAGTGACCAGTCTGCTTGCAGTAGAAGCATTCAGTTTCAGGCTTAGGTCCAGACTTGGGTTTCTTCTCTTGAGCAGCAACTTGCTAGCTGTTCTTCTTGAAGTTCCCCTTCTTCTTCCCTTTGCCCTTTTTCTTGAAACTAGTGGTCTTGTTGACCATCAACACTTGATGCTCCTTTTTGATTTCTACCTCCGCAGCTTTCAGCATTGCGAAGAGCTCGGGAATAGTCTTATTCATCCCTTGCATACTATAGTTCATCACGAAGCTCTTGTAGCTTGGTGGCAGTGATTGGAGAATTTTGTCAATGACGCAATCATCTGGAAGATTAACTCCCATTTGAATCAAGTGATTATTATACCCAGACATTTTGAGTATATGCTCACTGACAGAACTGTTCTCCTCCATCTTGCAGCTATAGAACTTATTGGAGACTTCATATCTCTCAATCCGGGCATTTGCTTGAAATATTAACTTCAACTCCTGGAACATCTCATATGCTCCATGACGTTCAAAATGTCGTTGAAGTCCCGGTTCTAAGCCGTAAAGCATGGCACACTGAACTATCGAGTAGTCATCAGCTTTGCTCTGCCAGACGTTCACAACATCTGGTGTTGCTCCAGCAGCAGGCCTGGCACCCAGCGGTGCTTCCAGGACGTAATTCTTCTGTGCAGCAATGAGGATAACCCTCAAGTTACGGACCCAGTCCGTGTAATTGCAACCATCATCTTTCAACTTTGCTTTCTCAAGGAACGCATTAAAATTCAACGGAACAACAGCACGGGCCATTTATCTACAATCATACATAAACAAGCAAGATACTATCAGGTACTAAGTTCATGATAAATTTAGGTTCAATTAATCATATTACTTAAAGAACTCCCACTTAGATAGACATCCCTCTAATCCTCTAAGTGATTACGTGATCCAAATCAACTAAACCATGTCCGATCATCACGTGAGATGGAGTAGTTTCATTGGTGAACATCACTATGTTGATCATATCTACTATATGATTCACGCTCGACCTTTCGGTCTCCGTGTTCCGAGGCCATATCTTTATATGCTTGGCTCGTCAAGTATAACCTGAGTATTCCGCGTGTGCAACTGTTTTGCACCCGTTGTATTTGAACGTAGAGCCTATCACACCCGATCATCGCGTGGTATCTCAGCACGAAGAACTTTCGCAACGGTGCATACTCAGGGAGAACACTTCTTGATAATTTAGTGAGAGATCATCTTATAATGCTACCGTCAATCAAAGCAAGATAAGATGCATAAAAGATAAACATCACATGCAATCAATATAAGTGATATGATATGGCCATCATCATCTTGTGCTTGTGATCTCCATCTCCGAAGCACCGTCATGATCACCATCGTCACCGGCACGACACCTTGATCTCCATCGTAGCATCGTTGTCGTCTCGCCAATCTTATGCTTCCACGACTATCGCTACCGCTTAGTGATAAAGTAAAGCATTACAGCGCGATTACATTGCATACAATAAAGCGACAACCATATGGCTCCTGCCAGTTGCCGATAACTCGGTTACAAAACATGATCATCTCATACAATAAAATTTAGCATCATGTCTTGACCATATCACATCACAACATGCCCTGCAAAAACAAGTTAGACGTCCTCTACTTTGTTGTTCATGTTTTACGTGGCTGCTACGGGCTTAAGCAAGAACCAATCTTACCTACGCATCAAAACCACAACGATAGTTTGTCAAGTTGGTGCTGTTTTAACCTTCGCAAGGACCGGGCGTAGCCACACTCGGTTCAACTAAAGTTGGAGAAACTGTCACCCGCAAGCCACCTATGTGCAAAGCACGTCGGGAGAACCGGTCTCGCGTAAGCGTACGCGTAATGTCGGTCCGGGCCGCTTCGTCCAACAATACCGCCGAACCAAAGTATGACATGCTGGTAAGCAGTATGACTTATATCGCCCACAACTCACTTGTGTTCTACTCGTGCATATAACATCAACATATAAAACCTAGGCTCGGATGCCACTGTTGGGTTTCGTAGTAATTTCAAAAAAATTCCTACACTCACGCAAGATCATGGTGATGCATAGCAACGAGAGGGGAGATTATGATCTACATACCCTTGTAGATCGACAACGGAAGTTTTTGGTTGATGTAGTCGTACGTCTCCACGGCCCGACCGATCAAGCACCGAAACTACGGCACCTCCGAGTTCTAGCACACATTCAGCTCGATGACGATCCCCGGACTCCGATCCAGCAAAGTGTCGGGGAAGAGTTCCGTCAGCACGACGGCGTGGTGACGATCTTGATGTACTACCGTCGCAGGGCTTCGCCTAAGCACCGCTACAATATTATCGAGGACTATGGTGGAAGGGGGCACCGCACACGGCTAAGAATATGATCACGTGGATCAACTTGTGTCTCTAGGGGGTCCCCTGCCTCCGTATATAAAGGTTCAAGGGAGGGGGGCCGGCCGGCCAGGAGAGGCGCGCCAGGAGGAGAATAGGATTCGTGAGGTGGGAAAAGAGAGAGAGAGAGAGGAGGGGGGCGCCGGCCCCCTCTCTCCTTGTCCTATTCGGACTAGGGGTGGAGGGGCGCGCGGCCCAGCCCTGGCTGCCTCTTCTCTTCTTCCACTAAGGCCCACTAAGGCCCATATACCTCCCGGGGGGTTCCGGTAACCTCCCGGTACTCCGGTAAAATCCCGATTTCACCCGGAACACTTCCGATATCCAAACATAGGCTTCCAATATATCAATCTTTATGTCTCGACCATTTCGAGACTCCTCTTCATGTCCGTCATCACATCGGGGACTCCGAACAACCTTCGGTACATCAAAATGCATAAACTCATAATATAACTGTCATCGTAACCTTAAGCGTGCGGACCCTACGGGTTCGAGAACAATGTAGACATGACCGAGACACGTCTCCGGTCAATAACCAATAGCGGAACCTGGATGCTCATATTGGATCCTACATATTCTACGAAGATCTTTTATCAGTCAGACCGCATAACAACATACGTTGTTCCCTTTGTCATCGGTATGTTACTTGCCCGAGATTCGATCGTCTGTATCACATACCTAGTTCAATCTCGTTACCGGCAAGTCTCTTTACTCGTTCTGTAATACATCATCCCGCAACTAACTCATTAGTTGCAATGCTTGCAAGGCTTAAGTGATGTGCATTACCGAGAGGGCCCAGAGATACCTCTCCGACAATCGGAGTGACAAATCCTAATCTCGAAATACGCCAACCCAACATGTACCTTTGGAGACACCTGTAGAGCTCCTTTATAATCACCCAGTTACGTTGTGACGTTTGGTAGCACACAAAGTGTTCCTCTAGCAAACGGGAGTTGCATAATCTCATAGTCATAGGAACATGTATAAGTCATGAAGAAAGCAATAGCAACATACTAAACGATCGGGTGCTAAGCTAATGGAATGGGTCTTGTCAATCAGATCATTCAACTAATGATGTGATCCTGTTAATCAAATGACAACTCTTTGTCCATGGTTAGGAAACATAACCATCTTTGATTAACAAGCTAGTCTAGTAGAGGCATACTAGTGACACTCTGTTTGTCTATGTAATCACACATGTATCATGTTTCCGGTTAATACAATTCTAGCATGAATAATAAACTTTTATCATGATATATAAGGAAATAAATAATAACTTTATTATTGCCTCTAGGGCATATTTCCTTCACATATCACATCACAACATGCCCTGCAAAAACAAGTTAGACGTCCTCTACTTTGTTGTTGCAAGTTTTACGTGGCTGCTACGGGCTTAGCAAGAACCGTTCTTACCTACGCATCAAAACCACAACGATAGTTAGTCAAGTTGGTGCTGTTTTAACCTTCGCAAGGACTGGGCGTAGCCACACTTGGTTCAACCAAAGTTGGAGAAACTAACACCCGCCAGCCACTTGTGTGCAAAGCACGTCGGTAGAACCAGTCTCACGTAAGCGTACGCGTAATGTCGGTTCATCCAACAATACCGCCGAACCAAAGTATGACATGCTGGTAAGCAGTATGACTTATATCGCCCAAACTCACTTGTGTTCTACTCGTGCACAACATCAACGCATAAAACCTAGGCTCGGATGCCACTGTTGGGGAACGTAGTAATTTCAAAAATTTCCTACGCACACGCAAGATCATGGTGATGCATAGCAATGAGAGGGGAGAGTGTTGTCCATGTACCCTCGTAAACCGAAAGCGGAAGCGTTAGCACAACGCGGTTGATGTAGTCGAATGTCTTCACGATCCGACCGATCCAAGTACCGAACGCACGACACCTCCGAGTTCAGCACACGTTCAGCTCGATGACGTCCCGCGAACTCCGATCTAGCAGAGCTTCACGGGAGAGTTCCGTCAGCACGACGGCGTGGTGACAGTGATGATGTTGCTACCGACGCAGGGCTTTGCCTAAGCACCTCTACGATATGACCGAGGTGGAATATGGTGGAGGGGGGCACCGCACATGGCTGGGAGAGATCAACTGATCAACTTGTGTGTCTAGAGGTGCCCCCTGCCCCTGTATATAAAGGAGCAAGGGGGAGGCCAGCCGGCCCTCTATGGGCGCACCAGGAGGAGGAGTCCTCCTCGTAGTAGGAGTAGGACTCCCCTTTCCTACTCCTACTAGGAGGAGGAAAGGAAGGAGGAGAAGGAGAAGGAAGGAGAAGGAGGAAAAGGAGGAAAGGGGGGCCGGCCCCCTAGTCCAATTCGGTTTGAGCTAGGGGGGGCGCGCGCCCTGCCTCCTCTCTTCCACCACTTGGCCCATGAGGCCCATTACTTCTTCCTCGTATTCCCGTAACTCCCCGGTACCCCCGAAAATACCCGAATCACTCGGAACCTTTCCGATGTCCGAATATAGTCGTCCAATATATCGATCTTTACGTCTCGACCATTTCGAGACTCCTAGTCATGTCCTCGAACTCATCCGAGACTCCGAACTACCTTTGGTACATCAAAACACATAAACTCATAATACAATTGTCACCGAAACTTTAAGCGTGCGGACCCTACGGGTTCGAGAACTATGTAGACATGACCGAGACATGTCTCCGGTCAATAACCAATAGCGGAACCTGGATGCTCATATTGGCTCCCACATATTCTACGAAGATCTTTATCGGTCAGACCGCATAACAACATACGTTGTTCCCTTTGTCATCGGTATGTTATTTTCCCAAGATTCGATCGTCGGTATCTCAATACGTAGTTCAATCTCGTTACCGGCAAGTCTCTTTACTCATTCCGTAATACATCATCCCGCAACTAACTTATTAGTTGCAATGCTTGCAAGGCTTAAGTGATGTGCATTACCGAGAGGGCCCAGAGATACCTCTCCGACAATCGGAGTGACAAATCCTAATCTCGAAATACGCCAACCCAACAAGTACCTTCGGAGACACCTGTAGAGCACCTTTATAATCACCCAGTTACGTTGTGACGTTTGGTAGCACACAAAGTGTTCCTCCGGTAAACGGGAGTTGCATAATCTCATAGTCATAGGAACATGTATAAGTTATGAAGAAAGCAATAGCAACAAACTAAACGATCAAGTGCTAAGCTAATGGAATGGGTCAAGTCAATCACATCATTCTCCTAATGATGTGATCCCATTAATCAAATGACAACTCATGTCTATGGCCAGGAAACATAACCATCTTCGATTAACGAGCTAGTCAAGTAGAGGCATACTAGTGACACTCTGTTTGTCTATGTATTCACACATGTATTATGTTTCCGGTTAATACAATTCTAGCATGAATAATAAACATTTATCATGATATAAGGAAATAAATAATAACTTTATTATTGCCTCTAGGGCATATTTCCTTCAGAACTGTCGTGCAACTACTGCTAAACCCGACACGAAAAGTGCAGGACCCGAAATCGAGGCGGTAGTAGAGCGGTACTGGAGCGGTACTACCGCTTGACGCTACAAGCGGTACTACCGCTGCCGACCGCGGTACTACCGCAGGGAGAAAACCAGAACTGCCATAACTTCTTCATAAGAGCTCCGAATTGAACAAACTCAAGCTTGTTGGATACAAGACGACGAGTAGCATCAAAACAGCGACTGGATAAAGAAAGAAGAGGCTGGGGAGGTATGCCTAACAAATGGAGGAGATAAACCTCCAATGGAGAAGAACGGGCATAACCTCCAACATCGAGAACATCATAGAAGATGCAAGTGAACTCCGTTTTCGATGAACTTAAACTTGTCATCAAGATGACCATAAGCTCCAAAACTCTCAAAGAGAACCAAACAAGAACCAAGAAAGATGATGCAAGGATGTAATGGTTTGAGCTCTCTACGAATGATACGATCAAGATACTCATCGAGAGCCCCCCTTGATAGTACGGCAATCGATCCTATAACCCGGTCTCCCAACTACCACCATGAGACCGGTAAAATAGAAAACCTATCAAGGGCAAACCTTTGGCTTGCACATGGTCCACTTGAGCTAGATGATGACGATCTTGACTCCCTCAAGTTGGACCACCTTTCTTGATTGCGCTGGCTCGATGAAGACTAGTTGATTGCTCCCCCATACTCCACTATGGGTGGGCCACTCTTCCGCACATCTTCATAAATCCATTGTTATAGTAAGAAGAGGCAGGGGAGGCATGCCTAACAAATAGAGGAGTGAAACCTCCAACCGAGAAGAACCGACAAAACCTCCAACATCGAAAACATCATAGAAGATGCATGTGAACTCCGTTTTCGATGAACTCGAGCTTGTCATAAAGATGACCATAAGCTCTAAGACTCACAAAGCGAACCAAACAAGAACCAATAAATATGACGCAATGATGCAAAGGTTTGAGCTCTCTATGAATGATACGATCAAGCTACTCATCGAGAGCCCCCCTTGATAGTACGGCAATCGATCCTATAACCCGGTCTCCCAACTACCACTATGAGACCAGTAAAATAGAAAACGTATCAAGGGTAAACCTTTGTCTTGCACATAGTCCACTTGAGCTAGATGATGACGATCTTGACACCCTCAAGTTGACCACCTTTCTTGATTGTGTTGGATCGATGAAGACTAGTTGATTGCTCCCCCATACTCCACTATGGGTGAGCCAATCTTCCGCACATCTTCACAAGTCCATTGTCACCACAATGGACGGCAAGCTTCAAGCATTTGATCTCTTCGTGATGCTCCACTTGAACTTGCACACCGCAACCTTGAATCTTTCCAACTTTCTCCATTAAGATGATGTCTTGAAGGTAAACATGAATGTTCACATAATCTTCTTCTTCAAGACATGCTTGCAATAAGCTCAACACTCACATGACCAATCTTTGGATAATTCCTTAAAAGCACCATGGTAACTTATAAACTCCTTGAAACCAACAAATGGACTTCAAGAAAAACCTATGGACAAATCCTTCAAATATAACTCAATGCAAACATTAGTCAACAAAGACTGTCATCAATTACCAAAACCAAACATGGGGGCACCGCATGTTCTTTTAGTGGCATCCTTGGAGCGCGCGAACAAGGCAACGGCGACATCGAAAGGCAAGAAGATGGCTCAGGGGACGTCGTCGTGGTCCGGTCTGTCGCTTGGTTGGATCCAGGGGGACTGGACTCCGCCATCGAGCGGGAAGATCTGGAGAGGCTCGTTGAGGACGGTATGATTTCTGACAAATCTTGGAGGTTGCCGAAGGGGGAATCTGAGCCTTTCTCACCCGTAGCGATGCTTAAGTCTGTCCGAATCATATTAGCAATTACCGCATTTTATGATTATGAAATCTAGCAAATGGACGTCAAAACTACATTCCTTAATGGATTTCTCAAAGAAGAGTTGTATATGATACAACCAGAAGGTTTTGTCGATCGTAAAGGTGCTAACCAAGTGTGCAAGCTCCAGCGATCCATATATGGACTGGTACAAGCATCTCAGAGTTGGAATATACGCTTTAATAGTGTGATGAAAGCATATGGTTTTATACAGACTTTTGGAGAAGCCTATTTTTACAAGAAAGTGAGTGGGAGCTCTGTAGCATTTCTAATATTATATGTGGATGCCATATTGTTGATTGGAAATGATATAGAATTTCTGGATAGCATAAAAGGATACTTGAATAAGAGTTTTTCAATGAAAGACCTCGGTGAAGCTCCTTATATATTGGGCATCAAGATCTATAGAGATAGATCAAGACGCTTAATTGGACTTTCACAAAGCACATACCTTGGTAAAGTTTTGAAGAAGTTCAAAATGAATCTATCAAAGAAAGGGTTCTTGCCTGTGTTACAAGGTGTGAAGTTGAGTCAGACTCAATGCCCGACCACTGCAGAAGATAGAGAGAAAATGAAAGTCATTCCCTATGCCTCAGCCATAGGTTCTATCATGTATGCAATGATGTGTACCAGACCTGATGTGTGCCTTGCTGTAAGTCTAGTAGGGAGGTACCAAAGTAATCCAGGAGTGGACCACTGGACAGCGATCAAGAACATCATGAAATAACTGAAAAGGACTAAGGATATGTTTCTCGTTTATGGAGGTGACAAAGAGCTCTTCGTAAATGGTTACGTCGATGCTAGCTTTGACACTGATCCGGATGATTCTAAGTCACAAACTGGATACGTATTTATATTGAATGGTGGAGATGTCAGTTGGTGCAGTTCCAAGCAAAGCGTTGTGGCGGGATCTACGTGTGAAGCGGAGTACATAGTTGCTTCAGAAGTAGCGAATGAAGGAGTCTGAATGAAGGAGTTCATATCTGATCTAGGTGTCATACCTAGTGCATCGGGTCCAATGAAAATCTTTTGTGACAATACGGGAGCAATTGCCTTGGTGAAGGAATCCAGATTTCACAAGAGAACCAAAAACATCAAGAGACGCTTCAACTCCATCCGTGATCAAGTCAAGGAGGGAGACATAGAGATATGCAAAATACATACGGATCTGAATGTGGCAGACACGTTGACTAAGCCTCTTCCACGAGGAAAACATGATCAGCACCAAGACTCCCTGGGTGTTAGAATCATTACAATGTAATCTACATTATTGACTCTAGTGCAAGTGGGAGACTGAAGGAAATATGCCCTAGAGGCAATAATAAAGTTGTTATTTATATTTCCTTATGCCATGATAAATGTTTATTATTCATGCTAGAATTTTATTAACCGAAAACTTGATACATGTGTGGATACATAGACAAAACACAGTGTCCCTAGTATGCCTCTACTAGACTAGCTCGTTAATCAAAGTCGGTTAAGTTTCCTAACCATAGACATGTGTTGTCATTTGATGAACGAGATCACATCATTAGAAGAATGATGTGATGGACAAGACCCATCCGTTAGCTTAGCATAATGATCGTTAAAGTTTTATTGCTATTGCTTTCTTCATGACTTATACATATTCCTTCGACTATGAGATTATGCAACTCCCGGATACCGGAGGAATACCTTGTGCACTATCAAACGTCACAACATAACTGGGTGATTATAAAGATGCTCTACAAGTATCTCCGAAGGTGTCTGTTGGGTTGGCATAGATCGAGATTAGGATTTGTCACTCCGAGTGTCGGAGAGGTATCTCTGGGCCCTCTCGGTAATGCACATCATGATAAGCCTTGAAAGCAATGTGACTAATGAGTTAGTTGTGGGATGATGCATTACGCAACGAGTAAAGAGACTTGCCGGTAACGAGATTGAACTAGGTATGAAGATACCGACGATTGAATCTCAGGCAAGTAACATACCGATGACAAAGGGAATGACGTATGTTGTCATTACGGTTTGACCGATAAAGATCTTCGTACAATATGTAGGAACCAATATGAGCATCCAGATTCCGTTGTTGGTTATTGACCGGAGAGGTGCCTCGGTCATGTCCACATAGTTCTCAAACCCGTAGGGTCCGCACGCTTAATGTTCGATGACGATTTGTATTATGAGTTATGTGATTTGGTGTCCGAATGTTGTTCGGAGTCGTGGATGAGATCACGGACATGATGAGGAGTCTCGAAATATTCGGACACCGGAAGTGTTTCGGAATGTATCGGGTACGTATTGGAGTACCGGGGGGTTATCGGAACCCCCCGGGGGAAGATATGGGCCATAGGAGGGAGGCAGGCCAGCCCTTAAGGGGTGGCGCGCACCCCCCCCCCAAGGGAGGAATCCGAATTGGACTAGGGGAGGGGGTGGCGCCCCCCTTTCCTTCTCATTCTCCCTCTCCTTCCCCATTTCTCCCTTCGATAAAAGGAAGGGGTGGCGAATCCTACTAGGAGCCCAAGTGAGACTCGTCCCACTTGGGGCGCCTAGGGCCGGCCTCCTCCCCTCTCCCTCCTTTATATACAGGGGCGGGGCGGCTGTAACACACATCAATTGTTCCAAGCCGTGTGCGGCGCCCCCTCCACCGTTTACTCCTCTGGTCATATTGTCATAGTGCTTAGGCAAAGCCCTGCGAGGATCACTTCACCATCACCGTCACCACGCCATCGTGCTGACGAAACTCTCCCTCGTGACTTTGCTGGATCAAGAGTTCGAGGGACATCATCGAGCTGAACGTGTGCAGAACTCAGAGGTGCCGTGCGTTCGGTGCTTGATCGGTTGAATCGAGAAGACGTTCGACTACATCAACCGCGTTAAGCTAACGCTCCCGCTTTTGGTCTACGAGGGTACGCGGACACACTCTCCCCCTCTTGTTGCTATGCATCTCCTAGATAGATCTTGCGTGATCGTATGATTTTTTTGAAATTGCATGCTACGTTCCCCAACACACCCTCAGCTAAATTTCTCTGCCCAGCAGTGGCTGGAGCAGGCCTTGATCGCCTGCAGGTTACAGCAACCGGTGTAGAGGGTCAATGGCAATGATGAACAACAGCGGGGATAGAGGATCACCCTGCCTCAATCCTTTGCAGTGCAAGACCGGCATTCCTGGGACATCATTAAGCATGAAAGAGGAGCGCGAGGTAGACAGTAGAGCATCACCCAGTCCCGCCAGCGTGCACTGAATCCCAATTGTTGCATGAGCTCAAGAAGATAGGTCCAGGAGATACTGTCAAAAGCCCTGGTGATATCCAAATTCAGCAACACTGCCGGTGTGTTCTTCCTGTGCAATGACCTCACCCCATTCTGAACATACATAAAACTGTCATGAATGCATTTTGATCTCATGAAGGCCGTTTGGGCAGGCGAAATTATCAGGTGGATGGAGAGCACTTTTGCAATCAGCTTGGCTATGGAGTTGTAACGCCCTCGATGCGGCTATATCTCCCACGTGTCGAAGCACGACTTAGAGGCATAACCACATTGAAAGCAATGTCGCAAGTGAGGTAATCCTCGCAAACAACCCATGTAATACAATAAGGGAAAAGAGATACATAGTTGGCTTACAATTGCCACTTCACACAATTACATGAATAAAACATTACATCATCCAAATACACTCAAGGTCCGACTACGGAACCAAAATAAAAGAAGACCCCCAAATGCGACAAGGTCCCCGATCGACCCCAACTGGGCTCCACTACTGATCAACTAGAACGAAACAACACAAAGAACAAGATCTTCATCGAGCTCCTCCTTGAGCTTGGTTGCGTCATCTGCATGGTTCAACGGCACCTGCAAGCTGGTTTTGGAAGTATCTGTGAGCCACGGGGACTCAGCAATCTCGCACGCTCGCGATCAAGACTATTTAAGCTTATGGGTAAGGTAAAAGTATGAGGTGGAGCTGCAGCAAGCGACTAGCATATATGGTGGCTAACATACGCAAATGAGAGCGAGAAGAGAAGGCAAAGCACGGTCGATAAAAGTATGATCAAGAAGTGATCCTAGAACAACCTACGTCAAACATAACTCCAACACCGTGTTCACTTCCCGGACCCCGCCGAGAAGAGACCATCACGGTAACACACGCGGGTGATGTATTTTAATTAAGATAATCTTCAAGTTTTCTACAACCGGACATTAACAAATTCCCATCTGCCCATAACCGCGGGCACGGCTTTCGAAAGTTCAAATCCCTGCAGGGGTGTCCCAACTTAGCCTATCACAAGCTCTCACGGTCAACGAAGGATATTCCTTCTAGCGGGAAGACCCGATCAGACTCGGAATCCCGGTTACAAGACATTTCGACAATGGTAAAACAAGACCAGCAAAGCCGCCCGATGCGCCGACAAATCCCGATAGGAGCTGCACATATCTTGTTATCAGGGCACACCGGATAGGTCAAGCTACGAGTAAAACCAACCCTCGAGTTGCCCCGAGGTGGCCCCGCAGGCTGCCCGTTTCGGACCAACACTCAGAGGAGCACTGGCCCGGGGGGGTTTAAAATAAAGATGACCCTCGGGCTCGCGAAAACCCAAGGGAAGGTTATAGGTTGTTAGTGCAAATGGTAAAACCAATGTTGGGCCTTGCTGGAGGAGTTTTATTCAAGGCGAACTGTCAAGGGGTTCCCATTATTACCCAACCGCGTAAGGAACGCAAAATCCGGGAATATAACACCGATATGATGGAAACTAGGGCGGCAAGAGTGGAACAAAACACCAGGCATAAGGCCGAGCCTTCCACCCTTTACCAAGTATATAGATACATTAATTAAATAAGATATATCATGATATCCCAACAAGTAACCATGTTCCAACAAGGAACAACATCTCCATGTTCCAACAAGGAACAAACTTCAATCTTCACCTGCAACTAACAACGCTATAAGAGGGGCTGAGCAAAGCAGTAACATAGCCAAATAACGGTTTGCTAGGACAATGTGGGTTAGAGGCTTGGTTCAACAATATGGGAGGCATGAGAAGCAAGTGGTAGGTATCGCAGCATAGGCATAGCAAAAGAGCGAGCAACTAGCAAGCAAAGATAGAAGTGATTTCGAGGGTATGGTCATCTTGCCTGAAATCCCGCAAGGAAGAATAACGAGTCCATGAAGAAGACAAACGGGCGTAGTCGAACGGGTCCTCACAAACGCGACGTTATCGGAACCAACCCGAAGAAGCAACACCGGAAAGAAGCAAGCAACATAGTAAACAACCATCACATAAACATGTCATGATGCACAATCAAGTATGATGCATGTCTGGTTTAAATATGCATGACATGGCAAAGTGCACAAACAATCCTACAAATTAAGTAGAGCTCATTATGCAACGGAGTTGCATATTGAAGAAAACACCACAACAAGTTATTTAGTTCGATCTCGTTTATGTACCCAACAAGATTAAATGTTGTTAGCATGGCAAGAGGTGAAACATGATGAAACTATCTAACCTAGGCAAGTTTAAATGAGGCCGGAACAACAAAACAACAAGTCCGGAAACTCCTCATATGCATATGTTAGGTTTGGTACTGTTCTGCCCTAAACATAATTTTAGAGTTGTTAAGCATGCAAAGTGAAGCCACCATGTTAAACTAGGCAAAATTCTACCCCATTTACATATAAAGTTTATTAAATTCGGAGTTATGGTTATTTAGTTATGAATTAAAGCATTTTAGCATGGCATAGGAGCAAATTTAAACAAACATCATTTTAGACATTTTAAACATAGATGAAAGTTGCATATTATTAAACTAGACAAAATTCTAAGCAACTTTCATATTAAGTTTGTTTTAAACCGATGCACGGTTATTAAGTTATTATATGCATGATCTACAAGGGGTTTTCTGTAAAACAGCAGTTTTCTGGAAATTAGCTAAATTCGCAGAGCCTAAAAAAAAGACTCTGGGCCGAATCTGGCCAACCCAAAGTGCACAGGGGGGTTCTCACGTTGGGCCAACAGGCTGGCTTGCATCTTGGGCTGACAGGGGCAAGGTGGAGCGTGCTGGGCCTAGCGAGGAGGTGGACGCAGTCAACGCTCGAGGCGTTCGTCGTCTCCCGACGAACAGGAGGCAGTCGAGGCAGGGGCAATGGGCGCAGGAACTTGGTGCTGCCATGGTTGCAGGCGAGGAGGACGACTCCGGCGGCGCAGGTCCTAGCGGCAAACGGCGATGAACGGAGCAGGGCGGCGGATCTAGGCGAAGAGGAGCTGGGCCTTGGCGTGCGGCTGGAGAGGAGGCAAGACACGGGATGGCTTGCGGCAGGGCCGGCGGGCGCGAGAAGCGGCTGGTCGCCGACGCGGTGCAGCAGCGGCGGAAGAGGCGCAGCAAGGCACTCCGGCGAAGAGCGGGCAGACGGCGGAGTTGCGGTTCCATGGCGGCGATGTCGACCTGCAGCTCGATGCAGAAGAAGCAGCGCTGGAACTTGGCGTGGGGTCGGGTCGTTCGATCGACAGGGGATACAAACGGTAGCAGCAGGTGAGGCCGGCGACGGCACAGGTGGTCGGGGACGAGGCCCAGCCGGTGGAATCCGGCAGGAACGGTCAAGGGCAGCGGAGGCCCGCCGGATCTGGTGGTTTTCGACGAGGTTCCCTGCAGCAGTGCTCCATCGGGCGCCCATGGCGAACCTGCGACGGGTCAGAGAGGGGAGGTGAGAGAGAGAAGAACAGGAAGATGGAATGGGAGGCAGGGAAGAGAGGGGTGGTACGGGCCTGCTGGAGGAGGTCGCCGGGACGAGCTGCTCCTGAACCCCTCGGGATCGAGCATAGGAGAGGCTCCGGTTAGTGAGATGGGTGGATCGAATGCGAGGTGATTGGCCTGGTTTTGAAAACGAGGAGGAGGGTGGCGCTGTGGATGGATGGATTTGATAGATGGCGGCGACGGCTGATCCTAGGAGGGGGGAGCCTGTAGGTGGCGGCGGCTAGGGAGGACAGAAGTCCTAGTTTCTAGGGTTGGGTCCGTATATATATAGTAAGTGGGTTTTTGGGTAGGGGTATTCGGTCCCTCTGATCGAAATCGAGTGGATGTGAATAAATAGGTTAGGGGGCCCAATTAAGAAAACGGAGACGTTTTGTAGATGTTTGGGGATGGTCCGGGCACAATGGTAACGACTGTCCCGGTCGGGTCCGGGACAACTTTCGGACGCGCGCGCGAGGAGGGCCGCGGGCTGACGAGAGAGGTTAGGTTGGGCCTGGCGGTAGGTAGTGGACTGTCCAGAAGGCCTCAGGCTGAGAAAAGAGAAGAGAGAGAGAGACCCGACGACTGTTTCCGGAGACCGAAAACGTCCGACGTTAGACCGGCTATACTGCCGCTATAGTTATCCGTTGGGGCATCAAACGATCTCCGAATGCGATGAAACTTGACAGGCGGTCTATCTACACTATAATAAGACCACACGTCAACTCTCATCCCATTCCGAGAACATTTTCCGGCCACTTAAAAAATAATATTTCGGACATGCCGCGGGCGCGTGCAAGTGTGGTTGGGCTCAGAACGGACAACGGACGGAACTGGGAAACCCGGACGGATGCAAGTTTTGAAAACATGATGATGCAATGCACATGATGACAAGATATGCAAAGCATGACACGCAAGCAATGACATGGCAACAACAGCGAATAACTGGAGGACACCTGGCACATCGGTCACGGGGCGTTACAAGACCATGTAGAGCACAACAGCGGTCACGGTGTAGAGGGTCTATGGCAATGATGAACAACAGCGGGGATAGAGGATCACCCTGCCTCAATCCTTTGCAGTGCAAGACCGGCATTCCTGGGACACCATTAAGCATGAAAGAGGAGCGTGAGGTGGACAGTAGAGCGTCACCCAGTCCCGCCAGCGCGCACTGAATCCCAATTGTTGCATGAGCTCAAGAAGATAGGTCCAGGAGATACTGTCAAAAGCCCTGGTGATATCCAATTTCAGCAACACTGCCGGTGTGTTCTTCCTATGCAGTGACCTCACCCCATTCTGAACATACATAAAACTGTTGTGAATGCATTTTGATCTCATGAAGGCCGTTTGGGCAGGCGAAATTATCAGGTGGATGGAGAGCACTTTTGCAATCAGCTTGGCTATGGAGTGGATTGGGCTGATGGGGCGAAAAACTAACATTTTCAAAGTCCCGTCCTTCTTCAGCAATAGAGCTACTAGAGCAGAGTTGAGATCATAGAAGTTTTGACCAGCACTGCAGTAGAACTGATCGAAGGCAAGCATTACATCCGCCTTGATGGCTGCCCAGCTGGTTCTGCAGAACACGCTATTGAAACCGTTTGGTCCCGGTGCCTTGTCCATCGGTGAGTCCTTGATTGCTTCCCAGACGTCATCCAATGTGAATGGGTTATCGAGGCCAGCGTTTGGGACAGCCGGCAGTTGCAGTTGTTGCCAATTGAGTTTATTCATCCTTCTCGAACTCCCTTTCATGGTCGTGTTCTCCCTATCTTCAAGTGGTTCCACACTCGGCCTCATTAGAGACGTCACGTCCAGCTACATCGTCCGTGTCTCCGCCTTGGGTGCCACTTGTTTTATCTATATCTGCGAAATCAACTGACTGTGAAAACATTTCGGGCAACTGATCAATAGTAAACGTGAGGATGTTAACGCCATGTTGTGTAAGTGTATTTCCTGCCGGCAAGGCAACATATTCTATCCTCGCTAAACGATTAAGCTTGATAACACAAATAATAATTGAAGTTTTAGGTTTATCCTAAGTTAAACTTGTTCAAGTTTGATCAGATCATAGAAAAATATATACTAACATTCAGAACATCAAATTAGGCTCATGAGATTTTTTATGAAACATATTTTCATAGTATGTGTATTTGGTGATGATGATCTTATCACGTTTTTCTATAAAGTTTTTTTTGCGGGTACATTTTTCTATAAAGTTGATTAAACTTAAAGAAGTTTGACTTAGGACACACTTAAAACTTCAATCATTTTGGAACGGACGGAGTAGTTGCGAAAATGTTACAGAATTGCAATGAATGAACAGTTTCCATTCATTTGCATCTTTCCAGGCTGTAATAACGGCAACAGTTTAAAGCTCCAAACGAGAGAAGAAAATGATACAGGGAAGGCTCATCATGTCACAGATGAAGAAGAAGGAAAAAACACAGAAGTTCACAAATCGCAAGTACGTCATGCTCTCTCCATTCGCAGCGGCACTACGTCGTGCGTGTGCGTGGGATGCATGCAATGCAATGCAGTGCATGGCTACGTCGCTTGGCCGGCTACGAGCCTACAACCTCTGCCGCCTGATCTGCTCCCTGAATTTGGCGATGAACTCGTCGGCCTTCCTGTCCACCTCGTCCGCCCCCTCCGGTCCCGGCCTGGTGGCCAGCTCGACAAGTTCTTCGTCCATAGACTCGCCGTCCCCGCTGCCGTCGTAGCGACGGTTGCGGCAGGCAACGAAGTCGCCGGGGAACGACCTTTCCGACGACGCGGCGGTCATCTCATCCGACCCATCCGCATCCTCTTCCCAATCGGTGCCCTCCTCTTCCTCCTCCTCCTCCTCCACCTCTTCCACCTCTTCCTCCTCCTCGTTACACGACGACTGGTCACGAGGCGACCCGGAATCGTAACCCGGGAACTCCTTGGATACCGTTGACGGCGGCGTCGCGGCATTGAACTTCCGAGAGTCAAAGGCGTCAAGGACAGAGGGCGGCGAAGGAGCGGCGGGCGCGCCGGCCCAGAATCCTGCCGTGGACTCGGAGCTGTCCGTCTCTTCGCCCACGCTCTCTCCGCTGGCGCCGCCGGCTTCGGTCGACTCTTCCACGACCGTCTTCAGCCTACGCACCGGCAAGGAGAACGGCCTCCCGCCCGCACCGTCGTCCCTGTCATCTCCCGCCGCGTGGTCGGGCGCGACCACGACGAGCGGGTCGTCGGGATGGTACCGAGAGTTCCACGCCCGGGCGCCGTCCTTGGTGGCGGCATCGCCGTCGGCCGCGGCGGCGCCGTTCTTGTGCTGCGCGAAGACGCCGTAGGAGATGACGAGGCCGAGGAGGAAGAGGTGGGGCAGCTCCCACACCGCCTGGGCCACGGAGGGCAGCAGGGACAGGACGGCCACGACGACGGCGAGCACCACGGCCGCAGCAGGCACGAGCGCCGTGGGAATTGGCCTCGTAAGGCGGCCGGCTTGCGTGGGAGCTTGGGCTGCCGAGCCGGCCATTGCGCGGAGAGCTGGCTACGTAATTCTTTCGTCCAATCCTTGGTGAACTTTGGGTGGGATTGCCGGCCGTGCTTTTGCTCTAGTGTAACGCTGGTGGGTGCGCGCCTGGGATGCCTTGCTTTGCTCCAAGGAGAAGCCAGCATGCACGCCGCTAAGCCTTGGCTGCAAAGTAAGAAGATGGTGGAGTGGAGGACGGCTGGCTCCTGGACGGAGGAAGATGATGAAGCTGCGCCGCGGTTCGAAAGGCTGCTCTGCCCGCGCGCCCCTCGCCCGCGTGGTCGCTTTGGCATAATCGCGCCCACACGCCACGGCCGGGGAACCCTCCTACAGCCCAATGATTCCGTCTAATCTGCGAGTATTTTGACTGGGGAAGATTATTTTTTGCGTTGAGCGGTGCGGCGGATGCTGGGCTATCACGCCAAAGACAAAGCTGCTTCTCGAGACAAGCGAAAAGAGAAAGACGATGAGACGATTCGTCGTCGGTCCGTAGAGAAAGAAAGACTCGGCCGTGTGCCCCACACAAAGGCACCGACGCCCTCGGCATGAAACCTGAACCAGCCACGGCGGTCGCTTTGCGTTGCTCCACACCGACCGACATCCGCTACCAGCACCGTTGATCATTCTCCTTTGCGCCTATGCGCGCCCCAGCTGCAGATCCCTCCATAGCGTCCGTATCTGTTATCCCACTGTCCACACTACATAATCACCATGGTCTAATACATCACCACACCGACATGGTAAGTTTTCAGCAAACAACATGGTAAATACTTCCCTGTTCCAAATTACTCGTCGCAGAAATGGATGTATCTAGAATTAAAATACATCTAGATACATCCATACTTGCGACAAGTAATTCGGAACGGAGGAAATACATTGTAAGCATCATCACTTGGTAAATGTGTTATCATCCTGGTACGTACTAACTGGTATGCATCATCACTGGTGATACATTTTGTTTTACAAACGCATGAGCTATTTGTAAGTTACCTGAATTTTCAATTGGTGTAAGTCGATTTCACGTGAGAAGGAAGAAGGAAGGGAGGTGGAGCTTGAGGCCGAAGACGGGGTGACATGACGAGTGACAGCGAGGTCGACCCCGGCGAGGCCGAGCCAGGACCTCGTCGGAGACGAGGACTTACTGCGCGCGGCATTGAGTTGTGACCTCGCCGGCGGAGGCAATGAAGAGAGTCAACTAGTGCAGGTGGGGTGCACTGGCTCGCCGGAGAAATCTGATGACGGGGAAGGTTTAGAGGGATTCGCTGTGATGGAGTTACTTGTCGGCGTCGGCGTCTCGTCGTTACTACTACCTTAGGTCTGACAGCTGGACCCATAGTTTATGCAGGCAACAGGCGGAGTGTGCTCTACTAGCATAACAAGGGAATATTTCATAAATATGATAGCATCTACCCCGCCCCCCATCTCTCAATTCCATCCTCCCTTGCCCAAACCCGAAAGAGTAGAGCTCCTCAACTCAAGCCTCAAAGCCCCCAGTTCAAGGGCCCACTACTCCTCGCAACCTTCATTTGATCTTTCTCTCATGCCACCTACGATCGCCTGTCGTCCTTCACGCTGTAGTCTAGCCGCAGACCCTCCTCCCCTCCGGACCTTCATGCACCGTCGACCGCCGTCTCCCGTCCCATCTCGTGACTTCTGAGCGCCGCTAGACACCATCATCTCCCTCTGCCGCTTTCACGCCGATGCACCTTGCCATCTCGCGTCGCTATCACGCATCACCATCTCCTACTGCTGCCGCACACCCCAGTCACTGCCCTGCATACAGGTGGTCGTCCCAAGCTCGATGTCCACGTCATGACATCGCGCTCGCGCTGTTGTCAATCGCATGCCACCTTCCACCTCGAGGTTGATGCCAATGCTCTCCGGAGTTGAGGGGGGCTCATCACAATCCCGGTGGCCAGGATGAGAGAGGGGGGGGGGAGCAAGAACAAGTAAAAACGAAAAAAAAATCTTACGGCAAGTCCCACGTGTCAGCTTGTGATTTCATTGATATCGGGGGGTTATTAGAGTACAAAGAATTTACATGCTCTCAATGAGTGTTTCTAGGGAGTTAGTCAGGCTCTCTAGGTCTATGAATCAACAAATTAGCCTTGCGCACCCGCTTCCTCGACGATATTTCCGATCAAGGACAAGGCAAGAGCTCGTTGGTTTTTGAAGATTCCTGCGTTCCGCTCATTCCACGTTATTTTTTATTTGAGGGGTGAGAAATGAAGGCTAGTGTTGGAGTTGGGGCGAATTTGGAGGGGTGGAAAAGTAGAGAAGGCCAAAAACTATTTGAGGGCTCAATATGAGTGCTAGGTGTCAAAAATGCCAAAAACACTTGGCAACTACTACTACAGTAAAAAAACTGGCAGTCTTATCCACCGGCAGCAGAAAGCCAGAAACGGCCGCCCGCGCGCACCGCATCCAATGCGGCAACATGCGGGTTTTAATCAGCTCAGCTGCTGTGTGGGCCGGAACAGGCAACTTGTTCTTGTTGTCACCCTCTGCGGTCTGCGGATCCACCGGCCAAGAGTAAAACTTCAGCTTCCTCTCAAAAGAGGAGGACTTGCCCAAAATGCAGAATAAATTTTCAAGGGGAAAGTGTTGTTGAGTTACAACGAATATGTCGTATGTCTACTTAGCTTCCTGCAAGCACCAGATCAATCCGTGTCCGCAATGCAAATTTTACAGCATTGCGACACACGAAAATCCATCTGTTTTTTTAGCATAATCTCTAGTTCTTCCTTCCTTGGACATTGAAGAAAATGCTGCCCGGTTCTTTATTGCGTGGTACGAGAACCGCAGTTTACATATCTATCTACACGAGGTTCTTCTACAACTCTACAACAGTAACTATTCTGATGTCTCCCCTTGTGAAAAAGGGAGGGAGGCTATAACTTATGGGGCATGGCTACACCTCTGGCCCTGACGCGAAGAGGTTGACAAGGCCCCGGCAAGCTTGGACAGACACTTCGCAGGCCTGAAAAAGCTCGCCATCCAAGTTCCATACGCTTTCGTCGTGTGATGAAATGAAGGTAAATGCTCGTGTCTACAGAAATTGGAAACATCTAAATTAATAAAGTGAAGGTTTTAAACAGGGAAGAGCGTAAAGAAGGGAAAGGAATACCTTATGATGTTCAACAAACTTGAAGGTTAAAGGGTCCGACCCCTTCTTAGTAAATTGTGTCAGATGCCTGCAGATATAGAACGGCTACCTCAAACAAACTCTAGAGATATAAGAGATTAAAAAAAGAAGAGGTTTGTACTATTTTATAGCAATTTTTTGCAACCTTATTTAGTTATGGAAAAGTAACAGCAGAAGTGAGTAAACAGATATCGACTGTTGTGAGGTCCAACTTGACACAAAGTTTTTAGATGTAATTTGGTTAAATAAAATAGTTCTGAAATACGTTTAGTAATCACTTCTCAGTGCAGAGTACTGTGTAACAAGCTGAACAAGCAGTAACAGTATTCTTACCACAAATATAAGGGAAGAGGGCAATCTCTAATGAGCAGAAGGTGAAGAAAACCATCTGAGAGGTGTGCTTCAGCCACTAGGCCATCAGGGGCTCTTTCATTGCGACATGAAATGACAGCTGCACCGACACTTAGAAAACGCCCCTCGGACCAGATCCATTTTGGGTTATCATGAATCGTTTGGGAGCTGTTTGGAATCTCATCTTCTGAATTTTGTCCAGGCGTTGAAGTTTCTTTGCATACAGAACAATTTGCCAAGCAAATTGTTTTGCGGGATCTTTTTCTACGAGATTGCAGTGGTTGTACTTCATCTGCAACATTCTCTGCTGATGCAGCAAGTGAATGAGAGTTCTCATTCTCAAGAAAAGCCACTTTTGCATCATAAGATCTGAAAAATGGCACGTAATTGTCAGTTTGTGATCAAACTGAATAAGAAGCATAGCACAAGAAAGGATACTTGCCACCAGTTACTATTAATTACCTGTGCTTCAGGAAGACCATGGTTCCAGAAAAATCGTAACGTGCGGGGCCCATCCATCGGTAGTTTTCACTCTCCCTTATGACTTCTCCATAAAATCCATATCTACAAGCAGATTCCAAAAGAATCAACTAATATGCAGAAGAACAATCCACAGGGGGGTCATATAGTGATATGCAGATGCACCGACTTGGTAAAATTGTATGATCAATCTATGTTAAATGCAAATCCATAACTATCAGTAATGCACAAGAAACATCAACAGGAAGAACTTACTTACATCAAACAATGAAAGCAAGGCTAAGTCTAGCTAAGTTCAGCATTATTTAAGGAGAATAAAATGAAAACTGGAACTCCTATAACTTCTGCCAGATATATCGAGTTAATGTCACAATTGTTGCAGGATATCTATGGTGGCACTGCACATTAGCATATTTAAGAAATAGATGGTCGACATTAAAATTCATGTGTTTCCTCGCTCTCAGTTCATACAAGCACTAGGTAGCTACATCATGCCCTAAAGGAAGTTACATACCCTGCAAATGAAGCTGCATAGCGTACAGTAGGTAAGACCTCAGCTGATGGGCTACTCTTCCACCTGACTACTTGAGCTATATCAAGCGCTATCCTTCTACCAAAGATAATAAGCAGGGCAGAAGTCACAGCATCTCGTTCCCCAGTTGTGCTGCATGGATCAATAAGATGTTTACAGCCAGCAAAGAACTGCCATCGATAAGTACATAATGTGTGCACACAAATAGTCCATCTATAACAAGCCCGCAAATGGACATGGTATGCATGAATTAAAAGGACATTAAGCTCAAAATGTAAGAAATTATGCAAGACAATATAATTGTTTTGAAAGATGAAGGTGATGCTAATTTGGCAGGTGCACCAATTACAGCATACTTGCACACTGCTCCAATAGACAGATGAATGGATGGAAATGGTGGATCTGTCCAATGTCCTAAAGGATGAGGATCGTAACCAGCTTACATGCAATGCTGTACAACTACAGATTTAAGGGGATTGAATTGCCATGATCTATGCAACTTTCTACCCCTAAAAATAAAGGCTCAGCTATTAGTACTGAAAAGTGTAGTTTCTCCTTGCGTGGTTACACCTAGGTATCTCAATCAGTACCTGAGTACAATAGCATCTGTTGAGCCAGAAGGAATTATGCCAAGCCTAAACCAATCATTTGGGAAGGAGACTGAAGGAACTTGATCTGCAGTAGTACCAATTTCAACATCAAACAAAAGCTATCAATCGTGTCGCTGGCCCTAAATTTTTCGCAGTTTTAAGATAGACAAAATAACTGAGTTTCGGTTACTCATTGACCTCCAGTAGATGATTCTGTATTTGGATCTGCAATAAGCACACAAAATTACTTATACAAGAAATTTCTCTACATAATATGTGGTACATGTAACCAAAAGGGACATACTTAATGATGAGATGTCTAATCCAACAGATTGCCCAGTCGAAAGAAGAGGTTCATGATCATCAGATTTGTTGGAACCCACACGGAGCATGACATTTTTTACAGCATCTGATGTGGGCGTACTGTTGTTTAGCCCATCGTTCCTATATCCTTGGCACTTCTCAGTGCTTCCAAAATATCCAAAGCCCTCTGGAGTTGGAGGATAAGAAGTCTTATTCCTCGAATTTAGTAGTCCATTCAGGATTTCATTAAATAAACCATCACCACCCTATAAATGTGAAGTTTGGAGAGTATACAAGTAAAATGGGATGGAATTCAATAAGTTCAATAATGGATTGAAAAAAAAGTAGGAGTACAGGATTTGAGTTTTTCTCTCTCTAGAAGTACAGCATGGAATTATAATTTTCTTTTCTTTAACAGTACACACCGGAAGATTTCAGATGCCATATGAAAAAACTCTAGGGCACGTGGGAAGTGATCCTGTGAAAAATCTCTTCACCAAGGCATATAGTGTGTTCACACTGATGTTACCAGGTTGTTGTTTATTAAGGGGGTGAATTCCCATTTTGTGCTTTAATCTCTTATCAGCTTGTACCTTAAAATAAACTAGTGATGACTAACAATAGTCATTCTAAAACTACTCATAAATTACGTAACAGTTTGGAAATAAGAAATTCAGGACTCATCTCACTGAAAACGACTTCAAACATCATGACTAATTGTAGTTATACAACACTTCCCGAACTATAAGAACAGAAAATGTTAACCAAGTATTATAAAAAATAAATCAACATACCACTGCAACAACACCGTCAAATTTCTTGAGCTCTTTATCTGATATTGATGCTAAGGTGTCATATGCATGTCCTGCTCTTTCCGTGATTATCACCTGAAGATGTAAACATGTTGTGAACATAAGTTAGAGGACTGAGGGTTGTTTCTGAGAATTTTGATGTCACAAACTCATCAGTAACAAATATAGAAAGAAAGAATCATGCATAGACATTATTGCACGTCCATAATTCCTTTTGTTGTTTTTGCTTCTGTGAGCAAACATGTTTACCTTTGTATTTACTTTTGCCCGGTCAAATAACGGAGCTACCATTTCCCAATTTTTGCATCCTCTACCTTTTCCACAAAGTGGATGGACAAACACCTACAGTTTGTGGAATAGTTAGTTAGCCAAAATGCTCAATAATATGATAGCAGTGATAAGGGATATATGGAAGAGCGTGTCAGAACTACCATCAGGTTCTTGGGCCTGTCCTGTTCATTATTTATGCATGCACTGAGATGCTCAACCCAGCTTTTGCAGGTCTCCGGGTCTTTGTGTCCAAAAAGATATTCACAAGGTACCAATTGAGAAGGGTGTTTTCTTGATCTGGTGATTACATGTACGGCAAAGCGGTGCATCTGCATGAGCAACAGGTTTTTAAAGAGGACATGAGCATAAAACATGGCATGTGAAAGAACTTTTATAATGCATTTGGCTAAAAAAGAGCAGATGCTTTTGACACAAACTACAGAAAAGGAACTCTGTAAAATAACTAGAAGGAATGCTATAACCTCACTATTTTTCTTGCCTTGGACGACAATTCTTGTATTCCAAGGTCCACATACAGGACCTTCATCAAGAAGCTCCACAGCATAAACATCCGAAAACTTGATTCTGTTCTCTAATTTTGGTTGTAGTCCGATAGATGACAAACATGAAGAACCCAATTCCTGCAAAATGTAGTGTAATGAGCATAAACCACAGTCACGCTGCAAAAAAGTAAGACAATATCCTCCTGCATATACTTATCATTTGCAACTCAAGAACGTAATCCTTGAGGCACAAGCAAAACTGAAACACCTATCCTTGTTGACAGAACTAGATGCATGTAAAATACTAAAATGTCATATTCACATATTTGGCTTTGCACACCAGCTGGGTCACTTTCTTGAAGAGGAGGACTAATGCTGAGGTTGTGATTTGCAAGAGATAGAGTCCCAAACGCACAGGAGGATTCTTAGTTTCTGGTTTGGGTACTTAAAATAATGCATTTTACGCTCCCCCATTTGCAAGGGGTTCAGCTGGCCAGTGGCTAGTGGCAACCATCCTCCTCTTGTGCTAAATCAGCAACAATTAAATTAATATGTGTCGGAGGGAGTACTTCTTTTCCAAACAAAAGCTCGAACTTCAATGTTGTCCGAGGCCGCGGTGATCCTATCCTGCCACAGCTTGTAACCATGCTTTTAATGAACAATCTATGCGCCTGACCCACGCTTCTTTATGAATCTGCAACTACTTACGCCGTCTCCACTTTACCTATCCGCCACCCAACTCTTCGGTTCAACCCCCGAAGCTGCAAATCTATAGCCCACCGTACAATTCGACTAAGAAAACACAAAGTTCCTTCAGATTAAGTGCTGAAAAAGGAACATAATCCGTACGATCTGGCAATAGCATACGGCGAGCAGAGACGGGCGGGAGGCCAGGCTCAGTCAGAGCCAGAGGCGTACCGGGTGGAGAGGCAGGAAGGAGAGGCCGTCGTGGCCGAGGGTGACGGTGACCTCCCCGACGCCGCCCAGGAACAGCACCTCGCCGTCGCCCTGCATGGTCTCCCCTCTCTGTTGCCGTTGCTGAGCTCGACCGTGTCGTTCGCTCTATTTTTTCCGTTGCCGCTGCTTGTTCTTCCGGCGGGGACGGGTACGGGGGCGCGGTTGTCTTTCGGCTGGACTTGTGCGCGTGCGATTGATTGGGTCTTGTTAGATCTGGTCCGTGCTGGTGGTTTCCTCCCGAAAGACGTTCCTGACCCGAGACTAGTCGTCCTCGTATCCATTGCTTTCTTTTTTTTCGAAAACAAAAGTATATCGGCGTTTTGAGTTCCGAGTGTTGATTGTTGACTCATGTTCCTTCAGTCAAATGATTGAGTACTGAACTACACCTTCCTTTCCAACTAGCAAGATGCCCATGCGTTACACGGAACATCAAGATACATTTGTATGAGTAGTTTATTTTGTAAGAGAGAATGATGAATGAGAGAAGTCTTTATCTGCAAGTGTGGAGAGAGGTGCGGGTATCTTTTTGCAAAATTTTCATAGTTTGCTTTCTAACCGCCAGATATAGATCGGACGATTTATATTACACGATGGCAGGCACACCATCATCATCAACTCAGTCTTTTATAAGAGTAAAGAAATCTTGGGTGCCTAAGCTATTAAAAATCTCAAAATCTAAGGCGTGTTAGCTCTCGGTTCTCGATATTCTCTCTCGTACGATTATTGCAAGTTAACCATTGCTAACTGCAGTTGGGCAATCATGTTTGTTCAGAGACATTGTGGAGGAAATTTTCTATAACCATGGCTCAGTAATTTGTGACCAGCCTTGCCCTAATTTCCGTGTCAAAATGATACACGCCCTGCATAATGGGAAGGAGGTATTAACAAGTTTCGGTTATCACCCTTGGATTCGATGCAAAGTAGAATTGATCTCACCTTCAAAAAAGAAAACCCTCCGATTCAATATTGAGACAGCTCTTTCAGTTTATGTTCATTGTCCTAGAGAGCCTAGCATGACAGCTCAAGTTTTAGCTACATGTAATGCGATCGGATCGGGTAGAGATTCGTGGCATTCGAAAAATAAACGGAAATTTTATGGAGATGATGTTTGCCAGGAATGCTTCTGGCATAATGTGACATGGACCATCGGATGGGTTGTACGGATTTTGGTGTGAGGATAGCATGGAAACGCTCACACAAAATCGTTCACTCCCTAAATTTTACTCAGGTGACGTATTGTGAGACACTCGTCTTTCCGCACTCACTCAACATATCTTCCCGTCAGTGCTGCCATCTGCTTTCCCTGTTTGATTGAGCCCACACCTTTCTTGTTATTCTCATGTGGCCACAGTATGGAGACGGTTGCTAGGTCCGCCCCTCGGTTTTTTGCTCCCACCTTTTTCCACTTGCTATCCACCGGTCGTGGCGTGGAGACGTGTTGGAGTCCATGAGGTTGTGATTGTTGTAGCGTCCTAGGACCGGTACCATGCAGATCTAACATCTCCTCTAGCATACACCTAATATTGATACTAGGTATTGCCCACCAAACATAAGGTACACGTCACAACATATGCGATATGCAGGTGAAAAGGTAAGTATCACATCATATTCAACATTGTTACAGATATGTTGGCAATGCTTATTGGATGAGCCAAAGAGGTTGTCCATGTGGATGGGCTCATATTGCACCTTGTGGATGGTGGAGTCTCCTGTTGGGTTTCGTAGTAATTTCAAAAAAATTCCTACGCACACGCAAGATCATGGTGATGCATAGCAACGAGAGGGGGAGAGTGTGATCTACGTACCCTTGTAGATCGACAACAAAAGCGTTAACTTGGTTGATGTAGTCGTACGTCTCCACGGCTCGACCGATCAAGCACCGAAACTATGGCACCTCCGAGTTCTAGCACACGTTCAGCTCGATGACGATCCCCGGACTCCGATCCAGCAAAGTGTCGGGAAAGAGTTCCGTCAGCACGACGGCGTGGTGACGATCTTGATGTACTACCATCGCAGGGCTTCGCCTAAGCACTGCTATAATATTATCGAGGACTATGGTGGAAGGGGGCACCGCACACGGCTAAGAATATGATCACGTGGATCAACTTGTGTCCCTAGGGGTGCCCCTTGCCTCCGTATATAAAGGCTCAAAGGGGGGGCGGCCGGCCAAGAGGAGGCGCGCCAGGAGGAGTCCTACTCCCTTCGGGAGTAGGACTCCCCCCCCCCCTTCCTAGTTGGAATAGGATTCGCGGAGGGGGGAAAAGAGGAGAGAGAGGAGGAAGGGGGCCGGCCCCCTCTCCTTGTCCTATTCGGACCAGGGGGGAGGGGCGCGCGGCCCATCTCTGGCCACCTCTCCTCTCTTCCACTAAGGCCCACTAAGGTCCATATACCTCCCGGGGGGTTCCGGTAACCTCCCGGTACTCCGGTAAAATCCCGATTTCACCCGGAACACTTCCGATATCCAAACGTAGGCTTCCAATATATCAATCTTTATGTCTCGGCCATTTCGAGACTCCTCGTCATGTCCGTGATCACATCCGGGACTCCGAACAAACTTCGGTACATCAAAATGCATAAACTCATAATATAACTGTCATCGTAACCTTAAGCGTGCGGACCCTACGGGTTCGAGAACAATGTAGACATGACCGAGACACGTCTCCGGTCAATAACCAATAGCGGAACCTGGATGCTCATATTGGCTCCTACATATTCTACGAAGATCTTTTATCGGTCAGACCGCATAACAACATACGTTGTTCCCTTTGTCATCGGTATGTTACTTGCCCGAGATTCGATCGTCGGTATCCCATACCTAGTTCAATCTCGTTACCGGCAAGTCTCTTTACTCGTTTCGTAATACATCATCCCGCAACTAACTCATTAGTTGCAATGCTTGCAAGGCTTCAGTGATGTGCATTACCGAGAGGGCCCAGAGATACCTCTCCGACAATCGGAGTGACAAATCCTAATCTCGAAATACGCCAACCCAACATGTACCTTTGAAGACACCTGTAGAGATCCTTTATAATCACCCAGTTACGTTGTGACGTTTGGTAGCACACAAAGTGTTCCTCTGGCAAATGGGAGTTGCATAATCTCATAGTCATAGGAACATGTATAAGTCATGAAGAAAGCAATAGCAACATACTAAACGATCGGGTGCTAAGCTAATGGAATGGGTCATGTCAATCAGATCATTCAACTAATGATGTGATCCCGTTAATCAAATGACAACTCTTTGTCCATGGTTAGGAAACACAACCATCTTTGATTAACGAGCTAGTCAAGTAGAGGCATACTAGTGACACTCTGTTTGTCTATGTATTCACACATGTATTATATTTCCGGTTAATACAATTCTAGCATGAATAATAAAATTTTATCATGATATAAGGAAATAAATAATAACTTTATTATTGCCTCTAGGGCATATTTCCTTCATCTCCATGTTGCAGTACGTGGATGACATCATCATCTTCATGGAAGGTGAAAAATATGAAGCTCATTATTTGTTTGTTTGAGCCAAACAGGAGGAGAACTAGTACAAGTAGTTGCTCAGTTGTGGGACGGACTCCATTCCTCATAATTTGGGCTCGTGATGCACTTCTGTAAGATTGTGAATAAGGAATGGAAGGGCAATGAGGACTGCTTCAAGAAGAAGTTGAGGGTTGGAGGGGTAAGCCCATCTCCTGTGCGGCATGGCGGGTTTTGATCAATGCAGTCCTTACTAACCTGCCTATGTTCATGTTGTGTTTGTTTGGAATACAAATGGGTATGGAAGAGGTTAGACTACTCAAGTCCGCATTTTTCTTGGCAATCTGATGAACACAAACAAACATATCACTTGACAAGATGGGATGTCACATGTCGACAGAAGGACCAAGGAGCCTTGTGGTAGAATATCTTGTAAAAAATATGTTGGGGAACGCAGTAATTTCAAAAAAAATTCTACGCACATGCAAGATCCATCTAGGTGATGCATAACAACGAGAGGGGAGAGTGTTGTCCACGTACCCTCGTAGACCGTAAGCGGAAGCGCTATGACAACGTGGTTGATGTAGTCGTACGTCTTCACAATCCGACCGATCCTAACACCGAAGGTACGACACCTCCACGATCTACACATGTTCAGCTCGGTGACGTCCCATGAACTCTAGATCCAGCTGAGTGTCGGGGGAGAGCTTCTTCAGCACGACGGCGTGATGACAGTGATGATGAAGTTACGGAGGCAGGGCTTCGCCTAAGCACTACAACGATATGACCGAGGTGGAAATCTGTGGAGGGGGCCACCGCACACGGCTAAGAGATCAACTTGTGTGTCTATGGGGTGCCCCCTCCCCCGTATATAAAGGAGTGGAGGAGGGGAGGGCCGGCCCTCTCTATGGCGCGCCCTAGGGGGAGTCCTACTCCCACCGGGAGTAGGATTCCCCCCTTTCCCTAGTTGGAGTAGGGGAGGAAGGAAGGAGAAAAGAGGGAGAAAGAAAGGGGGGCGCCGCCCCCTTCCCTAGTCCAATTCGGACCCAAGGGGGAGGGGCGCGCGGCCTGCCCTGGCTTCCCCTCTCTCTTTCCACTAAGGCCCAATAAGGCCCATATACTCCCCCGGGGGGGTCCGGTAACCCCCGGTACTCCGGTAAATGCCCGAACTCACCCGGAACCATTCCGATGTCCAAACATAGGCTTCCAATATATCGATCTTTATGTCTCCACCATTTCGAGACTCCTCGTCATGCCCGTGATCACATCTGGGACTCCGAACAACCTTCGGTACATCAAAACACATAAACTCATAATACCGATCGTCACCGAACGTTAAGCGTGCGGACCCTACGGGTTCGAGAACTATGTAGACATGATCGAGACTCATCTCCGGTCAATAACCAATAGAGGAACCTGGATGCTCATATTGATTCCTAGATATTCTACGAAGATCTTTATCGGTCAAACCGCATAACAACATACGTTGTACCCTTTGTCATCGGTATGTTACTTGCCCGAGATTCGATCGTCGGTATCTCAATACCTAGTTCAATCTCGTTACCGGCAAGTCTCTTTACTCGTCTGTAATGCAACACCCCGTAACTAAATCATTAGTCACATTGCTTGCAAGGCTTATAGTGATGTGTATTACCGAGAGGGCCCAGAGATACCTCTCCGATACACGGAGTGACAAATCCTAATCTTGATCTATGCCAACTCAATAAACACTATCAGAGACACCTTTAGAGCATCTTTATAGTCACCCAGTTACGTTGTGACGTTTGATAGCACACTAAGTGTTCCTCCGGTATTCGGGAGTTGCATAATCTCATAGTCATATGAACATGTATAAGTTATGGAGAAAGCAATAGCAGTAAACTAAATGATCAAAGTGCTAAGCTAATGGATGGGTCAATTCAATCACATCATTCTCTAATGATGTGATCTCGTTCATCAAATGACAACTCTTTTGTCCATGGCTAGGAAACTTAACCATCTTTGAGTAACGAGCTAGTCAAGTAGAGGCATACTAGTGACACTCTGTTTCTCTATGTATTCACACATGTACTAAGTTTCCGCTTAATACAATTCTAGCATGAATAATAAACATTTATCATGATATAAGGAAATATAAATAACAAGTTTATTATTGCCTTTAGGGCATATTTCCTTTAGTCTCCCACTTGCACTACAGTCAATAATCTAGATTACATTGTAATGATTCTAACACCCATGAAGTCTTGGTGCTGATCATGTTTTGCTCGTGAGAGAGGCTTATTCAATGGGTCTGCAACACCCATATCTATATGTATCTTGCAAATCTCTATGTATTCCTCCTTGACTTGATCATGGATGGAATTGAAGCGTCTCTTGATGTGCTTGGTTCTCTTGTGAAATCTGGATTCCTTTGCCAAGGTAATTGCACCAGTATTGTCACAAAAGATTTTCATTGGACCCGATGCACTAGGTATGACACCTGGATCAGATATGAACTCCTTCATCCAGACTCCTTCATTTGTTGCTTCCGAAGCAGCTATGTACTCCGCTTCACACGTAGATCCCGACACGACTCTCTGCTTGGAACTACACCAACTGACAGCTCCACCACTCAATAAAAATACGTATCCGGTTTGTGACTTAGAGTCATCTGGATCAGTGTCAAAGCTTGCATCGACGTAACCGTTTACGACGAGCTCCTTGTCACATCCATAAACAAGAAACATATCCTTAGTCCTTTTCAGGTATGTCAGGATGTTCTTGGCCGTTGTCCAGTGATCCACTCCTAGATTACTTTGGTACCTCCCTGCTAAACTAATAGCAAGGCACACATCACGTCTGGTACACAACATTGCATACATGATAGTGTTGGAAATATGCCCTAGAGGCAATAATAAAATGGTTATTATTATATTTCCTTGTTCATGATAATTGTCTATTGTTCATGCTATAATTGTGTTATCCGGAAATTGTAATACATGTGTGAATACATAGACCACAACATGTCCCTAGTGAGCCTCTAGTTGACTAGCTCGTTGATCAATAGATGGTTACGGTTTCCTGACCATGGACATTGGATGTCATTGATAACGGGATCACATCATTAGGAGAATGATGTGATGGACAAGACCCAATCCTAAGCATAGCACAAGATCGTGTAGTTCGTCTGCTAAAGCTTTTCTAATGTCAAGTATCATTTCCTTAGACCATGAGATTGTGCAACTCCCGGATACCGTAGGAATGCTTTGGGTGTGCCAAACGTCACAACATAACTGGGCAACTATAAAGGCGCACTACGGGTATCTCCGAAAGTGTCTGTTGAGTTGGCACGAATCGAGACTAGGATTTGTCACTCCATGTGACGGAGGGGTATCTCTGGGCCCACTCGGTAGGACATCATCATAATGAGCTCAATGTGACCAAGGAGTTGATCACGGGATGATGTGTTACGAATGAGTAAAGAGACTTGCCGGTAACGAGATTGAACAAGGTATAGGGATACCAATGATCGAATCTCAGGCAAGTATCATACCGGTAGACAAAGGGAATTGTGTACGGGATTGATTGAATCCCCGACATCGTGGTTCATCCGATGAGACCATCGTGGAGCATGTGGGAGCCAACATGGGTATCCAGATCCTGCTGTTTGTTATTGGCCGGAGAGATGTCTCGGTCATGTCTGCATGCCTCCCGAACCCGTAGGGTCTACACGCTTAAGGTTCGATGACGCTAGCGTTATAGGGAATAGATGTACGTGGTTACCGAATGTTGTTCGGAGTCCCAGATGAGATCCCGGACATCACGAGGAGTTCCGGAATGGTCCGGAGGTAAAGATTTATATATGGGAAGTCCCGTTTTGGACACCGGAAGTGTTCTGGGCGTCATCGGTAACGTAGCGGGACAACCAGAAGGGTTCGAGGGTCCACCGGGAAGGGCCACTTGCCCCGAAGGCCTGCGTGGGCCAAGTGTGGGAAGGGACCAGCCCCTACGTGGGCTGGTGCGCCTCCCACAAGAGGCCCAAGGCGCAGGTAAGGGGAGAAGGGGGAAACCCTAGGCTCAGATAGGCCTAAGGCCCACTTAGGGTGCGCCCCCTCTCCCCCCCTCTGGCCGCCCCCCTAGATGCATGTAGGGATGGCCGCCACCCCTATGGGGGAACCCTAGATGGGGGCGTAACCCCTCCCCTCCCCCTATATAAAGTGGGGGTTTTGGGGCTGCCAGAGACACGAGTCTCCCTCACTCTTGGCGCAGCCCTACCCCTCTCCCTCCTCGTCTCTCGCAGTGCTTGGCGAAGCCCTGCTGGAGTTCCACGCTCCTCGACCACCACCACGCCGTCGTGCTGCTGCTGGACGGAGTCTTCCCCAACCTCTCCCTCTCTTCTCGCTGGATCAAGGCGCGGGAGACGTCACCGGGCTGCACGTGTGTTGAACGCAGAGGCGCCGTTGTTCGGTGCTTAGATCGGATTGGCCCATGATTTGAATCGCTTCGTGTACGACTTCACCGACCGCGTTCTTGCAACGCTTCCGCATCACGATCTTCAAGGGTATGAAGATGCACTCCCCTCTCTCTCGTTGCTAGTTTATCCATAGATTGATCTTGGTGATGCGTAGAAATTTTTTAATTTCTGCAACGACCCCCAAAAGTGGCATCATGAGCTAGGTCTATGCGTAGTTTCTATGCACGAATAGAACACAAGTTGTTGTGGGCGTTGATTTTGTCAATTTACTTGCTGTTACCAGTCTTATCTTGATTCGGCGGCATCGTGGGATGAAGCGGCCCGTACCGACCTTACACGTACGCTTACGTGAGACAGGTACCACCAATTGACATGCACTAGTTGCATAAGGTGGCTAGCGGGTGTCTGTCTCTCCCACTTTAGTCGTATCGGATTCGATGAAAAGGGTCCTTATGAAGGGTAAATAGAAATTGGCATATCACGTTGTGGTTTTTACGTAGGTAAGAAACGTTCTTGCTAGAAACCCATAGCAGCCACGTAAAAACATGCAACAACAATTAGAGGACGTCTAACTTGTTTTTGCAGGGTATGCTATGTGATGTGATATGGCCAAAAGAATGTGATGAATGATATATGTGATGTATGAGATTGATCATGTTCTTGTAATAGGAATCACGACTTGCATGTCGATGAGTATGACAACCGACAGGAGCCATAGGAGTTGTCTTAATTATTTATGACCTGCGTGTCACTGAAAACGCCTTGTAATTACTTTACTTTATTGCTAACCGTTAGCCATAGTAGTAGAAGTAATAGTTGGCGAGACAACTTCATGAAGACACGATGATGGAGATCATGGTGTCATGCCGGTGACGATGATGATCATGGCGCCCCGAAGATGGAGATCAAAAGGAGCAAAACGATATAGGCCATATCATGTCACTATTTGATTGCATGTGATGTTTATCATGTTTTACATATTATTTGCTTAGAACGACAATAGCTTAAAATAAGATGATCTCTCACTAAAATTACAATTGTGTTCCCCCTAACTGTGCACCGTTGCTAAAGTCCGTTGTTCCGAAGCACCACGTGATGATCGAGTGTGAAGGTTCTAACGTTCACATACAACGGGTGTAAGCCAGATTTACACACACAATACACTTAGGTTGACTTGACGAGCCTAGCATGTACAGACATGGCCTCGGAACACGGAAGACTGAAAGGTCGAACATGAGTCGTATAGAAGATACGATCAACATGAAGATGTTCACCGATGATGACTAGTCCGTCTCACGTGATGATCGGACACGGCCTAGTTGACTCGAATCATGTATCACTTAGATGACTAGAGGGATGTCAATCTGAGTGGGAGTTCATTAAACAATTTGATTAGATGAACTTAATTATCATGAACATAGTCTAAAACTTTGCAATATGTCTTGTAGATCAAATGGCCCACGCTAATGTTGCCCTCAACTTCAACGCGTTCCTAGAGAAAACCAAGTTGAAAGACGATGGCAGCAACTACACGGACTGGGTCCATAACCTGAGGATTATTCTCATAGCTGCCAAGAAAGCATATGTCCTTGAAGCACCGCTAGGTGACGCACCTGTTTTCCCAGCAACTCAAGACGTTATGAACGCCTGGCAGTCGCGTAGTGATGATTACTCCCTGGTTCAGTGCGGCATGCTTTACAGCTTAGAACCGGGGCTCCAAAAGCGTTTTGAGCAACACGGAGCATATGAGATGTTCCAAGAGCTGAAAATGGTTTTCCAAGCTCATGCCCGAGTCGAGAGATATGAAGTCTCCGACAAGTTCTACAGTTGTAAGATGGAGGAGAACAGTTCTATCAGCGAGCACATACTCAAAATGTCTGGGTTGCACAACCGCTTGTCTCAGCTGGGAGTCAATCTCCGGGATGACGCGGTCATTGACAGAATCCTCCAGTCGCTTAAACCTAGCTACAAGAGCTTTGTGATGAACTTTAATATGCAGGGGATGGAAAATACCATTCCTGAGGTATATTCAATGCTGAAATCAGCGGAGGTGGAGATCAAAAAGGAACATCAAGTGTTGATGGTGAATAAAACCACTAAGTTCAAGAAAGGCAAGGGTAAAAAGAACTTCAAGAAGGACGGCAAGGGAGTTGCCGTGCCCGGTAAGCAAGCTGCCGGGAAGAAGCCAAAGAATGGACCCAAGCCTAAGACTGAGTGCTTTTATTGCAAGGGAAACGGTCACTGGAAGCGGAACTGCCCCGAGTACTTAGCGGATAAGAAGGCCAGCAATACCAAAGGTATATGTGATATACATGTTATTGATGTGTACCTAACTAGCGCTCGTAGTAGCTCCTGGGTATTTGATACCGGTGTGGTTGCTCATATTTGTAACTCAAAACAGGAGCTGCGGAATAAGCGGAGACTGGCGAAGGACGAGGTGATGATGCGCGTCGGGAATGGTTCCAAGGTCGATGTGATCGCCGTCGGCACGCTACCTCTACATTTACCTACGAGATTAGTTTTAAACCTCAATAATTGTTATTTAGTGCCATCTTTGAGCATGAACATTGTATCTGGATCTCGTTTAATGCGAGATGGCTACTCATTTAAATATAAGAATAATGGTTGTTCTATTTATATGAGAGATATGTTTTATGGTCATGCCCCGCTGGTCAATGGTTTATTCTTATTTAATCTCAAACGTGATGGTACACATATTCATAGTGTGAATGCCAAAAGATGTAAGGTTGGTAATGATAGTCCCACATACTTGTGGCACCGCCGCCTTGGTCACATTGGTGTCAAACGCATGAAGAAACTCCATGCAGATGGACTTTTGGAGTCTCTTGATTATGAATCATTTGACACGTGCGAACCATGCCTCATGGGCAAAATGACCAAGACTCCGTTCTCCGGAACAATGGAGCGAGCAACCAACTTATTGGAAATCATACATACTGATGTGTGCGGTCCAATGAGTGTTGAGGCTCGCGGTGGTTATCGTTATGTTCTCACCCTCACTGATGACTTAAGTAGATATGGGTATGTCTACTTAATGAAACACAAGTCTGAGACCTTTGAAAAGTTCAAGGAATTTCAGAATGAGGTAGAGAATCAACGTGACTGGAAAATAAAGTTCTTACTTTCAGATCGTGAGGGAGAATATTTGAGTCACGAATTTGGCACGCACTTAAGGAAATGTGGAATTGTTTCACAACTCATGCCGCCTGGAACACCTCAGCGTAATGGTGTGTCCGAACATCGTAATCGCACTCTATTGGATATGGTGCGATCTATGATGTCTCTTACCGATCTACCGCTATCATTTTGGGGTTATGCTTTAGAGACTGCCGCATTCACTTTAAATAGGGTTCCGTCGAAATCCATTGAGACGACACCGTATGAATTATGGTTTAGGAAGAAACCTAAGCTGTCATTTCTGAAAATTTTGGGATGCGATGCTTATGTCAAGAAACTTCAACTTGAAAAGCTCGAACCCAAGTCGGAAAAATGCGTCTTCATAGGATACCCTAAGGAAACTATTGGGTATACCTTCTACCTCAGATCCGAAGGCAAGGTCTTTGTTGCCAAGAATGGATCCTTTTTAGAGAAAGAGTTTCTCTCGAAAGAAGTAAGTGGGAGGAAAGTGGAACTTGATGAAGTACCGCCTCTCGAACCGAAGAGTAGCGCAGCGCGGGAAAATGTTTCTGCGGTGCCTGCACCAACTAGAGAGGAAGTTAATGATTATCAAGGAACTTCAGATCAAGTTACTACTTGATACATCTCCAACGTATCTATAATTTTAGATTGCTCCATGCTATATTATCTACTGTTTTGGACATTATTGGGCTTTATTTTCCACTTTTATAGTATTTTTGGGACTAACCTATTAACCGGAGGCCCAGCCCAGAATTGCTGTTTTTTTTGCCTATTTTAGGGTTTCGAAGAAAAGGAATATCAAACGGAGTCCAAACGGAATGAAACCTTCGGGAACGTGATTTTCTCACCGAACATGATCCAGGAGACTTGGACCCTACGTCAAGAAACAAAGGAGGAGGCCACGAGGTAGGGGGGGCGCGCCTACCCCCCCAGGCGCGCCCTCCACCCTCGTGGGCTCCCTATTGTTCCACCGACGTACTCCTTCCTCCTATATATACCTATGTACCCTCAAACGATCAGATACAGAGCCAAAACCCTAATTCCACCGCCGTAACTTCCTGTATCCACGAGATCCCATCTTGGGGCCTGTTCCGGAGCTCCACCGGAGGGGGTATCCATCACGGAGGGTTTCTACATCAACACCATAGCCTCTCCGATGAAGTGTGAGTAGTTTACCTCAGACCTTCGGGTCCATAGTTATTAGCTAGATGGCTTCTTCTCTCTTTTTGGATCTCAATACAATGATCTCCCCTTCTCTTGTGGAGCTATTCGATGTAATCTTCTTTTTGCGGTGTGCTTGTTGAGATCGATGAATTGTGGGTTTATGATCAAGTCTATCTATGAACAATATTTGAATCTTCTCTGAATTCTTTTATGTATGATTGGTTATCTTTGCAAGTCTGTTCGAATTATCAGTTTGGTTTGGCCTACTAGATTTATCTTTCTTGCAATGGGAGAAGTGCTTAGCTTTGGGTTCAATCTTGCGGTGTCCTTCCCAAGTGACAGTAGGGGCAGCAAGGCACGTATTGTATTTTTGCCATCGAGGATAACAAGATGGTTTTTTTATCATATTGCATGGAGTTATCCCTATACATCATGTCATCTTGCTTAAGGCGTTACTCTGTTTTCATGAACTTAATACTCTAGATGCAAGCTGGATAGCGGTCGATGAGTGGAGTAATAGTAGTAGATGCAGGCAGGAGTCGGTCTACTTGTCTCGGACGTGATGCCTATTGAGGGAGTCCTGGATTAGGGGGTGTTCGGATAGCCGGACTATACCTTCAGCCGGACTCCTGGACTATGAAGATACAAGATTGAAGACTTCATCCCGTGTCCGGAAGGGACTTTCCTTGGCGTGGAAGGCAAGCTTGGCGATACAGATATTCAGATCTCCTACCATTGTAACCGACTTTGTGTAACCCTAACCCTCTCCGGTGTCTATATAAACCGGAGGGTTTTAGTCCGTAGGACAATATAGACAACAACAATCATACCATAGGCTAGCTTCTAGGGTTTAGCCTCTCTGATCTCGTGGTAGATCTACTCTTGTACTACCCATATCATCAATATTAATCAAGCAGGACGTAGGGTTTTACCTCCATCGAGAGGGCCCGAACCTGGGTAAAACTTCGTGTCCCTTGCCTCCTGTTACCATCCGGCCTAGATGCACAGTTCGGGACCCCCTACCCGAGATCCGCCGGTTTTGACACCGACATTGGTGCTTTCATTGAGAGTTCCTCTGTGTCGTCGCCGTCAGGCTCGATGGCTCCTACGATCATCAATAGCGATGCAGTCCAGGGTGAGACCTTCCTCCCCGGACAGATCTTCTTCTTCGGCGGCTTCGCACTGCGGGCAATTCACTTGGCCATCTGGAGCAGATCGAAAGCTACGCCCCTGGCCGTCAGGTCAGATTTGGAAGTTTAAACTACACGGCTGACATCCGCGGGGACTTGATCTTCGATGGATTCGAGCCACTGCCGAGCGCGCCGCACTGTCCCGACGAGCATGATCTAGCTCTGCCGCCGAACAGTGCCCTGGAGGCCGCACCCGCATCAGCTTCAACCCTTCATTAGGAGCCAACTGCGCCGATCGAGGATGGGCGGTTGGACGCCACCTCGGGGGCTGTGATCCCAACGGCGATTGAGCCGAACACCAGCCCCGTACTCCGTGAGACTCGTGACTCCAAGGAGCCGGACTCCTCTCCGGACTCCAAACCCTCGCGCCCCTGCCGATCGAATCCGATTGGGCGCCGATCATGGAGTTCACTGCCGCGGACATCTTTCAGCACTCGCCTTTCGGCGATATTCTGAAGACACTGGAGTCTCTCTCTTTATCAGGAGAGCCCTGGCTGGACTACCATCAGCAAGGTTGGGGTACGGATGATGAAGAAATTCAAAACCCACCCACCACCCACTTTGTAGCCACCGTCGACGATTTAACCGACATGCTCGACTTTGACTCCGAAGACATCGACGTATGGACGCCGATGAAGGAGATGATGAAGAACCAGCGCCCACTAGGCCCTGGAAAGCCACCTCGTCATATGACATATACATGGTGGACACCCCAAAAGAAGGAGATGGCGATGGAACAGCGGAGGATGACCCCTCCAAGAAACAGCCTAAGCGCCGGCGTCAGCGGCGCCGCTCAAAATCCCGCCAAAACAAATACGGCGATTCCAGCACGGGAGATAATAATACTCCGAAAAGTGCCGAAGAGAACCCTCTCCAACAATATTTAGCACAGGAGGATGGAGAAGCCAACCCTCATGAGAGAGCGGCAGACAGGGAGGTCGAGGACGACAATTATATGCCTCCCTCCGAAGATGAGGCAAGCCTCGACGACGATGAATTCGTCGTACCGGAGGATCCCGTCGAGCAAAAGCGTTTTCAACACAGGCTTATGGCCACGGCAAGAAGCCTCAAGAAAAAACGGCAACAACTTAAAGCTGATCAAGATTTGCTAGTCGATAGATGGACTGAAGTCCTTGCGGCCGAAGAGCATAAACTCGAACGCCCCTCCAAAATCTACCCAAAGCGCAAGTTGCTGCCCCGATTAGAGGAGGAAGCACTTGATGCGGCCGACCGGCCACCTCGTGGCCGCGACAGAGAGGCCTCTCGGCCCTCCACTCAAGCCGGTTCATGTCAATCTTTGAAAACCCAGAGAAACCTTCGACAATCTCCGGGTTTACAAAATGATGCTTAACCCGGAGAAGTGTGTATTTGGTGTGCCTGCAGGCAAGCTTTTGGGATCCTTGGTCTCAAACAGGGGCATCGAGGCTAATCCGGAGAAGATTAAGGCAATCACTTCTTTGGCTAAACCGGCATGTATCAATGATGTTCAGCGACTGGCGGGTCGTGTTGCCGCTTTAAGCCGGTTAGGTGAGAAGGCCCTACCGTTGTACCAACTGATGAAGAAGGCAGACACCTTTGTCTGGAGTAATGCTGCTAATGCTACTTTTGAGGATTTGAAGAGGCAGTTATCTGATCCGCCAGTTCTTGCAGCTCCCATTGACAAAGAGCCTTTGCTATTATATGTGGTTGCTAATTCACGAGACGTCAGTGTGGCAATTGTGGTAGAGCGCAAGGAGGCTGGTAAGGAACATCCGGTTCAACGGCCGGTTTATTATGTCAATGAGGTACTCATCGAGTCAAAACAGAGATATCCTCATTGGCAGAAACTTGTTTACGGGGTGTTCATGGCAAGCTGGAAGCTGAAGCAATACTTCCAAGGTCACCTATCACTGTGGTAAGTTCTGCCCCCTTGGGAGATATTATTCAAAACAGAGAGGCTACAGGACGAGTCGCCAAGTGGGCCATCGAGCTCGGGCCTCATGGTCTGAAGTACGTGCCATGCACTGCCATTAAGTCTTAAGCTTTGGTGGATTTCATCAACGACTGGACAGAGCTACAGGCACCTGAGGAGAAGCCCGATAACACTTATTGGACTATTCACTTTGATGGGTCCAGACAATTGGAAGGCTCGGGGGCTGGAGTCATGTTAACTTCCCCTCGAGTGACAAATTTTGTTATGTACTCCGGCTTATGTTTCCTTGTACTAACAATGCAGCTGAGTACGAGGCCCTACTCCATGGTCTCCGGATGGCCAAAGAGATGAACTTGAGCCGGGTAAGATGCTTGGGAGACTCAGACCTTGTGGCTCAACAGGTGTCAGGCAAGTGGGACTCTAAAGATCCCCTTATGGCGGCTTACCGTCGTGAAGTCGATGCCGTGGCTGGACATTTCAAGGGTTATGTGGTGGAACACATTGATCGAAGGAAGAATGAGGCGGCTGATGCCTTAAGCCGGCTGGGATCTCAGCGTAAGCCGGTGCCGCCTAACACCTTTCTTGATGTTTTACATAATCCTTCTGTTAAGTTACCTACAGAGGAAGATCTGGCAATACCAGACCCGGAGGCACAGCTGGTGGCGGCTCTCCACGTTATCCCGGATTGGACAGTGCCTTATTTGGCTTACATGACCCGGGGAGAGTTGCCTCAAGATGAGACCTTGGCAAGACAAATCGCCCGGCGGTCCAAGTCTATGACAATTGTCAATGGCGAGTTACATCATTGCAGCATCACTGGAGTGTTTCAACGTTGCGTGTCACCTACAGAGGGTCAGGAGATCCTTCGTGAGATTCATGAAGGCGATTGTGGTCATCACGCCGGCTCAAAATCTCTTGTGGCCAAAGCTTTCCGTCATGGGTTTTATTGGCTGACGGCTCATGCTGATGCAGAAGACCTGGTCAGTAAATGTGACGGATGTCAGAAATTCTCACGACGAGCCCATGTGCCGGCTCAAGAATTGAGGATGATTCCAATTACTTGGCCGTTTGCAGTCTGGGGGCTTGATATGGTCGGGCCTTTCAAAAGGTCGAAGGATAAAAAGACGCACCTCTTGGTGGCGGTTGACAAGTTCACAAAGTGGGTAGAGGCAGAGCCAGTCAGTAAGTGTGATGCAGCCACGACGGTCCAGTTTATGAAAAAGGTGATTTTTCGCTTTGGTTTTCCACACAGCATCATAACTGATAATGGCACTAACCTCTCCAAAGGAGCTATGGAAGAGTTCTGTCAACGAGAGCATATCCGGCTTGACGTTTCAGTTGTGGCTCACCCTCAATCCAATGGTCAAGCAGAACGAGCTAATCAAGAAATCTTGAGGGGTATCAAGCCCCGGCTCTTGGTCCCCTTGCAGCGGACGCCGGGTTGTTGGGTGGAGGAGTTACCTTCTGTACTTTGGAGCATCAATACTACACCTAACAAATCTACGGGTTACACGCCTTTCTTTATGGTGTATGGAGCAGAGGCGGTCCTGCCAAGTGACATCCGTCATGACTCACCCCGTGTGGCGGCTTATGTTGAGGAAGACAACGAAAAAGCTCGGCAAGACGCACTTGACCTGTTGGATGAAGAGCGAGACTTGGCAATAGCCCGCTCGGCGATTTACCAGCAAGACCTGCGCCGCTACCACAGCCGCCGGGTTAGGTCCAGAACCTTTCAGGAAGGCGACTTAGTGCTCTGACTCATCCAGGATCAATCTGACATGCACAAGCTATCCCCTCCTTGGGAAGGACCCTTTGTGGTCAACAAGAATCTGAACAACGGATCATACTACCTTATCGATGTTCGGGAGCACAAAGACTCACGTAAGTCGGAGGAGGAGACCCGTCAGCCATGGAATATCGCTCATCTTTGGCCTTATTATACTTGAGCCATCGACTCTAATGTGTATATACTTATACTATATATATATATTACATAAAGCAATAAAGCAGGACCTCTGTCCTTTTTTCCACTCCCAAAAAAGGTTTATGTGTTTTCTTTGTCAGGTGGTGGAGATAACCAAGGAGAAGCGGATCATATCTGAATCCGGCTTTCCTTTGGTCCGGCTTATGATCATATCTGAATCTAGCTGTGATCACTTGGGGGCTTCCTGTTCAAACATAGGTCGTATTCGAACCAAAGAGAACATAGCTGTGGATACCAACTTGATCGGCATACTGCCAAACCCACTTGGGGGCTTCTTGATCATATTTGAATCATAGCTTAACCCCTTTGGGTCTGACGTGGATCGTATTCGAATCAGCGTCATTAAACAACTCTTATGGTCACTTGGGGGCTTCCTGTTCAAACATAGGTCGTACTCGAACCAAAGAGAACATAGCTGTCGATACCCACTTGATCGGCATCGCCACAGCCACTGGGGGCTAACAGATCGTATCCGAATCTTAGCTCAACCCCTTTGGAACGGTCACTGATCGTATTCGAATCAGAAACCCTTGAATTTTGTTCATCATATTTTACAAGTATAAACATTGGATATCTTGCGACCCTCTTAAAAATACAATGGAATACATTGCAATCCTCCAGGATTAATATTGGTTACATCAGGTTGTTAAGTACCAGGTGAATTTTTATGTGCCAATTTTCAGGAGTTAAACTTACCCTCGGGGGTTGGCTTATATAAGTCGGAAAAGCAGCCGCAAGCATCACAGGGCAATACAAGACATTTCTGCAAAGGACATAACAGATTCATATAAACTACAAAGTGCATAGTGACGGCGGCTTATGCAATTATTAAGGGCCATAAGCATGCGCAAAGGCATAGCAAAACTCAAAGTATTTTCTACTCTGTTACAAGACTCCCCGAATCTAAATGATGCGGCATTGTTTTTCTACAACGACATAAGCAGGTGGCGCCTGGCAATCTACTCTTGGGGTCGACTTGAAGCCTCCGGGTTATCCTTCTCCGCCTCTCCGCCGGCTGTTTTGTCCTAGAAGGATGATGAGGCCCAGTCAATGCCACTCAAGGCCTCAAACTCAGCTTCATCATCTATTAAACCGGTTGGGTCGACTTCAGGGGCAAAGGTGTGCTTACGGGTTGGAGGGATCAAGTTGACATCGTCATAATGCGGCATGGGGATTCTCCGATTCTCCTTGTCATAACCCGGCTGACACTTGGTGAGGTCAGTGTCGTTTCCAATTTGAGTGGCCACAGGGCGTATATCCCTCACGTAGGTGGTGAAATCCTTTTCATCAAATGGAGTGCCATCCTCCTTTAAACTTGGATACCCAAGAGCGATGTCGGCCGGGTCTAGCTCTGGTAACCAGGCTTTGGCCCGACTCAAAGCGGCTATTGCTCCGGCTCTTGCTTGGGCCCGTCTCAACTCTTGAATCCGCTGAGAAAGTACAACAAGCTGTTGTAACACATCTTGCAAGAGGTAGGGCACATCATTTGATAAGGCTACAACGGCCAAGGCACGTTGTGACCCAATGTACAGTTGCTCTACTAGAGTATACACCGCCTTCAATTTGATCAGCATATTCTTCTTGAGGTTTGTGCTCCTGGGGCCTGTATTGGTAAGTATAAGGTAAACCTCCGGTAACAATTGAAGGAATATTTACAATATTTAATGCTTGCTTAAGATAACTTACCAAAGATCGCTGAGACCATCCGAGATATCTGGCGTTGTAAGCCAGTCAGTTCGGCTGTTGCGTTTGCCAGCGACGCCTCTGCTGTCTCGGCCCAGGTCACCAGTCCGGCCTTTTCGTCAGTCCAAATTTTCTTCTCCGACTCAAAATTTTTCTTCAGCTTCTCTTGTTCAGAGACGCTGAAATTCAAATTTAGAGTTGGCCTTTTGAATTTCAATCTCCTGGGCTGCCAGGCGGTTCTTCAGGTCAGCAATCTCCGATTCAAATTGACTTATGGTGGCCTGCATTGCACCAGATAGTAGTGAAGATTATGGTAAATAATATTAAGTCCCAAGCACTTTGCAAGCAAAGATACTTGACACTTGGGGGCTAATGTATACCGAAGCTTTCTAAATTATTAAGCCGGTCCTGGATATTAAGTCCCAAATACTTTGCAAGCAAAGATACTTGGCACTTGGGGGCTAATGTGTATCCCAAGTTAAAAGTATTGTGTTACATCCGGTTTAAATATTTTTTCCTTTAAGCCGGGCAAGCAGCTCTAACAATTTTTCTAAGTCTACAGCATATTTATTCATAAGCAATAGACTTGGGGGCTGGTACAGTAAGTATGATTGAAAGTAAGGAAGCATAAGTCATACCTCAGATTTTTGCTGTATTTGCTTCACCATGTCAATTTCCAGGTCACGGCTGCTTTGCACCTGGTTGATATAGCCCGAGACGATCTCTCCAATACTTAAATGAGTATAGTCGGTGAGATCCATCTTGGCCTTACGACGTTCTAGCAACTCCTCTTTAGCCGAGCATTTGGCAAGGACGGTGGGCCTGGCCAGCTCAACGAATTGAGCCCTGAGAAATTCCACTTCTGGATTAGCCGGTTTGACTGGGCTAGGTGCCTCCGGGTTAACAGAACCATCAAGAATATCTTCAGCAGGCGGGTCAGAAGTTGGTGCTGCAATGTCTTGAGCCGGCTCAGGCGGTGGTTGATGTGTGGAAGAATCGGGAGCAGCTATACCCTGTTTCGGTTCAGTCACCACAGGGGTTTGGGCTGGTTTATCCTTCTTGGTTTTCTTCCTGGGCTTAACCTGCATGTTGTGGGCAAAGCAGATAAATAAGTAAAGAAACATGAAGAAAGAAAAACATAAGGTGAATAAATTGATATTACCCAGGGGCAGTCTTAAAAGCCGGCATGTTTGATTGCATGGACTCGCCGGATGAAGGAGAGATATCCTGGTAATTGGAGTCAGAGGAATTGAGAGGTTGACGGATTAGACCCGCCAAAGGTAAAAAAGGGTATAAGTTGGAGATAACGCCAGTCCGACGCTTCCGGGTTGTGTCAAGCAAGCCGGAGGATAGCTCTGCATCCTTGATGGTCCAGGTCTGCCTCCGGTTTTCAAATTGCTGTTGCTTCAAAAGAAAGTCAGGATCTTGGTAAGCCAAAGGGTGTGAAAATCTTACTTTCCGGGTTACTCTTCGAATTTTCTGACGCGGCCGAAGCTCGGAGTCGGAGGAGATTATAGTTACCTCTTCCTCGACGGGTTGGCTGTTGCCTGTATCTTCCTGAAAGAAGGTTAATATCAGTAAGATAGTGATCAAGAAGAAAGGGAAATTAAAAAGCTACCTCTTCCTCATTATCATCAGAATCATCAAGCTGAAACAGCTCAGAAGCGCTTGGCTTCCTTTTCCTTGAAGTGATGAGCTTGGCGGTTTCCTTTCGGCTCTCTTGGCCACCCTGGCTTTCTTGGCCGCCTCATGGTCATATTGGATGTTCCAGAAGTTATCATTTGCCTGTAAAAGGTTATAAAGGGTTATGCGTAAGAATACAGTATAACATGATAAAAAATAACCCAACGGCTGGAAACTTACTGTAGGGGCCGGGTTCTTCTTGAAAAAAGGCAGTAAGCCGAAAGCGTTACTATTCACTATGCCCTCTTTCAACAAAGACTGAGTTGTAGCTTCCACTACGTCATCTGGTAAGTCGTCAGGACTATGACGCTGAGGGTCATCTTTCTCGCCTGAATAATTACACATTAAGCCGGGGCGGCGGCTTAACGGAATTATTCTCCAAGCAACCCAGACTCGGACCAGGTCAATGCCATCTAAGCCGTTCCCTAAAAGAGATTTAATCTTCTTGATCTTGGGGGTGAGTGGCAGACGTTCAATAGCAGTCAACTTATCCGGCAGCGGATGAGTAGGTTCAAGGCGCAATGCACGGAAGCCGGGCAGCGGGTTTTCACCGGCCGGAGAAGTATCTTGGCAGTAGAACCATGTCTGGTTCCAGTCCTTTGGATGACTCGGCAATTCAGCATAAGGGAACAGGCAGTCTCTCCGCCTTTGAATCGATATGCCACCAAGCTCTAGACTGGGCCCGTTGGCCCGCTCATTCTGCCGGTTCAAATAGAACAATTCCCTGAACAAAAGTAGGCTGGGTTCTTCTCCAAGGTAGACCTCACAGAAAACTTGGAAGTCGCAGATATTTGACACGGAATTGGGCCCGATGTCTTGAGGTCTTAAGTCAAAGAAGTGCAAAATGTCTCTAAAGAATTTTGAACCGGGAGGAGCAAATCCTCGGCTCATGTGATCGGTAAAAATGATCACCTCCCCTTCCTTGGGTTGAGGTTTCTCTTCAGACGGGTCAGGAGCACGATAAGACATGACATCCTTCTTGGGTAGATGGCCAGACTTTACAAACTCGGACAGTTTGCTTTCTGTAACAATGGATGGGACCCAATTGCAGGTAACCGGAGGTTTAACAGCTTTGGGTGCCATTGGATAAATTGAAGCCTACAACAAGACAAAGGAAATTTTCCGGTTTATTATAACCCGGAGAATAAACATTATTGGGTTATTTAAAAATGGCGTCTTAAGAAGGGGCCTAATGACATACAGGTAACTATGTGATAATGTTTAACAGCTGCAGGTATTAAAGATGATTAAGGTTTTCTTAAGTTGCCAGAGGCAAGCGGTGCTGACAGCCGGTATTATCTTAAACCGGTTACACGGACTACTATGGCTGAAACAGAGTCAACAGACACAGTTTTTGGCTAAGTGTGGAGCAAACAGGCTTCACAAATTGCAATTATTATTTTGGATCAAACGATGCTCTGGAAAGGAAAAATTTCTAGACCTAAAACAGTACAAGGAAGTTCATATACTCAAGGAGGGCTTCCAAAACAAGGAAATGAGATCTGTTTTCATACAGAATAAGCACACAACATCCTCCGCAGTAGTTCTATGTGGTTTTTTACGATCTGAACAAGGTATTAGAGGTAAGAACTAATGGAGGTTGCGTCGGGCGACGATGAACGTCGACGAACTCAAGACAGTACTAATGCAGATCTGAGAAAGGGGGGAAAGAGAACTCACCGATGTGGAAGAACTGCGGAGGGTTGTCGTTGTTCTCTGGTCAAAAAATAGGGTGATGCAGCGGCCTGAGTCGGTGAAGACGAGGTTTCCGACGGTGGCGGCGGCGAAGCTCGAGCGGCAGAAGAGGGAGTGCGAGGAAGAAGACGACCGGAGGAAATGAAAAAGACCTAGGTTGCGTCTATTTATAAGGAGGACCGACTAAGACGGCGCGAGAAATGAGGAGACCAAGACATCATTATCCAGCGGCCCCGACGCCTCGATTTTCAGGAGGGTCAGTAAAGGCAAAGATCCATTGAAGATATGATGAATTAAAATATAAGTTTTATTGAAGATGACGTCACAATGATTTAACCCGGAGCCAGAGGATGACGTCACGGCGGGTTACAATTTTCATGCAAGACAGAAGACTAAAGGCCAGTTCATAAGGTTTTCAAAGATTGACATGAACCGGTTCAAATCAATCTGGGGCCTAATGGAGGGGCCGGGTTACGCAAATAGAGGTTCATCAGAAGCCCAAGACCAAGGCATGAAGATGGCGGTTCACTAAAAGGCTTAAAGGCCCACAGGCGATTCTGAGGCCCGTAAAGATAAACCGCCATGATGGTATAACTTGTACTGTAAGGTAGAAGTAACTAGTCGCCGAGCCGGACATTGTTTATAAGCTGTCCGGGACTCTGTAGGCCGCAGGGCGTCAACCCGTGTATATAAGGGGACGACCCGCCAGCGGCTTAGGAAGAGAGACAACTGATCGAGAGCCAGGCATAGCGTATCTCGCCCCCTGGTCATCGAAACCTCAAGCAATTCCAACCCAACTAGATGTAGGCCTTCCTTCATAGTAAGGGGATGAACTAGTATAAACCTCGCGTGTCCTTGTCCCGATTAACCCCATTAAGCTTCCTAGTTGCGATGGCTCCATGATTAAGTCCTTGCAAAAGGACATCTGCCGTGACAATTCCACGACAATTTGCCTCTTTTTGCCCGCTTGCTTTTTGTTTGCTTGTGTGTTGGATTGCTTGCTTTTTGTTTGCTTGTGTGTTCTTTGATTGTCCTCCTTATGAGTGGCGGTCGGGGATGAGCGATGGTCTTTTCCTACCAATCTATCCCCCTAGGAGCATGCGCGTAGTGCTTGGGTTTTTAATGACTTGTAGATTTTTGCAATAAGCATGTGAGTTCTTTATGACTAATGTTGAGTCCATGGATTATACGCACTCTTACCCTTCCATCATTGCTAGCCTCTTCGGTACCGTGCATTGCCCTTTCTGACATTGGGAGTTGGTGCAAACTTCGCCGGTGCATCCAAACCCCGTGATATGATACGCTCTTTCACACATAAACCTCCTTATATCTTCCTCAAAACAGCCACCATACCTACCTATTATGGCATTTCCATAGCCATTCCGAGATATATTGCCATGCAACTTTCCACCATTCCGTTCATCATGACACATTCATCATTGTCATATTGCTTAACATGATCATGTAGTTGACATAGTATTTGTGGCAAAGCCACCGTTCATAATTTTCATACATGTCACTCTTGATTCATTGCATATCCCGGTACACCGCCGGAGGCATTCATATAGAGTCGTCTTTTGTTCTAGTATCGAGTTGTAATCATTGAGTTGTAAATAAATAGAAGTGTGATGATCATCATTTTCTAGAGCACTGTCCCAAGTGAGGAATATATATAAAAAAAGAGAAAGGCCATAAAAAAGACAAGGCCCAAAAAAATGAGAGAAAAAGAAAGAAGGGACAATGCTACTATCCTTTGCCACACTTGTGCTTCAAAGTAGCACCATAATCTTCATGATAGAGAGTCTTTTGTTTTGTCACTTTCATATACTAGTGAGAATTTTTTATTATAGAACTTGGCTTGTATATTCCAACAATGGGCCGCCACAAGTGCCCTAGGTCTTCGTGAGCAAGCAAGTTGGATGCACACCCACTTAGTTTCTTTTGTTGAGCTTTCATACATTTATAGCTCTAGTGCATCCGTTGCATGGCAATCCTGATGTCTACTACACAACCTTCTTCTTGTAGACGTTGTTGGGCCTCCAAGTGCAGAGGTTTGTAGGACAGTAGCAAATTTCCCTCAAGTGGATGGCCTAAGGTTTATCAATCCGTAGGAGGCATAGGATGAAGATGGTCTATCTCAAGCAACCCTGCAACCAAATAACAAAGAGTCTCTTGTGTCGCCAACACACCCAATACAATGGTAAATTGTATAGGTGCACTAGTTCGGCAAAGAGATGGTGATACAAGTGGTATATGGATAGTAGATAATGGTTTTTGTAATCTGAAAATATAAAAACAGCAAGGTAACTAATGATAAAAGTGAGCGTAAACGGTATTGCAATGCGTTGAAACAAGGCCTAGGGTTCATACTTTCGCTAGTGTAAGTTCTCTCAACAATACTAACATAATTGGATCACATAACTATCCCTCAACATGCAACAAAGAGTCACTCCAAAGTCACTAATAGCGGAGAACAAACGAAGAGATTATGGTAGGGTACGAAACCACCTCAAAGTTATTCTTTCCAATCAATCCGTTGGGCTATTCCTATAAGTGTCACAAACAACCCTAGAGTTCGTACTAGAATAACACCTTAAGACACAAATCAACCAAAAACCTAATGTCACCTAGATACTCCAGTGTCACCTCAAGTATCCGTGGGTATGATTATACGATATGCGTCACACAATCTCAGATTCATCTATTCAACCAACACAAAGGACCTCAAAGAGTGCCCCAAAGTTCCTACCGGAGAATCACGACGAAAACGTGTGCCAACCCCTATGCATAGGTTCATGGGCGGAACCCGCAAGTTGATCACCAAAACATACATCAAGTGAATCACGTGATATCCCATTGTCACCACAGATACGCACAACAAGACATACATCAAGTGTTCTCAAATCTTTAAAGACTCAATCCGATAAGATAACTTCAAAGGGGAAACTCAATTCATTACAAGAGAGTAGAGGGGGGAGAAAACATCATAGGATCCAAATATAATAGCAAAGCTCGCGATACATCAAGATCGTATCACCTCAAGAACACGAGAGAGAGAGAGAGATCAAACACATAGCTACTGGTACATACCCTCAGCCCCGAGGGAGAACTACTCCCTCCTCGTCATGGAGAGCACCGGGATGATGAAGATGGCCACCGGAGAGGGATTGCCCCCTCTGGCAGGGTGCCGGAATGGGTCTAGATTGGTTTTCGGTGGCTACGGAGGCTTCTGGCGGCGGAACTCCGATCTATTGTGCTCCCCGATGTTTTAAGTTATATGGAGATATATAGGCGGAAGAAGTATGTTAGGGGGGCCACGAGAGGCCCACGAGGGTGGAGGGCGCGCCCTAGGGGGGTGGGCGCGCCCCCTACCTCGTGGCCTCCTCGAAGATCCCCTGACGTGCACTCCAAGTCTTCTGGGCTTCTTTCCTTCCAAAAATGAGTTCCGTGAAGTTTCAGGTCAATTGGACTCCGTTTGATTTTCCTTTTCTTCGAAACCCTAAAATAGGGTAAAAACAGAAACTGGCACTGGGCTCTGGGTTAATAGGTTAGTCCCAAAAATGATATAAAAGTGTATAATAAAGCCCATAAACATCCAAAACAGTAGATAATATAGCATGGAGCAATCAAAAATTATAGATACGTCGAGACGTATCAGCATCCCCAAGCTTAATTCCTACTCGTCCTCGAGTAGGTAAATGATAAAAACAGAATTTTTGATGCGGAGTGCTACTTGGCATGATTTAAATGTAATTCTTCTTAATTGTGGCATGAATATTCAGATCCAAAAGATTCAAGACAAAAGTTCATATTGACATAAAAATAATAATACTTCAAGCATACTAACTAAGCAATTATGTCTTCTCAAAATAACATGGCCAAAGAAAGTTCATCCCTACAAAATCATATAGTTTAGTCATGCTTCATTTTCGTCACACAAGAATGCTCTCATCATGCACAACCCCGATGACAAGCCAAGCAATTGTTTCACACTTTAGTAATCTCAAACCTATAAACTTTCACGCAATATATGAGCGTGAGCCATGGACATAGCACTATGAGTGGAATATAATATAATGAGGGGGTTATGTGGAGAAGACAAAAAGGAGAAAGTCTCACATCAACGAGGCTAATCAATGGGCTATGGAGATGCCCACCGATTGATGTTAATGCAAGGAGTAGGGATTGCCATGCAACGGATGCACTAGAGCTATAAATGTATGAAAGCTCAACAAAAGAAACTAGTGGGTGTGCATCCAACTTGCTTGCTCACGAAGACCTAGGGCACTTGAGGAGGCCCATTGTTGGAATATACAAGCCAAGTTCTATAACAAAAAATTCCCACTAGTATATGAAAGTGATAACATGAGAGACTCTCTACTATGAAGATCAGGGTGCTACTTTGAAGCACAAGTGTGGTAAAAGGATAGTAACATTGTCCCTTCTCTCTTTTTCTCTCATTTTTTGGGCCTTCTCTTTTTTTATGGCCTTTCTCTTCTTCTTTTTTTGGGCCTTCTCTTTTTTATGGCCTTTCCTCCTTTTTTTTATTCCTCACTTGAGACAATGCTCTAGAAAATGATGATCATCACACTTCTATTTATTTACAACTCGATACTAGAACAAAGATGACTCTATATGAATGCCTCCGGCGGTGTACCGGGATATGCAATGAACCAAGAGTGACATGTATGAAAGAATTATGAACGGTGGCTTTGCCACAAATACTATGTCAACTACATGATCATGCTAAGCAATATGACAATGATGAATATGTCATGATGAACGGAATGATGGAAAGTTGCATGGCAATATATCTCGGAATGGCTATGGAAATGCCATAATAGGTAGGTATGGTGGCTGTTTTGAGGAAGATATAAGGAGGTTTATGTGTGAAAGAGCGTATCATATCACGGGGTTTGGATGCACCGGCGAAGTTTGCGCCAACTCTCAATGTGAGAAAGGGCAATGCACGGTACCGAAGAGGCTAGCAAGGATGGAAGGGTGAGAGTGCGTATAATCCATGGACTCAACATTAGTCATAAAGAAATCACATACTTATTGAAAAAATCTACAATTCATCAAAAACCTCGGCACTACGCGCATGATCCTAGGGGGATAGATTGGTAGGAAAAGACCATCGCTCGTCCCCGACTGCCACTCATAAGGAAGACAATCAAATAACACCTCATGTTTCAAATTTGTTACATAACGTTTACCGTACGTGCATGCTATGGGACTTGCAAACTTCAACACAAGTATTTCTCAAATTCACAACTACTCAACTAGCACGACTTTGATATTATTACCTCCATATCTCAAAACAATCATCAAGCATCAAACTTCTCTTAGTATTCAATACTCTATATGAAAGTTTTTACTATTCTTGGATGCCTAGCATATTAGGATTAGTTAAGAAAATTACCATGCTATTTAAAACTCTCAAAATGATATAAGTGAAGCATGAGAGTTCATCTATTTCTATAATATCACCACCGTGCTCTAAAAAGATATAAGTGAAGCACTAGAGCAAACGACAAACTACTCCGAAAGATATAAGTGAAGATCAATGAGTAGTCGAATAATTATGCAACTATGTGAAGACTCTCTAACATTTAATAATTTCAGATCTTGGTATTTTATTCAAACAACAATCAAAACTAACAAAATAAATTGACGCTCCAAGCAAAACACATATCATGTGGTGAATAAAAATATAGCTCCAAGTAAAGTTACCGATGAATGAAGACGAAAGAGGGGATGCCTTCCGGGGCATCCCCAAGCTTAGGCTCTTGGATATCCTTGAATATTACCTTGGGGTGCCTTGGGCATCCCCAATCTTAGGCTCTTGCCACTCCTTATTCCATAGTCCATCGAATCCTTACCCAAAACTTGAAAACTTCACAACACAAAACTTAACAGAAAACTCGTAAGCTCCGTTAGTATAAGAAAATAAATCACCACTTCCAGGTACTGTAATTAACTCATTATTTATTTATATTGGTGTTAAACCTACTGTATTCCAACTTCTCTATGGTTTATAAACTATTTTACTAGCCATAGATTCATCAAAATAAGTAAACAACACATGAAAAACAGAATCTGTCAAAAACAGAACAGTCTGTAGTAATCTGGATCAAACGTATACTTCTAGAACTCATAAAATTCTCAAATAAATTTCTAGACCTGAGTAATATATCTATTAATCATCTGCAAAAATAATTAACTAAATAGCACTTTCCAAATAAAAATGGCAGCAATTCTCGTGAGCGCTAAAGTTTCTGTTTTTTACAGCATGATCAACAAGACTTTCCCCAAGTCTTCCCAAAGGTTCTACTTGGCACAAACACTAATTAAATGCATAAAACCACATATAAACAGAGTCTGAATGAATTATTTATTACTAAACAGGAGCAAAAATCAAGGAACAAAAGTAAAGTTGGGTTGCCTCCCAACAAGCGCTATCGTTTAACGCCCCTAGCTAGGCATGATGATTTCAATGATGCGCATATAGAAGATAAGAATTGTAACATAAAGAGAGCATCATGAAGAATATGACTAGCACATTTAAGTCTAACCCACTTCCTATGAATAGGGATTTTGTGAGCAAACAACTTGTGGGAACAAGAATCAACTTGCATAGGAAGGTAAAACAGGCATAACTTCAAAACTTTAAGCACATAGAGAGGAACTTGATATTATTGCAATTCCTACAAGCTATTCCTCCCTCATAATAATTTTCATTAGCATCATGAATGAATTCAAAAATATAACCATCACCTAAAGCATTCTTTTCATGATCTACAAGCATAGAAATTTTACTACTCTCCACATAAGCATAATTCTTCTCATTCGGAATAGTGGGAGCAAACTCAACAAAATAACTATCATGTGATTGAAAATTAAGATCAGGATGACAAGTTTCATGGTTATCATTATTATTTAAAGCATACGTGTCATCACAATAATCATCATAGATAGGAGGCATGCTTTCATCATAATAAATTTGCTCATCAAAACTTGGGGGACAAAAAATATCATCTTCATCAAACATAGCTTCCCCAAGCTTGTGGCTTTGCACATCATTAGCATCATGGATATTCAAGGAATTCATACTAACAACATTGCAATCATGCTCATCATTCAAAGATTTAGTGCCAAACATTTTATAGACTTCTTCCTCTAGCACTTGAGCACAATTTTCCTTTCCATCATACTCACGAAAGATATTAAAAAGATGAAGCGTATGAGACAAACTTAATTCCATTTTTTATAGTTTTCTTTTATAAACAAAACTAGTGATAAAACAAGAAACTAAAAGACTCAATTGCAAGATCTAAAGATATACCTTCAAGCGCTAACCTCCCCAGCAACGGTGCCAGAAAAGAGCTTGATGTCTACTACACAACCTTCTTCTTGTAGACGTTGTTGGGCCTCCAAGTGCAGAGGTTTGTAGGACAGTAGCAAATTTCCCTCAAGTGAATGACCTAAGGTTTATCAATCCGTAGGAGGCATAGGATGAAGATGGTCTCTCTCAAGCAACCCTGCAACCAAATAACAAAGAGTCTCTTGTGTCCCCAACACACCCAATACAATGGTAAATTGTATAGGTGCACTAGTGCAGCGAAGAGATGGTGATACAAGTGGTATATGGATAGTAGATAATGGTTTTTGTAATCTGAAAATATAAAAACAGCAAGGTAACTAATGATAAAAGTGGGCGTAAATGGTATTGCAATGCGTTGAAACAAGGCCTAGGGTTCATACTTTCGCTAGTGTAAGTTCCCTCAACAATACTAACATAATTGGATCACATAACTATCCCTCAACATGCAATAAAGAGTCACTCCAAAGTCACTAATAGCGGAGAACAAACGAAGAGATTATGGTTTGGTACGAAACCACCTCAAAGTTATTCTTTCCAATCAATCCGTTGGGCTATTCCTATAAGTGTCACAAACAGCCCTAGAGTTAGTACTAGAATAACACCTTAAGACACAAATCAACCAAAACCCTAATGTCACCTAGATACTCGAATGTCACCTCAAGTATCCGTGGGTATGGTTATACGATATGCGTCACACAATCTCAGATGCATCGACCTCAAAGAGTGCCCCAAAGTTCCTACCGGAGAATCACGACGAAAACGTGTGCCAACCCCTATGCATAGGTTCATGGGCGGAACCCGCAAGTTGATCACCAAAACATACATCAAGTGAATCACGTGATATCCCATTGTCACCACAGATACGCACGGCAAGACATACATCAAGTGTTCTCAAATCTTTAAAGACTCAATCCAATAAGATAATTTCAAAGGGGAAACTCAATTCATTACAAGAGAGTAGAGGGGGGAGAAAACATCATAGGGTCCAAATATAATAGCGAAGCTCGCGATACATCAAGATCGTATCACCTCAAGAACACGAGAGAGAGAGAGAGAGATCAAACACATAGCTACTGGTACATACCCTCAGCCCCGAGGGAGAACTACTCCCTCCTCGTCATGGAGAGCACCAGGATGATGAAGATGGCCACCGGAGAGGGATTGCCCCCTCTGGCAGGGTGCCGGAGCGGGTCTAGATTGGTTTTCGGTGGCTACGGAGGCTTGTGGCGGCGGAACTCCCGATCTATTGTGCTCCCCGATGTTTTGAGGGTATATGGAGATATATAGGCGGAAGAAGTACGTCAGGGGGGCCATGAGGGGCCCACAAGGGTGGAGGGCGCGCCCCCTACCTTGTGGCCTCCTCGAAGATCCCCTGACGTGCACTCCAAGTCTTCTGGGCTTCTTTCCTTCCAAAAATGAGTTCCGTGAAGTTTCAGGTCAATTGGACTCCGTTTGATTTTCCTTTTCTTCGAAACCCTAAAACAGGGTAAAAACATAAACTGGCACTGGGCTCTGGGTTAATAGGTTAGTCCCAAAAATGATATAAAAGTGTATAATAAAGCCCATAAACATCCAAAACAGTAGATAATATAGCATGGAGCAATCCAAAATTATAGATACGTTGGAGATGTATCAAGTCCCTACTCCTTGAATTAACATCAATCGATGGGCATCTCCATAGCCCATTGATTAGCCTCATTGATGTCAGACTTTCTCCTTTTTGTCTTCTCCACATAACCCCCATCATCATATCCTATTCCACCCATAGTGCTATGTCCATGGCTCGCGCTCATATATTGCGTGAAAGTTTATAGGTTTGAGATTACTAAAGTATGAAACAATTGCTTGGCTTGTCATCGGGGTTGTGCATGATGAGAGCATTCTTGTGTGACGAAAATGGAGCATGACTAAACTATATGATTTTGTAGGGATGAACTTTCTTTGGCCGTGTTATTTTGAGAAGACATAATTGCTTTGTTAGTACGCTTGAAGTATTATTATTTTTATGTCAATATGAACTTTTATCTTGAATCTTTCAGATTTGAATATTCATGCCACAATTAAGAAGAATTACATTGAAATTATGCCAAGTAGCACTCCGCATCAAAAATTCTGTTTTTATCATTTACCTACTCGACGACGAGGAGGAATTAAGCTTGGGGATGCTTGATACGTCTCCAACGTATCTATAATTTTTGATTGCTCCATGCTATATTATCTACTGTTTTGGACATTATTGGGCTTTATTTTCCACTTTTATATTATTTTTGGGACTAACCTATTAACCGGAGGCCCAACCCAGAATTGTTGTTTTTTTTTCCTATTTTAGGGTTTCTAAGAAAATGAATATGTAAGGAGTCCAAACGGAATGAAACCTTCGGGAACGTGATTTTCTCGCTGAACATGATCCAGGAGACTTGGACCTATGTCAAGAAACAAAGGAGGAGGCCACGAGGTAGGGGGGCGCGCCCTCCACCCTTGTGGGCCCCCTGTTGCTCCACCTGTTGGGAAACATAGTAATTTCAAAAAAATTCCTACACACACGCAAGATCATGGTGATGCATAGCAACGAGAGGGGAGAGTGTGATCTACGTACCCTTGTAGACCGAAAGAGGAAGCGTTATATCAACGCGATTGATGTAGTCGTACGTCTTCACGATCCGACCGATCCAAGCACTGTTACTCCAGCACCTCCGAGTTCTTGGCACACGTTCAGCTCGATGACGATCCCCGGGCTCCTATCCAGCAAATCGTCGGGGAGGAGTTCCGTCAGCATGACGGCGTGGTGACGATCTTGATGTTCTACTGTCGCAGGGCTTCGCCTAAGCACCGCTACAATATGACCGAGGTGGAATGTGGTGGAGGGGGGCACCGCACACGGCTAAGGAACGATCACGAAGATCAACTTGTGTGTCTAGGGGTGCCCCCTGCCTCCGTATATAAAGGATCAAAGGGGGGGGGTGGCCGGCCAGGAGGAGGGCGTGCCAGGAGGAGTCCTACTCCCACCGGGAGTAGGATTCCCCCCTTTCCTAGTTGGAATAGGATTCGGGAGGGGGGAAAGAGGAGAGAGAGAAGGAAGGGGGGCGCCGGCCCCCTCTCCTTGTCCTATTCGAACTAGGGGGGGAGTGGCGCGCGGCCCAGCCCTGGCCACCTCTCCTCTCTTCCACTAAAGCCCACTAAGGCCCATATACCTCCCGGGGGTTCCGGTAACCTCCCGGTACTCCGGTAAAATCCCGATTTCACCCGGAACACTTCCGATATCCAAATATAGGCTTCCAATATATCAATCTTTATGTCTCGACCATTTCGAGACTCCTCGTCATGTCCGTGATCACATCCGGGACTCCGAACAAACTTCGGTACATCAAAATGCATAAACTCATAATAAAACTGTCATCGAAACCTTAAGCGTGCGGACCCTACGGGTTCGAGAACAATGTAGACATGACCGAGACACGTCTCCGGTCAATAACCAATAGTGGAACCTGGATGCTCATATTGGCTCCTACATATTCTACAAAGATCTTTTATCGGTCAGACCGCATATGTTCTTCCCTTTGTCATCGGTATGTTACTTGCCCGAGATTCGATCGTCGGTATCTCAATACCTAGTTCAATCTCGTTACCAGCAAGTCTCTTTACTTGTTCCGTAATACATCATCTCACAACTAACTCATTAGTTGCAATGCTTGCAAGGCTTATGTGATGTGCATTACCGAGAGGGCCCAGAGATACCTCTCCGACAATCGGAGTGACAAATCCTAATCTCGAAATACGCAAACCCAACATGTACCTTTGGAGACACCTGTAGAGCACCTTTATAATCACCCAGTTACATTATGACGTTTGGTAGCACACAAAGTGTTCCTCCGGCAAACGGGAGTTGCATAATCTCATAGTCATAGGAACATGTATAAGTCATGAAGAAAGCAATAGCAACATACTAAACGATCGGGTGCTAAGCTAATGGAATGGGTCATGTCAATCAGATCATTCATCTAATGATGTGATCCCGTTAATCAAATAACAACTCTTTGTCCATGGTTAGGAAACATAACCATCTTTGATTAACGAGCTAGTCAAGTAGAGGCATACTAGTGACACTCTGTTTGTCTATGTATTCACACATGTATTATGTTTCCGGTTAATAAAATTCTAGCATGAATAATAAACATTTATCATGAAATAAGGAAATAAATAATAACTTTATTATTGCCTCTAGGGCATATTACCTTCAGTCTCCCACTTGCACTAGAGTCAATAATGTAGTTCACATTGCCATGTGATTTAACACCAATAGTTCACATCATCATGTGATTAACACCCATAGTTCACATCGTTATGTGACCAACACTCAAAGGGTTTACTAGAGTCAATAATCTAGTTCACATCGCTATGTGATTAACACCCAAAGAGTACTAAGGTGTGATCATGTTTTGCATGTGAGAGAAGTTTAGTCAACGGGTCTGCCATATTCAGATCCGTATGTATTTTGCAAATCTCTATGTCAACAATGCTCTGCACGGAGCTACTATAGCTAATTGCTCCCTCTTTCAATATGTATCCAGATGAAGACTTAGAGTTATCTGGATCAGTGCCAAAACTTGTATCGACGTAACCCTTTTACGACGAACCTTTTGTCACCTCCATAATCGAGAAACATATCCTTATTCAACTAAGGATAATTTTGACCGCTGTCCAGTGATATACTCCTAGATCACTATTGCACTCCCTTGCCAAAATCTGTGTAGGGTATACAATAGATCTGGTACACAACATGGCATACTTTATAGAACCTATGGCTGAGGCATAGGGAATGACTTTCATTCTCTTTCTATCTTCTGCCATGGTCGGGTTTTGAGTCTTTACTCAATTTCACACCTTGTAACACAGGCAAGAAACTCTTTCTTTGACTGTTCCATTTTGAACTACTTCAAAATCTTGTCAAGGTATGTACTCATTGAAAAAACTTATCAAGCGTCTTGATCTATCTCTATAGATCTTGATGCTCAATATGTAAGCAACTTCACCGAGGTCTTTCTTTGAAAAACTCCTTTCAAATATTCCTTTATGCTTTGCAGAATAATTCTACATTATTTCTGATCAACAATATGTCATTTACATATACTTATCAAAAATGCTGTAGTGCTCCCACTCACTTTCTTGTAAATACAGGCTTCACCGCAAGTCTGTATAAAACTATATGCTTTGATCAACTTATCAAAGCGTATATTCCAACTCTGAGATGCTTGCACTAGTCCATAAATGGATCGCTGGAGCTTGCACATTTTGTTAACACCTTTAGGATCAACAAAACCTTCTAGTTGCATCGTATACAACTCTTCTTTAATAAATCCATTAAGGAATGCAGTTTTGTTTATCCATTTGCCAGATTTCATAAAATGCGGCAATTGTTAACATGATTCAGACAGACTTAAGCATAGATACGAGTGAGAAACTCTCATCGTAGTCAAAATCTTGAATTTGTCGAAAACCTTTTGCGACAATTCTAGCTTTGTAGATAGTAACACTACTATCAGCGTCCGTCTTCCTCTTGACTATCCATTTAATTTCAATGGCTTGCCGATCATCGGGCAAGTCAACCAAAGTCCATACTTTGTTCTCATACATGGATCCCATCTCAGATTTCATGGCCTCAAGCCATTTTGCGGAATCTGGGCTCATCATCGCTTCCTCATAGTTCGTAGGTTCGTCATGGTCTAGTAACATAACTTCCAGAACAAGATTACCGTACCACTCTGGCGTGGATCTCACTCTGGTTTACCTACGAGATTCGGTAGTAACTTGATCTGAAGTTACATGATCATCATCATTAGCTTCCTCACTAATTGGTGTAGTAGTCATAGGAACAGATTTTCTGTGATGAACTACTTTCCAATAAGGGAGAAGGTACAATTACCTTATCAAGTTCTACTTTCCTCCCACTCACTTCTTTCGAGAGAAACTCCTTCTCTAGAAAGGATCCATTCTTAGCAACGAATGTCTTGCCTTCGGATCTGTGATAGAAGGTGTACCCAAAAGTCTCCTTTGGGTATCCTATGAAGACATATTTCTCCGATTTGGGTTTGAGCTTATCAGGATGAAACCTTTTCATATAAGCATCACAACCCCAAACTTTAAGAACCGACAACTTTGGTTTCTTGCCAAACCACAGTTCAGATTGTGTCGTCTCAACGGACTTTAGATGGTGCCCCTTTTAACGTGAATGCAGTTGTCTCTAATGCATAAGCCCAAAACGATAGTGGTAAATCGGTAAGAAACATCATAGATTGCACCATATCTAATAAAGTACGGTTACGATGTTCGGACACACCATTACACTGTGGTGTTCTTGGTGGCGTGAGTAGTGAAACTATTTCACATTGTTTTAATTGAAGACCAAACTCGTAACTCAAATATTCGTCTCCTCGATCAGATCGTAGAAACTTCATTTTCTTGTCACGATGATTTTCCACTTCACTCTGAAATTCTTTGAACTTTTCAAATGTTTCAGACTTTATGTTTCATCAAGTAGATATACCCATATCTGCTCAAATCATCTGTGAAGATCAGAAAATAATGATACCTGCTGCAAGCCTTAATATTCATCGACCACATACATCAGTATGTATGATTTCCAACAAATCACTTGCTCGCTTCATTGTTCCGGAGAACGCTGTCTTAGTCATCTTGCCCATGAGGCATGGTTCGCAAGCATCAAGTGATTCATAATCAAGTGATTCCAAAAGCCCATCAGCATGGGGTTTCTTCATGCTCTTTACACCAATATGACCTAAACGGCAGTGCCACAAATAAGTTGCACTATCATTATTAACTTTGCATCTTTTGGTTTCAATATTATGAATATGTGTATCACTACGATCGAGATCCAACGAACCATTTTCATTGGGTGTGTAATCATATAAGGTTTTATTCATGTAAACAGAACAACAATTTATTCTCTTACTTAAATGAATAACCGTATTGCAATAAACATGATCAAATCATATTTATGCTCAACGCAAACACCAAATAACACTTATTTAGGTTCAACACTAATCCCGATAGTATAGGGAGTGTGCGATGATGATCATATCAATCTTGGAACTACTTCCAACACACATCGTCACCTCACCCTTAACTAGTCTCTGTTCATTCTGCAACTCCCGATTCAAGTTACCAATCTTAGCAACTGAACTAGTACCAAATACTGAGGGGTTGCTATGAACACTAGTAAAGTACACATCAATAACATGTATATCAAATATACCTTTGTTTACTTTGCCATCCTTTCTTATCCGCCAAATACTTGGGTAGTTCCGCTTCCAGTGACTAGTCCCTTTGCAGTAGAAGCACTTAGTCTCAGGCTTAGGACCAGACTTGGGCTTCTTCACTTTGAGCAGCAACTTGCTTGATGTTCTTATTGAAGTTCCCTTTTTCCCTTTGCCCTTTTCTTGAAACTAGTGATCTTGTCAACCATCAACACTTGATGCTCTTTCTTGATTTCTACCTTCATCGATTTCATCATCATGAAAAGCTCGGGAGTCGTTTTCGTCATCCCTTGCATATTATAGTTCATCACGAAGTTCTACTAACTTGGTGATTGTGACTAGAGAATTCTGTCAATCACTATTTTATCTGGAAGATTAACTCCCACTTGATTCAAGCGATTGTAGCACCCAGACAATCTGAGCACATGCTCACTAGTTGAGCGAATCTCCTCCATCTTTTAGCTATAGAACTTGTTGGAGACTTCATATCTCTCAACTCGGGTATTTGCTTGAAATATTAACTTCAACTCCTGGAACATCTCATATGGTCCATGACGTTCAAAACGTCTTTGAAGTCCCGATTCTAAGCCGTTAAGCATGGTGCACTAAACTATCAAGTAGTCATCATATTGAGCTAGCCAAACGTTCATAACGTCTGCATCTGCTCCTGCAATAGGTCTGTCACCTAGCGGTGCATTAAGGACATAATTCTTCTGTGCAGCAATGAGGATAAACCTCAGATCACGGATCCAATCCGCATCATTGCTACTAACATATTTCAACACAATTTTCTCTAGGAACATATCAAAATAAACATATGAAAGCAACAACGCGAGCTATTGATCTACAACATAGATATGCTAATACTAACAGGACTAAGTTCATGATAAATTTAAGTTCAATTAATCATATTACTAAAGAACTCCCACTTAGATAGACATCCCTCTAATCCTCTAAGTGATCACGTGATCCATATCAACTAAACCATGTCCGATCATCACGTGAGATGGAGTAGTTTCAATGGTGAACATCATTATGTTGATCATATCTACTATATGATTCACGCTCGACCTTTCGGTCTCCGTGTTCCGAGGCCATATCTGTTATATGCCAGGCTCGTCAAGTTAAACCTGAGTATTCCGCGTGTGCAACTGTTTTGCACCCATTGTATTTGAACGTAGAGCCTATCACACCCGATCATCACGTGGTGTCTCAGCACGAAGAACTTTCGCAACGGTGCATACTCAGGGAGAACCCTTTTACTATGATAATTTAGTGAGAGATCATCTTATAATGCTACCGTCAATCAAAGCAAGATAAGATGCATAAAAGATAAACATCACATGCAATCAATATAAGTGATATGATATGGCCATCGTCATCTTGTGCTTGTGATCTCCATCTTCGAAGCACCGTCATGATCACCATCGTCACCGGCGTGACACCTTGATCACCATCGTAGCATCGTTGTCGTCTCGCCAAACTTATGCTTCTACGACTATCACTACCGCTTAGTGATAAAGTAAAGCATTACAGGGCGATTGCATTGCATACAATAAAGCGACAACCATATGGCTCCTGCCAGTTGCCGATAACCCGGTTACAAAACATGATCATCTCATACAATAAAATTTAGCATCATGTCTTGACCATACCACATCACAACATGCCCTGCAAAAACAAGTTAGACGTCCTCTACTTTGTTGTTGCAAATTTTACGTGGCTGCTACGGGCTTAGCAAGAACCAATCTTACCTACGCATCAAAACCACAATGATAGTTTGTCAAGTTGGTGCTGTTTTAACCTTCGCAAGGATCGGGCGTAGCCACACTCGGTTCAACTAAAGTTGGAGAAACTGACACCCGCCAGCCACCTGTGTGCAAAGCACGGCGGTAGAACCAGTCTCGTGTAAGCGTACGCATAATGTCGGTCCGGGCCGCTTCATCCAACAATACCGCCGAACCAAAGTATGACATGCTGGTAAGGAGTATGACTTATATCGCCCACAACTCACTTGTGTTCTACTCGTGCATATAAACATCAACACATAAAACCTGGCTCTGATACCACTGTTGGGAAACGTAGTAATTTCAATAAATTTCCTACGCACACGCAAGATCATGGTGATGCATAGCAACGAGAGGGGAGAGTGTGATCTACGTACCCTTGTAGACCGAAAGCGGAAGCGTTATATCAACGCGGTTGATGTAGTCGTATGTCTTCACGATCTGACCGATCCAAGCACCATTACTCCAGCACCTCCGAGTTCTTGGCACATGTTCAGCTCGATGAAGATCCCCGGGCTCCGATCCAGCAAAGCGTCGGGGAGGAGTTCCGTCAGCACGACGGCGTGGTGACGATCTTGATGTTCTACTGTCGCAGGGCTTCGCCTAAGCACCGCTACAATATGACCGAGGTGGAATGTGGTGGAGGGGGGCACCGCACACGGCTAAGGAACGATCACGAAGATCAACTTGTGTGTCTAGGGGTGCCCCTGCCTCCGTATATAAAGGATCAAAGGGGGGTGCGGCCGGCCAGGAGGAGGGCGCGCCAGGAGGAGTCCTACTCCCACCGGGAGTAGGATTCCCCCCTTTCCTAGTTGGAATAGGATTCGGGAGGGGGGAAAGAGGAGAGAGAGAAGGAAGGGGGGCGCCGACCCCCTCTCCTTGTCCTATTCGAACTAGGGGGGGGGAGGGGCGCGCGGCCCAGCCCTGGCCACCTCTCCTCTCTTCCACTAAAGCCCACTAAGGCCCATATACCTCCTGGGGGGTTCCGGTAACCTCCCGGTACTCCGGTAAAATCCCGATTTCACCCAGAACACTTCCGATATCCAAATATAGGCTTCCAATATATCAATCTTTATGTCTCGACCATTTCGAGACTCCTCGTCATGTCCGTGATCACATCCGGGACTCCGAACAAACTTCGGTACATCAAAATGCATAAACTCATAATAAAAATGTCATCGAAACCTTAAGCGTGCGGACCCTACGGGTTCGAGAACAATGTAGACATGACCGAGACACGTCTCCGGTCAATAACCAATAGCGGAACCTGGATGCTCATATTGGCTCGTACATATTCTATGAAGATCTTTTATCGGTCAGACCGCATAACAACATACGTTGTTCCCTTTGTCATCGGTATGTTACTTGCCCGAGATTCGTTCGTCGGTATCTCAATACCTAGTTCAATCTCCTTACCAGCAAGTCTCTTTACTAGTTCCGTAATACATCATCTCACAACTAACTCATTAGTTGCAATGCTTGCAAGGCTTATGTGATGTGCATTACCGAGAGGGCCCAGAGATACCTCTCCGACAATCGGAGTGACAAATCCTAATCTCGAAATACGCCAACCCAACATGTACCTTTGGAGACACCTGTAGAGCACCTTTATAATCACCCAGTTACGTTGTGACGTTTGGTAGCACACAAAGTGTTCCTCCGGCAAACGGGAGTTGCATAATCTCATAGTCATAGGAACATGTATAAGTCATCAAGAAAGCAATAGCAACATACTAAACGATCGGGTGCTAAGCTAATGGAATGGGTCATGTCAATCAGATCATTCATCTAATGATGTGATCCCGTTAATCAAATAACAACTCTTTGTCCATGGTTAGGAAACATAACCATCTTTGATTAACGAGCTAGTCAAGTAGAGGCATACTAGTGACACTCTGTTTGTCTATGTATTCACACATGTATTATGTTTCCGGTTAATACAATTCTAGCATGAATAATAAACATTTATAATGAAATAAGGAAATAAATAATAACTTTATTATTGCCTCTAGGGCATATTTTCTTCACCACCGACATACTCCTTCCTCCTATATATACCTACATACCCCCAAACGATCAGATACGGAGCCAAAACCCTAATTCCACTGACGTAACTTCCTGTATCCACGAGATCCCATCTTGGGGCCTGTTCCGGAGCTCCACCGGAGGGGGTATCCATCACAGAGGGCTTCTACATCAACACCATAGCCTCTCCAATGAAGTGTGAGTAGTTTACCTCAGACCTTCGGGTCCATAGTTATTAGCTAGATGGCTTCTTCTCTCTTTTTGGATCTCAATACAATGATCTCCCCCTCTCTTGTGGAGATCTATTCGATGTAATCTTATTTTTGCGGTGTGTTTGTTGAGATCGATGAATTGTGGGTTTATGATCAAGTCTATCTATGAACAATATTTGAATCTTCTCTGAATTCTTTTATGTATGTTTGGTTATCTTTGTAAGTCTCTTCGAATTATTAGTTTGGTTTGGCCTACTAGATTGATCTTTCTTGCAATGGGAGAAGTGCTTAGCTTTGGGTTCAATCTTGCGGTGTCCTTTCCTAGTGACAGTAGGGGCAGCAAGGCACGTATTGTATTTTTGCCATCAAGGATAACAATATGTTTTTTTATCATATTGCATGAATTTATCCCTCTACATCATGTCATCTTGCTTAAGGCATTACTCTGTTTTCATGAACTTAATACTCTAGATGCATGCTGGATAGCGGTCGATGAGTGGAGTAATAGTAGTAGATGCAGGCAGGAGTCGGTCTACTTGTCTCGGACGTGATGCCTATATACATGATCATACCTAGATATTCTCATAACTATGCTCAATTCTGTCAATTGCTCAACTGTAATTCGTTCACCCACCGTAAAATACTTATGCTCTTGAGAGAAGCCAGTAGTGAAACCTATGGCCCCCGGGTCTATCTTCATCATATTAATGTTCCAATACTTAGTTATTTCCTTTGCTTTTACTTTGCCTTTATTTTACTTTGCATCTTTGCCACAAAAATACCAAAAATATTATCTTATGATATCTATCAGATCTCACTCTCGTAAGTGACCGTGAAGGGATTGACAACCCCTTATCGCGTTGGTTGCGAGGAGTTATTTGCTTTGTGCAGGTACTAGGGGACGCGCGCGCAACCTCCTACTGGATTGATACCTTGGTTCTCAAAAACTGAGGGAAATACTTAGCTACTTTGCTGCATCATCCTTTTCTCTTCGGGGAAATCCAACGCAGTGCTCAAGAGGTATCACTACTGAACTTCGTAGGTCCACAAGGACACGTTCCGCACCAGAGTGGTATGGTGATAACCCACAAGTATAGGGGATCTATCGTAGTCCTTTCGATAAGTAAGAGTGTCGAACCCAACGAGGAGCAGACGAAAATGATAAGCGGTTTCCTGCAAGGTATTCTCTGTGAGTACTGAAATAAGTGGTAACAGATAGTTTTGTGATAGGATAATTTGTAACGAGCAACAAGTAAAAAAGGTAAATAAAGTGCAGCAAGGTAGCCCAATCCTTTTTGTAGCAAAGGACAAGCCTGGACAAACTCTTATATAGAGAAAAGCGCTCCCGAGCACACATGGGAATATCGTCTAGCTAGTTTTCATCACGCTCATATGATTCACGTTCGGTACTTTGATAATTTGGTACGTGGGTGGACCGGTGCTTGGGTACTGCCCTTACTTGGACAAGCATCCCACTTATGATTAACCTTTATTGCAAGTATCTGCAACTACAACAAAAGTATTAAGGTAAACCTAACCATAGCATGAAACATATGGATCCAAATCAGCCCCGTACGAAGCAACGCATAAACTAGGGTTTAAGCTTCTGTCACTCTAGCAACCCATCATCTACTTATTACTCCCCAATGCCTTCCTCTAGGCCCAAACAATGGTGAAGTGTCATGTAGTCGACATTCACATAACACCACTAGAGGAGAGACAACATACATCTCATCAAAATATCGAACGAATACCAAATTCACATGACTACTAATAGCAAGACTTCTCCCATGTCCCCAGGAACAAAAGTAACTACTCAAAAAGCATAAACATGTTCATAATCAGAGGGGTATTAATATGCATATAGGATCTGAACATATGATTTTCCACCAATTAAACCAACTAGCATCAACTACAAGGAGTAATTAGCACTATTAGCAACCTACTAGCACCAATCCCGTACTTGGAGACAAGAATTGGATACAAGAGATGAACTAGGGTTTTGAGAGGAGATGGTGCTGATGAAGATGTTGATGGAGATTTCCCTCTCCCGATGAGAGGAGCGTTGGTGATGACGATGGCGATGGTTTCCCCCTCCGGGAGGGAAGTTTTCCCGGCAGAACAGCTCCGCCAGAGCCATAGATTGGTTCCGCCAAGGTTCCGCCTCGTGGCGGAGATGGGCATCGGAGGGCCACCAGGGGGCCCACGAGGCAGGGGCGCGCCCCCACCCTCGTGGCCAGGGTGTGGCCCCCCTCTGGAACTTCTTGCACTCAGTATTTTTTATATATTCTGAAAATGAATTCCGTGAAGTTTCAGGACTTTTGGAGCTGTGCAGAATAGGTCTCTAATATTTGCTCCTTTTCCAGCCCAGAATCCCAGCTGTCGGCATTCTCCTTCTTTATGTAAACCTTGTAAAATAAGAGAGAATAGGCATGAGTATTGTGACATAATGTGTAATAACAGCCCATAATGCAATAAATATCGATATAAAAGCATGATGCAAAATGGATGTATCAACTCCCCCAAGCTTAGACCTTGCTTATTCTCAAGCGAAAGCCGAAATCGAAAAATATGTCCACATGTTTAGAGATAGAGGTATCGATAAAAATAAAATACGGACATGAGGGCATCATGATCATTCTTAGAACAACAACTTATATAATTCTTGTCATATGATCTCTTATGCTAGAGTAACAATTCAATCACAATTTCAAGTATGAATCATAAACTTCATTGAAAACTAACAAACTATAATCTCAGTCATTGGAGAAATTGCAATTTATCATAACATAGGAAAGAGTCAATATAAGAGCTTTTCAGCAAGTCCACATACTCAACTATCATATAGTCTATCACAATTGCTAACACTCACGCAATACTTATGGGCATGGAGTTTTAATCGGACATAGAGAAAGATAGGGGCTTATAGTTTTGCCTCCCAACGTTTTACCTCAAGGGTAAAGTCAACAATAATAGTTCATGAAAACTCACATCCAATTAGCCATATATACCAGGATCTTTCCAACATGTTGTGCTTGCCAAAAGATAAAATGTAAAAAGGAAGGGTGAAGATCACCATGACTCTTATGCAAGGTAGGAGATAAAAGTAAAAGATAGGCCCTTCGCAAAGGGAAGCAGAGGTTGTCATGCGCTTTTATGGCTGGATGCACAAAATCTTAATGCGAAAGAATGTCACTTCATATTGCCACTTGTGATATGGACCTTTATTATGCAGTCCGTCGCTTTTATTTCTTCTGTATCACACGATCGTATAAAGCTTATTTTATCCCACACTAATAAGTCATACATATTTAGAGGGCAATTTTTATTGCTTGCACCGATGACTACTAACTAGAGGTATCTTACTCAATCCATAGGTAGGTATGGTGGACTCTCATGGAAAAACTGGTTTAAGGGTGTTTGGAAGCACAAGTAGTATCTCTACTTGGTGCAAAGAATTTGGCTAGCATGAGGGGGAAAGGCAAGCTCAATCATGTTGGATGATCCATGACAATATAATTTATCTCAGATGTAAGAAAACATATCCCATTATGTTGTCTTGTCCAACGTCAACTCTTTAGCATGTCATATATAAATCCCGAACATTTTCCGGTGGCCAAAATAGGACTTCCCATATATAAATCTTTACCTCCGGACCATTCTGGAACTCCTCGTGACATCCGAGATCTCATCCGGGACTCCGAACAACATTCGGTAACTGCACACTAATTCCCATAACAACTCTAGCATCACCGAACCTTAAGTGTGTAGACCCTACGGGTTCGGGAATCATGCAGACATGACCGAGACAGCTCTCTGGCCAATAACCAACAGCGGGATCTGGATACCCATGTTGGCTCCCACATATTCCACGATGATCTCATCGGATGAACCACGATGTCAGGGATTCAATCAATCCTGTATACAATTCCCTTTGTTAATCGGTACGTTACTTGCCCGAGATTCGATCGTCGGTATCCCAATACCTTGTTCAATCTCGTTACCGGCAAGTCACTTTTACTCGTTCCGTAACACATCATCCTGTGATCAACTCTTTGGTCACATTGAGCTCATTATGATGATGTCCTACCGAGTGGGCCTAGAGATACCTTTCCGTCACATGGAGTGACAAATCCCAGTCTCGATTCGTGCCAACCCAACAGACACTTTTGGAGATACCCGTAGTGTGCCTTTATAGCCACCCAGTTACGTTGTGACGTTTGGCACACCCAAAGCATTCACTACAAAAAAAATACACTTTAGTGATGATACGTGTTTGTCACAGTAGGTCACTTTTTTTGTCATGCATGTACATCCATGACAAATTTATGACAGAATCAAGATAGTCATACCTGTGCTGTCGTAGAAGTGTTCCATGACATTACCAAAATTATCATCACGGAAGTGTCCAATTCCATGACGATAAATCGCGCGTCACAGAAGTGCTTTCGTCAAGGGTGACCGACACATGGCATCCACCATAACGGAACGCCGTTAAGCTATCGGGTCGGGTTTTGGATCCGATAACCCGTTAACAGCCCCGACCAATGGGGATTTTCCACGTGTAAAATCATCATTGACTAGAGGAAACACGTGGCGGCTCATCGTCGGGACAGATGTCATCCACTCACTGGACAGAAGGCGCCTATGATACGTCGACACGTGGCACAGCCCAACAAGTTTAAATGGGCCGGCCCAACTAAAGGCCCACAAGATTTTGCGGACCATAATGGGCCGGCCCAGCTAAAGGCCCACGAGATTTTGCGGACCATAATGGGCTGGCCCAGCTAAAGGCCAACAAGATTTTGCGGGCCATAATGGGTCGGGCCAGGTAAAGGCCCACAAGATTTTTGTGTGCCGTAATGGGCCGGCCCAGGTAAAGGCCCACAAGATTCTTGCGGATCATAATGGGCCGGCCCAGCTAAAGGCCCACGAGATTTCACCAACATTAATGGGCCGGCCCAGCTGTAGGCCCACAAGATTTTAAGGACCCTAGTAGGCCGACCCATTAATTGCCTGCCATGTTTTCAGCCAAATGCCGGCCCATATTTGATCCGGTCCATTATTGGTCTGCCACGCTCCGGGCCTAATAGTGGCCCATATGAGATCCGACCCGTTAAAGGCCTACCACGTTTTGGGCCAAATTATGGCCCAGATGAGGTCCAGCCCTTTAAGAGGCTTTGGGCTCAATTATGGCCCATATCAGATTCGGCCCGTCAACTGGACACTGCTTTTGGGCCCACTTGCTAAAGGCCCACTTAGTAATTCGGCCTGATATTAGTTTTGCCTTGTTAAGGGCCCATTTAACATTTCGGCCCTATATTAATTTTCGCCGGTTAAAAGCCTGTCATATAGTTGGGCCTAACTACGGCCCGGTTTGCATCCGGCCTGCTCGTAGCTGATATCTGATTGGGCCAAACAAGGACCGAGACAATTTTTTGGCCAGTTAAAAGCTCGTGATTTGATTCGCACAATCATGGGCCGGGGTTCATTTCGGGCTGCTACCGGCCCGTGAGCTGTTCGACACGTTTCAGTCCCAACCTACATCGTGATTGCATGATGGCCCGATTATGTACCGTAATTTTATGGTTTGTCCGGTTTACTGCGAAGACAGGATATATATACAGTAAAATAACTGCAGCATCGTGAATAAGAAAAAACCTAGACTATACAATAAAGAAATTACGGCATATTACATCCACTGGGCATCAAAGTTCGCCACTATGATAATAAAGCACAAGCAGACAGGAGATTACATACACTGGGCATCAAAGATCGCCACCAGTGCAAATAAACACGCCGACAAAATAATATACAAAACCGATAGCACTTCAATAGAGTTCAGGAAAGGTTAGCCCTGCTGGGGAGCTGCAGCGCAAGCAGCTGAGCAAGATGATGAGACTGCGCTTGTTCAACACTTATATCTTCCTCACTCTGAAAGATAAACAAGCAGACAGATAACATGTTTTGCACATAAAAATATCAGTGCTGACAATTCATCACATTTCTTACTGGCGAATAAACTGACACACTTTAAATTTGCATTAACACAATATGGTATTGTTCAGGTCAAGACATGGCAGGAAATGACATTGTGAAGGAGTTGGCAGCTTCACGACACCACTGGATTACAGATCAAGAACTCATAAGTATCAATGGTTAGTGTGCTGTCAATTTATACCATTTCAGATTGGCAAATAAAGAGACGGTTTAAATAATAGTAGAATGATATGACATTGTTCATAGTTAAGACATTGCAGAATATGACATTATGCTGTAGTGGGTAGGTTCACCACACCACTAGATTACGGATGAAGAACAGAAGCATACATGCAGTGCAAAAGAAGATCACTTTCTCTGTATAGTTTAATTTACATGGTATGAAGAAGGAACTTGGTTGTACAACTGAAAACTTAAATTGAGAAAGGACAAACTTTGTTTATGAACTACATATAATAAACTTTAAACAAGCAATTTGATGCAAACACCAAAAATAAACAGCTATTGCAGTCATACCTAACCAAATATATACAACAAAGTTTGAAGGCTTGAGATGGACAAACTTACATTATTGATGAAGACAGGCTCTATAAAGGCCTTGTCCATGCTGATGGGGGGGGGGGCAATTCAAGAAGTTTACCACAGAATCTTCTTCAAAAGCATTGCCTTTATTCTACATTTTGTTAAGAGTAAATATATATGTGATAATATACGAAAAAATGGAGAATATTTAAGATAAGATGAGGAGTGATGCTACATAACCAAGTAGCTATAAATGTAAGTGCAGCGATACAGGCAAAAGATACAACCAAGAGCAATGCACAGCTAAACTTCTTCAGTACCAACCTTATGATAAGAGTAAATATAGATCTGATGTGTAGAAAATGGAGGGCAAAGGAAAATAAGCTGCAGAGTGATGATACATGAACAACTACTTGTCATTATAAGTACACTGATAAAAGACAACATGTACTTACAAGAACAATGCAGAGCTAAAAAAACATTGGCATTGGATATATTCTACACTAATGTAACCATTCATACAAATCAGATAATTTGGAGCGAACAATTGATGAGCAAGCTATCATGCATACTGCTGTCACATAATGAACCAGGTATGTATGCAAGTACAGTGATATAGGACAACAGGTACTAACAAGAGCAAAGCAGCAGGCAGCATATTTGCGATATCCTGTCGTTCTTGTCAAACCGGAATTCTTCTTCGAGCAGATTTCCTGCAAAAAAGATCCGTAAGGCACATGCGGAAAAGTAGAAGTTCAAATTGTCATGTGATTTCATAGACAGTACCTCATCCTGGGAACGAGACCAGTGCATAACAAGGTTTTTCCATTCAATGTCTTCTAAATTTAGCACAGGAGACTTCACCGGAAATTCGTTTATAGACTTGCCATCAAAGTGTGATTTCCTCAGGTAACACCGATACTGCTGCAATGCTTCCTTGAAAAGCACAAGCAAGCTTTGCTCATCATGACTATCCAGATTGACCCTCGCCTAGTTACAACAATGTAATGTAAATCATTGATGTGTTCAATCAGCAGAAAACAGGAAAATAATAACCATGAATAATAGCACTTACACGTAAGTTGGACAGGAAGATGTGAAAATGGTGTTTGTCTTCACAATAATCTTTATGCACGTAGTCCCTAACAACATTGAAAGCATTGTCTTTTAAACTGGGAATAAATGGAATGGGGTTCCAATCTGCAGGAATTGATCATCTCTGCAGACTGCAGTTGGGATAGGTCTTCGGCCGGTGGACTTGCTGTACTTTTTGCTGGAGTGGGATTTTTCTATGGTACAGCTGGTGCTATGGCAAATGAAATCGGTATACCTTTTGCTGGAGTGCAGGTCCTGTGTGGTGGGGCTAGTGGTGTGGCCAGTGAAGTATGGGTACAGTCTGCTGGAGACGGTCCTACGCTTTGTGTCACTGGTTGTACAGCCAATATAAGTGGGGTGCTGTCTAATTTCTCCGGCACCACCATGTTTTTCAAGGACTTTGCTGGTGCTCCTTCAGGTTCGGCAATCACCCTCTTCCTTTTTGATGTCTGATGCACAAGAACAACATTTGAGTGGAAAAACATGGTATGATGACAAATGGAATATGTATTGATAATGGATGGGCATGGCATCTCGACATATATGATGAGTAAACTAAGCAGATGGCGGTGCAACAAAGTAAAAGAAATGCAAGACAACATATGCAATATACACGCAATCAATAAAACCTTGCCAAATTAGAACAGGCACCTTGATGGGTGAACAGGACATGCCATCTGCCTTTGACTCCTCGAGGTTAGAATAGTCATTAGGATGATATTCTGACCAAGAATCAACAGGTGGGGAGCGTACGAGTTTCATTGCTTCCAGAATGGCACTCAATGCCTTGCTGCCAATTTTGTAAGTCATTGCAGTGTTCCACAATATTCTTCTGATGCGCGGATTTTGATATTCACTGTAATTGCATATAATATCTGAGAACCATGAAAACATAAATAGTTGTGAGATTATCTTTGTAATGCAGACGATATTCTAATATAGGAGCGCCCCTGTAAACACTTGTGTGCTATCACTGGATTCTGATGAGAGAGCTCATGTGTGCTGGAATATGGTGCGTGCATTTATATAATCTGGCACAAGTACACAAAAAATAGGCTCCGGAAGTAAGGATAGCTGGCAGATGATAGGTTCATAATATACTGTATAGAGAGTTTATTGCCAAACCATGATAACAAGAGCACACAACAACTAGGCAGATCATAGTGTACATAACAGGGGTGTACCATAACCAGGATATATAAATCGGGAAAGTGGAACTGGTTGGAAATTACGGTGTTGTATTGCTGCTAGTAATTGAAAGCCTATCGATCACGTACATGCCATCTCTATCAGCTGTTGACTGCAGATGTCCCTGCTCCCCTTCCTGACAAGGAACATACTGTGCTTCCCATACAGAACACCGCACGGGCCGCCGGCCGAACCACCGGCCCCACCGCATGTGTTCCTCCGCCACCCCACCCCGCCCCCACCCGCGTCGAGTTTTCTTCGTTCGATGAGGCCCCACCATCGCCTCCCACAACCACCATCCCCACCCGAGCCCCTTCGATCGCACCGGCGAACTCCGGCGAGCTCTGAAAAATCGACTGACCCAATTTTGAAATTTAGTCTACTATGATTTAACTAGTGTGGAATATAAAAGGGGAAAACCATAAGCATTGCGAGTATGGTGTTGAGCGTGCCATGGCGGATCTGAAGGTGCAAACTGGACAAAGGCAACTTCATAACCAAGACAAGAAATTAGAGTAAAGCAGTGGCGATCTATTTTCTTGCTGCAATAAATAAGTTGAGCAGATATGAAAGAGTACCGCCTCTGGTGCGGCGCCATGTACGCATCTGCTGAGAATTTGACGATGCTGCAGTAGCGATGGCTGTCGGCGGCGTGGAAGCAGATGTAGGAGGGTAGATGGTGGCGACGGGGCGCGGTGGACGAGACGGCCGTAGGAGCGGCGCCGACAAGGTGGACGACAGCGGGGATGAAGCGAGAGGACAGGATGCAAGGATCCCGATCCGAAGTCGTGGATGAGAGAGGTCGATCTCTTGTAATGGACGGCAGCATCGGGGTATCAGCTCTGGCATGGTGGAGGAGGACGGCGGTGGATGGGGTAGCGGACGGCGGTGGACGGAGGAGGGTGGGGCGGAGAGGGTGTTTTGGCGCCCACAGAGTACGAATGGGGAAAAGGGAGGTAGAGAGGAAGGGGGGAACCATGTATTCAGGGCGCGCTTGTCTCAAATGCGAGGAAATTTACAAACTTAGCCCCCGTTTCAAATTTCTACTAGATCACAACAACACTAGTCGGTTGGGGATAGGACGGTAATCTCGCATAGATTGAATATTTGCCAACGAGAGTTTGTTTTTGGCACCCACCGTGTATGAATATGAATCGGGGAGGGAGTCAATTTCGGCCGAGGACACACTGTGTTTTGGCGCCCACCGTGTATGAATCCGGGCGAGAGGCGGTTACGTCATGTTTGGGTGAAATTACAAACCTACCCCTATCGAAACCTATAGAAATCCAGCATATAGGCTTTGCGTGGCAGGGATAGGTAGTAGTGATTTCCATCTCGCAGATTTTGGTTTCGGGCGATTACTGCGACTTTCCCCCCTTCGTTCAAATTTTGCAGAGTGCACGTTTACCGTGCCAACTCAATTCGAATCCCGTTTGTATTCTATTTTTTTCGGGCGGGATCCATTTTCAATTGGAATTACATTCTATATACATCATTTTTTATATATACTTTCAAAAGCACAACACCATTTATACATAAATATGGTTTACAAATGGCATGATCTGAGATTCATAAGGTTGTATCCATCAATTTGGATTTTCAAATATTTGAAACCACTTTATGTTGAAATCCAATGTATGCATTCCTCGCTAACTGTCTCCAATTAATGTGTGTTTCATGCGTTTTTTTACTTCTTAAACATGTATAATGTGTTTCACAAAAGCAACATATAGTGTAATCCTATTTAGACATTAATTGCATATGAACCATCATTGTTTGTAATTGAAGAATCTATGGATCACCAATATTGATAAACTATATAACATTACACGTGTGCCCAAATTCAAATGAATATGCATGTTTGATACACCAATTTGCGTTATGATATTATCGATGTTGTGATCTCCAGTTTAAATATTTGAATCCCCTTTAATCCAGATATTCGTCTCATATAGCTATCACTCATGCTTATATAGGACTATCTCTCTGGACCTATACGCGTTCATCGTCTCTCAGGTATCTCTCGTGCTACCTGTATGCCGACAAAGATCTTTTATCTTCGTAACACACTGACGGTACTCTCTCCCTCGACCTTCATCACTCTATCCCTCTCTAAGTATATCTCGCTCCCTGCCATGTGTCTCTAACTATGATTCTCCATGTGGAATCTCTTTCTCTCACACAAACACAAAACTTTGTCTCCCGGGGTCTCATTTATGTCTACTATTCCCATGTGTGCCACTCGCACACCCCTCATACAGAGATGTCTTTCGCTCCTTAGATATGAGAACCTACGACTCTTCCTCTTCAATATCTCTTTCTCACACACAAACACAAACTCTATCTCCCAGGGTCTCATATTTCTCCATTGTTCTCTTGTATGTCGCTCACACACACCCTCTCTCCCTAGAGATATCTTGCGTTCCCTCGTATGTCTCTCTAGCTATCACTCTCGTTGTGAAATATCTTTCTCTCTCGCAGACACAAAACTCTGTCTCTCTGGATCTCATTTCTCGCTGATATCTGTTTGTATGTGACTCACACGCACCCTCTCTCTATCTCTCTCACACCCACACACATAACCCAGCCTTCTGATCCACTCGACTCCTATCTCTAATGCACACTAGCTAGCATCTTTATCTTTCTATTTATCTGTTTCTCCATCAACCTTCTTTCTCGCCCTCACTCTTGATTCCTATCACGCACACTACATATGTTTCTCTCTACATGCAGTCAAGTGCCCTCTCACACACATATATAACTTCACCCTTTGAACCACCCGACGATCATCTCCAACACCCAAACTAGTGGATGTCCCTCTAGCTCTCCATCTCTGTATCTATCTGTAGTTTCTCCGTCAACATTTCTTTCTCGCACGGAGTCTTGCTTCCTATCACCCACACTATATATGTCTCTCCATACATATGCATTTATAGGTTGGTCTCTTTTGCACAATCGTTGCACCTCACTCCCTCTGCTCGCCATAGATGCATGCTCCAGCCCACGCCACTATCTCTTAAAGACAAAAACACATGCTCAATTGTCGGGACTTCTTCCATGCATTCTCACATGCATGCATATGGTCATACCGATCTGTCTCTCCCATGTCGTTGATCTTATGACTTATGTCTTCTTTCTTTTATCTTGATCATGCGCGCGCACACACACACATCCCACATATACATGTATACCTCTCACACATGCACGTTCAAGGTCTCTATGTCTCCATACGTAGTTAATCACCCTCAATCCTAACGCCACATCGAATCGTTCTCCTCTTTTGTGCACATAACCTCCACCTGGATGGGTAAACCACACACTCACACTTAACAATCTCCTTCTAGCTACCCCCCGCCTCTCACTCTTCCCCTATATCCCCGAAACCAATAAGACCATCCCTTAGTTTAATTCCCGCCTACATGCACCATCGATATATAGTAGTCTTCCTTGGTGTCTCTCGAACAAACACGTTCTCTCGAAGTCGACTCCTCTCACGCGCACACACCTTCTCTTCCCTCTCTACGGGCATTTTCTCTCTCGCACCCCATCATTGGTGGCCTCTGCCATACACATCACCTCTCTATGATGAAAGCCATGCACACTTAAATTACATCCGCCACAGAGGACCCCGCGACACACACACACACGCACGCACCCCCCAACACACACACTAAGACTCCATCTCTCTCTCTCACACACACATGCAAGCACGCACGCCCGCCCCCCACACACACTAAGACTCCATCTCTCTCCCTCTCTCACACACAAACTAAGACTCCATCTCTCTCTCCTCTCTCTCTCTCTCACACACACACACACCCCACACACACTAAGACTCCATCTCACACACACATGCTCTAGGCGGAGCATTTGTTCCTACCACCCTTCACCCAACCTTACCCGTATGATAAACAATCACCTTTATTTACTTGCATAACATGGAGAAATTCTAGTTTACTTTAGTAGTCAGCAAACTTATCATCTGTACCCTTATAAAAAACGAGTTGGTGGTGATGGTGTGCCTGCCATCTTGTAATACAGACTGTATGATCTATATCCGAGGATAGAAAGCAAACTATGATAATTTTACAAAAGATACCGGCACCTCTCTCCACATCATTATCTCTCGCAACCTCATTGCTCAGCAATTAAAAAAGGAATAAGTCTCTGGAACAATCTAGCATGCATGGTGGCCGCCTGTCGCCTGCCGGCGCCGTCCATCCCCATGCCTCCGCCCATTCCGACCACCAGTCACCACCACGCTCCACTCCTCCTCGCCTTATCTCTCATCTTTTATTTTTTCGATGACATTCTCAAGACACCAGTTTTCCGATAAAATTCTTGAGATATCATTAGTTTTTACACATGGGATTACTCCTGCATGGGTCAATCACAACAGGTGTTCTGTAAAAAAATGCATATTGATGTTCCGTGCAATGCACGAGAATCTTGCTTGTAATTATATAACGCAAATCACGAGCAGGAAGTGACATTTTTTGACACAACCACGTTAACATGGCCATGTAAATCACTAGCTAAAGTAAATACCATTATACTTATATCCCGATGCAAAAGGTTGAGTACATGCCCGAAGAGTAGAGTCGCACACACACACTCTGTCTCTCAGAATCTCTCTCTCACACACACCAGTTACATGACGCCCACTTAAGCAGACACGTATGTTACAATTTGTGCACCCGCGGGTACACGTGATGCTGCACATTTATTTAAGCCGGAAGGCGAACCCAAACAGTAGCTGTATTCATTCCCCTCCCACCGCCTCTTCTCTGGTCGCCGTCGCCCGGTAGACATGGGACGGCCGAAGGTAACAACATACGACATACTCCCGCCGGAGCGGTGCTTTAATATGGAAATTTTAGTGGTTATGCATGCATCTTTTTGTGCTAGCACTCCTATATAAGGGTTGACCGGTCGCTTCCCGCGGACGCGCGCGGGCAGTGGAAGAGGAAGGAGAAGGGAAGCGGGCTATGGGGTAACGTTTTTTGACCACAATTTCTTAGGAAACTGAGTGCAATAATTGAGTAGTTTTGCAAACTACCAGTACTACACCTGAAACGGTTCAAAACCTATACTCCCTTGCCAGTGCGCGCTTCCCGCGTGAAACGGCCAACATCGCCCTGGAGCGTCAGTGCCGCATTAATGCCCGGCCAGAGCGAAGGCGACCTCTCACTGGCGCCGGCTTTGAAGTGGCGCGACGGCCGAGAGAGCGCCGCTTCCCGGTGCACGCGACTGCTCCGCGTTGAGACTGGCCATAGGCCCTGTTTGGATCCATGGGTTAGAGTTAGTTTGAGCTAGTTGGGGCTCAAATAACCCTAAACTATCCAAGCATGAGGGTTTAAATTGGAGCAAGTTGCACCGAACCCACCAAAAAAAACTATCCCACCCAAGAGGTGCTAACTGGAGATAGTTCTCATTGGGACCACTGAAAAATCACTTTTCTCTCTCCATGAATTGCATTTATTGTAAATCTAACCCTATCACCCAAACACCTCTTTGTCTACAGTTAGTTCAGGGTTAGTCATGAGTTAGTCTAACCTCTAGCTAAGTTAGAGTATCAAACAGGAGTAGTATAGGACATGCAAGTTGCTCAAAGCATACAGGCAAATTCGTACGTGAAAGGATTTTTTTCTTTTTGAAAACGGAACGTGAAAGGAATTTTTTTAGAATGCTCTTGGCATGTCGCTAACATGTGATAGTTAACCGACCTCAATAAACGGCAGAAACGACAGCCCGCGGCACTTTGATAGAGACGAGGAGGGAGAAGCGATACAGGCTGCTGGATTACTAGAGATAGGTGTCGCACGGAAGCCAAGAAATATGGTGATAGTGTGGGTTATCCATGTACTAGTATGATACTACACTGGGCTGCCGTGTTTCGTACTCTTCCAGTCCACTGCGGAGATGATTGGTTAATTTTATATCGCCGAATAATATTAAATATTATGAGTGCAGACGCTCCACCACGAGGTTCCTTGCTCCTTCTCGGTCGTCCGGAATCTATGTTCTTCCACTCTATTTTTTTACGTGAGCTTTGTTCATCCTTTTGCCAACATGCGAGACATCTAGCATCAAGGTGCACGTGTTATGCAAGGATCGTTCCATCTATATGAAGAACACATGGGACTGGAACTACGAGATGAACATGTACCCAGGAGTGGACGTACGAACCTGAGTAATGTAGCGTAGTAAGTGAAGTAGAAAGGCACAAATGGTATGAACATGCGTGGCATATAGGGTGTGTTTGGTTGCGTTCTTGTCTCAGCATAGTTGTTCCCTCTTCATGCATGCTCAACTCAACACCCCTCTTCATGCATGCTCTCTTCATGCATGCTTCTAGTGTATTTGTGCTAAACTAGTGTGGACTCATGCACCCTCCATACACTCTACCAAACACCCAAAAGTAGGTCGAGAAGGGAACTCTTGGGCGGCATTTGTCTCTTACTACGTACTACCACTAAATGGTGTACGTGCAATGCACGGTGATGTTATGGAGTACGTGCCTAAGTACTCTACAACTACTATATTAGTTGGAGGCACATATTAACTTTTATATTTGTTTACGTGTATGTGCCCCGAGACCTTCCAACTAGACGTGTGTTTGTCTCCAGATTGCACTTTGTATCGTTCATACCACTAAGTACTACTAAGTGTGGTCTCCGACCCAGAAGTGGAAGAAGTGGAGACGCTCTACCATGCTGTTTTTTTACGCTGGGCTCTACCACGTTGTTCATGTCCCACTCCTTTCGCTGACGTATGGGACATCCAGCACGTGCCGTGTTTGGCACCCTTCATCGTAAGAGTTGAAATGCTAGCATTCATCAGAAATAAAAATAATTATAAATCGGTAGTGATACTATTTTTTGCGAACCAATCAGCAGTGATACTATACTACGTGGTTTCCTTGCTCCTCGATATCAGAAAGAATACTTCCATTCGCCAACATGTGGGACGTCGACCATCCTGGTCCACTTGCCATGCACGCAGAACTCCGAGGGAGTCACCCAGGTCATCGCGCCGCGGTAACAATGACTAATGAGCCGTCAAATCACAGGTCCACTTCCCACTTTGAAGTTGCTTGGACGAAGGAACCATCATGACTTTGTTGAATTCCGCTTCTTGAAGAAAACTACTGTACTAGCAGTACTGCTAGCTACAGTAGTTACTCCAACAGAGGCCTCCTTTCGTTCATAGGATAGGAATATGAAAATCATAGGAAGTGAGATGACATGCATCTCAATTCCTATAGAGAAAGAGATGCCATTTGATGCTTAGGATAGGAATTTTTCCATCTAGTCTAGGCTAATGTACTGGTAATTTGCTCTAAAAACTATAGTAGTAACTAGTAGTACTGGTACATGCTCGTACTCAGACACCCACACACACACACACACACACTAACTACTAGTACTACTACTTCTCACATGCAGGCCAGACGCCGTCGTTCTCCTTCCCGGCTTTGTCGGCGACACCCCACCGTGCTTGGATCTCCGCCGACCTCTCCGCAGCAGCGCGTGCGTCCTTTTCTTTCCTGCGGCGGCGGGCCTCTCTTTTCTTGAGTGCTTTCTGACTTTTCCGCTCCCTCTGTGCGGCTTTGGCCGCCTCTTGCTCTACCGCCCATTCGGCCTTGGCATCTTCAAATTCCTCCCACATAGTTGTGAGGTCGCGAGCGGCGATGAACTCGGCACGGCGAGATGCCATCGCTTCCCTACCATTTTGTGTGCAGTCGTGGGCGGCGAGGAACTCGGCACGGCGGGATGCCATCGCTACCTTACCGGTTAGTGTGTGGCGCAGTGGCATGAACAACGCTTGGTGAGAGCTCTGGGGTGGAGTGGCCGGACAACCGTATAGTGCATTGGTTTGTCAAGAGCTCAAGGACAGAAGACGAAGCAATTTGGATTCCCCTTCAATCATGGTCATTTATTACCGTGTAAAATGCATTAGCGGTCATCGAACTTGTCTTGATAGCTCACTTTGATCATTGTATACGGGTTATGGTGATTATACGGTCACTGGCTCAACGTATAGCTCCGTATTTGTCTGCTTGACTAGTCAAACAGTCCGCATGCGCCTCATCAGCTTGTGTTCTTTATCTTTCTACGCGGGCCTACCTGTCAATGGAGAAAGAAATACTGTAAAAACCAAAATTATGCTAGAGTCCGGACCGCTTCCGGAGCCCGCTCTCACCGCCCTGGCCCCTCAAGATGCCAGCTGCCCGCCGCATGCATGCATAGCAAGTAGTACTCCTTATGTGGAGGAGAGAGAGGCATTGACAAAGTCAAGGAGTGGGCTCTTCAAGAGCCCATCTCTACATGTGCTCCTAGGTATAAAAAAATAATTCTAGAAAAGGCATAAAAAACAATTGTGTCTTAAAAAAGAAAGGTAAACAACATTTGAGAGGAAATAGATAGAGAGAAAGTGAGAAAAAGTTGTAACCTAGGCATTCCATGAGGAAGGAGGGAGTGGTGCACATACCACGTTCACTGGGCTGCCGTGTTTCACACTCCTCCGTCGTAATAGTGGAGACAATAGCTTTCATCAAAAATAAACAATGAATACTCGTTGCTCGTTCTCTATATCGTAAATAATACTTTCATTCGCCGACATGTGGGACGTCGACCATCCTGGTCCACTTGCCATGCACAAAATTATCCTGGTCTACCCCGGTCGTATCGCAGGCCCAACCTTTCCCACTGTAAGTTGTTCGGATGAAGGAACCATCATGACTTCGTTGAATTCCTCTTCTTCAAGAAAACTTACTGTACCCGCAATACTACTACCACACGCGAAGACTGGACGACACTGTACCATGTCATATCACTGAAACCCACTAGGGCAAACTAGCCCGCCTAGGTCATTTATTTTGGAACGGAGGGAGTACGTCTCTGCACTGCTATGATTTTGTGTTGCACGTCATATCACTGAAACCCACTAGGCCAAACTAGCCCGCCTAGGTCATCGATCACTAAGCCTACAATTTTAGGAGCTAGGGCTATTGGTCGATCGACGAGGGATAAGTATAAGTGTACCACGACCTCATCAGCCACAACGTTTCTCTTCGGTGAGTGTTTTGCAAGTACTATAGGTCACACAGTAGCTAGCCTACTAACACCAAGAATCATCAAACAAGACCTGCTGATATGATAAACAGTTCAAACTTACATCTAATCATGCCATATATTACATCAAAAGCTGGTGAGGATACATCTGTTTCCATAACTCGGAGAGGGTTCGCATGATTCATCGCATGATTCACTATCAAAAAAAGTAGCAAGATCCGCCCACACAAGACAGTGCACTAGCCCTAAGATGGTTTGATAACACACATCATTCTGGTAATTAAACACAGGGCAATGCAAACTACCCTGAAGGATTAGCGCGACCAACTATTTCTTCTCATCGATGTCTCGGGCAATGACCATAGCACGGACAGCGGCATGGGAATCGATTTCTGGGGCGATGTCCGTAGGACTTACCGCGACATTGGAATCGATCTCTGGGGCGATGTCCATAGGATGGACAGCGGCATCGGAATCGATCTCCGGGGCGATGCCAACAGGATGGGCCACGACATCGGAATCATCAAGGATGTCCACCGGCACCTGCACAACCCTAACATATTAGCAAGCACAATGCAAATAATCAAAAACCACAACTATGGTAATAAGCCATTATTTTTTACCTTGTGCAGCTCACCGGGGGATCTCATCCCTCCGGGGGCCATCTCCTCGTCCTCGATGGGGGCCATCACCTTCCCAGGGGAATAATGCTTCTCAACGGCGACTATCTCCTCAAACTCGGTCTTGAGCCTCACATAGGTGGCAATCAGAGTTCCTGGGGTAGGCACGGTGGGGCCCTTGCCGTTCTTCCAACTTCCTTTGAGGAGTTCATCTGCCAACGTCCTCAACTCTTTGGCCAATGCTTGTTTCTTGGAGTTCTTCGTCTCCATGGGTTGGCCCCCCAACATGGTCAACTCGTTGGTCGGTGCTCGCTTCCTGCAGATCGCTGTCTCCAGTGGGTTGTCCGCCGGCAACTCTTTGCCTAGTGCTCCAGGATCCATCAATGAACTGACAAACAAAAATCAATCGAAAGGAAACCACAATCGCAATGAAAACGGGAAAAGAATAGGATGTGAGAATCGGTCGGTGCTTCGCAAAAAGAAGATTCTTGGAATGAAAATATAGCAGCATAACTGATTCGCCCACCTTTCCTTCGTCAGTACAGAAGAAAAATGGCAGAAGTGAGTAGCCTGGAGTGAGGTTTTCTTCAAGAAAGGGAAGAAAGGGCTTGAACGAGCGTTCCAGTGAAATGATGGTTGCTTCGTCCAGTCCAACTTGGAGGCCACCTTACCACTGCTGGTAAAGGTGTGGGTTTTGTGATATGATGGGTCATGACGGCCACACCAGGGTTACAGGTGAGTCTCGACTGTAGCACCTCGCTGTGATTTGGTGGATGGCACGCGGGCCCGGATGCTTTGAAATGTCCTGCATGTAGATAGAGCGGCTAGTCATATAGGAGTGCTCAATATTGTGCACCGCGACCAAGGCGGAGAGGAAAACGAGAGAACTACGTAATTAATGCATGAGTTTAATTAGGGTAGTTTTGTAAAGTACGAGATACATTCCTCCAATCGCAAAATGCCTTGGTTCATGAGATTTGGGATTTGAGCCCTATAAACCGGAAGGGAGTACTGCACACGGTGTAGTCTAGTCACTTGTTGAAATCTCTAGAAAGGCAAATACTCCTTTCCGGTTTACAGGGCTATACTACTCCCTCCGTCTAGGTGTGTAAGTCATCTTACGAAAACCAAATAGTCCCAAAACACTTAGGCGTGGTGCATTAACTTCTACCTTGTTTCTTGTTTCTTGACATATCAACCAATAAGAGATGAGAGGTGTGCATGCTTTTAATGACTTGCAATGGCTAGTTCATTTCATGCAATGCTATTAATTAGCAAATAAACATTGGTGACCCCAGGAGGAAACGGTGCTAAGCGTGTGGACCTATGCAGAGTGAGTATCAACCAATGGATAATGGAGTTTAATTGTTAAACAATAGCAATTTTGTCTCATGCAAGGCCTGGCTAGTACTCCAAGGAACCGCACCACGCGAGCATTTGCAACTGCCACGTTCGAGTTGCGCTTGGCTCTTCGCCTCTTCGAGAAGATGAACAATAATGATGTTACTCCTACTTCTACAGTATCGAATCCACTTCTGCATGTCCGTCCACCTCGTGCGGGAGGGATAGCGAAAGCTTCAACTTACTACTCTTGCCTTTGCGTCCATGACAGGTGGGCCCAACAGGTGGTTGGCCCTCCTGTCATGCAGCCAAAGGCAGGTGCAGTTAAGGCATCGGAGCTCAGTCCGCGAGGGAGAGGGTGTTGTAGTAATCAAATTTCTCGGTCTTGTACGAGTTGACGAAGATAGGGGTTGCTTGCTTGCTAGGGTTTCTCACTACATATATATAGGCCGGAGCCTCCGCGCTTGCTTGCTAGGGTTGCTCTATTCACACACTCTCATCCTCTCCAGATTTAAACAAGATAGGGGTAGTAACACTGTCTTTCTCCCTTCAAAAAACACTGGCTTTCTATCCTCACCGCTGGTTACAGATCCGGACGTATCCCCCTCCGCCGGTGAAGGGGAGGAGGGGCAGCGTTTAGGCCGTTGTCGACAGTGAGGGAGGGGAGCCACTGCCGGCCGCACCGTTATCTCTGGCCGAGCGCCGGCGCGGGAGGTCCTCCGATCCCTTCGTCGTTGCCTGTGGGCGGATCCGGCCTCCCGCCGCCCACCTATCCACATCCCGACGACCTTCAGGTATATCTTCGTTCGAAACTGCCTTAGCTCTACTTCCCCAGCTCGCTATGTCGCTGCATGTGCATCATTTTCTACCTCTCAGCCCCTCTCGATCGGATGGTCCAACGTCACATTTTTTTCTATTTTTAGAGGTAAAGCTACTTCATGGAGTCGAATCTTGTACTCCCTCCGTCCGAAAATACTTGTCATTGAAATGGATGTATCTAGATGTATTTTAGTTCTAGACACATCCATTTTGATGACAAGTAATTCCGGACAGAGGGAGTACTTGGTTCAAACAAGAAATAAAGTGGGGGTGGGGGAATTTAGTATGTACATCCGACTTGGTACAAATAGGAAGGAAAAGGGGTGAAAGTAGTACAGACTGGTCATCCAACCGGTCTCTTGGTCGAAAAGGGAAATATAGGGGTAACGCTGTACAAAGTGGTATGACCAGGACTAGATTTGCTATCCACACATAGGAGTAGGTGGCTAGAGTGAACAAAAATGGGACCAACCCAGATATGTTTCTTGGATGTTTGTTTCTCGGGGCAACAAACTATGAATCACCACTTTATGCCCCTGTTTACGTACATGGTGCTGGATTGCTGGTGCACCCACTGTTATAAGCCATGACAAGTTTAGCCAAATGTTTTTGCCTGTAATTGTTTGAGACTCTGACTGTTTCCTCTGTGCCTTTTTGTGCAAACAGGGATATCCAATTCACCTGGTTGCTATTGTGACCTTTTGGTGCACTGCACAAAACTCTTCTTAAAAGAAGTGACTTTTGTGCTGTTTAACTGGAATGTCAGAATGGAACTGTTGGTTCATTTTGGTGGAACTGCACAAAGGGAGATCTGTGTTCCAATCCTCATCATCCATATTGGCGCCATAACCTTCCTTTAGGTAAGAATGATATTTAATGCATGTGTTCATCTCTATTTTTCGACTGCCATGAGAAAATAATGTTGTTTTTTACTAGTACACTTGTACTCCCTCACTGACAAAACCAATTCTGAATTAGAAGGCCAATCATGTACTTGGTTTCACCAACTGGTGAGGAGAAAGAGAAACAGAGCATGAAGAGGAAGAAGAAGAAGAATAAACAGTGCCAAGGCGATCTTGTTGAAGCCAGAGGCCTCAGTCGAGGCCATTCGAGGGCTCCGGCAACGACTACCTTACATGTGAGACGATCCTCCAGGGAGCCCTTCCACTTCTGCTGTCTCACTTAATTAATTAGGAGTACTTAAGTACCACTAATTTATTACTACCTAATTTTCATGTTGGAGTTAAACAAATCTTTAGTAGGACCCTATGCTGAATCATGTACGTGTGTATGTTTGTCTATGGAGGTGAATTATGTGGTGGAGCAGGGAGGGAATATTATTAGTGTCATGACATAATAGTGCTATTGTTTTGCATGTCAATTTATTGCCATTGCTTCAATGAGGCAATGTTTTGCGTATTGTCCATCATGAATTTGATGCTACTGGTTGAGTAATATGCTAATGTCTTCCTATCCTTTCTCACTAAGCTAATTAAGGTTTCACCTTGTTCCTACTTGTGCAAACAGGGATCATGTTGTGCCAATCATACATTAAATGGAACTACACAAGACAATACATTGAACTGTATCCCAGCCAGTGCTTTAACTCTGCTGGAAGTTCTTGATAATCTTTCAATATAATCTCAGCACTAGTAAACAAGAGTGATTTCAACCATACATTTGAAGTGCACAAAAATATATACTATTGTGTGATTCCAGTGAGTGCTTTATCATCTCTTATGGGACTACATGAATAAGCTTTTTTTTCTCACGTTGGTATGGGCCTAAGGCCTTCATCCATATTAGTTTGCTGTCATCTCTATTTGTATCGTGCTACTATCATGAGAAACTCCTTTATCTTTGCACGTTAAAGTTTTGCAACCTATGATAAATGGCAATGCTTTGAGTGTTGAGTTGAGCTAATTGGCACTGATTAAATAAACTAATACCTCTCTTTAAGCAAGACTACTATGTTGCTAACTTTACCCATTAAAATAATGAGGGTGCTTCTATTTGTTAGTGTATGTTTCATAAACTAGTCGCACTATTACAGTAGTCTCACTCTCTCAATATATGTGCCAACAGGGATGCTCAATTTTGGTGGAACTGCACAAAAACTTCGGGTGCTTCATTGCCTCGACAGCTTCCGTCCTTTCCTGTCAGTCGCTAAACTCCGCATGCTTTCTTCCTTTGCTGTCAGTCGCTTGGCTTATCTCGGCTTCCAGTCAAAGGAAATAGTAATTGATATGCTACCTCACACAGGTTGGTACTGGTCTTTATCCTGATTATTGTGCCTGTCATATGTATTGGTAATTTGGTATTGTGCTACTGTTTGCCGATTTCATAAAGGAGTAATTTGGAGCCTGAACTCGCAGGCAAATCATTACATTGGGTGATTTCAGTAGAACTACACAAAATGATCAGATGGATAGGTACTTATGTTGCTGCCATGTACTCCAAAGTTCACTCAAACAAGCATCAATGTTGACAAGAAGTGCCTATATTCATTCGAGTATCAACCGGCGTCAACCAATTGTCAAACTCCAAGTGTTAGGAGAGTGAACGCCAAAAATATTGCTTGGTGCATAGCCCAAAAAAATGTAGTCCAGTCTTTGGTCCCAACTTGTGCCTTTAGGTTATCGGCACATATGGTAGCGAACTATATGGCATGGAGTCTAAAGATTCCAGACAAGTTGGTTGACGCGTATATTCATCTGGCACTTAATTAGTCTGCACGCCAAGGATGCTCCATTTCAGTTGAACTGCACAAAAAATATGGGTGGTTCATTTTCTCAACCGCCTCCTTTCTCGTCTTCAATGTAGAATTTTGGCGAGATACAGGACCAAGATGACCCAGTAAACTGGTTGGATGAAAGTAGTGGCCAAGTTGCTCAAACCTCCCTGGGCATGAGGCCACTATTTGAGGATAAACCTACATGCAAAGTTCAGATTGTCTGTGTTGCCTCTTATGTACTCGAAAGTTTACTCGTACAAGAACTAATTTTAGCAAGAAGTACCTCTGATTGAACACCATTTACCAGTCTATACCCTAGGTAATTAAAGTTCGTCCATGGATCATATTGGCTATGATCTCAATCATTTGGATGCATAAACATACTAAACATGTGTATATCTGAATCTTTTTTTGTAAATTATGTATGAATATTGTCGTGTGATCTATCAATCATTTGGATGCATAGATTGTTGGGTTTCGTAGTAATTTCAAAAAATTTCCTACACACACGCAAGATCATGGTGATGCATAGCAACGGGAGGGGGAGAGTGTGATCTACGTACCCTTGTAGATCGACAACGGAAGCGTTAACTTGGTTGATGTAGTCGTACGTCTCCACGGCTCGACCGATCAAGCACCGAAACTACGGCACCTCCGAGTTCTAGCACACATTCAGCTCGATGACGATCCCCGGACTCCTATCCAGCAAAGTGTCGGGGAAGAGTTCCGTCAGCACGACGGCGTGGTGACGATCTTGATCTACTACCGTCGCAGGGCTTTGCCTAAGCACTGCTACAATATTATCGAGGACTATGGTGGAAGGGGGCACCGCACACGGCTAAGAATATGATCACGTGGATCAACTTGAGTCTCTAGGGGTGCCCCTTGCCTCCGTATATAAAGGCTCAAAGGGGGGGGGGCGGCCGGCCAAGAGGAGGCGCGCCAGGAGGAGTCCTACTCCCTCCGGGAGTAGGACTCCCCCCTTTCCTAGTTGGAATAGGATTCGCGGAGGGGGGAAAAGAGGAGAGAGAGGAGGAAGGGGGGCCGGCCCCCTCTCCTTGTCCTATTCGGACCAAAGGGGGGATGGGCGCGCGGCCCATCTCTGGCCACCTCTCCTCTCTTCCACTAAGGCCCATATACCTCCCGGGGGGTTCCGGTAACCTCCCGGTACTCCGGTAAAATCCTGATTTCACCCGGAACACTTCCGATATCCAAACATAGGCTTCCAATATATCAATCTTCATGTCTCAACCATTTCGAGACTCCTCGTCATGTCCGTGGTCACATCCGGGACTCCGAACAAACTTCGGTACATCAAAATGCATAAACTCATAATATAACTGTCATCAAAACCTTAAGCGTGCGGACCCTACGGGTTCGAGAACAATGTAGACATGACCGAGACACGTCTCCGGTCAATAACCAATAGCGGAACCTGGATGCTCATATTGGCTCCTACATATTCTATGAAGATCTTTTATCGGTCAGACCGCATAACAACATATGTTGTTCCCTTTGTCATCGGTATGTTACTTGCCCGAGATTCGATCGTCGGTATCTCAATACCTAGTTCAATCTCGTTACCGGCAAGTCTCTTTACTTGTTCCGTAATACATCATCTCACAACTAACTCATTAGTTGCAATGCTTGCAAGGCTTATGTGATGTGCATTACCGAGAGGGCCCAGAGATACCTCTCCGACAATCGGAGTGACAAATCCTAATCTCGAAATACGCCAACCCAACATGTACCTTTGGAGACACCTGTAGAGCACCTTTATAATCACCCAGTTACGTTGTGACATTTGGTAGCACACAAAGTGTTCCTCCGGCAAACGGGAATTGCGTAATCTCATAGTCATAGGAACATGTATAAGTCATGAAGAAAGCAATAGCAACATACTAAACGATCGGGTGCTAAGCTAATGGAATGGGTCATGTCAATCAGATCATTCAACTAATGATGTGATCCCGTTAATCAAATGACAACTCTTTGTCCATGGTTAGGAAACACAACCATCTTTGATTAACGAGCTAGTCAAGTAGAGGCATACTAGTGACACTCTGTTTATCTATGTATTCACACATGTATTATGTTTCCGTTAATACAATTCTAGCATGAATAATAAACTTTTATCATGATATAAGGAAACAAATAATAACTTTATTATTGCCTCTAGGGCATATTTCCTTCAGTCTCCCACTTGCACTAGAGTCAATAATCCAGATTATACTGTAATGATTCTAACACCCATGGAGCCTTGGTGCTGATCATGTTTTGCTCGTGGAAGAGGCTTAGTTAACGGGTCTGCTACATTCAGATCCGTATGTATCTTGCAAATCTCTATGTCTCCCACCTGGACTAGATCCCGGATGGAATTGAAGCGTCTCTTGATGTGCTTGGTTCTTTTGTGAAATCTGGATTCCTTCGCCAAGGCAATTGCACCAGTATTGTTACAAAAGATTTTCATTGGACCCGATGCACTAGGTATGGCACCTAGATCAGATATGAACTCCTTCATCCAGACTCATTCGTTTGCTGCTTCCGAAGCAGCTATGTACTCTGCTTCACATGTAGATCCCGCCACGACGCTTTGTTTAGAACTGCACCAACTGACAGCTCCACCGTTTAATGTAAACACGTATCCGGTTTGTGATTTAAAATCGTCCGGATCAGTGTCAAAGCTTGCATCAACGTAACTGTTTACGATGAGCTCTTTGTCACCTCCATATACGAGAGACATATCCTTAGTCCTTTTAAGGTACTTCAGGATGTTCTTGACCGCTGTCCAGTGATCCACTCCTGGATTACTTTGGTACCTCCCTGCTAGACTTATAGCAAGGCACACATCAGGTCTGGTACACAGCATTGCATACATGATAGAGCCTATGGCTGAAGCATAGGGAACATCTTTCATTTTCTCTCTATCTTCTGCAGTGGTCGGGCATTGAGTCTGACTCAACTTCACACCTTGTAACATAGGCAAGAACCCTTTCTTTGCTTGATCCATTTTGAACTTCTTCAAAACTTTGTCAAGGTATGTGCTTTGTGAAAGTCCAATTAAGCGTCTTGATCTATCTCTATAGATCTTAATGCCTAATATGTAAGCAGCTTCACCGAGGTCTTTCATTGAAAAACTCTTATTCAAGTATCCCTTTATGCTATCCAGAAATTCTATATCATTTCCAATCAGTAATATGTCATCCACATATAATATCAGAAATGCTACAGAGCTCCCACTCACTTTCTTGTAAATACAGGCTTCTCCGAAAGTCTGTATAAAACCAAATGCTTTGATCACACTATCAAAGCGTTTATTCCAACTCCGAGAGGCTTGCACCAGTCCATAAATGGATCGCTGGAGCTTGCACACTTTGTTAGCTCCCTTTGGATTGACAAAACCCTCTGGTTGCATCATATACAACTCTTCTTCCAGAAATCCATTCAGGAATGCAGTTTTGACATCCATCTGCCAAATTTCATAATCATAAAATGCGGCAATTGCTAACATGATTCGGACAGACTTAAGCATCGCTACGGGTGAGAAGGTCTCATCGTAGTCAATCCCTTGGACTTGCCGAAACCCTTTTGCGACAAGTCGAGCTTTGTAGACAGTAATATTACCGTCGGCGTCAGTCTTCTTCTTGAAGATCCATTTATTCTCAATTGCTTGCCGATCATTGGGCAAGTCAACCAAAGTCCACACTTTGTTCTCATACATGGATCCCATCTCAGATTTCATGGCTTCAAGCCATTTTGCGGAATCTGGGCTCACCATCGCTTCTTCATAGTTTGTAGGTTCATCATGATCTAGTAGCATGATTTCCAGAATAGGATTACCGTACCACTCTGGCGCGGATCTCACTCCAGTTGATCTACGAGGTTCAGTAGTATCTTGTTCTGAAGTTTCATGATCATTATCATTAGCTTCCTCACTAATTGGTGTAGGTGTCACAGAAACAGTTTTCTGTGATGCACTACTTTCCAATAAGGGAGCATGTACAGTTACCTCATCAAGTTCTACTTTCCTCCCACTCACTTCTTTCGAGAGAAACTCCTTCTCCAGAAAGTTTCCGAACTTAGCAACAAAAGTCTTGCCTTCGGATCTGTGATAGAAGGTGTATCCAATAGTCTCCTTTGGATATCCTATGAAGACACATTTCTCCGATTTGGGTTCGAGCTTATCAGGTTGAAGCTTTTTCACATAAGCATTGCAGCCCCAAACTTTCAAAAACGACAACTTTGGTTTCTTGCCAAACCATAGTTCATAAGGCGTCGTCTCAACGGATTTTGATGGTGCCCTATTTAACGTGAATGCGGCCATCTCCAAAGCATAACCCCAAAATGATAGCGGTAAATCAGTAAGAGACATCATAGATCGCACCATATCTAGTAAAGTATGATTACGATGTTCGGACACACCATTACGCTGTGGTGTTCCGGGTGGCGTGAGTTGCGAAACTATCCCGCATTGTTTCAAATGTACACCAAACTCGTAACTTAAATATTCTCCTCCACGATCAGATCGTAGAAACTTGATTTTCTTGTTACGATGATTTTCAACTTCACTCTGAAATTCTTTGAACTTTTCAAACGTTTCAGACTTATGTTTCATTAAGTAGATATACCCATATCTACTTAAGTCATCTGTGAAGTTGAGAAAATAATGATATCCGCCACGAGCCTCAATATTCATCGGACCACATACATCTGTATGTATGATTTCCAACAAATCTGTTGCTCTCTCCATAGTACCGGAGAATGGCGTTTTAGTCATCTTGCCCATGAGGCACGGTTCGCAAGTACCAAGTGATTCATAATCAAGTGGTTCCAAAAGTCCATCAGTATGGAGTTTCTTCATGCGCTTTACACCGATATGACCTAAACGGCAGTGCCACAAATAAGTTGCACTATCATTATCAACTCTGCATCTTTTGGCTTCAACATTATGAATATGTGTGTCACTACTATCGAGATTCAATAAGAATAGACCATTCTTCAAGGGTGCATGACCATAAAAGATATTACTCATATAAATAGAACAACCATTATTCTCTTATTTGAATGAATAACCGTCTCGCATCAAACAATATCCAGATATAATGTTCATGCTTAACGCTGGCACCAAATAACAATTATTTAGGTCTAATATTAATCCCTAAGGTAGATGTAGAGGTAGCGCGCCGACCGTGATCGCATCGACTTTGGAACCGTTTCCCACGCGCATCGTCACCTCATCCTTAGCCAATCTTCGCTTAATCCGTAGTCCCTGTATCGAGTTGCAAATATTAGCAACAGAACCAGTATCAAATACCCAGGTGCTAATGCGAGCATTAGTAAGGTACACATCAATAACATGTATATCACATATACCTTTGTTCACCTTGCCATCCTTCTTATCTTCCAAATACTTGGGGCAGTTCCACTTCCAGTGACCAGTCTGCTTGCAGTAGAAGCACTCAGTTTCAGGCTTAGGTCCAGACTTGGGTTTCTTCTCTCGAGCAGCAACTTGCTTGCTGTTCTTCTTGAAGTTCCCTTTCTTCTTCCCTTTGCCCTTTTTCTTGAAACTAGTGGTCTTGTTAACCATCAACACTTGATGCTCCTTTTTGATTTCTACCTCCGCAGCTTTCAGCATTGCGAAGAGCTCGGGAATAGTTTTATTCATCCCTTGCATATTATAGTTCATCACGAAGCTCTTGTAGCTTGGTGGAAGTGATTGGAGAATTCTGTCAATGACGCTATCATCCGGAAGATTAACTCCCAGTTGAATCAAGTGATTACAATACCCAGACATCTTGAGTATATGCTAACTGACAGAACTGTTCTCCTCCATCTTGCAGCTATAGAACTTATTGGAGATTTCATATCTCTCAATCTGGGCATTTGCTTGAAATATTAACTTCAACTCCTGGAACATCTCATATGCCCCATGATGTTCAAAACGTCGTTGAAGTCCCGGTTCTAAGCCGTAAAGCATGACACATTGAACTATCGAGTAGTCATCAGCTTTGCTCTGCCCGACGTTCATAACATCTGGTGTTGCTCCAGCAGCAGGCCTGGCACCCAGCGGTGCTTCCAGGACGTAATTCTTCTGTGCAGCAATGAGGATAATCCTCAAGTTACGGACCCAGTCCATGTAATTGCTACCATCATCTTTCAACTTTGCTTTCTCAAGGAACGCATTAAAATTCAACGGAACAACAGCACGGGCCATCTATCTACAATCAAACATACATAAGCAAGATACTATCAGGTACTAAGTTCATGATAAATTTAGGTTCAATTAATCATATTACTTAAAGAACTCCCACTTAGATAGACATCCCTCTAATCCTCTAAGTGATTACGCGATCCAAGTCAACTAAACCATGTCCGATCATCACGTGAGATGGAGTAGTTTCATTGGTGAACATCACTATGTTGATCATATCTACTATATGATTCTCGCTCGACCTTTCGGTCTCCGTGTTCCGAGGCCATATCTGTATATGCTTGACTCGTCAAGTATAACCTGAGTATTCCGCGTGTGCAACTGTTTTGCACCCGTTGTATTTGAACATAGAGCCTATCACACCCGATCATCACGTGGTGTCTCAGCACGAAGAACTTTCGCAACGGTGCATACTCAGGGAGAACACTTCTTTATAATTAGTGAGAGATCATCTTATAATGCTACCGTCAATCAAAGCAAGATAAGATGCATAAAAGATAAACATCACATGCAATCAATATAAGTGATATGATATGGCCATCATCATCTTGTGCTTGTGATATCCATCTCCGAAGCACCGTCGTGATCACCATCGTCACCGGCGCGACACCTTGATCTCCATCGTAGCATCGTTGTCGTCTCGCCAATCTTATGCTTCCACAAGTATCGCTGCCGCTTAGTGATAAAGTAAAGCATTACAGCGCGATTGCATTGCATACAATAAAGCGACAACCATATGGCTCCTGCCAGTTGCCGATAACTCGGTTACAAAACATGATCATCTCATACAATAAAATTTAGCATCATGTCTTGACCATATCACATCACAACATGCCCTGCAAAAACAAGTTAGACGTCCTCTACTTTGTTGTTGCAAGTTTTACGTGGCTGCTACGGGCTTAAGCAAAAACCAATCTTACCTACGCATCAAAACCACAACGATAGTTTGTCAAGTTGGTGCTGTTTTAACCTTCGCAAGGACCGGGTGTAGCCACACTCGGTTCAACTAAAGTTGGAGAAATTGTCACCCGCTAGCCACCTTTTTGCAAAGCACGTCGGGAGAACCGGTCTCGCGTAAGCGTACACGTAATGTCGGTCCAGGCCGCTTCGTCCAACAATACCGCCGAACCAAAGTATGACATGTTGGTAAGCAATATGACTTATATCGCCCACAACTCACTTGTGTTCTACTCGTGCATATAACATCAACACATAAAACCTAGGCTCGGATGCCACTGTTGGGTTTCGTAGTAATTTCAAAAAAATTCCTACGCACACGCAAGATCATGGTGATGCATAGCAATGAGAGGGGGAGAGTGTGATCTACGTACCCTTGTAGATCGACAACGGAAGTGTTAACTTGGTTGATGTAGTCGTACGTCTCCACGGCTCGACCGATCAAGCACCGAAACTATGGCACCTCCGAGTTCTAGCACACGTTCAGCTCGATGACGATCCCCGGACTCCGATCCAGCAAAGTGTCGGGGAAGAGTTCCGTCAGCACGACGGCGTGGTGACGATCTTGATGTACTACCGTCGTAGGGCTTCGCCTAAGCACTGCTACAATATTATCGAGGACTATGGTGGAAGGGGGCACCGCACACGGCTAAGAATATGATCACGTGGATCAACTTGTGTCCGGGAGTAGGACTCCCCCCCTTTCCTAGTTGGAATAGGATTCGCGGAGGGGGGGAAAGAGGAGAGAGAGGAGGAAGGGGGGCCGGTCCCCTCTCCTTGTCCTATTCGGACCAAAGGGGGGGAGGGGCGTGTGGCCCATCTCTGGCCACCTCTCCTCTCTTCCACTAAGGCCCACTAAGGCCCATATACCTCCCGGGGGGTTCCAGTAACCTCCTGGTACTCCGGTAAAATCCCGATTTCACCCGGAACACTTTCGATATCCAAACATAGGCTTCCAATATATCAATCTTTATGTCTCGACCATTTCGAGACTCCTCGTCATGTCCGTGATCACATCCGGGACTCCGAACAAACTTCGGTACATCAAAATGCATAAACTCATAATATAACTGTCATCGTAACCTTAAGCGTGCGGACCCTACGGGTTCGAGAACAATGTAGACATGACCGAGACACGTCTCCGGTCAATAACCAATAGCGGAACCTGGATGCTCATATTGGCTCCTACATATTCTACGAAGATCTTTTATTGGTCAGACCGCATAACAACATACGTTGTTCCCTTTGTCATCGGTATGTTACTTGCCCGAGATTCGATCGTCGGTATCCCATACCTAGTTCAATCTCATTACCGGCAAGTCCCTTTACTCATTCCGTAATACATCATCCCGCAACTAACTCATTAGTTGCAATGCTTGCAAGGCTTCAATGATGTGCATTACCGAGAGGGCCCAGAGATACCTCTCCGACAATCGGAGTGACAAATCCTAATCTCGAAATACGCCAACCCAACATGTACCTTTGGAGACACCTGTAGAGCTCCTTTATAACCACCTAGTTACGTTGTGACGTTTGGTAGCACACAAAGTGTTCCTCCGGCAAACGGGAGTTGCATAATCTCATAGTCATAGGAACATGTATAAGTCATGAAGAAAGCAATAGCAACATACTAAACGATCGGGTGCTAAGCTAATGGAATGGGTCATGTCAATCAGATCATTCAACTAATGATGTGATACCGTTAATCAAATGACAACTCTTTGTCCATGGTTAGGAAACACAACCATCTTTGATTAACGAGCTAGTCAAGTAGAGGCATACTAGTGACACTCTGTTTGTCTATGTATTCACACATGTATTATGTTTCCGGTTAATACAATTCTAGCATGAATAATAAACTTTTATCATGATATAAGGAAATAAATAATAACTTTATTATTGCCTCTAGGGCATATTTCCTTCATAGATATGCTGAGCATGTGTATATATGGATCTTTTGAGGTTTTGATTGTGAATGTTGGCTATGGATATGAACGTGTCCTGTGAACCTAAGTTTGATATGAATGTTTACCTTTTCTGTTGTATTTGTGTGTGAATTTGTTAGTATGCCTACTGTGGGGTATAAAACACAGGTCTCTTATAAAAGTAATGCTGTGTCCAATTTATGTTTTCCCTTCTAACCACATTATATATATTTATATTATTACTATTATCGTATATTTTATAGAGACTTATATATACATTATAAAAACATCCCAACTTATAAAAGTAAATGTTTAACGGAAGTTGGCGAGGAAAATCCTCGTTGTTTTTGACTCACAGGCAAGGAAAATCCTGGTGATTGCGTACAAAAGCTTGCGAAGATTTTAAGGACCAATTTAATAATAACGCGCTCATTTTTATTTTGAGAAATAACTCGCTAATTTCTTAATTATATATATAAAAAATGTGCCTCTCCGGTTTATTCTTTGATATTAATTGCTCCTTCTAACATAACATTATACTCCCTCCGTCCGAAAATACTTGTCATCAAAATGGACAAAAAGGGATGTATCTAAAACTAAAATACATCTAGATACATCCCTTTTATCCATTTTGATGACAAGTATTTTCGGATGGAGGGAGTATATATAACGAGCCCGCCTAATACGTGTATTTCAAGGAAGTGCAAATGGGCTGGGATGTCTTATTAAATATAAATGGGCCTGATTGATGCGAAATTATTTGTTCACCCAGCCCAGCAAATGGACTGTGCATTCTAGAAAACATGGGTTAAATATATGCCACATTTTTGCAGGCTGACATGTGGGCCAATAAGTCGAAGCCTATGCAGGGCGTTGTCAACTTGGTCAACAAATGATTGTGTCATCCACAGCCATTGGATTTATATCCAACGGCCGACATGCACCTTCAATCTCTCGTCTTCTTCCTCCAGCGTCGCCGGGACCGCCTGGTCTGGCCTCCGGCGGCTAGCGGCTCTGCTTAGCACGCATCGCTGCGAAGTGCTACCCCACCGCCGGCCAGGCTATCCCTCCACCCCTCAACACCTCCTGTTATTCTCCACAGACTACAACCCCATGCCGCAACAGAACCAGTAATAACCCTTCTCCTCCTCTCAATCTGTGACTCCACTGCCGCGTTTTCCCATCTCCGAGTCGGTCCCGTCCGGGGCCTCGCCGTCGTCCACCGCCTCGCTGCGTTCGGTGCGGCGTGGTCAACAAACGAGAGTCATCGGAAGAGGACTTTATGTGGAGATCCTGACGGCCGGGACCCACGAGGTCCATGGTCGCACGCAAGGAAAGTTCCTCCTTATTAAGCTGAAAAAAATGTTTCCTCCACCTGACAGCTAGGACCCACCGGCTGTATCTTCGCACGGAAGGAAGTGCCTCCTTGTTTTGCGAAAAAAATTATTCATCCCGTTGACAGCTGGGACCCGTCAGATTTGGTGACTAACTTATGGGCCTACTAAGCGGGCGTGTACGCATGGCTTTGTCAACTTAATCAACAAATAATTCTAGCAGCTGGACCGTTGGATGTTAATCCAACAGCCGTGCTCCTTCTTCAACCTCTGTTCTTGCTCCTGTCTCCCATGGGCGGCACTGCGGCTGTGCTGCCGCGCACCTGAACCAGTGAAGTTTCCCACTCCTCTCCATCTGCGACTCCACTTTAGCTTAATAAATAGTAACGTCTTTGGTTTTAGCCCGGTTTTCCGTAGATTAACCAGGCAATTATCTTCTTCTTAATTAATCGACGAGGCAATTCTTTTGCTTCCGTTTCGAAAAAAATAAATAGTAACGTCTAACTGAGCCAGTTAGTTAGATGCGTACACTTGGTGTAGTAGGATCTTTATTTAGTTTGATGCATACACTTGTTCTTTTTTGGTAGCCCTTTTGTAATGATGGCTGATGTTTGGTTTGGAAGAGAGAGCTGCGTCTTCACTCTTCTGGTCTGCTTACTGCTTCTGTTGCACCCCCAGCCCTGGTTGCTGCTGCTGTTGTTTTCAATGTACAATCAGTAGTATATTTCGTCTGTTGGTTGAATAAATGTGGTATTAGAATGACAAACACAATGTTTTGGAAGTCGTTGCACGGTTCGATTCTTTAGTGCCCCGTACCGTACGTAGCGCATACTATTTATCATACGGAACACATTTTTTTTGAAACTCGGAACACATTTTCCACTTGTTGATAACATGCAGCCCACTGATGAAGGCCCAATAGAGAAGCCCATAATTAACTGGAAGGGAGGCTCTCACATGAATCCGGCCTAGGTACATGCTCATGGTCCCCTAAACATAAATAACTAAATAAATAAATAAAGCTAAATGCGCATGCGCATGCACCAGTTTGTTGGGAAAATAGGTAGCCGAGTATTTCTTTTTGAAGAATACCCAAGCTAGGCCTATTTGTTTTCTCCGAATTACTGGGCTGCAAATCTTTCAAGACGAGGAGGGATGCATTCCGTCCTGGCTTAAGAGTATGGTCAATGTCTGTTAAAAGTAATATCAAAAGGGGTTGAAAATTCCTAAAAATTTATAGCAAATGGGATATAAGTTTCTTTTTTTGTTTTTGTTCTTCACTGATATCTTATACGTGTTTCATTAGATTTAACATGACATAGTACTAATTTATTTTTAAATTTGTTTTAGTATGGATATTAATTTTTGGATTAAGAATATTTTGTTCCCCGACAAAAATTTGCGAATTTTCAAAATTTCCCACATATTTAGTTAATTTTTTGACCCTGGTACTGACCAGAAAATGGCCAGCAATTCTAAAAAAGGAAAACGGGCTGCAATAAATTCCATATGAATTAGAAAATGAGTAAAAATTATAAAAATAATAGCAAATGGGTTGTACACGCCACAAATTTCGAGGCTGACTTGTTTACGCAAGGCTTCGTCAGTGAACACACGATTCTAGCAGCAGTTAGTGTTGGATGTCCATCCAACGGCCGACGTGCTTCTTCAATCTCTGATCTTCCTGCTCCAGCCGCCTAAACTAGCGCCGGCGGGACTGCCTGCTCCCTCCTCTTGTGGCCCACTGGGATGCCGCGCAGGCTTCCCCAGCCCACCCTACTCCCTCCGCTGGCCTAGCCGCACGCAATCAACTGCCTCCTTATTACGCAAAAAAAATGATTCCTCCCACTGACATCTGGGGCGCACCGGTTGGGAGGCTGACCTATGGGCCTACTAAGTTGACGCGTACACAGGGCTTGTCAACTTAGTCAACAAACGATTCTAGCAGCAGTAACCGTTGGATTTGAATCGAACGGTCCTGCTGCTTCTTCAATCGCTGCTCTTCTTGCAACAGCCGCCCAAACCAGCGCCGGGGAGACCGCCTGCTCCTACCTCCAGTGGCTGGCTGTGCTGCGGATGAGGCCTCATCACCCCCTACTACTCCCACCGCTAGCCAGGCCCTGCGGCGATGGTAGCCTCACACCGCAGCCGAACCAGTGAACCCTCGTACTCCTCTCCGTGTGGGTATCCACTGCCGCGTCTTCCCCGGCTCCGCGTCGTCCCCTTCCTAGGCCTCACCGTGGTCCACCGCCTTGGTGCTCTCGGCGCGGCGTGGTCAACGTGGTCAACGACATTCCATCGGAAGAGTACTGTACGTGGAGAGGCTGACAGCTGGGTCCATGGCCACAACCTAGTTTTTTTGTGATTTGCCAAGTAAGTCGCTTTGTCAGGCCTGTTGGGCTGCAAATCTTTCAAGACGAGGAGAGATTTCATTCGGCTGACCGAGAAAATGGCCCATCAGTAATGAGAAATGAGTTGTACATTTTTAAAACACATCAAACTGGCAATTAGTTTCAAATATCTTTTTTTCATTTCGAGATTTGAAATTACATTAATTTTTATGCGTGGAGAATTTGTTGGATTTTATATTAATATACATTTATTTTTAAAATCAGTTTGAATGTGAGTCGAAATTTCGGGATTAAAAACAGTTCGGACCGCACCGAAATATGCAAAATTTCGTATAATTTTTTAACCGTGGCCACAATATGGGCTGTAATGCTAACAAAAAGAATATGGACTCCAAAAAAACCCTTAATAATTAGCAATTGGGCTGTAAATTATTAGAAATAATGGCAGATGGGCTGTATGCTGTTTTCCACAGATTTGAGGCTTTCCTAAAAAAGGTTGACGCACAAGCAGTGACTGTTGGATGGCCATCCAACGTCCGTCGTGCTTCTTCAATATATGCTCTTCCTGCTCCAGCCGCTCAAACAGGCGCCGGCGGGACTGCCTGCTCCCTCCTCCCCGCGGTCGGCTCTGCTGCCGCGCAGGCCTCACCGCCCCACCGTACTCCCATCGCTGGCCTAGCCATCCCTCTACTCACCCGCACCTGCTGTTATTCTCCAGCGACGGCAGACGAACCAGTAAACCCTCGTACAGTGGTACTCCCCTCCGCGTGGGAAACAACTGCCGAGTCTTCCCTGCCTCCGTGTCGTTCCCTTCCTAGGCCTCGCCATCGTCCACCACCCTGGTGCTCTCGGCGCGGCCTGGTCAACGTGGTCAACGACCGACATGCATCTGAAATGGACTTTACGTGGAGAGGCCGACAGCTGGGTCCAGGGCCGCACGCAAGGAAATGCCTCCTTATTACGTGCAAAATAATGATTCCTCCACCTGACATCAGGGACCCACCGAAAGGGCCTCTGTATTTCGTGAAAAAACGTTACCGCCACTGACAGCTTGGACCCACCAGCTATATCTTCACACGCAAGGAAGTGCCTTCTTATTACGCACAAAAAAAATGAATACTCCCCCTGTTAGCTGGGACCCAGTATAGTGGCAGGCTGACTTGTGGGCCTACTAAGTTGATGAGGACGGAGGGCTTTGTCAACTTAGTCAATATGCACGATTCTAGTTCCAGTGACCGTACGATGTCCATCCAACGGCCGTAGTGCTTCTTCAACCTCTAGTCTTCTTGCTCCAGCCGCCCAAACCAGCATTGGTCGTGCCTCGTGCTTTTGCTTCCCGTGGTCGGCTGCGATGCGGCGGAGGCCTCACCGCCACCTACTACTCCCACCGCTGGCCAGGCCATCCCTCTACTCACCACACCCCCTGTTATTCTGCGGCGACGGCAGCCTCACACCGCAGTGAACCAGTGAACCCTCGTACTCCTCTACGCATGGGCATCCACTGCCGCGTCTTCCCCGGCTCCGCGTCGTCCCCTTACTAGGCCTCGCCGTCGTCCACCGCCCTGGTGCTCTCGGTGCGGCGTGGTTAACGTGGTCAAGGAACGGCTTCCATCGGACGTGGACTGTACGTGGAGAGGCTGACAGCTGCACTACTAGGAAAAGGCCTACTAATGGCGCACCTAATTTGGCCATTAATGGCGCATTAGTGGTGCGCCATTAGTAGCACGCCATTAGTATATTTTACTAATGGCGCACCACTGGTGCGCCATTAGTATCTGGTATACTAATGGCGCACCACAGATGCGCCATTAGTATATACAACAGTGTGCCATTAGTATGCCTCCCAGGGGGCCATGTATACCCAGGTGCTTTGGCATACTAATGGCGCACGACAGCAAGATGCGCCATTAGTAACTTCGGCATACTAATGGCGCACTGTTTAATGATGCGCCATTAGTATCCTTTGGCATACTAATGGCGCACTATGATGTGATGCGCCATTAGTATGAATATTAGGTTTTCTTATTTTTTAATTTTCTGTTTTTTGCACAAGTTACATAATGTATAATTGGACAAAATATAGATAGCACACATCAACAACAGATTCATCGAATACAATAGAAGATTAGTCTCTGAATACAATTCATCATTTTAGTCTCCGAATACAAGTTATCATATTAGTCTCCGAATTGAAAAGACCGAACAAAGATAGAACATTATATTACAAGTCTCGAGACCGCGAGTTTGTCTTCACATTACAAGTCAATATCGATCATCTAAACTACCATCACATAGAAGAGAGCTGCGGTCATCACGATGAGCATCATCACGATGAAACTCGTCTTCATCCGGTTCCTCCAACGCTCCCTCCCCTCTCCCGCTAGATAGCGGGCATATCTAGATTCGGCCTCGGCCCTAGTGGCGTACCCTTTGTAACTGTTACCGCTGAATCGGCGAACCTGTCTCCGACACTCCTCCCAGTCGTTGTAGACTCCGGGAACCTTACCCTTGTACACGACATACCACGGCATCGCTATGCAGTAGCCAAACGAAACGTTAGTACCAATTCACAGACAATACATAAGCAATATATAAGTATGCAACAGAATGATCGGAAGAGAAAAGCAAGACATTAATAGCATCGATTACATCTTAAGTTGAACGACTCTCGAAACCAAAGAGACATACTACAAGTTCATTAAAGTTTAATTACAACATGAGCCAATCGATGTTTCAGAACTAGACACAGCATCACTGCTTTCGACTCGACTCAAGGGACCGGAGCATGGATGAAGCCGCCGTCTATCGTGGGAGTCATGAAAGAACGGGCGTTGTCAGCCTGCATTTGTAGGATTGTGTCGATGTCACTGTTGGACGGTTGATTTCTGAGGTAGAACTGCCCCGCGGTACGAAGGACATCTTGATGGATGATTTCCGCACTCCGACTGGATGCGAAAGAATTCTTGTCTGATGTCCGCGTCCTGGATTGCCGACACGCTCGCGGCCCAATCTTTGAGTCTACTCGGTAGCAGAAGTTGATGATGGTCCCGTACGATCGCCCGCATGTGATGGATGGCGTAGTAGGCACCCTTCTGACCGCCAGGCAGCTGCTTGACGCAGCAGAACGTCGTATTGTGGGAGAACACGTGCTTGCCGTACTTACGAATAGGCCTGGTGAAGGTGCCTCCAGATTTGACGTAGCCGGGGAGAACATCATCAAGAACCTTCTTGACATTTGTGTAGTCTACGTTCGACTGACGGTCCGGGTCGAAATACGTGGCCATGGAATATTTGGGGCTTAGGAGGATGAGCGTGCAATGTGTGTCACTACAGAAAACACGGAATGTTAAAAGAAAAACGATCGAAATCTAAGAATTCATATGTTACGGGGCGGTTGAGGGGAGGACTTACTCGGGAAAGTAAGGCACGAGGAAGTTATCCTTATCTTGGTTTGCCAGAATGACGCCTTCGAGGTAAGAACTCACGACTTGCCGGTCCCCAGCGCTGCCCAAGATCTTGGCACGCATATAGAAGGGGTCGACTATCACGATGTCCGGGGTCTTGTCGCGAATGATCCGCATCTCCATACTCAGCGAAAATAGCCGAACGAAGGTGTAGTGCAGCGGATGAAGGTTCAACATAGCGTGGATGTCATCAAACCGCAGGACGATCGTACCCCCAATGGAGTTATCCACAAAGCCCTTGCCCTCTGGCACCTTGGCCACGAAAACCGGGTATGCCACATCCTTCTCTCCGAGACGCTGCTTCTCCAAAGAAAGAACACTGTCATGCAGACTCCGCATAGCACCGGTTGCAGCATCGAGCATATTTCTCGGTAGCATCGGCCTACCCGCCACATGCACCCTCCTCGAGATATCCTCAGGTGAAGGTGGCCCGTCCTGAGCACGGATCGTACTCGGTGCCGGCTGGCCCGCACCCTTGTTAGTCTTTCTTTTGCGTGCCTTCTTCTTCTCCTGTAATGGGACCGAGTTCTGCTCACAGACCGCCTTCTTGAGTGTGTTGGGGCTGATCATATTTCGCACCTCGCCTATCTGAGGCTCGGTGAAGTCGGCAGCTGGAGGCGTCTCCTGAGAGCTGAACTGCAGATGACGCCTGTTGCAACTTGGCTTCTCCGCGGTATCAGCTAGATCGCGCACGTCTTTTGTTGGGTTGGGTTCTTGAGAAGGAGGCCCCATGAAGTCGCCACCGTACCCATGATCGGAAAAGTACTAATCGACGTTGGCAAATATATCGTCGTCGTCGTCGTTCTGATCCTGTGCCATATGCATGTTTGGATCCAGTGGCATAGGGATGTCCGGCACCGTTGCGGCGGTCTTGCCATGGGGCCGACTTGGCGCCGGCACGACTGGCGGTGTTGTCTTTGGGGTGGTGTCCCCCGCCCCCAAACGAATCTGGCTCTTCGGCCAAAGCAGGGGCCAGCTCAGGCAGGCGCTGAGGGTCATCACGTCATCATCGTCGGCCCCGACGGGTCGAATCGGAGGTAAAAACTCGTCGCAGCCTGGCAGCACCCGAACTAGTTGAACCCTAAACAAGTTGGGTGGCATCTGGGTACCGTGGAACAAGGGGTTGCCCGGTTGAACGATTTTGCCCTTGGTGACATCGACCAACTCGTTGTTCACGAAGTGCAGGAGAGTGCACGGAACGTCGGCGGCGCCCTGCAAAAACATGTAGGGCGTTAGGGATGCCCAATCAAAGGCAAGGAGATGAAGTCCTCGGCCGAGAGAGGCTTAATTAGTTACCGTGATGATGGTGTCGAGCTCGGCTAATGTCGAGGCACCGCCAACGGCGGGCGTGCAATTGACGGAGGGGCCGCTTGATGTAGAGGTGTCGGCCGGCGTACACCCGGGTGCATTAAGCTCCTGTGCCGGCATCGGAGACACCAATGCAGCCTCCGCCGGAGACACCAATGGCCCCGCCATCGCATTCTGCGAGTTGCTGGCCGTGAAGCTAGGAATCGGGGGCGGCCCCTGTTGGCCGCTCGCAATCCACGCACTAATCCCCTGGATTAAGGTAGGCACAATGGCGGTGATCGTCGCTCCGAGTTGTTGTTGCACTTGCTCTTGGACAATCTCCAAAATCCGCGCCACCTGTGCCCTGAGTTCTTGAACCTCGCGCGCCTGGCTTTCCGAGCTGGTCTTTTTCTCCTTTCGCCCACCAGTGTTATAGTATGACGACCATTTTGTCGACAAGCCTTTGCCGGCCACACGACCAGCTGACGTCGGCTTACTGAGCTTATCCTTGTTCTTCATTACATTCAACGCCCTATTTAGAGTGGTGTCCCAAGGGTTTCTCTTAGTCGACCCCGCGCTACTGCTTTCAGTCGCCTGCGGAAGGAATGTGAACCATTTAGAAATTTGGCTTCATTAATTAGAATGCAACCATATGGAGCTAATTACGCGGGGGTGTATTCCTTACCAGAACAAGCTCAAGCGCCCTGGTCTTCGGATCCGTGGTAAGCTCCTTTGTTTTCGGGTCCTTCTTGTACCGGGCCCTGACAAAGTTCCTGGTCTGCTTGTCACTATATTTATCAAAGAGGGGCGGTAGGCCTTGCTCGGCACGGTCCGCCTCCTGCTTGTCCCATATAGGCTCCGCCACTCTGTAACTGCCGGGACCGAGTGTGTGTTCCCCTAAGTTCAGCTCCCGCATTTCTTTCCCCCACTTACTTGGTTCGGAGTTTGCGGTGCTCGAGCAGTTGATCTTGAAGTCGTTGTAGTCATCTTCGGTGATCGAAGGATTTTTCTCCTTGATCTTCTCATAACTCTCACCTTTCTCGATCATTCTCTTCACATTGCTTTTCCAAGTAGACAGGGCCTTGCTCATCTTTGTGAGGGCAGCATTGTTCACTTTATTCCCTTTGAGGCTTGTGTTTTCAAATTCAGCGGGGAACTTGTATCGTTCGTGCAGCTTCGTGAAGAGGAGGTTGCGCAAATTCCCTCGGTCAGGATGCCTCAGGTTCTCGGTGTTGATCGAGACGGTGCTCCGGAGAATGCACCCGAGCTGAAGCGAGTACCCCTTGACTATTCGTCGGGCGCCGTTGGATTCCCGTCGGAGTCCACTTCAGTAACTTCCTCCTTGAGGGTGCGGAGCACGGTCAGGCGCCGGTCCTTCCGTTGCCTCTTCGGTTGGCTGCCATCTGTGCGTGCGCCGCCATCATCAGTGGTGGCATCCTCGGCGGCACCATCAGTGGTGGCATCAGTGGGGTCATCCTCAGCGGTACCATCAGTGGTCTCAGGATCGGTGGGGAAGGCGGCGTCCTCATACAAGTGAGGTTGTTCCTCCATCTCCTGGGACAGCTCCCAGAATTTCTTGCCGCCCGAACCCCCGGCCTCATCGTTGTTGGCCATGTTTCTCTATAAATAGGAACAAAGTTTGGTCAAAAAGTTGGTTATTGTCAAGGAACAAGATCATGGTCTCATCATTTAGGGTTTGTCGACACCGAGGCATCCTAAAAGCTAAGCTTTTATCATTGAGGGTTTTTCGACGCCGAGGCACCCTAAAAGCCTAAGCTTTCATCATTTTGGTTTTTATCGACACCGAGGCACCCTAAAAGCCATGCATTAGTCACAAGTACGCCGGGGCACTTGATCCTACTTTATTAACTACTAAGATACCCCAGCCCACACCAAGTCACAAGTACCCCATATGTCCTATTTTTAGCAAAGTCATGCTAAAATTCACGGAAAATTTCAGCATGACCTTTGCTGAAAATAGGACATTTGGAGTACCCGAATTTGCCGGAACGGAAGTTAATCGACATTCCAGCAAACTCAAGGGCCTCTCGGGTGGACAAGGCAAAAAAGGCCTCCATCACAACATGGAAAATACATTGGCATGTGAAAAAAGGCCTCCATTGCTTAGGATGCACTGCCACTGAAGCATTGGGTACAAGACTGTTACATGAAAGTAAATGCAACAGTTGAAGCAGAGATTGGTGTACAAGCAAGAACAGAGCAAGTTCTTCTTATCCTCTGCAATTATAATAGGAGCCAATCAAATGGATAAAAGGTGAATAGACTTAACAAACTGCACATTAGCAATCTTCTTATCCTCTGTAAATCATTTTGTCTACAGACTGCACATTAGCAATCCAAGGAGCAAACAAACCAAAAAAGGTGAATAGACTTAACAAACCAGCAAAAGCAGCAGGAAAGTAAGGCCATCTACAGTAAGTTACAAAACATTACACTACAGATGACCAGTCTATCCAGATTTCATTTTAAGCACCACACCACAGGAGCTCCCCTGGGTCATGTGGCCAGGTTACTACAATTTTTAGCAACTGTTAAAGTTTACAGGCAATTGCTCTACAACAGAAAAAGCTGTGATCCTTTACTCCTAATTGACCACAGACAAGCACCAAACTACCGTCATCAGAAAAATACATGGTGCTGTAGTAATAACAACAAATAGACCACAGCTGTTGTACTGCTAGGATTCATATGTGCAGATATATATATAAGCAATGCTGAATAATGCTCCCAGCTAAATGCCATTCATGCTTCTGTTATAAAAGTTTACAGGTGATTAGGCCCACAAACAGACAAGGATGTGATCCTCCACTCCTATCTAACTACAGACAAGCACCAAACACGCAAACAAGCCATCATCAGAAGATAAGTGATGATGTAACAATAACAACAAATAGATCACAGCTGTTCTAGAGTTAGGATTCATATGTGCATATGTAAGCAATGCTGAACGATACTTGCAGATAAAGGCCATTCTTGCTGTTTTGTCAGATTTGATCTATAAATAACTAGTAGTACATGTCTGAGTATTTGGATATGCTATCTATCTATCAGCAAGTAAATTATGCCATTTGAACAGATTTATATTATTTGAATGCCAAGTACATGACTGAATCTGAATTAATGCCAAGTACATCCAAATTATGCAAGAAGTGTAGATTACAAAAGCTAGACACTCATCACTATAGTAGTCTACAGCAACTGCAGAATCACCAACACTGAAAGTCAAATCTATGGGTACCATGAAAAGAAGTTAACATGGATAGCAAGTAGCTGACACAAAACGAACATAGCCTAATTTAGCTAAGAAAACCCTCAGGTTGTAGTAGAAGATAGTGCTCTAAAACATTGTAACAAAAAAAATTTCAGAACACAATTTCAGAACACATATTTCAGAACACAATTTTTTGAAATAGGTGCTAGTCCATTTAGCAAGTGCACTTCTACAATTTTTTGAAATAGGTGCTAGTGCATCAAATTGAAGATAGTGTTCTGAAATAGGTGCTAGTCCGGCTTGTAGAAGTGCATCATACACCCAAAAGGTCCCATGTGGTTTCTGAAAACAAACTAAACCTGTTATCAGAATCAGATATCTCGCTAGAAAAACAAAATTCCGGCCATCTGATATGTGCTAAAGGGTACTGTGTAATTTTGTTTGTTCTTTCCCACTTCCACTCTGCATATTCCTATATAAAGGGACATGAATCCCTGAAGACGAAAGTGACCTACTTTAATTTTTTTTCACGAAAGTGTCTTCCAAAGGGAAGGGAGTCCCTAAAATTATATGAGCAAGCAAAAATTGACAAAAAAAAAATTAGAGTTACAAAGTTCTTATGCTTCCACCTCGTCTTATAGTATGGTCCTCCCAGTGTATTTACCATTTGTTCTAGCTGTGACTTGAGTGTGTGTAGATGACATTTTCGTATTGTATGATGCTAGTCCATTATATGATGCTAGTCCATTTGATGCCATTGTATGATGCTAGTCCATTGCTAAATGCACTAGAAACTATCTTCAATTGTATGATGCACTTCCACCCGGACCTCAGGTTTAGCATAATGAACAGAGGGGGAGAGGGGGAGAGGAGGAGGGGGAGCTCACGGGGGCGATGCTGTGGACGGGGCGACGAGGTGGGGCGACGAGGTCCGGGTGGTGGTGGTGCGACGAGGTCCGGGTGGTGGTGGTGCTCCGGCGATGGTGGTGTGGACGGGGCGGCGTCCGGGCCACCGGCGACGAGGGCGGCGGGGCGATGGCGTCCAACGAGGTGGGGCGACGGGGAGAGCGGCGCCGAGGAGACGAGGACGACGGGGCGGCGGGGAGACGAGGACGACGGAGCGGCGGGGCGGCGGCGTCGGGAGAGGAGAGGGCGGCGTCGGGAGAGGAGAGGGGAAGGGGATCGAGGGCGAGGGCGAGGGAGAGAGAGGGGATAGGGAGGGGCCGGGGAGGAAATATGGATGGCACAATACTAATGGCGCACCTCACCCTGGTGCGCCATTAGTAGTTCTTTTTTCTTATAGCAATGGCACAATACTAATGGCGCACCACCCCTCGGTGCGCCATAAGTACATCCATACTAATGGCGCACCTCACCGTGGTGCGCCATTAGTATTTTTTTTGATTTCTGCTCGAGCCAACAGGTTATCTTCCACCTGACCTGATCCACACCAAGTCCCCTCTACTAGCTCGACTGGTCAGCAGCCAGTTCTCACACCAGGAGGTCCTGGGTTTGATTCCCAGGCTCCACAAATTTTTTTATGCATTTAAAATGTTGTTTGATACTTATTTGTGTTTAAATATGTTCAAACTTGTTTAAATCATAACAGTAATATTTTTTATAAGACAGTAATAATTTTTTTAAAAATATCATCAAACAGTAATGCCGGTGGAGCGGGGGAGGGTGCGCGGGTGCGGGGGGTCGGCGGCGGCGGTTGAGTAGGGGAGGGGTGCGGGGGGTCGGCGGTGGCGGCCGGTGGACCGGGGGGTGCTCGGCGGCGAGGGGGACTGGATCTGGCGAGGTGGGATAGCGATCGAGATGGAGGGGGATCGAGATCGAGTGTCCATGAAATTTAAAAATATTCATGATAGTTCAAAAAGTGCCCATGAAATACAATCGAGAAATGAAGGCTACGATTTAAATACAATCGATCTTAGCTAGCTATCTGTTCACAATCTTCTTGCCCTTCTTTTTCGCAAATGGAGTTCTTCTGTGGAACGGACGTCCTTTAGGTAGGGTGGTCCTGCTTCTTCTTGTGGTGTATGCTGCTACTTCATCATCGTCGTCATGTTCGATCCTCGGGTCGCCGTACTTGTTGAAGTCTTGCTCATTGGCTACTCCATCCATTCCGATGATCTTCCTTTTGCCTCTCCTCACGACAACACGACTGGGCTTTGACGGGTCGGTAATGAAGAAGCATTGGTCCACTTGGGAAGCCAGTACCCATGGCTCATTTTGCGCGGTGACGTTTGCGCCCGCGGTCTTGGATTTGGCTTCGGGTATAACCATGGTGGTGAAATACCGGTCTTCTTTTAGGACGCTCTTGCCCATCTGACACGGAACATCGGGACCTTCTCTCCAGCGTAGCTCAGCTCCCAGATCTCCTCGATCCTTCCGTAGTATCTGTCCTTGTTGTTACCGGTGTAGGATTCCATCATTACCCCGGAGTTCTGATAACCATCGCTCTTCATGTCCTTGGCCTCGGTGTAGAATGTGTAGCCATTGATATCGTACGCCTCATGGGTCATCAGGTTGTGCTCGGCGCCCTGTGACAAGGCGAATATGAGTTGTTCTTCCGCAGAAGAATCCTCATGTAAAGGGTACGACAGAAGCTTCTGCTTGAACCAATGCGTGAAACATGAGTTGTACTCTTTGAGTATATCTCCGTCCGTCCTCTGTTGGCCTCGGTCATTGTACGTCTTCTTAATAAAGGTTTTGTGATGTACCACCCAAGGATCGACCACGTCTATGTGTTGTAGCGCGACTAGGTTTGCTCTTTCAAAGTCGGCGAGTCGACCCTCGAAGTCGATATGCATTTCGCGACGACCCTCACGGTGACCCCATCCAGCGAGCCTGCTGAGGTGCCTATTGACGGGCAGACCAACGGGGTTCTCGATGCCTAGATAATTCGTGCAGTAGGAGATGCACTCTTCGGTCAGAAAGCCCCTGGCTATGCTTCCCTCTGGACGTGACATGTTGCGGACGTATCCTTTGATGACACCATTCATCCTTTCGAACGGCATCATGCTGTGCAAGAACGTCGGCCCGAGTTGGATGATATCGTCCACGATATGGACCAGCAGATGCACCATAACGTCGAAGAATGTGGGCGGGAAGTACATCTCAAGCTCGCATAGTATCACCACAATCTCTTCCTGTAGCCTTCTGAGTTGCCTCACGCCAACAGACTTCCGAGAGATGACGTCGAAAAAGTTGCATAGGCCAAATAGGGTTTCACGGACGTGCGCGTCCATGATCCCACGGACTGCAACTGGAAGTATCTGCGTCATCAGCACGTGACAGTCGTGAGACTTCATCCCGCTGAACTTCAGCTTCGCTGGGTCTAGGTATCTGCTTATCTTCCCCGCGTAACCATAAGGAAGTTTTACTCCTACGAGGCAGGTGAAAAACTGCTCGATCTCCTCCTGACTTAGAGTGAAGCACGCGGGAGGGTAGTCATTTCCGGTCTTCTTGGCCTTTTTGCCTTTGCGACGACTTTTCGTGTCCTGCTTCGCCTCATCATCATCATCATCATCATCATGATCATCATATATAGCACGAAGCTCCTGCCTGATGCCCATTGATTTCAAGTCTGCCCTTGCTTTTGGCCCATCTTTGGTCCTCTCTGGCATGTTGAGCAGGGTACCAAGCAGACTCTCGCACACGTTCTTCGTGATATGCATGACATCAAGGCTGTGAGGCACACGGTGGATCTTCCAGTACGGCAAGTCCCAGAAAACAGACCTCGTTTTCCATACCTTCAGCAGCGGCTCTGGCGCCTTTCGCTTCTTTCCCGGCTCTGGCGCCTTTTGCTTCTTTCCCGGCAGTGGGCAGTCTTTCCAATTTTTCAACAGCTCGTCTATTTCCTCGCCGCTCCTCGTACGCGGGCTTCCTCGGGGTTCGGTTTCACCATCGAACAGATCCTTGCGTTTTCTCCACGGGTCATCGTCGCGAAGCCACCTTCGATGTCCCATGAACACGGTTTTCGAAGACCCGGGATCTCTATCTTGCTGGCGATACGTTGTGTCATCCATGCACCTGACGCATCCAGAAAATCCGTGGACCACCTGCCCCGCGACATATCCGTAACCGAGATAGTCGTGCACCATCGTGAGCAGCGCGGCTCTCATAGGGAAATATTCTTTCTCTGCGGCGTCGCACGTATTGGATGGCGTTTTCCACAGCATGTCAAGCTCCTCTTTCAGCAGCCCCAGATACAGAATGATGTCGTTCCCTGGTTGTTTCGGTCCTTCAATTAGCATACTCATGTGAATGTACTTCCTCTTCATGCACAACCAGGGGGGAAGGTTGTACATCCACACAAACACAGGCCAGGTGCTATGTGTGCTTCTCTGGCTGCCAAACGGATTGACTCCATCGGTGCTCGTGCCCAGCATGATGTTCCTTGGATCGTTCCCAAATTCTGGGTCTTCGAAGTTCAACGCTTGCCACTGGCTCGCATCCTTAGGGTGACTCAGCATCTTGTCTTTTTTATCTATCTCTGGATCATTTGCGTCATCTTCTCGCTTCTTCTCCTCCCTATCCGCGTGCCAACGCAGGAGCTTTGCTACCTTAGGGTCCGCGAAATACCGCTGCAGACGAGGAGTGATCGGAAAGTACCACACCACTTTTCGAGGAGCTTTCTTCCTCTTCTTGTATCGAGTGACGCCGCACACCGGACATATGGTAGACTCCGCGTGCTCGTCCCGATAAATGATGCAATTGTTCATGCACACATGGTATTTCACGTGCGGTAAATCCAGAGGACACACGATTTTCTTCGCCTCCTCCAAACTGGCCGGGCACTTGTTCCCCTTGGGAAGACGTTCGTGCCAGAATGACATGTTCTCGTCGAAGCATGCGTCGGTCATTTTGTGTTTTACCTTCATCTCCAGAGCCATGAGCGTTACTTTCAGGCGGGTATCCTCGGGCCTGCATCCTTCATACAATGGAGTAACCGCGTCTAACTCAAGTTGATCCATCTTGGCTTTCTCTTGGGCGGCAGCTCTTGCGTTATCCATCTGCTTGAGAAGCAGCTCTTGAATATGAGGGTCCTGCACCCAGCCCATCGATGGTCCAGCGTCGTCTGCTCCACCGGCATCATCATCATCTTCATGATCATGCCCGTCGTCTGCTCCGGCATCTTCCTCATCATCATGTCCTGCATCTTCTACATGATGACTGTGTACAGCATCACCATCGTGATCATCTCCTAGGGATTCTTCGTCTTCTCGCCCGCCCGAGCCGCGGTGGTTGTCTTGCTGCCCTTCCTCATTTCTTGCCCGGCCCCCATGGACGACTTCGTAGTCATCTTCATCACCTTGCCACCGATAGCCATCCATGAAACCACGCAAGAGCAGGTGGTCCCCAACCTACCCGGATTCCGGGTCCGCAATAAGGCTCTTCAGCTTGCATCTTCGACACGGACATCTTATCTCCGTCTCGTTCTTTTGAAGCATCTCGGCCTTCGTGGACCTCAAAAACCTATTCACGATGCCTTCGGTCATCGTGCGGACCATGGTCGCCTGCAGGGTAGAGCAAAACGATATTTTAGAACCAAGAAAAAATTTGGCATGACTTTCCCTAAAAATAGGACCAAAAAGAATGCTTAATGCCAAAATTCTCGCCGAAACGGAAATGAATCAACATTCCGCCAAAATATTGGCAACTATCGCATTTCAAATACCGGTACACCTCCAAACACAAACACATATGCAACACCACAAACATATGCAACACCACGAACATACATAGATCTAGCTAGGCCATAAAAAGTGCATGTGCACATTGTTGTAGGGAGAACAACATAAATATAGCTTCCCCCCTTACTTACCTATCAAAACAAGGTAATTTAACCACTTAAATTGAATGAATCTATGGTGGAAATGAGGTGAAAAAGAGGAGACACCCGAGACAAGGAGGAGGTGGAGAGAATGAAGTGGGGAGAAAGTGAGTGTGGGTAGGAGAGGCTGTCCAAAATATCTTGTTGCTGCCCACTTACTAATGGCGCACCAACTCTAAATGCGCCATTAGTAATCCAGGTTACTAATGGCGCACCTTCTGGTGGTGCGCCATTAGTAGTTTTGCACAAAAAAAATACTAATGGCGCACTATCCCACAGTGCGCCATTACTAGTTTAAACTAGTAATGGCGCACGGTGGAACAGTGCGCCATTAGTAGTTTTGCAAAAAAGGGAATAAAAAATATAATAAAAAAACAACATTAGTGGCGCACTTTCCGGCAGGTGCGCCATTACTAGTTACAACTAGTAATGGCGCACTGTGTCTGGATGCGCCATTAGTATGTTTGGACAGGCGCACTAGTTAATTTTTTTTTGATACTAATGGCGCACCCTGGGCCAGGTGCGCCATTAGTAGTTTCAACTCTAATGGCATATCAGAAGGTGGTGCGCCATTAGTATATACTAATGGCGCACCGCTTGTCTGGTGCGCCATTAGTGTCAATCCCATCTATAGCCCTTTTTCTAGTAGTGTTGGGTCCATGGCCGCAGCAAGGAAGTGCCTCCTTATTACGTGCAAAATAATTATTCCTCCACCTGACAGCGGGGACCCACTGGACGGGCCACCGTATTTCGCCCCCTGACTGCTGGGACCCACCAGCTACATCTTCGCACGCAAGGAAGTGCCTGACAGTCGGGACCCACCTGGTCGAAGCATACGTAGCATTGTCATTCTGGTCGCGCACGTGTACGTACATATATATTGGTGGATGTAGAGGCGCGCACGTGTCGTAGTAGAGGCGGCCAGGGTGCAAGAAAGAAAATACGGCCACGTATGTGTACATACGGGCGGGGTCTCGAACGCGTACTTGCGCATACGTACGGCCAGGGCTCGTGTACATGGCTGGGTCGGAACGGAGAAACAGCATCGTCGTCGTGTTCATGGGGAGGCAACGGAATGCGTCGTGTTCATGGGGAGGCAACGGAAAGCATCGTGTTCATGGGGAGGCAACGGAATGCGTCGTGTTCATCGGGAGGGCTTGGACGGAACAGGCGATGGAAACGAGGCCTGGCATTTCGCAGAACGGAGGAAACGGCCTTGTGTGCGACCGACCACGTTCGAAACGGGATCCTGTTCATCGGGAGGGGTCTGGCGTACCGCAAAACGGAGGAAACGGACCTACTACGGTCGAAACAGGGGTCCTATTCATCGGGAGGGGTGTGGCGTACCGCAAAACGGACGAAACAGACTTGTGTTGGAGCGCTACGGTCGAAACGGGGGTCCTGTTCATCGGGAGGGGTGTGGTGTACCGCAAAATGGGACTCCACGGGATACTGTTCATCTCCACCGTCGACCCCCTCCAGCCTCCACGAGCTACTGTTCATCCACCGTCGACCTCCTCCAGCCTCCACCTACGACTGTTCATCCATGGGCTCCTGTTCATCCAGCCTCCACCGCGCGCTACTCCACCGGCTCCTGTTCAACCAGCCCTCTCCACAGGCTCCTGTTCAAACACCCCTCCACGGGCTACTGTTCATCCTGCCCTCCACCGTCTACTGTTCATCCTGCCCTGCACGGGGTGGTCCTGTTCATCCAGCCCTCCACGGGGTCCTGTTCATCCAGCCCCAACCGGCTCGATCGATCGGGGTCCTGTTCATCCAGAGGCAACACCACGGGGTCCTGTTCATCCACCCCCAGCGGGAACTGTTCATCCACCCCCCCTCCCCCGCAACGCTCACTATTCATCCAGAGGCAGCATCGATCGACTTCAGTTAGCAGCAGTAGCGAAGGAATCGCTCGATCGGGTTCAGTTAACAGCCATCGATCGATCGCTCGGGTTCAGTAACGCGTAGCCTGCAGTGCAATCGCTCGGGTTCAGTTAGAGCCAACGCCTCGCACACACGCGCGTACGTGTACGAGAGAATCGCGCATCGCTCAGCTCCCGACCTCCCACCGTAACTGGGAACTCCCCGAATTTTTCCTCGTCCTCGCTTCTACCACGGTTTTTTCCATCATGGACAGCCTAAAGAATGTCATGTAGCTGCGTCTCCGGCCCGCCCAGGACGAAAAGCCCATTTTCTGTCATGATTTTTTGTCATAGAAGTAGGAGCCCACCACATCTATGATGATACCGGGTTTTGTCACAATTATCGTCATAGAAGTGTCATACATATGACAGAAAAAAAAGATTTGTTCGACCCAAAATGTCACGGATGTGTCTTTTTTTGTAGTGATTCCTACAATATCCGGGAGTTGCACAATCTCATGGTCTAAGGAAATGATACTTGACATTAGAAAAGCTTTAGCAGACGAACTACACGATCTTGTGCCATGCTTAGGATTGGGTCTTGTCCATCACATCATTCTCCTAATGATGTGATCCCGTTATCAACGACATCCAATGTCCATGGTCAGGAAACCGTAACCATCTATTGATCAACGAGCTAGTCAACTAGAGTCTTACTAGGGACATATTGTGGTCTATGTATTCACACATGTATTACGGTCTCCGGTTAATACAATTATAGCATGAACAATAGACAATTATCATGAACAAGGGAATATAATAATAACCATTTTATTATTGCCTCTAGGGCATATTTCCAACAGTCTCCCACTTGCACTAGAGTCAATAATCTAGTTCACATCACTATGTGATTGTAATGAATCCAACACCCATGGGGTTTGATCATATCTCGCTTGTGAGAGAGGTTATTAGTCAACGGGTCTGAACCTTTCAGATCCGCGTGTGCTTTACAAATCTCTATGTCATCTTGTAGATGCAACTACCATGCGCTACTTGGAGCTATTCCAAATAATTGCTCTACTATACGGATCCGGTTTACTACTCAGAGTCATCCGGATTAGTGTCAAAGTTTGCATCGATGTAACCCTTTACGGCGAACTCTTTTACCACCTCCATAATCGAGAAAATTTGTTAGTCCACTAGTTACTAAGGATAAGTTTGACCGCTTTCATGTGATCCATTCCTGGATCACTCTTGTACCCCTTGATTGACTCATGGCAAGGCACACTTCAGGTGCAGTACACAACATAGCATACTGTAGAGCCTACGTCTAAAGCATAGGGGACGACCTTCGTCCTTTCTCTCTCTTTTGCCGTGGTCAAATCTTGAGTCTCACTCAATGCTCACACCTTATAACACAGCCAATAACTCCTTCTTTGCTGATCTTATTTGAACTCCTTCAAAATCTTGTCACGGTATGTATTCATTTGAAAGTACTTTTAAGCGTTTTTTGATCTATACTTATAGATCTTGATGCTCAATGTTCAAATACCTTAATCCAGGTTTTCCATTGAAAAATACTTTTCAAATAACCCTATATGCTTTCCAGAAATTCTACATCATTTCTGATCAACAATATGTCAACAACATATACTCATCAGAAATTCTATAGTGCTCCCACTCACTTCTTTGGAAATACAAGTTTCTCACAAACTTTGTATAAACCCAAAATCTTTGATCATCTCATCAAAGCGTATATTCCAACTCCGAGATGCTTACTCCAGTCCTTAGAAAGATTGCTAGAGCTTTGCATACTTGTTAGCATCTTTTAGGATTGACAAAAACCTTCTGGTTGTATCACATACAACCTTTCCTCAAGAAAATTGTCGAGGAAACAATGTTTTGACATCCTATCAGCAAGATTTCATAAATAATGCAATAACTGCTAATACAATTCCAACAGACTCTTAGCATCACTATGAGTGAGAAAGTCGCACCGCAGTCAACTCCTTGAACTTGTCGGAAAACATCTTAACGACAAGTCGAGCTTTCTTAATGGTGATACATACCATCATTGTCCGTATTCCTTTTAAAATCCATTTGTACCAAATAGCCTTACGACCATCAAGTAGTTCTTCCAAAGTCTATACTTTGTTTTCACACATGGATCCTCTCTGATTTTATGGCCTCGAGCCATTTGTCGGAATCTGGGCCCACCATCGTTTCTCCATAGCTCGTAGGTTCATTGTTGTCTAGCAACATGACCTCCAAGACAGGATTATGTACCACTCTGAAATAGTACGCATCCTTGTCGACCTACGAGGTTTGGTAGTGACTTGATCCGAAGTTTCATGATCACTATCATCAGCTTCCACTTCAATTGGTGTAGGCGCTACAGGAACAACTTCCTGTGCCCTGCTACACACTGGTTGAAGTGACGGATCAATAACCTCATCAAGTCTCCACCATCCTCCCACCCAATTCTTTCGAGAGAAACTTTTCCTCGAGAAAGGACCCGTTTCTAGAAACAATCACTTTTGCTTCCTGATCCGAAATAGGAGGTATACCCAACTGTTTTGGGTGTCCTATGAAGATGCATTTATCCGCTTTGGGTTCGAGCTTATCAGGCTAAACCCTTTTCACATAAGCATCGCAGCCCCAAACTTTTAAGAAATGACAGCTTAGGTTTCTCTAAACCATAGTTCATACGGTGTCATCTCAACGGAATTACGTGGTGCCCTATTTAAAGTGAATGCGGTTGTCTCTAATGCCTAACCCATAAACGATAGTGGTAATTCAATAAGAGACATCATGGTTTGCACCACATCCAATAGGGTGCAGCTATGATGTTCGGACACACCATCACACTATGGTGTTCTAGGTGGCATTAGTTGTGAAACAATTTCCGCAATGTCTTAGTTGTGTACCAAACACGTAACTCAGATATTCATCTCTATGATCATATCATATACATTTTATCCTCTTGTCACGACGATCTTCAACTTCACTCTGAAATTACTTGAACCTTTCAATAATTATGACTTGTGTTTCATCAAGTAAATATACTTAGAATCTACTCAAATCATCTGTGAAGTAAGAGCATAACAATATTCACTGCGTGCCTCAGCACTCATTGGATTGCACACATCAAACGTATTACTTCCAACAAGTTCCTCTCTTGTTTCATCTCACTGAAAACGAGGCCTTTCAGTCATCTTGACCATGTGGTATGATTTGCATGTCTCAAGTGATTCAAAATCAAGTGAGTCCAAACGATCCATATGCATGGAGTTTCTTCATGCGTATAAACCAATAGACATGGTTCGCATGTCTCAAACTTTTCAAAAAAACGAGTGAGTCCAAAGATCCATCAACATGGAGCTTCTTCATGCGTTTTATACCAATATGACTCAAATGGCAGTGCCACAAGTATGTGGTACTATCATTACTATCTTATATCTTTTGGCATGAACATGTGTATCACTACGATCGAGATTCAATGAACCATTCATTTTTGGTGCAAGACCATTGAAGGTATTATTCAAATAAATAGAGTAACCATAATTCTCCTTAAATGAATAACCGTATTGCGATAAACATAATCCAATCATGTCTATGCTCAACGCAAACACCAAATAACAATTATTTAGGTTTAACACCAATCTCGATGGTAGAGGGAGCATGCGATGCTTGATCACATCAACCTTGGAAACACTTCCAACACATATCGTCATCTCACCTTCAGCTAGTCTCCTTTTATTCCGTAGCTTTTTATTTCGAGTTACTACCACTTAGCAACCGAACCGGTATTTAATACCCTGGTGCTACTAGGATGTAACGCCCTCGATGCGGCTATATCTCCCACGTGTCGAAGCACGACTTAGAGGCATAACCGCATTGAAAGCAATGTCACAAGTGAGGTAATCTTCACAACAACCCATGTAATATATTAAGGGAAAAGGATACATAGTTGGCTTACACTCGCCACTTCACACAATTACATGAATAAAGCATTACATCATCCAGATACAATCAAGGTCCGACTACGGAACCCAAAATAAAAGAAGACTACCCCAAAAGCTACACAGATCCCCGATCGACCCCAACTGGGCTCCACTACTGATCGACTAGAACGAAACAACACAAAGGACAAGATCTTCATCGAGCTTCTCCTTGAGCTCGGTTGCGTCACCTACTCGACAACATCTCACCTGCAAACTGGTTTTGGAAGTATCTGTGAGTCACAGGGACTCAGCAATCTCACACCCTCGCGATCAAGACTATTTAAGATTATAGGAAGGGTAAAAGGTATGAGGTGGATCTGCAGCAAGCGACTAGCATATATGGTGGCTAACATACGCAAAAGAGAGCGAGAAGAGAAGGCAAAGCGCAGTCGAGAAACTATGATCAAGAAGTGATCCTAGAACAACCTGCGTCAAGCATTACTCCAACACCGTGTTCACTTCCCGGACTCCGCCGAGAAGAGACCATCACGGTAACACACGCGGTTGATGCATTTTAATTAAGTTAAGTTCCAGGTTTTCTACAACTGGACATTAACAAATTCCCATCTGCCCATAACCGCGGGCACGGCTTTCGAAAGTTCAAAACCCTGCAGGGGTGTCCCAACTTAGCCCATCACAAGCTCTCACGGTCAACGAAGGATATTCCTTCTCCCAAGACAATCCGATCAGACTCGGCATCCCGGTTACAAGACATTTCGACAATGGTAAAACAAGACCAGCAAAGCCACCCAGATGTGCCGACAAATCCCGATAGGAGCTGCACATATCTCGTTCTCAGGGCACACCGGATGAGCCAGACGTCGGGTAGGCCAGCCCAGAGTTGCCCCTGGTAGCTCCGGACATCACTCAGTTGGAGCAACACTTAGAGAAGCACTGGCCCGGGGGGGGGGGGGTAGAATAAAGATGACCCTTGAGCCGGCCGACCCAAGGGAAAGAAAAGGCTAGGTGGCAAATGGTAAAACCAATGTTGGGCCTTGCTGGAGGAGTTCTATTCAAGGCGAACCGTCAAGGGGTTCCCATTATAACCCAACCGTGTAAGGAACGCAAAATCCGGGAACATAACACCGATATGACGGAAACTAGGGCGACAAGAGTGGAACAAAACACCAGGTATAAGGCCGAGCCTTCCACCCTTTACCAAGTGTATAGATGCATTAATTAAATAAGAGATATTGTGATATCCCAACAAATATCCATGTTCCAACATGGAACAAGCTCCAATCTTCACCTGCAACTAACAATGCTATAAGAGAGGCTGACCAAAGCGGTAACATAGCCAAACAACGGTTTGCTAGGACAAGGTGGTTAGAGGCTTGACTTAACAATATGGGAGGCATGATAAGCAGGTGGTAGGTATCGCAGCATAGCCATAGCAAAAGAGCGAGCAACTAGCAAGCAAAGATAGAAGTGATTTCGAGGGTATGGTCATCTTGCCTGAGATCCCGCAAGGAAGAAGAACGAGTCCATGAAGACAAACAGACGTAGTTGAACGGATCCTCACAAACGCGACGTTACCGGATTACCAAGAAGTACACCGGAAAGGAAGCAAACAACATAGTAAACAACCACCACATAATCATGGCATGATGCACAATCAAGTATGATGCATGTCCGGATTAATGAAGCATGGCATGGCAAAGTGCACAAACAATCCTACAAATTAAGTGGAGCTCAACATGCAATGAGTTGCATATTGACGAAACACCACATGACTTATTTAGTTCGATATCGTTTATGAACTCAACAATATTAAATGTTGTTTAGCATGGCAAGGGGTGAAGCAAAACAAAACTACCTATCTAGGCAAGTTCAAATGAGGCCGGAAACAACGAACAACAATTCCGGTAAATCCCCATATGCATTTTATGGATTTGGCACTATTCTACCCTAAACAATATTTTAGAATTGTTAAACATGCAAGGTGAAGCCACCATGTTAAACTAGGCAATATTATACCCCATTTACATATAAAGTTTGTTAGGTTTGGAGCTACGGTTATTAAGTTATGAAATAAATCATTTTAGCATGTCATAGGAGAAAATTTAAACAAACAACATTTTAAACATTTTAAACATAGATGAAAGTAGCATATTATGAAACTACACACAATTTTAAGCATTTTACATATATAGATCTTTTTAATCCGATGCACAGTTTGTGAGTTATTAAATGCATGAAGATGAAGGTCTTTTCTGCAATTCTGTCTTTACTGGATAAAAGAGAAAATCACAGCAGCCGGAAGAAAACAATACTGGGCCAAGTCTTGTTGGCCCAACAGGAACAGGGGAGAGGTTGGGCGTGTCCTCACCCATGGGCCTTGGCCCGGCCGGTGCTGGGCTGGCCTACTGGCGTAGGACGCGGGCTGCTGGGCTGGAGGCGATCGAGGCCTGGTCCGTGCGGGCGCGGTCAACGCACGTGGGCGAGCACTCGTTCGTCTCTGACGAGAGGAAGCAGGCGCAGCGGGACTTGCAGCGCTGGTGGACCTCCGGGAAGAAGATGGCGGCGATTGGGCGGAGCTGTGGGCGAGGAGTGGCAGCGCGGCGGCGGGATCCGGCCAGTAAGGACCTGGAGGCGGCAGATCTAGCGGAACTGGAGGCGGCGCGATGAACTGAGGCAACGGCCTCGACTACAAGGCGGTGAGGACGACACAGAGGCGAGGAGGAGGTCCTGCGGGGCCCGAGGGCACAGGGCGTCGGGGTGGCCGGATCCGGTCGCGAGAGATCGTCGGGATCCCGTTCCCTGCCGGATCGAAGCGGAGGCGAGCCGGTGGACAGGGTGCTCCATGGCGCGGGGCCCCTGGTCCGAAACAGAGTGAGGGAGACAGATGTGAGACGAGGTAGGAGCACAGGAGAAAAGAAGAAAGCAGGGGAGACATTGCTGCTAGTTCGGTCGCCGGTGGCGGTGCCGGTCGCCGGACGACGAGCCGTGGTGGAGACGCACAGGGAGGATCGGGGCTCCAAGGATAGTAGCGCGAGAGGAGCTTGGGGAATGAACAACGAAGGAGCTCGGGGCTCGGGCGACCCAATTCGTCAAGCGCGCAAAAAGAGGGAGACTGTCGGGAAGGATTTGGATCGTGGTTGCGAGCTTCGGTTGGTGGTGCTGAAAACGAGGGAGAGAGAGGATGGCTGCGGGTTGGATCCCGATGAAGAGAGTGGCGGCAGCGAGGAGGATTGGTGGATTGGACAGGATAGGATAGGGTTTGACTGGTTATTTATGGCATTGGATTTAGGTTAGGGGCTAACTCGTCCCTCCGATCGCAATCGGACGATCGCGAATAAAATAGCTAGGGAGTCCAAATAATAAAACGGTGATGTTTTGTAGATGTTTGGGGATGATCCGGACACAACGGTGACGACTGCCCGGGTCGGGTCCGGGAAAGTTTCGGAGACGCACGCGAGGAGGTCCATGGACTGACGAGAGAGCCTAGGTTGGGCCTGACGGTAGGTAGTGGACTGTGCAGAAGTCCTCGGGCTGAGAGAAGAGAAGAGAAGAGAATAGAGGCCCGACGACTGTTTCCGGAGACTGAAAACGTCCGACGTTTTGACCAGCTATAATGCAGCTATAAGTTTAACGGTTGGGCTATCAAACGAGCTCCGAATGCGATGAAACTTGGCAGGCGGCCTACGTACAACATAACAAGACCACACGCCAACTCTCAACCCAAACCGAGAACATTTTCTGGCCACTTATAAAATAATATTTCAGACGTGCCGCGGGCGCGTGCAAGGGTGTCTGGGCTCAGAACAGACAACGGACGGAACTGGGGGAAACCAAACGGATGCAAGTTTTGAAAACATGATGATGCAATACACATGATGACATGACAAGATGCAACACGCAAACTAATGACATGGCAACGACGGCAAACAACTGGGAGACACCTGGCGCATTGGACTCGGGGTGTCACAACACTCCACCACTGCGAGAGGATCTCGTCCCGAGATCTAGAATGACACCGGAGGGAAAACGGAAGATAAAGGAGAAGAGGTAAAACTAAGTTGCTTCTTTGACAAACGAGTGAAACCAATGAACCTTGAGAGGTTAAACAACTGAAAGATATAATACAACGAAGATGAACACAGTTGAAAACCTCCGTTAGAAAAGAGGAACAAGTAACATTACGAGAACCTTGAAAAGTTAAATCATTTCGAGAAAAGGATACAACGGAGATAAACGAAGTTGAGAGCACTTCGTTAGGAAGGAGGAAGAAGGGAGAACAAATTCGGGCAGCACTTCGGTTGAAAAGAGATGCAAGACTTGATAAGGCGAAAAGATCTTGCGCAGAGGACAAAGCACTCCGGTTAAATTGATAAGCATGAAAAGAACACGATCCTGACAAAACAAGAAGATGGGTTGAAGAGAGCAACATCACAATGCCTCCAGAACAAAAGAATAGAAGATAGATAACTGAAATAGGAGAATGGAGAAGAAAATGCCAACTTCTACCACAAAAGAGCTAGAAAGGCATCCTTAGAAGAAGGGTCGAATGGAGTAGTTGGAAAAAAACAACAACGAAAAGAGCAAGGTTGTAGTGGGCTTATGGAAACATCTCAACACTGAGGTGAAAATCTGCCACTGACGGAAAACAATAGATTTGATTGATATCAACAAGGAGACGAGAAACTATTCCACCGGGAGGATAAATGAAGAACTTGGGTCATTTATAAGCACCATAAATAGCAACAATCCTTAGGGGAAGCTTTAGGTGAAATATAACCCAAGATAACTTCAATGAAGAGATTGATGGATTTAAGATATCTCAATCTTGACAAACATGGGAATCATGAAACACAAACTCAAATTATCAAGAATGACATAATACCACCTCCAATGATACGGAAGAAAGAATTGCACTCCGGATTGCAAGATGAAGAATGCTTTGAGCTCCTCTGAAAAGAATCTTGATGAACACTTCGAAAAGGAATTAAATCTTTGATGAACCATCATGTAGAACCTTCATGAAGAACTCCGGTAATAAAAGAATGATCAAACGAAAGGAAAGAGAAGTTGAGAATATAAGGTGAAACCTTGGAATGATTAAATGGAGCTTTGCGACGAGATAAATGAGAGATCTTGAATCTCCGGGAAAAGAAAAGATGAAATAATAGGAATCAATAAGTTGATGAGCCTCCGGAATAAGGAATTAAATTCACTCGATGAAACAAGAATAAGAATTGCATTATGCTTATCCTTCGCCAATTATATTGATGACAACCAATGGATTTGACATGCTACTTATTCTCGTAGAAAGAATTAAGAGAGATATAGCATAAACTTGGAAAGTCTTCAACGAACCACCGGTAGATTTGGGAACAACGAATGGATTGATATGAACACGAAGGAAGAAGAATCTTGAGCAAACCACCGTAAGAATTGAAAATGAACTAATAAAAGATAAAAAAACATCGGGAAGAATTTGCAAATGAACGAAGATGCTTGAGAGAATTTAGATACAAGTGAAACGAAGAGATCCCGAGCTGGGAAGAGAATACTTGGATGACGCACCGGTAAGATTTAGAGAAGGAGAGATGAAAGCTGGAAAGAATAATTCTGAGATGATGGCCTCCGGAGAATCAAACTGAAAAGAATCTTGAATTGCTCCGGATAGATGAAAAGAATTCCCACAACCGAAACAATTATGAGAGGATGACATCAAGATAGAACCATGAATCTCTGAGAGAGCGGATAAGATATGGAGGAAAAACTCTTCTTCGGTCTTCAAATGTTGAGAGTGACAATAAGAAGCACCACCATGGATTATTGAGGCACTCCGGAATAATGAAAAGCGAAGAGGTTGAACCAACAATGAAAAGAGTTAGAAAGATCTTGGAGAAGGGCATTTGACTGATGATAATTCATTCTTATGTCAAACTTCGAAAAGAATTTGGGAATAACTCCAGGAAAATAAGAAGAGTTGGGTAAGATCCTGGGAAAAGACCTGTGGGTTAGGGCCCACTCAAAAGAAAACACCATTGAAGAGGTTGCTTGAAAAGAGAGATTGCGCCGATTGAGTTAAATGGCTTGAATGAGATAACATCCTCGAAATTTCTTGAATGAATGAGAATAAACACTAGCATCTTCTGAGATATCTTCAGCACTCCAGAACAAATGAATAGCGAGAAGTGAATGATTATGAGGTGCACCAGCATGAGAAGGTATTTGAAATGAGGGAAAAGGGATATGATCAACACCAAAGCTTGAATTGGTTCCACCGGAGAAGAAAAAGAACGAAGATTGAAGAACTAGAAGCTCCGTTAGAATCTTCATGAGAATCACCGGGTAAGAACATTAACGGAAAGGAATGGAGAAAATTCACATGAATAAAATGGATACTTGATTAAGATATACATGTAATCGATGTGTACCTTACCAGTACTCGTAGGAATGGACCCAAGCCCGAGACTGAGTGCTTTTATTGCAAGGGAAGTGGTCACTGGAAGCGGAACTGCCCCAAATACTTAGCGGACAAGAAGGCCGGCAACATGAAAGGTATATGTGATATACATGTAATCGATGTGTACCTTACCAGTACTCGTAGTAGCTCCTGGGTATTTGATACCGGTGCAGCAGCTCACATTTGTAACTCAAAGCAGGAGTTGCGGAATAAGCGGAGACTGGCGAAGGACGAGGTGACGATGCGCGTCGGGAATGGTTCCAAGGTCGATGTGATCGCCGTCGGCACGCTACCTCTACATTTACCTACGGGATTAGTTTTAAACCTCAATAATTGTTATTTAGTGCCAGCTTTGAGCATGAACATTGTATCAGGATCTCGTTTAATTCGAGATGGCTACTCATTTAAATCCGAGAATAATGGTTGTTCTATTTATATGAGAGATATGTTTTATGGTCATGCTCCGATGGTGAATGGTTTATTCTTAATGAATCTCGAGCATAATGCTACACATATTCATAGTGTGAATACCAAAAGATGTAAGGTTGATAATGATAGTCCCACATACTTGTGGCACTACCGCCTTGGTCACATAGGTGTCAAACGCATGAAGAAGCTCCATGCAGATGGACTTTTAGAGTCTCTTGATTACGAATCGTTTGACACGTGCGAACCATGCCTCATGGGTAAAATGACCAAGACTCCGTTCTCAGGAACAATGGAGCGAGCATACAACTTATTGGAAATCATACATACTGATGTGTGCGGTCCAATGAGTGTTGAGGCTCACGGTGGCTATCGTTATGTTCTCACCCTCACTGATGACTTGAGTAGATATGGGTATGTCTATTTAATGAAACACAAGTCTGAGACCTTTGAAAAGTTCAAAGAATTTCAGAGTGAGGTTGAGAATCAACGTGACAGGAAAATCAAGTTCTTGCGATCAGATCGTGGGGGAGAATACTTGAGTCACGAATTTGGCACACACTTAAGAAAATGTGGAATAGTTTCACAACTCACGCCGCCTGGAACACCTCAGCGTAATGGTGTGTCCGAACGTCGTAATCGCACTCTATTAGATATGGTGCGATCTATGATGTCTCTTACCGATTTACCGCTATCTTTTTGGGGCTATGCTTTAGAGACTTCCGCATTCACTTTAAATAGGGCTCCGTCGAAATCCGTTGAGACGACACCGTATGAATTATGGTTTGGGAAGAAACCTAAGCTGTCATTTCTAAAAGTTTGGGGATGCGATGCTTATGTCAAGAAACTTCAACCTGAAAAGCTCGAACCCAAGTCGGAAAAATGCGTCTTCATAGGATACCCTAAAGAAACTATTGGGTATAACTTCTACCTCAGATCCGAAGGCAAGATCTTTGTTGCCAAGAATGGATCCTTTCTAGAGAAAGAGTTTCTCTCGAAAGAAGTAAGTGGGAGGAAAGTAGAACTTGATGAAGTATTACCTCTTGAACCGGAAAGTGGCGCAACTCAAGAAAATGTTCCTGAGGTGCCTGCACCGACTAGAGAGGAAGTTAATGATGATGATCATGAAACTTCAGATCAAGTTGCTACTGAACTTCGTAGGTCCACAAGGACACATTCCGCACCAGAGTGGTACGGCAACCCTGTCTTGGAAATCATGTTGTTAGACAACGGTGAACCTTTGAACTATGAAGAAGCGATGGCGGGCCCGGATTCCGACAAATGGCTGGAAGCCATGAAATCCGAGATAGGATCCATGTATGAAAACGAAGTATGGACTTTGACTGACTTGCCCGTTGATCGGCGAGCCATAGAAAATAAATGGATCTTTAAGAAGAAGACAGACGCGTATGGTAATGTGACCATCTATAAAGCTCGGCTTGTCGCTAAGGGTTATCTACAAGTTCAAGGGGTTGACTACGATGAGACTTTCTCACCCGTAGCGAAGCTGAAGTCCGTCCGAATCATGTTAGCAATTGCCGCATTCTATGATTATGAGATATGGCAAATGGACGTCAAAACGGCATTCCTTAATGGTTTCCTTAAGGAAGAATTGTATATGATGCAGCCGGAAGGTTTTGTCGATCCTAAGAATGCTGACAAGGTGTGCAAGCTCCAACGCTCGATTTATGGGCTGGTGCAAGCATCTCGGAGTTGGAACATTCGCTTTGATGAGATGATCAAAGCGTTTGGGTTTATGCAGACTTATGGAGAAGCCTGCGTTTACAAGAAAGTGAGTGGGAGCTCTGTAGCATTTCTCATATTATATGTAGATGACATACTTTTGATGGGAAATGATATAGAACTTTTGGACAGCATTAAGGCCTACTTGAATAAGAGTTTTTCAATGAAGGACCTTGGAGAAGCTGCTTATATATTAGGCATCAAGATCTATAGAGATAGATCAAGACGCCTCATAGGTCTTTCACAAAGCACATACCTTGATAAGATATTGAAGAAGTTCAATATGGATCAGTCTAAGAAGGGGTTCTTGCCTGTGTTGCAAGGTGTGAAATTGAGCTCAGCTCAATGTCCGACCACGGCAGAAGATATAGAAGAGATGAGTGTCATCCCCTATGCCTCAGCCATAGGGTCTATTATGTATGCCATTCTGTGTACCAGACCTGATGTAAACCTTGCCGTAAGTTTGGTAGGTAGGTACCAAAGTAATCCCAGCAAGGAACACTGGACAGCGGTCAAGAATATCCTGAAGTACCTGAAAAGGACTAAGGACATGTTTCTCGTTTATGGAGGTGACGAAGAGCTCGTCGTAAAGGGTTACATCGACGCTAGCTTCGACACAGATCTAGATGACTCTAAGTCACAAACCGTATACGTGTATATGTTGAATGGTGGAGCAGTAAGCCGGTGCAGCTGCAAGCAGAGCGTCGTGGCGGGATCTACATGTGAAGCGGAGTACATGGCAGCCTCGGAGGCAGCGCATGAAGCAATTTGGGTGAAGGAGTTCATCACCGACCTAGGAGTCATACCCAATGCGTCGGGGCCGATCAAACTCTTCTATGACAACACTGGAGCTATTGCACTTGCCAAGGAGCCCAGGTTTCACAAGAAGACCAGGCACATCAAGCGTCGCTTCAACTCCATTCGTGAAAATGTTCAAGATGGAGACATAGATATTTGTAAAGTACATACGGATCTGAATGTCGCAGATCCGTTGACTAAACCTCTCCCTAGGGCAAAACAAGATCAACACCAGAACTCTATGGTTGTTCGATTCATCATAATGTAACTAGATTATTGACTCTAGTGCAAGTGGGAGACTGTTGGAAATATGCCCTAGAGGCAATAATAAAAGGATTATTATTATGTTTCCCTGTTCATGATAATTGTCTTTTATTCATGCTATAATTGTGTTATCCGGAAATCGTAATACATGTGTGAATACATAGACACCAACATGTCCCTAGTAAGCCTCTAGTTGACTAGCTCGTTGATCAACAGATAGTCATGGTTTCCTGACTATGGACATTGGATGTCATTGATAACGAGATCACATCATTAGGAGAATGATGTGATGGACAAGACCCAATCCTAAACATAGCACAAGATCGTATAGTTCGTTTGCTAGAGTTTTTCCAATGTCAAGTATCTTTTCCTTAGACCATAAGATCGTGTAACTCCCGGATACCGTAGGAGTGCTTTGGGTGTACCAAACGTCACAACGTAACTGGGTGACTATAAAGGTATACTACGGGTATCTCCGAAAGTGTCTGTTGGGTTGACACGGATCAAGACTGGGATTTGTCACTCCATATGACGGAGAGGTATCTCTGGGCCCACTCGGTAATGCATCATCATAATGAGCTCAAAGTGACCGAGTGTCTGGTCACGGGATCATGCATTACGGTACGAGTAAAGTGACTTGCCGGTAACGAGATTGAACGAGGTATTGGGATACCGACGATCGAATCTCAGGCAAGTAACGTACCGATTGACAAAGGGAATTGTATACGGGGTTGCTTGAATCCTCGACATCGTGGTTCATCCGATGAGATCATCGAGGAGCATGTGGGAGCCAACATGGGTATCCAGATCCTGCTGTTGGTTATTGACCGGAGAGTCGTCTCGGTCATGTCTACATGTCTCCCGAACCCATAGGGTCTACACACTTAAGGTTCAGTGATGCTAGGGTTGTAGAGATATGAGTATGCCGTAACCCAAAAGTTGTTCGGAGTCCCGGATGGGATCCCGGACGTCACGAGGAGTTCCGGAATGGTCCGGAGGTGAAGAATTATATATAGGAAGTGCAGTTTCGGCCATCGGGAGAGTTTCGGGGGTCAACGGTATTGTACCGGGACCACCGGAAGGGTCCCGGGGGTCCACCAGGTGGGGCCACCCATCCTGGAGGGCCCCATGGGCTGAAGTGGGGAGGGAACCAGCCCATAGTGGGCTGGTGCGCCCCCCCTTGGGCCCCCATGCGCCTAGGGTTGGGAACCCTAGGGGAGGGGGCGCCTCCACTTGCCTTGGGGGGCACTCCACCCCCTTGGCCGCCGCCCCCCCTAGGAGATCCCATCTCATAGGGCCGGCGCACCCCCCTAGGGGGCCTATATAAAGGAGGGGGGAGGGAGGGCAGCCGCACCTAAAGTCTTGGCGCCTCCCTCTCCCCTGCTACACCTCTCCCTCTCGCGGAAGCTCGGCGAAGCCCTGCTGCGATCACTGCTGCATCCACCACCACGCCGTCGTGCTGCTGGATCTTCATCAACCTCTCCTTCCCCCTTGCTGGATCAAGTAGGAGGAGACGTCATCCGCTCCGTACGTGTGTTGAATGCGGAGGTGCCGTCCGTTCGGCACTTGGTCATCGGTGATTTGGATCACGGCGAGTACGACTCCATCATCCCCGTTCTCTTGAACGCTTCCACTCGCGATCTACAAGGGTATGTAGATGCACTTTCCTCTCGTTGCTAGTTGACTCCATAGATTGATCTTGGTGAAACGTAGGAATTTTTTTTTGTTTTCTGCAACGTTCCCCAACAAAGTGACCATCTAGCATTTCCGTGGGGTTTATCCCGATGCTACTGAAGTCATATGTTAGCCCGGTCTGCAGAATGGCGTTGAATCGATAAGCTTGGTTGCTGAAGGCAATTGCTTCCATCTTTGTTCCCTAGAAATTTTTACAAATTCAGATAACAAGACTTTAGAACACATGTGTATATACATTAAAAAAGGTTGCTATATTTAGTGATCACTAATCTCATACTTCCTGGTCCAGAAGTATGCAACGAAAGTATGGGTTTCCCATTGCATGCACCCTGATATGGGACATCCACATCACCTTAGCTCGAATGATCCAACATCTTTGATAGATATGTTCCATCTGTACACTTTGAAAATTCAGGTACCTACATAAAATAACCCGAAATGATGGGATAAACAAACGGTGATGTCAGATAAGCGTGCATGAAGATCTATACACTTGCCTGTTCATCGGAGGGATGGTAGGCAGAGGCATGATGGGATCCGGTGGATTCGCCATCACCCTCCTCGAGGGCGTCGAGCTGTACGATATCACCATGGTCAGGGAGCTAATGGATGAAGTGTTAAAGAAAGATAGAGGGGCGCATGGGCACGGGTAGTGGCATTTATATACATAGTCCAAGGGGCCCACAGGCGGGAAAATCACAATTCTTTCAATATTTGCATGTGGAAGTCTAGCGAAAAAACCCTCTACTATCGAAACTATTATAAATAGTAAGTTATGAGAGTTCTTTGGCAACAAAAAATTTATTGCTAAAACTTTTTGAATCAATTAATTATTTATAGATATTTGAGATTCTTAATCTGATCGAAATCATGTCAATTATCTCACCAGTATCATTGTTTCCTTTTCGCCTGTGAATACGCTATATTCAATATAACAAACTGCGGGAATATAATGATGACTTCAGATTTTTAGTTAGGAACGCAATAATTGGATATATCAAAATAATTAATGTGATAGTGCGTTAAGGTAAGTGTAGTCACGCAATTAATAAATTACCATGGATTCGCCAATATTTCGTCGATTAAATATATTACCATTAATTACCAACATGCTGCAATTTCAAAAATAGATTATTTACGCAGCTTTTATTATACTATATGTTATTTTATAAAATCCCAACATATTTGATTTTGTTACATGTGATGACTCGTTGTTGTGTTACTTTGCAACGACTATTTTACTGGCATTTTAAAATAGTAACAAAAAATTAAATCGAAGTTATTAGCAATAGTAATAATTTGTTTAGTGGGTCTTTGATGGCTTGATTCGTTGGTCGCGGTTTTTAATTATTGAGTATGCGCGTGAAAAGCTAACTTCGATCTGTTTTTTAATTAGCGTCTCTTTTTTAATTTGATTCTGTATGCACAGTGTAGTAACAGCCGCACTTTCAAAACCAGCATGCTTAATTGAGAAGCCTGTGCATTCTGTGACGTAAGTTAGTTAATATATCACAAACACAGTCAATGCCATTTGTAATAAAAAGAAAATTTCGAGGGAAGTACGGATTACAGCATTTGTACCGCGTATTCATATAAGAAAAAGAAAAATATAGCATGTTAGGCGACAAAGCTCAAAGGGAAGATCAAAAACAGAGAGTAAGAAAGCAAGCATTAGACAATATCTGTTCTTTATTCATACTTTCATAGTTTGACTCCAAATCGATTACAATGCAAAATGCTCTTACGGAGCGTTGAAACATAAAATTTCCTTATACACGGGATTTTGTTAGAACTATGTTGAATACTGTTTTGTTCAAATGCATTAACACTTCATTCAAGTTTGTCCCAGCTATAACATTTACTTACATTTCCTTGTTCAAAGAGGAATGAGAACATCAATAAATAAACATGAATTAGGGAAATAAATAAAAAGAAACCTTGATAACTACAGCTGTACATGAAAAATGTACAACATTTAAAACTGGGTGGAACAAAAGAAATATTACACACTCATACACACTCATAAAGCTCAAGGCAGTAGGCCAACATGTAAGATTTTAGCCATTTAATGAGCATGTAAATAAATGTATCACACGCACTGAAAATCAATGTACCAAATATAACCTGCATGCTAAATGATGACATGACATGCATGCTACATGTTTTAATCAAACTGTACAAAGTAAATGTAACATGTAGTGGCTCTATATGAAGCCAAACATTATTTTGGAATCTCATATTACAAATAACACGGTACGCTGTGTGACATGTACATTGCCAGAAACATTGCGATAGTGGAAAGCAAATAACAGTGATAAAGGTAAAAAATTAATTAAACATGATGCAGATCTTCATGAAGCCAATCATTATTTCTGATCCTAGTATTACACATAACACAGTACGTTGTGTGACATGTACAATGTCAGATTACACATAACACGGTATAAATTTATTGAAATGCAGTTATTACTTGAACTGATTGGTGTATACCTCTAACAACGAAGATACCCAATGAAAAAATATGTCATAGAACCGAATTTCAGCAATTCTTGGACATCGAAAAAGTAAATTGCATATATAAATCTAGCGGGTCTTATAAGACCAGAATTCAGCCTCTAAGTATTTCCTTGTAGACAATGTTCTTCATTGAGGTCAGCAAGGACACGGTCGGTCTTTTACGCTTTTTCGGGTTGTTATGTTGCTTGTTGGCCTTATCCTTTGGCTTCTCCTTCTGAATAAGTATTTTAATGTTTCTCTTTGCGGTGGCTCGAGACAAAGCAACATAGAGACCATGAGAGAACACTGGATTAGGTAGATACACACCAACAATGGGGATGGTCTGCCCTTGAGCCTTGTTAATCGTCATAGCAAAGCTAAGCCTTATAGGAAATTGCTTCCTCTTAAACTTGAAAGGAAACATGTCGTTGTCAGATGGGCACAGAGGTATTCGAGGAAGGAAGACCCTCCTACCAGCGTGTTGTCCAATAACGATTTCTGCATCAATGGTGTTCCTATCAAAACTTCTAACAACAAGCCTAGTCCCGTTACACAGACCATTAGCTGGATCAATGTTCCTTAGAAGTATCACAGGGCAGTTCAGCTTTAGTTTGAGTGCATGCGGAGGAAGACCATTGGGAGTCAATTCGTTTAGAAACTCAGGAGCGTAGTAGCCATATGGGTCGTCCTCCGCACTGTCAAAGCTATGGTAGACTACTTCATCTCCTTGGAAATGCTCTATCACGCGGATGTTTATCTTGTCGACGTTGTCATTTGTCGTGGAAAGGATTGCGCGAGATGTCATGTAACTCGAATCTGCCATGTTGTCATCTAGACTTGGAAACACGTGGTCAATCAGCTTCTCCAGGTCGTCAACCTCGCCTATAGATGGAAGACAAATATCATCAGGGAGTAGTATGTTGCCTTGGTCGTCGGCTTCCTCAGTGCCATTACAGACCCTGAGCAAGTAATCTGCAAACCACGTGTCATTACCAGCCCTCATGTTGGTGATGAGCCGAAGCTGCCGCATACTCTTCCATAGATGAGAACTTCGGAGGCTTGCATCAATTATCTGGCCCCGTGAACCCCTTCTGACGACCGGAAGCACCTGCCTAAAGTCCCCGCCAAAAACAACAGTCTTTCCTCCATAGGGTCGATCGCGTATTCCCATGATGTCGCGCATGCTATTGTCTAATGCCTCAACCGCTTGTCGCTTAGTCATGCTGGCCTCGTCCCATAGTATCAATGAGGCCATCCTCAGCAGCTTGGCGGTCCCACTCTGCTTGGTGAAGCTGCATGATGCTCCATCATCGCAACTCAGTGGGATTTTGAACCTTGAGTGGGCAGTCCTGCCGCCAGGCATGATAGAAGCAGCGACACCCGACATCGCGGTAGCGATAGCAATCTTGCCCTCGCGCCTCACCTTGGCGAGCATCGCCCTGTAGAGGAAGGTCTTCCCCGTACCTCCAGGGCCATCAACAAAGAATATACCCCCATCACCGCGTCCAACAGCCGCTAGTATTTCGTCGTATGCAGCCCTTTGCTCAAAATTCAGGGAAGATGACAATTTAGTGTCACTTTCGTCAAACTCAACAGTTGATTCCTCGATGATCTCTCTGGCCTCGCCCTCGGTTGGGTCAAATGCATCATCGATCGTTGGAAGAGCGAAATCAATAATGTCTTTACCCATAGACTGCAACATACCCCTAATGTCAAGCAACACCATCTGCTCCACCTCGTTCGGGGACGTCCGTGTCCGACGGTAGTCATCGGACATAGGCTCGAGGTGTCTATCCCATAAACCGCGCACGTTGCCTGGCTCGCAGTGCACCAATATTGTTGCAAAGAGCCTCCTAAGAGAACATGGCATAGCCCACTCCTCCGCCTCAGTAAGACAGTCGTCGAGTGTGTTGTCTGCCTCGATGAGTCCCAACCTTTCACCGGCCTCTCTAAAGCTCCCACATACCACACCGTCGACGGTGAGCAAGTCCTCAAATGATGTTTTCCCCGAAACATGGTTCAACAACACACGAAGGTAGTATCGCTCCCCCTCGACAGGATTGGCAGACACGATACGACCTATTTGAAAACGCTCCACCCGCCTCTTCCAGAACTTCTTTTTCTTCTCCCACGTGAAGCTTCCGGGGAAATCCTTGTACAATATATGCCTTGCCCAAGGGTGTTTTTCGTTTGCCTTGAAATACTCCATTAACATGGATTTTGAAGCATTCTCGGAGGATACAACATTCTTCAAGTCAGCCTGTGCATTGAATGCAACCCTGTGCATATTCGGGAGATGAAGAGGCAACTGCAAGACAGGCAGGTAATTGGCACATAGTGGGAAACCAAATATCCTCCACATAGCCTCCGGAGGGGTGACCCATCTTGCGTCAACGTATCTCTTGATCTCATCAATGTTACCATCAGCGTCTGGCTAGTCAATGCTGAAAGAAGCCTTATCATGCCCCTTATAAATGTACTTATAAATGTATTTTACAGCCTTTATGCTAGAGCAAACCTCGATGTTGATGTGGCAATTAAACATCCGCAGAAGGTAAGGGTTATATGGCACAACCCATCGGTTGTCCAACATTTTCCCTCGAACCCTAGCGCGTCTACCATTGTCTCTACGACGATAAACTGGGTATGAGTCCTTGCCTTGTATCGTGTTCTCATTGAAGGGCCGCGGGTATCTGCACTTGCATTCATTATCTTGCATGCAAACATTCTTCGGGTTGAGAGCACCGCATGGTCCATGCATCATATGTTTTACCACCATTGCATACAATTCCGGATACTTCTGCTTGTCTAGGAGCTCTGCAGAAATGAGTCGGTCATATTGCTCTGGGACAAGAAGCTTATAATTTGAATCCATGATCAACAAAAAATGTGCGTGGGGGAGGCCTCTCTTCTGGAACTCGACTACGTAAAAATAAGCAACAACAACACCCAGGACCATCTTCTTGAGCAACATATCTTTCATAGCCTCTAGTTTGCCATAGAACACACGAGCCACAATATCAGGTCGGTCTTGCGCCGTCTGTCCGGGAAGCAACTCATTTGTGATCTCTTCCCATTTAGGGTTGCAAGTCATGGTCAAGAATATGTCAGGCTTCCCGTATGTATGGACAATTGCCATGGCATCCATATGTCTCTTCTTCATGTCGCGGTCGCCACCAGGGTAAGTTCCAGGGAGAACTATTCTCACCCCAACAGCGCTTGCTCGCGTCTCCCCCGATGTTATCGCATCAACAACTCCTTTATACAAATCGGCACGGATCTGCGTCTGGTTCTTCCTGTACCACCTCAACCGACAGCTCTCAATCTTGATGTACATATCAACTGCCCATTGCTGCAGTAGGCGTGCTCCACATAGTACTGGATTGAAGATTGCAGGCCTTGTTTGCAACATGTAACAGTAGTAGTCTCTAACGGAGACGCATAACCTGCTATTCCCCTCTGCACACGATTGATTCAGATCACGTGAGCATTATTTTTAAAAACAAGAAATTATTTGTAACAAAGTGGGACGCAAAATGACATACCTGCATCATTGTAACACCCCGGATGTAACTTTCCCTATTTGTACCCCAACTCTTGCCGTTTCCGGCGTTAAGTTAATTTATTTCCTCGGGTTCGGGTTTTGCCTCTGTGTGTTGTTGTCATTGTCATGCATCTCATATCATGTCATCATGTGCATTGCATTTGCATGCGTGTTCGTCTCATGCATTCGAGCATTTTCCCCGTTGTCCGTTTTGCATTCCGGCGCTTCGTTCTCCTCCGGTGGTCATTTCTAGCTTTCTTTCATGTGTGGGGATTAAACATTTCCGGATTGGACCGAGACTTGCCAAGCGGTCTTGGTTTACTACCGGTAGACCGCCTGTCAAGTTTCGTACCATTTGGACTTCGTTTGGTACTCCAACGGTTAACCGAGGGACCGAAAAGGCCTCATGTGTGTTGCAGCCCAACACCCCTCCAATTTGGCCCAAAACCCACCAAACTCTGCTCCATGTCCTAGAGCGTTCGATCACGATCGCGTGGCCGAAAACCGCACCTCATTTGGACTCTCCTAGCTCCCTCCATGCCTATATATAGGTCCTCCCCAAAAATTCCGGATCAAACCCTAGCCCCTCTCCTCCTCCGACCGCCGGACAAAATCCGGATGGCCGGACGTGTCCGCCCGATCCACCCGGGCCAATCCCGCAAGGCCACGTGGCGCCCTGCGCCCCACATCGCCGCTCCGCGCTGCCGGCCCGCAGGGCCCGCTTCTGGCCCGCGGGGCCCGTCCCCTCCGCCGCCTCCGCGCCAAGCTCCAGGGAGAGGAGCTCCCGAGCCGCCGGCGTCCTCCGCCGCCCCGCCGACCGGAGCAGGCCGCCGCTGCCGACGCGCCTCGCCGCCCGCGCCTCCGCCGCCGCGCCGCCCCGCTGCCCTGCCGCGCCGCCCAGCCGCCGTCGTCGCCGACCAGCCCGCCGGCAAGCTCCGGCGAGGGTCCGGCGATCCTCGGGAGGCGCGCCCCGATCCAGATCCGAGGCGGCTACAGTAAACCCTAGATCTGGTTGTTTTTTTCTCTAAGTCCCGAAATTCTTGATCCAAGTTGCTCTGTTCGAGGCCCCGTAACTTTGCATCCGTAGCTTCGATTCATGCATATAGCATATCAAAATGTTCATCTCAGAGAGTACATCATTTCATTCCATTGCATCATTTTCATTTGAGCTCATCATGATGCCCGAAATGCTGTTAGAAGAGGGCTACTTGAGTTAATTGTCAGATCTGTTACTCCGTTTAGCACTTCTGTCATTTTTGCCATGATTAATGTGTGCATGCTATGCCGTGAGTTCTTCATATGTTTTGTTAAGGGTTTTGTCATCTTTCCAGAGGTGCAACCCATGTATTTTTAGGATGTGTGTAGTGACTTGTGCAAGCTTGCAAAGTGGTGCACTTGCTAATTCTGTTTTCAGGGACTTAGTGATTTCACTAAGTCCTGGGATTGTTTAGTTCATGATGCCATATGTTCATGTTGTTTCCTAGTGATCCGTGTCTCTTTTGAGGATGATCGGTAAGAGAATTTTGTTAATGTTGTAGTGATCTATCCATCCATGTCTTTGTTTGCAATTATGGAGCACCCTAACTTGAGTCAATCGAGCTCTACTTTTGCTTCGTTGCGAATCTGGGCAGATTGTCAACTTGTTTGCGATTTTGCTGATGTTATTGTAGTTGATACGTGCATGCTATGCCATTGTTCTTGCCATGTCTAGCTTGAATTTTGTGCCTTCTTAAGGGATGTATGCTTGTCTTGCCATGACTTGCACCGTGGTGAGTGCATCGAGCTCGTAAACATGCCTTCGTGAGTTATGTTTCAGCATGTCCCAGTTTTCACCAAGTCTGAAAACTGATTATGTTTTTGCTATGTTCGTGTGCTTGTTAGTATATTTTGTGATCCCTTTTGGCTCAAGGTCAATAAGGGACTTTTGTTAAGCTTGTTGAGTAGCTCCATGCCATGTCTTTCTTTGTCATGTCCAGGTCCTGTAGCATGTTGTTTTATTGCTCCGAAGAGGGCTATATAATCTGAAATTCCAGACAAGTGTTAATTTCACTAAGTCTGAGATCTGTTTTATAATTTGCATTTTTGCCATGCTTGTTTGAACCTGTTAATGGATGATTTGGCCATAGCTCAGTGCTAGACTTTTCTTAAGCATCTTGAATGCTTCCCTGCCATGTATTTTGTTGCCATGTTTGGGTGCTGTAGCAGGTTCATTTCATTGCATTTAGATGCCTACTTGCTGTAAATCGCAGACCGGTGTCATATTTGAATCGCTTGCCATTTCCAAACCGTAACTCCGATTCCGGCGTTCTTTATATCGTTTTCAAGCGATTTCATCTCATCTTTCCAGTGGCACACTTGGTTTTCCAAGTTGAGGCCAGGTTCATGCATTTCCTGTCATATCTTGCATTTTGCATCCCGCATCGCATCCCGCATAGCATATCATATTTGCATCGTGTTGTTTGAGTTTGCACGTGGTTGATTGTATCCTTGTTGCTTGTTTGTCTTGTTTGGGTAGAGCCGGGAGACGAGTTCGCTAACGAGGAGCCCGTTGAGTTTGCTTTTGAGGATCCAGTCAACTCTGACAACTGTGCAGGCAAGATGATCATACCCTCGAAATCACTACTATCTTTGCTATGCTAGTTTGCTCGCTCTTTTGCTATGCCAATGCTACGATGCCTACCACTTGCTTGCAAGCCTCCCAAATTTCCATGTCAAATCTCTAACCCACCATTGTCCTAGCAAACCATTGATTGGCTATGTTACCGCTTTGCTCAGCCCCTCTTATAGCGTTGCTAGTTGCAGGTGAAGATTGGAGGCCGTTCCTTGTTGGAACATCTTTTATTTACTGGTTGGGATATCATTATAATGCCATGTTATCTTAATGCATCTATATACTTGGTAAAGGGTGGAAGGCTCGGCCTCTCGCCTAGTGTTTTGTTCTACTCTTGCCGCCCTAGTTTCCGTCATATCGGTGTTATGTTCCCGGATTTTGTGTTCCTTACGCGGTTGGGTTATAATGGGAACCCCTTGATAGTTTGCCTTGATTAAAGCTTTTCCAGCAATGCCCAACCTTGGTCTTACCATTTGCCACCTAGCCTCTTTTTCCCTCGGGTTTCCGGAGCCCGTGGGTCATCTTATTTTAAACCCCCCCCGGGCCAGTGCTCCTCTGAGTGTTGGTCCAAACTAGAGTCCTGTGCAGCGCCCCCTCGGGGAAACTCGAGGTTTGGTTTTAGTTGTATGGAGCACTCATCTGAGTGTGCCCTGAGAAAGAGATATGTGCAGCTCCTATCGGGATTAGTCGGCACATTCGGGCGGTGTTGCTGATCTTGTTTTAACCTGTCGAAGTGTCTTGAATTACCGAGATACCGAGTCTGATCGGAACGTCTTGGGAGGAGGTCTATTCCTTCGTTGACCATGAGAGCTTGTCATGGGCTAAGTTGGGACTCCCCTGCAGGGATTTGAACTTTCGAAAGCCGTGCCCGCAGTTATGGGCAGATGGGATTTTGTTAATGTTCGGTTGTAGATAACCTGGACCTTAAGTTAATTAAATGAATCAACCGAGTGTGTTACCGTGATGGCCTCTTCTCGGCGGAGTCCGGGAAGTGGACACGGTGTTAGAGTAATGTTTGCGCAGGTTGTTCTCTAGTTTCTCGCTCGTGCTTGCCTCCTCTTCTCGCTCTCTTTTGCGAGTAAGTTAGCCACCATACTTGCTAGTCGCTTGCTGCAGCTCCACTCATATTTTACCTTGCCATTCCAATAAGCTTAAATAGTCTTGATCGCGAGGGTGCGAGATTGCTGAGTCCCTGTGGCTCACAGATTACTATTACACCAGATGCAGGGCCTGATGATTCTGCTCCAGGAGACGCGTACGAGCTCAAGTGGGAGTTCGACGAAGACTCTCAACGATACTATGTCTCTTTTCCCGATGATCAATAGTGGTGCCCAGTTGGGGGTGATTGGGACCGTTGTCGCATGTTGGGTTCTATTTTATTTTGGCGTCGTAGTCGGGCCATGAGTGTTTTGGATGATGTAATGTTATTTATGTACTTGATTGACGTGGCGAGTGTAAGCCAACTATGTTATCTCCCTTTTATTATCATATTACATGGGATGTTGTGAAGATTGCCTAACTTGCGACATATGCCTTCAATGGGATTATATCTCTAAGTCGTGCCTCGACACGTGGGAGCTATAGTCGCATCGAGGGTGTTATAATCATCCTCATCAGCATGACACAAACGAGGATTTTGTACAACCTCCCAATCAACATTACGTTTGGGTAGCTTCGGATGCCAACCTAGCTCCCCCATTGGATAGAATAATGGATAAGACAACGGGTCGTATGCCCCTGGGGTCACACGTATACTATGCCTTTCGTTGTTGTTATCACAAAGTGTTATCCTGCGGTCAAACCTATTTGCTAGGTCAGTGCCCTCAACCCAAATTGCAGCGACCTCAGAGGACACCGGTCTATTATATCTTCTTTGGTCAAAGCCTCTTATCGGTGTTTAGGTCTATCCTATAATCATCGAGGTTGTCCTTGTGTGCACCCAAACTCCTAAATTGCTGGGAGTATGGGTTTTCTTTGAGTATGTTTACTAACCTCTTCACGACATCCTGGTCTAATTGCTTGGTGGCCGCCTTACGATGATCTAGGTTAGGGTCGTCGTTACAGAAGTACAATTGCAAATGTTCTGGACGTGAGCTAGGCCCGAACGAATGGACATTGTGGTAGATGGTGCCATGAGCTCGGAATGTGTACACCCCAGACCTCATGTTTGTGTAGTTTTCATCAAGGCTGACACCAAGGGTTGTGAAGGCGAAATGCCCGTTGAAGAACCGTATGTTCTCCCGAAAATGTCTAGAATCTGCATCCATGCTGGACCATAGCCTCATAAGCTCTGGGATTGGTTCTGGTTGCTTAAGCTGGATCTGGCCATTGCGACAGCAGAAGCCGTCAGTCTCAGACTCAAACTTCCTGGCCTTACAGTGTTTGCAATTTTCGTCGAGTTTCAGGACGTGAGTGCTGTCTGGAATGTTTGAGTAGACAGTGTCAAATGGATCAATCTCGCTAAGTTTATCGATAGACTTGCTCGCTTCCTCATCATCATCCAATATGTCATTATCGGATCCTACGAGGATTAGTTGAAAAATCACGTACAATTCACTAACAAAAAAAAATAGAAAACAATGGAGCTCCAAAGTGTCATAGTGTAGGGTTTGCAATACCTTCGTTGCAAAACATGTAGTACTCCTCATCAATCAATTCATGTGCTTCCTGCTCATGGCGCATGGTGCCGCTTTGGAAAACATCGATGTCTTTTGCATTGTCGTCGTAGAAAATGCGACAATAGACACAATCATGTTAGAACGACATGCTAAGAATGAGCATAAGAAACTGACAATCGCAAATTCATACCATTGGCATCGGCAGAGTATCTCGGAATGCTCGTCCCCGGATCGCCATCAGATGAATCATCTTTCGCGGCATTGGAGACGGGTGATGCGCGGCTTGGGCATGTGGGACATTCGGAGTCTGAGTTTGCTAGATCTGTAAGGAGGATTGCGATGCATTCTTTGCACGGTGTTTTTTTTTCCTTCGGTCATAATTGGCCTTCCTCTGTGCACTTGACTCCCCCTTCTCATTCACCGACATGCTATTGCGGCGTTGCACGCTCCTCTCGCGTCTTTTTTCGTTCATTGTTTCTCTGACCTCCACCGTTAATTCGTCACTTCTCTTCTGATGGCATGCTCTGCTCCTTGCGTTTTTCGCCTCCCTTTGATCGTTTGTTAAATTACGTTTCCGCTCATTGTCAGTTTGCCTCCTAGCTAGAACAGTGTCCTGAATGACAGACGCGTGTAAAGTTGAAGGGGGACATGTTGCTCCCTCTTGCAATGTTTCTGTAATGCTAGGGCTATTTCGGTCGTCTGGATCAAAAATAAGTTCAAATCATATTTAGAACATTTTGATTTCTCGGCTTTGGAGGAGTCACATCTAGAATAACAGGGCATGCAATAGAAACGGATATTGATCGTAAGCGCATACCTGAAGTACCAGATGCATGTTTGTAATGATCTTGGATACGCTTATCCTTGTTCCTCCAATAAGCAGCTCGCCGCAGGGCGTTTTTATGGTCTCTCTTGCGTTCTTCTTCTGTTTTTCCTCTGTTTCTTGTATGTCATTCAAGATCCCATCTGGAGCCATTACAAACATTCCCGAAAATAAAAAATCATGGAACTAAGATGCAAGCAATTTCTGTTATAGTAGAACAAAATTAGAATACCTTGTAGCTCTATGTCATTAACGATCCCAGTCCAGACCTCCGTTGTATCAGCAAATGCCGATGCATCATCCGAGAATGATGTATAGTTAGAGCTAGTGGGGTTGCCTTCCATACAAAAGTTGTCGAGACATTTTACATGCTTATTTATTTAAACGGTCCTTACCATGATGGTTAAATCATTAAAAGCTTACCTGATAAATGAAGGGTCTGTGCATGTTCAACTTGTACATTACATTGTTTCTTCCGCTGATAGGAAGCCCTCCTCAGGGCGTTTCTATGGTATCTCTTGCGTTCTTCTTCCGTTTTAAGCTCTGTTTCTGGGGTGTATTTCAATATTACATTCCCGAATATTACAGAATAAAACAGATACGCCCACCAAATTGGTGTATGAGTAGGCACAATATGATTACCTTGATGCTCGTTGTCATAGATGAATCCAGATGAGACCGTATTTGAACACGGAAATGTCTCCAAGCTGGTTGGGTTGTCTGGTGAACCAGATTTGACCAAACATATTTATGCTAATTGGTTAAGACGATACCGACTATAATGTTCAAAACATTTTAAACCATACCTGTTAAAACAAGGGTCTGTGCCATTTCATCTCGGACATTAGGTTGTTTTTTCCGCCGATATGATGCCCTTCTCAGTGCGTTTCTATGGTCTCTCTTGCGTTCTTCTTCCGTTCTATGCTCTGTTTCTTGGGTGTAATTATGGATTCCATTTGCATCTGATGTCATTAAGTGCAAACACAATAATTAGAGAATATAACAGAAACATGTCCGCAATCTGTTGAATGAGTAGGCAAAATATGATTACCTTGAATTTCATTTTCATTAATGAGACCAGATGTGGTCGTAGTTGTAATAGAAAATGTTGACGCATCATGCGAGAATGCGGTATAGTTAGAGCTAGCTGGGTTGTCTGGTGAAGAAAAGTTGTCTAAACACATGTCAGCTAAATGGTTTTGACATACCGAATATCATGGTTACTACTCTTTAAGCTTACCTGATGAATGAAGGGCAAGTGCTACAGAAAATATCCAAAGGATAAAACAAAACCATGGAGATGGTGAGATCATATTACCTTCTTTATCTCCAACACAAAGGACATACGATGTGACCATCGCATTATCCGGGTATGATTTATCGTTAGGAGAGACTGATGTATAGTCCGAGCTACCTGAATTACATGATTCAACAAGCTTGGTCAGTACTTATTTAAATTACGTAACAGGTGACTAACTTCCTGCGAACACAACACATACGGGACGTGGATCAATTTACCAACCATGATAATCTCGTGTGGGTTTAGTTCTCTCCCTATCTTCGAGAACATTTGTGATATCACATAGAGACTGACGACGGGCAGACTTCCCATTGACTTGTTTATTACCCAAACCATCTGACATCTTATTGCGATAAGTAGCCCGCCTACGAGCGTTGATAAGATCCCTATGATCTAATAAGCAACACAGAATGAGCATCATATAATCACTTACCAGGGATATGACCACAATATTATCTACTAAGCAACATACGTATGGACATCAAACTAAGAGTATCCATCAACCTTACCAGATTTTGCAACTACCGGCTGATTCTCATTTTGAAAGCTCATATTATCCTCATTTCGTTTAATCCGATAAGCTGCACGTTTCCTTGCATTGTACTGCTCCCTTGCATTTTCCGCGTATTTTTTGCATTCAGCATTTAATGATACAGTTTCATGTTGTTCGGAAGCTGCGTCATCTGCATTTATAAAAACAAGTAAAAAGCAAATAAAACGACGGTAGGGAAGGTGGAGATCATGCCTATGGATACCATGAGTATTATCTCGTAGCTGCATCTTATGAATAGCATGATCGAGTGTTAGGTTAGCCGTAGCTGCAAATGTTTGACCATCATCATGGTACCCAGGTCCTACCCATTCCGATCCAACTGTAGAGTTTAGTAAGCATGATTACAAATTCAATATTTGACTGGTATGCACTCAATCAATCATGTACCTGTCTCCGTCGTGTAAAAAGGGTCAACATTTGCAGCTATGGTTACGGTGCTTGGATTACCATCTTTCAGTTTTGTCTCGCTCGTAGGTGCTGCAAGACATTAAGCATGGTACAACTCATTGTCAGACTTGCACGTCAGGCATCACATCACAGTATTTTTCACACTTTATATACCGGGTTCAGTAGCGCAAATATCTTCTAATTTTTCATCAACGTGTATCAAGGTTGCATTGTATTCTTCAGCATTTTTTACGCTCGTCTGATCTGCAACACATTGTGCAAAAAGCTTAACTTGAGCAGGAATGCAAGTATTCCTAGTACAGTGAACAATACCTGTAGCTACGTCGACTTCTTGCTGATGTTCACCGTCTTTGCTTTTTGCATTACCCATTCACAAATGAAATGACCGCTACCTCCGATGTTTCTGTGGCTGTGGTGTTTTCGAGGCCTAGGAGAAACATAAAAGCTACAATGATAGGATGGATATAACAGGTGCAAGATGAAAGCAAGAGAGATGGCGAACTTGAATGCATGAATAAGAAGGTACTTTAATTCACAGCTTACCATTGAGTTCCTCATAGCTTTTCATTTAAAACAATTAATTATGGTAAGACAAACATTCAACAAAAGGCACATGTACATGAACCGATGGCCAGCGCAGTCTATTGTCGCCTAGGTCATTGTTGAGCCAACATATTTCCAGGTTGTTGTTTTAAGAAATGTTATTAGGGTCGTTGCTATAGAAACGATAACTCTCAGCGAATTGGTGCTGGTTTTATTTATTATTGGTCATTTCTTATTTTTCGTACTAATGCATCCTGGTCAGGCCAGATCTCCACCTTTCTTGTAAGGATCATGGTGGGGATAGTTTGTGGCCAGGCCACGATATCGATTCTGGCTACGGCAAAGTATCCACTTACAAACTGAGGTATGTACTTACATTGCGTCCCCAAGAGCAACATCTATCATAAAAATGAAAAGCTAAAATTCAGGCTATAGATGTAATCTGCTTTAATTGATGATCCTTAGATGTAAATGCACCAACAAGGTGATAGTACAATTTATAATTACGCAACCGAACAAGGTGATCATTGCTGTACTATTTGATCATTGCAGATTCGTGACCTGCAGTCTTGTCAAAGTAAAACGATTTGTGGCTGCCTGTATGTGATGGGTGTGTGTATGAAACCATGTAGAAATATCTGTTCTGTATGCGATGGATGTAAATTTCAGATCTGTTCTGTATGTACATATCATGGTCTTTGTGTATGAAATACGCTGGTGGATCTGTGATACCTGGAGGGCGTCTATCTGGCGGCGGATCTTGAAGGGGATAGCCGGCGCCACGTCCTGGACCTGTCCGGCGACAGGTCCTGAAGGGGATCCGCGCCGGAGCAATGGAGACCGGCGGTTTTGATCCGCGCCGGATCCTCGAAGCGCTTAGCGGAGGGTCCTGCACAGGACCAGCGCGGGAGCAATGGAGTCCGGCGCGCCGGGACGGCAGGGAAGTACCGTTGGGCGGCGGCTGGCGAAGGAGGGCACTGTCGGCGTCTGTTCCTCGCAAGAAGATCACGAGACCTCGCTCGAGGGCACGAGACCTCGATCGAGCCCGCACAGTGTGCCGTTTATTTTTCGCTGGTTAATTTTCGCCGGTCTGTGGTCACTGGTTTTTTTTCTTTTGTTTCGGATAATAAGGACGGGAGTTTGTGCGTGTGTGGGACTCCATCGCGGGGTTTTATTCGGTTTATCGCGGTTGAGAGAGAGGTGGGAAGAAGTACCATAGAAGTACCAAAAAAGGCCGGGTGAGGTGGGACGAAAATAAAATCCGGAACGCGACCTACCAACTGAGACAATGATGCATGAGGCGTCATTTTATCTTGTTGTCGGTCGTTTGTAATCCACTTAGGCTTTACCTTTTGTTTTGCTTTTTAGACTATAAATAACTTGTAAACACTGCAGTAAGTAATTGGGTATTGTGTGCATCAGTCGATGTAGAGGCCCGAGATTTTAACCCTGTTTTTAACCTTGATAGTTGACAAGCTGAGGCAGTTCCTCTGCTTCTTTTGTTGTAGGCCAATGTATTACCAGTGTGCGGTTAATTCTCTCCTGAGCTTGTGCCTGTATATCAGCGTGCACAATCAATTAACCAGTTGCTACAATGACGATCTGTTTTGCTGGTGTTCGGGGTCAAAATTTAGCATTCATTTCAATGAGAAACCAAAAAAAATGTTTGTGTACAACACAATGAACCTATTAGTAGCTGCAAGAACATTCAGCTAAAAGTCAAGACCTTACAGGAGGGATGGGTTGTCCCTGGATGGAAGCATAGCTTGCAGAACGTGGAAGGATGACCAGCCTCGTCGTTCTCGATGGCACCTGCAGCCATACCACCTTATCACCGAGAGGGAGAGAAGATGGACGACACCACCATCAATTCCACCACCGTGCATTCCATGTGCCCGATCTCATCTTTAAATTCGCGTACCAACAAGCAGTTCTCCAGCTCTCAGTTTTCTGGCCTTTCCCGTGTTTGGATCCGCAACCAGCTGTTCCCGCGGTTGTCCTTTTTGGTCTGGTTCAAAGGATCCCTATGGGCTATGGCTATGGCCCCGCCCTATATACACTGTTTCACTGTACGTACCCACTTGCCCCGGTAGACCAAGAGCAGCGAGAGGTCCCTCCTCTCTCGTCGCAATGGCGTCCTCGCTTCGCCATTGCGTGCTCTTGGCCTCGCTCCTCTGTGGTCTTGCCGTTTCCGTCGCGCTCACTTCTGTCTCCGGCGGCGGCTCCGGGCTCGGCCCAATCACCACCAATGGCCGGAACTACACCAAGGTCTGCGACCCGGCCCGGTTCGCGGCCTTGGGTCTTGAAATGGGTGGCTTCCGGTACTGCGACACCTCCCTGCCATACGCCGACCGGGTGCGGGACCTCGTCGGCCGCCTCACGCTGGAGGAGAAGGTGCGCAACCTCGGCGACCGCGCCGAGGGCGCGGCGCGCGTCGGGCTGCCGCCGTACCTCTGGTGGGGGGAGGCCCTGCACGGCGTGTCGGACACCGGCCCGGGCGGCACGCGGTTCGGCGACGTGGTGCCCGGCGCCACCAGCTTCCCGCTCGTCATCAACAGCGCCGCGGCGTTCAACGAGACGCTGTGGGGAGCCATCGGCGGCGCCGTGTCCACCGAGATCAGGGCCATGTACAACCTGGGCCACGCCGAGCTCACGTACTGGAGCCCCAACATCAACGTCGTGCGCGACCCGCGGTGGGGCCGCGCCAGCGAGACGCCCGGCGAGGACCCCTTCGTCGTCGGACGGTACGCCGTCAGCTTCGTCCGCGCAATGCAGGACATCGACGCCGGCGGTCCCGGTGCCGACCCTTTCGCCCGGCCCATCAAGGTCTCCAGCTGCTGCAAGCACTACGCCGCCTACGACGTGGACGCGTGGCTCACCGCCGACCGCCTGACGTTCGACGCGCGGGTGGAGGAGCGCGACATGATCGAGACGTTCGAGCGGCCGTTCGAGATGTGCGTGCGGGACGGGGACGCGAGCTGCGTCATGTGCTCCTACAACCGCATCAACGGCGTCCCGGCCTGCGCCAACGCGCGGCTCCTGTCGGAGACCGTCCGCGGCGAGTGGCAGCTCCACGGGTACATCGTCTCCGACTGCGACTCGGTCCGCGTCATGGTCAGGGACGCCAAGTGGCTCGGGTACAACGGCGTGGAGGCCACGGCGGCGGCCATGAAGGCCGGGCTGGACCTCGACTGCGGCATGTACTGGGAGGGCGCGCAGGACTTCTTTACCGCCTTCGGCCTCGACGCCGTGCGGCAGGGGAAGCTGCGGGAGTCCGAGGTCGACAACGCGCTGCGGAACCTCTACCTCACCCTCATGAGGCTCGGCTTCTTCGACGGCATTCCGGAACTGGAGTCCCTCGGCGCCGACGACGTCTGCACGGAGGAGCACAAGGAGCTGGCCGCCGACGCCGCGAGGCAAGGCATGGTGCTCATCAAGAACGATCACGGCCGGCTGCCATTGGACATCAACAAGGTCCACTCATTGTCGTTGGTTGGCCTACTGCAACACATCAACGCCACGGATGTCATGCTTGGAGACTACAGAGGTAAAAAGTAAAATAATCATCTGCACATTAGTGACTGCATTGTTACAATGTTACCTGAAATTACTTGTCTGTATACGCAGGCAAGCCATGCAGAGTTGTGACGCCGTACGATGCGATAAGGAAGATCGTCAGCGCCACGTCGGCGCACGTGTGCGACGACGGCGCGTGCGGCACGGCCGCCGACGTGAAGACCGTGGACGCGACCATCGTCATCGCCGGCCTCAACATGAGCGTGGAGAAGGAGGGCAACGACAGGGAGGATCTCCTCCTGCCGTGGAACCAGACCAACTGGATCAGCGCGGTCGCCGAGGCCTCGCCGTACCCAATCGTGCTGGTGATCATTTCCGCCGGCGGCGTCGACGTCTCCTTTGCGCAGAACAACCCCAAGATCGGTGCCATCGTCTGGGCCGGGTACCCCGGCGAGGAAGGAGGCACGGCCATCGCCGACGTGCTCTTCGGAAAATACAATCCAGGTATTGTATATAGATGAAAAATGCAGACCAATTCCTTGGTGTATTTTTTATCTGATGAAACGTTTCTTGGATTGTCAGGGGGGAGGCTGCCGCTAACGTGGTACAAGAACGAGTACATCAGCAAGATCCCGATGACGTCCATGGCGCTGCGGCCGGTCGCCGACAAGGGGTTCCCCGGCAGGACCTACAAGTTCTACGGCGGGCCGGAAGTGCTCTACCCGTTCGGCCACGGTCTCAGCTACAGCAGCTTCAGCTACGCGTCCGACACCACCGGGGCTTCCGTCACAGCCCGGGTTGCCGCATGGGAGTCCTGCAAGCAGCTCACCCGCAAGCCGGGGACGGCCCCGCTGGCCTGCCCGGCCGTCAACGTCGCCGGGCACGGGTGCCAAGAGGAGGTAAGCTTCAGCCCGAGCGTGGCCAACCGTGGCACCAGGGACGGCACCCACGTCGTGATGGTCTACACGGTGCCGCCGGCCGAGGTGGACGACGCGCCGCTGAAACAGCTGGTGGCGTTCCGAAGGGTATTCGTGCCGGCCGGGGCCGCCGTCCAAGTGCCGTTCACGCTCAACGTGTGCAAGGCGTTCGCCATCGTCGAGGAGACGGCCTACACCGTGGTGCCGTCGGGCGTCAGCACGGTCCTGGTCGGAGACGAAGCGCTGTCATTCTCTTTCCCCGTGAAGATCGAGCTGGCTGTATAGATTCTTTACATGTCCATTGAATTTTTTTAGTTTCTTTATATACGAAAGATGAAAGATGAAAGATTGAAGGCCAAACCGTTAGATACTGTGGGCAGCACGTGTAATATCTTCTCCCCTCTTTTTTGTTTGCGAGAAGTGTAATATCTTCTCCTCTGCTACTATAAACGCACAGTTTTTACATCCCAGCTTCAAAAATATCAAATGAAAACTAGCGCTAAAAATCGTTTTTGCTATTTATCAAAATATTAAGTTTTACTTGATTCTTTCTTGCTCTTCAACAGGAGGTTCCACGTCTTCTATTAAAGATATGTTTATAGTCAGAAAATTTACAGGATTGGATAAGAATTGTTTTGATCTTATCTCTAAGAGAGATCTTACCCTTCAAATCTTGCGCATCTATATAGCCTTGCTAAAAATCAGTCGACTGAGATCTAACGAAGTCTTAGTTGACCTTGCAGCATTTTGTTCCATCGTTTGCAGCATTTTTTCCTGCCGGTTGCAACATCTGTCTTGCTGGTTGTAGCATGTCATTCCTCATCGATTGCAACACATCATCTCACCGGCCGCAACCTCCTTCTTTGATGGTTGTAGCATTTTTACCAGAACGGTTGTTACATATGTTGTCATTGCTTAGAGTATCGTTGCAACATTTTTCATCGTCGTTTGCAACATCCAGCCATGCCGCTTGCAGCACCACAACTACGCTGACGTCACTCGACTAAGACTTCGTTAAGTCTCAGTTGACTAAGTTCTAGACAGACCCCTATATATACCATCCCATGAGGCTCAATAATACACACAATGATTTACGCTAATTCTCTCCTTCTAGTCCCCTTACACAGAATTAGCCGCGAGTCCTAGACCTATAGCTCTGCCATAGCTTTCGCGTCACCCCATCTTTGAGAGCTCGATCTCCATGATCTCCACCGAGGGTTGCGCAACATATATCTTAGGGTTAGTCCACCGATCAGGTTGATCAGCTGCCCTGGAGAGTTTTTCTCATGGGAAAACTTTGTTTTTGTCACTCTAGCTTTTGCCTACTTTGCTTATGCCACTATAGAATTTAACATATCACTTTTGCCACTCTTAGTTTTTGACAATACATCACAAATGCCAATCCGTGCAAAAGCAATAACTTTTCATTTCACTTTTGCCACTCTTAGATTTTGACAATGTATCACAATTGCCACTCGTAAATTATTGCTTTTGCCATGGAATGGCAATTGCGATGTATTTTCAAAAACTAAGAGTGACAAAAATGAAATATCAAATTTTAGAGTGGCATAAGCAAAGTGGTCAAAAGCTAGAGTGGTAAAAACAAAGTTTTCCTTTTTTTTATCTTTGATCCGTTTTTCTCTCTATTGGTCGTTCGACTAATGATTTCGTTTTTGGTTTGCCGATCATAGATCGGATTGTGTTACCCACCATCATCGACCTTCACGCGCCTCTCCTCCTACATCAACGTCGACTACACCGGTCATCTCCATGACGTGCAGCCTAGCGAGGCATGTGGCGTTCTCAGGATGCCAACTTGTGCCACATCCCCGCTGCTTCATTTGTCTGTCGTTCTATGCTAGCAATCATCATCGCCCTAACTAATCAGGATGCCTCACCCATGCTGCACAACTGAACTGATCGGTCGTTCGCATGTGCCTTCATGTGTTCCTATGAAGATCGTCATCAAGTTTATGCGTGCTCCGCTAATTGAGCAATGGGTTGTAGTTGGGTCACCCCTTTCGGTCATAGTGTCGCTGCCTCGTTGTCCAAGCTACCAACTATCGTTGTGCCTATTTAGGCGCGTATGTCACTAGTTGTATCCCGTGTTGTTGCACCGACATGCGAGCTACAACTACATCGCCCCTTCGGAGTACTATCGTCGAACGTTATTTTCCAAGGTCGTCCGTGCATGCTGACATCTACCTTGGCACATGTTTTAAAGCCACCCTAGGTGCAACATCGCGACCTTCCACATCGTGGTCCTTGTTACACCATTAGGTTCTTCCTCACCTATTTCAACCACCATCGTTGTGCTTCTAACGGCAACCGACATGACCCCTTCATACTACACCTAGTTCCACATATGACCGCTCCTTCGTATTCATCCATCACAAGCTCGTCGCCGGAATCACCGTCTCATCTTGGAGTACTTTGTCTACTCCAACAATTGTGAGCTATATTGGCACCTTCAACCCCATGTCGTTTTGCATTGCGACAGTCCTAGAGCCCTTCTGTGCGAGTCCTTCTGACATGACATACAGTTTGTGATGGTCCCTGTCTATGCAAGGCGGTATTGGCAACACCAACACATGTCTTCGTCCCATGTGTCCTTGGTTTGGGAAACCTGGTGCGGCACCTTATCCATGACGATTTTGACAACATCGTTTTTGGTGTCCTCATCCTCCTCGGCGACTGCCTCGATTATGTCCCCATCTTCCTGGCGCATCCCTGGATCTTTGACTCCACGGTGCCTGCTTCTTCCTACGCCCTCACATGCGGATATCTCGACATCGACCACGACGCCCCTCTTGCATGGCTACCACGCCCACATCTCCATTGCCCCCCATGCTCTCGAATTACCTCGACATCGGCCCAAATGGCTATCACCTCGCTTGGCCAACTTGTCGTCTTCTCTACCAGTGTGAAGCCCCGAGACCGATGTGCCAGGTGTCCTCCAGTTATTCGCTGTTGTTGCCTTGTCATTTCTTGCGTGTCATGCATCCCATATCATGTCATCACGTGCATCGCATTTGCATACATGTTCATCTCATGCATCCGAGCATTTTCCCCGTTGTCCGTTTTGCAATTCGGCGCTCCTATGTCCTTCGACGTCTCATGTTACCTCTTTTCATGTGCGGGTATTAAACGTTCTCGGATTGGACCGAGACTTGTCATGCGGCCTTGGTTCACTACCGGTAGACCGCCTGTCAAGTTTCCTGCCATTTGGACTTCGTTTGATACTCCAACGGTTAATCGAGGGACCGAAAAGAGTTACGTCGATGCAAGCTTAACACCTATCCGGATAGCTCTGAGTAGAGATACCGGATACGTATAATGGAGCAACAATTTGGAATAGCTCCAAGTGGAACGTGGTAGCAGCATCTACGATATGACATAAAGTTTTGCGAAATACATAGGGATCTGAATATGGCAAGACCCGTTGACTACAACCTCTCTCACAAGCATAACATGATCAAACCCAGAACTCTTTGCGTGTTTATCACATAATGATGTGAACTAGATCATTGAGTCTAGTAGACTCTTGGATGTTGGTCACATGGCGATGTGACCTGTGAGTGTTAATCACATGGCGATGTGAACTAGATTATTGACTCTAGTGCAAGTGGGAGACTATTGGAAATATGCCCTAGAGGCAATAATAAATTAGTTATTATTATATTATATTTCATTGTTCATGATAATAGTTTATTATCCATGCTAGAATTGTATTGATAGGAAACTCAGATACATGTGTGGATACATAGACAACACCATGTCCCTAGTAAGCCTCTAGTTGACTAGCTCGTTGATCAATAGATGGTTACGGTTTCCTGACCATGGACATTGGATGTTGTTGATAACGGGATCACATAATTAGGAGAATGATGTGATGGACAAGACCCAATCCTAAGCCTAGCACAAAGATCATGTAGTTCCTATGCTAAAGCTTTTCTAATGTCAAGTATCATTTCCTTAGACCATGAGATTGTGCAACTCCCGGATACCGTAGGAATGCTTTGGGTGTACCAAACGTCACAACGTAACTGGGTGGCTATAAAGGTTCACTACAGGTATCTCCGAAAATGTCTGTTGGGTTGGCACGAATCGAGACTGGGATTTGTCACTCCGTGTAAACGGAGAGGTATCTCTGGGCCCACTCGGTAGTACATCATCATAATGTGCACAATGTGATCAAGGAGTTGATCATGGGATGATGTGTTACGAAACGAGTAAAGAGACTTGCTGGTAACGAGATTGAACAAGGTATCGGGATACCGACGATCGAATCTCGGGCAAGTATCGTACTGATGGACAAAGGGAATTGTATACGGGATTGATTGAATCCTTGACATCGTGGTTCATCCGATGAGATCATCGTGGAGCATGTGGGATCCAACATGGGTATCCAGATCCCGCTGTTGGTTATTGACCGGAGAGTTGTCTCGGCCATGTCTGCATGACTCCCGAACCCGTAGGGTCTACACACTTAAGGTTCGATGACGCTAGGGTTATAGGGAAAGTATGTACGTGGTCATCGAATGTTGTTCGGAGTCCCGGATGAGATCCCGGACGTCACGAGGAGTTCCGGAATGGTCCGGAGGTAAAGATTTATATGTGGGAAGTCATCATACGGTCACCGGAATAATTCAGGGGTTTACCAGTATTGTACCGGGACCACTGGAGGGGTTCCGGGGGTCCACCAGGAGGGTCCACCTGCCCCGGAGGGCCCTATGGGCTGTGTGTGGAGAGGTACCAGCCCCTTAGTGGGCTGGGCGCCTCCCCCCTAGGGCCCATGCGCCTAGGGTTTGGGGGAACCCTAAAGGGGGGGGGGGCGCCCCCCTTTCCTTGGGGGGCAAGGCAACCCCCTGGCCGCCGCCCCCTCGTCGGATTGGATCTGAGGGGGCCGACCCCCCTCTCCCTTGCCCCTATATATGTGGGGGGTGGGAGGGCAGCCGCACCCAAGTTCTGGCGCAGCCCTCCCCCTCTCCCAAGCCCTCCTCCTCTCCAGCGGTGCTTGGCGAAGCCCTGCAGGATTGCCACGCTCCTCCTTCACCACCACACAGTCGTGCTGCTGCTGGATGGACTCTTCCCCAACCTCTCCTTCTCCCCTTGCTAGATCAAGGCGTAGGAGACGTCACCGGGCTGCACGTGTGTTGAACGCGGAGGCGCCATGGTTCGGCGCTTAGATCGGAATCAACCGCGATCTGAATCGCTACGAGTACGACTCCTTCATCCGCGTTCTTGCAACGCTTCCGCTTAGAGATCTACAAGGGTATGTAGATGCACTCCCCTTCCCCTCGTTGCTAGATTACTCCATAGATTGATCTTGGTGATCCATAGAAAATTTAAATTTCTGCTACGATCCCCAACAGTGGCATCATGAGCTAGGTCTATGCGTAGTTTCTATGCACGAGTAGAACACAAAGCAGTTGTGGGCGTCGATTTTGTCAATCTACTTGTCGTTACTAGTCTTATCTTGATTCAGCGGCATCGTGGGATGCAGCGGCCCGGACCGACCTTACACGTACTCTTACGTGAGACTGGTTCCACCGACTGACATGCACTAGTTGCATAAGGTGGTTAGCGGGTGTCTGTCTCTCCCACTTTAGTCGGATCGGATCCGATGAAAAGGGTCCTTATGAAGGGTAAATAGAAATTGGCATATCACGTTGTGGTTTTCGCGTAGGTAAGAAACGTTCTTGCTAGAAACCTATAGCAGCCACGTAAAAACTTGCAACAACAATTAGAGGACGTCTAACTTGTTTTTGCAGCATATGCCTTGTGATGTGATATGGCCAAAAGGATGTGATGAATGATATATGTGATGTATGAGATTGATCATGTTCTTGTAATAGGAATCACGACTTGCATGTCGATCAGTATGAAAACCGGAAGGAGCCATAGGAGTTGTCTTAATTTATTTATGACCTGCGTGTTAACATAAACGTTATGTAATTACTTTACTTTATTGCTAAAAGCATTAGCCATAGTAGTATAAGTAATAGATGACGAGACAACTTCAAGAAGACACGATGACGGAGATCATGATGATGGAGATCATGGTGTCATGCCGGTGACAACGATGATCATGGAGCCTCGAAGATGGAGATCAAAAGGAGCAAAATGATATTGGCCATATCATGTCACTATTTGTTTGCATGTGATGTTTATCATGTTTTACATCTTATTTGCTTAGAACGACGGTAGCTTAAATAAGATGATCCCTCACACTAAAATTTCAAGAAAGGTGTTCCCCCTAACTGTGCACCGTTGCGAAGGTTCGTTGTTTCGAAGCACCACGTGATGATCGGGTGTGATAGATTCTAACGTTCGAATACAACGGGTGTTGACGAGACTAGCATGTACAGACATGGCCTCAGGACACATGCGAAACACTTAGGTTGACTTGACGAGCCTAGCATGTACAGACATGGCCTCGGAACACGGAAGACCGAAAGGTCGAACATGAGTCATATAGAAGATACGATCAACATGAGATGTTCACCGTTGATGACTAGTCCGTCTCACGTGATGATCGGACAGTTTCACTTAGATGACTAGAGGGATGTCTATCTGAGTGGGAGTTCATCAAATAATTTGATTAGATGAACTCAATTATCATGAACATAGTCTAAATTGTCTTTGCAAATATGTTGTAGATAAATAGCTCATGTTGTAGCTCCCTGTTTCAATACGTTCCTAGAGAAAGACTAAGTTGAAAGATATTGTAAGCAATGATGCGGACTGGGTCCGTAGTCTGAGGAGTGTCCTCACTGCTACACAGAAGGCTTACGTCTTTGATGCACCGCTCGATGTGCAAACCCCTACAACATCGTCTGTGGATGTTATGAACATCTGACAGATACGTCCTGATGACTACTTGATAGTTAAGTGCACCATACTTTACGGCTTAGAATCGGGATTCCAATGACGTTTTGAACGCCATAGAACATATGAGATGTTCCAAGAGCTGAAATTGGGATTTCAGGCTCATGCCGTATTGAGAGGTATGAGACCTCTGACAAGTTCTTTTGCCAACAAGATGGAGGAGAAATGGCTCAGCTAGTGAGCATGTGCTCAGAATGTCTGGGTGCTACAATCACTTGAATCAAGTGGGAGTTAAACTTCCAGATAAGATAGTGACTGATATAGTTCTCTAGCCACTATCACTAAGCTACTAGATCTTCGTGATGAACTATGACATGCAAGGGATGGAGATGATCCTGGAGCTGTTCGCGGTGCTTAAGACCGCAAAAGGTAGAAATCAAAAGGAGCATCAAGTGTTGATGGTTTAACAAGACCACTGGTTTCAAGAAGGGCAAGGGCTAGAAGGGAAACTTCATGGATGGCAAACCAGTTGCCACTCCAGTGAAGGAATGCAAGGTTGAACCCAAACCCGAGACTAGGTGCTTCTATTGTAAGGGGAACGGTCACTGGTAGCGGAATTACCCCAAATGCATGGTAGATTAGAAGGCTGGCAACTTCAAAGTATATACGTGTTATTAATGTGTACCTCACTAGTACTCCTGGTAGCACCTGGGTATTGGATACCGGTTCAGTTATTATTATTGGTGACTTGAAGCAAAAGCTACGGACTAAACGGAGATTGGCTTAGGGCGAGGTGACGATGTGTGTTGGAAGTGTTTCCAAAGTTGATGAGATCAACATCGCACGCTCCATCTGCCTTCGGGATTAGTATTGAACCCAGATAAATGTTATCAGGTGTCTACGTTGAGCATGAATATGATTAGATCATGCTCATTGCAATACGGTTATTCATTTAAGTTAGAGAATAATGGTTATTCTGTTTACATGAATAATTCCTTTCTTGGTCATGCACCCTATGTGAATGGTTCATTGAATCTCGGTCGTAGTAATACACATGTTCACGCCAAAAGATGTAGAGTTAATAACGATAGTACCACTTTCTTGTGGCACTGCCGCTTAGGTCATATTGGAGTAAGATGCATGAAGAAACTCCACATCGATGGATGTTTGGAGTCACTTGATTTTGAATCGCTTGACACATGCGAGCCATGCCTCATGGGCAGGATGACTAAGACCCCGTTTTCAGGTACAATGAAACGAGCAAGTGACTTGTTGGAAATCATACATGCTCATGCATGTGATCCAATGAGAATTGAAGCGTGCGGTGGATATCGATGTTTTCTCATCTTCACTGACGATTTAAATAGATATAGGTATATTTACTTAATGAAGCACAAGTCTGAAACGTTTGAAAAGTTCAAGCGATTTCAGAGTGAAGTTAAGAATCATCATAACAAGAAGATCAAATTCCTACGATCTGATCAATGAGAATTTCTGAGTTATGAGTTTGGCAAACACTTAAGACATTGTGGAATTGTTTCACAGTTGAAGCCACCTGGAACACCACAGGGTAATGGTGTGCGGATGTCGTAATCGAACCTTATGAAATATGGTGCGATCTATGGTGTCTCTTGCCGATCTACCGCTATTATTTTGAGGTTATGCATTAGAGACAGCTGCATTCACTCTAGATAGGACACCATATAAGTCTGTTGAGACGACACCGTATGAACATTGGTTTGGCAAGAAACCAAAGTTGTCGTTTCTTAATGTTTGGGGCTGCGATGCTTAAGGCTACAGCCGGAGAAGCTCGAACCCAAAGCGGACAAACACATCTTCATAGGATACCCAATGGTGACAGGTGGGTATACCTTGTATCTCAGATCCGAGGGCAAATTGTTTGTCGCTAAGAACGGGTCCTTTCTCGAGAAGGAGTTTCTCTCGAAAGAATTGAGTGGGAGGAAGATAGAACTTGATGAGGTTGTCGAACCTTTACTTCAACCAGAGAGTGATGCGACACAGAAAGATGTTTTCTGTGGAGCCTACGCCTGTTGAAGAGGAAGTTGATGATAGTGATCATGAAGCTTCGGATCAAGTTGCTATCGAACCTCATAGGTCGACAAGGATATGTACTACTCCTGAGTGGTACGGTAATCATGTCTTAAATATCATGTTGTTAGACAACAATGAACCTACAAGCTATGGAGAAGCGATGGTGGGCCGTATTCCGATAAATGGTTAGAAGCCATGAAATCCGAGATAGGATCCATGTATCAGAACAAAGTATGGACTTTGGTGGACTTGCCCGATGATTGACAAACCATTGAGATAAATGGATCTTTAAGAAGAAGACGGACGTGGGCGGTAATGTTACCGTCTATGAAGCTCGACTTATGGGAAAGAGTCTTTTCACAAGTTCAAGGAGTTGACTACGATGAGAATTTCTCACCCGTAGCGATGCTTAAGTCCGTCGGAATCATGTTAGCATTAGCTGTATTTTTCGATTATGAAATCTAATAGATGGATTTCAAAACAAGTTTTCTTACCAGTTTTCGTAAGAAAAAGTTGTATGTGATACAATAAAAGGTTTTGTCAATCCTAAGGATGCTAAAAGGTATGCTGGCTCCAGCGATCCTTCTATGGACTAGAGAAAGCATCTCGGAGTCGGAATATATGCTTTGATGGAGTGATCAAAGCTTTTAGGTTTATACAATGTTTGCTAGAAACCTGCATTTACAAGAAAGTGAGTGGGAGCACTACAACATTTCTGATAAGTATATGTGGATGACATATTGTTGATCCGAAATAATGTAGAATTTCTGGAAAGCATAAACGGTTGTTTGAAGAGTGATTTTCAAAGGAAGACCTGGATAAAGCTGCTTACATATTGGGCATCAAGATCTAAAGAGATAGATCAAGACACCTGATGATACTTTCAAAGAACGCACACCTTGACATGTTTTTGAAGGAGTTGAAAATAGATCAGTCAAAGAAGGGGTTCTTACCTGAGTTGTAAGGTGTGAAGTTGAGTAAGACTCAAAGATTGACCACGGCAGAAGAAAGAGGAAGGACGAAGGTCGTCCCCTATGCTTTTGTCATAGGCTCTACACGGTATGCCATGCTGAGTACCGCACCAGATGTGTGCCTTACCACATGTCTGGCAAGAGGGTACAAAGGTGATCTAGGACTGGATCACCAGATAGCGGTTAATATTATCCTTAGAGGAATAAGGAAATGTTTCTCGGTTATGGAGGTGATGAAGAGTTTGACGTAAAGAGTTACGTCGATGCAAGCTTAACACCTATCCGGATAGCTCTGAGTAGAGATACCGAATACGTATAATGGAGCAACAATTTGGAATAGCTCCAAGTGGAACGTGGTAGCAGCATCTATGATATGACATAAAGTTTTGCGAAATACATAGGGATCTCAATATGGCAGACCCGTTGACTACAACCTCTCTCACAAGCATAACATGATCAAACCACGAACTCATTGAGTGTTAATCACATAGTGATGTGAACTAGATTATTGAGTCTAGTAAACTCTTTGGATGTTGGTCACATGGTGATGTGACCTGTGAGTGTTAATCACATGACGATGTGAACTAGATTATTGACTCTAGTGCAAGTGGGAGACTGTTGGAAATATGCCCTAGAGGCAATAATATATTAGTTATTATATCATATTTCATTGTTCATGATAATCGTTTATTATCCATGCTAGAATTGTATTGATAGGAAACTCAGATACATGTGTAGATACATAGACAACACCATGTCCCTAGTAAGCCTCTAGTTGACTAGCTCGTTAATCAATAGATGGTTACGGTTTCCTGACCATGAACATTGGATGTCGTTGATAACGGGATCACATCATTAGGAGAATGATGTGATGGACAAGACCCAATCCTAAGCATAGCTCAAAGATCGTGTAGTTCGTTTGCTATAGCTTTTCCGAATGTCAAGTATCATTTCCTTAGACCATGAGATTGTGCAACTCCCAGATACCGTAGGAGTACTTTGGGTGTGCCAAACGTCACAACGTAACTGGGTGGCTATAAAGGTTCACTACGGGTATCTCCGAAAGTGTCTGTTGGGTTGGCACGAATCGAGACTGGGATTTGTCACTCCGTGTAACGGAGAGGTATCTCTGGGCCCGCTCGGTAGGACATCATCATAATGTGCACAATGTGATCAAGGAGTTGATCACGGGATGATGTGTTATGGAACGAGTAAAGAGACTTGCCGGTAACGAGATTGAACAAGGTATCGGGATACCGACGATCGAATCTCGGGCAAGTATCGTACCGATAGACAAATGGAATTGTATACGGGATAGATTGAATCCTTGACATCGTGGTTCATCCGATGAGATCATCATGGAGCATGTGGGAGCCAACATGGGTATCCAAATCCCGCTGTTGGTTATTGACCGGAGAGTTGTCTCGGCCATGTCTGCATGACTCCCGAACCCGTAGGGTCTACACACTTAAGGTTCGATGACGCTAGGGTTATAGGGAAAGTATGTACGCGGTTACCGAATGTTGTTCGGAGTCCCGGATGAGATCTCGGACATCACGAGGAGTTCCGAAATGGTCCGGAGGTAAAGATTAATATATAGGAAGTATGGTTTTGGCCGCCGGAAGTGTTCCGGGCATCACCGGTAGTGTACCGGGACCACCGGAGGGGTCCGGGGTCCACCGGGAGGGGCCACCAGCCCTGGAGGCCTACATGGGCCAATAGTGGGAAGGGACCAGCCCCTAGGTGGGCTGGGGCGCCTCCCACCAAGGCCCAAGGCGCCTCTTAGAGGGGAAGGGGGCAAACCCTAGGGCAGATGGGCCTTAAGGCCCACCCTAGGTGCGCCCCATCTCTCTCCCCCCTTGGCCGCAACCCTAGATGGGTTTTGGGGCTGCCGCCACCCCTAGGGAGGGATCCCTAGATGGGGGCGCAGCCCCTCCCCTTCCCCTATATATACTTGTGGTATTGGGGGCTGTAACACACGCGAGATCATCTCCCTCTTGGCGCAGCCCTACCTCTCTCCCTCCTCGTCTCTCGTAGTGCTTGGCGAAGCCCTGCTGGAGTTCCGCGCTCCTCCACCACCACCACGCCGTCGTGCTGCTGCTAGACGGAGTCTTCCCCAACCTCTCCTTCTCCCCTTGCTGGATCAAGGCGTAGGAGACGTCACCGGGCTGCACGTGTGTTGAACGCGGAGGCGCCGTGGTTCGGCGCTTAGATCGGAATCAACCGCGATCTGAATCGCTACGAGTACGACTCCTTCATCCGCGTTCTTGCAACGCTTCCGCTTAGCGATCTACAAGGGTATGTAGATGCACTCTCCTTCCCCTCGTTGCTAGATTACTCCATAGATTGATCTTGGTGATGCGTAGAAAATTTTAAATTTCTGCTACGATCCCCAACATGATACGTCTTCGTCGTATCTACTTTTCCAAACACTTTTGCCCTTGTTTTGGACTCTAACTTGTATGATTTGAATGGAACTAACCCGGACTGACGCTGTTCTCAGCAGAATTGCCATGGTGTTGTTTTATGTGCAGAAAACAAATATTCTCGGAATGACCTGAAACTCCACGGAACATCTTAGAAAAAATAATAATAAATCCTCGCCAAAGTTGAAGACCAGGGGGCCCACACCCTTCTCACGACGGTGCCCCCCCTAGGGCGCGCCCCCTACCTCGTGGGCCCCCTGGATGCCCTCCGACGCCAACTCCAACTCTATATATTTGCTTTGGGAGAGAAAAAATCAGAGAGAAGAAATCATCGTGTTTTACGATACGGAGCCGCCGCCAAGCCCTAAACCTCTCGGGAGGGCTTATCTGAAGTCCGTTCGGGGCTCCTGAGAGGGGGATTCGTCGCCGTCGTCATCATCAACCATCCTCCATCACCAATTTCATGATGCTCACCGCCGTGCGTGAGTAATTCCATCATAGACTTGCTGGCCGGTGATGGGTTGGATGAGATTTATCATGTAATCGAGTTAGTTTTGTTAGGGTTTGATCCCTAGTATCCACTATGTTCTGAGATTGATGTTGCCATGACTTTGCTATGCTTAATGCTTGTCACTAGGTCCCGAGTGCCATGATTTCAGATCTGAACCTATTATGTTTTCATGAATATATGTGAGTTCTTGATCCGATCTTGCAAGTCTATAGTCACCTACTATGTGTTATGATCCGGCAACCCCGAAGTGACAATAATCGGGACCACTCCCGGTGATGACCATAGTTTGAGGAGTTCATGTATTCACTATGTGCTAATGTTTTGTTTCGGTTCTCTATTAAAAGGAGGCCTTAATATCCCTTAGTTTCCAATAGGACCCCGCTGCCACGGGAGGGTTGGACAAAAGATGTCATGCAAGTTCTTTTCCATAAGCACGTATGACTATATACGGAATACATGCCTACATTACATTGATGAATTGGAGCTAGTTCTGTGTCGCCCTATGTTATGACTGTTACATGATGAACCGCATCCGGCATAATTATCCATCACTGATCCGGTGCCTACGAGTTTTCCATATACTAGTTCTCACTTATTTACTTTCCCGCTGCTACTGTTACAATCACTACAAAATACCAAAAACATTATTTTTGCTGTCTTTACTTTTGTTGCCGCTACCACCACTATCATATTACTTTGCTACTAAACACTTTGCTGCTGATACTAAGTTTCCAGGTGTGGTTGAATTGAAAACTCAGCTGCTAATACTTGAGAATATTCTTTGGCTCCCCTTGTGTCGAATCAATAAATTTGGGTTGAATACTCTACCCTCAAAAGCTGTTGCGATCCCCTATACTTGTGGGTAATCACCCAACACCCTTCCAAAGTGGCTCAAAACCCACCTAAATCTCCTCCATCATCTTGGTCGTTCGATCACGATCGCATGGCCAAAAACTGCACCTCATTTGGACTCTCCTAGCTCCCTTTACCTATAAATATGTGCTCTCCTCTGAAATCTCGCGCAGTTGAAACACTAAAAATTCCCCTGCTCGTCGCCGGACATGTCCACCCCGCCGCCGAACATGTCCAGCCGCCGCGCCGGACGAATCCGGGTGCGAACCATCGCCGCCGCCACCCGCGGGAGATCCCGCGCCCCGCCGCCGCCAGAGGCGCGCCCCGCGCCGCCCCGAGGCGCACGCGCTGCCGCTCTTCGCCCGGCCGGCCGCCGCCCACCATCACACCGGACGCCGCGACGCCTCGCCGCCGGCGCCATCCTCCACCGCCGGAGCCCGACCGCGCCAAGCTCCGCCGCGACGCGCCCCTCACCGCCGACGACCGCGCCCGGCTCCTCCTCGCCTGAGCCCCGGCCTCCTCTCCTTCCTCTGGCGACCCCGAGCTCGACCTCAACTCCGGCAAACAGTGTCTCCGTCGATCCTCGTAATCCACGCTGATCTGGATCTAGATCCACCACGGTTGACTTTTCCCTCTGAACCCTAATTTTTATGCAATCTTCGTCGCATCGTAACTTCATCACCGTTGCTCCTATTCATGCGTGTAGCATATAAAAATGTTCGTCTCGACGAGTACATCATTTCATCTCACTGCATCATTTTCATTTGAGCTCATCTTGATGCCTGAAATGCTGTTGGAAGAGGGCTATTTGATGATTATTTCAGATCTGTTTCAGCAAATGCCCTTTTGTCATTTTTTGCCATGTTTAATGGGTGCATGCTATGATCCTGAGCTCTACATGTATTTTGTTGTATGCCATGCCATCTTTACAGGGGTGTATGCCTTGTATTTTTGTGATCTTTGTGGTGACTAGCACAAGCATGCAAAGTAGTTTACTCGATGATGCTGATTTCAGGGACTTAGAATTTCACTAAGTCCTTGTCCTGTTATTGTTTTTATGCCATATGTTCATGTTGTTTCCTAGTGATCCAAGCATATTTTGGGCATGATCAGTAAGGATATTTTGTAGATATTGTGGTGCTCTATCCATCCATGTCTTTGTTTGCAATTATGGAGCCCTCTAGCTTGACTCAATCGAGCTCTACTTTTGCTATAAAATGTTCCTGGCAGATTGTTAACATGTTTAGTAAATTTTGCCGAGCTTATTGTTGTTGATCCGTGCATGCTATGATGTTGTTCTTGCCATGTTTAGCTTCTATGCCATGTCTATTTGCTGGGTGTATGCTTATTTTGTCATGCCATGCTTTGTAGTGAGTGCATCGAGCTCGTAAACATGTCTACTTGTTAACTGCTTTGCCATGCTCCAGTTTTTCACAAAGTCTGAATCTGTTTATGTTTTTGCTATGTTCACATGCTTGCAATTGTATTTTCTGATCCCTTTTGGCTCATGGTCACTAAGGGACTTTTGTTATATGATTTGAGTAGCTTCATGCCATGCCTTGCTTTGCCATGATATGTTCCTGTAGCATGTAGTTATCATGCTCTAAAGATTGCTTCCTGATGATAAATTCCTGACATGCTGTTAATTTCACTAAGTCTGAAACCTGTTACCTTTTGCACTTTTGCCATGCTTGCTTGAACCTGTTATTGAGTGAATTAGCCGTAGCTCAGTGTTCATCTTTTGTCAAGCATCATGAGTGGATCCCTGCCATGTATTTTGTTGCCATGTTTGAGTTCAGTAGCTTATTCATCTTGATGCATTTATATGGCTTCGCGCTGATAATCGCAGACCGGTGCCATACTTGTTTTGCTTGCCATTTCCAAACCATGCATCCGTTTCCGATGATCTTTATATCAATTTCAAACGAAATCAACTCCCCTTTCTAGTGGCACTCTTGGATTTCCAATTTGAGGCTAGGTTAAATCATTCCTTTCCAAATCATGCATATGCACCGCATACCGCATCCCGCATATCATGCCATGTTCATGTGTTGGTTGTTTACTATGTTGTGTGCTTCTTTCCGGTGTTCATTCTTCGGGTTGGTTCCGATAACGTCACATTTGTGAGGACTCGTTCGACTATGTCCATTTGTCTTCTTCATGGACTCGTTCTTCTTCCTTACGGGATTTCAGGCAAGATGACCATACCCTCGAAATCACTTCTATCTTTGCTTGCTAGTTGCTCGCTCTTTTGCTATGCCTATGCCGCGATACCTACCACTTGCTTATCATGCCTCCCATGTTGTTAAGCCAAGCCTCTAACCCACCTTGTCCTGGAAAACCGTTGTTTGGCTATGTTACCGCTTTTCTCAGCCCCTCTTATAGTGTTGTTAGTTGCAGGTGAAGATTGGAGTTTGTTCCTTATTGGAACATGGATATTTGTTGGGATATCACAATATCTCTTATTCATATTAATGCATCTATATACTTGGTAAAGGGTGGAAGGCTCGGCCTTATGCCTGGTGTTTTGTTCCACTCTTGCCGCCCTAGTTTCCGTCATATCGGTGTTATGTTCCCGGATTTTGCGTTCCTTACACGGCTGGGTTATAATGGGAACCCCTTGACAGTTCGCTTTGAATAAAACTCCTCCATCAAGGCCCAACCTTGGTTTTACCATTCGCCACCTAGCCTTTTTCCCTTGGGAGTCGCGCATCCCGAGGGTCATCTTTATTTTAACCCCCCTCGGGCCAGTGCTTGTCTAAGTGTTGGTCCAAACTAGAGCCCCTTGCAGCGCCACCTCGGGGAAACTCGAGGGCTGGTTTTAGTTGTACGGATTGCTTATCCGGTGTGCCCTGAGAACGAGATATGTGCAGCTCCTATCAGGATGTCGGCGCATCGGGCGGTCTTGTTGGACTTGTTTTACCATTGTCGAGGATGCCTTGTAACCGGGATGCCGAGTCTGATCAGATTTTCTTGGGAGAAGGAATATCCTTCGTTGACCGTGAGAGCTTGTGATGGGCTAAGTTGGGACTCCCCTGCAGGGTTTTGAACTTTCGAAAGCCGTGCCCGCGGTTATGGGCAGATGGGAATTTGTTAATGTCTGGTTGTCGAAAACCTGAAACTTAACTTAATTAAAATGCATCAACTGCGTGTGTTGCCATGATGGTCTCTTTCCGGCGGAGTCCGGGAAGTGAACACGGTGTTGGAGTAATGCTTGACGTAGGTTGTTCTAGGATCACTTCCTGATCATAGTTGTTCGACCGTGCTTTTGCCTTCTCTTCTCGCTCTCTTTTGCACATATGTTAGCCACCAAATATGCTAGTCGCTTGCTGCAGCTCCACCTCATACCTTTTACCTTACCTATAAGCTTAAATAGTCTTGATCGCGAGGGTGTGAGATTGCTGATTCCCCGTGACTCACCGATACTTCCAAAACCAGCTTGCAGGTGCCGAGGATACCGTGCAGATGATGCAACCAATCTCAAAGAGGAGCTCTATGAAGACCTTGTCCTTTGTGTTGTTTCGTTCTAGTCGATCAGTAGTGGAGCCCAGTTGGGACGATCGGGGATCTGTGTAGCATTTGGGGTAGTCTTCTTTTATTTTTTGTTCCGTAGTCGGACCTTGAGTGTATTTGGATGATGTAATGGTTTATTCATGTAATTGTGTGAAGTGGCGATTGTAAGCCATCTATGTATCTCTTTCCCTTATTTATTACATGGGTTGTTGTGAAGATTACCTCACTTGCGACATTGCTTTCAATGCGGTTATGCCTCTAAGTCGTGCTTCGACATGTGAGAGATATAGCCGCATCGAGGGCGTTACAAGTTGGTATAATAGCCTTCCCCAACCTTAGGAGCCCCCTGCTTCATCGAATCGCTGGCGTTGTTGAGTCTAGAAAAATGTTTTGATTCATTTAGGATTTATATATATCGGAGAGTAGGATTCTTTTTACTCCTCAGTCCCTTCGTCGCTCTGGTGAGGCATCCTGACGTAGAGTTTTGACTCTTCTCTTCTCAAATTTCACTAAAAAAATTTAGGATCACGCGGGTATCTTGGAATCATTCCGATGGTTTTGTGACGAGAACATTGTTCTTGGTGCCTCCGGACATTTAGGGGTTGTGGCAGTGTCCTGGGGAGTTGAGCTCCGAGGTGTTGTTGTCACAATTTTATCGTTGAGATTCTGGAATACCTGAGTTTCGCCGACATCGAAAATCTCTTTTATGCAGTTGTTGGTGAGATAACCTCGACGCCACCCAGTACTGGGGCGGGAGTTCGGGAGTATTTCCATAACTCGTATAACGGATGCTTTTCGAAGGTTGAGGTAAACGATTTCCGAATGTTTCTTGGTTATGTGTTGAAGGATGGATACAGCTGGATGTAGGATTTGCTAGCTTTGGGTGAGATATTATGCTTCCCCTGTATCGCCAACACCTGATTGCATAACCGGAAAGGTTCGGGAGTTTCATAGGTGGGAATTCAAGTAGCTCTTAGGATATATTTCCGACAGATGTATGATATGAAATTGGGGTTCGACGTCTAGTGGTCCGCCTATCCACAGTTGGTTTTGCAGTGGTCTCGTTGTGTCTTAAAGAGTCCTTGGCTATGCCGACTCAGGGACGCTTCGTATGTCATGTGCACTGCCTTGTACATGATGGTGCTATACGATCGAGCCCGTGTAGGCCCCACCACGAAAACTTCGGACGAAATCTCTATCATATGTTTGTTCTGGCTTATTATGCAAGTCAATCCTTGTTTTGTTTTGAGTTGTGGTATTCGAGTTGCTTCGAAGTCAAATGTGGAATCCATACCTTTCCTAAGCGGTGTTCTCATATTCCTATGTGAATACTAATCCTTCTCGATCATCGAGTTTGTCTTGTCAATCCTTGTCAGCCGGTGCGATTCTCTTCAAGATGTTCCTATCATTTGTCACATCCGCAAGATCGACTCAAGTCTTCTCAACATTGATTGTTTCATCCGTCTCAAGTTACATTTGTTTTTCCTGCCCACCCACCCTTTTTCTTCAAGGACCCGGATTTCTTTATCAAGTATCCTTTATCGATGTGAAGTCTCCATTCTTTTCTGTCAACGTTCTTACCCGGTGGTTCTCTTGAAGATGTTCTACTAGTGCGTCATTCTTCATTCTTTTTCTTCTCCGGTGTTGTCAATTCAAGTTTTTAGTGTTGATCTTATCCCTTTTTCTTAGTGGCAAATGCCTTCTCATGCTGGTGCACCTTATATTTAGTCATTTCTCGCTATTCAATTGTTCCGGAGTGCTCAAGATATCTTGAAGATTCGTGTTTCCACTCTATTTTTGTTCAAGTTCTTTAGAGGTTGTTATCTCAGTCAAGCCATTTAATTCAACCGTCAGAATCTATCTTTTAAATCATTTCAACGGTGTTTCTTTTGAGTGGGCCCTAACCCACAGGTCATTTTCCAGGATCTTACCTGACTCTTCTTATTTTCCTGGAGCCGAGTTATTATCAGTCAAATGCCTTCTCCAAGATCTTGCACATTCTTTTCATCATGGGTTCAACCATTCTAATTTTCCATTCCGGAGTGACTCAACAATTCACGGTGGTGTTTCTCGTCGTCATTATCAGAATTTTGAAGACCGAAGAAGAGTTTTTCCTCCATATCTTATCCGCTCTCTCAGAGATTCATGGTTCTAGCTTGATGTCATCCTCTCATAATTGTTTTGATTGTGACAATTCTTTTCATCCTTCCGGAGCAATTCAGGAGTCTTTTCAGTTTGATTCTCTGGAGGCCATCAATTCAGGGTTATTCCTTCTCAGCTTTCAGCTATCGTTCTCCAAATCTTACCGGTGCATCGTTCAAATACCCTCTATTTAGCTCGTGATCTCTTCGTTCTCAGGGATCTAAATTCCCTCAAGCATCTTCGTTCATTCGTTAATTCTTCCCGGTGATTTGTGCCTTTTCTAATTTCATTTTCAATTCATACGGTGGTTCGTTCAAGAATTCTCTTCCGTTGTTATCATATCAATTCATTCATTGTTTCCTAATCCTACCGGTGGTTCATTGAAGACCTTCTCAAGTTTGCTCCATATCTATCTTAATCCTTTCTACGAGAATAAGTAGTATGCCAAATCCGTTGCTTGTCATCAATCTAAATTGGTGAAGGATGCCCATAACGTAATTCTTATTCTTTGTTTCACCCAAGTGATTAATTCCTTATTCCGGAGGTTCATCAAATTCTCGATTCAAGTTGTCCATCTTTCTTTTCCGGAGCTCAAAGTTATTTCAATTATATCATTCCAAAGCTCCATCTAATCATTGCAAGGCTTCGACCTTATTCTCTTCATCCTTCACTTCTTTTGATCATTCTTTTATTACCGGAGTTCTTCATGGAGGTTCTACATAATGGTTCATCAAGGATTTAATTCCTTCTCGAAGTGTTCATTGAGATTCTTTTCAAACAAGCTCAAGTGTTCTTCATCTTGCATTCCGGAGTGCAACTCTTTTTACTTTATCTTTTGAGGTGGTGTTATGTCATTATTGACAATTTTCCCTTCGTGTTTTACGATTCGCAAGTTTTTCAAGAGTGACATCTAAATCCATCATTTTCTCTTCGCTCAAGACATCTTTTCAACCAATCAACCTCGTCATTGGAATTATCTTGGGTTATATTTCACCTAAAGCCTTCCCTAAGGATTGTTGCCATCTATGCTTCTTATATATGATCCAAGTTCTTCATTTATCCTCCCGGTGAAATAAGTTTCTCGTCTCCTTGTTGATATCAGTCCAATCTTTTGTTTTCTGTTAGTGGCAGAATTTCACCTCATAGTTTTGAGATGTTCTCCATAAGCCCACTACAAGCTTACTCTTTTCATTGTTGGTTTTCCAACAACTCCGTTCAACTTTTTCTTCGTAGGCATGCTCTTTCAATTCTATTTGTGAGAGTTGTCATTTCTTTCTCCGATCTTTTGTTCCGACGATCCAACTTCTATTCTTTCATTCCGGAGGCATTATGATATTGCTTTCCTCAACCATCATCTTGTTTCGTCAAAGATCATGTTCGATTCCTTCCATTTATAGTCGGAGTGCTGTCCAAATTACATCAGTATTATTCCTTCTTTATCTGGTTTTAACCGGAGTGTTATCGTAATTGATCCTTATTGTTCCTTGTTCCTCGTTTCTAGAGGAGGTTTTCAACTTTATTCATCTTTGTTGTATTCTTTCTTTCAAATTTTCTCAACCTCGCAAGGTTCGTGGTTTCACTCGTTTGTCAAAGAAGCTACTTAGTTTTACCTCTGCTCTTTCTCTTCCATTTTTCCCTCCGGTGCCATTCTAGATCTCGGGACGAGATCCTCTCGTAGTGGTGGAGTATTGTGACGCCCCGAGACCGATGTGCCAGGTGTCCTCCAATTATTCGCTGTTGTTGCCTTGTCATTGCTTGCATGTCATGCATCCCATATCATGTCATCACGTGCATCGCATTTGCATACATGTTCGTCTCATGCATCTGAGCATTTTCCCCGTTGTCCGTTTTGCAATCCGGCGCTCCTATGTCCTCCGGGTATTAAATGTTCTCAGATTGGACCGAGACTTGTCATGCGGCCTTGGTTCACTATCGTAGACCGCCTGTCAAGTTTCGTGCCATTTGGACTTCGTTTGATACTCCAACGGTTAACCGAGGGATCGAAAAGGCCTCGTGTGTGTTGCAGCCCAACACCCTTCCAAAGTGGCCCAAAACCCACCTAAACCTCCTCCATCATCTCGGTCGTTCGATCACGATCGCGTGGCCGAAAACCGCACCTCATTTGGACTCTCCTAGCTCCCTCTACCTATAAATATGTGCTCTCCTCCGAAATCTCGCGCAGTTGAAACCCTAAAAATTCCCCTGCTCGTCGCCGGACATGTCCACCCCGCCGCCGAACACGTCCAGCCGCCGCGCCGGACGAATCCAGGCGCGACACGTCAGCCCGGATCGGTCCCGCGGGGCCCAACCGCCGCCACCGCCACCCGCGGGAGATCCCGCGCCCCGCCGCCGCCAGAGGCGCGCCCCGCGCCGCCCCGAGGCCCACGCGCCACCGCACTTCGCCCGGCCGGCCGCCGCCCGCCACCGCGCCGGACGCCGCGACGCCTCGCCGCCGGCGCCATCCTCCACCGTCGGAGCCCGACCGCGCCAAGCTCCGCCGCGGCGCGCCCCTCACCGCCGGCGACCGCGCCCGGCTCCTCCTCGCCTGAGCCCCGGCCTCCTCTCCATCCTCCGGCGACCCCGAGCTCAACCTCAACTCCAGCGAACAGTGTCTCCGTCAATCCCCGTAATCCACGTCAATCTGGATCTGGATCCACCCCGGTTGACTTTTCCCTCCGAACCCTAATTTTTATGCAATCTTCGTCGCATCATAACTTCATCACCGTTGCTCTGATTCATGCGTGTAGCATATCAAAATGTTCGTCTTGACGAGTACATCATTCCATCTCATTGCATCATTTTCATTTGAGCTCATCTTGATGCCCGAAATGCTGTTGGAAGAGGGCTATTTGATGATTATTTCAGATCTGTTTCAGCAAATGCCCTTTTGTCATTTTTTGCCATGTTTAATGGGTGCATGCTATGATCCTGAGCTCTACATGTGTTTTGTTGTATGCCATGCCATCTTTACAGGGGTGTATGCCTTGTATTTTTGTGATCTTTGTGGTGACTAGCACAAGCACACAAAGTAGCTTACTCGATGATGCTGATTTCAAGGACTTAGAATTTCACTAAGTCCTTGTCCTGTTATTGTTTTTATGCCATATGTTCATGTTGTTTCCTAGTGATCCGTGCATCTTTTGGGCATGATTAGTAAGGATGTTTTGTAGATATTGTGGTGCTCTATCCATCCATGTATTTTTTTGCAATTATGGAGCCCCTAGCTTGACTCAATTGAGCTTTACTTTTGCTATAAAATGTTCCTGGCAGATTGTTAACATGTTTAGCAATTTTGCCGAGCTTGTTGTTGTTGATCCGTGCATGCTATGATGTTGTTCTTGCCATGTTTAGCTTCTATGCCATGTCTATTTGCTGGGTGTATGCTTATTTTGTCATGCCATGCTTTGTAGTGAGTGCATCGAGCTCGTAAACATGTCTACTTGTTAACTGTTTTGCCATGCTCCAGTTTTTCACAAAGTCCGAATCTGTTTATGTTTTTGCTATGTTCACATGCTTGCAATTGTGTTTTCTGATCCCTTTTGGCTCATGGTCACTAAGGGACTTTTGTTATATGATTTGAGTAGCTTCATGCCATGCCTTGCTTTGCCATGCTATGTTCCTGTAGCATGTAGTTATCATGCTCTAAAATTGCTTCCTGATGATAAATTCCTGACATGCTGTTAATTTCACTAAGTCTGAAACCTGTTACCTTTTGCACTTTTTCCATGCTTGTTTGAACCTGTTATTGAGTGAATTAGCCGTAGCTCAGTGTTCATCGTTTGTCAAGAATCATGAGTGGATCCCTGCCATGTATTTTTTGCTATGTTTGAGTTCAGTAGCTTATTTATCTTAATGCATTTATATGGCTTCGCACTAATAATCGCAGATCGGTGCCATACTTGTTTTGCTTGCCATTTCCAAACCGTGCATCCGTTTCCGGTGATATTTATATCGATTTCGACCGAAATCAACTCCCCTTTCTAGTGGCACTCTTGGATTTCCAAGTTGAGGCCAGTGAGGGAGTCCTGGATTAGGGGGTGTTCGGATAGCCGAACTATACCTTCAGCCGGACTCCTGGACGATGAAGATACAAGATTGAAGACTCTATGCCGTGTCCAGAAGGGACTTTCCTTGGCGTGGAAGGCAAGCTTGGTGATACGGATGTTCAGATCTCCTACCATTGTAACCGACTCTATGTAACCCTAACATTCTTCGGTGTCTATATAAACCGAGGGGTTTTAGTCCGTAGGACAATATACACATCAATAATCATACCATAGGCTAGCTTCTAGGGTTAGGCCTCTCTTATCTCGTGGTAGATCTACTCTTGTACTACCCATATCATCAATATTAATCAAGCAGGACGTAGGGTTTTACCTCCATTGAGAGGGCCCGAACCTGGGTAAAACTTCGTGTCCCTTGCCCCCTGTTACCATCCGTCCTAGACGCATAGTTCGGGACCCCCTACCCGAGATCCGCCGGTTTTGACACCAACATTGGTGCTTTCATTGAGGGTTCCTCTGTGCCGTCACCGTCAGGCTCGATGGCTCCTACGATCATCAATGGCGATGCAGTCCAGGGTGAGACCTTCCTCCCCGGACAGATCTTCGTATTTGGCGGCTTCGCACTGTGGGCCAATTCACTTGGCCATCTAGAGTAGATTGAAAGCTACGCCCCTGGCCGTTAGGTCAGATTCGGAAATTTAAACTGCATGGCTGACATCCGTGGGGACTTGATCTTCGGCGGATTCGAACCACCGCCAAACGCGCCGCACTGTCACGACGAGCATGATCTAGCTCTGCTGCCGAACAGTGCCCTGGAGGCCGCACGCGCATCGGCTCCGACCCTTAGTTCGGAGCCAACCGCGCCGATCGAGGATGGGCGGTTGGACGCCACCTCGGGGGCTGTGATCCCAACGGCGGTTGAGCCGAACACCAACCCCGTACTCTGCGAGACTCGTGACTCCACGAAGCCAGATTCTTCTCCGGACTCCGAACCCTCCGCGCCCCTGCCGATCGCATCCGATTGGGTGCCGATCATGGAGTTCACAGCCGCGGACGTCTTTCAGCACTCGCCTGTCGGCGATATCCTGAAGTCACTGAGGTCTCTCTCTTTATCAGGAGAGCCCTGGCCAGACTACGGTCAGCAAGGTTGGGGTACGGACGATGAATAAATTCAAAACCCACCCACCACCCACTTTGTAGCCACTATCGACGACTTAACCGACATGCTCGACTTCGACTCCGAAGACATCGACGGTATGGACGCCGATGAAGGAGATGATGAAGAACCAGCCTACTAGGCCCTGGAAAGCCACCTCGTCATATGACATATACATGGTGGACACCCCAAAAGAGGGAGAGGGCGATGGAACAGCGGAGGATGACCCCTCTAAGAAACAGCCCAAGCGCCGGCGTCAGCGGCGTCGCTCAAAATCCCGCCAACACAAAAACGGTGATTCCAGCACGGGAGATAATAATACTCCGGAGAGTGCCGAAGAAATCCCCCTCCAGCAAGATTTAGCACAGGAGGATGGAGAAACCAGCCCTCTTGAGAGAGCGGCAGACAGAGAGGTCGAGGACGATAATTATATGCCTCCCTCCGAAGACGAGGCAAGCCTCGACGACGACGAATTCGTCATGCCAGAGGATCCCGTTGAGCAAAAGCGTTTCCAACGCAGGCTTATGGCCACGGCAAGAAGCCTCAAGAAAAAATAGCAACAGCTCCGAGCTGATCAAGATTTGCTGGTTGACAGATGGACCGAAGTCCTTGCGGACGAAGAGCATAAATTTGAACGCCCCTCCAAGAGTTACCCAAAGCGCAGGTTGCTACCCCAATTAGAGGAGGAAGCACTTGATGCGGCCGAACGGCCACCTCGTGGCCGTGACAGAGAGGCCTCCCGGCCCTCCACTCAAGCCGCACCCCGTACCAAGGCACGGGAATATGCGTCGGACTTACGAGACATGTTGGAGGACAAGGCAAGGCAAACACGATCGATCTACGGATCGCGTGGGCACCCCACGGCTCGAGACGGTAACCGTCACGCCGGCCACAAATTCGGCAGGGCCGAACACAGTAGACAAAACTCATTGGAGCTACGTCATGATATCGCCCAGTACAGAGGCGCCGCACACCCACTGTGCTTTATAGACGAAATAATGGATCGTCAAATCCCCGAGGGTTTCAAACCCGTAAACATCGAATCATACGATGGCACAGCAGACCCTGCGGTATGGATCGAGGATTATCTCCTTCATATCCACATGGCCCGCGTCGACGATTTTCACGCCATCAAATACCTCCCACTCAAGCTTAAAGGACCAACTCGGCATTGGCTCAACAGCTTGCCAACAGGATCAATCAGTTGTTGGGAGGACCTGAAAGCCGCATTCCTCGACAATTTCCAGGGCACTTATGTGCGACCCCCAGACGCCGATGACCTAAGTCACGTAATTCAGCAGCCAGAGGAATCGGCCAGACAATTCTGGACACGGTTCCTAACAAAGAAAAACCAAATAGTCGACTGTCCGGACGCTGAGGCCCTAGCAGCCTTCAAGCACAGTATCTGTGATGAGTGGCTGGCCCGGCACCTTGGACAGGAAAAGCCGAAATCTATGGCAGCACTCATGACACTCATGACCCGCTTTTGCACGGGAGAAGACAGCTGGCTTGCTCGTAGCAACAATATGACCAAGAACCCTGGTAGTTCGGACACCAGGGACATTAGTGGCAGGTTGCGTCGCAACAAGTAGAAGCGCCGCATTAACGGCGACAATGCTGAGGATACGGCAGTTAATGCCGGATTCAAAGGCTCTAAATCCGATCAGCGGAAAAAGCCATTCAAAAGGAATCCTAGGGGCCCGTCCAACTTGGACCGAATACTCGACCGCTTGTGCCAAATACATGGCGCCCCCGAAAAGACGGCCAATCACACTAACAGGGATTGTTGGGTGTTCAAGCAGGCAGGCAAGTTAAGCGCCGACAATGAAGACAAGGGGCTGCATAGCGATGATGATGAGGAGCCCCGGCCGCCGAACAACAATGAGCAGAAGGGTTTCCCCCCACAAATGCGGACGGTGAACATGATATACGCCACCCACGTCCCAAAAAGGGAGCGGAAGCGCGCGTTAAGGGACGTATACGCGGTAGAGCCAGTCACCCCAAAGTTCAACCCATGGTCCTCCTGCCCGATCACCTTTGATCGAAGAGACCATCCCACTAGCATCCGTCATGGCATATTTGCCGCATTGGTTCTAGACCCAATTATTGACGGATTTCATCTCACTAGAGTCCTCATGGACGGCGGCAGCAGCCTGAACCTGCTTTACCAGGATACAGTGCGAAAAATGGGCATCGATCCCTCGAGGATTAAGCCACCAAAACGACCTTTAAAGGCGTAATACCAGGTGTATAGGCCAACTGTATAGGCTCAGTCACACTTGAAGTGGTCTTCGGATCCCCGGATAATTTCCGAAGCGAGGAGTTGGTCTTCGACATAGTCCCATTCCGCAGTGGCTATCCTGCACTGCTCGGACGAACCGCATTCGCCAAATTCAATGCGGTACCGCTCTACGCATACCATAAGCTCAAGATGCTAGGCCCTCGTGGAGTAATTACAGTCAATGGAAACACCGAACGCTCCCTCCGAACGGAGGAGCACACGGCGGCCCTTGCAGCGGAAGTACAAAGCAGCCTCTCCAGGAAGTTCTCCAGTCCGACCATTAAACGTCCGAACACCGTCAAGCGTGCCCAGAGTAACCTACAACAAGACCGCCTGGCACGTTCTGAGCAGGCGTATCAATACGGCCCCAACCCCAACCCTAGCAAAAAGGCGACGCCAGTACTTCGCGTACATAATTACGCTCTAGAAATACCATGGGCATAGGGGGAGGGGCACCCTCATGGCACGCCCAAAACACGGCTTAAACCGCACCAGGGGCTGCCGATTTTTTACTTTTCTCTTACTTCCAGGACTCTACTCTTCGGAAGGCCTGTTCGGCAGTTCAATTGCCGCACAAACGATGCAAGAACCAGGGAAGCAGACAAGCCATGCTGCATTACGGAAATCCCAGGTGGTCTCTATCACGAGCAGTATACCTGTTTCGCATACTATTCCGCAGCTTGCCCCTGGAGCAGACATGTTAAATAGTCCAACTTTTCGTTTGTCGCATTACTTGTATCGTTTTGCTTTGATCGCAACTATTTTTTAATAAACAATGCATAGCTTTTGTCTATTTTTGCACTATCTTTTTATAAATAAATGTTCCTTAATGACATGTCGCACCCGTACAACTTGGTACGGCCAAAATACGCCAGGGGCTTTTAGCACCCCTCAATATGGTGTAAGAAGTCCAAACACTTTCACAAGTGCGGCACCCCAAACTTATAGCATTATATGCATCGGCTTCGAATCATGTCTTGGGTCAATAGTTGGGTTTGCTCGGCTCCTATGTTTTGGTGCCTTACGTTCCGCTATATCGGTTAAGGTAGCACTAGGAGAACCACTGCGATTGTGCCCCAGTTGAGCTGGGCCGAGCACCTCAGTGGAGAAAGCTAAAACTGACTGTCATGATGAAGCGAGAGCTGGTCGCTGTTCGAGAGGTTTTTTCTTGAGTCCCTAAAGACTTATGCCGCTTAGGGCGACGAGTCGGCTCTGTCCGGCCAAGGCGTGGATAGCGCCCCGAACTCGGTCTTCCGAATACTAGGGGCTTCGCCGAAATTTAAAATTATAGAATTCTATGGCTAAGTGAGAGTGTTCACGCATTATAGTCCGATTGCCTCGTTCGTCGGGCTGAGCGCCTCCCTCGAAGGACCCAAACATGGGAAAAAGAGCGCCCAGATTTATCCCCGAACACCCCAGCACTAGCGGCAAGGGGGCAGAAGCCGACGACTCACCATCTCTCAGTATTGATAAACAGCCGCACAGAAGGTAATATTTTAAATTCAAGCAGCATTGCTCAGCGCATATGAACAAGTTTTCAGCGCACAGGACAAAAACGAGCGAGTTTTACTCAAAAATTACATCCCTAGTACATTCATCCACCACAAGGCGGGCACCCTTCAGAATATCCTTATAGTAATTTTTGGGTTTGCGATGCTCTTTCCCCGCTGGTGGCCCGTCCTTCACAAGCTTCTCCGCATCCAGCCTGCCCCAGTGAACCTTAGCGCGGGCAAAGGCCCTACGGGCACCTTCAATACAGATGGAGCGCTTGATGACTTCGAGCCTTGGACAGGCCTCCACCAGGCGCCGCACCAGCCCGAAATAGCTCCCAGGCAGAGCCTCTCTAGGCCACAGCTGAACTAGGAGGCCCTTCATGGCCCGTTCAGCCGCCTTGTGGAGCTCGACCAGTTGCTTCAGCTGGTCGCTCAGGGGCACGGGGTGTCCGGCCTCAGCATACTTAGACCATAACACCTTCTCTGTCGAGCTGCCCTCCTCGGCTCGGTAGAATGCGGCGGCATCGGATACACTCCGGGGAAGATCTGCAAATGCCCCTGGAGAGCTCCGGATTCGGGTAAGTATCAAGTAACTCACGTTTATGTGTTTACTTTGCATAAAGAATGCCTTACCCGCCGCTATTTTCTTCACCTCATCCAACTCCTGGAGGGTCTTCTGGGATTCGGCCTTGGCAGACTTGGCATTTTCAATAGCCGCCGCGAGATCGGACGCTCGCGTCTTCGAGTCAAGCTCCAAACTCTCATGTTTCTTCATGAGAACTTGGAGCTCTTGCTGCACCTTGCCAACCTCGGCCTCATACCTCTTCCGCTCGGTGTGCTCCGTGGCCGCACTCTTCTCGGCCTCGAGCAGCGCTTGCTTAAGGGTCGCCACCTCAGATGTGGCCCCTACAATAGCCATGTTAATCCTGTCATTTCTTGCAATTGCACCTTTTTTATATACATATTCAACCAAGGTATTTCTTACCTTCCTTCTCCTCGAGCTACTTCTTGGCACGCCCGAGCTCTTGCTCGGACTTCTCGAGGCTCTGCTTCAGCGTGTCCACTTCCGCAGTGAGTACAACGGAAGCCAGCAGAGAAGCCCGCACACACATATTGACTCCTTTTGTTAGACTCCTGGGAATTTTTTGATCCTCTATTCGGCTTTTCTTCCCGAACGCCCAACAGAGCATCAGGGGCTACTGTCTATGCGGTAATATTATTTACACATTATTTACTTACCTCAAAGCCTATCAAAAGGCTAGTACAAGCTTCAGTCAGTCCGCTCTTGGCGGACTGAACCTTCTGGACCACCGCACTCATAATAGCGCAGTGCTCCTCGTCGATGGAGGCGCCTTGGAGCGCCTCCAACATATTGTCCGGCGCCTCTGGGTGGATGGGGGTCGCCGGCACGGTGGACTTGCTCCTCTTAAAAGGAGGTCCCCGCCGGACTCCGGAACCCTTGAAGGTTCCGGAGCGGTGTCCGGCCTAGAGCCGGCTTGGAGCCCTGGGGAGTTTCATCCCCTTTACTCCTGGAGTCCGGGAGGTCGCCTTGCGGCGCCTCCGGGACCACCTCCTCCCTGCTTGGAACCTGTTGGGACAACACCTCGGTGTCGTCCATAGGGCGGGGGGAGGAAGCCGTCGGAAGCGAGTTCACATACGACGAGTCCACTGAGCCGCTCGACGACGCGTCGAGTCGGTCTTTGGGTGGGCTGCATAAGCATATTCGACATAAGGGAAAGCTGTGCAATAAACGAATACTATGAATTACTCCGGTATCCGGATACTTACGATTTTTCCAGGGGCTTGGCCCTGGGCTGCCACTCCTCTCCGCCATCGTCGGCGTCGTTGGAGTAGTCCAAAGGAAGGGTTTTCCCCTTCTTGGACCCTCCGGCCTCCTCAGAGAGGGCGGCCTTCCTTTTCTTCTCTCCTCCTACTGGAGGGGGAGAGGTCTCTTCTTCTTCCTCCTCGTCTTCACGAGAGGAAGGCGCTTCTGGACCGTCGGATGATGAATCCGACACCTCCTGGCGCCGGGCACTCTTTCGAGTCCCCGTGGCCCTTTTCGTGGCCTTCTTCTCCGGCACCACATAGGGCACCGGAACCAGCAGCTTCGCCAAGCGAGCGCCCGCTGGGCCTTCGGGCAAAGGAGCCGGACAGTTGATCTGTCCGGACGTCACCTCCCAATCCTGTCAAAGATAAGGGAGCTTAGATCCCGCATAGAGTCAAACTATGAAAAACTGATACCTTGTAAAAGGACAAAAACAGCTTACCGCATGAGCGTGATGCTGAGTACTGAATCCGCGATCCTCGGTAGCGGATGCGGGAGCCTCGGCGCCTTTGAAAAGCATCCTCCAGGCATCTTCGTACGTCGTGTCGAAGAGCCTGTTTAGAGTTTGATGCTGCGCCGGGTCGAACTCGCACAGATTGAAGGCCCGTCATTGACACGGGAGGATCAGGCGGATGAGCATAACCTGGAATACGTTGACAAGCTTGAGCTTCTTGTCCACCATGGTTTGGATGCATGTTTGGAGTCCGGTCAGCTCTCCTTTTTTACCCCAAGACAGGCCTGTCTCCTTCCAGGAGGTGAGCCGCGTAGGGGGTAGGGGGGCCGGATCGAAACTCAGGGGGTGCGACCCATTCGGCGTCGCGCGGCTCGGTGACGTAAAACCACCATGATTTCCACCCTTCAGGGTCTCCACAAAGGAGCCCTCGAGTCACAGGACGTTGGCCATCTTGCCAACCATGGCACTGCCGCACTCCGCCTGGCTGCCGCGCACCACCTTTGGCTTGACGTTGAAAGTCTTAAGCCATAGGCCGAAATGGGGGCGGATGCAGAGGAACACCTCGCACACGACGATAAACGACGAGATGTTGAGGACGAAGTTCGGGGCCACATCGTGGAAATACAGGCCATAGTAGAACATGAGCCCCCGGACAAATGGATGCAGAGGGAAGCCCAGTCCGCGGAGGAAATGGGGGAGGAATACCACCCTCTCATGGGGCCTAGGAGTGGGGATGAGCTGCCTTTTTTTGGGAAGCCGGTGCGCGATGTCGCTAGCCAGATATCCGGCCTTCCTCAGCTTTTTGATGTGTCCCTCCATGACGGAGGAGACCATCCACTTGCCTCCCGCTCCGGACATGACTGGAGAAGGTTGAGGTGGTAGTGCGGACTTGGGCGCTGGAGCTCGAGTGCGCAAGAATGGATAGGCAAAGGAGGAAGAAGGCGTGGGTGAAAAGGTGGATCCTTATCCCCTTATATGGGTGGACGCAACTACATGTCCCCACCAGCCTGGTAAAACTCGCTTATCTCCAAGCGCCGTAATCAAAGGCGCGGTTGGGTTACCCAGCCCGTATTGATGAGAATCCCGGAATAAGGGGACACGATCTCTGCTTTGAAAAGACGTGCCAAGGAAACCGCCTCGCATGATGCGTTGAGATGGGATAATGAAAAGACTCGGATAAAAGCTTGGCCGTGGTGTGTCGCACTACGGAATACGTCAGCAGATTAGATTTGTGTAAATATTATTCTCTCTATGGCAATATGTGGTAAACTTATTTTGCAGAGCCGGACACTATCTTTGTGTTTAAAATCTTCTATAAAGTACTTGGAGGAGGAACCCGCCTTGCAATGCCGAAGACAATCTGCGCGCCGGACTCATCGTCATTGAAGCCTGGTTCAGGGGCTACTGAGGGAGTCCTGGATTAGGGGGTGTTCGGATAGCCGAACTATACCTTCAGCCGGACTCCTGGACTATGAAGATACAAGATTGAAGACTCCGTCCCCTGTCCGGAAGGGACTTTCCTTGGCATGGAAGGAAAGCTTGGCGATACGGATGTTCAGATCTCCTACCATTGTAACCGACTCTATGTAACCCTAACCTTCTCCGGTGTCTATATAAACCGGGGGGTTTTAGTCCGTAGGACAACATACACATCAACAATCATACCATAGGCTAGCTTCTAGGGTTAGGCCTCTCTGATCTCGTGGTAGATCTACTCTTGTACTACCCATATCATCAATATTAATCAAGCATGACATAGGGTTTTACCTCCATCGAGAGGGCCCGAACCTGGGTAAAACTTCGTGTCCCTTGCCCCCTGTTACCATTCGGCCTAGATGCACAGTTCGGGACCCCCTACCCGAGATCCACCGGTTTTGACACCGACAGCCAGGTTCAATCATTCCTTTCCAAATCATGCATATGCACCGCATACCGCATCCCGCATATCATGCCATGTTCATGTGTTTGTTGTTTACTATGTTGTATGCTTCTTTCTGGTGTTGCTTCTTTGGGTTGGTTCCGATAACGTCGTGTTTGTGAGGACCCGTTCGACTATGTCCATTTGTCTTCTTCATGAACTCGTTCTTCTTCCTTGCGGGATTTCAGGCAAGATGACCATACCCTCGAAATCACTTCTATCTTTGCTTGCTAGTTGCTCGCTCTTTTGCTATGCCTATGCTGCGATACCTACCACTTGCTTATCATGCCTCCCATGTTGTTAAGCCAAGCCTCTAACCCACCTTCTCCTAGCAAACTGTTGTTTGGCTATGTTACTGCTTTGCTCAGCCCCTCTTATAGCATTGTTAGTTGCAGGTGAAGATTGGAGTTTGTTCCTTGTTGGAACATGGATATTAGTTGGGATATCACAATATCTCTTATTCATATTCATGCATCTATATACTTGGTAAAGGGTGGAAGGCTCGGCCTTATGCCAGGTGTCTTGTTCCACTCTTGCCGCCCTAGTTTCCGTCATATCGGTGTTATGTTCCTGGATTTTGCGTTCCTTACACGGTTGGGTTATAATGGGAACCCCTTGACAGTTCGCTTTGAATAAAACTCCTCCAGCAAGGCCCAACCTTGGTTTTACCATTCGCCACCTAGCCTTTTTCCCTTGGGAGTCGCGCATCCCGAGGGTCATCTTTATTTTAACCCCCCAGGCCAGTGCTTGTCTAAGTGTTGGTCCAAACTAGAGCCCCTTGTAGCACTACCTCGGGGAAACTCGAGGGCTGGTTTTAGTTGTACGGATTACTTATCCGGTGTGCCCTAAGAACAAGATATGTGCAGCTCCTATTGGGATGTCAACGCATCGAGCAGTCTTGCTGGACTTGTTTTATCATTGTCGAGGATGTCTTGTAACCGGGGTGCCGAGCCTGATCGGATTGTCTTGGGAGAAGGAATAGCCTTCATTGCCCGTGAGAGCTTGTGATGGGCTAAGTTGGGACTCCCCTGCAGGGTTCTGATCTTTCGAAAGCCGTGCCCGCGGTTATGGGCAGATGGGAATTTGTTAATGTTCGGTTGTAGAAAACCTGAAACTTAACTTAATTAAAATGCATCAACCGCGTGTGTTGCCGTGATGGTATCTTTCCGGTGGAGTCCGGGAATTGAACACAGTGTTGGAGTAATGCTTGACGTAGGTTGTTCTAGGATCACTTCTTGATCATAGTTGTTCGACCGTGCTTGTGCCTTCTCTTCTCGCTCTCTTTTGCGCATATGTTAGCCACCAAATATGCTAGTCGCTTGCTGCAGCTCCACCTCATACATTTTACCTTACCTATAAGCTTAAATAGTCTTGATCGCGAGGGTGTGAGATTGCTGAGTCCCCGTGACTCACCGATACTTCCAAAACCAGCTTGCAGGGGCCGAGGATACCGTGCAGATGACGCGACCAAGCTCAAATAGGAGCTCTATGAAGACCTTGTCCTTTGTGTTGTTTCGTTCTAGTCGATTAGTAGTGGAGCCCAGTTGGGACTATCGGGGATCTGTGTAGCATTTGGGGTAGTCTTCTTTTATTTTGGTTCCATAGTCGGACCTTGAGTGTATTTGGATGATGTAATGATTTATTCATGTAATTGTGTGAAGTGGTGATTGTAAGCCATCTATGTATTTCTTTCCCTTATTTATTACATGGGTTGTTGTGAAGATTACCTCACTTGCGACATTGCTTTCAATGCGGTTATGCCTTTAAGCCGTGCTTCGACACGTGAGAGATATAGCCGCATCGAGGGTGTTACAACCAGTCAATGTGTTCGCGATGTGACATGGTCCACAATGCTCGAGCTATGACCGGGGTGTGTGTGAGGGAGTCCTGGATTCGGGGGTCCTCAGGTGTCCGGCCTATTCGATATGGACCGGACTAATGAGTCGTGAAGAAGAAGCAGAAGACCACCTCCTGTGTCTGGGTATGACTCCTATATGCGTAGAACGGCAAGTTTTGGTGTCTGGGTGTAATACTCCTTTCCTCTGTGAACCGACTTTGTATAACCCTAGCCCCTTCGGTGTGTATATAACCCGGAGGGATTAGTCCGCAGAAGGGCATCAAAATAATCACAGGCTAGCCTGCTAGGGTTTGGCCATTACGATCTCGAGGTAGATCAACTCTTGTAACCCCTATACTCATCAAATACAATCAAGCAGGACGTAGGGTTTTACCTCCTTTGAGAGGGCCCGAACCTGGGTAAACGTCGTGTCCCCATTGTCCCTTGTTACCATCGATCCTTAGACACACAACTTGGGCCCCCCTATCCGAGATATACCGGTTTTGACACCGACAATGGTGGTGCTTTCATTGAGAGCTCCGTTGTGTAGTCACGAAAAGCGATCTATGGCTCGCCTTGTCATCAACGCTGATATCACTTCTGGAAGGAGCCTAACTTCAGGACAGGCCCTCCAGCTCGGCAGTTTCACCATGGGAGCCCGCATGGCCATCAAGCCGGCAGCATCCCTCGTGATCGCCAAACGCCACCCTTGCATCGGTCTCGAATACTCCGAAAAGATGAATACAACGGACACCTCGTCCTTAAACGAGCTGCTAGATCGCATCGCCGCCCTGGGGCTTTCAACGGCCTATGATTGGATCGGGCTTAAACCTGACCAGGGGGAAATCAATCTCCCGCTGATCACTCACCTGGTAGCGGGCGTTGAGGAACGAGTCGAAAACACTTCTTCTCCTGAATTGAAGACTAGTTGTGTTCGGGCCTCCAAATCCCTTGAGTCGGACACCCTTCTTTTGGGTGGGACTCTGCGCCCCCCCGAACTCAGTATTGGACATAGAGTCCAGGAAGCACTTGGATCTTCCTGGACCCGAACTCGTGGCCTCGGAGATTTTGCAAACTCCAGACATAATTTCGGGTCGGGATTCAGGTTTTAACCCACCCACCTACCACAATCACTACTCTCCAAGTAATTCAGGCCATCCAGACATATATGACCTGATGTATGTACGACAACAACCTCAGGAAATGGTCCATCACTTTTGGGCCAGGTTCCTACTTGTTAAAAACAAGATTAAATATTGCTGTGACGACGATGCAGTTCCGGTCTTTCATCGCAATTGCATCGACGAGGGAATTCGGAATGCCCTCGACCGCTGTCGCATACAGAGTTTCGGGGAACTATCTCACTTAGTATGGAAGTACTACGCGATGGAAAGCACATGGAAGGCCCAGAAAACCTAGTTGGAACCTGCTGCCTTTAAGCAATGTACTGCCCGGGCAAAACGGATACACCCTCACGAGGCATCCGACCATAAGCCCGTCGGCAATAAAAACAAACCCTTCTCGGGATACATGTCCATTCTTGACTAACTCCTCAACAAGCCTTGTCCGATACTTGCGACGCCAAGCAGAGACTCAACTCACAGCCTTCGAGCATGTTGGGTACTCCGGCAGGTAGCTAAAAGTGGCGAGGCCATCCTCACCACCTCCACTCCAGAGAAACACCCTCCGGAAGATGACGATTTTAACGTCCTTACGGCCTTTGAGACCTTCTCTTAAAATAATCAGCGTAAGAGGGCACTTCGCGAACTCGCCGAGGTCCACCAAGTAACCACAGTGAGCCCCTGGAACGACGCGGCAATAACCTTTACCGCTGACGATGAACCAAGGGCCCGATCAGTCCGAGCACCTGCCACTTTAGTACTAAACCCTATCGTGGACGGCTTTCGACTTACCAAAGTGCTCATGGACGGCGACAGAGGGCTAAAACTCATTTACGAGAACACGCTCGACAAAATGCAGATCGATATAAAACGCATCGAGCAAATTAATACCACCTTTTGAGGAATCATCCCCAGTCGAGAAGCACGACATTCGGGGGAATTAAATTGGATGTAGTATTCGGCACGCCTGAAAATTACAGGTCAGAAGAGTTGATCTTTCACGTTGTTCCCTTCAATAGAGGATACCACACCCTTCTAGGGCAGGACGCTTTCTCACGCTTCCAAGCAATACCCCATTACGAGTGATCCGGATAATGCATTCCGCACCAAAAACCAAACTGCATCCTTGGCTCTTGAGTCACTATCCGAAGCCTTTGCGGCCGAAGAACTAACCACCCTATGATCAACGGTGGGCAAGGATGATGCAATACTCGACAAGGGACCTAAATTCACCTCTTTAAAGCCAGCAGATGAAATAATTAAATTTTCAAGTGCACCCAATGGATCCTAATAAAACAACGTCCATCGGAGGATAACTGGATCCAACAGTAGACGCTGCTTTACGTGCATTCCTACGAGAACATTGGGATATCTTCGCTTGGCATCCTTTGGACATGCCTGGGATCCCATGTAGACTCGCCGAACATAGCCTCAACATAATCAAAGGGTTCAAACCAATCGAACAAACGCTATGACAATTTTTGAACCCAAACGACAAGCTATGGGGGAGGAGCTAGCCAAATTACTTGTGCAAGCATCTTCAAGAGTAAATGGATTAGCGAGTCATAGAGAATAAATGGATCTTCAAGAAGAAGACTGGCGCTAATGGTAATGTTAGTGTCTACAAAGCTCAACTTGTTGCGAAAGGTTTTCGACAAGATTCAAAGAGTTGACTACGATGAGACCTTCTCACCAGTAGCGATGCTTAAGTCTGTCCGAATCATGTTAGCAATTTCCGCATTTTACAATTATGAAATCTGGCAAATGGACGTCAAAACTGCATTCCTTAATGGACTTCTAAAGAAGAGTTGTATATGATGCATCCAGAAGGTTTTGTAGATCCTAAAAGTGCTAACAAAGTGTGCAAGCTCCAGTGATCCATTTATGGACTGGTGCAAGCATCTCGGAGTGGGAATATACGCTTTGATAATGTGATCAAAGCATATGGTTTTATACAGACTTTCGGAGAAGCCTGTATTTACAAGAAAGTGAGTGGGAGCTCTGTAGCATTTCTAATATTATATGTGGATGACATATTGTTGATTGGAAATGATGTAGAATTTCTGGAAAGCATAAAAGGATACTTGAACAAAAGTTTTTCAATGAAAGACCTCGGTGAAGCTGCTTATATATTGGGCATCAAGATCTATAGAGATAGATTAAGACGCTTAATTGGAATTTCACAAAACACATACCTTGATAAAGTTTTGAAGAAGTTCAAAATGGATCACTCAAAGAAAGGGTTCTTGCGTGTATTACAAGGTGTGAAGTTGAGTAAGAGTCAAAGCCCGACCATGACAGAAGATAGGGAGAGAATGAAAGTCATTCCCTATGCCTCAGCCATAGGTTCTATACGATATGCCATGCTGCGTACCAGACCTATTGTGTACCTTGCCATGAGTTTGGCAAGGGGGTACAACAGTGATCCAGGAGTAGATCACTGGACAACGGTCAAAAATTATCCTTAGAAGACTAAGGAAATATTTCTCGGTTATGGAGGTGATAAAGTGTTCATCATAAAGAGTTACGTCGATGCAAGATTTTACACTGATCCAGATGACTCAGAGTCTCAATCTGGATACATATTGAAAGTGGGAGCAATTAGCTAGAGTAGCTCCATGCAGAGCATTGTAGACATAGAAATTTGCAAAATACATACAGATCTGAATGTGACAGACCTGTTGACTAAACCTCTCTCACAAGAAAAACATGATCACACCTTAGTACTTTTTGGGCGTTAATCACATAGCGATGTGAACTAGATTATTGACTCTAGTGAACCCTTTGGGTGTTGATCACATGGCGATGTGAACTATTTCTATTAAATCAAATGGCGATGTGAACTAGATTGTTGACTCTAGTGCAAGTGGGAGACTGAAGGAAATAGGCCCTAGAGGCAATAATAAAGTTGTTATTTTATATTTCCTTATATCATTATAAATGTTTATTATTCATGCTAGAATTATATTAACCGGAAACTTGATACATGTGTGGATACATAGACAAAACATTGTGACCCTAGTGAGCCTCTACTAGACTAGCTCGTTAATCAAAGATGGTTAAGTTTCCTAACCATAGACATGTGTTGTCATTTGACGAACGGGATCACATTATTAGGAGAATGTTGTGATGGACAAGACCCATCCGTTGGCTTAGCATATTGATCGTTCAGTTTTATTGCTATTGCTTTCTTCATGTCATATACATATTCCTTTGACTATGAGATTATGCAACTCACGAATACTGGAGGAATACCTTGTGTGCTATCAAACGTCACAACGTAACTGGGTGATTATAAAGATGCTCTACATGTATCTCCGAAGGTGTTTGTTGGGTTGGCATAGATCGAGATTAGGATTTGTCACTCCGAGTATCGGAGAGGTATCTCTGGGCCCGCTTGGTAATACACATCATGATAAGCCTTGCAAGCAATGTGACTAATGAGTTAGTTACGGGATGATGTATTACGAAATGAGTAAAGAGACTTGCTGGTAACGATATTGAACTAGGTATGAAGATACTGACGATCGAATCTCGGGCAAGTAACACACCGGCGACAAAGGGAATAACGTATGTTGTCATTACGGTATGACCAATAAAGATCTTCGTAGAATATGTAGGAACCAATATGAGCATCCATGTTCCACTATTGATTATTGACCGGAGAGGTGTCTTGGTCATGTCTACATAGTTCTCGAACCTGTAGGGTCCGCACGCTTAACGTTCGATGACGATTTGGTATTATATGAGTTATATGATTTGGTGACCAAATGTTGTTCGAAGTCCCGGATGAGATCACGGACATGACGAGAAGTCTCGAAATGGTCGAGAGGTAAAGATTGATATATAGGATGATGGTATTCGTACATTGGAAGTGTTCCAGGGGTACCAGGTGCATATCGGGTCAACGGAAGGGGTTCCAGGCATCCCCCCGGCAACTACATGGGCCTTAATGGGCCAAGAGGGGGATAGACCAGCCCCTAAGGGCTGGTGTGCCCCATGTATGCCGAAATAAGGGGGAAGGAAAGAGGAGAAGGTGGAAAGGAAGGGGAGGGATTCGGCCTCCCCCTTCCTTCCCTCCTCCCTCCTCCTTCCTCCCCCCTTCGGATGGATATGGAAGGGGGGGCGAATTAGGAGGCACCCAAGTACGATTCCTCCTACTTGGGGCACCACCTTGACTTCCTATCCTCCCCTCCAACCTATATATATGAGGGGGGCATCACTAGAACACATAACATTGATTCCAAGCCGTGTGTGGCGCCCCCCTCCACAGTTTACGCCTCCGGTCATATTGTCGTAGTGCTTAGGCGAAGCCCTGCGCGGATCACTTCACAATCACCGTCACCACGCCATCGTGCTGACGAAACTCTCCCTCGACACTTTGATGGATCAAGAGTTCGAGGGACATCATCGAGCTGAACGTGTGCAGAACTCAGAGGTGTCGTACGTTTGGTGCTTGATCGGTCGAAACGACAAGAAGTTCGACTACATCAACCGCATTGTCAAATGCTTCCTCTTTCGGTCTACGAGGGTATGTGGACACACTCCCCCACTCTCGTTGCTATGCATATCCTAGATAGATCTTGCGTGAGCATAGGATTTTTTTTGAAATTTCATGCTACGTTCCCCAACACGGATACCATCAGATTAAAATGAAGGAGTCCGACCAGGCCGCGACGATGTTCATCACCCTGCACGGGCCTTTATGTTTCAACACTATGCCTTTTGGGCTTAAAAACGTTGGTGCCACTTACCAACACATGATTCTAACGTGCTTGGAAAAACAAATCAGCAAGACAGTTGAAGCATATGTGGACGACGTAGTCATCAAGACTAAACACGTCGAATCATTGGTGGATGATCTCCGCCTCACATTTGACAACCTCCGAACATACGACATATGGCTAAATCTGAAAAAATGTGTCTTCGGCGTTCCACCAGAAAGCTACTAGAGTTCATTTTCTCCCATAGAGGAATTGAAGCAAACCTAGCTAAAATACGAGCCTCGTCGCAATTGGCTACACCAACAGACTTAAAGCAGGTCCAAAAGCTAGCAGGGTGTGTGGCGGCCTTGAGCCGCTTCATCTCCAGATTAGGGGAAAAAGCATTACCACTTTATAGACTGCTTAGACGCACTAAGAACTTCGAATGGATGAAAGCGGCCATAGCCGGATTGGAAGAAATAAAAACCTTATTAGCAGGCAACCCAATCCTAGCTGCCCCAAGTGTTAGCGAGCCTATGTTGCTTTATATCTCCGCAACTCACCAAGTAGTGAGCGTTGTACTCGTCGTCTAGCAAGGGGAAGAGGGACATAAATTCCCCATCAAGAAGCCGGTCTATTACATATCGTAGGTCCTTACACCATGCAAATCTTGATACCCTCACTACAAAAAGATAGCTTACGCCATCTTTATGGTATCCTGAAAACTCCGGCACTATTTCAAGAGTGTTCAGTCACGGTGGCATCCGAAGTACCACTTAACGACATTATAAACAACAGGGACGCCACCGGCCGCATAGCTAAATGGGCTATCGAGCTCTTACCATTCAAAATAACATACAAGCCATGCCGAGCTATTAAATCTCAGGTGTTGGCCGACTTCGTCACAGAGTGGACGGAAGCCGAGCTCCCTAAAGAGTACAGTTCCTACTCCAACTGGATAATGTACTTCGACGGCTCTAAAATGCTAGCCAGACTGGGGGCTGGCGTCATCTTGACATCCCCTACGGGGGACAGAGTCTGCTACGTGTTGCAAATGATGTATACGAACTCCAATAATGCAGCTGAATACGAGGCACTTCTACATGGTCACTGCATGGCTGTCTCGATGGGCATACAATGCCTAGAGGTGTTACTGAAATAACACCCTCTGCTCATGAGATCATGGTCGTTATTGGTCCATGGACCGAACCCTTCCTGGCCTACCTTAATAGGCAAGAGCTTCCTGATGATCAAAATGAGGCCCGTCGCATAGTTCGGCGTTCTAAAGCCTACACAGTTCACGAAGGTGAGCTGTACAAGAAAAGCACTACCTGAATTCTCCAAAGGTGCATCACCGAAGAGGAGGGACGACAACTCTTGGCTGAAATACATGCGGGCCTGCATGGCCATCACGCCGCAGCTCGGGCCCTCATAAGCAAAGCTTTCCAGACAGGCATTTTCTGGCCAACGGCCCGAGCAGACGCACAAGCCCTTGTCCAATGTTGTGTGGGATGTCAGCTTTTCGCCAACTAAAGTCATATGCCTCCCACCGCCTTAAGAACAATCCCCATCACTTGGCCCTTCGCTGTCTGGGGGCTCGACATGGTTGGACCACTTAAAGGGGGAAGCCACAAAAAGAAATATTTACTGGTTATGGTGGAAAAATTCACTAAGTGGATAGAGGCCAAACCAATAAGAACGGCTGAAGCAAGACCTGTCATTGACTTTATATCTGGCGTGGTATGATACCTCTCCAACGTATCTATAATTTTCGATTGTTCCATGCTATTATATTATCGGTTTTGATGTTTTATATGCATTATTGTGCTATTTTATATTATTTTTGGGACTAACCTATTAACCTAGAGCCCAGTGCCAGTTCCCGGTTTTCCCTTGTTTTAGAATTTCGCGGAAAAGGAATATCAAACGGAGTCCAAACGGAATGAAACTTTCGTGATGATTTTTCTTGGACTAGAGGACTTAGAGTACATGTCAGGAAAGCCACGAGGCGACCACAAGGTCGGAGGGCGCGCCCCCCACCCTTGTGGGCCCCTCGTGACTCCACCGACCTATTTCTTCCGCCTATATATTCTCATATATTCCAAAACCTACCAGGAGAGCCACAAAAACACTTTTCCACTGCCGCAACCTTCTGTACCTGTGAGATCCCATCTAGGGGCCTTTTCCGGCGTCCTGCCGGAGGGGGATTCGATCATGGAGGGCTTCTACATCAACACCATTGCCTCTCCGACGAAGCGTGAGTAGTTTACCTCAAACCTACGGGTCCATAGCTAGTAGCTAGATGGCTTATTCTCTCACTTTGATTCTCAATACCATGTTCTCCTAGATGTTCTTGGAGATCTATCTGATGTAATACTCTTTTGCGGTGTGTTTGCCGAGATCCGATGAATTGTGGATTTATGATTAGCTTATCTATGAATATTATTTGAATCTCCTCTGAATTCTTATATGCATGATTTGATATCTTTGTGAGTCTCTTCGAACTATCGATTTGGTTTGGCCAACTAGATTGGTTTTTCTTACAATTTGAGAAGTGCTTAGCTTTGGGTTCAATCTTGTGGTGTGATACGTCTCCAACGTATCTATAATTTTTGATTGCTCCATGCTATATTATCTACTGTTTTGGACTATATTGGGCTTTATTTTCCACTTTTATATTATTTTTGGGACTAACCTATTAACTGGAGGCCCAGCCCGGAATTGCTGTTTTTTGCCTATTTCAGTATTTCGGAGAAACAAAATATCAAACGGAGTCCAAACGGAATAAAACCTTCGGGAACGTGATTTTCTCACCAAACATGATCCAGGAGACTTGGACCCTACTCCAAGGAGTCAAAGAGGCGGTCACGAGGGTTGGGGCGCTGAAGGAAATATGCCCTAGAGGCAATAATAAAGTTATTATTTATTTCCTTATATCATGATAAATGTTTATTATTCATGCTAGAATTGTATTAACCGGAAACATAATACATGTGTGAATACATAGACAACCAGAGTGTCACTAGTATGCCTCTACTTGACTAGCTCGTTAATCGAAGATGGTTATGTTTCCTAACCATGAACAAAGATTTGTTATTTGATTAACAGGATCACATCATTAGGTGAATGATCTGATTGACATGACCCATTCCATTAGCTTAGCACCCGATCGTTTAGTATGTTTCTATTGCTTTCTTCATAACTTATACATGTTCCTATGACTATGAGATTATGCAATTTTTGCCGGAGGAACACTTTGTGTGCTACCAAAAGTCACAACGTAAATGGGTGATTATAAAGGTGCTCTACAGGTGTCTCCAAAGGTACATGTTGGGTTGGCGTATTTCGAGATTAGGATTTGTCACTCCGATTGTCGGAGAGGTATCTCTGGGCCCTCTCGGTAATGCACATCACATAAGCCTTGCAAGCATTGCAACTAATGAGTTAGTTGCGAGATGATGTATTACGGAACGAGTAAAGAGACTTGTCGGTAACGAGATTGAACTAGGTATTGAGATACCGACGATCGAATCTCGGGCAAGTAACATACCGATGACAAAGGGAACAACGTATGTTGTTATGCGGTCTGACCGATAAAGATCTTCGTAGAATATGTAGGAGCCAATATGAGCATCCAGGTTCCGCTATTGGTTATTGACCGGAGACGTGTCTCGGTCATGTCTACATTGTTCTCGAACCCGTAGGGTCCGCACGCTTAAGGTTTCGATGATAGTTATATTATGAGTTTATGAGTTTTGATGTACCGAAGTTAGTTCGGAGTCCCGGATGTGATCACGGACATGACGAGGAGTCTCGAAATGGCCGAGACATAAAGATTGATATATTGGACGGCTATATTCGGACACCGGAAGTGTTCCGGGTGATTTCGGAGAAAACCGGAGAGCCGGAGGGTTACCGGAACCCCCCCGGGAGAAGTAATGGGCCATATGGGCCTTAGTCGAGAGAGAGAGAGAGGGGCAGCCAAAGGTGGGCCGCGCGCCTCCTCCCCCCTGGTCCGAATTGGACTAGGAGAGGGGGGGGCGGCGCCCCCCTTTCCCTCTCCCTCCCCACTTCTTTCCCCCTCCTAGTAGGAGTCCTACTCCTACTAGGAGGAGGACTCCTCCTTGGCGCGCCATAGAGGGCCAGCCGGCCTCCTCCCCTTGATCCTTTATATACGGGGGCAGGGGGCACCCCTTGACACACAAGTTGATCCACGTGATCATATTCTTAGCCGTGTGCGGTGCCCCCTTCCACCATAGTCCTCGATAATATTGTAGCGGTGCTTAGGCGAAGCCCTGCGACGGTAGTGCATCAAGATCGTCACCACGCCGTCGTGCTGACGAAACTCTTCCCCGACACTTTGCTGGATCGGAGTCCAGGGATCGTCATCGAGCTGAACGTGTGCTAGAACTCAGAGGTGCCGTAGTTTCGGTGCTTGATCGGTCGGGCCGTGGAGACGTACGACTACATCAACCAAACGCTTCCGTTGTCGATCTACAAGGGTACGTAGATCACACTCTCCCCTCTCGTTGCTATGCATCACCATGATCTTGCATGTGTGTAGGAATTTTTTTGAAATTACTACGTTCCCAACAGTGGCATCCGAGCCTAGGTTTTATATGTTGATGTTATATGCACGAGTAGAACACAAGTGAGTTGTGGGCGATATAAGTCATACTGCTTACCAGCATGTCATACTTTGGTTCGGCGGTATTGTTGGACGAAGCGGCGCGGACTTACATTACGCGTACGCTTACGCGAGACCGGTTCTCCCGACGTGCTTTGCACATAGGTGGCTTGCAGGTGACAGTTTCTCCAACTTTAGTTGAACCGAGTGTGGCTACGCCCGGTCCTTGCGAAGGTTAAAACAACAGCAACTTGACAAACTATCATTGTGGTTTTGATGCGTAGGTAAGATTGTTCTTGCTTAAGCCCGTAGCAGCCACGTAAAACTTGCAACAACAAAGTAGAGGACATCTAACTTGTTTTTGCAGGGCATGTTGTGATGTGATATGGTCAAGACATGATGCTAAAATTTTATTGTATGAGATGATCATGTTTTGTAACCGAGTTATCGGCAACTGGCAAGAGCCATATGGTTGTCGCTTTATTGTATGCAATGCAATCGCGCTGTAATGCTTTACTTTATCACTAAGCGGTAGCGATAGTCGTGGAAGCATAAGATTGGTGAGACGACAACGATGCTACGATGGAGATCAAGGTGTCGCGCCGGTGACGATGGTGATCACGACAGTGCTTCGAAGATGGAGATCACAAGCACAAGATGATGATGGCCATATCATATCACTTATATTGATTGCATGTGATGTTTATCTTTTATGCATCTTATCTTGCTTTGATTGACGGTAGCATTATAAGATGATCTCTCACTAATTATCAAGAAGTGTTCTCCCTGAGTATGCACCGTTGCAAAAGTTCTTCGTGCTGAGACACCACGTGATGATCGGGTGTGATAGGCTCTACGTTCAAATACAACGGGTGCAAAACAGTTGCACACGCGGAATACTCAGGTTATACTTGACGAGCCAAGCATATACAGATATGGCCTCGGAACACGGAGACCGAAAGGTCGAGCGTGAATCATATAGTAGATATGATCAACATAGTGATGTTCACCAATGAAACTACTCCATCTCACGTGATGATCGGACATGGTTTAGTTGATTTGGATCACGTAATCACTTAGAGGATTAGAGGGATGTCTATCTAAGTGGGAGTTCTTTAAGTAAATTAATTGAACCTAAATTTATCATGAAACTTAGTACCTGATAGTATCTTGCTTGTTTATGCTTGATTGTAGATAGATGGCTCGTGCTGTTGTTCCATTGAATTTTAATGCGTTCCTTGAGAAAGCAAAGTTGAAAGATGATGGTTGCAATTACACGGACTGGGTCCATAACTTGAGGATTATCCTCATTGCTGCACAGAAGAATTACGTCCTAGAAGCACCGCTGGGTGCCAGGCCTGCTGCTGGAGCAACACCAGATGTTATGAACGTCTGGCAGAGCAAAGCTGATGACTACTCGATAGTTCAGTGTGCCATGCTTTACGGCTTAGAATCGGGACTTCAACGACGTTTTGAACGTCATGGAGCATATGAGATGTTCCAGGAGTTGAAGTTAATATTTCAAGAAAATGCCCGGATTGAGAGATATGAAGTCTCCAATAAGTTCTATAGCTGCAAGATGGAGGAGAACAGTTCTGTCAGTGAGCATATACTCAAAATGTCTGGGTATAATAATCACTTGATTCAATTGGGAGTTAATCTTCCAAATGATTGCGTCATTGACAGAATTCTCCAATCACTGCCACCAAGCTACCAGAGCTTCATGATGAACTATAATATGCAAGGGATGAATAAGACTATTCCCGAGCTCTTCGCAATGCTGAAAGCTGCGGGGGTAGAAATCAAAAAGGAGCATCAAGTGTTGATGGTCAACAAGACCACTAGTTTCCCGAAAAAGGGCAAAGGGAAGAAGAAGGGGAACTTCAAAAAGAACGGCAAGCAAGTTTCTACTCAAGAGAAGAAACCCAAACCTGGATCTAAGCCTGAAACTGAGTGCTTCTACTGCAAGCAGACTGGTCACTGGAAGTGGAACTGCCCCAAGTATTTGGCTGATAAGAAGGATGGCAAGGTGAACAAAGGTATATGTGATATACATGTTATTGATGTGTACCTTAATAATGCTCGTAGTAGCACCTGGGTATTTGATACTGGTTCTGTTGCTAATATTTGCAACTCGAAACAGGGACTACGGATTAAGCGAAGATTGGCTAAGGACGAGGTGACGATGCGCGTGGGAAACGGTTCCAAAGTCGATGTGATCGCAGTCGGCACGCTACCTCTACATCTACCATGGGGATTAATATTAGACCTAAATAATTGTTATTTGGTGCCAGCGTTAAGCATGAACATTATATCTGGATCTTGTTTGATGCGAGATGGTTATTCATTTAAATCTGAGAATAATGGTTGTTCTATTTATATGAGTAATATCTTTTATGGTCATGCACCCTTAAAGAGTGGTCTATTTTTGTTGAATCTCGATAGTAGTGACACACATATTCATAGTGTTGAAGCAAAAAGATGCAGAGTTGATAATGATAGTGCAACTTATTTGTGGCACTGCCGTTTAGGTCATATCGGTGTAAAGCGCATGAAGAAACTCCATACTGATGGACTTTTGGAACCACTTGATTATGAATCACTTGGTACTTGCGAACCATGCCTCATGGGCAAGATGACTAAAACACCCTTCTCCGGTACTATGGAGAGAGCAATAGATTTGTTGGAAATCATACATACAGATGTATGTGGTCCGATGAATATTGAGGCTCGTGGCGGATATCATTATTTTCTCACCTTCAAAGATGACTTAAGCAGATATGGGTATATCTACTTAATGAAACATAAGTCTGAAACGTTTGAAAAGTTCAAAGAATTTCAGAGTGAAGTTGAAAATCATCGTCACAAGAAAATAAAGTTTCTACGATCTAATCGTGGAAGAGAATATTTGAGTTACGAGTTTGGTGTACATTTGAAACAATGCGGAATAGTTTCACAACTCACACCACCCGGAACACCACAACGTAATGGTGTGTCTGAACGTCGTAATCGTACTTTACTAGATATGGTGCGATCTATGATGTCTCTTACTGATTTACCGCTATCGTTTTGGGGATACGCTCTAGAGACGGCCGCATTCACGTTAAATAGGGCACCATCAAAATCCGTTGAGACGACGCCTTATGAACTGTGGTTTGGCAAGAAACCAAAGTTGTCGTTTCTGAAAGTTTGGGGCGGCGATGCTTATGTGAAAAAGCTTCAACCTGATAAGCTCGAACCCAAATCGGAGAAGTGTGTCTTCAGAGGATATCCAAAGGAGACTATTGGATACACCTTCTATCACAGATCCGAAGGCAAGACTTTTGTTGCTAAGTTCGGAAACTTTCTGGAGAAGGAGTTTCTCTCGAAAGAAGTGAGTGGGAGGAAAGTAGAACTTGACGAGGTAACTGTACCTGCTCCCTTATTGGAAAATAGTGCATCACAGAAAACTATTTCAGTGACACCTACACCAGTCAGTGAGGAAGCTAATGATGATGATCATGAAACTTCAGAACAAGATACTACTGAACCTCGTAGATCAACCAGAGTGAGATCCGCGCCAGAGTGGTACGGTAAAACTGTTCTGGAAGTCATGCTACTAGATCATGATGAACCTACAAACTATGAAGAAGCGATGGTGAGCCCAGATTCCGCAAAATGGTTTGAAGCCATGAAATCTGAGATGGGATCCATGTATGAGAACAAAGTATGGACTTTAGTTGACTTGCCCGATGATCGGCAAGCAATTGAGAATAAATGGATCTTCAAGAAGAAGACTAACGCTGACGGTAATATTACTGTCTACAAAGCTCGACTTGTCGCAAAAGGTTTTCGACAAGTTCAAGGGATTGACTACGATGAGACCTTCTCACCCGTAGCGATGCTTAAGTCTGTCCGAATCATGTTAGCAATTGCCGCATTTTATGATTACGAAATTTGGCAGATGGATGTCAAAACTGCATTCCTGAATGGATTTCTGGAAGAAGAGTTGTATATGTTGCAACCGGAAGGTTTTGTCGATCCAAAGGGAGCTAACAAAGTGTGCAAGCTCCAGCGATCCATTTATGGACTGGTGCAAGCCTCTCGGAGTTGGAATAAACGCTTTGATAGTGTGATCAAAGCATTTGGTTTTATACAGACTTTTGGAGAAGCCAGTATTTACAAGAAAGTGAGTGGGAGCTCTGTAGCATTTCTGATTTTATATGTGGATGACATATTACTAATTGGAAATGATAGAGAATTTCTGGATAGCATAAAGGGATACTTGAATAAGAGTTTTTCAATGAAAGGCCTCGGTGAAGCTGCTTACATATTAGGCATTAAGATCTATAGAGATAGATCAAGACGCTTAATTGGACTTTCACAAAGCACATACCTTGACAAAGTTTTGAAGAAGTTCAAAATGGATCAAGCAAAGAAAGGGTTCTTGCCTGTGTTGCAAGGTGTGAAGTTGAGTAAGACTCAATGATCGACCACTGCAGAAGATAGAGAGAAAATGAAAGATGTTCCCTATGCTTCAGCCATAGGCTCTATCATGTATGCAATGCTGTGTACCAGACCTGATGTGTGCCTTGCTATAAGTCTAGCAGGGAGGAACCAAAGTAATCCAGGAGTGGATCACTGGACAGCGGTCAAGAACATCCTGAAATACCTGAAAAGGACTAAGGATATGTTTCTCATATATGGAGGTGACAAAGAGCTCATCATAAAAGGTTACGTTGATGCAAGCTTTGACACTGATCCGGAGGATTCTAAATCGCAAACCGGATACGTGTTTACATTAAACGGTGGAGCTGTCAGTTGGTGCAGTTCGAAACAAAGCGTTGTAGCGGGATCTACATGTGAAGCGGAGTACATAGCTGCTTCGGAAGGAGCAAATGAAGGAGTCTGGATGAAGGAGTTCATATCCGATCTAGGTGTCATACCTAGTGCATCGGGTCCAATGAAAATCTTTTGTGACAATACTGGTGCAATTGCCTTGGCAAAGGAATCCAGATTTCACAAGAGAACCAAGCACATCAAGAGACGCTTCAATTCCATCCGGGATCTAGTCCAGGTGGGAGACATAGAGATTTGCAAGATACATACGGATCTGAATGTTGCAGACCCGTTGACTAAGCCTCTTCCACGAGCAAAACATGATCAGCACCAAGGCTCCATGGGTGTTAGAATCATTACTGTGTAATCTAGATTATTGACTCTAGTGCAAGTGGGAGACTGAAGGAAATATGCCCTAGAGGCAATAATAAAGTTATTATTTATTTCCTTATATCATGATAATTGTTTATTATTCATGCTAGAATTGTATTAACCGGAAACATAATACATGTGTGAATACATAGACAAACAGAGTGTCACTAGTATGCCTCTACTTGACTAGCTCGTTAATCAAAGATGGTTATGTTTCCTAACCATGAACAAAGAGTTGTTATTTGATTAAGGGATCACATCATTAGGTGAATGATCTGATTGACATTACCCATTCCATTAGCTTAGCACCCGATCGTTTAGTATGTTGCTATTGCTTTCTTCATGACTTATACATGTTCCTATGACTATGAGATTATGCAACTCCCGTTTGCCCGAGGAACACTTTGTGTCCTACCAAACGTCACAACGTAAATGGGTGATTATAAAGGTGCTCTACAGGTGTCTCCAAAGGTACATGTTGGGTTGGCGTATTTCGAGATTAGGATTTGTCACTCCGATTGTCGGAGAGGTATCTCTGGGCCCTCTCGGTAATGCACATCACATAAGCCTTGCAAGCATTGCAACTAATGAGTTAGTTGCGAGATGATGTATTACGGAACGAGTAAAGAGACTTGTCGGTAACGAGATTGAACTAGGTATTGAGATACCGACGATCGAATCTCGGGCAAGTAACATACCGATGACAAAGGGAACAACGTATGTTGTTATGCGGTCTGACCGATAAAGATCTTCGTAGAATATGTAGGAGCCAATATGAGCATCCAGGTTCCGCTATTGGTTATTGACCGGACACGTGTCTCGGTCATGTCTACATTGTTCTCGAACCCGTAGGGTCCGCACGCTTAAGGTTTCGATGATAGTTATATTATGAGTTTATGAGTTTTGATGTACCGAAGTTAGTTCGGAGTCCCGGATGTGATCACGGACATGACGAGGAGTCTCAAAATGGCCGAGACATAAAGATTGATATATTGGACGGCTATATTCGGACACCGGAAGTGTTCCGGGTGATTTCGGAGAAAACCGGAGAGCCGGAGGGTTACCGGAACCCCCCCGGGAGAAGTAATGGGCCATATGGCCCTTAGTGGAGAGAGAGAGGGGCAGCCAAAGGTGGGTCGCGCGCCTCCTCCCCCCTGGTCCGAATTGGACTAGGAGAGGGGGCGGCGCCCCCCTTTCCCTCTCCCTCCCCACTTCTTTCCCCCTCCTAGTAGGAGTCCTGCTCCTACTAGGAGGAGACTCCTCCTTGGTGCGCCATAGAGGGCCGGCCGGCCTCCTCCCCTTGATCCTTTATATACGGGGGCAGGGGGCACCCCTTGACACACAAGTTGATCCACGTGATCATATTCTTAGCCGTGTGCGGTGCCCCCTTCCACCATAGTCCTCGATAATATTGTAGCGGTGCTTAGGCGAAGCCCTGCGACGGTAGTGCATCAAGATCGTCACCACGCCGTCGTGCTGACGGAACTCTTCCCCGACACTTTGCTGGATCGGAGTCCGGGGATCGTCATCGAGCTGAACGTGTGCTAGAACTCGGAGGTGCCGTAGTTTCGGTGCTTGATCGGTCGGGCCGTGGAGACGTACGACTACATCAACCAAACGCTTCCGTTGTCGATCTACAAGGGTACGTAGATCACACTCTCCCCTCTCGTTGCTATGCATCACCATGATCTTGCGTGTGCGTAGGAATTTTTTTGAAATTACTACGTTCCCCAACAGGCGCGCCCACCCCCTAGGGCGCGCCCCCTGCCTCGTGGGCCCCTCGGTGCTCCACCGACGTACTCCTTCCTCCTATATATACCTACGTACCCCCAAATGATCAGAAGAGGAGCCAAAAACCTAATTCCACTTCCGCAACTTTCTGTATCCACGACATCCCATCTTGGGGCCTGTTCCGGAGCTCTGCCGGAGAGGGCCGTCATCACAGAGGGCTTCTACATCATCATAGCCCCTCCGATGAAGTGTGAGTAGTTTACCTCAGACCTTCGGGTCCATAGTTAGTAGCTAGATGGCTTCTTCTCTCTTTTTGGATCTCAATACAAAGTTCTCCCCCTCTCTCGTGGATATCTATTCGATGTAATCTTCTTTTTGCGGTGTGTTTGTTGAGACCGATGAATTGTGGGTTTATGATCAAGTCTATCTATGAATAATATTTGAATCTTCTCTGAATTCTTTTATGTATGATTGGTTATCTTTGCAAGTCTCTTCGAATTATCCGTTTGGTTTGGCCAACTAGATTGGTAGTTCTTGCCATGCAAGAAGTGCTTAGCTTTGGGTTCGATCTTGCGGTGTCCTTTACCAGTGATAGAAGGGGCAGCAAGGCACGTATTGCATCGTTGCCATCGAGGATAACAAGATGGGGTTATTTCATATTGCATGAATTTATCTCTCTACATCATGTCATCTTGCTTAAAGCGTTACTCTGTTTTTAACTTAATACTCTAGATGCATGCTGGATAGCGGTTGATGAGTGGAGTAATAGTAGTAGATGCAGAATCATTTTGGTCTACTTGTCACGGACGTGATGCCTATATACATGATCATGCCTAGATATTCTCATAACTATGCTCAATTCTGTCAATTGCTCAATAGCAATTTGTTTACCCACCGTAGAATACTTATGCTCTTGAGAGAAGCCACTAGTGAAACCTATGGCCCCCGGGTCTATTCTCATCATATCAATCTCCATCACTTTAATCTTGCTTTGCTTTTTACTTTTACTTTTACTTTTCACTTTGCATCTCTATACCAAAAATACCAAAAATATTATATCTATCAGATCTCACTCTTGTAAGTGACCGTGAAGGGATTGACAACCCCTAATCGCGTTGGTTGTGAGTAGCTATCGTTTTGTGCAGCTACGAGGGACTTGAGCGTGGCCTCCTACTGGATTGGTACCTTGGTTCTCAAAAACAGAGGGAAATACTTACGCTACTCTGCTGCATCATCCTTTCCTCTTCGGGGAAATCCAACGCAAGCTCAAGAGGTAGCAAGAAGAATTTCTGGCGCCGTTGCCGGGGAGTCTACGCAAAAATTCAACATACCAAGTACCCATCACAATCCCTATCTCTCGCATTACATTATTTGCCATTTGCCTCTCGTTTTCCTCTCCCCCACTTCACCCTTGCCATTTTATTCGCCCTCTCTTTCCCAATCTCCTTCTCCTTCCCTTTCTCCGTTTACCTCTTTTTGCCCACCTGCCTTTTGTTTGCTCGTGTGTTGGATTGCTTGTTTGTCGCGATGGCTCAAGATACTACCAAATTGTGTGACTTCACCAATACCAATAATAATGATTTCCTTAGCACTCCGATTGCTCCTCTTGCCAATACTGAATCTTGTGAAATCAATACTGCTTTGTTGAATCTTGTTATGAAAGATCAATTCGCTGGCCTTCCTAGTGAAGATGTTGCTACTCATCTGAATAGCTTCGTTGATTTATGTGATATGCAAAAGAAAAAAGATGTCGATAATGATGTCGTTAAATTGAAGCTATTTCCTTTTTCGCTTAGAGATCATGCTAAAGCTTGGTTTTCGTCTTTGCCTAAAAATAGTATTGATTCTTGGAACATGTGCAAAGATGCTTTTATCTCTAAGTATTTCCCTCCCGCTAAGATCATCTCTCTTAGAAACGAAATTATGAACTTTAATCAACTTGATCATGAACATGTTGCACAAGCTTGGGAGAGAATGAAATTAATGATATGTAATTGCCCTACTCATGGTTTGAATTTGTGGATGATTATACAAAAAATTTAGGCCGGATTGAATTTTGCTTCTAGAAATCTTTTAGATTCGGCCGCGGGAGGCACTTTTATGGAAATCACTTTAGGAGATGCTACTAAACTCCTAGATAATATTATGGTTAATTATTCTCAATGGCATACTGAAAGATCTTCTAATAAAAAAGTGCATGCGATAGAAGAAATCAATGTTTTGAGTGGAAAGATGGACGAACTTATGAAATTACTTGCTACTAAGAATGTTTCTTCTGATCCTAATGATATTCCTTTGTCTACTTTGATTGAGAACAACAATGAATCTATGGATGTGAATTTTGTTGGTAGGAATAATTTTGGTAACAACGCTTATGGAGGGAATTTTAATCCTAGGCCATATCCTAGTAATCCTTCTAATAATTATGGGAATTCCTACAACAACTCTTATGGAAATTATAATAAGATGCCCTCTAAATTTGAGAATAGTGTTAAATAGTTTATGAATTCACAAAAGAATTTTAATGCTTTGCTTGAAGAGAAATTGCTTAAAGTTGATGATTTGGCTAGGAACGTTGATAGATTTCTCTTCAGGTTGATTCTTTAAAGCTTAGATCTATTCCTCCTAAGCATGATATCAATGAGTCTCTCAAAGCCATGAGAAGTTCCATTGATGATTGCAAGGAAAGAACCGCTAGGATGCGTGCTTCCAAAGATGCCTTTATTAAAGCGTGTTCTTCCAATTCCTATGAAAATCAAGATGAAGATCTAAAAGTTATTGATGTGTCTCCTATTAATTCTTTGTTTTGCAATATGAATCTTGATGAAACTGAATATGATCTTTGAGGGAGTCCTGGATTAGGGGGTCTCCGGACAGCCGGACTATCTCCATTGGCCGGACTGTTAGACTATGAAGATACAAGATTGAAGACTTCGTCTCGTGTCCGGATGGGACTCTACTTGGTGTGGAAGGCAAGCTAGGCAATACGGATATGGATATCTCCTCCTTTGTAACCGACCTTGTGTAACCCTAACCCTCTCCGGTGTCTATATAAACTGAAGGGTTTTAGTCCGTAGGACAACAACCATAACATACAATCATACCATAGGCTAGCTTCTAGGGTTTAGCCTCTCCGATCTCATGGTAGATCTACTCTTGTACTACCCATATCATCAATATTAATCAAGCAGGACGTAGGGTTTTACCTCCATCAAGAGGGCCCGAACCTGGGTAAAACATCATGTTACCTGCCTCCTGTTACCATCCGGCCTAGACGCACAGTTCGGGACCCCCTACCCGAGATCCGCCGGTTTTGACACCAACATTGGAGCTTTCATTGAGAGTTCCTCTGTGTCGTCACCGTTAGGCTTGATGGCTCCTACTGTCATCGATAGCGATGCGGCCCAGGGTGAGACTTTTCTCCCCGGACAGATCTTCGTATTCGGCGGCTTCGCACTGCGGGCTAATTCGCTTGGCCATCTGGAGCAGATTAAAAGCTACGCCCCTGGCCATCAGGTCAGAGTTGGAAGTTTGAACTACATGGCCGACATCCACGGAGACTTGATCTTCGACGGATTCGAGCCACAGCCGGGCGCGGCACAGTGTCGCGATGGGTATGACCTAGCTCTGCCGTCGAACAGTACCCCAGAGGCCGCGCCTGCATCAGCTCCGACCCTTAGCTCGGAGCCAACTGCGCCAATCGAGGACGGGTGGCTAGACACCGCCTCAGGGGATGCAGTCTCGACGGTGATCGAGCCAAACACCAGCATAATCCTCTGCGCGGCCCGTGACTCCAAGGTGCCGGACTCTTTTTCTGACTCCAAACCATCCGCGCCCCTGCCAATCGAATCCGATTGGACGCCGGTCATGGAATTCACCGCTGCAGATATCTTTCAGCACTCGCCCTTCGGCAACATTCTGAATTCACTAAGCTCTCTCTTTGTCAGGAGAGCCCTGGCCGGATTATGGCCAACAGGATTGGGATGCAGACGACGAAGAAATTCGACGCCCACCCACCACCCACTTCGTAGCCACTGTCGATGATTTAACCGACATGCTCGACTTCGACTCTGAAGACATCGACGGTATGGACGATGATGTAGGAGACGAACATGAACCAGCACCTATAGGGCACTGGAAAGCCACCTCGTCATATGACATATACATGGTGGATACACCCAACGAAGGCAATGGCGACGAGATAGTGGAGGATGACCCCTCCAAGAAGCAACCCAAGCGCCGACGTCAGCGGCGCCGCTCTAAGTCCCGCCAAAGCAAAAGTGGTGATACCGGCACAGGAGATAATAACACTCCGGATAGTGCCGAAGACAACATCAATCCCCTCCAACAAGATTTAGAGCAGGAGGATGAAGGAGCCAGCTCTCCTGAGAGAGCGGCAGATGGAAAGGAGGAGGATGATCACATGCCCCCCTCCAAAGACGAGGGACGCCTCGGCGACGATGAATTCATCGTACCAGAGGATCCCGTCGAACAAGAGCGCTTCAAGCGCCGGCTTATGGCCACGGCAAATCGCCTGAAGAAAAAGCAGCAGCAGCTTCAAGCTGATCAGGAGTTGCCCAAGGCGCAGGTTACTACCCCGACTGGAGGAAGAAGCGTATGATACGGCTGATCGGCCACCTCGTGGCTGCGATAGAGAGGCATTCCAGCCAAAAGCTCAGCCTCCACCCCAACGCCATTCAAATAAAAAGGCATGGGGAGATACGCCAGACCTGCGAGACATATTGGAGCACAAGGCAAAGCATTCAAGGTCGATCTACGGATCACGAGGGCGCACCACTCTGCGAGACGACAAACGTCACGCCGGATACAGTAAAAGCAAATCCGACCAGGCCGAACACAGTGGGCAAGACCCATTCGAGATGCGTCGCGATATAGCCCAATACAGAGGCGCCGCACACCCCTTATGCTTCACAGACGAAGTAATGGAACATCAATTCCCAGAAGGTTTCAAACCTGTAAATATTGAATCATACGACGGTACAACAGATCCCGTGGTATGGATTGAGGACTTCCTCCTACACATCCACATGGCCCGCGACGATGACTTACACGCCATCAAATACCTCCCACTAAAGCTCAAAGGACCAGCGCGGCATTGGCTTAACAGCTTGCCAGCGGACTCCATCAGCTGTTGGGAAGATCTGGAGGCCGCATTCCTCGACAACTTTCAGGGCACTTATGTGCGACCACCAGACGCCGATGACTTGAGCCACATAATTCAGCAGCCAGAAGAGTCGGCCAGGCAATTCTAGACTCGGTTCCTTACAAAGAAAAATCAAATCGTCGACTGTCTGGATGCGGAGGCCTTAGCGGCTTTCAAGCACAACATCCGAGACGAGTGGCTAGCCCGGCACCTTGGTCAGGAAAAGCCAAAATCTATGGCAGATCTCACGATGCTCATGACCCGCTTTTGTGCGGGAGAAGACAGCTGGCTGGTTCGCAGTAATAACATATCAAAAAACCATGGTACCTCAGATACCAAGGACGGCAATAGCAGGTCACGTCGCAACAAGCATAAGCGCCGCACTAACAGCGAAAATACTGAGGATACGACAGTCAATGCCGGATTCAAAGGCTCTAAACCCGGTCGGCGGAAAAAGCCATTCAAACAAAGTACGCCGGGTCCGTCCAGCTTGGACCGTATACTCGATCGCTCATGTCAAATACACGGCACCCCAGACAAGCCAGCCAATCACACCAACAGGGATTGTTGGGTGTTCAAGCAGGCCGGCAAGTTAATTGCCGAAAACAAGGACAAGGGGCCGCATAGCGATGACAAGGAGGAGCCCCGGCAGCCGCACACTGGAGGACAGAAGAGGTTTCCCCCGCAAGTGCGGACGGTGAACATGATATACGCAACCCACATCCCCAAGAGGGAGCGGAAGCGTGCGCTCAGGGACGTATATGCGTTGGAGCCAGTCGCCCCAAAGTTCAACCCTTGGTCCTCCTGTCCGATCACCTTCGATCGCAGGGACCACCCCACTAGTATCCGTCATGGCGGATTCACCGCACTGGCCCTAGTCCCAATCATCGACGGATTTCACCTCACTCGAGTCCTTATGGACGGCGGTAGCAGCCTGAACCTGCTTTATCAGGACACAGTGCGCAAAATGGGTATAGACCCCTCAAGGATCAAACCCACAAAAACGACCTTTAAGGGCGTCATTCCAGGCGTAGAGGCCCATTGCACAGGCTCAATTACACTGGAAGTGGTCTTCGGATCCCCGGATAACTTTCGAAGCGAAGAGTTAATCTTCAATATAGTCCCGTTCCGCAGTGGTTATCACGCGCTGCTCGGGCGAACCGCATTTGCTAGATTCAATGCGGTACCGCATTATGCATACCTCAAGCTCAAGATGCCAGGACCTCGCGGAATTATTACAGTCAATGGAAACACAGAGCGCTCTCTCCGAACAGAGGAGCACACCGCGGCCCTCGCAGCAGAAGTGCAAAGCAGCCTCTCAAGGCAATTAACCAATTCGGCGCTTCAAAGCCTGGACACCTTCAAGCGCGCTCGGGGCAATCGGCAAATAGACCGCCTGGCGTGATCTGAGCTCGTGTAGCAATACGGCGGCCACCCCAATCCCATCCCAACGGCGATATTCGTGACGCGCGTACATAATTACGCATTAAAAATACCATGGGCATAGGTGGGGAGGGGGGCACAACTACGGCACGCCCCAAAACGCGGCCTAAACCACACTAGGGGCTTCCCGTTTGGTTATTTTTCTTTTTCTTTCAGGACCTTAATCTCTGGAAACACTGTCCGGCAGCACTATTGCCGAACACATGATGCAGCAACCAAGGAGGCAGATAGCTACATTATACCACGGAATTCCCAGGTTGAGTACAGTAACGAGCGAAATATTCGATTTCATATCATTCCTCAGCTTGCCCTTGGAAGGGACATAGTCCTACTCTTTGCTTATCACACTATCTGTATCACTCTGTTTTAACGCAATTTTTCAATAAACAATGCATGACATTACGACTATTATTGCATTCTTGTTTTATATATATATATATATGTGTGTGTGTGTGTGTGTGTGTGTGTGTTCATTAATGACGCCTTGCAACCGTACACTCTAGTACGACCAATACACCAGGGGCTTACGTACCCCACAATGCGGTGTGAAAAGTCCGAACACTTTCACAAGTGCGGCACCCCGAACTTATAGCATTATATGCATCAGCTCCGAATCATGTCTTTGGTCAAATGTTGGGTTGCCCGGCTCCTATGTTTTGGTACCTTACGTTCCGCTCTATCGGCTAAGGTAGCGCTAGGAGAACTACTGCGATTGTTCCCAGGTTCTGCCGGGCTGAGCACCTCCGTAGAGAAAGCTAAAACTGACTGTCATGATAAGACAAGAGACTGGTCGCTGTTCGGCGAGGTTTTTCGAGTCCCTAAAGACTTATGCCGCTTAGGGCGAGGGGCCGGCCCTGTCCGGCTTACAGGCATGTATCGCGCCCCGAATTCGGCCTTCCGAATACCAGGGGCTTCGCCGAAATTTAAAATTATAGAATTCTAAGGCTAAGTGAGAGTGATAAAGCATTATTAATCCGGTTGCCTTGTTCGTTGTGCTGAGCACCTCCCTCGAAGGACCCAAACATGGGAACAAGAGTGCTCAGGTTTATCCCGAACACCCCAGCACTCGTGGCATGGGGGTAGAAGCCGAGGACTAGCCATCTCTCAGATTAGATAAACAGCCAAACAGAAGGTAATATTTTAAATTCCAACAAGTGTTGCATAGCGCATATGAAACAAGTTTTCATACATACAGGATAAAACGAGCAAGTCTCATTCAAATATTACATCTTTCGAACACTCATCCGCGATGAGACGGGCACGCGGCAGAACACCCTCGTAGCCCACTGCAATTTCACATGGGCGAAAGCCCGACGTGCACCTTCAGTGCAGACAGATCGCTTGACGACCTCCAGCCATGGGCAGGCATCCATGAGCCGCCTCACCAGGCTGAAGAATCTGTTCAGAAGGGCGTTGCCAGGCCACAACCGGACTAAAAAGCTCTTCATGGCCTGATCGGCCGCCTTGTGTAGCTCGACCATCTACTTCAGCTGGTCGCTCATTGGCACCGGATGTTCGGCCTCATCATACTGAGACCAGAATAGCTTCTCCGTCGAGCTTCCGTCCTCGGCCTGGTAAAATTATGCGGCATCGGACACACTGCGGGGCAAATCTGCAAATGCTCCTGAAGAGCTCCGAATCCGGGTAAGTAATCGGTAAATTACTTTTACATGCTTACTTTGCATATAGAAAGCCTTACCCGCCGCTATCTTCTTCATCGCGTCGATCTCTTGGAGGGCCTTTTGGGCCTCGGCCTTGGCACTGCTTACACTCTCGAGGGCCGCGGCAAGCTCAGACTCCCGCGTCTTGGAGTCAAGCTCCAACGCCTCGTGCTTCGCCAAAAGAGCCTGGAGCTCTTGCTGCACCTCGCCCACCCAAGCCTCGTGCTTCTCTCGCTCGGTGCGCTCCTTTGTCGTTGTATCTTCGGCCTTGGCTAGCGCTTGCTTCAGGGTCGCCACCTCGGTCGTGGCCCCTGGCAAACATACAATGATCATGTCATTTTGAAATCGCGTCCTATAGACGGGGCATTACTTACCCTTGTTCTCCTCGAGCTGCCTCTTGGCAAGGCCGAGCTCTTTCTAGGACCCCTCGAGGTCCTGCTTCAGTCTGACGACCTCCGCAGTTAGTGCAGCGGACGCCAGCAGCGAAGCCCGCATATGCATATTCACATACTTATATTAGACTCCTGCGATATTATTTGATCCTCTGTTCGGCTTTTCTTTGTGAACACCGAACAAAGCATCATGGGCTACTGTCTATGCGGTAATATTTCTACTACATTTTAAAACACTTACCTCAAAGCCTGTTAGAAGGCTGGCACAGGCTTCAGTCAATCCGCTCTTGGCGGACTGAACCTTCTGGATCACCGCACTCATGATAGTGCGGTGCTCCTCGTCGATGGAAGCGCTGTGAAGCGCTTCCAGCAGATTGTCCGGTGCCTCTGGATGGACAGAGGTCACCGGCATAGGCGTCTTTCCCCTCTTAGAAGGAGACCACCTGCCCGAGCCCGGAACCACTGGAGGGTCCGGCACGGTGTTTGGCTGAGGGCCGAACTCGGAGCTCTCGGGGGCCCCGTCCCCGCGGCTCCCGCAGTCCGAAAGGTCGCCTTGAGGCGCCTCCAAGACTGTCTCCCCTCGATCCGGTGCCTCTTGAGACAACACCTCAGTGTCGTCGGCAGGATGAGGGGAGGTGGCAGTCGGGACTGGATCACTATCCATGTCCAACAAGCCCAAGGAGCCGTCTGATGATACATCGATACTGGCTCGTGGAGGCCTGCATAATTGTGTTCGGCGTTAGGGAAAGCAGTGCGACAAAGGAATCCTAGAAGTTACTCTAGTATCCGAATACTTACGATCTCCCCAGGGGGTTTACCCTGGGCAACCACTCGCCTTCGCCTTCATCGGCGGCGGTGGAACTGTCCGGAAGGAGAGTCCTTCCCTTCTTGGACCCTCCGGCCTCCCCGGTTGGGGGGGCCTTCCTTTTCTTGTCTCCCCCAGTCGGTGGGGGAGCATCTTCTTCTTCCTCTTCCTTGTCTTCAGGGGAAGAGTGTGCCGCAAAGTCATCAGACGGTGAGTCTGACGACGCCTGGCGTCGAGAACTCTTTCGGGTTCCCTTGGCCTTCTTGGTCTTCTCCGGCACCTTATAAGGGGCCGGAGTCAGTATCTTCGCCAGAAGAGCGTATGAGGGGCCTTCGGGCAAAGGAGCCGGACAGTCGATCTGTCCGACCATCTTCTACCAGTCGTGTCAAAGGTACGGGAATTTAGATCCCGCATAGAGTCAATCTATATAAAAAATAATAAGTATCCTTGAAAGGTAAAGCAGCTTACCGCACTGGCTTGGCGCTTCACGCTGAATCCGTGATCCTCAGTAATAGGGGGAGGGACCTCGGCACTTTTGAACAGCACCCTCCAGGCGTCTTCATGAGTCGTGTTGAAGAGCCTGTTCAGAGTTCGGTGCTACGCCAGATTGAACTCCCACAAGGTGAACTCCCGTTGTTGGCACGGGAGTATCCGGCAGATGAGCATAACCTGGACTATGTTGACAAGCTTGGGCTTCTTGTCCACCATGTTTCGAATACATGTTTGGAGTCCGGTCAGCTCTTTCGAACTACCCCAGGACATGCCCTTCTCTTTCCAGGAGGTGAGCCGCATGGGGATGCCAGATCAGAACTCGGGGGCCGCTACCCATGCGGGGTCGCGCGGCTCAGTGATATAGAACCACCCCGATTGCCACCCCTTTATGGTTTCCACAAAGGAGCCCTCGAACCATGTTATGTTGGGCATCTTGCCCACCATGGCGCCTCCGCACTCCGCCTGGCAGCCACCCACCACCTTCGGCTTGACATTGAAGGTCTTCAGCCATAAGCCGAAGTGGGGCTTGATGCGGAGGAAGTCCTCACACACGACGATAAACGCCGAGATGTTGAGGATGAAGTTCGGGGCCAGATCGTGGAAATCCAGGCCGTAATAAAACATGAGCCCCCGGACGATGGGATCGAGAGGGAATCCCAGTCCACAGAGGAAATGGGTGAGGAATACCACCCTCTCATGGGGCCTGGGGGTGGGGATGAGCTGCCCCTCATCTGGGAGCCGGTGCGCGATGTTGTCGGGCAGGTATCCGGCTCTCCTCAATTTCTTGATGTCTGCCTCCATGACGGAGGAGACCATCCACTTGCCTCCCGCTCCGGACATGATTGGAGAAGGTCGAGGTGGGAAGTGTGGACTTGGGCGCTAGAGCTCGAGTGTGCGAGAACGGATGAGCAAAGGAGGAAGAAGGCATGGATAGAAAGGTGAATCCTTATCCCTTTATATGGGCGGACGAAACTAAGCGTCCCCACTTGCCTGGTAAAACTCGCTTATCCCCCAAGCGCCGCAATTGATGGCGCGGTTGGGTTACCCATGCCCGTATTGATGAGAATCCTGTAATAAGGGGACACGATCTCTGCTTTGACAAGACATGTTGAAAAACCGCCTCGCGTTATGTGCGGGGCTGGTTAAAGGAAACAGTTTGAATAATCACTGGGCCATGACATAACATCGTGCTGCCAAAACAAGACAGCAAATTAGATCTGCGAAAATATTATTCTCTCTGCGGTGGAATGTGGAACTTATTTTGCAGGGTCAGACACTATCCTCGTATTCAAATTCTTCTGTGATGTATTCGGAGAAGGAACCCGCCTTGCAATGCCGAAGACAATACTGCGTGCCGGACTCATCGTCATTGAAGCCTGGTTCAGGGGCTACTGAGGGAGTCCTGGATTAGGGGGTCTCCGGACAGCCGGACTATCTCCATTGGACAGACTGTTAGACTATGAAGATACAAGATTGAAGACTTCGTCTCGTGTCCGGATGGGACTCTACTTGGCGTGGAAGGCAAGCTAGGCAATACGGATATGGATATCTCCTCCTTTGTAACCGACCTTGTGTAACCCTAACCCTCTCCGGTGTCTATATAAACCGAAGGGTTTTAGTCCGTAGGACAACAACCATAACATACAGTCATACCATAGGCTAGCTTCTAGGGTTTAGCCTCTCTGATCTCGCGGTAGATCTACCCTTGTACTACCGATATCATCAATATTAATCAAGCAGGACGTAGGGTTTTACCTCCATCAAGAGGGCCCGAACCTGGGTAAAACATCGTGTTCCCCGCCTCCTGTTACCATTCGGCCTAGACGCACAGTTCGGGACCCCCTACCCGAGATCCGCCGGTTTTGACACCGACAATCTTCCTTTACCTAGAAGGCGTTCTAAAAGTTCGGAGTATTTAGATATTTATGATGAAATTGATGAAAGTGGGACTGAAAGAAATAAAAATCTAGATGTTGCTAAACCCACTATACTGGATTTCAAGGAATTTAATTATGAAAGTTGCTCTTTAATTGATTGTATTTCCTTGTTGCAATCCGTGCTAAATTCTCCACATGCTTATAGTCAAAAGAAAGCCTTCACCGAACATATTGTTGATGCCTTGATGCAATATTATGAAGAAAAACTTGAGTTGAAAGTTTCTATCCCTAGAAAAATCTATGATGAGTGGGAACCAACTATTAAAATTAAAATTAAAGATCATGAGTTTTATGCTTTGTGTGATTTGGGTGCTAGTGTCTCCACTATCCCCAAAACTTTGTGTGATTTGCTAGATTTCCGCAATTTTGATGATTGCTCTCTAAACTTGCATCTTGCGGATTCTACTATTAAGAAACCCATGGGAAGGATTAATGATGTTCTTATTGTTGCAAATAGAAATTATGTGCCCGTAGATTTCATTGTTCTTGATATAGATTGCAATCCTTCTTTCCCTATTATTCTTGGTAGACCTTTCCTTAGAACAGTTGGGGCGATTATTGATATGAAGGAAGGGAATATTAGATTTCAATTTCCATTAAAAAAGGGCATGGAACACTTTCCAAGAAAGAAAATAAAATTTCCATATGAAACTATCGTGAGAGCCACTTATGGATTGCCTACCAAAGATGGCAATACCTAGATCTATCCTCGCTTTTATGCCTAGCTAGGGGCGTTAAACGATAGCGCTTGTTGGGAGGCAACCCAATTTTATTTTTATTCCTTGCCTTTTGCTCCTGTTTAGTAATAAATAAATTATTTAGCCTCTGTTTTGGTTGTGTTTTTTGTGTTTAATTAGTGTTTGTGCCAAGTAGAACCGTTGGGAAGACTTGGGGAAAGTCTTGTTGAACTTGCTGTAAAAAACAGAAACTTTAGCGCTCATGAGAACTGCTGTCATTTTTATTTGGAGAGTGCTACTGTGACGCCCCAAGACCGGAGCTTCAGATGCCTTCCGTGGTTTCCGGATTTCTTCGTGTGACTTGTTTGGTTCATTGCATTCATCATTGCATCGTTTTGCATTGCATCATGTCATCATGCCATCATGTTTTTTTAACTCAACTAAATAAATGGCATGGATCTTTGATCCATTTAAATCGACGGAAGGGTGACTTCTCTTTATAACATATCTTCCTGATATTAGGGAGCTATTATAAATATTTCCATTCTTGTGGAATTACCGTGACACACTTGCAATTTAAACTCTCAAGTCTTTTCTGCTTCGAGTTGCTCCTCAAACCTTGCCATATATTCTTTCATCATTTTCCGGAGCTCCACAAAAAATCTGAACATTTATGGACCTTCCTTTTACCGAGTCTTAGTTCAAACCCATTTGAATTAAATTCAAATGAGTTTGAATTTATATCTTTCAATCTTGGCCATTTCTATTTTCTTTGAACGAGCATATTTTTGTGAATCCGGGAAATTTATCCGCGAGTTCAACTTCGTTCTCTAACCCCCCCCCCCACTTTCTTTCTTGTTCTTCTCTTGTTTTCTGATAAAGAAAATATTAAGAGAAAGAAGGGAGAGAGAGAGAGCCCACACCCACAGGCCTTCTTGGGCCTAGGCCTGCCAGACCGGCCCAACCTCCCTGAGGCCTCACAGCCCGCATCTAAACCTAATCCTCTCCCATGTTCGATTCCAGCGTCGTCACCACGATCCCCATCTCCCTCGCGCTGCACCCTTCTCCCCGATTTCCTCGATCCCATCTCTCGCGTACACCGCGCCACCTCTCCTCTCGATCTCTTCCTCGCTGCCAGCCCGCGACCTCCGCCGCCGCTCAAGTCCGAGAACCCCGTGCACCCTACCTCGACGTCGCCCTTCTCCATGGTCACTGCCGGCCGAGCTCAAAGCTCCGCCCCAAGGCCCTGGCCTCGACCTCTTGGGCCTCTTCCTCGCCCTGCCGCCGTCGGAGCCCTGCGCCTCCCCAAGCTACGCACGTCGCCCGGCTTGGCCTGTGAGGCCATCAGCATCGCAGCTTCCCTACTGCCTCCCTTTTCTTGCCGGCCTCGATCTCCCCGTCTTCCCGGCCTCCTCCGTGTACCCTGGCTGCCTCTCTCTGCATCAAGCAGCAGCAGCTCAATGCCTCGGCGCCCCCACACCCCAAGTCCGTCGCCACCTCGCCGGAGCACCGTCAGCAGCAGGTCGCCACCTCCTCTTCCCTTCGCGGGAGTCCCGAGTCGGGCTAGGTGCCCGCGTCCTCGCCAAGCTCCTGTTGTCTTGCCTCTTGTTTTTCTTCTGTGACCAGTTCAATGAGTAGCGCCTGCGGGGTTTTCTCGAAGTCCCTGCTCCGTTGAACTCACACTCAACCTCGACGACCCGCCAAGCACCTGTGACCGAAGACTCCAAGTGACCTTCAGAACGTAAAGACCAGCAAGTCCAACTAGCACCGATGCCCCAAGGACCCTGAGTATGACTACGCGGTGATGCGTCGAGTACTTATACTGCGTCTCCGGAATCGCCAAGACCGTCCCGGATATCGACAAGTACCACTCCGGTTCCAGAATGCAACAAGTACCATGACACCCATGCCTCGTCAAGTTCGACTACAACGACTACGTGACGACCCTGGATATGGAATTGCAAAACACAAGTACCCCTTCGAGTTGACAAGATCGGCGAGTCCGAAGACCCCAAGTATCACGACAACCTCGAAGGGATTCAAATCTGCCAAGCTCCTCTAACGATGACCCGAGAATTTCTATGATCTGTGCACAACTACCGTCGCCAAGACAGGACTGACAAGTTCCCTCACAACGTGTGTACAACCACCGCCGTCTACGGATTCGCTAAGAACGACAAGTACCTTGACGCCCGATGCATAGAACAGCTATCGTCGACCCTCGAAGACCCCGTGGATGTCAAGTTCCTCGCCAAGACCCCGAACATCTACGAACGTGGCGAGAACGTCTACTTCCGCTACGAACTTGATCCGTTCCGAAAAGTCCAGCCTCGAAGGTATAACCCCGAGACGACGCCCGTGAACGAATGAATGCATGTTGAATGAGATGCCCCCTTTGTATGCACCATGCCCGTATTGTCACTCGTTTCCATGCCACTAACCCGTGGGAACCCGTTATCCGGGAGCGCCCCACCATCTATTGCACGCATCCGCACATTCCCCCTTTGCACCAATATCTCAATCAAGTACCGGAACCGGGACGTTGCCGTGGCACCGTTACCGTTATCGTTGCCGTGGCACCCCTTTTGTTTCCGCCACGATGTCAAATGCTTCATAATAATGCTCTTGTCAACTTTTAATAATAATTGCATAAACTTGTTCATGTCATCCGCATCACAATAACAACAATTAAAATGTTTAAATTGTTGTTGCACCAAATTGCTAAATGCATATGGGGATTTACCGGAATTTTTGTTTGTTATTTCAGGCCTCATTTAAACTTGCCTAGATAGGTAGTTCCACTTTTCTTCATCTGTTGACATGCTTAACAACATTTAATTTGGTTGGGTACATAAGCGGGAGTGAACTAAATAATTGACGTGGTGTTTCGTCAATTTGCATATTGAGCTCCACTTAATTTGTAGTTTTGGTTGTTGCACTTTGCCATGTCATGCATATTTAAACCGGACATGCATCATACTTGGTTGTGCATCATGCCATGCTTATGTGTTGGTTGTTTACCTTGCTGTTTGCTTCTTTCCGGTGTTGCTTCTTTGGGTTAGTTCCGTTAACGCCGCGTTTGTGAGGATCCGTTCGACTACGTTCGTTTGTCTTCTTCATGGACTCGTTCTTCTTCCTTGCGGGATTTCAGGCAAGATGACCATACCCTCGAAATCACTTCTATCTTTGCTTGCTAGTTGCTCGCTCTTTTGCTATGCCTATGCTGCGATACCTACCACTTGCTTATCATGCCTCCCATATTGTTAAACAAGCCTCTAACCCACCTTGTCCTAGCAAACCATTGTTTGGCTATGTTACCACTTTGCTCAGCCCCTCTTATAGCGTTATTAGTGGCAGGTGAAGATGAAGTTTTTTCCTTGTTGGAACGTGGAGATGTTGTTCCTTGTTGGAATATGTTTACTTGTTGGGGTATCACAATATCTCTTATTTAACTAATGCATCTATATACTTGGTAAAGGGTGGAAGGCTCGGCCTTATGCCTGGTGTTTTGTTCCACTCTTGCCGCCCTAGTTTCCGTCATATCGGTGTTATGTTCCCGGATTTTGTGTTCCTTACGCGGTTGGGTAATAATGGGAACCCCTTGACAGTTCGCCTTGAATAAAACTCCTCCAGCAATGCCCAACCTTGGTTTTACCATTTGCCACCTAGCCTTTTATTTCCCTTGGGTTCTGCAGACTCAACGGTCATCATTATTTTAACCCCCATGGGCCAGTGCTCCTCTGAGTGTTGGTCCAAACTGTCAGCCGCCGGTGGCCACCAGGGGCAAGTCTGGGCTGACCTACTAGAAGTTTGGACAATCTGAGTGTGCCTTGAGAACGAGATATGTGCAGCTCCTATCGGGATTTGTCGGCACATTCGGGCGGTGTTGCTGGACTTGTTTTACCATTGTCGAAATGTCTTGTAACCGGGATTCCGAGTCTGATCGGGTCTTCTCGCTAGAAGGAATATCCTTCGTTGACCGTGAGAGCTTGTGATGGACTAAGTTGGGACACCCCTGCAGGGATTTGAAATTTCAAAAGCCGTGCCCGCGGTTATGGGCAGATGGGAATTTGTTAATGTCCGGTTGTAGAAAACCTGAAGTTGACCTTAATTAAAATGCATCAACCGCGTGTGTAACTATGATGGTCTCTTTCCGGCGGAGTCCGGGAAGTGAACACGGTGTTGGAGTTATGCTTGACGTAGGTTGTCCTAGGATCACTTCTTGATCATAGTTTCTCGATCGTGCTTCGCCTTCTCTTCTCGCTCTCTTTTGCGTATGTTAGCCACCAAACATGCTAGTTGCTTGCTGCAGCTCCACCTCATACCTCTTACCTTACCCATAAGCTTAAATAGTCTTGATCGCGAGGGTGTGAGATTGCTGAGTCCCCGTGACTCACAGATACTTCCAAAACCAGTTTGCAGGTCCCGATGTTACCGAGAAGGTGACGCAACCAAGCTCAAGGAGGAGCTCGATGAAGATCTTGTCCTTTGTCTTGCTTCGTTTCTAGTTGATCAGTAGTGGAGCCCAGTTGGGGTCGATCGGGGGACCTTGTCGCATTTGGGGTTGCTCTTTATTTTGGTTCCGTAGCCAGACCTTGATTGTGTTTGGATGTTGTAATGCTTTATTCATGTAATTGTGTGAAGTGGCGATTGTAAGCCAACTATGTATCTTGTTCCCTTATGTATTACATGGGTTGTGTGAAGAGTAACTCACTTGCGACATTGCTTTCAATGCAGTTATGTCTCAAAGTCGTGCTTCGACATGTGGGAGATATAGCCGCATCGAGGGCGTTACAAGTTGGTATCAGAGCCTTCCCTGACCTTAGGAGCCCCCCTGCTTGATCGAATTAGCTGATGAGTTGAGTCTAGAAAAAATGTTTTGAGTCATTTAGGAACTATATATCGGAGAGTTTAGGAATTCTTTCTACTCCCTAGTCCCTTCATCGCTCTGGTAAGGCATCCTGACGTAGAGTTTTGACTCTTCTCTTATCAAATTTCACTAAAAAAAAATTTAGGATCACGGGGGTATCTTCGAATCGTTCCGATCGATTTGTGACGAGAACATTGTTCTTGGTGCCTCCTGTCATTTAGGGGTTGTGGCAGTGTCCCGGGGAGTTGAGCTCCGAGGTGTTGTCGTCACAATTTTATCGTTGCAGTTCTGGAATACCTGAGTTTAGGTTCGTCGACATCGAAAATCTCTTTTATGCAGTTCTTGGTGAGATAACCTCGACGCCACCCAGTACTAGGGCGGGAGTTCGGGAGTATTGCCATAACTCGTATAACGGATGCTTTTCGAAGGTTGAGGTTGATGATTTCCGAAGGTTTCTTGGTTATGTGTTGAAGGATGGATACAGCTGGATGTAGGATTTGTTAGTTTGGGTGAGATATTATGCTTCCCCTGTATCCCCAACACCTGATTGCATAACCGGAAAGTTTCGGGAGTTTCATAAGTGGGAATTCAAGTAGCTCTTAGGATATCTTTTCGACAGAGATATGATATGAAATTGGGGTTCGACGTCTAGTGGTCCGCCTATTCACGGTTGGTTTTATAGTGCTCTTGTTGTGTCTTAAAGAGTCCTTAGCTATGCTGACTCGGGGACGCTTCGTATGTCATGTGCACTGCCTTGTACATGATGGTGCTGTACGATCGAGCCCGTGTAGGCCCGACCATGAAAACTTCGGACGAAATCTCTATCATATGTTTGTTCCGGCTTATTCTGCAAGCCAATCCTTTGTTTTTGTTTTGAGTTGTGGTATTCGAGTTGCTTCGAAGTCAAATGTTGATTCCATACCCTTTCTAAGCGGTGTTCTCATATTTCTTTGAGAATACAAATCCTTCTCGTTTATTGAGATTGTCATGTCAATCCTTTTTCACCGGTGTGTTTCTCTTCAAGTGGATCCGATAATTTCAACGTCCGCAAGATCAATTATCAGTTTCTTCTCAACGGTGTAAATTTCATTCATCCCAAGTTGTTTTGTTTTCCCGCCCACACGCCCTTTTTATTCAAGGACTCATATTTCTTATTCAAGTATCATTTTATTCATGGGAAGCCTCTCCATTCCTTTCTCGTCAATGTTCTTATCCGGTGTTTCTCATGAAGATTCTAACGGAGCCTCAAGTTCATCTTTATTCATTCTTTTCATCTCCGGTGTTTTCAAGTCAAGCTTTGTTGATCATATCCTTTTTCCTCGTTTCAAATACCTTCTCATGCCGGTGCACCTCATATTCATTCACTTCTCGCTATTTAATTGTTCCAGAGTGCTCAAGATATCTCGAAGAATCGTGTTTCCACTCTGCATTCATTCAAGATCCTTCAAGGATGTTCTCTCATTCAAGTATTTTAATTCAACCGGTGTAATCTATCTTCCAAGCGACCTTTTCAACGTTGTTTCTTTGAGTGGTCCCCAACCCACAGGTTTTTTTCCCAGGATCTTACCTAACTCTTCTTATTTTACCGGAGCTTCTCAAATTCTTTTCAAAGTTTGATGTAAGAATGATTTATCATCAGTCAAATGTCTTTCTCCAAGATCGGTTAAATTATTTTCATCGTTGGATCAACCTTTCTATTCTTTATTCCGGAGTGCCTCTACAATTATTATTGGTGTTTCTCGTCGTCATTCTCAGGTTTTGAAGACCGAAGAAGACTTTTCCTCCATATCTATCCGCTCTCTCAGAGATTCATGGCTCTAGCTTGATGTCATCCTCTCATAACTGTTTTTGATAGTGAGAATTCTTTTCACCTATCCGGAGCAATTCAAGAGTCTTCTCAGTTTGATTATCCGGAGTCCAACAATTCAGGTTTATTCATTCTCAGCCTTCAGTTATCATTCTCCAATCTTACCGGTGCATCGTTCAAATGATCTCTAATCAGTTCGTGATCCCTTCGTTCTCATGTATCTAGTTTGTCTCAAGCACCTTCGTTCATTTGCTAATTCTTACCGGTGATTCACCCCTACTTCGATCATTTTCAATTCTTACGGTGGTCCATTCAAGAGTTCTCTTCCTTGGTCACCATATCAATTTATTCGTTGTTTCAACCCTTCCGGTGGTTCGTTCAATACCTTCTCAAGTTTGCGCTATACCTCTCTTAGTCCTTTCTACGGGAATAAGTAGTATGTCAAATCCGTTGCTTGTCATCAATTTAAATTGGTGAAGGATACGCATAACGTAATTCTTATTCTTGATTCACCCAAGTGATTAATTCCCTATTCAGGAGACTCATCAACTTCTTGAGTAAAATTGTTTCATCTTTTATTTTCCCGGAGTTTCAAGATCTCTCTTTTATCTCGTAGCGAGGATCCACCTAAATCATCGCAAGGTTTCACCTCATGTTTTTAACTTCTCTTTCTTTTCATTATCCTTTTGTTACCGGAGTTCTTCATGAAGGTTCTACATGATGGTTCACCAAGAATTTAATTCCTTCTCCAAGTGTTCATCAAGATTCTTTTCAGAGGAGCTCAATCATTCTTCATTTTGCAATCCGGAGTGCAATTCTTTCTACCGTATCATTAGAGGTGGTATTATGTCAGTCTTGATAATCTGAGTTCATGTTTCATGATTCGAATGTTGTTAAGAATGAGATATTTTAAATCCATCAACCTTTTCGTGGGAGTTATCTTGTGTCATGTTTCACCTAAAGCCTTTCCTAAGGACTGTTGCTATTTATGGTGCTCATAAATGACCCAAGTTCTTCATCTATCCTCCCGGTGTAATAGCTTTCTTGTCTCCTTGTTCATACCAATCCAATTCTTTTTGCCGTGAGTGGCAGGTTCTCACCTCATAATTTGAGATGTATTCCATAAGACTATATCAAGATTACCCTTTTTCGTTGTTGGTTTTCCAACAACTCCATTTAACCTTCCTCGAAGGGTGCTCTCCAAGCTCATTTGTGGCAGAAGTTGGCATTTTCTTCTCCATTCTTTTATTTCAATTATCTATATTCTATTCTTTTGTTTCGGAGGCATTGTGATGTTGTTCTTTTCACCCATCTTCTTGTTTGCTCAGGACCGTGTTCTTTTCTCGGTTTATCCATTTAACCGGAGTGTTGTGCCCTCTGCTCAAGTTCTTTTCATCTTATCAAGTCTTGCATAATTTTTCAACCGGAGTGCTGCTCGAAGTTGTTCTTCCTCGTTACTCTTCCCTACCGGAGTGCTTTCAACTTTGTCTTCTTCGTTGCATTATTCCTTTCAATTTGTTCAACCTCTCAAGGTTCTTTGGTTTCACTTATTTGTCAAAGAAGCAACTTAGTTTTACCTCTTCTCTTTCTCTTCCGTTTTCCCTCCGGTGCCATCCTAGATCTCAGGATGAGATCCTTTCGTAGTGGTGGAGTGTTGTGACACCCCAAGACCGGAGCTTCAGATGCCTTTCGTGGTTTCCGGGTTTCTTCGTGTGACTTGTTTGGTTCATTGCATTCATCATTGCATCGTTTTGCATTGCATCATGTCATCATGTTTTTTTAACTCAACTAAATAAATGGCATGGATCTTTGATCCATTTAAATCAAGGGAAGGGTGACTTCTCTTTATAACATATCCTCCTGATATTACGGAGCTATTATAAATATTTCCATTCTTGTGGAATTACCGTGACACACTTGCAATTTAAACTCTCAAGTCTTTTCTGCTTCGAGTTGCTCCTCAAACCTTGCCATATATTCTTTCATCATTTTCCGGAGCTCCACCAAAAATCCGAACATTTATGGACCTTCCTTTTACCGAGTCTTAGTTCAAACCCATTTGAATTAAATTCAAATGAGTTTGAATTTATATCTTTCAATCTTGGCCATTTCTATTTTCTTTGAACGAGCATAGTTTTGTGAGTCCGGGAAATTTATCCGCGAGTCCAACTTCGTTCTCTAAACCCCCCACTTTCTTTCTTGTTCTTCTCTTGTTTTCTGATAAAGAAAATATTAAGAGAAAGAAGGGAGAGAGAGAGAGCCCACACCCATAGGCCTTCTTGGGCCTAGGCCTGCCAGACCGGCCCAACCTCCCTGAGGCCTCACGGCCCGCATCTAAACCTAATCCTTTCCCCTGTTTGATTCCAGCGCCGTCACCACGATCCCCATCTCCCTCGCGCTGCACCCTTCTCCCCGATTCCCTCGATCCCATCTCTCCCGTACGCCGCGCCACCTCTCCTCTCGATCTCTTCCTCGCTGCCAGCTTGCGACCTCCGCCGCCGCTCAAGTCCGAGAGCCCCGTGCACCCTGCCTCGGTGTCGCCCTTCTCCATGGCCGCTGCCGGCCGAGCTCAAAGCTCCGCCCCGAGGCCCTGGCCTCGACCTCTTGGGCCTCTTCCTCGCCCTGCCGCCGTCGGAGCCCTGCGCCTCCCCAAGCTACGCACGTCGCCCGGCTTGGCCCGTGAGGCCATCAGCATCGCAGCGCCCCTACTGCCTCCCTTTTCTTCCCGGCCTCGACTTCCCCGTCTTCCCGGCCTCCTCTGTGTACCCTGGCTGCCTCTCTCTGCATCAAGTAGCAGCAGCTCAACGCCTCGGTGCCCCCACACCCCAAGTCCGTTGCCACCTCACCGGAGCGCCGTCAGCAGCAGGTCGCCACCTCCCCTTCCCTTCGCGGGAGTCCCGAGTCGCGCTAGGCGCCCGCGTCCTCGCCAAGCTCCTGCTGTCTTTCCACTTGTTTTTCCTCTGTCACCAGTCCCCTCTGGGGTTTTCTCGAAGTCCCTGCTCCGTTGAACTCACACTCAACCTCGGCGACCCGCCAAACACCTGTGACCGAAGACTCCAAGTGACCTTCAGAACGTAAAGACCGGCAAGTCCAACTAGCACCGATGCCCCAAGGACCCTGAGTATGGCTACGCGGTGATGCGTCGAGTACTTATACTGCGTCTCCGGAATCGCCAAGACCGTCCCGGATATCGACAAGTACCACTCCGGTTCTAGAATGCGACAAGTACCACGACACCCATGCCTCGTCAAGTTCGACTACAACGACTATGTGACGACCCTGGATATGGAATTGCAAAACGCAAGTACCCCTTCGAGTTGACGAGACCGGTGAGTCCGAAGACCCCAAGTATCATGACAACCTCGAAGGGATTCAAATCCGCCAAGCTCCTCTAACGATGACCCGAGAACGTCTATGATCCGTGCACAACTACCGTCGCCAAGACCGGACTGACAAGTTCCCCGACAACGTGTGTACAACTACCGCCGTCTATGGATTCGCTAAGAACGACAAGTACCTTGACGCCCGATGCATAGAACAACTACCGTCGACCCTCGAAGACCCCGTGGATGTCAAGTTCCTCGCCTGTGACCCCGAACATCTACGAACGTGGCAAGAACGTCTACTTCCGCTACGAACTGGATCCGTTCCAAAAAGTCCAGCCTCGAAGGTATAACCCCGAGACGACGCCCGTGAACGAATGAATGCATGTTGAATGAGATGCCCCCTTTGTATGCACCATGTCCGTATTGTCATTCGTTTCCATGCCACTAACCCGTGGGAACCCGGTATCCGGGAGCGCCCCACCATCTATTGCACGCATCCGCACATTCCCCCTTTGCACCAATATCTCAATCAAGTACCGGAACCGGGACGTTGCCGTGGCACCGTTACCGTTATCGTTGCCGTGGCACCCCTTTTGTTTCCGCCACGATGTCAAATGCTTCATAATAATGCTCTTGTCAACTTTTAATAATAATTGCATAAACTTGTTCATGTCATCCGCATCACAATAACAACAATTAAAATGTTTAAATTGTTGTTGCACCAAATTGCTAAATGCATATGGGGATTTACCGGAATTTTTGTTTGTTATTTCAGGCCTCATTTAAACTTGCCTAGATAGGTAGTTCCACTTTGCTTCATCTGTTGACATGCTTAACAACATTTAATTTGGTTGGGTACATAAGCGGGAGTGAACTAAATAATTGACGTGGTGTTTCGTCAATATGCAACTCGTTGCATATTGAGCTCCACTTAATTTGTAGTTTTGGTTGTTGCACTTTGCCATGTCATGCATATTTAAACCGGACATGCATCATACTTGGTTGTGCATCATGCCATGCTTATGTGTTGGTTGTTTACCTTGCTGTTTGCTTCTTTCCGGTGTTGCTTCTTTGGGTTGGTTCCGTTAACGCCGCGTTTGTGAGGATCCGTTCGACTACGTTCATTTGTCTTCTTCATGGACTTGTTCTTCTTCCTTGCGGGATTTCAGGCAAGATGACCATACCCTCGAAATCACTTCTATCTTTGCTTGCTAGTTGCTCGCTCTTTTGCTATGCCTATGCTGCGATACCTACCACTTGCTTATCATGCCTCCCATATTGTTAAACAAGCCTCTAACCCACCTTGTCCTAGCAAACCATTGTTTGTCTATGTTACCGCTTTGCTCAGCCCCTCTTATAGCGTTATTAGTTGCAGGTGAAGATGAAGTTTGTTCCTTGTTGGAACATGGAGATGTTGTTCCTTGTTGGAACATGTTTACTTGTTGGGATATCACAATATGTCTTATTTAACTAATGCATCTATATACTTGGTAAAGGGTGGAAGGCTCGGCCTTCTGCCTGGTGTTTTGTTCCACTCTTGCCGCCCTAGTTTCCGTCATATCGGTGTTATGTTCCCGGATTTTGCGTTCCTTACGCGGTTGGGTAATAATGGGAACCCCTTGACAGTTCGCCTTGAATAAAACTCCTCCAGCAATGCCCAACCTTGGTTTTACCATTTCCCACCTAGCCTTTTCTTTCCCTTGGGTTCTGCAGACTCAAGGGTCATCATTATTTTAACCCCCCTGGGCCAGTGCTCCTCTGAGTGTTGGTCCAAACTGTCAGCCGCCGGTGGCCACCAGGGGCAACTCTGGGCTGGCCTATCGGAAGTTTGGACAATCTGAGTGTGCCCTGAGAACGAGATATGTGCAGCTCCTATCGGGATTTGTCGGCACATTCGGGCGGTGTTGCTGGACTTGTTTTACCATTGTCTAAATGTTTTGTAACCGGGATTCCGAGTCTGAGCGGGTCTTCCCACTAGAAGGAATATCCTTTGTTGACCGTGAGAGCTTGTGATGGACTAAGTTGGGACACCCCTGCAGGGATTTGAACTTTCGAAAGCCGTGCCTGCGGTTATGGGCAGATGGGAATTTGTTAATGTGTGGTTGTAGAAAACCTGAAGTTGACCTTAATTAAAATGCATCAACCGCGTGTGTAACCGTGATGGTCTCTTTCCGGTGGAGTCCGGGAAGTGAACACGGTGTTGGAGTTATGCTTGACGTAGGTTGTTCTAGGATCACTTCTTGATCATAGTTTCTCGATCGTGCTTTGCCTTCTCTTCTCGCTCTCTTTTGCGTATGTTAGCCACCAAACATGCTAGTCGCTTGCTGCAGCTCCACCTCATACCTCTTACCTTACCCATAAGCTTAAATAGTCTTGATCGCGAGGGTGTGAGATTGCTGAGTCCCCCTGACTCACAGATACTTCCAAAACCAGTTTGCAGGTGCCGATGTTACCGAGTAGGTGACGCAACCAAGCTCAAGGAGGAGCTCGATGAAGATCTTGTCCTTTGTCTTGTTTCATTTCTAGTTGATCAGTAGTGGAGCCCAGTTGGGGTAGATCGGGGGACCTTGTCGCATTTGGGGTTGCTCTTTATTTTGGTTCCGTAGCCGGACCTTGATTGTATTTGGATGTTGTAATGCTTTATTCATGTAATTTTGTGAAGTGGCGATTGTAATCCAACTATGTATCTTGTTCCCTTATGTATTACATGGGTTGTGTGAAGATTAGCTCACTTGCGACATTGCTTTCAATGCAGTTATGCCTCAAAGTCGTGCTTCGACACGTGGGAGATATAGCCGCATCAAGGGCGTTACAGCTATTTAGTTAATTCTTTTTGAAGATGATTAATAGATAAATTCCTCACGTCCACCAATTTATTTTAGAATTTTTGGGGTTCCAGATATTGCGCTAGCTACAGATTACTACAGACTATTCTGTTTTTGATAGATTCTGTTTTTCGTGTGTTGTTTGCTTATTTTGATGAATCTATGGTTAGTAAAATAGTTTATAATCCATAGAGAAGTAGGAATACAGTAGGTTTAACACCAATATAAATAAAGAATGAGTTCATTACAGTACCTTGAAGTGGTTTTTTGTTTTCTTTCGCTAATGACCTCATGAGTTTTCTACTTTAAGTTTTGTGTTGTGAAGTTTTCAAGTTTTGGATGAATTCTTGTGATGGGTTATGGAACAAGGAGTGACAGTAGCCTAAGCTTGGGGATGCCCATCGCACCCCCAAGATAATCCAAGGACACCAAAAAGTCAAAGCTTGGGGATACCCGGAAGGCATCCCCTCTTTCGTCCACTTCCATCGGTAATTTTCTTGGAGCTATATTTTTATTCACCAACATGATATGTGTTTTGCTTGGAGCGTCTTATATTATTTGTGTCTTTGGTTGCTAGTGTGCCACAATTATCCTTGCTGTACACACCTTTTGAGAGAGCCATACATGAATTAGAATTTGATAGAATACTCTATGTGCTTCACTTATATCTTCTTGAGCTAAGTAGTTTTGCTCCATGTGCTTCACTTATATCTTTTGAGCGCTATAATTTTGCTCTATGTGCTTCACTTAGATTTTGTAGAGCACGGTGGTGGATTTGTTTTAAAGAAACTATTGTTCTCTCATGCTTCACCTAAGCTATTTTGAGAGTCTTAATAGCATGGTAATTTGCTTAATAATAACATGCTTGGTATTCAAGATTTGTGAAACTTTCTTTTGAGTGTGTTGAATACTAAGAAAAGTTGGATGCTTGATAATTGTTTTGAGATATGGAGGTAGTAATATCAAAGTCATGCTAGTAGAGTAATTGTGAATTTGAGAAGTGCTTGAGTTAAAGTTTGCAAGTCCCATAGCATGCACGTATGGTAAACGTTATGCAACAAATTTGAAACATGAGGTGTTATTTGATTGTCCTCCTTATGAGTGGCAGTCGGGGATGAGCGATGGTCTTTTCCTACCATTCTATCCCCCTAGGAGCATGCGCGTAATACTTTGGTTTTTGATGGCTTGTAGATTTTTGCAATAAGTATATGAGTTCTTTATGACTAATGTTGAGTCCATGGATTATACGCACTCTCACCCTTCCATCATTGCTAGCCTCTACGGTACCGTGCATTGCCCTTTCTCACATCGAGAGTTGGTGCAAACTTCGCCGGTGCATCCAAACCTCGTGATATGATACGCTCTTTCACACATAAACCTCCTTATATCTTCCTCAAGACAGCCACCATACCTACCTATTATGGCATTTCCATAGCCATTCCGAGATATATTGCCATGCAAATTTCCACCATCCAGTTAATCATGACACATCCATCATTGTCATATTGCTTAGCATGATCATGTAGTTGACATATTATTTGTGGCAAAGCCACCGTTCATAATTTTTTCATACTTGTCACTCTTGATTCATTGCATATCCCGGTACACCGTCGAAGGCATCCATATAAAGTCATACTTTGTTCTAGTATCAAGTTGTAATCATTGAGTTGCAAATAAATAAAGTGTGATGATCATCATTCAATAGAGAATTGTCCCCAAAAAAAAGAGAAAGGCCAAAGAAAAAAAAGAAGGCCCAAAAAAGGGGCAATGCTACTATTCCTTTTTCCACACTTGTGCTTCAAAGTAGCACCATGTTCTTCATATAGAGAGTCTCTTGAGTTATCACTTTCATATACTAGTGGGAGTTTTCATTATAGAACTTGGCTTGTATATTCCAACAATGGGCCTCCTCAAGTGCCCTAGCTAGGTCTTCGTGAGCAAGCAAGTTGGATGCACACCCACTTAGTTTCTTTTGTTGAGCTTTCATACATTTATAGCTCTAGTGCATCTGTTGCATGGCAATCCCTACTCCTTGCATTAACATCAATCGATGGGCATCTCCATAGCCCATTGATTAGCCTCATTGATGTGATACTTTCTCCTTTTTGTCTTCTCCACATAACCCCATCATTATATTCTATTCCACCCATAGTGCTATATCCATGGCTCACGCTCATGTATTGCGTGAAAGTTTATGAGTTTGAAATTACTAAGGTATGAAACAATTGCTTGGTTTGTCATCAGGGTTGTGCATGATGAGAGCATTCTTGTGTGAAAAAAATGGAGCATGACTAAACTATATGATTTTGTAGGGATGAACTTTCTTTGGCCATGTTACTTTAAGAAAACATAATTGCTTTGTTGGTTTGCTTGAAGTATTATTATTCTCTATGTCAATATGAACTTTTGTCTTGAATCTTCCTAATCGGAATATTCCTACCATAATTAAGAAGATTTTCATTGAAATTATGCCAAGTAGCACTCCGCATCAAAAATTCTCTTTTTATCATTTACCTACTCGAGGACGAGCAGGAATTAAGCTTGGGGATGCCTGATACGTCTCCAACGTATCTATAATTTTTGATTGCTCCATGCTATATTATCTACTGTTTTGGACTATATTGGGCTTTATTTTCCACTTTTATATTATTTTTGGGACTAACCTATTAACCGGAGGCCCAGCCCAGAATTGATGTTTTTTGCCTATTTTAGTATTTCGGAGAAACAGAATATCAAACGGAGTTCAAACGGAATAAAACCTTCCGGAACATGATTTTCTCACCGAACGTGATCCAGGAGACTTGGACCCTACTACAAGGAGTCAAAGAGGTGGTCACAAGGGTGGGGGGCGCCCCCACCCCCCTAGGGCGCGCCCCCTGCCTCGTGGGCCCCTCGGTGCTCCACCGACATACTCCTTCCTCCTATATATACCTATTGTAACATCCCGGATGTAACATTCCCTATTTGTACTCCAACTCTTGCCGTTTCCGGCATTAAGTTATATTTATTTCCTCGAGTTCGGGTTTTGTCTCCGTGTGTTGTTATCGTTGTCATGCATCTCATATCATGTCATCATGTGCATTGCATTTGCATACGTGTTCGTCTCATGCATTCGAGCTTTTTCCCCGTTGTCCGTTTTGCATTCCGGCGTTTCGTTCTCCTCCGGTGGTCATTTCTACCTTTCTTTCGTGTGTGGGGATTAAACATTTCCGGATTGGACTCAGACTTGCCAAGCGGCCTTGGTTTACTACCGGTAGACCGCCTGTCAAGTTTCGTACCATTTGGACTTCGACTCCAACGGTTAATCGAGGGACCAAAAAGGCCTCGTGTGTGTTGCAGCCCAACACCCCTCCAATTTGGCCCAAAACCCACCAAACTCTGCTCCATCATCTAGAGCATTCGATCACGATCGCGTGGCCGAAAACCGCACCTCATTTGGACTCTCCTAGCTCCCTCTATGCCTATTTAAACACCCCCCACCGATTTTTCGGATCTCCTCCTACCTCCGAAACCCTAAAAATCATCTCCTCCACCGTCGGACGTGTCCATACCCGTCGGACACGCCCACGCCGCCGCGCCCAACCACCCAGGAGCCGCCACGTGGCCTCCCGCCGCCGCCCACCGCGCGGGCCCGCTCGGCCCGTGGCCGGCCCCCGCGGCCCGATCCGCCATCCGCCGCCGAGCCAGGCCGCCTCCCGGCCCACGCGCGCTGCCGCCCTTCGCCTCGCCCGCCGCGTGCGCCGGCCGCCGCTGCCCCGCCCGCCGTCCGCCGCCGCCGCCGCCGGGCAGCGCGCCGCCCCGAGACGGCCAGCTCATCCGCCTCCTCCCGGCCTCGCCTCCCGTACGGATCCGGCTGCCCCCGGCCATCTTCTCGAACTCCGGCGAAGACTCCAGCGAGGGAACCGGCCGACCTCATTTTGTGTGCAGATCTGAGATCCGTGAACAGTAACCCTAGAGGTTGTTTTTTTCTTCTAAGTCCCAGAATTCCAGATCCATGTGCCCTTCTTCCTAGCTCCGTAACTTTGTATCCGTAGCTCCGATTCATGCATATAGCATATCAAAATGTTCAGCTCAGAGAGTACATCATTTCATTCCATTGCATCATTCTCATTTGAATTCATCTTGATGCCCGAAATTCTGTTAGAAGAGGGCTACTTGAGATAATTGTCAGATCTGCTGCTTCATTTAGGTTTTTGTCATTTTTGCCATGATTAATGTGTGCATGATATGCCCTGATGCTCTACATGTGTTTTGTTAACGGTTTTTTCATCTTTCCAGAGGTGCAACTCATGTATTTTTGTGATGTGTGTAGTGACTAGTGCAAGCTTGCAAAGTGGTGCACTTGCTAATTCTATTTTCAGGGACCTAGCAATTCCACTAAGTCCTTGATCTGTTTATCTCATGTTGCCATATGTTCTTGTTGTTTCCTAGTGATCTGTGCCTCTTTTGAGGATAATCAGTAAGGATGTTTGGTTATCCTTGTAGTGCTCTATCCATCCATGTCTTTGTTTGCAATTATGGAGCACCCTATCTTGAGTCAATCGAGCTCTACTTTTGCTACTTTGTGAATCTGGGCAGATTGTCAACTTGTTTGCAATTTTGCCGGTGTTGTTGTAGTTGATCCGTGCATGCTATGCTATTGTTCTTGCCATGTCTAGCTTTCATTTTGTGCCTTATTTATGGATGTATGCTTGTCTTTCCATGACTTGCACCGTAGTGAGTGCATCGAGCTCGTAAACATGCCTACTTGAGTTATATTTCAGCATGTGCCAGTTTTCACTAAGTATGAAAACTGATTATGTTTTTGCTATGTTCGCATGCTTGCAATTGTATTTTTTGATCCCTTTTGGCTCAAGGTTACTAAGGGACTTTTGTTAAGCTCTTTGAGTATCTCCATGCCATGCTTTACTTTGCCATGTTCAGGTCCTGTAACATGTAGTTTTGTGGCTCCGAAGAGGGCTACCTGATCTGAAATTCCAAACAAGTGTTAATTTCACTAAGTCTGAGATCTGTTTGCCATATGCATTTTTGCAATGCTTGTTTGAACCTGTTAATGGATGAATTGGCCGTAGCTCAGTGCTAGACTTTTGTTAAGCATCTTGTGTGCATCCCTGCCATGTATTTTTTTGTCATGGTTGGTGGTTGTAGCATGTTCATCTCATTACATTTAGATGCCTACTTGCTGTAAATCGCAAACCGGTGCCATATTTGAATCGCTTGCCATTTCCAAACCGTAACTCCGATTCCGGCGTTCTTTATATCATTTTCAAGAGATTTCATCTCATCTTTCCAGTGGCACACTTGGTTTTCCAAGTTGAGGCCAGGTTCATGCATTTCCTGTCATATCTTGCATTTTGCATCCCGCATCGCATTCCGCATAGCATATCATCATTGCACCATATTGCTTGGTCTTGCACGTGGTTGATTGTATCCTGTTGCTTGTTTGTCTTGTTTGGGTAGAACCGGGAGACGAGTTCGCTAATGAGGAGCCCATTGAGTTTGCTTTCAAGGATCCAGTCAACTCTGACAACTGTGCAGGCAAGATGATCATACCCTCGAAATCACTACTATCTTTGCTATGCTAGTTTGCTCGCTCTTTTGCTATGCCATTGCTACGATGCCTACCATTTGCTTTCAAGCCTCCCAAATTTCCATGTCAAACCTCTAACCCACCATTGTCCAAGCAAACCGTTGATTGGCTATGTTACCGCTTTGCTCAGCCCCTCTTATAGCGTTGCTAGTTGCAGGTGAAGATTGAAGGACGTTCCTTGTTGGAACATTTATTTACTTGTTGGGATATCATTATATTGCTATGTTATTTTAATTCATCTATATACTTGGTAAAGGGTGGAAGGCTCGGCCTCTCGCCTAGTGTTTTGTTCCACTCTTGCCGCCCTAGTTTCCGTCATATCGGTGTTATGTTCCCGGATTTTGCGTTCCTTACGCGGTTGGGTTATAATGGGAACCCCTTGATAGTTCGCCTTGATTGAAGCTTTTCCAGCAATGCCCAACCTTGGTTTTACCATTCGCCACCTAGCCTCTTTTTCCCTTGGGTTTCCGGAGCCCGAGGGTCATCTTATTTTAACCCCCCCCCCTGGGCCAGTGCTCCTCTGAGTGTTGGTCTGACCGAGTAGACTGCGGGGCCACCTCGGGGCAACTTGAGGGTTGGTTTTACTCGTAGGATGTCTCATCTGAGTGTGCCCTGAGAAAGAGATATGTGCAGCTCCTATCGGGATTAGTCATCACATTCGGGCGGTGTTGCTGGTCTTGTTTTAACCTGTCGAAGTGTCTTGAATTACCGAGATACCGAGTCTGATCGGAACGTCTTGGGAGGTGGTCTATTCCTTCGTTGACCGTGAGAGCTTGTCATGGGCTAAGTTGGGACTCCCCTGCAGAGATTTGAACTTTCGAAAGCCGTGCCCGCGGTTATGGGCAGATGGGAATTTGTTAATGTTGTAGATAACTTGAACCTTAATTAATTAAAATGAATCAACCGAGTGTGTTACCGTGATGGCCTCTTCTCGGCGGAGTCCGGGAAGTGGACACGGTGTTGGAGTAATGTTTGCGCAGGTTATTCTTTAGTTTCTCGCTCGCGCTTTGCCTCCTCTTCTCGCCCTCTTTTGCGAATAAGTTAGCCACCATATTTGCTAGTCGCTTGCTGCAGCTCCACATATTAACCTTGCCTTACCTAAAAGCTTAAATAGTCTTGATCGCGAGGGTGCGAGATTGCTGAGTCCCTGTGGCTCATAGATTACTATTACACCAGATGCAGGGTCTGATGATTCCGCTCCAGGAGACGTGTATGAGCTCAAGTGGGAGTTCGACGAAGACTCTCAACATTACTATGTTTCCTTTCCCGATGATCAGTAGTGGTGCCCAGTTGGGGGTGAACGGGACCGTGTCGCATGTTGGGTTATATTTTATTTTGGCGCCGTAGTCGGACCATAAGTGTTTGGATGATGTAATGTTATTTATGTACTTGATTGACGTGGCGAGTGTAAGCCAACTATGTTATCTCCCCTTTCATTATAATATTACATGGGAAGTTGTGAAGATTGCCTAACTTGCGACATATGCCTTCAATGCGATTATGCATCTAAGTCGTGCCTCGACACGTGGGAGATATAGTCGCATCGAGGGTGTGACAAGTTGGTAATCAGAGCCTTCCCCGACCTTAGGAGCCCCATTGCTTGATCGTTTTTAGCGGCCGAGTTGTGTCTAGAAAAATGTTTTGAGTCATTTAGGAATTATATATCAGAGAGTTTAGGAATTCGTTTTACTTCCCAGTCTCCTCATCGCTCTGGTAAGGCATCCTGACGTAGAGTTTTGACTCTTCTCTTCTCAAATTTCACTAAAAAAATTTTAGGATCACGCGGGTATCTTGGAATCGTTCCGATGGTTTTATGATGAGAACATTGTCTTGGTGCCTCCTGTCAGGGGTTTAGTGGAAGTGTCCCGGGGAGTTGAGCTCTGAGGTGTTGTCATCATAATTTTATCGTTGAAGTTTTGGAATACCTGAGTTTAGTACGCCGACATCAAAAATCTCTTTTATGCAGTTCGTTGGTGAGATAACCTCGACGCCACCCAGTACTGGGGCGGGAGTTCGGGAGTATCGCCATAACTTGTATAACGGATGCTTTTCGAAGGTTGAGATAGATGGTTTCCGAAGGTTTCTTGGTTATGTGTTGAAGGATGGATACAGCTGGATGTAGGAATTGCTAGTTTGGGTGAGATATTATGCTTCCCCTGTATCCCCAACACCTGATTGCATAACCGGAAAGGTTCGGGAGTTTCATAGGTGGGAATTCTAGTAGCTCTAGTTCTTCCACGGATATTGGTTGGGATTTCTTACCGATTATTCGTTCTTGATCCGTACCTTGTTGATTTATTTCTCTACCTTATTTCTACGTGGCTTCTCAATTTATGGATATGTGACCATTTCAAGAGGAATGCATTCGTTCATTTTGTTCGGATGTGAAGACTATATGTTGCAATTTTCATTCCGTTGGATTCAGCTTCAATATTGTCTATCAATGTGCTAATGGTGGTCAACCTCTTCAGGATGGCTCCTCCAACACGCACAACTCCGAATCCTGATCCCACTACAAGAAATATGTCAACTTATGACCACCACTATTGGTCACTGAATGGTCACAAATTTCCATTTATGACCTTTTTGTGACCAAAAACATAAGGTCAAAAGCTGGGCGTCGTAAACTGACTATAGCGACCTTTCTTCTGGAATGGTCGGAAATGTTTATGACCAAAATAAGTCCAGTGTGGCGTTTTGGTCACTAGCAACCTCCCCAGGCCACGTAGGCATCCAGCGTGGCAAGCTGATGTGGCACAAGATTCAGCCCGGTCCAATTCGGTTTTCTACATGGGCCTAGCCCAAGAATTCGGCCTTTCTATATTTTTTTACATGTGAATTTTTTGTCAGCTTCATGGACCAAGCCCAACATTGCAGCCTTTTTATTTTTGGCCCATGGCTTTTTTGTCTCAACAGTTTCATTTTTTTCTTTTTTTATAAATTGGGTTCACTAGTCAGGTGGGTCCCCATTGTCAGGTTCTAGTACTGGGTCCTAGCCATCAGGGCAATATTCTTCATTTTTTTATTTCACGCAAATAAATACCTGGTATTTAAATTGGCACACAGAAAACACACGAAATACTTCAAATATTATCAACCATCAAAGTGCTACATCATATAACACACATACAAATGTGATCAGCATCAAGTTTACAATCAGATAACAAGCTCCACAATAGGAGCAGTTTACATCAAGGTTAGTCAGATGAAATCCTATGCACGACTCACTAGGCAACCATAGTCAACTGGGCCACCTTCGCTACACTAGAACAGCAATAGAACTATCATCATGCCTTCGACCGTCGCCCTGTTACATGAATCAGAAGAGAAGAATTAAAACACTAGAGCCAATATATTATGAACAGACATATTATATAAATATATTATGATGTTCAAAAAAGTTTTATTGTAAACGCATAGTTCTGGTCAACAACACTAACAATTTCAGATCAGATTCTGGAACTACCACTAGGAATTCAGTAAACTGACAGTTTGAGATCCAGTTCAAAATGTTTTAGATCAGTTTCAGATCAGATTCTGGAACTACCACTAGGAATTCAGTAAACTGTATGGAGGTTCAAAATGTTTTATACTATAATAAAGAGTTTTATTGATTAATGATATTTCTGGTTCAACAAACAGTTTAAGATCCAGTTCTACATAGGGTACTGTGTCAAGATCGCAGCTTCATGTTCATGCTTGCTAGTATGTGTCAAGAGAAACCCTGAACCTGAAAGCTCAGGCTGTTGCTTATTTTGTTACTGTGTGGTAAGTACTACTAAGATCAAAATGCATTCAAGGGAGCATAAAAGCCATCCCCATTTGAAGCATGTATAGTCTACAGAGATACTAACAGGTGAACAGATAGCCCCTAGAAATTGGCTAACTACTTCTACTATATAATATGCAGTCTACAGCGATACTAACTACTTCTACTGTATAATCACAGTCTGCAGTCACTAAATAAATAAGCTACTGAAACTACTGCTGCTGTTATAATCACAGTCCAGTTAAATTTGTGCTACTGCTGCTGTTATAAAACTACTGAAACTACTCATGCAACAATTAGCATGAGATACAAGCAACACTAAGCACCAAGATTACTACACCAAGTCAAATTTAAGCTACTGAAAAATGGTGGAAGATTCATGACAAGAATAACAGTAGCAGAAGCTTCATGTGCTAAAATACTGAAGCTTCATGTGCAAAATTACTCAAGCTTTATGTGCAAAATTAACTGTAGGTGCTGAAGCTATTCCAAAATTATCACAAAATTTAAGCTATCATCCTGCTGCAGAAATAGCCACCGTCCAGGCCCCCGTCATCCGCCAGGCTGCCGCCAAGCTCCAGCCCCTCCAGCGGTGACCACAAGGGCCTCCTGTACAACATCATGAGAACAGTCAAGGACTGCAACATCCAGGTAACAACAAAGTTCAGCACAATAAAATAGAGCAACAGATCCATGCTATCAGACTGAGAGTCTATCATACTAACAGCACATGCTATCTTCATGCCCTATCATAACAGTTCATAATAAGTATGAAATGCAAGAATACATAATATTGCAATTTATTCCGCTATAGCCTATCATGTTCAAACAGTGGCTCCCAAGAGTCCAGGTTCTTAGTTCATTGATCTGATGGGAGGGTAAGATCAATGCCATGTCAGTATGTCACCTTGTCTGCTAAGCAGATATGCATCTCCCTTCAACTAGAGTGGACAAACGAACAGCGAGATGATGGAACATGGCAGTGCCAGGAGGTGCAACATTTATTGCAAATGGTGGAAATGAAAAAAATTGGCACTGTCCTGTGCAAGATTAAGTAATTCTTTGACAAAACAGGTGCAGGTTGAGTAATCCTATCACAAAACAGGATTCAAATCTTCAACAGAGGCACCAGTCGCAACACTTTGAGTGTATTCATTTTGAAATTCAAAACAATATGTGAAGGCAATAACCGAAGCTGGTTAGCGAAAACACATAGATTTGGTTCCAGTTATTGAGAATAAGCTATCGGGCAGGGTACAGACACCTCTAAGAGACAAATAAATACATGATTAACTAGAACACCTAGCTATCAGTACTAACTAGTCAACTAGCAAGAGTATCACCAGGAACCCCATCTGATTCACCACAGCATACTACCATTCCCAGCGACCAAACCAATTTACCGAAATGCAAAGTCTTAAACAGAAGGCAACAGATCAACTTATCGGTGGCCAGCAAGAGGGCGCCCATGAAGGCGAGCTGAGCTCTCCCGTGCGTGCGATGGTTGCAGGCAGGAGGTCGTTCATGTGGGGGAGGGGATAGAACGCAAATCCTCCAGACGGGTGCTGGTGGTTGGCGATGGAGGAGGTCGTCGGGTGCCTCGTGCGCCCAGGCGACGACGGCAACCTTGGTGAGCCGCCATCACCAGCGTGCATGGACCTATGCCCATCAGCCGCGCGAGTGCGCTGGAGGTCGCAGCCAGATCGAGGGCTTGACGACGACCTGCGTGAGGAAGAAAAACAAATCGGGCATGTGTGAGCAACATCCAGATCGAATCAAAAGGAGAAGAGAGGAGGGCGAGAGAAGACCTTGTTGATGAGTTCCATGGTGTCGAGCGTGCGTGACGAGGGCGCGGATCCGGAAGCAACGCGGCAGATCTGCACCCTTCCCCGCTGAGGCCCTGCACGCGCGCAAAAACAACGAACACCCGTCAGCCTCCGCCACCATACCGCCGCATGCAGATTCGAGGGGCGTGAGGCACCGCTCACCTTGGAGAACGGCGCAGTGTAGTGGAGCGCCGCCGCGAGCGCCGCCGCCACGGCCAGCAGTGCCAGTCCCCATCCGGGCGTGGCTGGCGACGGGAAGCTGTGGCGGCGTCGATCTGGATCAGATCGAGATCTAAGGGAGGGAGAGGGCGGCGGCTGTGGGTGTGCGGAATCCGGGAGAGTGAGTGGAAGGGGAGCCGGAGGAGGTGGGGATCCGGCTCATGGAGGAGAGCGAGTGGAGGGGGACGGCGGTGTTGGGCGGAATCGATGGGGGCGGCGGCTCATGGAGGAGAGCGAGTGGAGGAGGGCGTGGCGGCTCATGCGCGGTCGTCGGAGGTGCTGCGGAGCTCGTCGCCTCGTGAGCCGCAGGGCGCGGCCGCCACTGCTGAGGGGCGCGGGGAGGGCGGGCTTGCTGGAGCTTGTGGTGAGGAGCCGGGGACGGCGGCGGGATTGGAGATGAATCACGGGGGAGCTCGAGTGGATCTCCAGCCAGCGGGATTGGAGAGGAATCGGGGGAGAGAGAGGAGTGGTGTGCGGTGGGGCTGGAGGTGGAGGTGGAGGCCACGCGGAGGCGGACGGCGGTGGATCTAGAAAGGAGGAGGTGGCGGCTGTGATCTGGAAGGGAGGAGGAGTGGTGTGCGGGGGAGAGAGGGGCTAGGGTTCGCCGCACGGGGGAGAGGGGAGAGGATCTGAGGGGGGAGGGAGAGAAAGAAAGAAAGATTGGAGGCGGGGGGTGGGTGGAAAATGTCCATGAGGACAGACCTAGGGTTTCGGCTCGGGTGGGTTTGGGCCGTTGGATCCGGAAGCATCTGACGGTGGTTGATGCGTGATCCGCGTGATATGCTCATGGTCCAATCAGAACGCAGCAAACCATTTGATGACCTTATGACCAATATAAATTGGTCGTGATCGATTCAAGATAAAAAAATTCATTCCATTTTTCAGTGCTCAAAATGAGTATTTTTGTGAAAGTCCTATCAAATATTTGTTCAAATGATTCCATATTTCGCACAAGTTTGCATCTTGGAATGGCAAACAATATTGACAAAGGGAGTTTTCATTTTCTTTGGACGAAAAAACCATTTTCCATTTTTCGAGTGCCCAAAAGGAGGTTTTTTGTGAAGAACCTATAATATATTTGTTGCAAAATTGGACCGAATCATTTTTCTAAAATACTAGGCCATATTTCATGCACAATTGACCAAATGGTTGGGTGTAAAAAGTTTTGATCCACCTCTCGTGAAAAAGACAAATTTTCGCCGGTTCAGCTGGAAGCGGGTCAAATTTGAACTGTAGCTGCCTTCTAGTTTGCTCTTTATTTTTTCCAAAAATCATTTCTAGGTACATAAGTATCTATTTTATCAGAGAAACACCAAAAAAATTCCAAGATTCAACCACTAGCTAGGAACGGTCATTCCCGCCGTTTTGACCGCATTTTGAAACGGGCATAAAAAATTCAAAAAAAATCAAAAAAATGGAAAACCTTCGCATTGTGTCATCATATGTGACCAAGTTTCCAGGAAAAATAATAAACTTGTAATACGACAATTATTTTTAAAAAGTGTTCTCAGAAACGAGCTATCACGTGTGGAGATCAATGGCTTTCAAGCCAAATGATCAATCTTATGGCCACATTCATGGCATAGTTTGTTCAAATGATCTCATATTGTGCACAAGGGTGCATATTGGAATGGCAAACAATGTTGCCTAAGAAATTTTTCATTTTCGTTGCACGGAAAATTCATTTTCCATTTTTCGAGTGCTCGAAATGAGGTTTTTTTGTGAAGGACCTACCATATATTTGTTGCAAAATTGTACCAAATCATTTTTTTAAAATATTAGGACATATTTAATGCACAATTGACAAAATGGTTGGGTGTCAAAAGTTTTGATCCACCTCTGGTGAAAAAGACAAATTCCCGCCGATTCAGCTGGAAGCGGGTCAAATTTGAACTGCAGTTGCCTCATAGTTTGCTATTTATTTTTTCAAAAAATCATTTCTAGGTACGTAAGTATATATTTAATCAGAGAAACACCAAAAGTTTTCCAAGATTCAACCACTAGCTAGGAACGGTCAAGCCCGCCGTTTTGACCGCATTTTGAAACGGGCATAAAAATTTCAAAAAAAAAATCAAAAAATTGGAAAACCTTCGCATTGTGTCATTATATGTGACCAAGTTTCCAGGAAAAATAATAAACTTGTAATACGGTAATTATTTTAAAAAAGTGTTTTGAGGAATGAGCTATCAAGTGTGAAGATTCATGGCTTTCAAGCCAAATGATCAATCTTATGGCCACATTCATGGCATAGTTTGTTCAAATGATCTCATATTATGCACAAGGGTGCATATTGGAATGGCAAACAATGTTGCCTAAGGAAGTTTTCATTTTCTTTGGACGAAAAAACTATTTTCCATTTTCTGAGTGCCTGAAATGAGTTTTTTTTGTGAAGGACCTACCATATATTTGTTGCAAAATTGGACCTAATCAATTTTCTAAAATACTAGGCCATATTTAATGCACAATTGACAAAATGGTTGGGTGTCAAAATTTTTGATCCACCTCTGGTGAAAAAGACAAATTCCCGTCGATTCAGCTGGAAGCGGGTCAAATTTGAACTGCAGCTGCCTCATAGTTTGCTCTTTATTTTTTCCAAAAATAATTTCTAGGTAAATAGGTATCTATTTGATCATAGAAACACCAAAAAAATTCCAAGATTTAACCACTAGCTAGGAACTGTCATTCCCGCCGTTTTGACCACATTTTGAAACGGGCATAAAAAAATTCAAAAAAAATCAAAAAATTGGGAAACCTTCGCATTGTGTCATTATATGTGACCAAGTTCCCAGGAAAAATAACAAACTTGTAATACGGCAATTATTTTAAAAAAGTGTTCTCAGAAACGAGCTATCACGTGTGGAGATCAATGGCTTTCAAGCCAAATGATCAATCTTATGGCCACATTCATGGCATAGTTTGTTCAAATGATCTCATATTGTGCACAAGGGTTCATATTGGAATGGAAAACAATGTTGCCTAAGGAAGTTTTCATTTTCGTTGGACGAAAAAACCATTTTCCATTTTTCGAGTGCCCGAAAGGCGGTTTTTTTGTGAAGGAACTACCAAATAATTGTTGCGAAATTGGACCAAATCATTTTTATAAAATACTAGGCCATATTTAATGAACAATTGACAAAATGGTTGGGAGTAAAAATTTTTGATTCACCTCTCGTGAAAAAGACAAATTTCCGCCGATTCAGTTGGAAGCGGGTCAAATTTGAACTGCAGCTGCCTCATAGTTTGCTATTTATTTTTTCCAAAAATCATTTCTAGTTACATAAGGACCTATTTAATCATAAATACATGGTTTGGTGGCGATACATCGAGGTTTGGGCGGTGGCCGAGGGCCCCAACTCTAGAGTGCGTAAACTCGCATGCCCGTCGCGTGGTCACCGCGTGACTGTAATGTTGCCATGTGTTCTGGGTGGCCTAGGCATGTCTAGTGGGTTGGGCACTTCCCAGGTTGGTGCTAGGAAGAAAATTAGAACATAATATTCTCACGAGGAGACCGATCGATGCTCAAACATGAATTAGCAAGCAAGTGTTTGATTAGCGGTACGGGAAATGCACATGGCCAATGGGCGTGAGTTTTGGCTGAGGATGATCATCTACTAAGGAGAATGTCTTCACAAATTTTTAGCTCAAAAGGAGGATCCTAGGTGGTACTTGCTTTGCAAAGTACCACGCTAGACAAAAATATGAATGTTGAAGCTGGGCTCAAAATAATGAATGGAGTGAGCTGAAATTTTGTGGAGGATGGTTATTTGGGCATAGGAAAGCATTGCAGAAAATTGATACCATTTGTACATGCCAAAGTAGTACTTCCTTCACAATGCTCTTCTATGGATAGAAACTTGGGAAAACTAGTGAGAGAGATTGGATGAATGAAATGAGCTCAAAATTGGTGTAGGTAAGTTACTTAAGTATGGTCATGCGCTGGTAAATTTTCAGATCATTTGGGTAAGCCTAGCTAGTACTTACTTCACAAAGCTTCTCTCGAGGTAGAAACTTTGGAAATTTCCCGAGAAAGATTTACTAGGAAAATTGAGCTGAATATTATCATGTGGCAATGATTTGTGTATGGAAGAGTGCCCGAAAAGTTTGAGGGTAATAGGAGGGGTCTATATAACACTTGCTTTGCAACGTGCCAATTTGGCCATAAAATATAAATTGAACCTGGGCTCACATAGATGACTTGACTGAGCTGCAATTTGGAGGAGGGTGATAATTTGGGCATATGAAGGAACTGTATAAATTTCATGTCATTTAGAGATATAAAAAAGGTACTTCCTTCACAATGCTTCTAGGTTGACAAAAACTTTGGAAATTTGTCGAGGAAGATTTGCTAGGCAAATGGAGCTGAATTTTGTCATGCGGTAATGATTTCGATAGGAAAGAGTGCCCAAAAATTCCGAGGGCAATCAAGAATATATAAATAGCACTTCCTTCATAAAGTGTTGTTGTGAACAGAATATGAAAATGAATATTCTTGAATTAGTTTTGAACTAGGCAAGGAAGGATTTTTACGTATTTGATGAAGATATGCCCCAAAGAATTTATGAGATTTTTTTGGGAATTTTGGGAATGATAGAAATATAGGTTGCTTCACAACCTAGGGCAAAAACTGCCACATGGACATGACACATAGGCAAAACTGATGAGATGGCGCCTAGTCATCACAACCCACCAAAATCTACAAGGCTATGACCATCTATATTGGTCATTAACAACTAGAAATAAGGCAGTGGACTAGCACTGTTTGCTTTGTGACCATTTCGTGTAAGGAAATTACGACCTTTCTGACCAAAATGGTCGCAATGGTTTAGGGTTTGGAGCCCCCTGAACAGCTTTTGACCAATTGGTCTAAAATGGTCATAAATTTATGACCAATTCTTTGAGGGTCACTGACAGAAGGTCATAAGTTGACATATTTCTTGTAGTGTCCGCCACCACCTCCACCTCCTCCGGAGGCATGGCAGGCTGTGATGGCCGCAACCAATGCAAACACACAGTTGATCATGCAAATTCTTCAAGAGCGCAATCAAGGCAATCAAGGGAATCAAGGCAGCAATCAGAATCACTTTGCTACACTCAACCAGTTCCTTGCTAATGGGCCAAAGACTTTCAGCAATTGTGTTGAGGCAACCGATGCTGACGATTGGCTTGTGGATCCGTGCAAGCATTTCGAGTGCAGTAACGTCAGGCCTGAGGACTTTGTTAAGTTTGCTTCCTTCCAACTCAAAGATCAAGCTGCAGAATGGTTCCAGCAGTACAAGGATTCCCGAGGTGGACGTGTTATCACTTGGGATGATTTCCGTCGAGATTTCCGAGCTCATCATATTCCCCAGAGCATGGTTGAAAGCAAGCATGAGGAATTCCGCAATCTGAAGCAAGGCTCTTTGTCTGTCTATGACTACAACAAGTTGTTCCAGAAGCTCGCCCGCTTTGCCAAGCAGGACGTCCCTGATGAGAAGAGCATGATATACCAGTTCAGGGGTGGTCTCAGAGAATAAATTCAGCTCGCTCTTGTTCTCTTTGAGCCCTTGAGATACAATGAGTTCTACAACATGGCACTGAAGCAAGAGGCTGCTCAGTTGAGGTGTGATGCTTCCAAGAAGCGAGCCAGAGATGTTACTCCTTCTTCCTCTACTCAAGTGGCCAAGCAGCAGAAGTATTGGCTTCCTCCTCCTCTGTTCCGTCAGCCATATCAGCAGAAGAGCAAAGGTGGCAGTGGTTCTTCCCACCCACCCAACCCTGGCTTTCAGAATAAGACTTCGTCTCAAGCTCCTAGATCGAGTGCTCCATATCACCATCCGCTTTCAGAGGTCACGTCCAACAAGTGCCAACAGAAGGGTCACTATGCCAACAAGTGCTTCAACCAGAGGCGTCTTCCTCCTCCTCCTCCTGTCAGATCGGCATGTACAGCTGTGGTCAAGCATAACCCCAAGCACGCCAAGGTCAATTTGATGAATGCAGCTCAGGCAGAGGATTCTTCAGATGTCATCATGGGTAACCTTCCTGTTAACGATGTTCCTGCAAAAGTTCTTTTTGACACTGGTGCATCGCATTCCTTTTTGTCATGTCCTTTTGCATCGAAGCACAATGTTGATACCGAGATCATGCCCAAAGTCATACAAGTTGTTTCTCCCGACAAGCTTTTGACTTCTAGTTTGGTTGCTCCCGATATCTCTATCACGTTGGGTGACTACAAGTTTCTCTCTTCTCTGGTGGTTCTTGGTAACTCGGATATTGATCTTATTCTCGGAATGGATTGGCTTTCTAAGCACAAGGCACATCTTGATTGTGCTGCCAGGCAGATTCAATTGACTCATTCGTCTGAGGATGTAATTGTCTTTGCCGCTCGGGATAATACCATCCGTCTGTTTTCTCTCAATGAGAAGGGTGAATTGGATGCCATCTCTCAAATTCCAGTCGTTTGCGAATATCAAGACATCTTTCCAGAAGAGCTTCCAGGAATGCCTCCGCACCGGCCAGTTGAATTCGTTATTGATCTTGAGCCTAGCACGGAACCTATGTGCAAACGTCCTTACAAGCTCAGACCTGAAGAGTTGAAGGAGCTGAGGAAGCAACTCGATATTCAAGAGAAAATGGGTCTCATCAGGCCTAGTTCTTCTCCGTGGGGTTGTGGTGTTCTTTTTGTGAAGAAGAAGAATGGAACGGACCGACTTTGTGTTGATTACCGTCCAGTGAACAAGAAGACCATCAAGAACAAATACCCACTTCCCAACATCAATGAGTTGTTCGAACAACTCAAAGGTGCTCGAGTATTCTCCAAGCTTGATATCCGTATGGGTTATCATCAAATTTCGAATCCGTGAGCAAGATATTCCGAAGACGGCTTTCAGGACAAGTTTTGGTTCATATGAATACACTGTCATGTCTTTTAGCCTCGTCAACGCTCCTCTGACGTTCTCTCGCATGATGAACTTCATCTTCAATGCCTACACCAATGACTTCGTTTTGGTCTATCTCGACGACATTCTGGTTTTCTCCAAGAATAAGGAAGATCATGCCAAGCACTTGCGTTTGGTTCTTGATAAGCTCAGGGAACATCAGTTCTACGCCTAGTTCTCCAAGTGTGAATTTTGTCTCGATGAGGTTCTTTATCTTGGTCATATCATCTCTGCCGAGGGCATTGCCGTGAATCCTGAGAAGGTGTCTGCAATTGTGAATTGGGAACCTCCCCAGAACATGAAGCAACTCCGCAGTTTTCTCGGTCTCGCAAGCTATTGCCGAAGATTCGTTGAAAACTTTTCTAAGATCGCGAAGCCTCTCTCTAACCTTCTTCAGAAGCACGTCAAGTACGTTTGGTCTCCGGAGTGTGATATTGCTTTCAACACTTTGAAAGAGAAATTGATCACTGCTCCAGTTCTCACTCCGCCTGATGAATCCAAGCCGTACGAGGTCTTTTGTGATGCCTCTCTCCAAGGTCTTGTCGCAGTATTGATGCAAGAGAAGAAAGTTGTTGCTTATACATCTCGCCAGTTGAAGCCTAATGAGAAGAACTACCCCACTCATGATCTCGAGTTGGCGGCAGTTGTGCATGCTCTTTTGACTTGGAGACATCTTCTATTGGGAAGAAAAGTGGACATTTTCACTGATCACAAGAGTCTCAAGTACATCTTCACTCAGCCTAATCTCAACCTCAGGCAGACTCGATGGGTCGAAATGATTCAAGAGTATAATCCGAGTATTGAGTATACTCCAGGCAAGGCTAATGTAATTGCTGACGCTTTGAGCAGGAAAGCTTACTGCAACAGTCTGATTCTCAAGCCTTATCAACCCGAGCTTTGTGAAGCTTTCCGCAAACTTAATCTGCAAGTTGTTCCTCAAGGTTTTCTCGCCAACCTTCTAGTCTCTCCTACCTTGGAAGACCAGATTCGCCAAGCCCAGCTTCTTGATGCTATGGTGAAAAAGGTGAAGATTGGGATTGCCAAGAGCCAGTCCAAGTACAAGTGCTACTGCCTTGATGACAAGGACACTCTCTTCTTCGAGGATCGTATTGTTGTACCCAAAGGTGACCTCCGTAAAGTGATCATGAATGAGGCTCACAATTCTCTCCTCTCCATCCACCCTGGGAGCACGAAGATGTATCAGGACCTCAAGCAGGCTTATTGGTGGACTCGAATGAAGCGCGAGATTGCTCAATTCGTGAATGAATGTGATGTCTGTAGAAGAGTGAAGGCAGAACACCAAAGGCCAGCTGGTCTCCTCCAACCTCTTGCCATTCCAGAATGGAAGTTTGACCACATTGAAATGGACTTCGTGACTGGGTTTCCAAAGTCCAAGCGTGGCAATGATGCTATATTTGTTGTCATCGACAAACTCACTAAAGTGGCTCATTTTCTGCCTATCAAAGAGTCGATCACTGCAGCTCAATTGGCGGAACTCTATACCTCTCGTATTGTCTCTCTGCACGGTATTCCACAAGTGATCTCTTCAGACCGTGGCAGCATCTTTACCTCGAAGTTTTGGGATTCTTTTCAGAAGGCCATGGGCACCAAAATCCGCTTCAGCACAGCTTTCCATCCTCAAACTAGCGGTCAAGTCGAACGTGTCAACCAGATTCCTGAAGATATGCTCAGGGCTTGTGTGATCTCCTTCGGCATGAAATGGGAGGACTGTCTTCCTTATGCTGAATTCTCCTACAACAACAGTTTTCAAGCAAGTTCGGGCAAGGCCCCTTTTGAAATTCTGTATGGCAGGAAGTGCTGTACCCCTCTCAACTGGTCTGAAACCGGTGAACGCCAGCTTTTGGGTAATGACTTAATCACAGAGGCAGAGGAAATGTGCAAAGTCATTCGTGATAACCTCAAAGCAGCCCAATCCCGTCAGAAGAGCTACTATGATAGTAAGCACCGTGATTTGGCTTTCGAGATCGGAGATCATGTTTACCTCCGCGTCTCTCCTATGAAAGGTACTCGTCGCTTCGGTATCAAAGGGAAGCTTGCCCCCAGATACGTGGGACCTTTCAAGATTGTCAGCAAGAGAGGCGACCTCGCCTATCAACTCGAGCTTCCTTCAAACTTTGCAAATGTTCATGACGTGTTCCATGTCTCTCAGCTTTGAAAGTGCTTCAAGACACCTGACCGCACCGTTAACTTCGAGGACATTGAGCTCCAAGAAGATCTCTCTTATCGTGAGCACCCAGTTGCTATTCTTGAAGAGACTGAACGCAAGACTCGCAACAAGTCAATCAAATTTCTCAAAGTCAAGTGGTCACATCATTCCGACCGTGAAGCTACCTGGGAACGCGAGGATCACCTCCGTTCTGAGTACCCGGCGTTCTTTCAGTCCTAGATCTCGGGACGAGATCCTTTCGTAGTGGTGGAGTGTTGTAACATCCCGGATGTAACTTTCCCTATTTGTACTCCAACTCTTGCCGTTTCCGGCGTTAAGTTATATTTATTTCTTCGGGTTCGGGTTTTGTCTCCGTGTGTTGTTATCGTTGTCATGCATCGCATATCATGTCATCATGTGCATTGCATTTGCATACGTGTTCGTCTCATGCATTCGAGCTTTTTCCCCGTTGTCCGTTTTGCATTCCGGCATTTCGTTCTCCTCCGGTGGTCATTTCTACCTTTCTTTCATGTGTGGGGATTAAACATTTCTGGATTGGACCGAGACTTGCCAAGCGGCCTTGGTTTACTACCGGTAGACCGCCTGTCAAGTTTCGTACCATTTGGACTTCGTTTGATACTCCAACAATTAACTGAGGGACCGAAAAGGCCTCGTGTGTGTTGCAGCCCAACACCCCTCCAATTTGGCCCAAAACCCACCAAACTCTGCTCCATCATCTAGAGCGTTCGATCACGATCGTGTGGCCGAAAACCGCACCTCATTTGGACTCTCCTAGTTCCCTCTATGCCTATTTAAACACCCCCCCTGATTTTTCGGATCTCCTCCTACCTCCGAAACCCTAAAAACCATCTCCTCCGCCGTCGGACGTGTCCGTACCCGTCAGACACGCCCGCGCCGCCGCGCCCAACCACCCAGGAGCCGCCACGTGGCCTCCCGCCGCCGCCCACCGCGTGGGCCCGCTCGGCCCGTGGCCGGCCCCCGCGGCCCGAGCCGCCATCCGCCGCCGCCGAGCCATGCCGCCTCCCGGCCCACGCGCGCCGCCGCCCTTCGCCTCGCCCGCCGCGCGCGCCGGCCGCCGCCGCCACACCCGCCGTCCGCCGCCGCCGGGCAGCGCGCCGCCCCGAGCCGGCCAGCTCATCCGCCTCCTCCCGGCCTCGCCTCCCGTACGGATCCGGCCGCCCCCGGCCATCTTCTCGAACTCCGGCGAAGACTCCGGCGAGGGAACTGGCCAACCTCGTTTTGCATGCAGATCTGAGATCTGTGAACAGTAACCCTAGAGGTTGTTTTTTCTTCTAAGTCCCAGAATTCCAGATCCATGTGCCCTTCTTCCTAGCTCCATAAATTTGTATCTGTGGCTCCGATTCATGCATATAGCATATCAAAATGTTCATCTCAGAGAGTACATCATTTCATTCCATTGCATCATTTTCATTTGAGTTCATCTTGATGCCCGAAATGCTGTTAGAAGAGGGCTACTTGAGATAATTGTCAGATCTGCTGCTCCATTTAGGTTTTTGTCATTTTTGCCATGATTAATGTGTGCATGATATGCCCTGATGCTCTACATGTGTTTTGTTAAGGGTTTTGTCATCTTTCCAGAGGTGCAACCCATGTATTTTTGTGATGTGTGTGGTGACTAGTGCAAGCTTGTAAAGTGGTGCACTTGCTAATTCTGTTTTCAGGGACTTAGCAATTCCACTAAGTCCTTGATCTGTTTATCTCATGTTGCCATATGTTTTTGTTGTTTCCTAGTGATCCGTGCCTCTTTTGAGGATGATCAGTAAGGATGTTTTGTTATCCTTGTAGTGCTCTATCCATCCATGTCTTTGTTTGCAACTATGGAGCACCCTAGCTTGAGTCAATCGAGCTCTACTTTTGCTACTTTGTGAATCTGGGCAGATTGTCAACTTGTTTGCAATTTTGCCGGTGTTGTTGTAGTTGATCCGTGCATGCTATGCTATTGTTCTTGCCATGTCTAGCTTTCATTTTGTTCCTTCTTGATGGATGTATGCTTGTCTTGCCATGAATTGCACCGTAGTGAGTGCATCGAGCTCGTAAACATGCCTACTTGAGTTATATTTCAGCATGTGCCAGTTTTCACTAAGTATGAAAACTGATTACGTTTTTGCTATGTTCGCATGCTTGCAATTGTATTTTTTGATCCCTTTTGGCTCAAGGTCACTAAGAGACTTTTGTTAAGCTCTTTGAGTAGCTCCATGTCATGCTTTACTTTGCCATGTTCAGGTCCTGTAGCATGTAGTTTTGTGGCTCCGAAGAGGGCTACCTGATCTGAAATTCCAGACAAGTGTTAATTTCACTAAGTCTGAGATCTGTTTGCCATGCTTGTTTGAACCTGTTAATGGATGAATTGGCCGTAGCTTAGTGCTAGAATTTTGTTAAGCATCTTGTGTGCATCCCTGCCATGTATTTTGTTGTCATGTTTGGTGGCTGTAGCATGTTCATCTCATTACATTTAGATGCCTACTTGCTGTAAATCGCAGACCGGTGCCATATTTGAATCGCTTGCCATTTCCAAACCGTAACTCCGATTCCGGCGTTCTTTATATCGTTTTCAAGCGATTTCATCTCATCTTTCCAGTGGAACACTTGGTTTTCCAAGTTGAGGCCAGGTTCATGCATTTCCTGTCATAACTTGCATTTTGCATCCCGCATCGCATTCCGCATAGCATATCATCATTGCATCATATTGCTTGGTCGCACGTGGTTGATTGTATCCTTGTTGCTTGTTTGTCTTATTTGGGTAGAGCCGGGAGACGAGTTCGCTAATGAGGAGCCCATTGAGTTTGCTTTCGAGGATCCAGTCAACTCTGACAACTGTGCAGGCAAGATGATCATACCCTCGAAATCACTACTATCTTTGCTATGCTAGTTTGCTCGCTCTTTTGCTATGCCATTGCTACGATGCCTACCATTTGCTTTAAAGCCTCCCAAATTTCCATGTCAAACCTCTAACCCACCATTGTCCTAGCAAACCGTTGATTGGCTATGTTACCGCTTTGCTCAGCCCCTCTTATAGCGTTGCTAGTTGCAGGTGAAGATTGAAGGCCGTTCCTTGTTGGAACATTTATTTACTTGTTGGGATATTATTATATTGCTATGTTATTTTAATGCATCTATATACTTGGTAAAGGGTGGAAGGCTCGGCCTCTCGCCTAGTGTTTTGTTCCACTCTTGCCGCCCTAGTTTCCGTCATATCGTTGTTATGTTCCCGGATTTTGCGTTCCTTACGCGGTTGGGTTATAATGGGAACCCCTTGATAGTTTGCCTTGATTAAAGCTTTTCCAGCATTGCCCAACCTTGGTTTTACCATTCGCCACCTAGCCTCTTTTTGCCTTGGGTTTCCGGAGCCCGAGGGTCATCTTATTTTAAACCCCCCCCCCGGGCCAGTGCTCCTCTGAGTGTTGGTCTGACCGAGTAGACTGCGGGGCCACCTCGGGGCAACTTGAGGGTTGGTTTTACTCGTAGGATGTCTCATCTGAGTGTGCCCTGAGAAAGAGATATGTGCAGCTCCTATCGGGATTTGTCGGCACATTTGGGCGGTGTTGCTGGTCTTATTTTAACCTGTCAAAGTGTCTTGAATTACCGAGATACCGAGTCTGATCGGAACGTCTTGGGAGGAGGTCTATTCCTTCATTGACCGTGAGAGCTTGTCATGGGCTAAGTTGGGACTCCCCTGCAGAGATTTGAACTTTCGAAAGCCGTGCCCGCGGTTATGGGCAGATGGGAATTTGTTAATGTCCGGTTGTAGATAACTTGAACCTTAATTAATTAAAATGAATCAACCGAGTGTGTTACCGTGATGGCCTCTTCTCGGCGGAGTCCGGGAAGTGGACACGGTGTTGGAGTAATGTTTGTGCAGGTTATTCTTTAGTTTCTCGCTCACGCTTTGCCTCCTCTTCTCGCCCTCTTTTGTGAATAAGTTAGCCACCATATTTGCTAGTCGCTTGCTGCAGCTCCACATATTAACCTTGCCTTACCTAAAAGCTTAAATAGTCTTGATCGCGAGGGTGCGAGATTGCTGAGTCCCTGTGTCTCACAGATTACTATTACACCAGATGCAGGGCCGGATGATTCCGCTCCAGGAGACGCGTATGAGCTCAAGTGGGAGTTCGACGAAGACTCTCAACGTTACTATGTTTCCTTTCCCGATGATCAGTAGTGGCGCCCAGTTGGGGGTGAACGGGACCGTGCCGCATGTTGGGTTATCTTTTATTTTGGCGCCGTAGTCGGTCCATGAGTGTTTGGATGATGTAATGTTATTTATGTACTTGATTGACGTGGCGAGTGTAAGCCAACTATGTTATCTCCCCTTTCATTATAATATTACATGGGATGTTGTGAAGATTGCCTAACTTGCGACATATGCCTTCAATGCGATTATGCCTCTAAGTCATGCCTCGACACGTGGCAGATATAGTCGCATCGAGGGTGTGACACCTACGTACCCCCAAACGATCAGAAGAGGAGCCAAAAACCTAATTCCACCGCCGCAACTTTCTGTATCCACGAGATCCCATCTTGGGGCCTGTTCCGGAGCTCCGCCGGAGAGGGCCGTCATCACGGAGGGCTTCTACATCATCATAGCCCCTCCGATGAAGTGTGAGTAGTTTACCTCAGACCTTCGGGTCCATAGTTAGTAGCTAGATGGCTTCTTCTCTCTTTTTGGATCTCAATACAAGTTCTCCCCCTCTCTCCTGGAGATCTATTCGATGTAATCTTCTTTTTGCGGTGTGTTTGTTGAGACCGATGAATTGTGGGTTTATGGTCAAGTCTATCTATGAATAATATTTGAATCTTCTCTGAATTCTTTTATGTATGATTGGTTATCTTTGCAAGTCTCTTCGAATTATCCATTTGGTTTGGCCAACTAGATTGGTAGTTCTTGCCATGGGAGAAGTGCTTAGCTTTGGGTTCGATCTTGCGGTGTCCTTTCCCAGTGATAGAAGGGGCAGCAAGGCACATATTGCATCATTGCCATCGAGGATAACAAGATGGGGTTTATTTCATATTGCATGAATTTATCTCTCTACATCATGTCATCTTGCTTAAAGTGTTACTCTGTTTTTAACTTAATACTCTAGATGCATGCTGGATAGCGGTCGATGAGTGGAGTAATAGTAGTAGATGCAGAATCGTTTTGGTCTACTTGTCACGGACGTGATGCCTATATACATGATCATGCCTAGATATTCTCATAACTATGCTCAATTCTGTCAATTGCTCAATAGTAATTTGTTTACCCACCGTAGAATACTTATGCTCTTGAGAGAAGCCACTAGTGAAACCTATGGCCCCGGGTCTATTCTCATCATATCAATCTCCATCACTTTAATCTTGCTTTGCTTTTTACTTTGCCTTTTACTTTTCACTTTGCATCTCTATACCAAAAATACCAAAAATATTATATCTATCAGATCTCACTCTCGTAAGTGACCGTGAAGGGATTGACAACCCCTAATCGCGTTGGTTGCGAGTAGCTATCGTTTTGTGCAGGTACGAGGGACTTGAGCATGGCCTCCTACTGGATTGATACCTTGGTTCTCAAAAACTGAGGGAAATACTTACGCTGCTCTGCTGCATCATCCTTTCCTCTTTGGGGAAATCTAACGCAAGCTCAAGAGGTTGCATGGTGCTTGATCCCAATGACAGAAGGGGAACCGACATGTATTGTATTGTTGCCATCGAGGATAACAAGATGGGGTTTTCATCATATTGCTTGAGTTTATCCTGCTACATCATGTCATCTTACTTAATGCGTTACTCTGTTCTATGAACTTCATACTCTAGATGCAAGTAAGAGTCGGTCGATGTGTGGAGTAATAGTAGTAGATGCAGGCAGGAGTCGGTCTACTTGATACGGATGTGATGCCTATATTCATGATTATTGCCTTAGATATCATCATAATTATGCGATTTTCTATCAATTGTTCGGCAGTAATTTGTTCACCCACCGTAATATCTTCTATCTTGAGAGAAGCCTCTAGTGAAACCTATGACCCCTGGGTCTATTTTCCATCATATAAGTTTCTGATCTACAATTTTAGTTTTCTATTTACTTTATTTGCAATATTTTACTTTCCGTTCCATAAACCAACAATACCAAGAATATTACTTTACCGTTTATCCATCTCTATCAGATCTCACTTTGTAAATAACTGTGAAGGGATTGACAACCCCTTATCGCGTTGGGTGCAAGTTGGTGTTTGTTTGTGCAGGTATTCGGTGACTTGCACGTTGTCTCCTACTGGATTGATACCTTGGTTCTCAAAACTGAGGGAAATACTTACTCTACTTTGCTGCATCACCCTTTCCTCTTCAAGGGAAAAACCAACGCAAGCTCAAGAATTAGCATGGTACACCGCTACGGTGTCCCGCATAGCATCATCACCGATAATGGATCCAATTTTATGGCCGATGAGGTGAAAACGGGTGTGCTAAATTGGGCATTAAACTCGACTATGCATCCGTCTACCACCCTCAAACAAATGGTCAGGTCGAACGGGCCAATGGCCTGATAATGAGCAGCATTAAACCTCGACTAGTGCGCTCCCTACGGGCGTCAGACAAGCACTGGGTTGAGGAACTCGATTCCGTGCTCTGGGGGTCACGGACTACACCTAACCGAACAACCGAATACACACCTTTCTTCATGGTGTATGGTGCAGAAGTTGTCCTGCCATGCGACATTATTCATGACTCACCTCGAGTGCGCATGTATGAAGAGCGAGAAGCCGAGCTCAATCGGCAGGATGACCTAGACGGCCTCAGAGAGGAACGCGATATCGCACAAGCTCGTTCCACATTTTACCAACAACAGGCGAGGCGATACCAAAGTAGAGAAGTGCGGGCCAAGGCATACAACGTGGGCGATCTCGTCTTGCGTCTCCCAGAGAAGAAAAAGGATAAGCTCAAACCAAGATGGGAGGGCCCCTTCATAATCGATGAAGTTCTCACAGGAGGAGCCTATCGCCTTCGTAATGCATCGGATAATCACCTTGAGTCGAATCCATGGAACGCTGCTCGGCTCCGACGATTCTACGGATAGTTCGGTAGCACCTTTTTTTACTTTGACTAGGTTCCTTTCTCTCCTCTCCTTTTTATTTTTCCTTCTAATATCCCAGGGTGTGTTCGGATCTACCAAACTGTTAGGGCTACACATCTTTAAATGTACACGCCCCACTGTAACCGGGGCTTCTTTGACGAAGCTAATTACTAAAAGCTTGTTGCTTACATTGTTTACGTCGTTTGTGATGAAGCTATGTACCTAGGGTAGGGTCATGGACCTGTCCTAACTGCCCTACCCAAGGACATCTCTAGAAGAAATCTCCTTTCAATCGACTTGGAGGTGTTCCACTCGACAGACTCGAAGACACTCGACCAAGAAGCAGTCACTCGACCAAGATCCAACCACTCGACGGCCAGGAGACCTAAAGTCACTCCGCACGCTAATGGTCGGTCATTAAGTAGCTTTTATGGTCATCATAGCACTTTATTAGGGGCGTTACCAGTAACGCCCGACCTTAATGTACTTAAAACCCTGCATAACTGAGGGCCGGAGGGGTCTGGCTAACTCTATATAAGCCACCCCCCTCCTCAGTGTAAAGGGTTCGCACCCCTGTAATTCATACACACATAATCCAGTCGACCGCCTCCGGGCTCCGAGACGTAGGGCTATTACTTCCTCCGAGAAGGGCCTGAACTCGTAAACCTCGTGTGCTTACAACTACTCCATAGCTAAGATCTTGCCTCTCCATACCTACCCCCCGACATTACTGTCAGACTTAGAACCACGACAGTTGGCGCCCACCGTGGGGTAGGTGTCTTAGCGATTTATTGGAAGAGTTGCGATCTTTTCTGATCCAAATCATCATGGTTTCTGGTGGAGTTTTGGTGGAGGGCCGCGAGATCCGTCTCGGCGCGCTCACGTTCATCACCGACGACTCCGCTTGGCTTCAGGAGGCTCCGCTCGACATCGACGCACTCCCTGTCCGCGGGGCAACGCACTTTCGCGCGTGCGTCCGTGGCGTCCTCTTGCGGCAACTGTCGACCCATTATCGGTCGGCCTCTGTGTTGTCCTCCCTCCCTGTTTCCCGCTGGCGCAAGCGCTCCGGTCGGTCAAGACTTCAGCGGTGGGTGAGACACGCGGTGGCACGCCAGTCGGCCACCCCTTAAGTCACGGCGATCGAGCCCGACGAATCCCTCTACGGCCTGTTCGACCTGTCGACTGGCTCCGCAGAGACCGAATCTGAGTGCGACAGCAGTGATCCGGCGGCGGAGGTTCTGATGGTCGATGGACCGCGCAGTCCTCCCGGTTTTCCCCGCACCGACGGAGGCGCAGGTGGAGGCGACCCATCGCATCCCCATGAGGAATATCTCCCCGAGCCTCTCATGTCGCTGCAAAGAGAAGAACTTCATCGCCGGAACATGGATGCACTGCAACTCCTATCGTTGGAGAAACCCCCGAGGCTCATGCCTTGGAGGACGCGCGCCTGGCAAACTTGGCTGAGCGCACTCGACTGGAGAACCTCCAGCGAGCACTCGACGAGCGTGCGCGACAACGGGTTCCAGAATCCAGTCGACGTCACCTCTTTCCGCCCCCGCAGGTATATCGAACTCTGATTCAGAATTTAGCAGCTGCAGCCCGTATAGCAGAGTTGATTCAGCCTTCCCAGTCAGAGGCTGGCAGAGGCTTGCTGCAGATCAGAGCGTTACTCCGGGCAGCAGGAGACCAGAATTCCGCTGTTTCTCAGTCGCAGAACAGGATTCATAGCAGATCCATTGCTGCAGACACAGTCCAGTCGACTCATAGCCCAAGATCACCCCTGAGGCGTGAGGGACGTGGGGTCCGGCATGATCAGTACGGGAACCGTGAGCAGTATGATCACCGATTCGATCGTGACGATCGACGTCGAGTGCCTACCCCTCCCCCGAGGAGTGGATCGAATGTGCCTCGACAGGAGGATGACAGGCGCCCTCATAGTGTTGGGCGAAGGATTCCAGTCGACCCCAGGGGACCAAGCTTTGATGCGAGATCCATTCTCGTTCAAGGTTTGGTCGACAGGAACAGAGCTCACCGAGAAGGTCACGACAGGGATGCACCTACCAGCAGCAGAATACATGTTTCGGGGCCAGAGTGCTTTAGTAGAGCCATCAGGGCCGCTGTGATTCCTCCCAACTTCAGGTTGGCGATTGGAGTCAGTAAGTTCACTGGTGAGTCCAAGCCCGATACTTGGCTTGAAGACTACCGAGTGGCTGTCCAGATTGGCGGTGGCAATGATGAAGTGCCATGAAGCACCTGCCTCTCATGTTGGAGGGCTCGGCCAGAGCGTGGCTGAATTAGTTAGCACCCAGCAGCATTTACACTTGGGAAGATCTCGCCCGAGTGTTTGTCACCACATTTGAAGGAACATGCAAGCGACCGGCAGGGCTGACGGAAATGCGGTCTTGCGTGCAGAAGCCGAATGAAACTTTGAGAGATTACATCCAGAGATGGATCACGTTACATCACACGGTAGAGAATGTGCCTGATCACCAAGCGGTCTGTGCCTTCAAAGAAGGCGTCAAGTACAGAGAACTGAATCTGAAATTCGGTCGAACTGGAGACATGTCTCTAAATCTGATGATGGAGATTGCCACCAAGTACGCTAATGGTGAAGATGAGGATCGACTCCGGAGTGGCAAGCACAAGTCAGTCGCCCAAGAAACTGGAGGAGGAAATTCCAATCGGAAACAGAAGCGGAAAGCCGAGCCAGCTACTCCTGAGGAAGCATTGGTTGTAACTCAAGGAAAGTTTAAGGGGAAACACAAAGGGCTTTGGAACCCCAAGAAAGTCAAAGACCAAGACGGAAATGATGTGTTGGATTTGCCATGTCACACCCACACCAAGAAAGATGAAGAGGGTAAGCTCATTTACCTGAAACATACCACTCAACAGTGTCGGCTCTTGATCCAGCAGTTCCAGGGCAAACAGCCCAAAGATAAGGAAAAGGAGTCGGACAAAGTTGAGGACAAGGAAGACAGTGATGATGGATACCCCCAAGTCAATTCCACCTTGATGATTTTTGCTGATGTTGAAAGCAAAAGTCGACTGAAAGTTATCAACCGTGAGGTGAATATGGTTGCTCCGGCGACACCCAGTTATCTGAAGTGGTCTCAGACTGCCATCACATTCGACCAGTCCGATCACCCAACGCACATTGCCACCCCTGGGAGGCAAGCTTTGGTGGTCGACCCAGTTGTTGAAGGCACTCGACTGACTAAAGTCTTGATGGATGGTGGCAGTGGTTTGAACATACTATATGCTGAGACGTTGAGAGGGATGGGCATTCCGATGTCCAGACTCAGTACCAGCAACATGAGTTTCCATGGAGTCATTCCTGGGAAGAAGGCTGAGTCACTCGGCCAAATTGCTCTTGATGTGGTTTTTGGTGATTCCAAGAATTACCGCAAAGAAAAGTTGACGTTCGAAGTTGTGGATTTCCAGAGTGCTTATCAGGCTATTTTGGGCAGGCCAGCTTACGCACGCTTCATGGCTCGACCATGTTATGTGTATCTCAAATTGAAGATGCCTGATCCCAAAGGTGTGATCACTGTTACGGGCAATCGGAAGAAAGCAGAAGAGTGTTTTCAGAAAGGCTCAAAGATCGTTGATGCTCAGATGGCAGTGGTGGAGCTGCAGGAGTACCAGAAGACTGCAGACCTGAGTGATTTGTTGCGAGCCAAGAAGCCCGCTACAGAATCAGCCTTTCAGGCGTCTGGTGAAATGAAGCGGGTTCACATTCACCCGACCGATCCCAGTGCTGCTCCGACTCATATCTCAACAACACTCGACTCCAAATAGGAAGAAGCGCTCATCCAGTTCCTCCGTGAGAACTGGGACATCTTCGCATGGAAGCCTTCTGACATGCCGGGTGTTCCTAGGGGGCTGGCTGAGCACCGCCTATGAGTCGACTCAAAAGTGAAACCCGTCAAAGAACATCTCCGACGGTCCGCCGTCCAGAAGAGAAAGGCTATTGGTGAGGAGGTGGCTCGGCTCTTAGCAGCGTAGTTCATCCGAGAGATTTACCACTCTGAGTGGCTCGCCAACGTTGTCATGGTCCCCAAGAAGGATAAGTCACTTCACATGTGCATTGACTTTAAACATATCAATCGGGCCTGCCCGAAAGATCATTTTCCTCTCCCCCCGCATCGACCAGATAGTCGACTCGACTGCGGGATGTGAGCGACTGTCTTTTTTAGACGCCTATTCCGGGTACCATCAGATCCGTCTGTATGGACCTGACGAGATCAAAACAGCTTTCATCACTCCATTCGGGTGCTTCTGTTATGTTACCATGACATTCGGCCTCAAGAATGCCGGAGCCACATTCATGAGGATGATTCAGAAGTGTTTGCTCACTCAAATCAGTCGGAATGTGGAAGCATACATGGATGATATTGTGGTCAAGTCACGGAAGGGTTCCGACCTGCTGACTGACCTTGCTAAAACCTTTACCAACCTCAGGAGGTATGATATCAAGATTAATCCATCAAAGTGCACATTCAGAGTTCCTGGCAGAAAGTTACTCGCTTTTCTCATTTTCGAACGGGGAATTGACGCCAATCCAGAAAAAGTCGGTACTATACTCCGGATGAAACATCCTGTGCGAGTGCACGACGTCCAGAAGCTTACTGGTTGCTTGGCCACTTTAAGTCGATTCATCTCTCGTCTCGGTGAAAAGGCATTCCCTCTTTACCGATTGATGAAGAAGTCAGACAAGTTCGAGTGGACTCCCGAAGCTGATGCAGTGTTTGTAGAGCTCAAAGCTCTGCTCTCCACCCAGCCGGTGCTTGCTGCCCCAATCAACAAAGAGCCTTTGCTGCTTTACATCGCAGCCACGGGACAAGTCGTCAGTACGGTACTTACGGTCGAGCGGGAAGAAGAAGGAAAAGCCTTCAAAGTTCCGCGCCCAATATAGTATATTTCTGAAGTTTTGACCCCGTCGAAGCAAAGATATCCTCATTATCAGAAGCTTGTATATGGGATTTATATGACCACAAAGAAAGTTGCTCACTACTTCTCTGATCATTCCATTACAGCCGTCAGCGACGCTCCATTGTCAGAGATCCTACACAACAGAGATGCAACTGGTCGAGTGGCAAAATGGGCGATTGAACTCCTTCCTCTAGATATCAAGTTTGAGGCAAAGAAAGCTATCAAGTCCCAAGCAATAGCAGATTTTGTCGCCGAGTGGATTGAACAACAACTGCCGACTCAGGTTCACTCGGAGCATTGGACCATGTTCTTCGACGGTTCCAAAATGTTGAATGGTTCCGGTGCCGGGGTAGTATTGGTCTCCCACCGAGGAGATAAGCTCAGATATGTTCTTCAAATCCACTTTGATTCCTCCAATAACGAAGCAGAGTATGAAGCACTTTTATATGGGTTGCGCATGGCCATTTCACTCGGCGTCCGTCGCCTCATGGTCTATGGCGACTCAGATTTGGTGGTTAATCAAGTGATGAAGGAGTGGGACGTCAGAAGTCCAGCCATGACTGGTTATTGCAATGCAGTGAGAAAGCTGGAGAAGAAATTTGAGGGGTTAGAACTTCATCAGATACCCCGACTGGAAAATCAAGCGGCTGATGATTTGGCGAAAATAGGTTCCAAAAGAGAAGCCATTCCCAGCAATGTGTTTTTGGAACACATCCACACACCATCAGTTCAGGAGGATCCCTTCACTGAAGAAGCCCCGCAGCCAAAAAGTGCCACGGATCCGATTGAAGTTGAAGTTCCAGCTGTGGTCGACCTGATCATGGAAGTTTTGGTCATCACTCCCGACTGGACGGTACCGTTCATCGCGTACATCCTAAGGAAAGAACTCCCAGAGGACGAAGAAGAGGCTCGACAGATCGTCCGTCGATCCAAGGCCTTTACAGTCATAAAGGAAGTTAATAACACCAGAAGAAGGTCAGATAATCCTTGACGATATCCACTCGGGGACCTGTGGTCATCATGCGTCCTCTCGGACCATTGTGGCTAAAGCATACCGAGCGGGATTCTACTGGCCAAGGGCGAACGAAATGGCGAAAGAAATAGTCGACAAATGTGAAGGATGTCAGTTTTACTCCAATATGTCGCACAAACCCGCGTCAGCCCTGAAAACCATTCCACTCGTCTGGCCCTTCGCTGTTTGGGGACTGGACATGGTTGGACCACTGAGAACGGGCAGGAGCGGCTTCACTCATGTGCTAGTAGTAGCCGACAAGTTCACCAAATGGATTGAAGCTAAGCCTATCAAGAATCTTGATGCTTGCACTGCTATCAGTTTCATCAGAGAGTTGATATTCAGATATGGAGTTCCGCACAACATCATCACTGACAATGGGTCAAACTTCGATTCTGACAAATTCAGAGCCTTTTGCGCCTCTCAAGGCACACGAGTCGACTACACTTCAGTCGCTCACCCCCAGTCGAATGGACAAGCGGAAAGAGCAAACGGCTTAATTATCAAAGGACTGAAACCCCGACTGATGCGCAATCTCAAGCACACAGCAGGTGCATGGGTCGATGAGCTTCCATCAGTTCTTTGGGGATTGAGGACAACCCCGAACCGATCGACTGGAAGAACCCCATTCTTTCTGGTCTATAGAGCCGAAGCAGTTTTGCCGAGTGACCTGCTTCACAACGCACCCCGAGTCGAGCTCTACTCTGAAGATGAAGCAGAACAAGCCCGGCAGGATGCAGTCGACCTCCTGGAAGAAGAAAGAGAAATGGCCATGATCTGATCGACCATCTATCAGCAAGACGTGCGTCGTTTCCATGCCAGAAATGTGAAGAGTCGAGCCTTCCAAGAAGGAGACTTGGTCCTCTGAGTGGATCAACAGAAACCACACAAAATCGCTCCTACTTGGGAAGGTCCCTTCATAGTCACCAGAGTCCTCCACAATGGAGCGTACCACCTTTATAACGTCGATCGCCAGATTGATGAGCCACGAGCCTGGAATGTGTAGCTGCTCCGCCCCTTTTATACTTGAATTCTCACTCGGATGAGATGTAATAAGAAAAACTTATATAGTTTATTTATCAAAGACAAGAGCGTTATAATTTTCCCAGTGATTGTTATTGTTTTTGTTTGCGTGAGAAATCCCCCAGTGGGTGGCTTAGTTGTGAATCCGTTTCGCCTAAGTTTGTAAAAATAATTTCTTACCGAGTGGTGAGCCAGCCTCTCACTCGGAGGCTTAGCTGCGAACCCGTTTCACCTAAGTATTTGAAAATCCTACCGAGTGGTGAGCCAGCCTCCCACTCGGGGGCTTAGCTGCAGTCCAGTACTCACCTAAGTATTTGAAAATCCTACTGAGTGGTGAGCCAGCCTCCCACTCGGGGCTTAGCTGCAGTCCAGTACTTGCCTAAGTATTTGAAAATCCTACCGAGTGGAGAGCAACCCTCCCACTCGAGGGCTTAGCTGCAGTCCAGTACTCGCCTAAGTTTGAAAAATCCTACCGAGTGGAGAGCGACCCTCCTACTCGGGGGCTTAGCTGCAGTCTAGTACTCGCCTAAGTTTGAAAAATCCTACCGAGTGGAGAGCGACCCTCCCACTCGGGGGCTTAGCTGCAGTCCAGTACTCGCCTAAGTTGGAGAAATCCTACTGAGTAGAGAGCGACCCTCCCACTCGGGGGCTTAACTGCAGTCCAGTACTCGCCTAAGTTTGAAAATCCTACCGAGTGGAGAGCGACCCTCCCACTCGGGGGCTTAGCTGCAGTCCAGTACTCGCCTAAGTTTGAAAAATCCTACCGAGTGGAGAGCGACCCTCCCACTCGGAGGCTTAGCTGCAGTCCAGTACTCGCCTAAGTTTGAAAAATCCTACCGAGTGGAGAGCGACCCTCCCACTAGGAGGCTTAGCTGCAGTCCAGTACTCGCCTAAGTACGAAACACATCCCAATCCGCAAGGACGACGAGGTGCAAGTCGACTGCCACCTTCTCCTTGGGAGCTTCGCCACAAATACAACGTGTGCTCCATCCCAATCCGCAAGGACGACGAGGTGCAGGTCGACTGCCACCTTCTCCTTCGGAGCTTCGCCACAAATACAATGTGCGCTCCATCCCAATCCGCAAGGACGATGAGGTGCAGGTCGACTGCCACCTTCTCCTTCGGAGCTTCGCCACAAATACAATGTGCGCTCCATCCCAATCCGCAAGGACGATGAGGTGCAGGTCGACTGCCACCTACTCCTTGGGAGCTTTGCCACAAATACAACGTGCGCTCCATCCAAATCCGCCAGGACGACGAGGTGCAGGTCGACTGCCACCTTCTCCTTCAGAGCTTCGCCACAAATACAACGTGCGCTCCATCCCGACCCACAAGGACGACGAGGTGCAGGTCGACTGCTACCTTCTCCTTCGGAGCTGCACCACAAATACAAAAGTTGTCTCGAGTGAAGAACGAGTTCCACTCGACGGAGAATTCATGAAGATATTCAACGACAAACCAAGTTCAGATAAATCCTAAAGGTTCCAAGCAGCGAATCAAAGGTACTCGGGCACCATGCCCGAAGGAGTTTAACGGTTACAGAAACCACTCGGCATTCCGAGGCAAATTTAAAGCGTATCCAAATTTCATAAGATTGTTCACTCGGCCGGAAGAGGGCTGGCAGGCTCCACGAACGAGTCCAGATCGATCCCATCAGTGATCCGAGTAGCGGCAGCAATGAAAGTCTCCATGAAGTACTGGAAGTCATGCTTTTTGGTGTTAGCGACTTTGATCGCAGCCAGCTTGTCTTCACGAGCCTCCTTGCAATGGACTCGCACCAGGGACAGCGCCACATCAGCACCACACCGGGCGGAGGATTTCTTCCATTCTTGCACTCGGCCAGGGATCTCATTCAGTCGAGTCATCAGAGATTCCAGATCATTCCGAAGCGTCGCCCCCGGCCAAAGTGTTGAGTTGATTCGAGAGACAACCTCCTTCAGGCGTGCGAGGTAGCTTGTGGCGCTGGCGATACGGGACTCCAGTCGGAGCACGTTCATCGCAGTTTCGTCGCAGACCGGGGAAGCGATAGGGTCCAGACCCGTCTCGACCCTTCCAGTTTCTTCATCAAAGTCTTGACAAAGTTCTGCAGCCAAAAGTCAGTTCAATCAACCGAGCAAAATCCGATGGCAAGCATCAACACAGTCGGATTAAAAGAAATACCTCCCAGCATGAGATAAAGCTTCTTGGCAAGGGCCCTCAGATAAGCTTTTGTGTCGTTCCTCTTGCGGATCGCAGACTCCAACTTTTCGTTTAGGGCGACCTTATCCTTCTTCAGGCTGGTCACTTCGCGGTTAGCTTCATTAAGACAAGATGTCAATCTAGTCACCTCTCCTTCAAGCGTTCCAACTGAAGCAAGCTTCTCGTCCGCGAGAACGGTTTTGTCTTGGGCTGCTTTTTGCGCGGCGGCGAGGTCCGAGTCCTTCTTGTCCAGAGCCAACTTCATTTTCTCTGCAAAATAAATAATCGAATCAAAAAAGAGACCAAAGAGATATATTGAAGTTCAGTCGGCAATCAGTTACCTTCCATACCAGCGGCCTCGTCTTGAGCTTTTTTCAGATTTTGCTGAGCCAATTCCAGGTCAAGGCTTAGCTGGATCTGCTGTTTCTCCAAGTCAGCAAAGCGAGCTCCAAGATCACAAGATTTCTGCAATCAGGGAGGGGAAGTTATTTTACAGCGAAAAACGACAAAGACAATAAATACTAAGACTACGGTCGACTGCCCGCAGTCCACCATAGTCTCGGGGACTACACCCAGTGGGTGCACTTTGCGTGCCCCCACCGGTTCGGTTTACACTCGACACGGCCAGACCAGATCGAGCGAAAGAATCAAAATACAAAGACTACAGTCGACTGCCAGCAGTCCACCGTAGTCTCGGGGACTACACCCAGTGGGTGCATTCAGTGTGCCCCCACTAGTCCAAAAATTCAATCGACGCACCTAGTGGGTGTACAGATGCAAAGATTTTCGGAAAGAGAGTCTTCAGATAGCATATCCTAACAGAACAAGCGGTGACCAACTGACCTGAACATTGCTTTGGAGAGCCGAGCTGGCGTCATAGGCGGCCTGACTGGCGTCCCGCACCGCCTTCATCTTCTCCATCATAACACCCACCTGGCGTATGGCTTCCTTGGCAGCATTCACTTCATCCTCTCGGACATGATGGATCACAAAAATTGAAGGTTGGTCGGCAGGAGCTTGAGCAGTCGATGAAGAAGGCAGGGCACTCGACAATGGTACGGCGAAGGTAACAGAACCCCGATTGGCATCACCAACGTCCTGAACGACTGGTTCCGCCATCGGCGTCGACTGTGGCACCTTGCTTGCAAGAGCTTTCCTATTTTTCCTCGTCAAAGGCCTCTCAGGCTCATCATCATCATCATCATCGGGGAGGTCAATAATGTTAGGAGCTGTTCAAAGATCAATCTCCAAAATCACATCACCCAATGGTACACATTGCAGTTGAGTCGACCAAATAAATACAGAATGACAGAAATTATACCCAGATTGGAAGTGACTGCATCCTCCATTACCTCGTCCTCATCCCTGTAAGCTGAGGTCCCGGAAGTAGCAGCGCTGCCAGTTCCAAAGTTCGTCTGGTTAAATCAAGAAAAAATAAATAGCATGGAGCGTCGAGTGAATACAAAGGGAGACACTCACGCAGAAGCGACGGGGATGTCAATCTTAATCTTCGGCAATGCCTTCCGAGGCTTCTGCTCTGCAACTTTGGGATGCTTTGACGCTTTTTCAGTTGGGGTTGGTGAAGATGTCCGAGGACGCTTTGAAGACTAACCAGTCTGAGCAATCGCCTTTTCACGGGTGCTCGGTCGTTCTTGGTCAAGCTTGGATCGCCTCTCCCTGCGAGGAGGCGACTCGACTTCTTCTTTGTCACTTGAGTCGTTGCTTTCTTCGTCCCCTTCTCCGTCAGAATGCCATTCGCCACTGTCGCCGCCGCTCGCCTCTCCTTCCGGGTCTTGCTCTTGCTCTCCGTTGGGCACTGAGTACATTTCGATAAGGGCCTGAAAGAAAGCAGGAAGAATAAAGTCAGTCGACGCAGTATAGACAGCTGCGCGAGTGAATTCAGGTTATAATCAAAAGCTCAGAATCGGACCTTTTCTGGTTCATGGGACTGGTCGAATGGAGGAACTCTCCTGGCTCCCCTGGGGTTGTCCTTGTTTCCGGTGATGCCCGACAGCCACCCCTCCAGCGTGTCGTCATCGACCTCCTCCGGGTGAATCCGAGTGGTGTCGTCAAGACCCGAATACATCCACATCGGATGGTCTCGAGCTCGGATTGGCCTTTTTCACCGTCTGAGAATGACAGGTGAAAATGTGCTTGAAAAGACCCCAGTGAGGCCGACAACCCAAGAAATTCTCGCACAAAGACACGAAAGCAGCAAGATACATGATTGTGTTGGGAGTGAAGTGATGGAGTTGTGCCCCAAAGAAATTCAGAAATCCCCGAAAGAAAGGGTGAGGAGGCAAGGAAAACCCACGGTCGATGTGGGTGGCAAGGAGAACGCGCTCACCCTCCCGAGGTTGCGGCTCGGATTCCTTCCCCAGAAGCCGCGCCAATCCATGGGGGATCAGTCCTCCGTCGGCTAGGTCGTCGAGGTCTTCTTGGCGGATCGTCGAGCGGATCCAGTCGCCCTAGATCCAGCCCTTCGGCAGGCCGGCTCGTGAGGAAGATCCACCCCGACTGGTCGCCTTCCCCTTCGCCTTTGCCGTCGCCTTCTTCGCCCGCACCAGAGCCACCGTCTTCTCCTTCCCCATCGTCGCCGGCGAGACACGTATGGAGCAGCGGCGCTGGGGCGAGAACGAGCGCGACGAAGAAGCCTGAAGATGAGGAGAGGAAATGAGAACGCACTGTTCAAGAAACCCCGGTCCGACGCCTTATATGAGGTTACTTCCGAGTGGCTGACTGGTAGGCCCGGACGATCCTGTCAAATCCCGCAACAGTTGCGTGCGTGACACATGGTGAAAAAGGTGGCACGGAGATCGAGGCGGCTCCGCCCTATCCCATCCGATTACTGCGGCCTCCCCCATCCCGCGCGCTTCCCAAAATTCGAATCCCACGAAATCCATGGGCAGCAGAACAACTTGTCAGACGGAAGATCTCCTCCACACCGTCACTCGGAGATTTTCAAGTAAAGAAACTCACTCGACAAAAAACTAAGAATGGATCAAGGCGACTGAAAAGGAAGTTCCTGTCGTCACTCAGGTTCATTGATCTGAAACAAGATATGCTCATGGCATGAAAAATGAGTCGGAGAAGTTCTCAAATCCTTCCCCACTCAAACCTCAATCCATTCGGGGGCTAATGATGAAGCTATGTACCTATGGTAGGGTCATGGACCTGTCCTAACTGACCTACCCAAGGACATCTCTAGAAGAAATCTCCTTTCAATCGACTCGGAGGTGTTCCACTCGACAGACTCGAAGACACTCGACCAAGAAGCAGTCACTCGACCAAGATCCTACCACTCGACGGCCAGGAGACCTAAAGTCACTCCGCACGCTAACAGTCGGTCATTAAGTAGCTTTTATGGTCATCATAGCACTTTATTAGGGGCGTTACCAGTAACGCCCGACCTTAATGTACTTAAAACCCTGCATAACTGAGGGCCGGAGGGGTCTGGCGAACTCTATATAAGCCACCCCCCTCCTCAGTGTAAAGGGTTCGCACCCCTGTAATTCATACACACATAATCCAGTCGACCGCCTCCGGGCTCCGAGACGTAGGGCTATTACTTCCTCCGAGAAGGGCCTGAGCTCGTAAACCTCGTGTGCTTACAACTACTCCATAGCTAAGATCTTGCCTCTCCATACCTACCCCCCGACATTACTGTCAGACTTAGAACCACGACAGTTTTTTCTATACTTCTTTTGCCATTATATGCACCTCTATGACTTAAGTTTTTGCCAAGCTTGGTTGCCTTGCTCCTGTGTTTATACCCTACGTTCTTCATTGTTCAACTAGGGTGTAAAGTGAGCACCTCTGCGATTGTTACAACCGGGTAATCTGGATCTGTACCTCAGACGGGTGAAGCCGAAAGCTAGCGTTCTTAAGGGAATAATTGGTCGGCAAGTAACGACAAATTATTTATGTTTATGTCATTTTTCTAAAAAAATAAGGGATAGGTGTCGGTGTCAAAACCGACGGATCAAGGGTAGGGGGTCCCGAACTGTGCGTCTAAGGCGGATGGTAACATGAGGTGGGGGACACAATGTTTACCCAGGTTCGGGCCCTCCCGATGGAGGTAATACCCTACTTCCTGCTTGATTGATCTTGATGATATGAGTATTACAAGAGTTGATCTACCACGAGATCGTAGAGGCTAAACCCTAGAAGCTAGCCTATGATTATGATTGTTGTTCTACGGACTAAACCCTACGGTTTATATAGACACCGGAGGGGGCTAGGGTTACACAGAGTCGGTTACAAGGGACGAGATCTACACATCCAAATTGCCAAGCTTGCCTTCCACGCAAAGGAGAGTCCCACACGAACACGGGACGAAGTCTTCAATCTTGTATCTTCATAGTCCAACAGTCCGGCCAAAGTATATAGTCCGGCTGTCCAAGGACCCCCTAATCCAGGACTCCCTCAGTAGCCCCTGAATCAAGCTTCAATGACGATGAGTCTGACACGCAGATTGTCTTCGGCATTGCAAGGTGGTTCCTTCTCCGAATACTCCATAGAAGATTTTGAACACAAGGACCGTGTCCGGCTCTGCAAAACAAATTCCACATACCACCGTAGAGAGTATATTTATTCCACAAATCTAATCTGCTGACAACTTTTTATAATGTGACATCACGCTATGGCCCAGTCATTATTCGAACCGTTTTTCTCACCCAGCTACTGCACATATCGTGAGGCGGTTTTCTTGGCACGTCTTGTCGAAGCAGAGATCATGTCCCCTTATCACGGGATTCTCATCAATGCGGGTGTGGGTAACCCAACCGCGCCATCAATTACGGCGCTTGGGGAATAAGCGAGTTTACCGGGCAAGTGGGGAGGCGTAGAATCCCTGCTGCCTTTATAAGGGGATAAGGACTCCCTTTCGCACCCACGCTTTCTTCTTCCCGATCCATTCCCCTTCGCCCAAGCTCCAGTGCCCGAGCGTTCGTATTCTCCGCCCACAAAGGCCTTCCGAAAATGTCCGGGTCCGGAGCAGGAGGCAAGTGGATGGCCTCTACCATCCAGGAGAAGCATATAAAAAAGCTTCGGGAGGCCGGGTATCTGGCCAAAAAAATCAGCCACCGTCTCCCGACGGCGGGACAGATCGTTCCTACTCCGGAACCCCAAGAGAGGGTTGTATTCCTCCCTCACTTTGTCTGCGGGCTAGGGTTTCCCCTCCACCCATTCGTTTGCGGCATCATGTATTATTACGGGATCGATTTTCATGATCTATCCCCCAATTCCTTCCTCAACATCTCGACATTCATCATCATGTGCGAGGCTTTTCTCCGCATCTCGCCACACTTCGGCTTATGGCTGAAGATCTTTAATGTGAAGCCCAAGGTGGTGAGCGGCGAGCACACCGAGTGCGGGGGCGCCATGGTGAGCAAGATGCCCAACGTCACATGGCCAACAGGTACTTTTAATGATTCCGTCAAAGAGTGGCAATAGCAGTGGTTTTACATCACTGAGCCGCGCGGCATGGAATGGGCCGCTGCTCCAGAGTTCCGATCCGGAGCCCCTCTGCGGCTTACGTCCTGGACCAAGAAGGGCCTGAACTGGTCTTCGTCCGACAAACTGTCTATGCTCCAGACGCGTGTTAAAGATATGGAAGACAAGAACATCGAACTTGTCAATGTAGTCCAGGTGATGTTAGTTCGCCGGATCCTGCCTTGTCAACACCGGACTTGCAATCTATGGGAATTCGATCCGGCCAAGCACCAGACCCTGCGAAAGCTCATTGGCTCCTCGCACGAAGACATCTGGAAGGTGTTTTTCAAGTCCGGAAAATCATGGCCGGACTCGGCCGAGGACCGCAGGTATCAACTGTCCCGCCCTGCAAGCTCGATAAGTTTTTATGTGTTTTACCCGCATAACCCAAGGGAAATGCTTAATGTGTTTTCCTCAACTCCCCTAGGGCTGGACGAAGAAGGCGGGGCGGATCCACTGTCCAGGCCCGTTGCCCGAAGAACCAGCCGGCCCACTTATGACAAAGATGCTGGCCCCGGCGCCGTACAAGGCGCCGAAGAAGAAGACCAAGAAGGAGGCCAAAAAGACCCGGGGCGGCCTTCATCGCCGCGCCACTTCGGGCACAATATCTGAAGGCTCCAACGTCCGTTCTACCTCCGAAGAGGATGAGGAGGAGGACGAATCCCCAGCAGGGGGAAGAAAGAAGAGGGCGGCCTCCATACACTTGGAGGCCGGGTCGCCTAAAAGGGGAAAAGGTCCTCTTCCGGAAGAGTCCACTGCCGCCGACAGCAGCCCGACATGGGATCCCAGGGCCCAGCCCCTAGTGAACTCATGAGTATAAAATCCGAACACATATATGCGTCCAGACTCATCATGGCATAATATTTTAACCTGAGCTATATTTTTTGTAGTCCGGTGAGGTCTCGCACCGAACGATCCTCATCAGAGGATTCGCTGAGCTCGGATGCTATAGAGAGCGGGACGCCCCCGAAGGCCCCTTCCCCCAAAATATGTGCATAACACCGAGGCTTCGTCCCAGAAGGACCCCGACCAAGGAGGGGGGAAGAGATCGTGAATGCGACGCCTGGAGGTCAAACTTCGGGGGCCGGAGACATGGGGGAGAAGATTCCCATGGGAGTCGACGACGAGAGCCATCTTGGATTAGGCTCCCAGCCGGACGCAATTCCAGAACCAATACGGCTCCAGAATCAAGCAGGCGGCCTCCCTCGGCTGGAGGGGGCGTGCCTGTTCCACCGGCAATCTCTGTCCAGCCAAAGGTGATGGATGTTTTGTTGGCGGCGCTGAAGAGCGCCTCCATCATCGATGAACACCGTGCCCTGATGGGTGCGGTGATTAAGGAGATTCAGTCTGCTGAGAGTGGACTGAATGAAGCCCGTATCAGCCTTATAAGAGGCTTTGAGGTATGTTTTATGAGGTTTCGAAGAGTGTCATAGTATGGATAGTAGCCCCTGATACTCTGTTCGGTGCAAGAAAGGACCGGACAGAGGATCAATTTTATGTTCGCAGGAAGACCCACTTGATGACATCTATCTCTCTTCTTTTACAAGCAGGCGTCTGCAACGGCTGCTGCCTCTCATGCTGCGGAGGTATCCAGACTGAATCAAAGTCTGGAGCGGGCTGAAGAAGAAGTTGGCCAGTTGAAAAGGCAGTCAGAAGATAAACAAGGTATGCGCAAGCCTCGTTCGCATTCAGTGCGAACAAATTCTCAGTATGATAAAATACATTTCATTATTTGCGCCAGGGGCGATGACCTAAGTCGAGGCTCTGAGGAAGGCTGTTGCCGAGGCTAAGGAAAAGGCAGCCGTAGAGCAGGCTCTTCATGAGAAGCATGAGGCCAGGGTTATTGAAGCTGAGCAGGAGCTTCAAGAGTCCATGAAGAAATGCGAGACCTTGTAGCAGAGTTTAACGGAGAAAGAATCCGAACTCGCCAGGGCTCATCAGGCCACGCGCGATGCCCAGGGGGAAACCCAAGGCGCCTTGCAGGAGATCCAAGAGGCGAGTACGGTCACGGCGGGTAAGGCTTTTTTCCATGTAAAGCAAGTATTTGAGGAGAAAATCATGTTTCTAATTTTGAGTTCGGATTTCTCTAGGGGTATTTGCAGAACTGCCCCGTAGAATATCAGATGCCGCCCAATTCGACCGAGCCGAAGAAGGGAACACTGCAGATAAGCTCTTCTGGTCATAGTATCTGGCACTGAATTATCCGGTGCCTTTTGCCGACCAACTGAAACAGCTGATCGAACTGCATAGGGCGGCCAAACTAGCCGTGAAGGATTTGATTATCCGGCTATGGCTTGCCGAGCCGATTCCAGGCAGCTACTTCAGGCTCGTGGAGCGGCTTGTGAGTGCCTGCCCTCGACTTGACATCATCAAGCGGTCAGTATGTATAGAGGGTGTGTGAATGGCCTTCGCCTGCGCAAAGGTGCACTGGGGGAAGATGCTGAAAAGCTGATGACCGAGGGACCGCCGGAGGGGAAGGAGCACTGCAAGCCCGAATTATATTATGAAAGTGTCCTGAAAGGATCCTGCCTAGCGGCGGAGCAATGCACCAAGGACATTATATTCCATGAATACAATCATGTTGTCCTTCGTAATGTTGAACAAGGTCATTTCTATTATTTATTGCCTGTTATATAAAAGTTTATCCTCCTGCGCGGTCGTTTTATATATTAATCCTGAGAGTTGGCCAGTTGTCGGCTTCTGCCCCCACGTAGGAAGTACGGGGGTGTTCGGGATAAACCTTATCACTCTTTATCCCAGTTTTGGGTCCTTCAAAGGAGGTGTTTAGCACAACGAACCAGGCAATCAGACTATAGGGCTTTATCACTCTCACTTAGCCATAGGAGCTTTATAAAAGGAAGGTAGGCGCAGCCCCTAGTGTTCGGAAGACCGCACGAGGGGCTATATAAGCACCTGATCGGAAGAAAAGCCGATCCATCGCACGCTGCATTGGTTATGGCATTATGTGGGAGAAATCCTTAAAGATTTTACAACCTCTCGAACAGCTGACCAGCTCTCGCCGTATCATGGCAGTCAGTTTTCGGCTTTCTCTACTGAGGTGCTCGTCCGGAAGATCGGGACACAATCGCAGTAGTTCTCCCCATGTCGCCTTAGCCGATATAGCGGAACGTAAGGCAGCAAAACATGGGAGCCGGGCAAACCCAACATTTGACCCAAGACATGATTCGGAGTTGATGCATATAATACTATAAGTTCGGGGTGCCGAACTTCCATGAAGGTGTTCGGACTTTATTGTCGTATTATGGGTAAAACTAAGCCCCTGGCATATTGAAGGCATATCGCGGTGTACGTATGCCACTTGACAAAAGAATTTCAACAAGAAATAACAGTAGATAAGCGTTGTATAAATCCGCATGTTGTATTTGAATAGTACGTCGATGTGTGTGAGCACAGGTAATGTGATAAAAAAGAAATATGACTGTTGAACCTGCTGAGACCAGGGGGAAGAAGCTGTGTGCGGATCCGGAGTATAGTCGGATGGTCATCGCGGGGAATATCTAAGGATTCCCTTGTGCGTTTGAGCTGCTTCCATATCGCCAGTCCTGATCTGCGCAAAGTTGAACCTGCAAACAAAATGTAAGAAATGCTTGTGTGCTGCAGAGCGGTTGAGCTGTGGTATGTGGCCTGTCCTGGCCCTGGCCGGAGTGTTTTATTGAGCTCTGGACGAGCCGGGCTATCTTGCCGCAAAGTAGTTCGAAGTCCTTTGGCGGTGTCCGGGAATCGGGCCGTCCACTCGTGGTTTGGTTGGAAGGTGCCACTTGTAGCTTCTGCTGTTAAAGAAGCGGTATACTCCTTGGTGCCGAGGGGAAGTTCGGCCTTGCCATTAACCGTGATGATGCCGCGTGGACCGGGCATCTTGAGCTTACGGTAGGCATAATGTGGTACCGCGTTGAATCGAGCGAACGCGGTTCGTCCGAGCAGTGCCTGATAATCACCGCGAAAGGGGACGATGTCGAAGATTAACTCTTCGGCACAGTAATTGTCTGGTGATCTGAAGACTACCTCAAGGGCGATGGAGCCTGTACAGCTGGCCTCCATACCTGGTATAATACCTCTGAAGGTGGTTTTAGTGGGCTTGATCACCGAATGATCGATGCCCATCTCACGCACCGTGTCCTGGTAAAGCAGGTTTAGACTGCTCCCGCCGTCCATAAGGACTCGTGTGAGGTGGAACCCGTCAATTATTGGGTCGAGGACTAGCGCGGCTGGATTGCCCTGATTGGTGTTAACTGCACGATCCGTGCGGTTGAAGTTGATCGGCCCTAGATTATATTATGGGACGACTGGTTCCGTTGAGTCGACATCCCTAAGGGTGTGCGTCTGGTCCGGGTTGGGAGTGTAGGTGTCGTTTACCACGTTCACCGTTTGGATTTACGGGGGAAATTTCTTTTGCCCTCCTGTACTCAGTGATCTGGGCTCCTCGTCGCCATCGTCGCTTTGACACCCCTTATCTTTGTTTTTGGCACCTGACCTACCGGCTTGTTTGAAGACCCAACATTCTCTGTTGGTATGATTGGCTGGTGTTCCTGGGGTGCCATGAATTTGGCATGGGCGGTCGAGTATGCGGTCCAGACTAGACGGACCCGAATTGTCATCTTTGAGTGGCCCATTCCGCTGACTGTCGTATCTTCGGCGCTTCCACCATTTTTGTGGCGCTTGTGTTTGTTGCGTCGGGGTTTGCCGTTGCTATCTCTGGCTTCTGATGTGCCAGGGTTGTTTGTTGTGTTGTTGCTACGGGCCAACCAGCTATCTTCACCCGCGCAAAAGCGGGTCATGAGTGTCGTGAGGGCTGCCATGGATTTTGGCTTCTCTTGGCCGAGATGTCGGGCAAGCCACTCGTCACATATGTTATGTTTAAAGGCCGCTAGGGCTTCGGCATCTGGACAGTCGACAATTTGGTTCTTTTTAATTAGGAACCGACTCCAGAATTTCCTGGCTGACTCTCCGGGCTGCTGTGTTATGTGACTTAAATCGTCAGCATCCGGTGGCCGCACATAAGTGCCCTGGAAGTTGTCCAGGAATGCGTCTGCCAGGTTCTCCCAGCTTCCGATGGAGTTTGTCGGCAAGCTATTCAGCCAATGCCAAGCCGGCCCCTTGAGTTTTAGCGGGAGATACTTGATGGCGTGTAGATCATCCCCACGGGCCATGTGAATGTGGAGGAAGAAAACCTCTATCCATACCGCGGGGTCTGTAGTGCCGTCATATGATTCAATGTTCACGGGTTTAAACCCTTCTGGGAATTCATGATCCATTACTTCATTAGTGAAGATAGGGGGTGTGCAGTGCCTCTGTGCCGGGCTATATCACGACGCAATTCGTACGAGTCTTGTCTGGTGTGTTCGGCCCGGCCGGATTTGCTTTTAGTATATCCGGCGTGACGGTTGTCGTCATGCGTTGGGGCGTGCCCCTGTGATCCGTAGACCGATCTTTTATGTCCTGATTTGTTTTCCAATACTTCTCGCAGGTCCTGCATGTTACCCCGGGCCTTGGTATTTTTGTTTGACTGGCGACGGGGTGCGGGCTGGACTTCGGGCTGATATGTTGCTTTGTCTCGGCCACGAGGTGGCCTGTCAGCCGCATCATACGCTGGTAGTGTAGGCTTTAATGCTTCCTCCTCGAGTTGGGGTAGCAACCTGCGCTTTGGGTAACTTTTGGTTGGGCGCTGATGACCCACAAGTATAGGGGATCTATTGTAGTCCTTTCGATAAGTAAGAGTGTCGAACCCAACGAGGAGCAGAAGGAAATGATAAGCGGTTTTCAGCAAGGTATTCTCTGCAAGTCCTGAAATAAGTGGTAACAGATAGTTTTGTGACAAGATAAATTTTAACGAGCAACAAGTAACAAAAGTAAATAAAGTGCAGCAAGGTGGCCCAATCCTTTTTGTAGCAAAGGACAAGCTCCCGAGGACACATGGGAATATCGTCAAGCTAGTTTTCATCACGTTCATATGATTCGCGTTCGATACTTTGATAATTTGATATGTGGGTGGACCGGTGCTTGGGTGTTGTTCTTACTTGAACAAGCATCCCACTTATGATTAACCTCTATTGCAAGCATCCGCAACTAAAACAAAAGTATTAAGGTAAACCTAACCATAGCATGAAACATGTGGATCCAAATCAGCCCCTTACGATGCAACGCATAAACTAGGGTTTAAGCTTCTGTCACTCTAGCAACCCATCATCTACTTATTACTTCCCAATGCCTTCCTCTAGGCCCAAATAATGGTGAAGTGTTATGTAGTCGACGTTCACATAACACCACTAGAGGCTAGACAACATACATCTTATCAAAATATCAAACGAATACCAAATTCACATGACTACTAATAGCAAGACTTCTCCCTTGTCCTCAGGAACAAACGTAATTACTCACAAAGCATATTCATGTTCATAATCAGAGGGGTAATAATATGCATATAGGATCTGAACATATGATCTTCCACCAAATAAACCAACTAGCATCAACTACAAGGAGTAATCAACACTACTAGCAACCTACTAGCACCAATCCTGGACTTTGAGACAAGAATTGGATACAAGATATGAACTAGGGTTTGGAGATGAGATGGTGCTGGTGAAGATGTTGATGGAGATTGCCCTCTCCCGATGAGAGGAGCGTTGGTGATGATTTCCCCCTCCCGGAGGGAAGTATCCCCGGCAGAACAGCTCTGCCGGAGCTCTAGATTGGTTCCGCCAAGGTTCCGCCTCGTGGCGGCGGAGTCTCGTCCCGAAAAGTTCCTTCTGGTTTTTTTCTCATCGAAAGACTTCATATAGCAGAAGATGGATGTTGGAGACCCACCAGGGGGCCCACGAGGTAGGGGGCGCGCCCTAGGGGGGCGCCCCCCACCCTCATGAGCAGGGTGTGGGCCCCCTGGCCTTCATCTTTGGCGAGGATTTTTCTTTATTTATTTTAAGATGTTCCGTGGAGTTTCAGGACTTTTGGAGTTGCGTAGAATAGGTCTCTAATATTTGCTCCTTTTCCATCCCAGAATTCCAGCTGCCGGCATTCTCCCTCCTTATGTAAACCTTGTAAAATAAGAGAGAATAGCCATAAGTATTGTGACATAAAGTGAAATAACAGTCCATAATGCAATAAATATCGATATAAAAGCACGATGCAAAATGGACGTATCAACTCCCCCAAGCTTAGACCTCGCTTGTCCTCAAGCGAAAAGCCGATAACAATAAATATGTCCTCATGTTTAGAGGTAGAGGCGTCGATAAAAATAAAATACGGACATGAAGGCATCATGATTATTATCATAACAGCAACATATATAGATTTTGTCATATGATTACTTATGTTTAAGTGATGATCTATTCACAATGCAAAAGTATAAATCATAAACCTTATTGGGCTCCACAAACTATAATCTCAGTCATTGAAGCAATTGCAATTTATCATAACATCGGAAAGAGTCTATGTCAGAGCTAAAAAGCAAGTCCACATACTCAACTATCATTTAGTCCTCCATAATTGCTAACACTCACGCAATACTTGTGGTTAAGGAGTTTTAATCGGACAGAGAGAAAGATAGGGGCTTATAGTTTTGCCCACAACCTTTTACCTCAAGGGTAATGTCAACAATAATGGTTCCTGCTCCCCTACATCCAATTAGATATATATATATATATCATGTTCTTTCCAACATGCTGAGCTTGCCAAAGGATAAAATGGAAAGGGAAAGGTGAAGATCACCATGACTCTTGCATAAGGTAGAAGATAATGATAAAGGATAGGCCCTTCGCAGAGGGACGCAGAGGTTGCCATGCGCTTTTATGGTTGGATGCATAAAATCTCAATGCGGAAGAACGTCACTTTATATTGCCCTTGTGATATGAACCTTTATTATGCAATCCGTCGCTTTTATTACTTCCACATCACAAGATCGTATAAAGCTTATTTCTCCCACACCAATCAATCATACATATTTAGAGCAATTTTTATTGCTTTGCACCGATGACAACTTACTTGAAGGATCTTACTCAATTCATAGGTAGATATAGTGGACTCTCATGGCAAAATTGGTTTAAGGGTATTTGGAAGCACAAGTAGTATTTCTACTTGGTGCTAAGAATTTGGCTAGCATGAGGGGGAAAGGCAAGCTCAACAAGTTAGAGGATCCATGACAACATACTTTATCTCAGATGGAGATGCAATTCTATGATTAACATCATATTTAGCAAGCATTTTACGGAAAGCACCATGAATAAAGTGTGAACCACCATCAGTCATTAAATATCTAGGGACTCCAAACCTCGGAAAAATAACTTCTTTAAGCATTTTAATAGAAGTGTTATGATCAACACTACTAGTTGGAATAGCTTCTACCCACTTAGTAACATAATCAACAGCAACTAAAATATGTGTATATAAATTAGAGGCAGGAAAAGGTCCCATATAATCAAAGCCCCAAACATCAAACGGTTCAATAACAAGAGAACAATTCATAGGCATTTCTTGACGTCTACTAATATTACCAATTCTTTGACATTCATCACAAGACAAGAAAAACTTACGGGCATCCTTGAAGAGAGTAGGCCAATAAAAACCAGATTGCAATACCTTATGTGTAGTTCTATCTCTAGTGTGGTGTCCTCCATAAGCCTCGGAATGACACTTGCGTAGGATCTGTTCCTGTTCATGCTCAGGTACACAACGTCTAATAACACCATCTACTCCTTCTTTATAAAGATGTGGGTCATCCCAAAAGTAATGTCTTAAATCATAGAAAAACCTTTTCTTTTGCTGGTATGTGAAGCTTGGTGGTATAAACTTAGCAACAATATAATTAGCATAATCAGCATACCATGGAGTACTACGAGAAGTACTTATAACATTTAATTGTTCATCAGGAAAGCTATCATTAATAGGTAGTGGGTCATCAAGAACATTCTCTAACCTAGACAAGTTGTCTGCAATGGGGTTCTTAGCTCCCTTTCTATCAACAATATGCAAATCAAATTCTTGTAGCAAGAGAACCCATCTAATAAGTCTAGGTTTAGCATCTTTCTTTTTCATGAGGTATTTAATAGCAACATGATCAGTGTGAATAGTTACTTTAGAATCAACAATATAAGGTCTGAACTTATCACAAGCAAATACAACTGCTAAAAGTTCTTTTTCAGTAGTAGCATAATTTCTTTGAGCATTGTCTAGAGTCTTACTAGCATAATAAATAACATTTAATTTCTTATCAACTCTTTGCCCTAGAACAGCACCTACAGCATAATCACTAGCATCACACATAATTTCAAACGGTAAATTCCAATCAGGTGGCTGAACAACAGGTGCAGAGACTAATGCTTTCTTAAGTATTTCAAATGCTTCTACACAATCATCATCAAAGACAAATGGTATATCTTTTTGCAATAAATTAGTCAGAGGCCGAGAAATTTTTGAGAAGTCCTTAAAGAACCTCCTGTAAAATCCGACGTGACCAAGGAAACTTCTTATACCTTTGATGTCCATGGTACATGGCATCTTTTCAATAGCATCAACCTTGGCTTTATCAACTTCAATACCTCTTTCAGAAACTTTGTGCCCCAAGACAATACCTTCATTAACCATAAAGTGGCACTTTTCCCAATTCAAGACAAGATTAGTTTCTTCACATCTCTGCAAAACTCGATCAAGATTGCTCAAGCAATCATCAAAAGAGGAACCATAGACGGAAAAATCGTCCATGAAAACCTCACAAATCTTTTCACAAAAGTCAGAGAATATAGCTATCATGCATCTTTGAAAGGTAGCAGGTGCATTACATAAACCAAAAGGCATACGTCTATAAGCAAAAGTACCAAAAGGGCATGTAAAAGTAGTCTTTGATTGATCTCTAGCCGACACAGGTATTTGAGAGAAACCAGAATAACCATCTAGAAAGCAATAGTGTGTATGTTTGCATAATCTTTCTAGCATTTGATCAATAAAAGGTAAGGGGTAATGATCTTTCTTAGTAGCTTTATTTAATTTGCGGAAATCAATTACCATCCTATAACCTGTAATAATTCTTTGTGGAATCAATTCATCTTTATCATTAGGAACAATAGTAATACCTCCCTTCTTAGGGACACAATGGACAGGACTTACCCACTGACTATCAGTAACGGGATAGATTATACCTGCCTCCAGAAGCTTGAGTATTTCTTTTCTTACCACTTCTTTCATTTTAGGATTCAGACGTCGTTGAGGATCATGAACTGGTTTGGCATCTGCTTCCAAATTTATTTTATGTTAACATAGAGTGGGACTAATGCCCTTAAGATCATCAAGAGTATATCCAATAGCAGCACGGTGCTTCTTCAGAGTTTTCAATAATCTTTCTTCTTCATGCTCTGTAAGGTTAGCACTAATAATAACAGGATATATCTTCTTTTCATCAAGATAAGCATATTTAAGATTATCAGGCAAAGGTTTAAGCTCAAATACAGGATCACCCTTGGGTGGAGGAGGATCCCCTAAAATTTCAACAGGAAAATTGTGTTGCAGAATAGGTTCTTGTTTAAAGAATACTTCATCTATTTCCCTTCTTTCATTCATGAACATATCATTTTCATGGTCTAGCAAATAGTGTTCTAAAGGATCACTAGGAGGTACGGCAATAGAAGCAAGACCAATAATTTCATCCTTACTAGGTAATTCTTCCTCATGATGTTGTTTACTAAATTTAGAGAAATTAAACTCATGAACCATATCATCCAAGCCAATAGTAACAACATTCTTTTTGCAATCTATACTAGCATTAACAGTGTTCAAGAAGGGTCTACCAAATATAATGGGACAAAAGCTATCTTGCGGAGAAGTAAGAACAAGAAAATCAGCAGGATATTTAGTTTTCCCACACAAGACTTCAACATCTCTAACAATTCCCATCGCTGAAATAGTATCTCTATTGGCAAGTTTAATTATGACATCAATATCTTCTAACTCAACAGGTGCAATTTCATGCTTGATTTCTTTATACAAGTCATAAGGTATAACACTAGCACTAGCACCCATATCACATAAGCCATGATAACAATGATCTCCTATTTTAACAGAAATAACAGGCACGCCTACCACAGGTCTATGTTTATCTTTAGCACAAGGTTTAGCAATTCTAGCAGTTTCACCTTCGAACTGAATAACATGCCCATCAATATTATCAGACAAGAGATCTTTAACAATAGCAATATTAGGTTCTACTTTAACTTGCTCAGGGGGTGAATAAGTTCTAATATTGCTTTTACAAACAACAGTTGAAGCTTTAGCATGATCCTTTATTCTAACAGGGAAAGGTGGTTTCTCAACATAAGAAGTAGGAACAATAGGATCATTATAAGTGACAGTCTTTTCTTCAACTTTAATAGGTGCAGCTACTTTTACTTCTATGGGAGGATGATATTTAAACCACTTCTCCTTAGGGAGATCAACATAAGTAGCAAAAGATTCGCAGAAAGAAGCTACTATCTCAGAGTCAAGTCCATATTTAGTGCTAAACTTACGGAAAATATCGGTATCCATAAAATATTTAACACAATCAAACTTAGGTGTCATACCTGACTCCTTATCTTTGTCGAGGTCCCAATCTTCAGAGTTGCATTTAATTTTATCCAATAAATTCCATCTGAATTCAATAGTCTTCATCATAAAAGAGCCAGCACAAGAAGTATCGAGCATGGTTTGATTATTATGAGAAAGCCGAGCATAAAAACTTTGCATAATTATTTCTCTCGAGAGCTCATGATTGGGGCATGAATATAACATTGATTTAAGCCTCCCCCAAGCTTGAGCGATGCTTTCTCCTTCGCGAGGCCAAAAATTATATATATAATTGCGATCACGATGAACAAGATGCATAGGGTAATACTTATGATGAAATTCCAATTTCAATCTTTTATAGTTCCATGATTTCATATCATCACATAACCTATACCATATCAATGTGTCTCCCTTCAAAGATAAAGGGAAGACCTTCTTCTTAGCAACATCATCGGGTATACCTGCAAGCTTAAATAATCCACAAACTTCATCCACATATATTAAGTGCTCATCAGGATGCTTTGTTCCATCTCCTGTAAAAGGGTTAGCTAGCAGTTTTTCCATCATACCCGAAGGAAATTCAAAAGGAGTTTTGTTTTCAATAGGTTCAGTAGGTTGAGGAGCAACTCTTTGCTCTACTAGATGGGGTGAAGATACCCCGAACAAGCCCCTCAGAGAATTACTTTCCATAGTAACAAGTGAAAGTAAATTTCAGCACACTATACAAATTTTTCCTTACCAAATTCCACCTACCAAAGGCGCTACACTCCCCGGCAACGGCGCCAGAAAAGATTCTTGATGACCCACAAGTATAGGGGATCTATCATAGTCCTTTCGATAAGTAAGAGTATCGAACCCAACGAGGAGCAGAAGGAAATGATAAGCGGTTTTCAGCAAGGTATTCTCTGCAAGTACTGAAATAAGTGGTAACAGATAGTTTTGTGACAAGATAAATTGTAACGAGCAACAAGTAACAAAAGTAAATAAAGTGCAGCAAGGTGGCCCAATCCTTTTTGTAGCAAAGGACAAGCCGTAACAAACTCTTATAATAGGAAAAGCGCTCCCGAGGACACATGGGAATATCGTCAAGCTAGTTTTTATCACGTTCATATGATTCGCGTTTGATACTTTGATAATTTGATATGTGGGTGGACCGGTGCTTGGGTGTTGTTCTTACTTGAACAAGCATCCCACTTATGATTAACCTCTATTGCAACTAAAACAAAAGTATTAAGGTAAACCTAACCATAGCATGAAACATGTGGATCCAAATTAGCCCCTTACGAAGCAACGCATAAACTAGGGTTTAAGCTTCTGTCACTCTAGCAACCCATCATCTACTTATTACTTCCCAATGCCTTCCTCTAGGCCCAAATAATGGTGAAGTGTTATGTAGTCGACGTTCACATAAAACCACTAGAGGCTGGACAACATACATCTTATCAAAATATCAAACAAATACCAAATTCACATGACTACTAATAGCAAGACTTCTCCCTTGTCCTCAGGAACAGACGTAATTACTCACAAAGCATATTCATGTTCATAATCAGAGGGGTAATAATATGCATATAGGATCTGAACATATGATCTTCCACCAAATAAACCAACTAGCGTCAACTACAAGGAGTGATCAACACTACTAGCAACCTACTAGCACCAATCCCGGACTTTGAGACAAGAATTGGATACAAGAGATGAACTAGGGTTTGGAGATGAGATGGTGTTGGTGAAGATGTTGATGGAGATTGCCCTCTCCCGATGAGAGGAGCGTTGGTGATGACGATGGTGATGATTTCCCCCTCCCGGAGGGAAGTATCCCCGGCAGAACAGCTCTGCCGGAGCTCTAGATTGGTTCCGCCAAGGTTACGCCTCGTGGCGGCGGAGTCTCGTCCCGAAAAGTTCCTTCTGATTTTTTTCTCATCGAAAGACTTCATATAACAGAAGATGGACGTCGGAGAGCCACCAGGGGGCCCACGAGGTAGGGGGCACGCCCTAGGGGGGGCGCCCCCCACCCTTGTGAGCAGGGTGTGGGCCCCCTGGCCTTCATCTTTGGCGAGGATTTTTAGGGCGCGCCCCCCACCCTCGTGAGCAGGGTGTGGGCCCCCTGGCCTTCATCTTTGGCGAGGATTTTTATTTATTTATTTTAAGATGTTTCGTGGAGTTTCAGGACTTTTGGAGTTGCGCAGAATAGGTCTCTAATATTTGCTCCTTTTCCAGCCCAGAATTCCAGCTGCCGGCATTCTCCCTCCTTATGTAAACCTTGTAAAATAAGAGAGAATAGCCATAAGTATTGTGACATAAAGTGAAATAACAGTCCATAATGCAATGAATATCGATATAAAAGCATGATGCAAAATGGACGTATCAGGCGCTCGAGTTCGTATTCCTCGGCTGCCAGCACCTCGGTCCATCTATCTTCTAGCAGATCTTGATCAGCTTGAAGCTGTTGTTGCTTTTTCTTCAGGCTTTTTTGTTGTGGCTATAAGCCGGCGCTTGAAGCGCTCCTGCTCTACGGGATCCCCAGGCACGATAAATTCTTCATCGCCGAGGCTCACCTCTTCTTTGGACAGGGGCATGTAATTGTCATCCTCTGATTCTCCGTCTACCGCCTATTCCTTAGGGCTAGCTTGCCCATCCTCCCGCTCGAAGCCTGGCTGGAGGGGATTGTCTTCGTCTTCGGCACCGTCAGCAGCATTATTGTCTCTTGTGCTGGTATCGCTGCTTTTGCTATGACGGGGCTTAGAGCGGCGCCGATGACGCCGGTGCTTAGATTGCTTCTCGAGGGGATTATCCTCCGTTGCCTTATTGCCATCGCTTTATTTGGGGGTGTCCGCCATATATATATCATATGATGAGGTGGCTGTCCAGCACCCTGTGGGTGGTGGTTCCTGTTCTTCTCCTACATCGTCGTCCATACCGTCGATGTCTTCGGAGCCGAAATCAAGCATGTCGGTTAAGTCGTGGACAGTGGCTATTGAGTGGGTGGTGGGTGGGGAATGAATTTCTTCGTTGTCCGCTTCACACTCAAGCCGGACATAGTTCGGCCAAGGTTCTCCAGACAAGGAGAGAGACCTCAATGAATTTAGCACGTCGCCCAAGGGCGAGTGCTGAAAGATATCCGCGGAGGTAAACTCCATGATCAGTGCCCAATCAGATTCAATAGGCACGGGCGTAGGCGGTTCGGAGCCTATGGCCGGGGACGAATCCAAGGGTTCGACAACACAGGTCTCATAGGAGGTGAAGTCAGTATTCGGCTCTATCACCGCTGGGTGTGCGGCCTCCGTGGCGGAGTCCATACACCCGTCCTCGGACGGTATGATCTGCTCCGGATTGAGGGTCGGAGTTGCCACAGGTGTGATCTCCTGAAAACCGTCCGGCGGCATAGCTAAGTCATGCTCGTCGTGACTATGCGGCGCACCTGACATGGGCTCGAATCCGTCGAAGATCAAGTCTCCGCGGATGTCGGTAGTATAGTTCAAGCTTCCAAACCAGACCTGATGGCCAGGGGCGTAGCTCTCGATCTGCTCCAGATGACCAAGCGAGTTGGCCCGCAGTACGAAGCCGCTGAATACAAAGATCTGTCCGGGGAGAAAAACCTCACCCTGGATCGCATCGTTGCCGATGATCGAAGGAGCCATCAAACCTTATGGTGATGACATAGTGGAACTCTCAATGAAAGCACCAATGTCGGTGTCAAAACTGGCGGATCTCGGGTAGGGGGCCCCGAACTATGAGTCTAAGGCTAATGGTAACAGGAGGCGGGGGACAAAATGTTTACCCAGGTTCGGGCCCTCTCGATGAAGGTAATGAAGGAAATATGCCCTAGAGGCAATAATAAAGTTATTATTTATTTCCTTATATCATGATAAATGTTTATTATTCATGCTAGAATTGTATTAACCGGAAACATAATACTTGTGTGAATACATAGACAAACAGAGTGTCACTAGTATGCCTCTACTTGACTAGCTCGTTGATCAAAGATGGTTAAGTTTCCTAACCATAGACATGAGTTGTCATTTGATTAATGGGATCACATCATTAGGAGAATGATGTGATTGACTTGACCCATTCCGTTAGCTTAGGACTTGATCGTTTAGTTTGTTGCTATTGCTTTCTTCATGACTTATACATGTTCCTATGACTATGAGATTATGCAACTCCCGTTTATCGAAGGAACACTTTGTGTGCCACCAAACGTCACAACGTAACTGGGTGATTATAAAGGTGCTCTACAGGTGTCTCCGAAGGTACTTGTTGGGTTGGCGTATTTCGAGATTAGGATTTGTCACTCCGATTGTCGGAGAGGTATCTCTGGGCCCACTCGGTAATGCACATCACAATAAGCCTTGCAAGCATTGCAACTAATGAGTTAGTTGTGGGATGATGTATTACAGAATGAGTAAAGATACTTGCCGGTAACGAGATTGAACTAGGTATTAGATACCGACGATCGAATCTCGGGCAAGTAACATACCGATGACAAAGGGAACAACGTATGTTGTTATGCGTTCTGACCGATTAAGATCTACGTAGAATATGTAGGAGCCAATATGGGCATCCAGGTCCCGCTATAGGTTATTGTCTAGAGAGGTGTCTCGGTCATGTCTACATAGTTCTCAAACCCGTAGGGTCCGCACGCTTAACGTTCGTTGACAATATAGTACTATGAGTTATGTATGTTGGTGACCGAATGTTGTTCGGGGTTCCGGATAAGATCACGGACATGACGAGGAACTCCGGAATGGTCCAGAGATAAAGATTGATATATGGGATAATAGTGTTTGGACTTCGGAAGGGGTTCCAGATGTTTCCCAAAATGTTTGGGTATGGGAACACTTCATTTGGGCCAAAGGGGAAAGCCCACAATGTTTTTGGAAAGCGCAAAAGGAAGTTTTGCGGAGTCCAGGGGCGAGACGCCAAGATCCCTGGCGTCTGCGTCCAGACGCCGGGAACCCTGGCGTCTGGCCCTGGAGTCTGAGAAGGACTCTTGCCTTTCGGGTGAAACCGACTTTGTGGAGGCTTTTACTCCAAGTTTCGACCCCAAGGCTCAACATATAAATAGAGGGGTAGGGCTATCACCCAAGACACATCAAGAAACACCAAGCCGTGTGCCGGCAACCCCGTCCACTCTAGTTTATCCTCCGTCATAGTTTTCGTAGTGCTTAGGCGAAGCCCTACGGAGATTGTTCTTCACCAACACCGTCACCACGCCGTCGTGCTGCCGGAACTCATCTACTACTTCGCCCCTCTTGCTGGATCGAGAAGGCGAGGACGTCACCGAGCCGAACGTGTGCAGAACTCGGAGGTGTCGTGCTTTCGGTACTTGGATCGGTCGGATCATGAAGACGTACGACTACATCAACCGCGTTGATATAACGCTTCCGCGAATGGTCTACAAGGGTATGTAGACAACACTCTCCCCTCTCGTTGCTATGCATCACCATGATCCTGCGTGTGCGTAGGATTTTTTTTGAAATTACTACGTTCGCCAACAGTGGCATCCGAGCCAGGTTTTATGCGTAGATGTCATATGCACGAGTAGAACACAAGTGAGTTGTGGGCGATATAAGTCATACTGCTTACCAGCATGTCATACTTTGGTTCGGCGGTATTGTTGGATGAAGCGGCCCGGACCAACATTACGCGTACGCTTACACGAGACTGGTTCTACCGACATGCTTTGCACACAGGTGGCTGGCAGGTGTCAGTTTCTCCAACTTTAGTTGAACCGAGTGTGGCTACGCCCGGTCCTTGTGAAGGTTAAAACATCACCAACTTGACGAACTATCGTTGTGGTTTTGATGCGTAGGTAAGAACGGTTCTTGCTAAGCCCAGTAGCAGACACGTAAAACTTGCAATAACAAAGTAGAGGACGTCTAACTTGTTTTTGCAGGGCATGTTGTGATGTGATATGGCCAAGACATGATGCTAAATTTTATTGTATGAGATGATCATGTTTTGTAACCGAGTTATCGGCAACTGGCAGGAGCCATATGGTTGTCGCTTTATTGTATGCAATGCAATCGCCCTGTAATGCTTTACTTTATCACTAAGCTGTAGCGATAGTCGTAGAAGCATAAGATCAGCGAGACGACGACGATGCTACGATGGAGATCAAGGTGTCGCGCCGGTGACGATGGTGATCATGACGGTGCTTCGGAGATGGAGATCACAAGCACGAGATGATGATGACCATATCATATCACTTATATTGATTGCATGTGATGTTTATCTTTTATGCATCTTATCTTTCTTTGATTGACGGTAGCATTTTAAGATGATCTCTCACTAAATTTCAAGATAAAAGTGTTCTCCCTGAGTATGCACCGTTGCCAAAGTTCGTCGTGCCCAGACACCACGTGATGATCGGGTGTGATAAGATCTACGTCCATCTACAACGGGTGCAAGCCAGTTTTGCACATGCAGAATACTCAGGTTAAACTTGATGAGCCTAGCATATGCAGATATGGCCTCGGAACACTGAGACCGAAAGGTCGAGCGTGAATCATATAGTAGATATGATCAACATAGTGATGTTCACCATTGAAAGCTACTCCATTTCACGTGATGATCGGTTATGGTTTAGTTGATATGGATCACGTGATCACTAGAGGATTAGAGGGATGTCTATCTAAGTGGGAGTTCTTAAGTAATATGATTAATTGAACTTAAATTTATCATGAACTTAGTACCTGATAGTATCTTGCTTGTCTATGTTAATTGTAGATAGATGGCCCGTGTTGTTGCTCCGTTGAATTTTAATGCGTTCCTTGAGAAAGCAAAGTTGAAAGATGATGGTAGCAATTACACGGACTGGGTCCGTAACTTGAGGATTATCCTCATTGTTGCACAGAAGAATTACGTCCTGGAAGCACCGCTGGGTGCCAGGCCTGCTACAGATGTTGTTGACAATGTTAAGAACGTTTGGCAGAGTAAAGCTGATGACTACTCGATAGTTCAGTGTGCCATGCTTTATGGCTTAGAATCGGGACTTCAACGACGTTTTGAACATCATGGAGCATATGAGATGTTCCAGGAGTTGAAGTTAATATTTCAAGCAAATGCCTGGATTGAGAGATATGAAGTCTCCAATAAGTTCTATAGCTGCAAGATGGAGGAGAATAGTTTTGTCAGTGAACATATACTCAAAATGTCTGGGTATCATAATCACTTGACTCAACTGGGAGTTAATCTTCCTGTTGATAGTGTCATTGACAGAGTTCTTCAATCACTGCCACCAAGCTACAAGAGTTTCGTGATGAACTATAACATGCAAGGGATGGATAAGACAATTCCCGAGCTCTTCGCAATGCTAAAGGCTGCAGAGGTAGAAATCAAGAAGGAGCATCAAGTGTTGATGGTAAATAAGACCACCAGTTTCAAGAAAAAGGGCAAAGGGAAGAAGAAGGGGAACTTCAAGAAGAACAGAAAACAAGTTGCTGCTTAAGAGAAGAAACCCAAGTCTGGACCTAAGCCTGAGACTGAGTGCTTCTACTGCAAGCAGACTGGTCACTGGAAGCGGAACTGCCCCAAGTATTTGGCGGATAAGAAGGATGGCAAGGTGAACAAAGGGATATGTGATATACATGTTATTGATGTGTACTGAGGGAGTCCTGGATTAGGGGGGGTGTTCGGGTAGCCGGACTATACCTTCAGCCGGACTCCAAGACTATGAAGATACAAGATTGAAGACTTCGTCTCGTGTCCGGATGGGACTTTCCTTGGCGTGGAAGGCAAGCTTGGCGATGCGGATATTCAAGATCTCCTACCATTGTAACCGACTTGGTGTAACCCTAACCCTCTCCGGTGTCTATATAAATCGAAGGGTTTTAGTCCGAAGGACAACTTCATCATACAACAATCATACCATAGGCTAGATTTTAGGGTTTAGCCTCCCTGATCTCGTGGTAGATCTACTCTTGTACTACCCATATCATCAATATTAATCAAGCAGGACGTAGGGTTTTACCTCCATCAAGAGGGCCCGAACCTGGGTAAAACATCGTGTTCCTTGCCTCCTGTTACCATCCGGCCTAGACGCACAGTTCGGGACCCCCTACCCGAGATCCGCCGGTTTTGACACCGACATTGGTGCTTTCATTGAGAGTTCCTCTGTGTCGTCGCCTTTAGGCCCGATGGCTCCTTTGATCATCAACAACGATGCAGTCCAGGGTGAGACTTTTCTCCCCGGACAGATCTTCGTCTTCGGCGGCTTTGCACTGCGGGCCAAGTCGCTTGGCCACCTTGAGCAGATCGAAAGCTACGCCCCTGGCCATCAGGTCAGGTTTGGAAGCCTAAACTACACGGATGAGATCCGCGGGGACTTGATCTTCGACGGATTCGAGCCACAGCCAAGCGCGCCGCACTGTCTCGATGGGCATGATATAGCTCTCCCGCCGAACAGCGCCTTGGAGGCCGCACACGCATCGGTTCCGACCATTGATTTGGAGCCTACTGCGCCGATCGAGGATCAGCGGTTGGACGCTGCCTCAGGGGCTGCGATCTCAGAGGCGATCGAGCCGAACTCCAGCCCCGCACTCCGCATGGCCCGTGACTCCGAGGAGCCGGATTCCTTTCCTAACTCCGAGCCCCCCGCGCCCCTGACGATCGAATCCGATTGGGCGCCGATAATGGAGTTCACCGCCGCAGACATCTTTCAGCACTCGCCCTTCGGCGACATCCTGAATTCGCTAAAGTCTCTCTCTTTATCAGGAGAGCCCTGACCGGACTACGGTCAGCAAAGGTGGGATTCGGATGATGAAGAAATTCAAAACCCACCCACCACCCACTTCGTAGCCACTGTCGATGACTTAACCGACATGCTCGACTTCGACTCCGAAGACATCGACAGTATGGACGACGATGCAGGAGACAACCAAGAACCAATGCCTATAGGGCATTGGACAGCCACCTCATCTCATGATGTGTACATGGTGGATACCCCTAAAGAAAGCAACAACGAGGAAAACGGGGATGGAAAGAGGGATCGATCTCTCGAAAAACAATCAAAGTGTCGGCGTAAACACCAACCCAAGCCCCGCCTCGATAAAGACCCAGCCATAGAGCAGGATGAGTCGGTAGACGATGAGCATGCCTTAGAGCAACCGTCCCAACAGGACAACCCGGATAGAGAAACCAAACATCCCTCCCCCAGTGAAAAGGGCATTCCGTACGACCCTACGCCGGACAAGCCCACGAAGCAGAAGAACCTCCACAAACGGCTCGTTGCAACCGCATGCAGCCTGAAAAAGCAGAAGCGGAAGCTAAAAACTGCGGAAGATGCACTCAGGATCAGATGGAGTAAAGTAATCAATACCGCAGACAAATACGGCGACAGTCGTCGCACTAAAAGCTATCCGAAGAGAAAGCTACTGCCTGAATTCGATGAGGAGGACCTAGAGCCCTCGCATTCCAAAAGTGAGAAAGCCACACGGTCGGATAGATGACCCCATGGCCAGCATAAAGCGGCAAGCAGTGCCGCACTTAAGCCGGCATGCGACCCACTTAAGGATTCGCATCATGGCCCAGCCAGGTCCATTTACGGGCCAATAAAGCAAGCTCTCGTAAGCAATGCAATAAAGCCATTATCAGAATCCGGCACACCCAAATACAGGGATGCCGCACACCCCCTATGTTTCACCGATGAGGTCTTGGATTATGAATTTCCAGCGGGATTCAAACCTGTAAACATAGAGGCATATGATGGAACAACAGACCCTGGAGTCTGGATCGAGGATTATATCCTCCACATACATATGGCTAGAGGAGATGACCTCCACACCATAAAATACTTACCTCTCAAGCTTAAAGGGCCAGCCCGGCATTGGCTCAAAAGCCTTCCTGAAAACACAATCGGAAGTTGGGAAGAGCTCGAGGACGCTTTCCGAGCAAATTTTCAAGGGACCTATGTCCGCCCTCCGGATGTAGACGATCTTAGTCACATAACTCAACAGCCCGGAGAGTCAGCTCGGCAATTCTGGAATAGATTTCTTACTAAAAAGAATCAGATAGTCGACTGTCCAGATGCTGAAGCCTTAGCGGCTTTCAGGCATAATGTCCGAGACGAATGGCTCGCCAGACACCTCGGCCAAGAAAAGCCAAGAACAATGGCCGCACTAACAAGCCTCATGACCCGCTTTTGCGCAGGAGAGGACAGCTGGTTGGCAAGATGCAGCACTAGTAACCCAAGTACATCCGAAACTAGGGATGGAAACGGAAAACCGCGGCGCAATAAGGACCATCGCCGGACTAAGGAAAAAAGTCCGAAGAGCACGGCAGTCAATGCCGGATTCAAAAGCTCACGACAGAATCAGAAAAAGCCGCCCCTCCAAGATAACAGGGACGACCTATCCAACCTAAACAAAATCTTGGACAGGATATGTCAAATACACAGCACTCCCGAAAAGCCTACTAACCATACCCACAGAGATTGTTGGGTTTTCAAACAATCCGGCAGACTCAACGCCAAACACAAGGGGCTTGACACACCAAGCGAAGACGAGGACGAACCCCAAAAGCAGAGTACCAGGAAACAAAAAAATTTCCCACAAGAAGTAAAAACAGTAAACTTACTCCACATAACAAAACGTGCGGCGCCCATAAAGGTACGCGCCCCACGGCCTATCCCAAAGGAATCCCGCAACTGGTTGTCAAAACCAATCATCTTCGATCATCTGGATTATTCTAGAAGTGTCAGGAACCCAGGCTGGACTGCCCTGGTACTCGATCCAATAATTGGCGGACTCCAGTTTTCAAATGTCCTTATGGACGGTGGCAACGGACTCAACCTGATATATCAGGACTCAATCCGCCACATGAGGATCGACCCAAAAAGAATTCGCCACAGCAAAACCTCCTTTCAAGGAGTAACGCCAGGTCCGGACACCCATTGCATGGGTTTTCTCCGGCTCGAGGTTATTTTCGGCTCTGCCGATAACTTCCGTCGTGAAAAGCTGACTTTCCACATCGTCCCATTCTCAAGTCGCTATCAAGCACTACTGGGACGCGAAGCCTTCGCCCGCTTTAACGCAATACCGCATTATGCATCTCTTACGCTTAAGATGCCCGGTCCACGCGGCATCATCTCCTTAAAGGGGAAGCAGTGAGAACACCTCCCCCAAGCGGAGGATTGTGCAGCCGCTTTAACAGCCCCACAATACAATGGCTTCACCAGCCAGAACATCGGAACAGGTCATTAAGACCACGGACACGGATAGACGAGTCCGGCACAAAAGTATCGTTGATAAAGGCTTAGTGGCCATATACCCCTGCACTAGGGGCTTCACACGTATAAAATAAGAGACAATAAAGCTCAATTTTTCATATTTTACTTTACACTTTGTTTATTTCATATAACTTTTGTTCGGCACGCCCCTTTTTCAACTTAGTTGCTCTCTTTTTACAGATGAACGTCATGCTGCGCCCGTCCAGGATACGGCACAACGGAGACACAGGCGCAGACGTGCAGTAGGGACCCGTTCCAAGGATTCTTTTCAGAATAAGACCCTGCGTAAACCTTTTTTACTGTCTCTTGTTGATACACATCCACTGGTTCTATGCCAAGGAGGAGGCTGGCGTCTTGGCATGTGGCCACGTCAGAATTCTTGCGCGTACCTGGACACTAGGGGCTTATACCTCAGAGCGTTACCTCGCCCGCTCTCATAAAGACCGAATACCTTAAGGAGTGTTCGGCGTCGCGAGTTTGGCCTTATATGCATCAGCTCCGAGTCATGATTTTGGTCAAATGTTGGGTTGCCCGGCTCTTGTGTTCGGCCGCCTTACGTTCCGCTCTATCGGCTAAGGCGGCACCAGGAGAACTACTGCGATTGTGCCCTGGTTCGGCCAGGCAAGCACCTCAGTAGAAAGAGCCGAAAACCGACTGTCATGATATGGCGTGAGACTGGTCAACCACTCAATGACTCTCCGGAATATGTAGGATTCCTCCGCATTAACGAAGGGCCGTTTCCAGGCCAGGCACATACGCGCCCCGAATTTGGGCGAGCGCGGTCGCCACCAGGGGCTACCTAAATAGTCCCATTGTCAAGCTCCTATGGCTAAGTGAAAGTCTTAAAGCATTATAGTCCGGTTGCCTAGCTCGCTGCGCTATCACCTCCTTTGTTGGACCAAGACATTGGATTGAGTGTGAAAATGTGCCTTCTGCGAGCACCCCCGCACTATGTGCGTGGGGGCTGAAGCCAACGACTGCAATCTTTCAGATTTTGTATATATATCTTAAAACGGCCGCACAGGAGGTGTTCCAAATACTTGAAGGCACAAGTATAAAAGGCTACTACAATTCATCAAAATATTGCTTTATAATTACATATGCTATAAGAACATAGCATCCTTCGAGCACTGCGTCTCTATTACACGAGCGCCTTCAAGGACTTCCTAAAAATAGTGCTTGGAGGGTACTCGGCTTTTGTTCGAATCTCGGGATGCAACAACGATGGTCTCCATCTCTGCCCAGTATGTCTTGACACGGGCAAGAGCCATCCGTGCGCCCTCTATGCATGCTGACCTCTTCATCGCATTGATACATGGCACCGCGTCAAGGAATAGCTGCACCAAGCTGAAATAACTCTTCGGCTCCGATCTCCCCGGCCACAGATGACCCATGACGTACTTCATGGCGAGTCCGGACAATCTATTCAGTTCGGCCCATTGAGCCAGATGATCGTCCACTGCCAGTGGACGCTCTGGATTCTGGAACTGCGACTAGAAAAGCCTTTCCACTTCACGATCTTCTTGATCTCGAAAGTATTCAGTCGCATCAGCAGCACTCACTGCCAAATCCAGATAGGTGTCCTCCGCACTCCACATCCGGTCCAACGGAGCAAACTTCGGATCGCAAAACTTCCTCCGCGGCATAAAGGGCTTTCCAGCCGCAATCTGTCCGGCCTGACGCAGCTCCTCCTTCGCAGCTCTCATCGCAGAGCGAGCGTCCTTGGCATCAGCAACGGCCTTCTCTAAGTCCGTCTGTCTCGCCCGGTCTTCTTTCTCAAGAAACTTGCAACGGTCAGCAGCACTTTTTAACTTCACGGCCATCTCCTTCTTGCTTCGGTAGTGAGCAGCCTGTTCGGCTCTCAGCTCTTCAAGGGCCTTCTCGGCAGCCGCATCACTTTTCCTGGCTTGTTCCTTAGCTCGGGCAAGTTCCGCCCGAAGACTCTCCACGACGGTCGCACCATCTGCGTCAAGCACACACATTGTAAGATACTGGCATAAAGCTCCTCTTACGAGATGCCGCCCGAGGAATTGCATACCTTGAGCCTCATCAAGCCGCTCGTTGACGAGCGCAATGTCGGCATCTGCCACGTCAAGTTGTCGCTTTAGTTAGACAAAATCATCAGTTCGGCTCGATTCCGGACACTTCGCCACCTGTATACAAAGGCGACATTTTAGACCTGGGATTATGATCCTCTGCGCGCCGTCAATTTTGACAAGCACAGAGTCTCAGGGGCTACTATCTACACAGGGCGCATCTTGTTTATGCGCAACTGACAAAGAAGTACATTATCAAACGTACCTCAAAACCTGTCAGCAAACTTCTGACGGCCTCATGCAATCCGCTTTCCACAGACGAAATCCTTCCAATCACCGTACCCATCAATGCACGGTGCTCCTCTAAGATAGAAGCTCGCCCCAGCAGAATCATCAGCTCCTCCGACCGCGCATCGGACGGTGCCAGACTCGTCCTATGACCTCCATCGAAGGCCGGACGCGGAGAACCTTGGGGGGACATATGGCTACCTTCCACCCCTGCCGGATTCGGAGAAACCCTCCGCGACGACACCTCAGGGTCGCCCGCCTCGCCAGGCGGTATGGCAGGGGGAGGCGTTCCACTCTCCATCATCTCCGAAAGAAGATCCTGCGAAGACGAGCTCTGCTGAGAAGGGCTGAGGTCCGAGCTACAAAGTAAAATTTCGGTTAATCTTCTCAGATAAAACGCAAGGATTTCTCTCATCCCTCTAAAGGAAAATCTTTCTCTACTTACGGCTCGCTGGAGGGCTGATCCCTTTGATGGCGTAGTTTGGCCGAGGAACTCCCCGGCGTCGGACCCTCTGACAAGGACTTTTTCCCCCGCTTTGAGGCCATGGTCTCCGGGTCGTCAGAGGCGGCCCTCTTCTTCCCCTTAGGAGAGGAATTGTCGGTTCTTCCCTTCGGAGCAGCCTCCTTCGAGGAGGCCATAGTTTCCTTGTCCTCCCCCTCACTTCCCTCCAAAGGCACGATCTTCAACATCCTGACCAGCACGGGATCCGGCCTGGTCTCAGGAAGGGGAGCCGGACACCTGATCAGCTTTGCCTTCGCTATCCACTCCTGTTTAAAAGGACAGCTCTTTTAGGGGCGAATTTATGACAATTTTACGGATAGCAAGTCCAGGCACAAGGTTACTTACTTGAGTATCCGGGCGATTGCAGCTTAAACCTGCGTCCTCGGTCAAATCCGGACACATTGCTTATGATCCGAAGAACATTTTATATATCTCCACGGACGTTGCACCCATAAAATGCTGGAGAGCTCGTGGTCCCTCCAGATTAAACTCCCACAGACGAAGGGAGCGACGTTTGCCGGGCAGTGTTCGGCGAATCAGCATGACCTGCGTCACCTTGACCAGGTTGAGGTCTCTTTCTAAGAGATCCCTAATGCGGCCCTGCAACAAGGGCACGTCTTTGGATAACCCCCAATCTAAGCCTTTGTTGACCCATGACGCTAGCCGTGGTGGGGGACCCGAGCGAAAGGCAGGAGGCGCCACCCACTTGGTGCTCCTGGGAGTGGTGATATAGAACCACTCTCGTTGCCACAAGCCGAGCTCCTCTTGAAAGGAGCCCTCGGGCCATGGAGCATCAGCATTTTTACTTATGACAGCGCCTCCGCACTCTGCGTGCCGTCCCTCGATCATCTTCGGCTCCACTCCAAAAGTCTTGAGCCATAATCCGAAGTGAGGAGTAACACGGAGGAACGCTTCGCACACAACGATGAATGAGGAAATGTGGAGGATGGACTCCGGAGCTAAGTCATGAAATTCCAGCCCATAATAGAACATCAGCCCCCTCACGAAGGGATCCATCGAGAAGCCTAACCCCCGAAGGAAGTGAGACATGAACACTACGCTCTCACCGGGCTGGGGACTGGGAATAGCCTGCCTTTGAGCAGGCAACCTATGCAAAATTTCGGCGGTCAAGAACTTGGCCTCTCTCAACTTTAGCATATCCTCCTCCGTGACGGAGGAGGGCATCCATCGGCCTTGAAGGTCAGAACCGGACATTATCGAAGGTCCGAAGCGCCTGGAATCTGGAGCCTGGGGTGTTGGAACTCGAGGTGACGGGCGAACTTGTTTTGAGATTGGAGAAAAGGAGTAAGGCCTTGGTCTCTTTATAAGAGGTTGAATACCAGGAGTCCTCCCCGTAACCGTTTGGGACTCGCCTTTAATCGAGAAGACATGCTAACGGGCACGATTGGGTTACCCACGTCCGTATTGATGAGAATCCCGTAAATAAAGGGGACACGATCTCTGCTTTGACAAGACGTGCCAAGGAAACCGCCTCGCAAAACACGCTGAGGTGGAAAAGTTAAAATGATTCGAATAAAGGCTTGGCCGTAGTGTGATGTCACGCTGCGGAATACGTCAGCGGATTAGATTTGTGTTAATATTATTCTCTCTGTGGCAATACGTGGAAACTTATTTTGCAGAGCCGGACAATACTCTTGGTGTTTACAAACTTTTATGAAGAATTTGGAGGAGGAATCCGCCTTGCAATGTCGAAGACAATCTACGCGCCGGACTCATCGTCATTGAAGCCTGGTTCAGGAGCTACTGAGGGAGTCCTGGATTAGGGGGGGTGTTCGGGTAGCCAGACTATACCTTCAGCGGGACTCCAAGACTATGAAGATACAAGATTGAAGACTTCGTCCCGTGTCCGGATGGGACTTTCCTTGGCGTGGAAGGCAAGCTTGGCGATGCAGATATTCAAGATCTCCTACCATTGTAACCGACTTGGTGTAACCCTAACCCTCTCCGGTGTCTATATAAACCGGAGGGTTTTAGTCCGAAGGACAACTTCATCATACAACAATCATACCATAGGCTAGCTTTTAGGGTTTAGCCTCCTTGATCTCATGGTAGATCTACTCTTGTACTACCCATATCATCAATATTAATCAAGCAGGACGTAGGGTTTTACCTCCATCAAGAGGGCCCGAACCTAGGTAAAACATCATGTTCTTTGCCTCATGTTACCATCCGGCCTAGACGCACAGTTCGGGACCCCCTACCCGAGATCCGCCGGTTTTGACACCGACATGTACCTTACCAGAGCTCGCAGTAGCACCTGGGTATTTGATACTGGTTCTGTTGCTAATATATGCAACTCGAAACAGGGACTATGGATTAAGCGAACACTAGCCAAGGACGAGGTGACGATGCACATGGGAAACGGTTCCAAAGTCGATGTGATCGCCGTCGGCACGCTACCTCTACATCTACCTTTGGGATTAGTATTAGACCTAAATAATTGTTATTTGGTGCCAGCGTTGAGCATGAACATTATATCTAGATCTTGTTTGATGCGAGATGGTTATTCATTTAAATCAGAGAATAATGGTTGTTCTATTTATATGAGTAATATCTTTTATGGTCATGCACCCTTGAAGAGTGGTCTATTTTTGGTGAATCTCGATAGTAGTGATACACATATTCATAATGTTGAAGTCAAAAGATGCAGAGTTGATAATGATAGTGCAACTTATTTGTGGCACTGCCGTTTAGGTCATATCGGTGTAAAGCGCATGAAGAAACTCCATACTGATGGACTTTTGGAACCACTTGATTATGAATCACTTGGTACTTGCGAACCGTGTCTCATGGGCAAGATGACTAAAACGTCGTTCTCCGGAACTATGGAGAGAGCAACTGATTTGTTGGAAATCATACATACAAATGTATGTGGTCCAATGAATATTGAAGCTCGTGGCGGATATCGTTATTTTCTCACCTTCATAGATGATTTGAGTAGATATGGGTATATCTACTTAATGAAACATAAGTCTGAAACATTTGAAAAGTTCAAAGAATTTCAGAGTGAATTTGAAAATCATCGTAACAAGAAAATAAAGTTTCTACGATCAGATCGTGGAGGAGAATATTTGAGTTACGAGTTTGGTCTACATTTGAAACAATGCGGAATAGTTTCACAACTCACGCCACCCGGAACACCACAGTGTAATGGTGTGTCCGAACGTCATAATCATACTTTACTAGATATGGTGCGATCTATGATGCCTCTTACTAATTTACCGCTATCGTTTTGGGGTTACGCCTTAGAGACGGCTGCATTCACGTTAAATAGGGCACCATCGAAATCTGTTGAGACGACGCCTTATGAACTGTGGTTTGGCAAGAAACCAAAGTTGTCATTTCTTAAAGTTTGGGGCTGCGATGCTTATGTGAAAAAGCTTCAACCTGATAAGCTCGAATCCAAATCAGAGAAATGTGTCTTCATAGGATACCCAAAGGAGACTGTTGGGTACACCTTCTATCACAGATCCGAAGGCAAGACATTCGTTGATAAGAATGGATCCTTTCTAGAGAAGGAGTTTCTCTCGAAAGAAGTGAGTGGGAGGAAAGTAGAACTTGATGAGGTAACTGTACCTGCTCCCTTATTGGAAAGTAGTTCATCACAGAAACCGGTTCCTGTGACGCCTACACCAATTAGTGAGGAAATTAATGATGATGGTCATGAAACTTCAGATCAAGTTATTACTGAACCTCATAGATCAACCAGAGTAAGGTCCGCACCGGAGTGGTATGGTAATCCTGTTCTAGAAGTCATGTTACTAGACCATGATGAACGTACAAACTATGAAGAAGCGATGGTGAGCCCAGATTCCGCAAAATGGCTTGAAGCCATGAAATCTGAGATGGGATCCATGTATGAGAACAAAGTGTGGACTTTGGTTGACTTGCCCGTTGATCGGCAAGCCATTGAGAATAAATGGATTTTCAAGAAGAAGACTGATGCTGACGGTAATGTTACTGTCTATAAAGCTCGACTTGTTGCGAAAGGTTTTCGACAAGTTCAATGGATTAACTATGATGAGACCTTCTCACCCGTAGCGATGCTTAAGTCTGTCCGAATCATGTTAGCAATTGTCGTATTTTATGATTATGAAATTTGGCAAATGGATGTAAAAACTGCATACCTCAATGGATTTCTAGAAGAAGAGTTGTATATGATGCAACCAGAAGGTTTTGTCGATCCAAAGGCAGCTAACAAAGTATGCAAGCTTGATACGTCTCCAACGTATCTATAATTTTTGATTGCTCTATGCTATATTATCTACTGTTTTGCACTATATTGGGCTTTATTTTCCACTTTTATATTATTTTTGGGACTAACCTATTAACCGGAGGCCCAGCCCAGAATTGCTGTTTTTTGCCTATTTCAGTGTTTCAAAGAAACGGAATATCAAACGGAGTCCAAACAGAATAAACCTTTCTGGAACGTGATTTTCTTCCCGAATATGACCCAGGAGACTTGGACCCAACGCCAAGGAAGCTTCGAGGTGGGCAAGAGGTAGGGGGCACGCCCTATACCCCTAGGCGCGCCCCCCACCCTCGTGGGCCCACCGAAGCTCCACCGACGTACTTCTTCCTCCTATATATACCTACGTACCCCCAAACGAATAGATACGGAGCCAAAAACCTAATTCCACCGCCGCAACTTTCTGTATCCATGAGATCCCATCTTGGGGCCTGTTCCGGAGCTCCGCCGGAGAGGGCCGTCATCACGGAGGGCTTCTATATCATCATAGCCTCTTCGATGAAGTGTGAGTAGTTTACCTCAGACCTTCAGGTCCATAGTTATTAGCTAGATGGCTTCTTCTCTCTTTTTGGATCTCAATACAAAGTTCTCCCCCTCTCTTGTGGAGATCTATTCGATGTAATCTTCTTCTTTTTGCGGTGTGTTTGTTGAGACCGATGAATTGTGGGTTTATGATCAAGTCTATCTATGAATAATATTCGAATCTTCTCTGAATTCTTTTATGTATGATTGGTTATCTTTGCAAGTCTCTTCGAATTACCAGTTTGGTTTGGCCTACTAGATTGGTTTTTCTTGCCATGGGAGAAGTGCTCAGCTTTGGGTTCGATCTTGCGGCGTCCTTTCCCAGTGATAGAAGGGGCAGGAAGGCACGTATTGCATCGTTGCCATCGAGGATAACAAGATGGGGTTTATTTCATATTGCATGAATTTATCTCTCTACATCATGTCATCTTGCTTAAAGCGTTACTCTGTTTTTAACTTAATACTCTAGATGCATGCTGGATAGCGGTCGATGAGTGGAGTAATAGTAGTAGATGCAGAATCGTTTCGGTCTACTTGTCACAGACGTGATGCCTATATACATGATCATGCCTAGATATTCTCATAACTATGCTCAATTCTGTCAATTGCTCAACAGCAATTTGTTTACCCACCGTAGAATACTTATGCTCTTGAGAGAAGCCACTAGTGAAACCTATGGCCCCCGGGTCTATTCTCATCATATCAATCTCCATCACTTTAATCTTGCTTTGCTTTTTACTTTGCCTTTTACTTTTCACTTTGCATCTCTATACCAAAAATACCAAAAATATTATATCTATCAGATCTCACTCTCGTAAGTGACCTGAAGGGATTGACAACCCCTAATCGCGTTGGTTGCGAGTAGCTATCATTTTGTGCAGGTACGAGGGACTTGAGCGTGGCCTCCTACTAGATTGATACCTTGGTTCTCAAAAACTGAGGGAAATACTTACGCTACTCTGTTGCATCATCCTTTCCTCTTCGGGGAAATCCAACGCAAGCTCAAGAGGTAGCAAGAAGAATTTCTGGCGCCGTTGCCGGGGAGGTTCGGGCAAGTCAAGATTTGACTCCCGACAACGAGCCATTTCTGGCGCCGTTGCCGGGGAGTCTACGCAAAAAGTCAACATACCAAGTACCCATCACAATCCATATTTCTCGCATTACATTAGTTGCCATTTGCCTCTTGTTTTCCTCTCTCCCACTTCACCCTTGCTGTTTTATTCGCCCTCTCTCTCTATCCTCCCTCTCTTTCCGCTATGTCTGAATCAAAAAGGGTTGGGGGTTCTCTCCAGAGTTTTAGTACTTTGGACAACCCCTCTATCCTCGCTAAACTTATAAATAAGGATACTATGGAAAAACCTACCGAAGTTATCAATGAGAGTCTTAATAATTTTGATGAAGATGATTTTGGAATTTTTCGTTATTTACTTGATGAATCTTTGAAAGATGCTTGGTATAGACTATTAAGGATCAGGGCTAGTATGTTCCTCAATATCAAATTGAAGTTTACCTAAAAAGCTTTTATATTGCCCTTCCTTCTTCTTTTAAGCATGTCTTAGATTCTATATTTGAAGAAGGTTTCCTTGAAGGGGATGTCGTAGACACTTATGAAAAAATGAAAACTATATTTGGGCACCCCATGAATGAGAAAGTTGAATCTACATCTCTTTTGCTCTCTTACCAAAATGAATCTATTAAAGAGATAAAGGCTAGCCTAGATACAAACTTCTGTAACATACTTAATATTTCTTCTACCATTAATAGCCATGTGCTTTATCAAAATAGAAGGATTATTTCTATAGATAGCAAGTTTGCTCTTTCCTTTCCTAATACCAAAGATGGCAATACCTAGATCTATTCTTGCTTGTTATGCCTAGCTAGGGGCGTTAAACGATAGCGCTTGTTGGGAGGCAACCCAATTTTATTTTTATTCCTTGCTTTTTGCTCCTGTTCAGTAATAAATAAATTATCTAGCCTCTGTTTTGGTTGTGTTTTTTGTGTTTAATTAGTTTTTGTGCCAAGTTAGACCTATTGGATCTTCTTGGATGATAGTTATTTGATCTTGCTGTAATTTCCAGAAACTTTGTGTTCAGTGGCCGAATTGTTAAAAATCACCAGAACGTGATACAATACTGATTCCAATTGCTTCTGATCAATAAACAAATTTTATAGGTCATACAATTTTGGTAGAATTTTTGGAGTTCCAGAAGTTTGCGTTAGTTACAGATTACTACAGACTATTCTGTTTTTGACAGATTCTGTTTTTCGTGTGTTGTTTGCTTATTTTGATGAATTTATGCTTAGTAAAATAGTTTATAATACATAGAGAAGTTGGAATACAGTAGGTTTAACACCAATATAAATAAAGAATGAGTTCATTAGAGTACCTTGAAGTGGTCTTTTGTTTTCTTTCTCTAACGGAGCTCACGAGATTTCTATTGAGTTTTGTGTTGTGAAGTTTTCAAGTTTTGGGCGAATTCTTGTGATGGATTATGGAACAAGGAGTGGCAAGAGCCTAAGCTTGGGTATGCCCATGGCACCCCAAAGATAATCCAATGACACTGAGGGAGTCCCGGATTAGGGGGTCTCCGGACAGCCGGACTATATCCTTTGGCCGGACTGTTGGGATATGAAGATACAAGATTGAAGACTTCATCTCGTGTCCGGATGGGACTCTACTTGGCGTGGAAGGCAAGCTAGGCAATACGGATATGGATATCTCCTCCTTTGTAACCGACCTTATGTAACCCTAACCCTCTCCGGTGTCTATATAAACCGGAGGGTTTTAGTCCGTAGGACACAACAACCACAACATACAATCATACCATAGGCTAGCTTCTAGGGTTTAGCCTCTCCGATCTCGTGGTAGATCAACTCTTGTAATACTCATATCATCAAGACTGAATCAAGCAGGACGTAGGGTTTTACCTCCATCAAGAGGGCCCGAACCTGGGTAAAACATCGTGTCCCCTGCCTCCTGTTACCATCGATCCTAGACGCACAGTTTGGGACCCCCTACCCGAGATCCGCCGTTTTTGACACCGGCATTGGTGCTTTCGTTGAGAGTTCCTCTGTGTCGGTGTCAAAACCGGCGGATCTCGGGTAGGGGGTCCCGAACTGTGCGTCTAGGCCGGATGGTAACAGGAGGCAGGGGACACGAAGTTTTACCCAGGTTCGGGCCCTCTTGATGGAGGTAAAACCCTACGTCCTGCTTGATTAATATTGATGATATGGGTATTACAAGAGTTGATCTACCACGAGATCAGCGAGGCTAAACCCTAGAAGCTAGCCTATGGTATGATTGTCGATGTGTATGTTTTTCTACGGACTAGAACCCTCCGGTTTATATAGACACCGGAGAGGGTTAGGGTTACATAGAGTCGGTTACAATGGTAGGAGATCTGAACATCCGTATGGCCAAGCTTGCCTTCCATGCCAAGGAAAGTCCCTTCCGGACACGTGACGGAGTCTTCAATCTTGTATCTTCATAGTCCAGGAGTCCGGCTATCCGAACACCCCCTAATCCAGGACTCCCTCAGTAGCCCCTGAACCAGGCTTCAATGACGACGAGTCCGGCGCGCAAATTGTCTTCGGCATTGCAAGGCGGGTTCCTCCTCCAAGTACTTCATAGAAGATTTTGAACACAAAGATAGTGTCCGGCTCTGCAAAATAAGTTTCCACATACTGCCATAGAGAGAATAATATTTACACAAATCTAATCTGCTGACGTATTCCGTGGTGCGACACACCACAGCCAAGCCTTTATCCGAGTCGTTTAATTACCCACCTCAGCATGTTATGCAAGGTGGTTTCCCTGGCACGTCTTGTTCACGCAGAGATCGTGTCCCCTTATTACGGGATTCTCATCAATACGGGCGTGGGTAACCCAACCGCTTCTAGGACTCCTAGATCATAGGCAATTCCAAATGGACATGGGGAGGACGCTTGATATCCACCCTCTTTATAAAGGGACAAAGCTTTTACTTTTCCCTCCCGTGCTCAATCGAATCCTTCCCCCGCCTCAAGCTCAAATGCCTAAAGCTCAGGTCAGGCGCTCCGAACCTTCAGTCATGTCCGGATCCAGCCTTCAAGGACGATGGATGCCCTCCTCCGTCACAGAAGAAGACATCAAAAAGTTGAGGGAGGCCAGGTATCTGACCGCCGAAATGTCGCATCGGCTGCCTCCCCGGGGGCAGGCCGTCCCCTCTCCCAAACCCAACGAGAGCGTCGTGTTTGTCTCCCACTTCCTTCGAGGTCTAGGTTTTGCTCTGGATCCTTTCATCAGGGGCTTGATGTTTTATTACGGGCTAGATTTCCATGATCTAGCTCCGGACTCCTTCCTGCATATCACGACTTTTGTTGTCGTATGCGAGGCCTTCCTCCGGGTTACCCCCCACTTTGGCTTATGGCTCAAGACCTTTGAAGTAAAGCCGACGGTGATCGAAGGGCAACATGCAGAGTGTGGAGGCGCCTCAATACGCAAGATGACGGGAGCTCCGTGGCCCAAAGATTCCATCCCAGAGGTGTCTGCATTGTGGCAACAGGAGTGGTTCTACATCACGACTCCTAGAAGTGCCAAGTGGGCGGCCGCCCCCGTTTTTCGCTCGGGCCCTCCACCACGACTGATGTCATGGATCAGCAGAGGACTGAGCTGGGGTCCAGCCAAGGACATGCCTTTACTGCAGAGCCGCATTCGAGATCTCTTCAACGACAATCTCAGTTTGGTTGCAGTAATACAAGTTATGCTGGTTCGTCAAGTCCAGCCTTGCAAACGTCAGCCCCTTCACTTGTGGGAGTTCAATCCCAAGGGTCCGCGTGCCATTCAAAATTTTCTCGGCCTGACGCACGAGGATATGTATAAGTTATTCTTCGGACCTCAAGTAGAGTGTTCGGAAATCACCGAGGACGTGGGCCTGAGCAGTAACCGCGCCGTCGAACAGGTAAGGAATCTTCCAGCCGAACATATTATCTTTCCTTCGTTACGAAGTTATTTCTAAGAGTTTTCTTTTTCGACCAGGACTGGCTAACAAAGGAGAAGTTGATTCGGTGTTCGGCCCCCCTCCCTGAGGGTTTGGAGAATCCGGTATTGTAAAGATGCTCCAGACTGCACCTTGCCCGGATCCCTTGAAGGAAGATACTGTGGAGGGTAATGCGGGCGGACGCGGGCCCCCAACGCTGCCTATTCTAACCGAGGGAGCGAGCGTCTCCGTGAAGGAAGACGACCGGAAGAGGAAAAGGACTGCGCCCGGGAATTCGGAAACGGGAGAAGAAATCTTCCACCGGGGGCCCTACCTTGGGGGCGCTGCTGCCGCACAAAGTCCGCGGGGGGATCAATTCTCCCGGGAGTCGTAAGTGACCCGAAAACTTTAATAGTACAGATATGCCATCCTTTTCTTCTGAGAAAATAACCACCGCATATATTTGTGCAGTTCGGGCCTTAGCCCCTCTCAAATGAGCTCGTCTTCGGGGGATCTTCTTCCAGAGATGATGGAGAGCGAGACGCCTCCTTAGGACTCCTCCGCTCCGAAAGCGGGCGACCCTGAAGTGTCGTCGCGGAGGGCCTCTCCGAGTGCGGAGAAGCCAGAAGGTGATCCAATTGATCCCCGAGGCTCCCAATGTCCGGCTCCCGAAGAGAGTAGACAAAAGAGTCTGGCGCCATCTAGTGTGTGATCGGACATTCTGAGGGAGTTGGTGGGGCAAGCGGCCATCTCAGACGATCACCGTGTGCTGATGAATACGGTGATGGAGAGGATATTGTCCGCCGAAAGCGGATTGCATGAAGCTTTTATGAGTCTACTGACAGGCTTTGAGGTACGTAAAAGGAATGTGTAATAGTCCTGCACATGCTAGGTGTGCCCTGTGTAGATAGTAGCCCCTGAGACTCTGGTTGTCGTCGGAAACGATGACGAACGGAGGATCATATTCCCAGGTAATAACCATGCTGCCTTTATGTGCAGGAGATGGAAGCTCCGGTGGCCAGCCGGACTAGCCAGTTTGCCCATTTAGAACGGCAGTTGGATGCGGCAGATGCCGACATCGAGCTTGTTAACAAAAGGCTTGACGAGGCGCAGTGTAAGTATCCTTGTCTGGTAAACGCCACATAGGAAGAGTATGATGCCAGTGTTTTTAACATGTTATGACTGCAGATGGAGCTGCCACTGTTGAAGCCTTGCGGGCGGAACTTGCCCGAGCCAAGGAACAAGAAAGATTGGGTAATGCGGCTGCTTTGAAGGCGGCCGAAGAGTTGCGAGCTGAGAAGGCCGCACATGGCGAGAGCCGGGAGAAGATGGCCAATATGGCCATAGAATTAAAAGCCGTCGTAGACCGTTTCCGCGCTCTTGAGAAGGAAAACCAGGCGAAGGCATCGGACCTCGAGAAGGCTGCTGCAACGGGAAAAGACCTCCGCTCTGCTATGAGGGCAAAGAAGGAGGAGCTGCGGGAAGCCGGGGATATTGTAGCCGGGAAGTCCTTTATGCTACAAAGGAAGTACGGAGATCCACGGTATGCCCCTCTGGATCGGCTGTGGAGTTCGGAGGATGCGTATATGGATTTGGCGGCGAGCGCTGCCGATGCGGCCAAGTACTTCCAGAGTTAGACGAACCATGAAGTAGACCAGCTGTTCTGGAGGCAATTCCATTCTCCCGAGCGTCCGCTTTCGTTGACGGACCAATTAGCCGAATGGGCCGAACTAAATAGGTTGTCCGGACTCTCCATGAGGTCTGTTGTGGATCAGCTATGGCCGGGAAGGTCAAAACCGAGCAGCTATTTCAGCTTGGTGCACCAGGTCCTCGATGTGGTGCCACGCATAAATGCGATGAAGAGGTCGGCGTGCATAGAAGGCGCACGGATGGCCTTTGCCCGTGCTAAAGCATACTGGGCAGAGATGGATGCTACCACTGTTGTAGCGCAGGATTCGGCCATAGGTCGAAAGGCTGCTGAGCACTACTTTGAGGAAGTTCTTGAGGGTGCTCGTTTGATAGAGACCCAGTGCTCAAAAAATATTATGTTTGAGTGACATGTAATCTCATTGTAAGCGAAATGCTTTTATAAATTTTTATAAGGCTACTTTCATACTTTTGCCTGAAAGTAATGTGATGCCTCCTGGGCGGCCGTTTATGTATACATGTGTATAACCTAAAAGATTGCAGTCGTCGGCTTCAACCCCCACGCATATAATGCGGAGGTGTTCGCAAAAACACGCGTTCACACTTAACCCAACGTCTTGGTCCTATTAAGGAGGTGATAGCGGAGCGAGCGAGGCAACCGGACTATAATGCTTTAACACTTTCACTTAGCCATAGGAGTTTGATAGTGGGGCTACTAAATAGCCCCTGGTGGCTCCGCACTCTCCCGATCCCGGGGTGCGTATATGCCTGGCCGGAAAGCGGCCCTTCGTTAAGGCGGAGGAATTCTAACATTCCCATGGGTCATCGAGTGGTTGACCAGTCTCACGCTAGATCATGATAGTCAGTTTTCGGCTTTCTCTACTGAGGTGCTCGTCTGGATGAACCAGGGCACAATCGCAGTAGTTCTCCTGGTGCTACCTTAGCCGGTAAAGCGGAATGTAAGGCACCAAAACACAGGAGCCGGGCAAACCCAACATTTGACCAAATACAATGATTCGGAGCTGATGCATATAGGGCCAAACTCGCGACGCCGAACACTCCCTAAGGTATTCGGTCTTTGTGGTATAAACCGGGCCTGAAGAATGGCCTTTGTAAGAAGCCCCTTGTGTCCAGGTACGTGCATTGTTCTGGCGTGGCCACATGCCAAGACGTCAGCATCCTTCTCAACGGTGGATATGTATCAACAAGAGACAGTAAAAAAGGTTTACGCAGGGTCTTAATCTAAAAAGAATCCTTGGGGCGGGTCCCTGCTGCACGTCTGCACCTGTGTCTCCGTTGTGTCGTATCCTGGATGGGTGTAGCACGATGATCATCTGTAAAAGAGAGGAATTTAGGTAAAAAAGTTGTCGTGCAAAAGGATAGTTTTCTAAAGAAACCATGTATAGTTCAAGATAAGAAGAAATTGCCACTCGTCTGCGTGCGTTGAGCCCCTTGTACTTTTAAAAGATAGGGGTGTGACCGTTTATTTGATATGAGTAGCGGCGCCGGACTTGATTAGTTGTGTCTGAGGTCTTGACGACCTATTGGATGCTTTTGCTGGTCCGGGCGCCTTTAGTGTGCGGCTGCCAAGGCAGCCTCACTCTCTTCGGCGCGCAGAGATCGCTTGATACTTCCGTGCACTGAAATGATGCCATGTGGACCGGGCATCTTGAGTGTTAGGGAGGCGTAGTGTGGTATTGCATTAAAGCGAGCGAAAGCTTCGCGTCCGAGTAGTGCTTGATAGCCACTTTTAAACGGAGCGATGTGGAAAGTTAAATGCTCGCGACGGAAGTTATCGGGGGAGCTGAATATAACTTTTAGTAGGAGGGATCCCGTACAACGAGCCCCTGGGTCTGGCGTTACTCATTTAAAGGTAGTATTGCTATGGCGAATTTGTGTTGGGTCTAACCCCATCCCGTGGATTGTATCCTGATATATTAGGTTTAGGCTACTGCCGCCATCCATCAAGACTCGTGTGAAGTGGTATCCGCCAATTACTGGGTCTAATACCAGTGCAGCCCATCCTGCGTGCCGGATACTTGATGCGTAATCACGATGGTCGGAGGTGATCGGTTGAGACGACCAGTGGCGGGACTTCGCGGTGACAGGCACTTGGGTATATTTTTCAGGGAGTGCCGCATTGTTTTTTCTCTTGATCATGTGTAACATGTTTACTGTTTTGACTTCGGGTGGAAATTTCTTTTGTTCCCCCTTGTCTTGCTTGGGAGGTTCGTCCTCGTCTTCACTTGGTGTATCCTCCCCCTTGTGTATGGCGTTAAGCTTGCCGGACTGCTTGAAGACCCAACATTTTCTGTGGGTATGATTAGCAAGTTTGCTAGGGGTACTATGGATCTGACATACTTGGTCCAGAATTTTGTTGAGGCTGGACAGTTCATCCCTGGTGCCTTTGGAGGGCGGCTTTTGGTTTGGCCGAGGGACTTTGAATCCGGCATTTACTACCGTGCCCTTCATGCTGTCTTCTTTATTCCGGCATTTGTTATTGTTGTTGCGCCGTGATTTCCCGTTTCCATCTCTAACTTTAGATGTACTGGGGTCGCTGGTGCTGCATCTGGCTAGCCAGCTGTCCTCACCCACGCAAAAGCGGGTCATGAGGTTTGTTAATGCGGCCATCGTTCTCGGCTTGTTTTGGCTGAGGTGTCTGGCGAGCCATTCGTCACGGACGCTATGCTTGAAAGCCGCTAAGGCTTCGGCGTCCGGACAGTCGACAATCTGGTTCTTTTTAGTAAGAAACCTATTCCAAAGCTTTCGGGCTGACTCTCCGGGTTGTTGAGTTATGTAACTCAGGTCGTCCGCATCCGGAGGTCGGACATAAGTCCCTTGAAAGTTTGCCCGAAAGGCGTCTTCGAGCTCTTCCCAACTTCCAATGGAGCTTTCGGGGAGGCCTTTGAGCCAGTGACGAGCTGGCCCTTTGAGTTTGAGAGGTAAGTACTTGATGGCATGGAGATCATCCCCTCGAGCCATATGTATATGAAGGATATAGTCCTCAATCCAGACCCCAGGGTTTGTTGTTCCGTCGTATGCCTCTATGTTTAAGGGCTTGAATCCCTCTGGAAATTCATGGTCCAGCACCTCATCGGTGAAACATAGGGGGTGTGTGGCACCCCTGTAGCTGGGTGTGCCGCGTTGTTCGGATGTTTGTTGTGTTGCATTGTATGCTGGGGCGCGGTTGTGTGGTCCATAGATGGATCTTGTTGCACTATCCTTTGGGTGCGAGCCCTCGCATGGGTCGCGTGTTGCATTGTGAGCGGCGTTGAATGTCGTTCTGTGGTGGTAGAGGGGTCGTCTATCCGACCAGGTGGCTGCTTTGATATTTGGTTGTGGGGGGTCTGAGGCCTCCTCATCGAATTCGGGTAGCAGCTTCTGCTTTGGGTAGCTCTTGGAGGGGCGATTGTCACCGTACCTTGCTACAGTGTTGAGTATTTTGCTCCATCTGAATTGGAGCGTATTTTGCGCGGCCTTGAGCCTCTGCTTCTGCTTTTTGAGGCTCCTTGCGGTGGCAACGAGCCTTTTACGGGCATTCTGCTGCTTCGAGTGCCTGTCCGGCGTTATGTCGTCCGGACCATTATCATTGATAGGATTTGTTTGTTCGGTTTGATTATCCGGATTGCTGTTGTCTGGCAGCGGTTCGCCCTGCTCCAGCGCTGGATCAGTGTGATCGCTATTTCTGTCGAGGCGGGATTTGGTTTGGGGCGGCGCTTGCATCGCCGCTTTGACTGCTTTTCGAGGGAACAACCCTTCGGTGCGTCCTTCCGCTCCTCGCCGTCACCTTTGGGTGCGTCCACCATGTATACATCATATGACGAGGTGGCGTTCCAGGGCTTGATAGGCGCTGATTCTTCATCGTCTCCTTCATCGGCGTCCATACCGTCAATGTCGTCGGAGTTGAAGTCGAGCATGTCGGTTAAATCGTCAACAGTGGCTACCAAGTGGGTGGTGGGTGGGCTTTGAATTTCTTCATCGTCCGAATCCCAACCTTGCTGACCGTAGTCCGGCCAGGGTTCTCCTGATAAAGAGAGAGACTTCGGTGACTTCAGGATATCACCGAAAGGCGAGTGCTGAAAGACGTCCGCGGCCGTGAACTCCATGATCGGCGCCCAATCGGATTCGCTCGGCAGGGGCGCAGAGAGTTCAGAGTCCGGAGAAGAATCCGGCTCCATGGAGTCACGAGTCTTGCAGAGTACGGGGCTGGTGTTCGGATCAACCGCTGTTGGGATCGCAGCCCCCGAGGTGGCGTCCAACCGCCCATCCTCGATGGGCGCGGTCGGCTCCGAACTAAGGGTCGGAGCCGATGCAGGTGCGGCCTCCAGGGCACTTTTCGGCGGTAGAGCTAGATCATGCTCGTCGTGACAGTGCAGCGCGCTCGGTAGTGGTTCGAATCCGTCGAAGATCAAGTCCCCGAGGATGTCGGCCGTGTAGTTTAAACTTCCGAAACTGACCTGAATGCCAGGGGCATAGCTTTCGATCTGCTCTAGATGGCCAAGTGAATCGGCCCACAGTGCGAAGCCGCCAAAGACGAAGATCTGTCCGGGGAGGAAGGTCTCACCCTGGACTGCATCGCCATTGATGATCGTAGGAGCCATCGGGCCTGACGGTGACGACACAGAGGAACTCTCAATGAAAGCACCAATGTCGGTGTCAAAACCGGCGGATCTCGGGTAGGGGGTCCCGAACTGTGCGTCTAGGCCGGATGGTAACAGGAGGCAGGGGACACAAAGTTTTACCCAGGTTCGGGCCCTCTCGATGGAGGTAAAACCCTACGTCCTGCTTGATTAATATTGATGATATGGGTATTACAAGAGTTGATCTACCACGAGATCAGAGAGGCTAAACCCTAGAAGCTAGCCTATGGTATGATTGTCGATGTGTATGTTTTTCTACGGACTAGAACCCTCCGGTTTATATAGACACCGGAGAGGGTTAGGGTTACATAGAGTCTGTTACAATGGTAGGAGATCTGAACATCCGTATCGCCAGGCTTGCCTTCCACGCCAAGGAAAGTCCCTTCCGGACACGGGACAGAGTCTTCAATCTTGTATCTTCATAGTCCAGGAGTCCGGCTGAAGGTATAGTCTGGCTATCCGAACACCCCCTAATCCAGGACTCCCTCACTCTGTGTCATCGCCATTAGGCTTGATGGCTCCTACTATCATTGACAGCGATGCAGTCCAGGGTGAGACTTTTCTCCCTGGACAGATCTTCGTGTTCAGCGGCTTTGCACTGCGGGCCAATTCGCTTGGCCATCTAGAGCAGATCGAAAGTTACGCCCCTGGCCACCAGGTCAGGTTTGGAAGCCTAAACTACACGGCCGATGTCCGCGGAGACTTGATCTTCAACGGATTCGAGCCTCTGCCTTATGCACTACGCGGTCACGATGAGTACGATTTAGCTCTACCATCGGACAGTGTTCAGGAGATCGCACCGGCAGCCGCTCCGACCCTCGATTCGGAGCCAGTTGCACCTTCCGCGGACGGATGGATGGACCCTGCCACGGAGGCCTTACCCTCAGCAGCGATCAAGCCAAACATCGACCTTACCTTGCACAAGAGCCGTGTTCATAAACTGTCGGATCCTTCTCCGGCCATGGACTCTAAACCACCTGCGCTCGTTCCTATCGAATCCGATTGGGTGCCGATCATGGAGTTTACCTCCACGGATATTTTTCAGCACTCGCCCTTTGGCGACATACTGAACTCATTAAGGTCTCTCTCCTTGTCAGGAGGATCCTGGCCGAACTATGTCCGGCAGGACTGGGATGCGAACGACGAAGAAATTCGCGACCCACCCACCACCAACTTAGTAGCCACTGTCGATGACTTAACCGACATGCTCGACTTCGACTCTGAAGACATCGACGGTATGGACGACGATGCGGGAGACGAAGAGGAACCATTGCCTACGGGGCACTGGACAGCCACCTCATCATACAATATATACATGGTGGATACACCCAAAGAAGGCAATGGCGACGAGATAGCGGAGGATGACCCCTCCAAGAAGCAACCCAAGCGCCGACGTCAGCAGCGCCGCTCTAAGTCCCGCCATAGCAAAGTGGTGATACCGGCACAGGAGATAATAACACTCCGGATAGTGCCGAAGACAACAACAATCCCCTCCAACAAGATTTAGAGCAGGAGGATGGAGGAGCTATCCCTCCTGAGAGAGCGGCAGATGGAGAGGAGGAGGATGATAATTACATGCCCCCTCCGAAGACGAGGCAAGCCTCGGCGATGACAAATTTGTTGTACCAGAGGATCCCATCGAACAAGAGCGCTTCAAACGCCGGCTTATAGCCACAGCAAATAGCCTTAAGAAAAAGCAGCAGCAGCTTCAAGCTGATCAGGATCTGCTAGCTGACAGATGGACTGAAGTCCTCGCGGCCGAGGAATATAAACTCGAGCGCCCCTCCAAGAGTTACCCAAAGTGCAGGTTGCTACTTCGACTGGAGCAAGAAGCGTATGATATGGCTGATCAGCCACCTCGTGGCCGCGATAGAGAGCCATTCCAACCAAAAACTCAGCCTCCACCCCGACGCCATTCAAATAAAAAGGCATGGGGAGATACGCCAGACCTGCGAGACATATTGGAGGACAAAGCAAAGCATGCAAGATCGATCTACGGATCACGAGGGCGCACCACTCTGCGAGACGATAAACGTCACGCCGGATACAGTAAAAGCAAATCCAGCCGGGCCGAACACAGCGGGCAAGACCCATTCGAGCTGTGTCGTGATATAGCCCAATACAGAGGCGCCGCACACCCCTTATGCTTCACAGACGAAGTAATGGATCATCAAATCCCAGAAGGTTTCAAACCTGTAAATATTGAATCATACGACGGCACAACAGATCCCGCAGTATGGATCGAGGATTTCCTCCTCCACATCCACATGGCCCACGGTGATGACTTACACGCCATCAAATACCTCCCACTAAAGCTCAAAGGACCAGCGCGGCATTGGCTTAACAGCTTGCCAGCAGACTCCATTAGCTGTTGGGAAGATCTGGAAGCCGCATTCCTCAACAACTTTTAGGGCACTTATGTGCGACCACCAGACGCCGATGACTTCAGCCACATAATTCAGCAGCCAGAAGAGTCGGACAGGCAATTCTGGACTCGGTTCCTTACAAAGCAAAATCAAATCGTTGACTGTCCGGATGCAGAGGCCTTAGCGGCTTTCAAACACAACATCCGAGACGAGTGGCTAGCCCAGCACCTTGGTCAGGAAAAGCCGAAATCTATGGCAGCTCTCACGACGCTCATGACCCACTTTTGTGCGGGAGAAGACAGATGGTTGGCTCGCAGTAATAACATATCAAAGAACCATGGTACCTCGGATACCAAGGACGGCAATAGCAGGTCACATCGCAACAAACATAAGCGCCGCATTAACAGCGAAAATACCAAGGATACGGCAGTCAATGCCAGATTCAAAGGCTCTAAACCCGGTCAGCGGAAAAAGGCATTCAAATAAAAGTACGCCGGGTCCGTCCAGCTTGGACCGTATACTCGATCGCCCGTGTCAAATATACGGCACCCTAGACAAGCCAGCCAATCACACCAACAGGGATTGTTGGGTGTTCAAGTAGGCCGGCAAGTTAATTGCCAAAAACAAGGACAAGGGGTCGCATAGCGATGACGAGGGGGAATCCCGGGAGCCACACACCGGAGGACAGGAGAGGTTTCCCCCACAAGTGCGGACGGTGAACATGATACACGCAACCCACATCTCCAAGAGGGAGCGGAAGCGTGCGCTCAGGGACGTATATGCATTGGAGCCAGTCGCCCCAAAGTTCAACCCTTGGTCCTCCTGTCCGATCACCTTCGATCGCAGGGACCACCCCACTAGTATCCGTCATGGCGGATTCGCCGCACTGGTCCTAGACCCAATCATTGACGGATTTCACCTCACTCGAATCCTTATGGATGGCGGCAACAGCCTGAACCTGCTTTATCAGGACACAGTGTTCAAAATGGGTATAGACCCCTCAAGGATCAAACCCACAAAAACGACCTTTAAAGGCGTCATTCCAGGTGTAGAGGCCCATTGCACAGGCTCAATTACACTAGAAGTGGTCTTCGGATCCCCGGATAACTTCCGAAGCGAAGAGTTAATCTTCAATATAGTCCCGTTCCGCAGTGGTTATCACGCGCTGCTCGGGCGAACCGCATTTGCTAGATTCAATGCGGTACCGCATTATGCATACCTCAAGCTCAAGATGCCAGGACCTCGCGGAGTTATTACAGTCAATGGAAACACAGAGCGCTCTCTCTAAACAGAGGAGCACACCGTGGCCCTTGCAGCAGAAGCGCAAAGCAGCCTCTCAAGGTAATCAACCAGTTCGGCGCTTCAAAGCCCGGACACCTTCAAGCGCGCTCGGAGCAATCGGCAAATAGACCGCCTGGCGCGATCTGAGCTCGCGTAGCAATACGGTGGCCACCCCAATCCCAGCCCCACGGTGAAACTCGTGCCACGCGAACATAATTACGCATTAAAAATACCATGGGCACAGGTAGGGAGGGAGCACAACTGCGGCACGCCCCAAGACACGGCTTAAACCGCACTAGGGGCTTCCCGTTTGGTTATTTTTGTCTTTTTTTCAGGACCTTAATCTCTGGAAACACTGTCCGGCAGCACTATTGCCGAACACATGATGCAGCAATCAAGGAGGCAGACAGCTACGTCATACCACGCAATTCCCAGGTGGATTACAGTAACGAGCGAAATATTCGATTTAATATCATTCCTTAGCTTGCCCTTGGAACGGACATAGTCCTACTCTTTGCTTATCGCACTATCTGTATCACTCTGCTTTAACACAATTTTTTTGAATAAACAATGCATGACATTACAACTATTATTGCATTCTTGTTATATATATATGTGTGTGTGTGTGTGTTCATTAATGACGCCTTGCAACCGTACACTTTGGTACGGCCAATACACCAGGGGCTTACGTACCCCACAATACGGTGTGAAAATTCCAAACACTTTCACAAGTGCGGCACCCCGAACTTATAGCATTATATGCATCAGCTCCGAATCATGTCTTTGGTCAAATGTTGGGTTTGCCCGGCTCCTATGTTTTGGTACCTTACGTTCCGCTCTATCGGCTAAGGTAGCTCTAGGAGAACTATTGCGATTGTGCCCTGGTTCTGCTGGGTTCAGCACCTCAGTAGAGAAAGCTAAAACTGACTGTCATGATAAGGCGAGAGACGGTCGCTGTTCGGCAAGGTTTTCGAGTCCCTAAAGACTTATGCCGCTTAGAGCGAGGGGCCGGCCCTATCCGGCTTAAAGGCGTGTATCGCGCCCCGAATTCGGCATTCCGAATACCAGGGGCTTTGCCGAGATTTAAAATTATAGAATTCTATGGTTAAGTGAGAGTGATAAAGCATTATTAGTACGGTTGCCTTGTTCGTTGTGCTGAGCACCTCCCTCGAAGGACCCAAACATGGGAACAAGAGTGCTCAGGTTTATCCCGAACACCCCAGCACTCGTGGCATGGGGGCAGAAGCCGAGGACTAGCCATCTCTCAGATTGGATAAACAGCCAAACAGAAGGCAATATTTTAAATTCAAATAAGCGTTGCATAGCGCATATGAAACAAGTTTTCATAAATACAGGATAAAACGAGCAAGTCTCACTCAAATATTACATCTTTTGAACACTCGTCCGCTATGAGACGGGCACCCGGCAGAACACCCTCGTAGTACATCTCGGGGTGGCGGTGCTCCTTGCCCTCCAGCGGCCCCTCCTTGATCAGCTTCACGGTGTCTAGCTTGACCCACTGCAATTTCACACGGGCGAAAGCCCGGTGTGCACCTTCAATGCAGACAGATCGCTTGACGACCTCCAGCCGCGGGCAGGCATCCACAAGCCACCTCACCAGGCCGAAGAAGCTATTCGGAAGGGCGTCGCCAGGCCAGAGCCGGACTATAAAGCCCTTCATGGCCTGATCGGCCGCCTTATGTAGCTCGACCATCTGCTTCAGCTGGTCGCTCATTGGCACCGGGTGTTCGGCCTCAGTATACTGAGCCCAGAACAGCTTCTCCGTTGAGCTTCCATCCTCGGCCTAGTAAAATTGTGCGGCATCGGACACGCTGCGGGGCAAATCTACGAATGCTCCTGGAGAGCTCCGGATTCGGGTAAGTAATCGGTAATTTACTTTTACATGTTTGCTTTGCATATAGAAAGCCTTACCCACCGCTATCTTCTTCATTGCATCGATCTCCTGGAGGGCCTTTTGGGCTTTGGCCTGGGCACTTTTTGTGCTCTCGAGGGCCGCGGCAAGCTCAGACTCTCACGTCTTCGAGTCAAGCTCCAACGCCTCGTGCTTCGTCACGAGAGCCTGGAGCTCTTGCTGCTCCTCGCCCACCCGAGCCTCTTGTTTTTCCCGCTCGGTGCGCTCCTTGGCCGCTTTATCTTCGGCCTTGATTAGTGCTTGCTTCAGGGTCGCCACCTCGGTCGTGGCCCCTGGCAAAATATACGATGATCCTGTCATTTTGCAATCGCGTCTTCTTTTATATATACATATCTATAGACAGGGTATTACTTACCCTTGTTCTCCTCGAGCTGCCTCTTGGCAAGGCCGAGCTCTTTCTTGGAGCCCTCGAGGTCCTGCTTCAGTACGGCGACCTCTGCAGTCAGTGCGGCGAACGCCAGCAGCGAGGCCTGCATACGCATATTGACATACTTATATTAGACTCCTGCGATATTATTTGATCCTCTATTCGGCTTTTCTTTGTGAACACCGAACAAAGCATCAGGGGCTACTGTCTATGCGGTAACATTTTTCCTATATTTTAAAACACTTACCTCAAAGCCTGTTAGAAGGCTGGCACAAGCTTCAGTCAATGCGCTCTTGGCGGACTGAACCTTCTGGACCACCGCACTCATAATAGTATGGTGCTCCTCGTCGATGGAAGCGTTGCGAAGCGCTTCCAGCAGATTGTCCGGTGCCTCTGGACGGACAGAGGTCACCGGCACAGGCGTCTTGCCCCTCTTAGAAGGAGGCCGCCTGCCCGAGCCCGGAACCACTGGAGGTTCGGCCGCGGTGTCTGGCTGAGGGCCGAACTCGGAGCTCTCAGGGGCCCTGTCCCCTCGGCTCCCGGAGTCCGGACGGTTGCCTTGTGGTGCCTCCGGGACTGTCTCCCCTCGACCCGATGCCTCTTGAGACAGCACCTCGGCGTCGTCAACAGGATGAGGGGAGGTGGTGGTCGGAACTGGATCGCTATCCATGTCCGACGAGCCCAGGGAGCCGTCTGATGATACATCGATACTGGCTCGTGGCGGCCTGCATAATCATGTTCGGCGTTAGGGAAAGCAGTGCGACAAAGGAATACTGCGAGTTACTCTAGTATCTGAAAACTTACGATCTCCCAGGGGCTTGTCCCTGGGCAACCACTCGTCTTCGTCTTCATCGGCGGCGGTGGAGCTGTCCGGAAGGTGAATCCTTATCCCTTATATGGGCGGACGAAACTATGCGCCCCCCACTAGCCTGGTAAAACTCGCTTATCCCCCAAGAGCCGTAATCGATGGCACGGTTGGGTTACCCACGCCCGTATTGATGAAAATCCCGTAATAAGGGGACACGATCTCTGCTTTGACAAGACATGTCAAAAAACTGCCTCGCGTTGTGTGCGGGGCTAGTTAAAGGAAACGGTTCAAATAATCACCGGGCCGTGACATAACGTCATGCTGTCAAAACAAGTCAGCAAATTAGATTTGCAAAAATATTATTCTCTCTATGGTGGTATGTGGAACTTATTTTGCAGGGTCAGACACTATCCTTGTATTCAAATTCTTCCGTGGTGTATTCGGAGGAGGAACCCGCCTTGCAATGCCAAAGACAATACTGCGCGTCGGACTCATCGTCATTGAAGCCTGGTTCAGGGGCTACTGAGGGAGTCCCGGATTAGGGGGTCTCCGGACAGCCGGACTGTTGGGCTATGAAGATACAAGATTGAAGACCTCGTCTCGTGTCCAGATGGGACTCTACTTGGCGTGGAAGGCAAGCTAGGCAATACGGATATGGATATCTCCTCCTTTGTAACCGACCTTGTGTAACCCTAACCCTCTCTGGTGTCTATATAAACCAGAGGGTTTTAGTCCGTAGGACACAACAACCACAACATACAATCATACCATAGGCTAGCTTCTAGGGTTTAGCCTCTTCGATCTCGTGGTAGATCAACTCTTGTAATACTCATATCATCAAGAATAAATCAAGCAGGACGTAGGGTTTTACCTCCATCAAGAGGGCCCGAACCTGGGTAAAACATTGTGTCCCTGCCTCCTGTTACCATCGATCCTAGACGCACAGTTCGGGACCCCCTACCCGAGATCCGCCGGTTTTGACACCGACATTGGTGCTTTCATTGAGAGTTCCTCTGTGTCGTCGCCATTAGGCTTGATGGCTCCTACTATCATTGATAGCGATGCAGTCTAGGGTGAGACTTTTCTCCCCGGACAGATCTTTGTGTTCGGCGGCTTTGCACTGCGGGCCAATTCGCTTGGCCATCTAGAGCAGATCGAAAGTTACGCCCCTGGCCACCAGGTCAGGTTTGGAAGCTTAAACTACATGGCCGATGTCCGCGGAGACTTGATCTTCGACGGATTCGAGCCTCTGCCTTGTGCGCTACGCGGTCACGATGAGTACGACTTAGCTCTACCATCGGACAGCGTTCAGGAGATCGCACCGGCAACCGCTCCGACCCTCGATTCGGAGCCAGTTGCGCCTTCCGCGGACGGGTGGATGGACCCCGCCACGGAGGCCTTACCCTCAGCAGCGATCAAGCTGAACATCGACCTTACCTTGCACAAGAGCCGTGTTGATAAATTACCAGATCCTTCTCCGGCCATGGACTCTGAACCGCCTGTGCTCGTTCCTATCGAATCCGATTGGGCGCCGATCATGGAGTTTACCTCCATGGATATTTTTCAGCACTCGCCCTTTGGCGACATACTGAACTCATTAAGGTCTCTCTCCTTGTCAGGAGGATCCTGGCCGAACTATGTCCGGCAGGACTGGGATGCGGACGATGGAGAAATTCGCGACCCACCCACCACCCACTTAGTAGCCACTGTCGATGACTTAACCGACATGCTCAACTTCGACTCTGAAGACATCGACGGTATGGACAACGATGCGGGAGACGAAGAGGAACCACTGCCTATGGGGCACTAGACAGCCACCTCATCATACGATATATACATGGTGGATACACCCAAAGAAGGCAATGGCGAAGAGATAGCGGAGGATGACCCCTCCAAGAAGCAACCCAAGCGCCGACGTCAGCGGCGCCGCTCTAAGTCTCGCCATAGCAAAAGTGTTGATACCGGCACAGGAGATAATAACACTCCGGATAGTGCCGAAGACAACAACAATCCCCTCCAGTAAGATTTAGAGCAGGAGGATGGAGGAGCTAGCCCTCCTGAGAGAGCGGCAGATGGAGAGGAAGAGGATGATAATTACGTGCCCCCTCCGAATACGAGGCAAGCCTCGGCGACGACAAATTCGTTGTACCAGAGGATCCCGTCGAACAAGAGCGCTTCAAACGTCGGCTTATAGCCACGGCAAATAGCCTTAAGAAAAAGCAGCAGCAGCTTCAAGCTGATCATGATCTGCTAGCTGACAGATGGACTGAAGTCCTCGCGGCCGAGGAATATAAACTCGAGCGCCCCTCCAAGAGTTACCCAAAGTGCAGGTTGCTACTTCGACTGGAGGAAGAAGCGTATGATACGGCTGATCGGCCACCTCGTGGCCGCGATAGAGAGCCATTCCAGCCAAAAACTCAACCTCCACCCCGACTCCATTCAAATAAAAAGGCATGGGGAGATACGCCAGACCTGCGAGACATATTGGAGGACAAAGAAAAGCATGCAAGATCGATCTATGGATCACGAGGGCGCACCACTCTGCGAGACGATAAACGTCACGCTGGATACAGTAAAAGCAAATCCGGCCGGGCCGAACACAGCGGGCAAGACCCATTCGAGCTGTGTCGTGATATAGCCCAATACAGAGGCACCGCACACCCCTTATGCTTCACAGACGAAGTAATGGATCATCAAATCCCAGAAGGTCTCAAACCTGTAAATATTGAATCATACGACGGCACAACAGATCCCGCAGTATGGATCGAGGATTTCCTCCTCCACATCCACATGGCCCGCGGTGATGACTTACACGCCATCAAATACCTCCCACTAAAGCTCAAAGGACCAGCGCGGCATTGGCTTAACAGCTTGCCAGCAGACTCCATTAGCTGTTGGGAAGATCTGGAAGCCGCATTCCTCGACAACTTTTAGGGCACTTATGTGCGACCACCAGACGCCGATGACTTCAGCCACATAATTCAGCAGCTAGAAGAGTCGGACAGGCAATTCTGGACTCGGTTCCTTACAAAGCAAAATCAAATCGTTGACTGTCTGGATGCAGAGGCCTTAGCGGCTTTCAAACACAACATCCGAGACGAGTGGCTAGCCCAGCACCTTGGTCAGGAAAAGCCGAAATCTATGGCAGCTCTCACGACGCTCATGACCCACTTTTGTGCGGGAGAAGACAGATGGTTGGCTCGCAGTAATAACATATCAAAGAACCATGGTACCTCGGATACCAAGGACGGCAATAGCAGGTCACGTCGCAACAAACATAAGCGTCGCATTAACAGCGAAAATACCGAGGATACGGCAGTCAATGCCGGATTCAAAGGCTCTAAACCCGGTCAGCGGAAAAAGCCATTCAAACAAAGTACGCCGGGTCCGTCCAGCTTGGACCGTATACTCGATCGCTCGTGTCAAATACACGGCACCCCAGACAAGCCAGCCAATCACACCAACAGGGATTGTTGGGTGTTCAAGCAGGCCGGCAAGTTAATTGCCGAAAACAAGGACAAGGGGCCGCATAGCGATGACGGGGGGGAATCCCGGGAGCCACACACCGAAGGACAGAAGAGGTTTCCCCCACAAGTGTGGATGGTGAACATGATATACGCAACCCACATCCCCAAGAGGGAGCGTAAGCATGCGCTCAGGGACGTATATGCATTGGAGCCGGTCGCCCCAAAGTTCAACCCTTGGTCCTCCTGTCCGATCACCTTCGATCGCAGGGACCACCCCACTAGTATCCGTCATGGCGGATTCGCCGCACTGGTCCTATACCCAATCATTGAAGGATTTCACCTCACTCGAGTCCTTATGGATGGCGGCAGCAGCCTGAACCTGCTTTATCAGGACACAGTGTGCAAAATGGGTATAGACCCCTCAAGGATCAAACCCACAAAAACGACCTTTAAAGGCGTCATTCCAGGTGTAGAGGCCCATTGCACAGGCTCAATTACACTAGAAGTGGTCTTCGGATCCCCGGATAACTTCCGAAGCGAAGAGTTAATCTTTGATATAGTCCCGTTCTGCAGTGGTTATCACGCTCTGCTCGGGCGAACCGCATTTGCTAGATTCGATGCGGTACCGCATTATGCATACCTCAAGCTCAAGATGCCAGGACCTCGTGGAGTTATTACAGTCAATGGAAACATAGAGCGCTCTCTCCGAACAGAGGAGCACACCGCGGCCCTCGCAGCAGAAGCGCAAAGCAGTCTCTCAAGGCAATCAACCAGTTCGGCGCTTCAAAGCCCGGACACCTTCAAGCGCGCTTGGAGCAATCGGCAAATAGACCGCCTGGCGCGATCTGAGCTCGTGTAGCAATACGGCGGCCACCCCAATCACAGCCCAACGGCGAAACTCATGCCACGTGTACATAATTACGCATTAAAAATACCATGGGCACAAGTGGGGAGGGGGGCACAACTATGGCACGCCCCAAGACGCGGCTTAAACCGCACTAGGGGCTTCCCGTTTGGGTATTTTTATCTTTTTTTCAGGACCTTAATCTCTGGAAACACTGTTCGGCAGCACTATTGCCGAACACATGATGTAGCAATCAAGGAGGCAAACAGCTACGTCATACCATGGAATTCCCTGGTGGATTACAGTAACGAGCGAAATATTCGATTTAATATCATTCCTTAGATTGCCCTTGGAAGGGACATAGTCCTACTCTTTGCTTATCGCACTATCTGTATCACTCTGCTTTAACGCAATTTTTTTGAATAAACAATGCATGACATTACGACTATTATTGAATTCTTGTTATATATATATATATATCTATGTGTTCATTAATGACGCCTTGCAACCGTACACTTTGGTACGGCCAATACACCAGGGGCTTACGTACCCCACAATACGGTGTGAAAAGTCCGAACACTTTCACAAGTGCGGCACCCCGAACTTATAGCATTATATGCATCAGCTCTGAATCATGTCTTTGGTCAAATGTTGGGTTTGCCCGGCTCCTATGTTTTGGTACCTTACGTTCCGCTCTATCGGCTAAGGTAGCGCTAGGAGAACTACTACGATTGTGCCCCGGTTCTGCTGGGTTCAGCACCTCAGTAGAGAAAGCTAAAACTGACTGTCATGATAAGGCGAGAGACGGTCGCTGTTCGGCGAGGTTTTCGAGTCCCTAAAGACTTATGCCGCTTAGAGCGAGGGGCCGGCCCTATCCGGCTTAAAGGCGTGTATCGCGCCACGAATTCGGCCTTCCGAATACCAGGGGCTTCGCCGAGATTTAAAATTATAGAATTCTATGGCTAAGTGAGAGTGATAAAGCATTATTAGTCCAGTTGCCTTGTTCGTTGTGCTGAGCACCTCCCTCGAAGGACCCAAACATGGGAACAAGAGTGCTTAGGTTTATCCCGAACACCCCAGCACTCGTGGCATGGGGGCAGAAGCCGAGGACTAGCCATCTCTCAGATTGGATAAACAGCCAAACAGAAGGCAATATTTTAAATTCAAACAAGCATTGCATAGCGCATATGAAACAAGTTTTCATAAATAGAGGATAAAACGAGCAAGTCTCACTCAAATATTACATCTTTTGAACACTCGTCCGCTATGAGATGAGCACCCGGCAAAACACCCTCATAGTACATCTCGGGGTGGCGGTGCTCCTTGCCCTCCGGCGGCCCCTCCTTGATCAGCTTCACGGCGTCTAGCTTGACCCACTGCAATTTCACACGGGCGAAAGCCTGGCGTGCACCTTCAATGCAGACAGATCGCTTGACGACCTCCAGCCGCGGGCAGGCATCCACAAGCCGCCTCACCAGGCCGAAGAAGCTATTAGGAAGGGTGTCGCCAGGCCACAGCCGGACTATAAAGCCCTTCATGGCCTGATCGGCCGCCTTATGTAGCTCGACCATCTGCTTCAGCTGGTCGCTCATTGGCACCGGGTGTTCGGCCTCAGTATACTGAGACCAGAACAGCTTCTCCATTGAGCTTCCATCCTCGGCCTGGTAAAATTGTGCGGCATCGGACACGCTGCGGGGCAAATCTACGAATGCTCCTAGAGAGCTCCGGATTCGGGTAAGTAATCGGTAATTTACTTTTACATGCTTGCTTTGCATATAGAAAGCCTTACCCACCGCTATCTTCTTCATTGCATCGATCTCCTGGAGGGCCTTTTGGGCTTCGGCCTTGGCACTTTCTATGCTCTCGAGGGCCGCGGCAAGCTTGGACTCTCACGTCTTCGAGTCAAGCTCCAAGGCCTCATGCTTCGTCAGGAGAGCCTGGAGCTCTTGCTGCACCTCGCCCACCCGAGCCTCTTGTTTTTCCCGCTTGGTGCGCTCCTTGTCCGCTTTATCTTCGGCCTTGATTAGTGCTTGCTTCAGGGTCGCCACCTCGGTCGTGGCCCCTGGCAAAATATACGATGATCCTGTCATTTTGCAATCGCGTCTTCTTTTATATATACATATCTATAGACATGGTATTACTTACCCTTGTTCTCCTCGAGCTGCCTCTTGGCAAGGCCGAGCTCTTCCTTGGACCCCTCGAGGTCCTGCTTCAGTACGGCAACCTCCACAGTCAGTGCGGCGGACGCCAGCAGCGAGGCCTGCATACGCATATTGGCATACTTATATTAGACTCATGCGATATTATTTGATCCTATGTTCGGCTTTTCTTTGTGAACACCGAACAAAGCATCAGGGGCTACTGTCTATGTGGTAACATTTTTCCTATATTTTAAACACTTACCTCAAAGCTTGTTAGAAGGCTGGCATAAGCTTCAGTCAATCCGCTCTTGGCGGACTGAACCTTCTGGACCACCGCACTCATAATAGTACGGTGCTCCTCGTCGATGGAAGCGCTGCGAAGCACTTCCAGCAGATTGTCCGGCACCTCTGGATGGACAGAGGTCACCGGCACAGGCGTCTTGCCCCTCTTAGAAGGAGGCCGCCTGCCCGAGCCCGGAACCACTGGAGGTTCCGACGCGGTGTCCGGCTAAGGGCCGAACTCGGAGCTCTTAGGGGCCCCGTCCCCTCGTCTCCCGGAGTCCAGACAGTCGCCTTGCGGCGCCTCCGGGACTGTCTCCCCTCGACCCGATGCCTCTTGAGACAGCACCTCGGCGTCGTCAGCAGGATGAGGGGAGGTGGCGGTCGGAACTGGATCGCTATCCATGTCCGACGAGCCCAGGGAGCCGTCCGATGATACATCGATACTGGCTCGTGGCGGCCTGCATAATCATGTTCGGCGTTAGGGAAAGCAGTGCGACAAAGGAATACTACGAGTTACTCTTGTATCTGAATACTTACGATCTCCCAGGGGCTTGTCCCTGGGCAACCACTCATCTTCGTCTTCATCGGCGACGGTGGAGCTGTCCGGAAGGTGAATCCTTATCCCTTTATATGGGCGGACGAAACTATGCGCCCCCCCCCCCCCACTAGCCTGGTAAAACTCGCTTATCCCCCAAGCGCTTAATCGATGGCGCGGTTGGGTTACCCATGCCCGTATTGATGAAAATACCGTAATAAGGGGACACGATCTCTGCTTTGACAAGACATGTCAAAAAATTGCCTCGCGTTATGTGCGGGGCTAGTTAAAGGAAACGGTTCGAATAACCACTGGGCCGTGACATAACGTCATGCTGTCAAAACAAGTCAGCAAATTAGATTTGCGAAAATATTATTCTCTCTACGGTGGTATGTGGAACTTATTTTACAGGGTCGGACACTATCCTTGTATTTAAATTCTTCTGTGGTGTATTCGGAGGAGGAACCCGCCTTGCAATGCCGAAGACAATACTGCGCGACGGACTCATCGTCATTGAAGCCTGGTTCAGGGGCTACTGAGGGAGTCCTGGATTAGGGGGTCTCCGGACAGCCAGACTATATCCTTTGGCCGGACTATTGGGCTATGAAGATACAAGATTGAAGACTTCGTCTCATGTCCGGATGGGACTCTACTTGGCGTGGAAGGCAAGCTAGGCAATACGGATATGGATATCTCCTCCTTTGTAACCGACCTTGCGTAACCCTAACCCTCTCCGGTGTCTATATAAACCGGAGGGTTTTAGTCCGTAGGACACAACAACCACAACATACAATCATACCATAGGCTAGCTTCTAGGGTTTAGCCTCTCCGATCTCGTGGTAGATCAACTCTTGTAATACTCATATCATCAAGAATAAATCAAGCAGGACGTAGGGTTTTACCTCCATCAAGAGGGCCCGAACCTGGGTAAAACATCGTGTCCCCTGCCTCCTATTACCATCGATCCTAGACGCACAGTTCGGGACCCCCTACCCGAGATCCGCCGGTTTTGACACCGACAGACACCAAAAAGTCAAAGCTTGGGGATGCCCCGGAAGGCATCCCCTCTTTCGTCCACTTCCATCGGTAATTTACTTGGAGCTATATTTTATTCACCAACATGATATGTGTTTTGCTTGGAGCGTCTTGTATTATTTGTGTCTTTGGTTGTTAGTATGTCACAATCATCCTTGCTGTACACACCTTTTGAGAGAGCCATACATGACTTAGAATTTGATAGAATACTCTATGTGCTTCACTTATATCTTTTTGAGCTAAGTAGTTTTGCTCTATGTGCTTCACTTATATCTTTTGAGCTAAGTAGTTTTCCTCTATGTGCTTCACTTATATCTTTTGAGCGTTATAATTTTGCTCTATGTGCTTCACTTAGATCTTTTAGAGCACAATGGTGGATTTGTTTTAAAGAACTATTGATCTCTCATGCTTCACTTAAATTATTTTGAGAGTCTTAATAGCATGGTAATTTGCTTAATGATAACATGCTTGGTATTCAAGATTTGTGAAACTTTCTTTTGAGTGTGTTGAATACTAAGAAAAGTTGGATGCTTGATAATTGTTTTGAGATATGGAGGTAGTAATATCAAAGTCATGCTAGTAGAGTAATTGTGAATTTGAGAAGTGCTTGAGTTAAAGTTTGCAAGTCCCGTAGCATGCACGTATGGTGAACGTTATGCAACAAATTTGAAACATGAGGTGTTATTTGATTGTCCTCCTTATGAGTGGCGGTCGGGGACGAGCGATGGTCTTTTCCTACCAATCTATCCCCTGGGAGCATGCGCGTAATACTTTGGTTTTTGATGGCTTGTAGATTTTTGCAATAAGTATATGAGTTCTTTATGACTAATGTTGAGTCCATGGATTATACGCACTCTCACCCTTCCATCATTGCTAGCCTCTACGGTACTGTGCATTGCCCTTTCTCACATCGAGAGTTGGTGCAAACTTCGCCGGTGCATCCAAACCCCGTGATATGATACGCTCTTTCACACATAAACCTCCTTATATCTTCCTCAAAACAGCCACCATACCTACCTATTATGGCATTTCCATAGCCATTCCGAGATATATTGCCATGCAACTTTCCACCATCCAGTTTATCATGACACATTCATCATTGTCATATTGCTTAGCATGATCATGTAGTTGACATAGTATTTGTGGCAAAGCCACCGTTCATAATTTTTTCATACTTGTCACTCTTGATTCATTGCATATCCTGGTACACCGCCGGAGGCATCCATATAGAGTCATACTTTGTTCTAGTATCGAGTTGTAATCATTGAGTTGTAAATAAATAGAAGTGTGATGATCATCATTCAATAGAGCATTGTCCCCCAAAAAAGAGAAAGGCCAAAGAAAAAAAGGCCCAAAAAAAGAGAAAATAAATAAAAAGGGGCAATGCTACTATCCTTTTTTCCACACTTGTGCTTCAAAGTAGCACCATGTTCTTCATATAGAGAGTCTCTTGAGTTATCACTTTCATATACTAGTGGGAATTTTCATTATAGAACTTGGCTTGTATATTCCAACAATGGGCCTCCTCAAGTGCCCTAGGTCTTCATGAGCAAGCAAGTTGGATGCACACCCACTTAGTTTCTTTTGTTGAGCTTTCATACATTTATAGTTGTAGTGCATCCGTTGCATGGCAAACCCTTCTCCTTGCATTAACATCAATCAATGGGCATCTCCATAGCCCATTGATTAGCCTCGTTGATGTGAGATTTTCTCCTTTTTGTCTTCTCCACATAACCCCCATCATTATATTCTATTCCACCCATAGTGCTGTATCCATGGCTCACACTCATGTATTGCGTGAAAGTTTATGAGTTTGAAATTATTAAGGTATGAAACAATTGCTTGGCTTGTCATCGGGTTTGTGCATGATGAGAGCATTCTTGTGTGACGAAAATGGAGCATGACTAAACTATATGATTTTGTAGGGATGAACTTTCTTTGGCCATGATACTTTAAGAAAACATAATTGCTTTGTTGGTTTGCTTGAAGTATTATTATTCTCTATGTCAATATGAACTTTTGTCTTGAATCTTCCTAATCTGAATATTCATACCACAATTAAGAAGAATTACATTGAAATTATGCCAAGTAGCACTCCGCATCAAAAATTCTCTTTTTATCATTTACCTACTCGAGGACGAGCAGGAATTAAGCTTGGGGATGCCTGATACGTCTCCAACGTATCTATAATTTTTTATTGCTCCATGCTATATTATCTACTATTTTGGACTATATTGGGCTTTATTTTCCACTTTTATATTATTTTTGGGACTAACCTATTAACCGGAGGCCCAGCCCAGAATTGTTGTTTTTTGCCTATTTCAGTGTTTCGAAGAAACGAAATATCAAAGGAAGTCCAAATGAAATGGACCTTTCTGGAACGTGATTTTCTTCCCGAATATGACCCAGGAGACTTGGACCCTACGCCAAGGAAGCTTCGAGGTGGGCACGAGGTAGGGGGCGCGCCCTATACCCTCAGGCGCGCCCCCCACCCTCGTGGGCCCACCGAAGCTCCACCGACGTACTTATTCCTCCTATATATACCTACGTACCCCCAAACGAACAGATACGGAGCCAAAAACCTAATTCCACCGCCGCAACTTTCTGTATTCACGAGATCCCATCTTGGGGTCTGTTCCGGAGCTCCGCCGGAGAGGGCCGTCATCACGGAGGGCTTCTACATCATCATAGCCTCTCCGATGAAGTGTGAGTAGTTTACCTCAGACCTTCGGGTCCATAGTTATTAGCTATATGGCTTCTTCTCTCTTTTTGGATCTCAATACAAAGTTCTCCCCCTCTCTTGTGGAGATCTATTCGATGTAATCTTCTTCTTTTTGCGGTGTGTTTGTTGAGACCGATGAATTGTGGGTTTATGATCAAGTCTATCTATGAATAATATTTGAATCTTCTCTGAATTCTTTTATGTATGATTGGTTATATTTGCAAGTCTCTTCGAATTACCAGTTTGGTTTGGCCTACTAGATTGGTTTTCTTGCCATGGGAGAAGTGCTTAGCTTTGGGTTCGATCTTGCGGTGTCCTTTCCCAGTGACAGAAGGGGCAGCAAGGCACGTATTGCATCGTTGCCATCAAGGATAACAAGATGGGGTTTATTTCATATTGCATGAATTTATCTCTCTACATCATGTCATCTTGCTTAAAGCGTTACTCTGTTTTTAACTTAATACTCTAGATGCATGCTGGATAGCGGTCGATGAGTGGAGTAATAGTAGTAGATGCAGAATCGTTTCGGTCTACTTGTCACGGACGTGATGCCTATATACATGATCATGCCTATATATTCTCATAACTATGCTCAATTCTGTCAATTGCTCAACAGTAATTTGTTCACCCACCGTAGAATACTTATGCTCTTGAGAGAAGCCACTAGTGAAACCTATGGCCCCCGGGTCTATTCTCATCATATCAATCTCCATCACTTTAATCTTGCTTTGCTTTTTACTTTGCCTTTTACTTTTCACTTTGCATCTCTATACCAAAAATATTATATCTATCAGATCTCACTCTTGTAAGTGACCGTGAAGGGATTGACAACCCCTAATCGCGTTGGTTGCGAGTAGCTATCGTTTTGTGCAGGTACGAGGGCTTGAGCGTGGCCTCCTACTGGATTGATACCTTGGTTCTCAAAAACTGAGGGAAATACTTACGCTACTCTGCTGCATCATCCTTTCCTCTTCGGGGAAATCCAACGCAAGCTCAAGAGGTAGCAAAGCTCCAGTGATCCATTTATGGACCGGTGCAAGCCTCTCGGAGTTGGAATAAATGCTTTGATAGTGTGATCAAAGCATTTGGTTTTATATAGAATTTTGGAGAAGCCTGTATTTACAAGAAAGTGAGTGGGAGCTCTATAGCATTTCTGATATTATATGTGGATGACATATTGTTGATTGGAAATGATATAGAATTTCTGGATAGCATAAAGGGATACTTGAATAAGAGTTTTTCAATGAAATACCTCGGTGAAGCTGCTTATATATTGGGCATAAAGATCTATAGAGATAGATCAAGACGCTTAATTGGACTTTCACAAAGCACATACCTTGACAAAGTTTTGAAGAAGCTCAAAATGGATCAAGCAAAGAAAGGGTTCTTGCCTGTGTTACAAGGTGTGAAGTTGAGTAAGACTCAATGCCCGACCAATGCAGAAGATAGAGAGAAGATGAAAGATGTTCCCTATGCTTCAGCCATATGCTCTATCATGTATGCAATACAATGTACCAGACCTGATGTGTGCCTTGCTATAAGTTTAGCAGGGAGGTACCAAAGTAATCCAGGAGTGGATCACTGGACAGCAGTCAAGAACATCCTAAAATCCGTGAAAAGGACTAAGGATATGTTTCTCGTTTATGGAGGTGACAAAGAGCTCATCGTAAATGGTTACGTTGATGCAAGCTTTGACACTGATCCGGACGATTCTAAATCGCAAACCGGATACGTGTTTATATTGAACGGTGGAGCTGTCAGTTGGTGCAGTTCTAAACAAAGCGTCGTGGAAGGATCTACGTGTGAAGAGGAGTACATAGCTGCTTCGGAAGCAGCAAATGAAGGAGTCTGGATGAAGGAGTTCATATCCGATCTAGGTGTCATACCTAGTGCATCGGGTCTAATGAAAATATTTTGTGACAATACTGGTGCAATTTCCTTGGCGAAGGAATCCAGATTTCACAAGAGAACCAAGCACATCAAGAGACGCTTCAATTCCATCCGGGATCTAGTCCAGGTGGGAGACATAGAAATTTGCAAGATACATACGGATCTGAATGTTGCAGACCCGTTGACTAAGCTTCTTCCATGAGCAAAACATGATCAGCACCAAGGCTACATGGGTGTTAGAATCATTACTGTGTAATCTAGATTATTGACTCTAATGCAAGTGGGAGACTGAAGGAAATATGCCCTATAGGCAATAATAAAGTTATTATTTATTTCCTTATATCATGATAAATGTTTATTATTCATGCTAGAATTGTATTAATCGGAAACATAATACTTGTGTGAATACGTAGACAAATAGAGTTTCACTAGTATGCCTCTACTTGACTAGCTCGTTGATCAAAGATGGTTAAGTTTCCTAACCATAGACATGAGTTGTCATTTGATTAATGGGATCACATCATTAGGAGAATGATGTGATTGACTTGACCCATTCCATTAGATTAGCACTTGATCGTTTAGTTTTTTGCTATTGCTTTCTTCATGACTTATACATGTTCCTATGACTATGAGATTATGCAACTCCCGTTTACCGGAGGAACACTTTGTGTGCCACCAAACGTCACAATGTAACTGGGTGATTATAAAGGTGCTCTACAGGTGTCTCCGAAGGTACTTGTTGGGTTGGCGTATTTCGAGATTAGGATTTGTCACTCCGATTGTCGGAGAGGTATCTCTGGGCCCACTCGGTAATGCACATCGCTATAAGCCTTGCAAGCATTGCAACTAATGAGTTAATTGTGGGATGATGTATTACAGAACGAGTAAAGAGACTTGCCGGTAACGATATTGAACTAGGTATTGAGATACCGACGATCGAATCTCGGTCAAGTAACATACCGATGACAAAGGGAACAATGTATGTTGTTATGTGGTCTGACCGATAAAGATATTCGTAGAATATCTAGGTGCCAATATGGGCATCCAGGTCCCGCTATTGGTTATTGACTAGAGAGGTGTCTCGGTCATGTCTACATAGTTCTCAAACCCATAGGGTCTGCACGCTTAACGTTCGTTGACGATATAGTACTATGAGTTATGTATGTTGGTGACCGAATGTTGTTCGGGGTTCCGGATAAGATCACGGACATGACGAGGAACTCCGGAATGGTCCGGACATAAAGATTGATATATGGGATAATAGTGTTTGGACTCCGGAAGGGGTTTCGGATGTTTCCAGAAATGTTTGGGTACGAGAACACTTTATTTGGGACAAAGGGGAAAGCCCACAAGGTTTTTGGAAAGCGCAAAAGGAAGTTTTGTGGAGTCCAGGGGCCAGACGCCAGGGTCCCTGGTGTCTGGGTCCAGACGCCGGGAACCCTGGCGTCTGGCCCTGGAGTCCGAGAAGGACTTGCCTTTCGGGTGAAACCGACTTTGTGGAGGCTTTTACTCCAAGTTTCGACCCCCAAGGCTCAACATATAAATAGAGGGGTAGGGCTAGCACCCAAGAAACATCAAGAAACACCAAGCCGTGTGCCGGCAACCCCGTCCCCTCTAGTTTATCCTCCATCATAGTTTTCATAGTGCTTAGGCGAAGCCCTACAAAGATTGTTCTTCACCAACACCGTCACCACGCCGTCGTGCTGCCGGAACTCATCTACTACTTCGCCCCTCTTGTTGGATCGAGAAGGCGAGGACGTCACCGAGCCGAACGTGTGCAGAGCTCAGAGGTGCCGTGCTTTCGGTACTTGGATCGGTCGGATCGTGAAGACGTACGACTACATCAACCGCGTTGATATAACGCTTCCGCGAACGGTCTACAAGGGTATGTAGACAACACTCTCCCCTCTGTTGCTATGCATCACCATGATCCTGCGTGTGCGTGGGAATTTTTTTGAAATTACTACGTTCCCCAACAGGTAATACCATACTTCCTGCTTGATTGATCTTGATGATATGAGTATTACAAGAGTTGATCTACCACGAGATCGTAGAGGCTAAACCCTAGAAGCTAGCCTATGATTATGATTGTTGTTCTACGGACTAAACCCTCCGGTTTATATAGACACCAGAGGGGGATAGGGTTACACAGAGTCGGTTACAAGGGAGGAGATCTACACATCCGAATTGCCAAGCTTGCCTTCCACGCAAATGAGAGTCCCACCCAGACACGGGACGAAGTCTTCAATATTGTATCTTCATAGTCCAACAGTCCGGCCAAAGTATACAGTCCGGCTGTCCGAGGACCCCCTAATCCAGGACTCCCTCAATAGGCTGCCCATAATTCTATCTTTCGGATCAAAGCCTAGGCATGCATAATTAAGCATGCTGCCCCAGGGGAAGGAACTCTTAACGGAACTACTTTTCCTCAAATATGTTTCTTACATTAAATAGTAATATAACATAACTCCCCGAACAAATTTTGTCTCCTCGAGCAATATGACCGGATTGCCTGGTTTCCGGACATAATGAATGTTTATTACATTCAAACACGGTATCCGGAAACACTCCAACTTCTTGGTTCGGAGGTTGAAGCCAAAGGCCTACGATGAAATTTTTTGGACATGTTCGGTTGGAGATAAGTTCGATGATAAAGTACATTGATACATCGAATCGAACGCCTACTCTTTATCTATGTCATCTATAAGACCATTTAAACTACAGTCTTCTTGTGAATACTTTGCAGCTATCATCACTTGCTCATATACCAAGTTCACAGGAATCTCTTTCCTGTCTGGTCCCCGATATCCAACTCGGGACATATGATTCGGATCGAGCCCGGTGTAGCATGTTTTCACCATCGCCCATGCCTCTCATGCACCTTCTCGGCATGTTGACGCCTTCCATAGCTCAAACGGCTCCGGGCACCTTTGAAAAAGTTCGCCAACTCCTCCATACTTTCTGGAGGGGCATCGGATGGCCATAAGGCTTTGACCATACTCTTCCTGGCTTTCCGGGCTCGCTCATGAAGTACGGACAGCTCTTTTAGAATGTCGCCTCGGAATCTGGATACTTCCTCTTCAGGACGCCCGGTAAACAGACCTGCAAGAATAGCATTATAACACTCTGAATTACGGGATGATATGATTCGCCTGGATGGTTCAAAGGTAATATCGAATATGCCGCCTTTCAACTTTTTATTCTCTTTTTGTGCGTCCAATAATTGAGCCTTTAAGCTCTTTATCTCTTCGGCTTGCTTATCCTTTTCCTCCTCCAGTTTGTTCTTTTGATCAATGGTCATCGTGAATTTCTTCATTTCCTCTAGTTCTATGGTGGCGGCATCTAGCTTTGTCCGGCTTGTTTCAAGCTCCTGGGACAGCGTGTTGTTCTTCTCTTTGAGAACCTGTGGTCATAATGATCCTTAAATCGGTTAGTCTAAACCGCTTCAAGTCTCGGGGCCTACTGGCGTATATCTATTAAATTTGCACAAACTATTACTTGCATATCCTTTGAAAAAAGGTGAGCAACTCCTGCAAGTCCGTCCCGGGCAGCTCGGATATATGCATCCATGGAGCTGAGGGCGGTAAATTCCTGCTCAGTAAAAACTGGAGCACGCATGGTCGCCTTCAGTCATCGATGATTCATCACGCTCTCCACTTCGGAATTTGTGACGGATACGTAATCCGAATCCTCATGAGGTGGATGAGTTTGCGATGCATCCGTATTGGCTCTCGTCCTGGTTGATGAGCTCGGTACCAGATTAGTTGATGATCAGCTAACTGGGCCTTTGGACACGGTTCGCCATGTGCTCCTCCTGAAATGAGATGGGAAGAGAAATATGACAATCTGGTCTTATGCCTAGGCACATGTTAAAGGTTATATCTCTTTGATGAAGGAGGAGGCTCGATTGCACTCCCGGTTTCCTTTCATTTTGAAGGCTCCCCCCACGTAGATGTTGCCTTCCTGGAGGCCGCCCTCAATGGAGTGTGGCTTGCTGAGCGCCGATCCTATGAAGCACGATTTAGTGTGATGGGTGAGAGGCAAGTGGGGGGCTCCTTTCTTTTAGAATGATTTCTGAGTACTTACATTGGAGAAGGGGAGAATGCCGGGGTAGTCGGCCATAATAGCCACTTCCGAGCGGTCAAGGCTCGCTTGATAAAAGACTCCATCGTCAAACTCTATAAACATATCTGGATCCTCGGGGAAGCCGGGGTCTTCGGGGCGAGCATAATCCTCTGACCGTGGAGCGGGGCAATGAACATTTTCGACCACCTTCCTCCATGTCTGTTTCAAGACGACCAGAGCAATTTGATTATCGCACCTCGATAATGAGGTAGGACAATGCTGATAGTCAAAAACTTACCCATTCAATGGGGTTATACATGGAAAAACCTTCCCGACAATTTAAGCGGGTGAATTCTTCTTTCTCCCCCTTATAAAGATCTTCCAGAATGGCGGCCAGAGCGGCTGGGGTATCCGGGCCCTCGCGCTTATAACGAGACGTGTCGTCCTTTCCATTGTAACACCATAAAGGGGTCACTCTAGACTGAAGAGGTTGGATGCATTGCTTTATTGCGATGGCCATGACTTCGATTATCTAGAGTTCGAAATGGGCAAGTACCCTGACCTTGCTAACCAACCTCTTTACTTCCGCATTATCTTCTTATTTGGGGCTCCGGGGGTGCCAATTGAAGCGTTTCTTCAAAGGACCACTGGAGAATTCGGAAAGTCCACGCCGAACTGGGTCCGGTAGGGGAACATCCTCAATATAAAACCATTCTGAAGTCCATTTTTGGATTCCATCTTGGGAGTTCCGATGAGGTAACCTGATCCGGCTATGCGCCATACTTCGGCGCCGCCCACCTCAAAATATGGAACCCCCTTGGGAACGAGGGACGAGGCAAAAGAACTTTCTCCACAGTTCGAAATGAGCCTCGCAACCTAAAAACAGTTCGCAGAGAGCGACAAAACCTGAAATGTGCAGGATGGAACCTGATGTGAGGTTATGCAGCTGGATCCCGTAGAATTCCAATAGACCTCTGAGGAAGGGGTGGATCGGGAATCCTAAGCCCCTCAGAAGAAATGATACGGAGCACACCCTCTCCTCCTTGTTGGGGTTGTGGAAATTCTCTGCTAGCACATCATTGCCAATTGAGGCCAATCCCGCCCGCACGGAGACTAGATCTGCGGGAGGGAGATATCCTTGCGTCTGAAGTCGATTCAGCTAGAGGTTAGACACTGAGTAGCTTCGCCAATCACCCGCAAGAGGGTCATGAGGGCGCGAGGAAGATCTAGAAGTGCTCGCCATGTTTTGAAGTTTTTCGTGGATTGGCTCTGATGCTCTTAGCGCGATGTGGGATGGCATTTGGGGATCTAACCTCCTTATATAGATGCCGCCCTTGCATGGTAAGGGTCTTATTTGTAAGAAATTATTATGGACCGTTCGCATTCACCCGGCGCGTGGAAATCGAGGCAACGATAGGAAGGAATCGTAAAGGCAGAACATGGAGGTCAAAACCGGACTGTCGTCAATCTGGAGTATGATGAAGAACCCGCCTTGCAAAGCCGAAGACATAAGCCGGATACTACATCATCATTGAAGGCAAGTTCGGGGGCTACTGGGGGAGTCCTGGATTCGGGAGTCCTCGGGTGTCCGGCCTATTCGATATGGGTCGGGCTGATGAGTCGTGAAGACGAAGCAGAAGACCACCTCCCGTGTCCGGGTAGGACTCCTATATGTGTAGAACGACAAGTTTTGGTGTCCAGGTGTAATACTCCTTTCCTTTGTGAACCAACTTTGTATAACCCTAGGTCCCTCCGGTGTGTATATAAACCGGAGGTATTAGTCCACAGAAGGGCATCAGAATAGTCATAGTCTAGACTACTAGGGTTTGGCCATTACGATCCCGAGGTAGATCAACTCTTGTAACTCCTATACTCATCAAATACAATCAAGCAGGACGTAGGGTTTTACCTCCTTTGAGAGAGCCCGAACCTGGGTAAACGTCGTGTCCCCGTTGCCCCTTGTTACCATCGATCCTTAGACTCACAGCTTAGGCCTCCCTACCCGAAATCTGTCGGTTTTGACACCGACAGTGTGGTCAGCCTGTTGGTTTCCTACCTTCAGTTTTCTTTCTAGTCTGACGGTCTACGACGCTCCTTTTGTTCGTGACCCCAAAGATATAACCACAGGGGATATTAGAGATATATTTGGTAGTTAGGGATTGCATGGGATTAGACAGAAATTGCTTTCATCTTATCTCTAGGAGTCTTCACCATTTGCCTCAATCGTGACAGTACTATGAATACCAGAAATAAAAAAAAATCCAGATCTGTAGACCACCTAGCGATAACTACAAGCATTGAAGCGAGCAAAACTTGTCGTATCAGATAGTCGGGATGTTGTTGTGCTAAGACCTCATAGGACCAGCACACCAGAATCGCAACCGCCGCCGATGAAAAGAAGTGCATATCGGAAGATCCTACCAAAAGACATACTGACATAGATGAACGAAGATCGGGTCCACCAAAGACATCTATATAAGATACAATTCAATTATGACGTGTTGAAAGATGATTAATCTATCAAAGTTGTTTTGAACATTAAATACAATGGATGTACACCTGCGGATTATATGCATTCTATGTGCAAACCAGACAGTTGTATATAAATTACACTATTGGATACTTGTTTTTGCATATTGCAAACGATGTATGAGCTCATGCGTAAGTTTTTTGCCATTATTTTTTCTTTAATTATTTTTCTTTTAGATCAACTCCAAATCCTTAATTCATTCTACATCACAATAAAAAATTGCATTTTCTTTTGTTTAGGGTAACACCACTCCCACAAATGTTTCTCCTTTGGATTGAAATTGTTTTTCCTTTGAATAACATATGTTTTAGTATATATCTTTATTTACGGATGAGAAAAACTGACTCGCATGTAAAACATACCCTGCTTGTGCTAGTGTTTTTGGCTTCAGTTTTCTGTTATTTGAGTAGTTGACTTTTTGACCGGTAAAATTTCTCCTATATTTGTCTATACAATTGTGGTTTCATGTCAAAATCGCGTGACACTACTTAATTTTATGTTAACAACTTAAAATGAATTTGTTTTTCGTGGGTTACTTAACTAACACTTGTCTACACTTTCTTTTTCCATGATATGGAAGAGTGCAAGTTTTTGCAACTTGCGTGCAAGTTCTATTATATTCTAACTCCGGCCAATAAGAAAATAGTTTGACAACAAGTCTTTATGTTTAGTTCATGTTAGGCATAGTTGTATAATATTAATTTATTTTAAAATATTCTTGTTATTTCTTATAGGTTAAAAAAACTCCCATAATGCATTTGTGCCTACAAATAATTTTGTTCTTTTTGTTTTGTCATTTCTTTTATCAGCTAACGCTCCTCCTAGGATCATTTCTTCCTTAGGAAGAAAATTGTTCTTCTTTTTTCCTTTATTCTACTTCTTATGTGAGGTAGAATTTGTTTGTTCCTTAGATTAACTTTCATTATTAATTCTTTCTGTTTTGTGCATTTCTTTTTTGGGGTAACACCACTCTCATGTTTTTCTTCTACTTACATAGAAATTTGATCTTCGTTGTTTCTCATTTTCTTTCTGGGGTAACACCATGCTCATATTTCTTTATTCCTTAGATTGAAATGTCTTCTTTTTTGTTATTGTTCATTCTCGATTGAAATTTCTTCTTATTTTTGTCTTTGTTCATTCCTACTTGTAGTTTATGCTTGTTCTGTTCAGTAATTTGAATGTACTTTTTTCCTATTGTCGAAATGTCTATGGTATTTTTCATGAAATAATTTGATTTGTAGCAAACTTTTATTGGTTAGGATCCTACCACCTCACTTTGATTGACCAATTGAATGGTAAATCTTATGTGACGCACGTTGCACCGAAATGTCAACGTTTCCCACAGGGATTGAACGACGAGAGGTGAGATGGGCCAGCCAAGTTAACCTACTAGACGCTTCTACCAATCTTGGTTTTTAGGAACCTCCTAGAAGGTTTCCTGTGCAGATTTTACTTGAGTTTAGGTACTTGATAGAAGGTTTAGGTCCAGCTTTTTCTGTCTTCTCCATTTTCCTATTGTTTTCTTCACTGCTTTTTCCGCTTTTTTATTTGTTGTTGCAGTGGTTTTTCTCATTTCCTTTTATTTTTTCAATAATTTAAAAAAGTACGGATTTTTATATAAAATTAAATTTATAAATGTTTACTCAAAAATTGTTCGGTTATTAAAAAATAGTGTTTGAAAATGAAATTTTCAAAAATATCTGCATTTTTACTAAATATGCAGATTTTCAAAACATGTTTACATTGTCAAGAAATATTCAAAAAATGATCGTTTATTTAGAAAATGTTCAAAATTTTGAATATACTCCCTCTGTAAACTAATATAAGATCACTAGTGTATAATAGTTTACGGAGGGAGTACTTCACAATTTTATTTTATTTTTTGAAATTTTGTTCACTTTTTTTAAAAAAAATATGTCCCTAGTTTCAAAAAATATTTTATTTAAAAAATTAGAAAATTTTATATTTTAAAATTATTTCCATATTTTCATATATTTTTTGCAAATCCAACAACTGTTCACACTTATAAATCACACTATTTTCATGTTTTAGAAAAAAATGAAACAGAAAACGGCCACTACACAGCCAGCGCGCAACCATAGCCGACCTGCTACAGTGTGCCATGGGCTTGTCTGGTCGGGGCGCTCCCCTGGGCGGGAGGCTGGCTATTTGCCATATGGAGCAGCAAGTAGGAGACGGGTGAGCAAGACACGAGGTCGTACTAGCCATGTGTCAATCCAAGTGGCAAAACATCGAAATCACTAGTTAAGGGAGACCTCTTCTGAATGTCACTTCCGCCTCCTCTAGTGGTGACAAGTGGCGCACCGCGCGTGCTCTTGCTGCAACTCTGGGAGTTTTGGTGGAATTTCTTCCCATGCAAGTTGAGATGGATGTTTTTTCCTAGATTCAATTTTTCAATGATTTATCTTTTATCTTTTGACCCGTGTGTTATAATCATGAAAAATCTCACTGTTGCGTTCTTCGTGTTGAGTCTTCAAAACTAGATACATATTGATAAGTTTCTACGTAAACATCTTTGGACCAAAAATATGCTCCAAAAATGAACTAACCTATGATTTTCAACTCTACTAATATGTGCTTCCAAGCAACCAACCTATGCTCCCGCGAGGAAAGCACACGCACTTGTACTTCACGCGAAAACACAAAATTGTGTCTTTCTCACAGGAAGTACACAGGTCCTTCACGCGAAAACATAACAATGCTTTTCACGCGGGAATCACTCATGTGCTTCACACGAACGCACAATTATAATTCTTGCGTGAAGCACACACTCCTGACAGACAAACAGAACAACCAATCAAACTGAAAAAAATCAAATTAAATAAATAATACAAATACAAAAAATCATGAAAACCAAGAAAAAGCTAGGAAAATAACCAAAATAAAAAACACCCCAGTGACAAAAGCGCCCATCGTGTGGCGGCGCTGAAGATAACACATGGCGCATTAGGGTGCTCCCGTGCTAGTACCCCGTGCCGCGGGGGCACCCTCCAATGAGTCCTCCTAGTTCACGCCTAGTGCGTCAACTAGGGGTGGCCTCATAGAAAAATATTTTAGAAAATTGTTTAGTATTTTTTATAGAAACATTCACTGTATATTAAAAAAAGGTTCACCATATTTAAAAAAGGTCAATGTATATTAAAAATTGTTTACTATTTTTTATAAAAAGTTCAGTGTATGTTAAAAAATGTTCATCGTATAGTTAGAAAATTTCATCGTACATTTAAAAAATCACATAAGAAATACTCCCTCCATCCCAAAATAAGTGACTCAACTTTGTACTAGCTTTAATACAAAGTCGAGTCACTTATTTTGGGACGGAAGAAGTATGTCCGTCATATATTAAAAAAATGTTTAACATGTATTTGAAAAATGTTCATTGTATACTAAAAAAGTTCAGTGTGTATGAAAAAATGCTCACCATATTTTAGGAAAACATGACTGTATATTGCAAATGCTATAAAAATAAAATGTGCAAAAAGATAGAAGAAAACCCAAAACCTGAAAAGAGAAATAAAAAAAACTGAAACACAACAGCCGCTACGTGCCGGGCCGTCTGGAGGAGTCTTTAGTGAAGCCTCGACTATATGATGCATGCGGGCGTCATATAGGATTGGCACCCTCCAACTAGTCGCTCCTGTAAAACTTGGCTTACTGGATCTCAACATTTTAGGAGCCTATTATTTTCTTAGCGTAGTCCAACCTCTACTTCATAATAGTCACACCAAATTACCCTCTTCAATCTGTCATAGAATCAAAATCGATTACATTTCTTTCCTTCGGTAACTTAGCAATGTATGGCTATTAATCAACCTAATCATAAAAAGTCACATCATGTTTCAATGTGCTAGTACCATTGATGGTGTTGTCGTAACAAACACTACAACACGGTAGAGTGTAAGAGGCATTTTAAAATGCCTCCAAAGCCCCACAAAATTACCTTTAAAATTAAACAGTTGTTGAGCCACTCGAAAATGCTAGAGACTGTCACGAAGAAAATTGCTAATCATGACATTTTGGGAAAATGCCTTCAATGCTCATATGAAGGCGTTAAAACGCCTTTATAGGATGGTGTTGTGCCCTAAAAATTATTGGGCCTGAGGGTTTTTAAGCTAACCCACTGGTGTGTTTTGTTGACTGGTTTGTGCAACACTGCGCTTTCGCCCTCGTGACCTCTCGCTCGATGCCAGGTCGTCCAACCAGTTTGGCTATGTTATGTTTGTGCCCGAAGAAGAATGCCCGTGCTCGACTACTATTGTAATCGTTGTGAGCCCTCGCCGTCATCAGCATCCACATTTCCGGTCGGTCAATGCTATCGGCATCATTGTGCGCAATCGGCAAATAACTTTCATGACACTTTTGTTATTATCTTTGACTCCTCTGTCTGGCAAAATTCAATTTATGCGTTTAGTTTGTCCCATCAAAGTGGCGAAGGAGATGGGCATTCCACCTCCAACAGACGCGGCGGTGAATCGGTGACCAAATCCTCCCTATTTATCCAAGTCGACTAAGCACATCTTCTATTCACATGCACCTCTGGGTCGTTGTTGTAAGTGAACCAAGTCCCTATATGATTGATTTCTAGGCGATTTACCTCAAAACACCTTCTATATACGCACGACGCTTTGCAGAACGCTGCTAACTCCGGACGTTTTTCCTAATTCACCTTCACATGTATTGTTCTTCCTCGACCACTTGAAGAATTTTCTCCCTTGTATCTTTATTTTGACGCATTCACGTAAAACGACTCCAGTGATCAGCTAATTCAAGGCGGTTTAAAAATACCTCAAAGGCTATGCTCATTTGGGGGTAAACACCATACAAAAGTGCCTCTGCCATTACACCTCCGATCCACCGACATATTTTGTTGTACTGAAAACAACAAGAAACCCTTTTGTAGTTTGTTTTTGTTGGAAAGGCTATATATTAAGTACCACAAGATTTCGCAAATACACCTTTATACAAAAGAAAAAATATATACAGATTTTTAGGGGTGTTGATATCTTCTTCCTTCTGAATTCGTCGGCGGTGCTCCGTGAGCAAAGCCAACTTTCAACAGAGCAAACTTGTTTAAACTCATAAGCTTGTGGAAACAGCGGCCGGTAAGTCGTCTATGTAGAACGGAGGATGCAGGTGGCTGTGATCCACTGTCGTGAAGAAGAAGACACCAAAAGGAGCTTATAGATATTCCAAAGACCACAAACACCGACGCAATCTAAAAGGATCCACCGGAGACCAAAGCCGATCCAATCTAAGAAGATGTGTTGGAGGCACACTTTCACACGCCCTACACCGACGCAAAGCACAACAATGAAAAATGGGGATAGGACATGAGGACAATGTCGCAGCCTTGTCGCCCTGACCAAGACGCCCACGCCGCTGTCCGCCAAATCCAGGCAAGAGGTCGAGCCCACCATCTAGGACCCCGTCGCTAAGGACCTTCAGACGCCGTCGATACATGCAACATCAAAGGTCAGTGTTGTCGTTCCAGGGCCGGCGCCGCCCTGCTGCACAATCCACCATCGGCTCTAGGCCTGATCCGACACAGCTGTCCAACCCCGCCGATCAAACTTCCCCGTGGACAGATCCTCCCCGCCGGCGTCGCAGCGGCCTGAGAGTTGAAGAAGCTGGCGACGGCTAGGTTTTACCTCCCGTCATTTCTGCCATCTCTTGTGCCGTGTGGTCATCTCATCACAACCCTTTTGTAGTTTTTGTTAATGTGGCCGCCCAAAGTTGACGTGCTCTGAGTTTTCAAAGCTGCTCTTGCCGACAATGTCACAATAGTTAGTAACCGCCTAACCGGCCAGGACAACTCGGCCGGCATGTTCGCCCGTGAAAAACAAAAGAGGAATTTTAGTTTAGATCAGGAGTATTTTTCAGTTAAGAATGTAGACTACATATATCGGATCCATAATTATTCGGCCTAGAAAACAATTGGCAATGATTGCTTGACCACATGGGTCTGCGTTGCTGCTGAGGTGGAAGATAAGCAACGCGCCAAACCCTAGCTTTAAGAATCATGTACATGGTAGAGCTTAATTGGAACTGTGGGTCGAACCACACGCGACAGATGGACCCGATCCACGAATGCACCGCCGTTATTATCCTTCGTTTTTCCCCACACAACATGTGGACTGGAGTCCATGCGATCATGCGGTGCCAGACGTACGAACAATTGATGATAGATATATTGCAGTCGTACTGCTCCAAGCGTCCACGCTGCTCATGTGCGCCAGCGCCAGAATTTATGTGATACTACAGGATCTGAGAGCAACTCCAACGGCTGACCCAGACGAGCGGTGCATTTGTCCATTTTTTGTACGTTTGGATCGATCGTTCGCCATGTTTTGTATCTGGGTCGACAGTGCATCCAAGGCGCCGATCCATTTCATGTCCACACTTATTTTATAAAAAAGGGCCGCGGCCATTAATCATGACAACGGCCATGTCTTATGTTGACACTATGCCAGCGCCGGTATTCATTGCCACCTTCAGAAAATATCATCACACAGTTTATGCGGGCGCACTCGCCAGCGGCCGGCACACATGCCAACACACAAAAAGGGGTGAGACTTGAGTTCGACCACGCCATCGCGGTCCCGTGGTCATGCCAGCACACAAGCCGGCATACAAAAAAGGAAGGCGCTCGCGGCCACGAGATAACTCGTCGGTGAACTTGAGCATGTCGGCCTGCATCTTATTGAACCACGGCTTCTTCCTTGGCGACTCGGTGTTGAGATCCACCTTCATGATCCCCATCCCGGTCATCATGCTCGCGAGAGCCACTTCTTTCGCTTTGGTCTTGGTGTTGGCGGCCTCGATTTCGAGCATCTTGGCTTGCTTCTCCGCCTCCTCAAGTGTCTTGGCTTGCTTCTTCATGTCCATCTCAAACCTCCTCCTTTGAATCTTCATGAAGGCGTTCATTTGCTCCTCTTTGAGACGCCGGCGCTCCTCCTCCCTTGAGTCCTTCTTGTTCATCATGCCCTTCACGCTTGCGATCAAGGCGTTCGATGCCGCGTTCCACTTGCCTTCCTTCTTGGAGTTGGATCTTCCCCCGCGGCCGTGCCGGCTCGCCGTCCCCAACCTCCTCCACGGCTTTCTTCCCCCCACGTGACTTGAGGGCGGCATATTGCGCCTTGAACTTCTTCTCGTCTTTGATGACGCTAAAGCAATGGAAGAGGTTGAAGCACTTTCCATTGTGTTGGACCTTGAATGCCTTCAAAGCTTGAAATGCCTACAAATGTTTTCATGTAAGTATATTGGCAAATGGTATGCAAATGAACCCGCAAGCATAAACTTGATGACACAAAAGAGGGCTGCTTGCTAGCATGCCATGTCTTGCATGTCGTCCTCGAACAAAGGCTCCACGTCGATGTCACACTCGTCCTCTTTCTCTTGCCCGTAGTCGTCTGGAAATTCATGGTCAAGTGGGAAGCCGTCCAGGTCCATGCCAACTTGATCATGCATGAAGGCCGCCTGATCGGGATCATAGCCAGCGGCAGGCGTGAATGCCCCACGGCCGTCCTGGCTTTGTGTCTCGTCGGGATCGTAGCCAGGAGCCGGCGCACCGCCCTCGAAGATGAGGTTCTGCATGTAGTCCTCGTCGTCGGCGGCCGGCATTCCGTTGAACAGGTTGCGGGCGTCCGGTAGCACGTCGGCCGGCATCTGCCGCGCGCGTTTCCTCGCGCCTCCGGATGACGAGCCACCGGCCACCGGTGTGGCGTTGAGGTCGATGGGCGCGGGCGCGGGCGTGGAAGGTGAAGGAAATATGCCCTAGAGGCAATAATAAAGTTATTTTTTATTTCCTTATATCATGATAAATGTTTATTATTCATGCTAGAATTGTATTATCCGGAAACATAATACTTGTGTGAATACATAGACAAACTAAACGTCACTAGTGCGCCTCTACTTGACTAGCTCGTTAATCGAAGATGGTTATGTTTCCTAACCATAGACATGTGTTGTCATTTGATTAATGGGATCACATCATTAGGAGAATGATGTGATTGACATGACCCATTCCATTAGCTTAGCACCCGATCGTTTAGTATGTTGCTATTGCTTTCTTCATGACTTATACATGTTCCTATGACTATGAGATTATGCAACTCCCGTTTGCCAGAGGAACACTTTGTGTGCTACCAAACGTCACAACTTAACTGGGTGATTATAAAGGAGCTCTACAGGTGTCTCCAAAGGTACATGTTGGGTTGGCGTATTTCGAGATTAGGATTTGTCACTCTGATTGTCGGAGAGGTATCTCTGGGCCCTCTCGGTAATGCACATCACATAAGCCTTGCAAGCATTGCAACTAATGAGTTAGTTGCGAGATGATGTATTACGAAACGAGTAAAGAGACTTGCCGGTAACAAGATTGAACTAGGTATTGAGATACCGACGATCGAATCTCGGGCAAGTAACATACCGATGACAAAGGGAACAACGTATGTTGTTATGCGGTCTGACCGATAAAGATCTTTGTAGAATATGTAGGAGCCAATATGAGCATCCAGGTTCCACTATTGGTTATTGACCGGAGACGTATCTCGGTCATGTCTACATTGTTCTCGAACCCGTAGGGTCTGCACGCTTAACGTTACGATGACTTTTTCATTATGAGTTTATATATTTTGATGTACCGAAGTTTGTTTTCGGAGTCCCGGATGTGATCACGGACATGACGAGGAGTCTCGAAATGGTCGAGACATAAAGATCGATATATTGAAAGCCTATGTTTGGATATCGGAAGTGTTCCGGGTGAAATCGGCATTTTACCGGAATACCGGAACCCCCCGGTAACCTAATGGGCCTTAATGGGCCTAGTGGAGGAAGAGGAGAGGAGGCCTAGGGGCTGCCGCGCGCCCCTTCCCCCCCCCCCCCCCCCCCCGCAAGTCCGAATTGGACAAGGAGGGGGGGCGGCGCCCCCCCCCCCTTTCCTTTCTTCCCTCTCCTCCTTCCCCCCAAGTCCTAATCCAACTAGGGAAAGGGGGGAGTCCTACTCCCGGTAGGAGTAGGACTCCTCCGGCGCACCTCCTCCTAGGGCCGGCCGCACCCCTCCCCCTTGCTCCTTTATATACGGGGGCAGGGGGCACCTCTAGACACACAAGTTGATCTTCAAGATCGTTCTCTTAGCCGTGTGCGGTGCCCCCCTCCACCATAGTCCTCGATAATATTGTAGTGGTGCTTAGGCGAAGACCTGCGATAGTAGAACATCAAGATCGTCACCACACCGTCGTGCTGACGGAACTCTTCCCCGACACTTTGCTGGATCGAAGTCCGGGGATCGTCATCGAGCTGAACATGTGCTAGAACTCGGAGGTGCCGTAGTTTCGGTGCTTGATCGGTCAGGCCATGAAGACGTACGACTACATCAACCGCGTTGTCATAACGCTTCCGCTATCGGTCTACGAGGGTACGTAGACAACACTCTCCCCTCTCATTGCTATGCATCACCATGATCTTGCATGTGCATAGGAAATTTTTTGAAATTACTACGTTCCCCAACAGTGGCATCCGAGCCTAGGTTTTATATGTTGATGTTATATGCACGAGTAGAACACAAGTGAGTTGTGGGCGATATAAGTCATACTGCTTACCAGCATGTCATACTTTGGTTCAGCGGTATTGTTGGATGAAGCGGTCCGGACCGACATTACGCGTACGCTTACGCGAGACTGGTTCTACCGACGTGCTTTGCACACAGGTGGCTGGCGGGTGTCAGTTTCTCCAACTTTAGTTGAACCAAGTGTGGCTACGCCCGGTCCTTGAGAAGGTTAAAACAGCACCAACTTGACAAATTATCGTTGTGGTTTTGATGCGTAGGTAAGATTGGTTCTTGCTTAAGCCCGTAGCAGCCACGTAAAACTTGCAACAACAAAGTAGAGGGCGTCTAACTTGTTTTTGCAGGGCATGTTGTGATGTGATATGGTCAAGACATGATGCTAAATTTTATTGTATGAGATGATCATGTTTTGTAACCGAGTTATCGGCAACTGGCAGGAGCCATATGGTTGTCGCTTTATTGTATGCAATGCAATCGCGCTGTAATGCTTTACTTTATCACTAAGCGGTAGCGATAGTCGTGGAAGCATAAGATTGGCGAGACGACAACGATGCTACGATGGTGATCAAGGTGTCACGCCGGTGACGATGGTGATCATGACGGTGCTTCGAAGATGGAGATCACAAGCACAAGATGATGATGGCCATATCATATCACTTATATTGATTGCATGTGATGTTTATCTTTTATGCATCTTATCTTGCTTTGATTGACGGTAGCATTTTAAGATAATCTCTCACTAATTATCAAGAAGTGTTCTCCCTGAGTATGCACCGTTGCGAAAGTTCTTCGTGCTAAGACACCACGTGCTGATCGGGTGTGATAGGCTCTACGTTCAAATACAACGGGTGCAAAACAGTTGCACACGCGGAATACTCAGGTTATACTTGACGAGCCAAGCATATACAGATATGGCATCGGAACACGGAGACCGAAAGGTCGAGCGTGAATCATATAGTAGTTATGATCAACATAGTGATGTTCACCAATGAAACTACTCCATCTCACGTGATGATTGGACATGGTTTAGTTGATTTGGATCACGTGATCACTTAGAGGATTAGAGGTATGTCTATCTAAGTGGGAGTTCTTTAGTAATATGATTAATTGAACTTAAATTTATCATGAACTTAGTACCTGATAGTATCTTGCTTGTTTATGTTTGATTGTAGATAGATGGCCAGTGTTGTTGTTTCGTTGAATTTTAATGCGTTCCTTGAGAAAGCAAAGTTGAAAGATGATGGTAGCAATTACACGGACTGGGTCCATAACTTGAGGATTATCCTCATTGCTGCACAGAAGAATTACGTCCTGGAAGCACCGCTGGGTGCCAGGCCTGCTGCTGGAGCAACACCAGATGTTATGAACGTCTGGCAGAGCAAAGCTGATGACTACACAATAGTTCAGTGTGCCATGCTTTACGGCTTAGAATCGGGACTTCAACGACGTTTTGAACGTCATGGAGCATATGAGATGTTCCAGGAGTTGAAGTTAATATTTCAAGCAAATGCCCGGATTGAGAGATATGAAGTCTCCAATAAGTTCTATAGCTACAAGATGGAGGAGAACAGTTCTGTTGATAGTGTCACTGACAGAGTTCTTCAATCACTGCCACCAAGCTACAAGAGTTTCGTGATGAACTATAACATGCAAGGGATGGATAAGACAATTCCCGAGCTCTTCGCAATGCTAAAGGCTGCAGAGGTAGAAATCAAGAAGGAGCATCAAGTGTTGATGGTAAATAAGACCACCAGTTTCAAGAAAAAGGGCAAAGGGAAGAAGAAGGGGAACTTCAAGAAGAACAGAAAACAAGTTGCTGCTTAAGAGAAGAAACCCAAGTCTGGACCTAAGCCTGAAACTGAGTGCTTCTACTGCAAGCAGACTGGTCACTGGAAGCGGAACTGCCCCAAGTATTTGGCGGATAAGAAGGATGGCAAGGTGAACAAAGGTATATATGATATACATGTTAGAGATGTGTACCTTACTAATGCTCGCAGTAGCACCTGGGTATTTGATACTGGTTCTATTGCTAATATTTGCAACTCGAAATAGAGACTACGGATTAAGCGAAGATTGGCTAAGGACGAGGTGACGATGCGCATGGGAAATGGTTCCAAAGTCGATGTGATCGCGGTCGGCACGCTACCTCTACATCTACCTTCGGGATTAGTATTAGACCTAAATAATTGTTATTTGGTGCCAGCGTTGAGCATGAACATTATATCTGGATCTTGTTTGATGCGAGACGGTTATTCATTTAAATCAGAGAATAATGGTTGTTCTATTTATATGAGTAATATCTTTTATGGTCATGCACCCTTGAAGAGTGGTCTATTTTTATTAAATCTCGATAGTAGTGACACACATATTCATAATGTTGAAGCCAAAAGATGCAGAGTTGATAATGATAGTGCAACTTATTTGTGGCACTGCCGTTTAGGTCATATCGGTATAAAGCGCGTGAAGAAACTCCATACTGATGGACTTTTGGAACCACTTGATTATGAATCACTTGGTACTTGCGAACCGTGCCTTATGGGCAAGATGACCAAAACACCGTTCTTCAGTACTATGAAGAGAGCAACAGATTTGTTGGAAATCATACATACAGATGTATGTGGTCCGATGAATGTTGAGGCTCGTGGCGGATATCGTTATTTTCTCACCTTCACAGATGACTTAAGCAGATATGGGTATATCTACTTAATGAAACATAAGTCTGAAACATTTAAAAAGTTCAAAGAATTTCAGAGTGAAGTTGAAAATCATCGTAACAAGAAAATAAAATTCCTACGATCTGATCGTGGAGGAGAATATTTGAGTTACGAGTTTGGTGTACATTTGAAACAATGCAGAATAGTTTCACAACTCACGCCACCCGGAACACCACAGCGTAATGGTGTGTCCGAATGTCGTAATCATACTTTACTAGATATGGTGCGATCTATGATGTCTCTTACTGATTTACCGCTATCATTTTGGGGTTATGCTTTAGAGACGGCCGCATTCACGTTAAATAGGGCACCATCAAAATCCGTTGAGACGACGCCTTATGAACTATGGTTTGGCAAGAAACCAAAGTTGTCGTTTTTGAAAGTTTGGGGCTGCGATGCTTATGTGAAAAAGTTTCAACCTGATAAGCTCGAACCCAAATCAGAGAAATGTGTCTTCATAGGATATCCAAAAAAAACTATTGGATACACCTTCTATCACATATCCGAAGGCAAGACTTTTGTTGCTAAATTCGGAAACTTTCTAGAGAAGGAGTTTCTCTCGAAAGAAGTGAGTGGGAGGAAAGTAGAACTTGATGAGGTAACTGTACCTGCTCCCTTATTGGAAAGTAGTACATCACAGAAACTTTCTGTGACACCTACATCAATTAGTGAGGAAGCTAATGATGATGATTATGAAACTTCAGAACAAGTTACTACTGAACCTCGTAGATCAACCAGAGTAAGATCCGCACCAGAGTGATACGGTAATCCTGTTCTGGAAGTCATGCTACTAGATCATGATGAACCTACGAACTATGAAGAAGCGATGGTGAGCCCAGATTCCGCAAAATGGCTTGAAGCCATGAAATCTGAGATGGGATCCATGTATGAGAACAAAGTATGGACTTTGGTTGACTTGCCCAAAGATCGGCAAGCAATTGAGAATAAATGGATCTTCAAGAAGAAGACTGACGCTGACGATAATGTTACTGTCTACAAAGCTCGACTTGTCGTAAAAGGTTTTCGACAAGTTCAAAGGATTGACTACGATGAGACCTTCTCACCCGTAGAGATGCTTAAGTCTGTCCGAATCATGTTAGCAATTGCCGCATTTTATGATTATGAAATTTGGCAGATGGATGTCAAAACTGCATTCCTGAATGTATTTCTGGAAGAAGAGTTGTATATGATGCAGCCGGAAGGTTTTGTCGATCCAAAGGGAGCTAACAAAGTGTGCAAGCTCCAGCGATCCATTTATGGACTTTTGCAAGCCTCTCGAAGTTGGAATAAACGCTTTGATAATGTGATCAAAGAATTTGGTTTTGTATAGACTTTTGGAGAAGTCTGTATTTACAAGAAAGTGAGTGGGAGGTCTGTAGCATTTCTGATATTATATGTAGATGACATATTACTAATCGGAAATGATATAGAATTTCTGGATAGCATAAAGGGATACTTGAATAAGAGTTTTTCAATGAAAGACCTCGGTGAAGCTGCTTACATATTGGGCATTAAGATCTATAAAGATAGATCAAGACGCTTAATTGGACTTTCACAAAGCACATACCTTGACAAAATTTTAAAAAAGTTCAAAATGGATCAAGCAAAGAAAGGATTCTTGCCTGTGTTACAAGGTGTGAAATTGAGTAAGACTCAATGCCCGACCACTGCAGAAGATAGAGAGAAAATGAAAGATGTTCCCTATGCTTCAGCCATATGTTCTATCATGTATGCAATGCTGTGTACTAGACCTGATGTATGTCTTGCTATAAGTCTAGCAGGGAGGTACCAAAGTAATCCAGGAGTGTATCACTGGACAGCGGTCAGAACATCCTGAAATACCTGAAAAGGACTAAGGATATGTTTCTCGTATATGGAGGTGACAAAGAGCTCATCGTAAATGGTTACGTTGATGCAAGCTTTGACACTGATCCGGACGATTTTAAATCGCAAACCGGATACATGTTTACATTAAACGGTGGAGCTGTCAGTTGGTGCAGTTCTAAACAAAGCGTTGTGGCGGAATCTACATGTGAAGCGGAGTACATAGCTGCTTCGGAAGCAGCAAACGAAGGAGTCTGGATGAAGGAGTTCATATCCGATTTAGGTGTCATACCTAGTGCATCGGGTCCAATGAAAATCTTTTGTGACAATACTGGTGCAATTGCCTTGGCAAAGGAATCCAGATTTCACAAGAGAACCAAACACATCAAGAGACGCTTCAATTCCATCCGGGATTTGGTCCAGGTGGGAGACATAGAGATTTGCAAGATACATACGGATCTGAATGTAGCAGACCCATTGACTAAGCCTCTTCCACGAGCAAAACATGATCAGCACCAAAGCTCTATCGGTGTTAGAATCATTACTGTGTAATCTAGATTATTGACTCTAGTGCAAGTGGGAGACTGAAGGAAATATGCCCTAGAGGCAATAATAAAGTTATTTTTTATTTCCTTATATCATGATAAATATTTATTATTCATGCTAGAATTGTATTATCCGGAAACATAATACTTGTGTGAATACATAGAGAAACTAAACGTCACTAGTGTGCCTCTACTTGACTAGCTCGTTAATCGAAGATGGTTATGTTTCCTAACCATAGACATGTGTTGTCATTTGATTAACGGGATCACATCATTAGGAGAATGATGTGATTGACATGACCCATTCCATTAGCTTAGCACCCAATCGTTTAGTATGTTGCTATTGCTTTCTTCATGACTTATACATGTTCCTATGACTATGAGATTATGCAACTCCCGTTTGCCAGAGGAACACTTTGTGTGCTACCAAACGTCACAACGTAACTGGGTGATTATAAAGGAGCTGTACAGGTGTCTCCAAAGGTACATGTTGGGTTGGCGTATTTCGAGATTAGGATTTGTCACTCCGATTGTCGGAGAGGTATCTCTGGGCTCTCTCGGTAATGCACATCACATAAGCCTTGCAAGCATTGCAACTAATGAGTTAGTTGCGAGATGATGTATTACGAAACGAGTAAAGAGATTTGCCGGTAACGAGATTGAACTAGGTATTGAGATACCGACGATCGAATCTCGGGCAAGTAACATACCGATGACAAAGGGAACAACGTATGTTGTTATGCGGTCTGACCGATAAAGATCTTTCTAGAATATGTAGGAGCCAATATGAGCATCCAGCTTCCGCTATTGGTTATTGACCGGAGACGTATCTCGGTCATGTCTACATTGTTCTCGAACCCATAGGGTCCGCACGCTTAACGTTACGATGACTTTTTCATTATGAGTTTATATATTTTGATGTACCGAAGTTTGTTCAGAGTTCCGGATGTGATCACGGACATGACGAGGAGTCTCGAAATGGTCGAGACATAAAGATCGATATATTGGAAGCCTATGTTTGGATATCGGAAGTGTTCCGGGTGAAATCGACATTTTACCGAAATACCGGGAGGTTACCGGAACCCCCCGGTAACCTAATGGGCCTTAATGGGTCTAGTGGAGGAAGAGGAGAGGAGGCCTAGGGGCTGCCGTGCACCCCTTGCCCCCCAAGTCCGAATTGGACAAGGAGGGGGGGCGGCGCCCCCCTTTCCTTTCTTCCCTCTCCTCCTTCCCCCTAAGTCCTAATCCAACTAGGGAAGGGGGAGTCCTACTCCCGGTAGGAGTAGGACTCCTCCGGCGTGCCTCCTCCTAGGGCCGGCCGCACCCCCCTTGCTCCTTTATATACGGGGGCAGGGGGGCACCTCTACACACACAAGTTGATCTTCAAGATCGTTCTCTTAGCCGTGTGCGGTGCCCCCCTCCATCATAGTGCTCGATAATATTGTAGTGGTGCTTAGGCGAAGCCTTGCGACAGTAGAACATCAAGATCGTCACCACGCCATCGTGCTGACGAAACTCTTCCCCGACACTTTGCTGGATCGAAGTCCGGGGATCGTCATCGAGCTGAACGTGTGCTAGAACTCAGAGGTGCCGTAGTTTCGGTGCTTGATCGGTCGGGCCGTGAAGACGTACGACTACATCAACCGCGTTGTCATAACGCTTCCGCTGTCGGTCTACGAGGGTACGTAGACAACACTCTCCCCTCTCGTTGCTATGCATCACCATGATCTTGCGTGTGCGTAGAATTTTTTTTGAAATTACTACGTTCCCCAATAGAAGGCACCACCACGCTCACGTCGGGCGAGCACTCCCCGAAAAGGCGGGAGGCCTGTGGGTACACGTGGAAGCCGGGCATCGGGGTACAAACCGACGCGCGGGGCGAGTCGGGCAACACTATTCGAGGGAACGCGGATGAGCCGGTGCTGGCTGCGGCGGCCACGGCGGTGTTGACGAGGACGTGCTGACTAGGGTTTAACCCTAGCATATACGGTGCCTCCCTCGTTGCCGTCGCGACGCGGGCCGTTGGTGACCTCCTGCTGCGCAGCGACGGTGACGGCGGCAGCCGCGACGGCTTCATCCCTCACGTCCCGGCGTGCCTCCCGTCCTTCCTCTTGGTCGACTCCCTTGCCCGTTGTTCGAGCGTTAGCGCCTTCTTTGGCTTGGACGCGGCGGCGGTCTTGTGCGGGGCACGAGGCTTGCCTTTGCCGGAGGTGGCGGTAGTCATGCCGGACGAGGTGAGGGAGGCGAGGCCGGCGGCAGCGCCGAGGTCGCCGTCCATGGCAGGTGTGGGCCGGGAGCGCGCGCGGGCGGGAGGGTTTTGAGGGAATGGGGGAATTGATGATGACTGTCACCGACCTGCGGGCCCGGAGAAAGGAGCGCCGACGTAAATCCGACTCAAAAATGAGTTGGCATACGGACGCCAAGCGAACGCGTATCTGTTTGAGTTGACGCATTAGACCGCCTTTTATATTCACGCCGACCTAAACAAATGTAAACGAACGAAATAAGTCGCCCAATTAAAGTTGCTCTGATACATTCTACTCTGACCATGGCTTGAAAAGATCAGCTCATGTATGTCCGAGTGAGACTCCCAATTTATCTTCGGTCGGTGAGGTGACGGTACGTAGCTGTCTGCATCGCGGGATATATATCATCTACTTGTCGCATCAAAATGGCTCCAAAATATCAGCTCTTCCAAAAAAAATGAAAAAGTACCTGAATCTGATTTACCCGAATGAATGTGCAGGCATATTTATGCGCCGGCCGGGTAGTTCTCCTGGAAAATTAACGCCTTCGGAACGGTCGTCTTGGCCACACGGCCAGTCGGCCAGAAAATATCAGCAGCTATTAAAGGCAAAATTTCATGGTTTGACCTTTTTTCGAATCCTATTCAAGATCTGATCCTAGGTTGACAAAATTTTAAAATCTGATCCTTTTGTTACCATCAGAGTCCATGACGATAGGGTTTAACAGCCTACCGTCAGGGACTTTGGCGGTAGTAAACATCTCTACCGCCAAACGGACTGGCAGTAGTCTGCATAACCCTACCGTCAAGATGCTTGGCGGTAGGCACGAGCATGCACTGTGTTCAATACTTAGGCGGATTTTGATGATAGGGCATGCAACCCTATCGCTAGGGTCCTTGGCGATAGACTGTTATACCCTACCGCCATAGTTCTTGGCGGTAGCGAAAGAGTCAGATCTCGAAAAAAAATTAAATTAAGATCAGATCTCGAATAGGTTTGAAAAAAGGTCAAAACACGAAATTTAGCCGCTATTAAACCGGTGAGTGCAGTGGATGATTTGCGCAGCTAGTGCGTGGTCCCAGTACAGTACATGATTTTCGCGTGCACTGAACATGATTGCGAGCTGCGACACGGCGACGATGGAACGCGCGGCGCCATACGACAGCTCCCTCCCCTGTGCTCGCTCGATAGCTTTTTTTTCTTTTTGAGGGTTGCTCGCTCGCTCGCTGTTGTGTTGCCTCTCACTCAATCGCGAGTTTCTGTTGCGGAACACCAACCTTTGTTTAGAGACCAGAAGAATACTCCAAAACGTACGCTTGTGACTAACACAGACTATCATCCATTCATTGACACCCACCAAACACAAACAACCAAACACAACCAACCCTTGATATATTGCTTCAGGGAAACCACGGAAGCAAAAGATGATCCCATCTTTTCCAAAAGAAGTTTTAGCGGGGAACCCCATCCTTTCCATTTATATCGCTCAACGGAAAAGGAAAAACGCTTGGCTTCTACGGCTCTAACACGGACCGCGGGCCACCAAACACAAACCTTTCCGTCCGATGTTAACACGTTTGCCCCAATTAATGTTGGGCCTGAAAGTCGTAGAGAGCATCCAGAAAAAGATGCATCTGTGCGCAATGGTTTAAGCATTGGTCGCTAATGGCACGTATGCATGGGATGATTCTGTATTTGATCTATCCTACTACAAAAGCTAGAGGCTTCTACTCGGCTAAAGCATGTGGTCAAGGAGGTTTCCTCTCATCATATAGATGATAGTGTAATCTTCGGATATGATCTATCCCATCTTATGTTTATCTTTTCAAACGATGTTAAGTAATATATGTTTTTGCTTATGTTGAACGTGTTGGTTGTATGCATCATAATTAGAGGCTACGCCTTCGCTCATTACAATTGTGTCGTCTCGGTATATTGATTGAACGAAAATGATCTCTATCAAAAAAAGTCACTGGCTTTTACTACTTTACTGTGTACCAATGAGACACGTATCTACCAAATAAAGTTTGACAACCTTTTTGAGGCAAAAAGCGTTGGCCAGCAAAGCACCAACATGTTGTAAGCTTGAAGACGCGTAAAATAGTGTTCAACTTTCTTTTTGCGGGGGAAATGGTGTTTATCTTAACAGCCAGCTAGGTAGTTGTTATTAAGATAGAAAAGAGAGAGAATGATATAAATTTTATTTCCCTTAGTATGACACTCTCTGTTACAATGTGCAATTACCTATAGAAAATATTGATTTGCATGCACCAATGTCTTCACCATAAGAAATAAAGTTGCTAGCAAAATGTGAAAAACATATTTCAACACTCGTCACATATCCACCACGTCTTAAGGCCTTAGATGTATGATCAATGCAGTCGAGAACTTTTCTATAGCCCACAACTACTTTATTACTAGCATACTGGTCTTTTTTTCTTGCATGCACATGCTTGTTTACTAAAAAATCCAAACAGATAGAAAAATGCGAGCCGTACAATTTAACACCAGAGAAGATTTCGATCTGTTGTTAGTCGTTGGATAAACTGAATTGTGTTTGTCAATTATGTGTGTTCTTAGCGACCTCCGTTAAATAGACTGCTTTTTGGCAAATACCGAATCATTTTTTTTTTGCGAGGGACTGAATCATTTTTCTATGGCTTTGAGAACAAGAGGCGGTTGCTCCGCCGTGGGTAGCGGCCAATGGAGGGCAGAGTAACACCTGATATGTGTTTTTGGTTCATATCTCATAGGGGTTTTGAGTTCCTCATTGTGGGCGAAGTTGGGGCGGCATGATGATGGGAACAATGACACCTTGGTTTTTTCATGTCAATGGCCTTCCTAGGACATTGACGAGTTAGATGATCCAATCAGGGGCATTCAGTCTAGGGTGATTTGCGTTTGCCCATGACAAGACGACGTTTCGCGTGTTTTTGTTCTCAAGTTCTATCTTTGTTCGATGAAGCTCAGCTGAATACAACTCCATCGTAGAAATTGTGAGGTTTGTGCCTAGAGTTGAGATTGTTGTTTGCCCGCATCAGTTAGGCTTCTTCGGGACGTTGATCTTCCTAAATCTGGGTCGCCGTCCTTTTAGTCTACATTGATGATTATTTTATTTTTTTAGAACGAAGGCTCAAGGAGAGCCCGGCTTTGAATTAACAAAGCCATCAACCGGCCAGGATTACAACCACTGCATTACAAACTCGAACAAACAAAAAAACAAAACACGGCAAGATACAAGGGTGCTGGAAGGCAACTCTCAAAACCTCACACACTACAGCTAGGAGATAGCATATGATAAGCATGAGCTGAAGCACGCAGAGGCCCTCGTCCACCCAAGGCTCACCAGGGAAGGAGAAATGGGGCTCCGGGAAGCGCCCGCTGTCGAGGATAGGCTATGACGGCACCAAACACCAAAGCCCTGGAACAACATCACCATCCATTCCCACTATCGAAAGAGGCCCCTGCCTCCTCGCCTGGCTCGAAAGGCGCCGAACCGTCGACATATGGGTTGCTCACCCTAGAACATGGATGGAAGGATGCAACCAAAAGGAGTAGGAACAGAGCACACCCTACATGACTAAGAAACTTCACCAGAAACACCGCATCACCGCTGCCCACTGACGATCCTTTGGAGAGGAGAAAGATGCCGGTCAGACAACAACAGGGTGTCCAGGGAGGACGGAGCAACGAGGAGGCAGGGCCAAGGCCGAGGAATGACGCTCCGGCACTCATAACTTGCACTACTATAGCCGCCGGAGGAGGGGAACCCGATCCCCTCCTGGCCAGAGGCCGCCGGACCAAGCTGTCACCAGTTGCACAGAGAGCACCAGAAGAAACCCGAACACTGCCGGACCTGCCAAGCCGCCGCCGCCGTCACTTGGGGCACACAGTCGCCGCCGCCCGACAACCACCACACCGTAGTGCCCACAATCCAAAAAGCATCCAAGGCGACGACTTCAAGAAGCAAACGAAGCCAAGAGCACCGTCGCCGCCCAACAAAGTTCGAGCTTTCACCCGGGAGGCTAGGGGAAGGGGAGGGTGGAGCAAAAGACCTGAATGGCGCCTCCAAGAAGGGGAGCGGCGTCCATGGACGTCGCCGCCATGGATTTCTCCCGGTCAAGGCTCCACACCACCAACACCACATCCAGCTCCAGGCACCGAAGAACCAAGTCGACCCGGACCAGATCTGAAGGGGTGGAGCACGCAGGGCAGCAGAAGGGGGAAGGGGCGGCCAGATCCGGAGCCGAAGAGGCCAGAAGCCCCACCGCCGGCGCCACGGATCTCGTCCGCCGGGGAGCTTGCTGCCCGCGCAGCCAAGCCCACCGGACCACACCCGCGCCACCACCAGCCGAGGAGACGGTGGCGCCTCACCGAACGAGGCCGCCGCCCCCCGCTGGAGAAACGGAGCAGCAGAGGCCCCGCCGCCACCTTCCTTGGCGACACCCCGGGCTTGCCCGGCGGATGCCTCTGGTGGCGGCGAGGAGGGAGGGGAGGAAGGGGGGAGGCAGCGAGATTTAGGGTTGTCGCCCTCGAGCCGCCCGAGAGGGGCGACGCGAGGGAGGGGGGGCTAATTAGTTTGTCTCCAGTCTCCCTCCTACCGTCTCATCGTTTTTCCTGATGATCCATTGATGATTATTCGGTCGTTGCTTCTACAAACTCTTGTGTTTCAACAAGGTTGCTTCGATAAGACAGAGGTCTAGAGACAACAACGAGCTTTGCTCACGACGTATTGCCAATGGATGCGAAAGGAAGGCTACACCGATTTCTTAAAGGACTTGCCGGCAATTTCATATTCTTGTAAGGGTTGGGTTTCTTTTGCTCAAATGCTTGGTCTTAATTAATACATAGTCTTGGGCTCCCCCCCCCCAAAAAAAGGAGTTTTTGTGTTTGTCAATCATGATAATTGTGTGTTCAATTTTGTTTATCTTCTTTATTATTGGACAACTAATCAATTTGTTTACGAGAATGCTAAATTCCTGCCGACTGGCAGTTTGCATCAGATCCGAACAATCTGGATCTCGTTCATTCCGAATCGAACGGCAGTTAACAACAGCTTCGAAGCGAGAAAAAGAAAGGGAGCGAGGAAAGAAAGGGGCGTGGACAAGAATCGAACCCCCGACGTCCTGTAGGCACGTCACCGCACTAACCATCTCACCCAGACATCGTAGTTGTTAGAACTGCGAAATCTCTTAATTTAATGCGTAGTGGATCTTTTTTTGAGATTTAAAATCTGAAGAAGTTGCTAATGTGATGGCGCATTTAGTGGAAAGACTTCCTGAAACGTTGATGTCCGTGATTTTCTCTCTGGATTGGATCCATCATGATTTTTTCTGTGCGCTAGATCTATTGGTAGACCCTATTTACAGGGATTTTTTAGTCAAGAAAATTGATTCTCAATATAGGATTCGAACCCACAGCAAACAGCTTACGTGAAACACTTACTAGCCAGCTCAATTAGACTAATTATTGTGTAAAAGGAAGCACGTCGCACTCTTTTGACCATTCCACGATGTTTTCTTTTTCTCTTTTCTTTGAGGAATCTCCATCACTCTCTCGTCCCCCTATTTCTTTCTTATTCGTATTTATCTTTACGTAAACACGCGATGACGAGGATTCATAGGAAATAATCTTAGATCGAGAAAAAAATGTTCAATCAATGATCTGATTTCTGAAAACGATACTTTAGTGTGCACTTGATTTGAGAGGGATTGAGTAGATTAGGAATCTCCAACGTCCTTCCTCCCGCATCTAACTTTTGAAGAATGGACAAGATGCACCATCCCACAACATGGTTATTATGTAGTTACCGGGCTAGATGTACTATAGTTACCAACATGATTACTATGTAGTTACGGCCTAGATGTACTATAGTTATCAACATGGTTATTTTGTAGTTATCAGGCAAGATCTACTATAGTTATCGGGCAATATCTACTATAGTTATCAACATGCTTACTATGCAGTTATCGGGCTAGATGTACTATAGTTATCAACATGGTTAATTTTTATAGGTATCAGGCTACATATGGTATAATACACCCCTGGTAGCTTATGCGTAAATAACATGATATTTTACATACCACAGACATGATAACTCATGCGCAAACATCATGATAACTTTGACAGGGAGAAAAAGTTGAAGACATCACCCGATAGCTTCTACGTAATTAGCATGATAATTTACACAACATAAACCTGATAACTCATGCGCAAATACCGTGATAACTTTGACCCGGGGGAGGAGGTGTTTAAAAACATCACCGACAACTTCTGTCAAATAGCATGGTACAGTATGCACCGTATACATGATAACTTACGCATAAATACCACAGTAACTTACGGTCCGGGGTGTTGGGAGGGGATGAAGTTGTTTGAAAACATAACCCCTCCTTATAACTTCCATATAAATACCATGATAATATACGCACCGTAAACTTGATAAATCATGTGCAAACACCCGTGATAACTTTGATGGCGGGGGGAGGCAATTGTTTGAAAACATAACCTTGATAACTTATGCGTAAATAACATGGTAATATACGGACCGCGGGCATGGTAACTCACGCACAAACACCGCGTTGTCCAAAAAAATAGCTGTTGAAAATGTACCACGGTTACTCATGTGTAAATAGCATGATAATAGACACACATCAGATCTGATAACTTACTTAGCCCGGGCCTGATAACTATTTACATGAAAAAAGTCTGTCAAAACATATCAACATGATATCTAGTTTCGAAGGTCTCGCCCTGATAGATACTTTATGTGAAATCGACTTTTTGATTGGACCGACGATTTGAGCTATAAAACATTTTGAAGTTTTGAACAAGGAGAACTAGGATGACATGAAAAATTTCTTCTAATGCATGCACGCATGTGCTTGTGAATAGAAGGTTGAAGAAACTTTTTCATGCCCTGGTAATTTCTGTGTAAACAACATGATAAATTAGGCACCACAGATATGATAAATTGTGTAGAACACGTGGTAACTTCTGACCCCAAAAAAAGTCGTCGAAACATATCAACATGGGATCTAGTTTCGAAGATCTCGTCGCTATGAATCTTTTACGTGAAAACAGTTTTTTAATCAGAGCGACGGTTTGTGCTACAAAACATTTTGAATTTTCGCATTGGGAAGAATCTTTGATGACATCATCATTTTTGTTTTTTCTGCATATATATGATTAACAACTCTAATTAACTGCTAGTGGAGTGGACACGCACAGAAAAAAATAAGATGAAGATACATGCATGCAAGCTAGAACGACGCAGCGGGACGAACGGGAGGATCGATCGAAGGTCATCCGGATCTGTTGCTAACCACCAGTCGACTGGTGGTTAGCACAGTCCATTTGTTTATGTTCAGGGGTAAATTTGAAGACATATCATAACATAAGTCTTCCCAAAAGAAAAGAAAACTGTTTTGCTAAAGTACATCTAGATGTGCTCTAAATATTGCACATCTAAATCATATATCATTAATTTTACATGAAGAATTATGCAAGCATTTTTTTATTTTTTTCTAATTTGATTGAATCACTTAGATGTGCAATAAATAGGACCCGAAAGAAAAATCAGAAGATAAAGCAAAGCACCACATGTAGAAGCAGGCGATACTCTCGATCATCCTCCGCCGTCTGCCGGTGGTTGCACTTGCTTCCATGGCTCTCCGCCGGCGTGTTCTGCCATTCGGATTAGGCCGCCACGCCTACGCCTACCCCCAACCCGTGCTCCGCTCGTCCCAGACAGGCGGTCCCCGTCAGCATCGTCTTCCCCACCTGTCACCCTCTTCCTCCAATCACGAGCCGTCTCCGCTCTCGCCCGTTTCGCGTTGGCGTACACGCGGACTCGCGCGATTCGCCCGCCTATAAGACACTCTGCCCCTTTCCCCGACCCCGAGCAGCGCCTCTGCCCTCTATCCGTTCCCCCCACTTCCCTCCCCCCTTCGCGCGCGGCCTGTGCGTGCGTTCGTGTTGGGCGGGCGGGCCGGCTAGTTAAATGGGCGACCTGGCAGGCAGAGACTGCCGGGAGGAGGCGGCAGCGCCGGCGCCGGCGCCGGCCGTAGGCGGGGCCGACCACCTGGTGATCATGGTCCACGGGATCGTCGGGAGGTACGGCCTACCAAGCCTATCGATTTTGTGCTCTGATTTGGCTTCACTTTTCAGGAAAGAAAAGTTTTCTGGCTTCCTGAATTGCTTGATCCTCCTAGTAACACGTAGGGGCCTGTCGGTTGCCTTGAAAACTTTGCGGATTTGTGATTGACGCGATAGTTACCTGATTGTTTTTGTGAATTCTGGTTGGTATAGCAGGAGATGAGCACGCGCGAGCTCCAAGTTTGTACAAATTTACCTTTTGACAATAAAATGGAATAATTTGATGACTTAGAATATCATGATAGCAGGCTAAATTGAGATGGAGTATCACTTCATGCTACATGGCTCACGCGGATTCGACTGGTCTGGCACTTTCAACAAATAAGCAAAATTAGGTCCCATTTCAATGAATTCAGAGTGCCTAACTAGCTGATCTTAACACGTTACTATTTCCCCCGATGCATCCACACATGTATATTGCAACTATGAGTAATCTAGTTGTTCCTACTTTGGCATTTCCCCCTTGTATTGATATTACTCTCGTTATTCGTACAGCACAGCCGATTGGAAATATGGAGCTGAGCAATTCCATAAGTTGCTAGAAGACAGAGTCATAGTTCATTGTAAGGTCTACTCATTCCTGCGTGTTCATCGCCTATCTTATTGGTGTAAACTGTTAAGTTTAGTGAGCTATTGCATTGCCACACGTAGATCACACATTCTCACGATGAAATAAGAAAAGCTATTGTGGCAGATAACAATTGATTCCTCTCTCCCTGTACTTCCATTTTAGCAATTGAAGCCATTCAGAGCCTATTTCTTTTACATTTCCTTGTGGATAGTCCAACGATATGTTAATTCTGTAGGTAGTAACAGCAACATGCACAAGCTAACTTTAGATGGCATTGATGTGATGGGTGAACGGTTGGCACAAGAGGTTAGTTTTTCATTACGCATCTTCCATTTTTCATCTTCCCTTTCTGCGCTTTATGTCTTCATTCCCCCAATTTAATGACAAAAATCTAGCAAGCCAGGTTATCGAAGAAATCAACAAAAGACCACAGATAACAAAGATATCTTTTGTTGCGCATTCCGTTGGAGGATTGGTTGCAAGATATGCTATCGGAAGACTTTATAGGCCTCCTGGACAATCACTTGAAAATTCTCCTCAAAGTTTGACAGACAGCAACAGAGGCAATATACATGGGCTTGATGCAGTCAACTTCATAACTGTTGCATCACCACATCTTGGTTCTAGAGGAAACAAGCAGGTAGTGGTTTACTTTGATCTTATGTTACTGTATTCAGAACAGGAGAAATTGTATAATATTTCCATCTTACGGTGATGTTTTTTAAAACCAATATGCAGGTTCCTTTCCTTTTTGGAGTTACTGCGATAGAAAAGTTTGCGTGCTGCATCATTCACTTCATATTCAGAAGAACTGGCAAGCACCTATTTCTTACTGATAATGATGATGGAAAGCCTCCGTTGTTGCAACTTATGGTGGATGATTGTGAGGACCTACGGTTCATGTATGCTTGTCTGCCAACTGCCTCTATGTGCTTGGATTGTGAATACTTGTACATTTTCATGCTTACAGATTTCTTATTGTAGATCCGCTTTGCAAGCATTTCAGCGAAGAGTTGCATACTCCAATGTTGGTTACGACCGTATCCTTACTTTAATCCTTAAATAAGCCTGTAAAAATAAGCTTTTTCTTGAGGTTTTTCCATAACTGATATTGATTAAGACATTGTTGGATGGAGGACATCATCAATCAGGGGGGCCTCCGAACTACCCAAGGTACCGTTTATGAACTTTTATGTGTATATTTTGATTTTGGTACGTAACTGTGAATCTATATCATAATCCTTTCACTTAGTTGGCCATTTGTAACTTGATTTGATTCTGTTTTTTAGTGGGTTGATTCGACAAGCAAGATTTATCCACATATTGTATACGAGGAACTATCCAAAGCAGAAACTCTTGATCAATGTGCTGATGTTGCTGATATGGACAAGGATAACTGCACTCTCGAAGGTATGCATCATGATTTTGACTAAACTAGGAATATGTTGTCTTTCACTATGTCATGACTAGTTTCTTATGAACAAAAGGATACTTAGAGAAAATATTATTAAATACCACTATAAGACGGAAAGCTTAGTTGTGATTTGGACTTTCCTAGCTGCGTGATTTGAAATATTATTTGTTATGTGTACTAGATTGGAGTTGACGATGCTGCATTTTCGTGTTGATATGCAATATTGAGATTAAGCATCCCAGCTCCTGTTGGTTTCGAATATGACATAACTAAGCGGAAAAGGACAAACATTACTATTGACATCATACTTATCTCATTTTTGTTTCTTCTAGCATAATTTGAGTTTAAAGTTGTAACATTACTATTGCATGGACTATATGTAAAAAGAAAAAAAATCATGTTGATTTGGATGCTGCCTTCAGTTTCACACTTTCTTTGCTTGATCCAGAAAACTAAAGCAAACTATTGCTTCTCAGTTTGGAATAGTCAGGGCATGGGAACATCCAGACATAACACCAACTGTCATGTTGTGGTTGTTTAATGTGCCGTGCCATGTTGCATAGGATCCCTGACTACACACCATGTTTCCTGGGTGCGTATGACTCTAGAATGTGTAGGTGTAACATGGTGTCGGCAGATACGGTCACAAATGAGACCATGTTCAAGGACAGTTTCCAGACTAATCGAGATAAATGGCTCCTACCTCCCTGTTCACTGAAACGACTTGTGGTTGTGGTGTTCCGTGTTGGATCTTGTGGTTGGGCTGTCATCTTTTTCTATCTTTCTCTTTTCTGTTGTGGGAAATATTTTCTATGTTCCTTTGATAACGAGTTTCCACAAATTGTCTAATGTACTGTCCAAGGAATCAGAAAATGCAAGTCGTATCATTATTGGACACATGCTCTTAGCTCCTATCAGTCCTTGAAGCAGAAGTGGACCTGATGGGCTAGCTTTGCGTGAAATATTGCAGAACGGCTTTTGAGAGGACTTAAGCGTGTGTCATGGGAAAAGGTGGACGTCAGCTTCCATAATAGCAAAGCAAGATCTGCTGCACACAGTGTAATTCAGGTACGTCTTTGGCTCGCAAACACCATCCATGCTCTGATATCCACAGCGCTAATGTTTGGGAACATAATGCTGAGGCTGAGGCTATCTTCCTATAAACTGGAATTTTGAGCAGGTTAAAGATCCTGTCATCCATAGCGAAGGTGCCGATGTCATAAAGCATATGATCGACCATTTCGTTACCTAGTGGAGTGCCGCCTATCTCTGGAAACAAAGATTGTGTTGTGATCATACACGAGTTGCTAACTGCGGAGTCGCCGAGCCTGGTGAGCACGTTTATGGCAATCCCAGGAATCAAGTGTCAGATAGACGGCGTTCAGAAAGTTGATATATAAGTAAATATATATATAGGGTCGTGGCATGTCGTTCACTAATCTTTCGCAATTATTATGCAATATGTATGTTGTGCGGTTTGAGCATAGTATCGGCTTTGTGCTTGTAAATGTCCACCATTGTTTTATCGGTGTTGATACGTTGGCGCGAATTTTTCAAGGGGAAACGTGGCAAGGATACTGGTTGGCAGAGATGCAAAGGCACACCTGATATTTGACAAACCTGATGGCAAGCGATTCTTATTTTCTCCATTTTCCACTTTGTATATGTGCTATCTTCTTTTTCTGATCGCGTGGCAGAAATGACCTGCCTTTTCTTCACAAAAAACATGCACATTCTAATTTACACCGGCAAAACAAAATTCAAAACTGTTAGCTTAAGAATTCTCTGAAGAAAAGTAACTGATCACAACAGGAATGTTTGTAATTTGAATGCTTGCACATTTCATAGAAAAAATATCCTAAAAAACAAACTCAGCTCCCGAAAAAGAGAGGAAATTTTAAGCACAAAATCTTTTGTTTGTACATAGGCCACAAAAATGATGTTTTTCCCCCTCAAAATTTGCAATCACATAGGAGTCGAACATTTTACATGCCTGACTGTTTTGACATTTGATAAACAGTCTTTTGCACCAGTTATCACATTTCTCCCGGATGCATCTTAGTTAGTACCTGATTAATCACGAATTGAACAGGCCATTGTCAATAACCATGTAGTAGTACATGGAGACGGCGGGTCTATGATAGCATGGACATGGGAATTTCATTACCAGGCTCAGGCGAGCATCGCCAAGGCAAACATTCTCGACAATGCCTATTCTAGCTCGTTTAATAAAATATACAGACTAACATCAGTTCCAGGCTCAACATTTTCTGAGTACGATACAGCAGTCACTGCACGAACTGGAAAACAGCAAGTAACTAGACCTATCTTTTGGACAAGATGGCCAATTCCTATCTGTACACCTGCTAGAAAGCCAAAACTCTGTGAAAAGTGATAGGTTGTACCAGTGGCAAGCTCCACGGTTCCGTCCTGTCACTAAAACCACCCAGAAACATCGCATCATCGTCCTGGACTCCAGTGGTTGCAGTTGTAATATGTCAATTTTGCAGAAAAAAACATGGAACATGTCAAAGAAGATCTTTGGCTAGCTTTAATGGCACTTCTACAGGTTGCAAGTCAGTGGATGGTGCTTCCAACAGGTGCTTGTCATCACCCTCATCGCTGTCCGAAGAAGATACCGAATCCAAATCATCATCTGCATATAGTGTTTAAAAAGGAAACAAACAAGATGGTCAATAAGATCGCACAAAATTATCATATACTATAGGATAACATCACAAAGTATTTACACAACCCTCCATTGCATATGGGTCTTATAAAATAAGGTTGTTTACAATGGTAACTTAGATGGGTAATTATTCTACTTGAACTGATTATACCAGAACATAGAAGATTAGCCAGTAAAAGAACTCTTAATTCATGCAAAATCATAGTAGTTTTTAAGTGTCAATTTTGGTCAACATAATGTTATACAACTGACAACCAATACCTTTGGACGCTTCCTCCACCACTAGGCTTTCCTGATCAAAGCATATAGTCACCGTTCTGGGCAGCCCCGTGCAAACTATTCCGTGTCAGGAATAGATGATTGGTATGATGAAAACTACTGGAATACCTTAGTTTTGCTCATTCAGCATTAAACCAAGAAAACTTGCCTCATTTCAAGGAAACTTAATACATTCAACTATAACTATACAAAACTTGGAAGATCTTAAAGCTGCATGAGTTATATGAAATGTGAAATGCCATATATGTTTCTATCTGTTGTGAAGCATTCTCATAAGATTATCCATTTTAGATATAATAATTAACAGAGATCTGGGGTAAACGAGTGATGGCATCTAAAGAGTGCCAAAATAGGATTGGTTCCTTTTTCTGAAGATCCAAGACTGGTGAACGTATTGCATAATTTAAAGAAGCCCATTCCATTTTTAGGTGTTATTCAGGATGATGTCTTAAGCGATAACACATTCTGATTCTTCTATAACATAATTAATTACTATTTACTACTAATTGCTTAATCATGTGCAAGTTACCAGTATGCAAAACACTTTAAGGTTGATGGCACTAACTGTTCAACCTGAAAGGAGGGTATATAAAAAAAGTTATGAAGAATTCTGACTACCGTGCAAGACAAAGTGAAATCTCTGAACTCCAAGGAGCAACAAGGAAAAGGACCAGATCTTAATCAACATGTTGGAGCTTATATTTTGCAAAGGAAAGCAAAGTATACAACAACATGTCATTCTTAGCCTCGTGATATTTCACAAGAATGTCACACTAACAGAAAGAAACAACATGTCAACATATAGGTTTCTTTTGAAAGGAAATGGAAGAAAAGTTCAGAAGATACTGACCAATAACTGGACGAAGAGTTGGGACACGTCCAACAGGAGAAACTTGGACACTTTCTGGTAGTAGACAGTCAAAAACTGAGCCTGGAGTTTTGAGAGAGAGAAAATGCAACCATTTAGCTATGATTTTCACCAATCTCAGGAAGTACGTAAACATATATGATAATGATACCAACCTACTCTGGCCAACCTATTCACCCAGCCAGGGATGGGTTTTCCAGTCAAGCTCCTACAGACATCATCTGTGAAATGATTGCAGTTCTTCGCAATCAAATTATATGTATTGCCATGATACTTCCCTGCAAGTCTTTCAATGAACGAGCGGAAATCTTCCCGAGACATGTCAGTTGTGCCTAGCGACACCGTCTTTCTATAGACAAATCCAGGGCAACATTTCGATTCCACCTCAAATACACCGCTGGATGAGAAATCATGTGCTCCAAATCCATATTCCATGCCATGAACTACTCGATTGGGAAAAATGGGTAAAAAAACATGAGTTCACGCTTCTGTAGATCATCTAAGTATGACATGCACATGAGAAAAGGAACATGTAACCATAGCAAACATAGGTGAGAAGAGATGTTCCACAGTTCCACACATAACATAACCAGCCTGATTTCCACAATGCATAAAAATACAATGACATAAACCTACAGTCAGTTTCAGTCCTTGAATTTTAGTGTACGCCAAAACTACACTTATTGAAGTATTTTCTTCATGCAAAATATAATATAACAAGACGGATGTCATGCACATTTCTCCTTGAAATTCTTCCCAAGAAAATACATTGTTCATTACATATTTGTTTCCCCTACCCCCCATCATTTTCTGGCGCATTGACCAGAAATGTTAATATATTTTTGGAATTTGTCCAACAAAATTCACTGTTACGATTGGGGTAACCAGAACATCTAATTGAAAATGATCCTAAAACAGCAACGATAATAACATAATTGTTCAAAAATCACCGTAACCAAATTGTTTTTAGGAAAACTGAAACAGCTCGCATCTCAGTTAAATCCACCAGCGTATCCATGCTAACAGGGGCAGAATCACGGGCATGGAAGAATCCGCATGAACAGCAAAGGGAAGGGGAATGGGAGAACCAATACCTTCGATTCCGGAGTGGAAGACGCCGAAGCCGAGCCAGTAGAGGTAATCGTTGACGGGCGTGAGGTCGTACACGTTGAGCAGCACCGGCGTCGACGGGCCGTCGTTCCCGGCCTCCATCTCCTCCCGCCGGCGAAAGCCAACGAGCCCTACAGATCTCGCAGCCCGCCCACCATCAACTGGCAGGGAGGGCTAGGGCTAGGGCTAGGTCGGAGCGCGTGAGCCGGGCGACGACGACGCCGAGACGGTGGCAATCGAGTTTATTTTTCTGTTTTCCCTGGAGTTGATTTTTGATTTTCTTCTGATTAATTAGGGGATAATGAACGGCCGCTTCTTTTGACCATGTGACGCTATCTTCACGCCCAGCTGTTTTGGTGCCACCGCCGGCGACGGTACAGTTCAGTAAATCAAACCATAGAAACTCGCGTGAAGCTCTTTCCGTTTTCAGAAAAAAAGTTTCTGTTTTTTCCTTATGAAAAGGTTTCAATTTTTTTTTGGAAAACATTCAGAATGTACCGCTTGTGACCCGTGTAACATCAATTAAATTTTCGGCGCACAAAAAACAACATTCAGGCTGCAGGTGGGAGTGGATTTAAGTGGGACTAACTACCTCATCCCACTTAAATCGTTTTAATGGGTTTCTATTGGATAGCAAAAAAGTTAATCGGGCTATCCCACTTAATTCGTTGGGAGCCCACTAACCCCGATAAATGTTCGTGCAATGCGGATTATTCAACTAACAGAAAACTGAAACAAAGCATGCATGCATGCAATTTTTACTTCCAACTCCAGGCACAACATTAACCTTTTACGAAGAATCAAATATTTCGCTGAGGGCATCTCCAAGCGAGACCCGTGTGAATTTGAGCATATTCTTTAAAGTGCCACTGTTGAATGACTTTGTGATATCGACCTTAGCCATTGTTGACCATCTAGTTGCTTTCAATAATTCGTTGACCTTCTTCTCGTCAACTCACGTTCCCCCTCCTTCAGTTTCATGTTCTCATTGCCGCCATCAGACCTTCATCTTCTTCTAGTATCTTCTTCCTTTTCGACGCCTTTTTGTTGTGATCTAACGATGACATAGTTGTCGCTCAACAACTAGGGTTTTTCTCCTAGTTGTATATGAAGTAAACATACGGACGCGGACGGGGAGCACATCACGAAGCACCCCTCTGGAATCAAAACCATTTTTGGTTCATTTGGGGTCGGTGTAGGCTTTCATTTAATTGGCAACGAATCACAATACAGTGTGCTTTTGTATATACTGACAGTAAACATGTGTACATACTCATTTAATTCGGGGTAGTGTGTTTGATAAAACATAGCAAAGATTTCAACAAAGCGCGAACCAACCTGTAGCGCATTTATTCCTGGATTTATTTTAAGATTTCCGACGATGTGCATTTAGTGGGAGGAGACGTTCTCGTCGACGACTAGGTGTTTACGGTGACTTCGTAAATTTCAAGATGATATGTCGGCTCGGTCTTTCAGAGGTGCTCACAGGGGCAGGGTGTGCGTATGTGTGTTCATAGAGGTAAGTGTATGTGCGTGTATATGAGCGCTTGCTTCTGTACTGTGTTTAGAAAAAAAAATTCAACAAAGTATTAAACGGCAAAGACTTTGGACACACTTACATTTAATAAAAAAAAGAATGAAGCATTGTAAAAAGTAAAGATAGCAATTTTACATTTGTTTTGGTTGTGGCCATTAATTGCACCCTTCTTAGAATGTGTATTACTCCCTCCGTCCACTTTTGTAAGTCGTTTCAGACAGCTCAAAATGGGTTGTTTTACACATTGTCTGAAATGTCTTCAAGGTCTTATAAAAGTGAACAGAGGGAGTATTAAATTCTCAGTTTTTTTCCTGAGATATTTGGGAAAATCCCGAGATTATTATAAAACAATTTCTAGAATTATTACCATGACATTCTCAGTTTTCCATTTAAGATAAAAAAACATCAATAAATGTGTTGACAAATCTCTCATATTGATTTACATAATTTCCTAGGAATTACTTTTTTGCGGGGGGCTAGGAATTACTATTGGAGGAAAATTCCTGGGAACTTGGTACAAACAAAAAATATTAGATGTGTGTTATATGATTCAAAACATAGGGCTCAATCAAATCCGGAGATTATTATTAAAAGGTCCTAAAAATTGTTACCATGACGTTCTCAGTTTTTCATTTAAATAAAAGTAACATGGAATATCTTGAAAATTTTCTCAAATTTGTTTACATAATTTCATAGGAATTGGTATCATAAGAATTTTATGTTTTACTAAAAAAGTGTAACTTCGTAGAATAGCAGTGAATTCGAAGAGATGGCATTGATTGACGATGTGACCAGTACACGAATAAATGCATCTAGAACAAGAGTTAAGAAGGTGCTACAAAATAAATGCATCTAGAACAAGAATCAAGAAGGTGCTACAAAGTGGGTGAAAGGATCGATATAGTTGACTAGAGGGGGTGAATAGTCAACTAACAATTTTTAGCTTTTCTTTACCAATTTAAACTTTGCATCAAAGTAGGTTGTCTAGATATGCAACTAGGTGAGCAACCTATATGATGCAACAACAATAAGTATACAAGCAAGCAAGGGAAGTAACACAAGATAAGCTTGCACGAGTGAAGGGACGAGATAACCAAGAGTGGATCCGATGAAGACGAGGATGTGTTACCGAAGTTCCTTCCCTTTGAGAAGAAGTACGTCTCCGTTGGAGCGGTGTGGAGGCACAATGCTCCCCAAGAAGCCACTAGGGCCACCGTATTCTCCTCATGCCCTCACACATATGCGAGATGTTGTGATTCCACTATTGGTGCCCTTGAAGGCGGCGACCGAACCTTTACAAACAAGGTTGGGGCAATCTCCACAACTTAATTGGAGGCTCCCAACAACACCACAAAGCTTCACCACAATGGAGTATGGCTCCGCGATGACCTCAGCCATCTAGGGTGCTCAAACACCCAAGAGTAACAAGATCCGCGAGGGATTACTAGGGGAATCAAATTTCTCTTGGTGGATGTGTAGATTGGGGCCTTCTCAACTAATCCCTAGAAAATCAACAAGTTTGATTGGCTAGGGGGAGAGATCGGGCGAAAATGGAGTTTAGAGCAATAATGGAGGTTGGGGTAGAAGAGGTGGTCAACTCGGAGAAGAAGACTCCCCTTTTATAGTAGAAGAACAAATCCAACAGTAATCCACCAACTCAGCCTGCGATGCACGGTACTACCGCACCAGAGACGCGGTACTACCGCCAGCGCCCGTGGTACTACCGCAAGGCACTACGGTACTACCACTGGCGCAACAATAGCTAAACCAGCCCTGATGTGTTGAAGCAGAGGGCGGTAGAACCGCTGGCGCGGTACTACCGCTCCCCCTTGCGGTACTACCGCAAGGCAGGGGTAGTCTAGATAGAGAAGGCACAGACATATAAAAATACATCCATGGCAACTTTCGCTGAGTTTAGATCTATGCAAAATATCTGACACGGTACTACCGCAAGCCAGGAGCGGTACTACCGCGTAGGGCGCGGATGTAAAAAATTACATCCGCTCATGCTGCTGAGCCTGGTCCGAGGCCACGGTACTACCGCGTCCGAGAAGCAGTACTACCGTGAGCACCTACAGTACTACCGCGCCCAAGGCTGGTACTACCGCAGGGACCTGCGGTACTACCGCTCTGAGGAGCAGTACTACCGCATGCCCCAGTTCAGCAACACTAGAAGTCCTTCCTTTTGCAGAGATACGGAGAAACGGAGGATGCTCCAACGAGTCAAAGGAAAGGTGGTGCAAAAGGAACAGATGTGTACGTGTTGATTTCACCCAAACCTTTCCAACGTGGACCCCCTCTTAATAGTACGGCTTTCCTACGACTCAAATCCACCCAAAAGAAACGTACAGAAACGTCGTCTTCAATAGTCTTCGAGGGGCACTAAATCGTTTTGTGCCTAGACATGATATATCTGAAAATGCTCAATGCACACGATTAGTCCGCAAAAGCATTGTCATCAATCACCAAAACCACTAAGGGATAAATATGCCCTTACAATCTCCCCCTTTTGGTGGATTGATGACAATACGGGATTTGCACATAGGGATATAAAATAAAGCATAGGCAAACCCAACATCTATAAAATATAGACGGGCTCCCCCTAGATGTGTGCACTCTCGAGATGTGCTTTGGACTGCACGACACACATACTAGGATCAACACTCCCCTGCTACCTCTTGAGCATGTGTTGGTTTTACCTTGAAGAGGAAAGAGTGATGCAGCACAGTAGCGTAAGTATTTCCCTCAGTTTTTGAGAACCAAGGTATCAATCCAGTAGGAGGTAACACGCAAGTCGCCTAGTACCTGCACAAACAAACAAGAACCTCGCAACCAACGCGATAAAGGGGTTGTCAATCCCTTCACGGTCACTTATGAAAGTGAGATATGATAGAGATAATAAGATAAATATTTTTGGTATTTTTATGGTATAGATTGAAAAATAAAGATTGCAAAATAAACGGTAATAGAAATAGCAAGTCGATATGAAAATAATATGATGGAAGATAGACCGGGGGGCCATAGGTTTCACTAGTGGCTTCTCTCAAGATAGCAAACTCTACGGTGGGTGAACAAATTACTATCGAACAATTGATAGAAAAGCGAATAATTATGAGAATATCTAGGCATGATCATGCATTTAGGCATCACGTCTGCGACAAGTAGACCGAAACGATTCTGCATCTATTGCTATTACTCCACACATCGACCGCTATCCAGCATGCATCTAGAGTATTAAGTTCATAAGAACAAAGTAACGCATTAGGCAAGATGACATGATATAGAGGGATAAACTCAAGCAATATGATATAAACCCCATATTTTTATCCTCGATGGCAACAATACAATACATGCCTTGTTGCCCCTGCTGTCACTGGGAAAGGACACCGCAAAATTGAACCCAAAGGTAAGCACTTCTCCCATTGCAAGAAAGATCAATCTAGAAGGCCAAACCAAACTGATAATTCGAAGAGACTTGCAAAGATATTTAAATCATGCATAAAAGGTTTCATAGAAGAATCAAATATTTTTCATAGATAATCTTGATCATAAACCCACAATAAATCGGATCTCGACAAATACACCGCAAAAAGAATTACATCGAATAGATCTCCAAGAGAATCGAGGAGAACTTTGTATTGAGATCCAAAGAGAGAGAAGAAGCCATCTAGCTAATAAATATGGGCCCAAAGGTATGTGCTAAACTACTCAGACATCATCGGAGAGGCTAAGGTGTTGATGTAGAAGCCCTCCGTGATCGATTCCCCCTCCGGCGGAGCGCCGGAAAAGGCCCCAAGATGGGATCTCACGGGTACAGAAGGTTGCGACAGTGGAAATAGGGTTTCGTGGTGCTCCTGGATGTTTTCGGGGTATATGGGTATATATAGGAGGAAGAAGTACGCCGGTGGAGCTGCGAGGGGCCCACGAGGGTGGGGGGCGCGCCTATCCCCTGGGCGCGCCCTCCTGCCTCGTGGCCTCCTCGCTTCTTTCTTGACGTCCACTCCAAGTCTCCTGGATCACGTTTGTTCCAAAAATAACTCTCCTGAAGGTTTCATTCCGTTTGGATTCCGTTTGATATTCCTTTTCTGCGAAACACTGAAATAGACAAAAAAATAGCAATTTGCACTGGGCCTTTGGCTAGTAGGTTAGTCCCAAAAATAATATTAAAAGGTATATTAAAGCCCATTATACATCCAAAACAGATAATATAATAGCATGGAACAATCAAAAATTATAGATACGTTGGAGACGTATCATCCCCCTATATTTTATAGACGAGGAAAATATTGCAATGGAGTAACTAATACTAACAGGGAGGCAAGATAACACATATGAGCATAAGTTAACTAGCACAAGATAGTATAAGCTCACGGGCTACTAATCATAAAAGACAATCAGATATGCTAGAGTGCATATGTCTTACACCATATGATAAGGGAACACGACTCACGACAACCCAAACTAAAGCAAACAAGGTCCAACAAAACGAAAGCAAACACGACACACGACTCGCAAATCCCTACACTCTCTCCCCCTTTGGCATCGAGACACCAAAAAGGCAGAGAGGACACCTACGACACAAGTGGTAGCTCAAGCTGGAGCAATCACTCGTCACGGTCCTCGTCGGTCTAGGCAGCAGGGATGGTCTCCTCCTCAGACTCAGTCCACTGGTAGCCCTGCTTCGCCATCCATTCTGTCTCTGGAGTGATGTGCTTCTCGGACCCACTTGATATCTCCTCGCCAAACGTCCTCAAGATCCTCTTGTCGCGACGGCGACTCTCCTTGGAAGCAACATGGGTCCTGTACTGTCCCTTGGCTTACATACAGAACAAAGCCTTCATCTTGGCCTTCAGCTTCTTAGCCCATGAGGGCTCGGTAGAGGGAGGAGCATACCCAGCAGAGCTGACCTCATCCGCTTCCTCCTCCTCAATCTCATCCTCATCCACGTCCATCTGAGCAGCCTCTGCCTCAGCACGGGTAGTGGTGTTAGCCCACTGAGGCTTGATACGGAGCTTGATGGGCTCGTGACGGGTCCAGTCAGGGGCCTCAAACTCAACATTGGGATAGAGCTTCTCCCCAAGTCTTCGAGATCAGATGAAACATGTAAGGACCATAGATGGGTACCTTACGGTTGAACACCGCAAACCATAGCTCACACCACATGATATGTGAGACATCAAGTGGTTGCGTCTGAACACGACACACCTCCTCACAGATGAGCATCATATCCACGAGATAGGCATGTACCTTATCCTTGTCACCAATGCGAGGGAAGAGGGTGTTGTGGAAGATCCGATACATGATGTCAATGAATGGGTTCAGCACCCATGCCTTCTTGCCACTGGGAAGCTGCTTCTCAACATAGTATTGCTAAAGCTTGTTCTTATTGGCGGACTCAGAGTTGGCATGAGGTCGAACACCAACGGGCGTGTTGAGCCCCTCATCACGAACCTGTACCAGATCCATGAAGTCCTTCCACTTGGCGGTCATCTATTGTCCATTGGTCATCCACGTCATGGTCCGTTCCTCATCAGTATGGAAGTGGACTGATGCAAAGAACTAAGCCACAATCTCAGGGTCAAAGTCCAGGTGAAAAGTTATCAAGTCCTGATGTCTACTACACAACCTTCTTCTTGTAGACGTTCTTGGTCCTCCAAGTGCAGAGGTTTGTGGGACAGTAGCAAATTTCCCTCAAGTGGATGACCTAAGGCTTATCAATCTATGGGAGGCGTAGGATGAAGATAGTCTCTCTCAAACAACCCTACAACCAAATAACAAAGAGTCTCTTGTGTCCCCAACACACCCAATACAATGGTAAATTATATAGGTGCACTAGTTCGGCGAAGAGATGGTGATACAAGTGCAATATGGATGGTATATATATAGGTTTTTGTAATCTAAAAAATATAAAAACAGCAAGGTAACTAATGATAAAGTGAGCACAAACAGTATCGCAATGCTAGGAAACAAGGCCTAGGGTTCATACTTTCACTAGTGCAAGTTCTCTCAACAATAATAACATAATTAGATCATAAAACTATCCCTCAACATGCAACAAAGAGTCACTCCAAAGTCACTAATAGCGGAGAACAAACGAAGAGATTATTGTAGGGTACGAAACCACCTCAAAGTTATCCTTTCTGATCGATCTATTCAAGAGTCCTTAGTAAAATAACACGAAGCTATTCTTTCCGTTCAATCTATCCTAGAGTTCGTACTAGAATAACACCTTAAGACACAAATCAACCAAAACCCTAATGTCACCTAGATACTTCAATGTCATATCAAGTATCCGTGGGTATGATTATACGATATGCATCACACAATCTCAGATTCATCTATTCAACCAACACAAATAACTTCAAAGAGTGGCCCAAAGTTTCTACCGAAGAGTCAAGACGAAAATGTGTGCCAACCCCTATGCATAAGTTCATGAGGTCACGGAACTCGCAAGTTGATCACCAAAACATACATCAAGTGGATCACGTGATATCCCATTGTCACCACAGATAAGCACATGCAAGACATACATCAAGTGTTCTCAAATCCTTAAAGACTCAATCCGATAAGATAACTTCAAAGGGAAAACTCAGTTCATCACAAGAGAGTAGAGGGGGAGAAACATCATAAGATCCAACTATAATAGCAAAGCTCGCGATACATCAAGATCGTTCCAAATCAAGAACACGAGAGAGAGGGATCAAAAACATAGCTACTGGTACATACCCTCAGCCCCGAGGGTGAACTACTCCCTCCTCGTTATGGAGAGCACCGGGATGATGAAGATGGCCACCGAAGAGGGATTCCCCCCTCCGGCAGGGTGCCGGAACGGGTCTAGATTGGTTTTCGGTGGCTATGGAGGCTTCTGGCGGTGGAACTCCCGATCCAGGTTATGTTCTGAAGGTTTCAATATATATAAGAGGTTTTGGCGTCGAGAACAAGTCAGGGGGGTCTCTGGGCTGTCCACGAGGTAGGGAGGCTCGCCCAGGGGGGTGGGTGCGCCCCCCACCCTCGTGGGCAGCCCGAGACTCTTCTGGCCCAACTCTTTTACTCCATGTCCTTCTTCTGGTCCAAAAATAAGTTCCATGAAGTTTCAGGTCAATTGGACTCCGTTTGGTTTTCCTTTTCTGCGATACTCAAAAACAACAAAAAAATAGAAACTGGCACTGGGCTCTGGGTTAATAGGTTAGTCCCAAAAATCATATAAAATAGCATATAAATGCATATAAAACATCCAAGATTGATAATATAATAGCATGGAACAATCAAAAAATATAGATACGTTGGAGACGTATCAAGCATCCCCAAGCTTAATTCCTGCTCGTCCTCGAGTAGGTAAATGATAAACAGATTTTTTGATGCAGAATGCTACCTAACATAATTATCAATGTAATTTTCTTTATTATGGCAAGAATATTCAGATCCATAAGATTCAAGACAAAATTCTATTATTGACATAAAAATAATAATACTTCAAGCATACTAACCAAGCAATTATGTCTTATCAAAATAACATAGCCAAAGAAAGCTTATCCCTACAAAATCATATAGTTTGGCCATGCTTCATTTTCGTCACACAAAATGCTCCCATCATGCACAACTCCGATGACAAGCCGAGCAATTGGTTCATACTTTTTGACGTGCTTCAGCCTTTTCAACCCTTACGCAATACATGAGCGCAAGCCATGGACATAGCACTATGGGTGGAATAGAGTATGATGATAGGGGTTATGTGAGAAGACAAAAAAAGAAAGTCTCACATTGACGCGGCTAATCAACGGGCTATGGATATGCCCATCAATTGATGTCAATGCGAGGAGTAGGGATTGCCATGCAACGGATGCACTAGAGCTATAAATATATGAAAGCTCATCAAAAGAAACTAAGTGGGTGTGCATCCAACTTGCTTGCTCACGAAGACCTTGGGCATTTTGAGGAAGCCCATCATTGGAATATACAAGCCAAGTTCTATAATGAAAAATTCCCACTAGTATGGAAAAAGGATAGTAACATTGTCCCTTCTCTCTTTTTCTCTCTTTTTTTATTTGGGCCTTCTCTCTTTTTTCTTTTTTTCTTTTTTTCTTTTGGCCTCATTTTATTCTCTTTTTTTCTTTTGTCCGGAGTCTCATCCCGACTTGTGGCGGAATCATAGTCTCCATCATCCTTTCATCACATGGGACAATGCTCTAATAATGATGATCATCACACTTTTATTTACTTACAACTCAAGAATTATAACTCGATACTTAGAACAAAATATGACCCTATGTGAATGCCTCCGGCGGTGTACCGGGATATGCAATGAATCAAGAGTGACATGTATGAAAAAATAGCATGGTGGCTTTGCCACAAATACGATGTCAACTACATGATCATGCAAGGCAATATGACAATGATGATGCGTGTCATAATAAACGGAACGGTGGAAAGTTGCATGGCAATATATCTCGGAATGGCTATGGAAATGCCATAATAGGTAGGTATGGTGGCTGTTTTGAGGAAGATATAAGGAGGTTTATGCGTGATAGATCGTATCGTATCACGGGGTTTGGATGCACCGGCGAAGTTTGCACCAACTCTCAAGGCGAGAGAGGGCAATGCACGGTACCGAAGAGGCTAGCAATGATGGAAGGGTGAGAGTGCATAATATCCATGGACTCACATCAGTCATAAAGAACTCATATACTTGTTGCAAAAGTTTATTAGCCCTCGAAGCAAAGTACTACTACGCATGCCCCTAGGGGGATAGATTGGTAGGAAAAGACCTTCGCTCGTCCCCGACCGCCACTCATAAGGAAAGCAATCAAAGAACACCCCATGCTTCAAATTTGTCACACGACGTTTACCATACGTGCATGCGACGGGACTTGCCAACCTCAACACAAGTATTTCTCAATTTCACAATTACTCAACTAGCACAACTCTAATATTACCACCTTTATATCTCAAAACAATTATCAAGTATCAAACTTCTCATAGTATTCAATTCACTTTATATGAAAGTTTTTATTATATCCCTCTTGGATGCCCATCATATTAGGACTAAATTCATAACCAAAGCAAATTAACATGCTGTTTAGGACTCTCAAAATAATTTAAGTGAAGCATGAGAGTTCATCTATTTCTTCAAAATAAAACTACCATCGTGCTCTAAAAAGATATAAGTGAAGCACTAGAGCAAATGACAAACTACTCCAAAAGATATAAGTGAGGATCAATGAGTAGTCGAATAATTATGCAACTATGTGAAGACTCTCTAACATTTAATAATTTCAGATATTGGTATTTTATTCAAACAGAAAGCAAAAAAATGACGCTCCAAGCAAAACACATATCATGTGGTGAATAAAAATATAGCTCCAAGTAAAGTTACCGATGAATGAAGACGAAAGAGGCGATGCCTTCCGGGGCATCCCCAAGCTTAGGCTCTTGGTTGTCCTTGAATATTACCTTGGGTTGCCTTGGGCATCCCCAAGCTTAGGCTCTTGCCACTCCTTATTCCATAGTCCATCGAATCTTTACCCAAAACTTGAAAATTTCACAACACAAAACTTAACAGAAAACTCGTAAGCTCCTTTAGTATAAGAAAATAAATCACCACTTAGGTACTGGTGTGAACTCATTATAAATTCATATTGGTGTAATATCTATTGTATTACAACTCATCTATGGTTCATACCCTCCGACACTACTCATAGATTCATCAAAATAAGCAAACAACACATAGAAAACAGAATCTGTCAAAAACAGAACAGTCTGTAGTAATCTGGATCAAACGTATACTTATGGAACCCCAAAAATTATAAAATAAATTGCTGGACATGAAGAATTTATCTATTAATCATCTGAAAAAAATAATCAACTAAGTAGCACTCTCCAGTAAAACATAGCAGCAAATCTCGTGAGCGCTAAAGTTTCTGTTTTTTACAGCAAGATCGCAAAGACTTTCCCCAAGTCTTCCCAAAGGTTCTACTTGGCACAAACACTAATTAAAACATAAAAACTCAATCATAACAGAGGCTAGATAAATTATTTATTACTAAACAGGAACAAAAATCAAGGAGCAAAAATAAAATTGGGTTGCCTCCCAACAAGCGCTATCGTTTAACGCCCCTAGCTAGGCATGGTGATTTCAATGATGCTCACATAAAAGATAAGGATTGAAATATAAAGAGAGAATCATGAAGAATATGACTAGCACATTTAAGCCTAACCCACTTCCTATGCATAGGGATTTTGTGAGCAAAACAATTTATGGGAACAAGAATCAACTTGCATAGGAAGGTAAAACAAGCAGAGCTTCAAGATTTTCAACACATAGAGAGGAAACTTGATATTATTGCAACTACTACAAGCATATATTCCTCCCTCATAATAATTTTAAGTAGAATCATGAATGAATTCAACAATATAACCATCACATAAATCATTCTTTTAATGATCTACAAGCATAGAATTTTATTACTCTCCACATAAGCAAATTTCTTCTCATGAATAGTAGTGGGAGCAAACTCAACAAAATAACTATCATGTGAGGCATAATCCAATTGAAAACTAAAATCATGATGACAAGTTTCATGGTTATCATTATTCTTAATAGCATACAAATCATCACAATAATCATCATAGATAGCAACTTCGTTCTCATAATCAATTGGAACCTCTTCCGAAATAGTGGAATCATTACTAAATAAAGTCATGACATCTCCAAATCCACTTTTATAATTATCAAAATAAGATTCAACATCCTCCAAAATAGTGGGATCATCACTTCCTAAAGTTGACACTCTTCCAAACCCACTTTCATCAATATAATCATCATAAATAGGAGGCATGCTATCATCATAATAAATTTGCTCATCATAACTTGGGAGACAAAAAATATCATCTTCATCAAACATAGCTTCCCCAAGCTTGTGGATTTGCATATCATTAGCATCATGGGTATTCAAATAATTCATACTAACAACATTGCAATCATGCTCATCGTCCAAAGATTTAGTGCCAAACATTTTAATACATTCTTCTTCTAACACTTTGGCACAATTATCAGAATCCTTATTTTCACAAAAGACATTAAAAAGATGAAGCATATGAGGCAACCTTAATTCCATTTTTTGTAGTTTTCTTTTATAGACTAAACTAGTGATAAAACAAGAAACTAAAAGATTCGATTGCAAGATCTAAAGATATACCTTCAAGCGCTAACCTCTCCAGCAACGGCGCCAGAAAAGAGCTTGATGTGTACTACACAACCTTCTTATTGTAGACGTTGTTGGGCCTCCAAGTGCAGAGGTTTGTAGGACAGTAGCAAATTTCCCTCAAGTGGATGACCTAAGGTTTATCAATCCGTGGGAGGCATAGGATGAAGATGGTCTCTCTCAAACAACCCTACAACCAAATAACAAAGTCTCTTGTGTCCCCAACACACCCAATACAATGGTAAATTGTATAGGTGCACTAGTTCGGTGAAGAGATGGTGATACAAGTGCAATATGGATGGTAGATATAGGTTTTTCTAATCTGAAAATATAAAAACAGCAAGGTAACTAATGATAAAAGTGAGCACAAACGGTATTGCAATGCTAGGAAACAAGGCCTAGGGTTCATACTTTCACTAGTGCAAGTTCTCTCAACAATAATAACATAATTAGATCATAAAACTATCCCTCAACATGCAACAAAGAGTCACTCCAAAGTCACTAATAGCGGAGAACAAACGAAGAGATTATTGTAGGGTATGAAACCACCTCAAAGTTATCCTTTCTGATCGATCTATTCAAGAGTCCGTAGTAAAATAACACGAAGCTATTCTTTCCGTTTAATCTATCCTAGAGTTCGTACTAGAATAACACCTTAAGACACAAATCAACCAAAACCCAAATGTCACCTAGATACTCCAATGTCACCTCAAGTATCCGTGGGTATGATTATACGATATGCATCACAAAATCTCAGATTCATCTATTCAACCAACACAAAGAACTTCAAAGAGTGCCCCAAAGTTTCTACCGGAGAGTCAAGACGAAAACGTGTGCCAACCCCTATGCATAAGTTCACAAGGTCACGGAACTCGCAAGTTGATCACCAAAACATACATCAAGTGGATCACGTGATATCCCATTGTCACCACAAATAAGCACATGCAAGACATACATCAAGTGTTCTCAAATCCTTAAAGACTCAATCCGATAAGATAACTTCAAAGGGAAAACTCAATTCATCACTAGAGAGTAGAGGGGGAGAAATATCATAAGATCCAACTATAATAGCAAAGCTCGCGATACATCAAGATTGTTCCAAATCAAGAACACGAGAGAGAGAGAGGGATCAAACACATAGCTACTGGTACATACCCTTAGCCCCAAGGGTGAACTACTCCCTCCTCGTCATGGAGAGCGCCGGGATGATGAAGATGGCCACCAGAGAGGGATTCTCCCCTCCGGCAGGGTGCAGAACGGGTCTAGATTGGTTTTCGGTGGCTATGGAGGCTTCTGGTGGCGGAACTCCCGATCTAGGTTATGTTCTGGAGGTTTCAGTATATATAAGAGGTTTTGGCATCGAGAACAAGTCAGGGGGGTCTCCGGGCTGTCCACGAGGTAGGGAGGCGCGCCCAGGGGGGTGGGCACGCCCCCCCCCCCACCCTCATGGACAGCCCGAGACTCTTCTGGCCCTACTCTTTTACTCCATGTCCTTCTTCTGGTCCAAAAATAAGTTCCGTGAAGTTTCAGGTCAATTGGACTCCGTTTGGTTTTCCTTTTCTGCTATACTCAAAAACAACGAAAAAAACAGAAACTGGCACTAGGCTCTAGGTTAATAGGTTAGTCCCAAAAATCATATAAAATAGCATATAAATACATATAAAACATCCAAGGTTGATAATATAATAGCATGGAACAATCAAAAATTATAGATACGTTGGAGACGTATCAAGTCCTGAATGCCAAATTGCTCCACCAGGTCCAAAGCCTCACCAAAATAGGCACGGTGCTTATCCTGCCTCATATGATTCATGTTGATCCAGTGCACGTCCATGTAGATGTTCGGCTTGGCCTTGATCACATCTAGATAGATAAGATTCTACTGCTTGGTCCAGAACAACTCATTCCCTCTAAAGTTTGCACGGGGATTCACATAGGGGTTGATCTTCCTTCGAGAGACAAACTCAGCTAGTGGCATCTCATCCATGCCCATTGTCGGCTCCTTGGTCTTGGTTGCGGTTGACTTGGTTCTGCGTTGGGGGCATTGGAGCCCTTTGGAGCCTCATCTTGATTGTGCAGGCGCTTCGAGCCCGTGTCGCAGACGAGGTTCGAACGGCGGACATTGGAACCGAAGCCACCACCTATGACACACAACACATGAACACGCAAGAGAGGTGAGAAGGGTCAATGCAAAGACCACATCAAAACAAATGAAACAAGTAGAAATAACATTGGGTGGCTGCTACAGGGAAGGTTCGACTTCAACGGTAGTACCGCACCATTGTGAGGAACTAAAAATTTTCTGCTACTCCAGCCGCGGTAGTACCGTGCCAGGATGGCATGGTAGTACCGCGCCTGGAGCAGAAGTAAAATTTTACTTCCGGCCTTGCACGGTAGTACCGCTCCTGAGGAGCGGTAGTACCGTATAAGGTGAACACGGCCGGAGCGGTAGTACCGCACGGGAGTTGCGGTAGTACCGCTCGGGGTCAGATCCGAGACAAAAACCGATCTGAGAACATCCGTGACAATGGAGCGGTACTACGGTTGATCAAAACTACCAAGTACCAACATACCAAATAGCATCTCTACGCATTACTACTCTCCTACATCCTACTCTTGCAAAGATTTGGCCTAAACTCTCAAGAACAACATGCATCTCCCCAAAAACCTAGAGACAAAACAATGAGACAAAGAGAGAGGGATTTGGGGAGAAACCTTGTTCCATGGCAAGACGACGTGGTGGGGAACGATCCCACCGGACGGAATGCGAGGAGAGCGGCCAGAGACGGAGATCCGGCGAGGTTCTCCGGCGCCGTTCTTGGGCAGGAGAGAGAGAGAGACGACGTGGGGAAGATGTGTTGAATGGGTATGGGGGAGTTGGAACTCCCCCTGCCCGCTCTTAACCCCCAAGCGCTCGTGACTGCGTGGTAGTACCGCGGGTCATCACGGTAGTACCGCCCGGGCGGAAGTACCGCACACAAGGCGGTAGTACCGCTCTTCCAGCGGCAGTAAAAAATTACTACCGTGCTGGTTGCGGTAGTACCGTGCACAGTCCCACACGGTAGTACCGTGGCAGACCACGGTAGTACCGTGGACCCAAGAAAATGCACGTTTCACAAACAAGAGAGGAAAACAGCCTTTGCAATGCAACCTTCAAGCGAACGGACACACCAACGAGCTAACTCACGAGGCAATTCAAACACAAGCTCGGCACAAAGAAGGAAAAGCAAAAGACAACAAGCACCAACCGTGAGACACAACCTCTCCAAAGAGAGAGCGGTGGCCGAAGCCACCTATGTTTGAGTTAATTGGTATGGCACCGCGAAGAATTATCCTTGGGCCCATGACCAAAACTCGTCTTTGAAGCACAAGTACCATCTAGAATGGCTAATGTGAAAGAGTTGATCAATTTATGCATAATGGAGGGGGGGATTTCATTGAGAGAACAACACTCCCCCTATGTCCATGCCTACACCTAAATAAGATAACAAGTTGAGTATGGCGGGGTGTGCAAGAGTTCAAGCAACATTGCTCAAATCAATGATATTTAGCTCATGCCTTAACTCGCGAAATCTTGCTTCATCCAAAGGCTTCGTGAAGATATCTGCAAGGTTATCATGAGTGTTGACGTAGTTGAGCTTGATCTCCCCTCGCCTAATATGATCCCGGATGAAGTGATACCAAATCTCAATATGCTTCGTCTTGAAGTGTTGCACCGGGTTGAGAGAAATCTTGATGGCACTTTCATTGTCACACCAAAGAGGCACTTTGTCACAAATGACATCGTAATCCTTTAAAGTTTGCCTCATCCATAAAAGTTGTGCGCAACAACTACCGGCGGCCACATACTCCGCTTCGGTAGACGAGAGAGACACGCAACTTTGCTTCTTATAAGACCAACTCACCAAAGAGCAACCAAGGAATTGGCACCCTCCGGAAGCTGACTTCCTATCCACTTTGTCTCACGCCCAATCGGAGTCTGAATAGCCTACAAGGTTGAAGTTTTCTCCTCTTGGGTACCATAAGCCAAAGTTTGGGGTATGAGCCAAATATCGAAAATTCGCTTGACCGCCACAAAGTGAATTTCCTTAGGTGCAGCTTGAAACCATGCACAAATTCCCACACTCAACATGATATCCGATCTAGATGCACAAAGGTAAAGCAAGGAGCCAATCATGGAGTGATATACCTTTTGATCCACCGCTTTACCATTGGGGTCTATGTCAAGTTGGCATTTGACGGGCATTGGAGTGGAAGCCGGCTTGACTTCACTTAGCTTGAATCTCTTGAGCATATCTTGAGTGTATTTGGCTTGGCTGATGAAGGTTCCTTCTCTTCGTTGCTTGACTTCGAACCCGAGAAAGAACTTCAACTCTCTCATCATGGACATCTTGAACTTTGAGGTCATGAGAGCGGCAAATTCCTCATTGAAAGCTTTGTTAGGAGAACCAAAGATAATGTCATCAACATATAGTTGGCACACAAACAACTCCCCTTTGACCTTCTTAGTAAAAAGAGTGGGGTCGATTTTGAAGGAAATATACCCTAGAGGCAATAGTAAAGTTATTATTTATTTCCTTAAATCATGATAAATGTTTATTATTCATGCTAGAATTGTATTAACCGGAAACATAATACATGTGTGAATACATAGACAAACATAGTGTCACTAGTATGTGCTATCTCTTGAGCACTGCGTTGGTTTTCCCTTGAAGAGGAAAGCGTGATGCAGCAGAGCAGCGTAAGTATTTCCCTCAGTTTTTGAGAACCAAGGTATCAATCCAGTAGGAGGCCGCGCACGAGTCCCTCGCACCTACACAAACAAATAAACTCCTCGCAACCAACGCGATAAAGGGGTTGTCAATCCCTTCACGGTCACCTACGAGAGTGACATCTCATAGATATGATAAGATAATATTTTTGGTATTTTTATGATAAAGAGAAATAAAGATGCAAGTAAAATAAATGGCAAAGGAAATAACTAAGTATTGGAAGATTAATATGATGGAAAATAGACCCGGGGGCCATAGGTTTCACTAGGGGCTTCTCTCGAGAGCATAAGTATTATGGTGGGTGAACAAATTAATGTTGAGCAATTGACAGAATTGAGCATAGTTATGAGAATATCTAGGTATGATCATGTATATAGGCATCACGTCCGAGACAAGTAGACCGACTCCTGCCTGCATCTACTACTATTACTCCACACATCGACCGTTATCCAGCATGCATCTAGAGTATTAAGTTCAAGAGAACAGAGTAATGCTTTAAGCAAGATGACATGATGTAGAGGGATAAACTCATGCAATATGATATAAAACCCATCTTGTTATCCTCGATGGCAACAATACAATACGTGCCTTGCTGCCCCTACTGTCACTGGGAAAGGACACCGCAAGATTGAAACCAAAGCTAAGCACTTCTCTCATTGCAAGAAAGATCAATCTAGTAGGCCAAACCAAACTGATAATTCGAGGAGACTTGCAAAGATAACCAATCATACATAAAAGAATTCAGAGAAGATTCAAATATTGTTCATAGATAAACTTGATCATAAACCCACAATTCACCGGTCTCAAAAAACACGCCGCAAAAGAAGATTACATCGAATAGATCTCCACAAGAGAGGGGGAGAACTTTGTATTGAGATCCAAAAAGAGAGAAGAAGCCATCTAGCTGATAACTATGGACCCGTAGGTCTGAAGTAAACTACTCACACTTCATCAGAGGGGCTATGGTGTTGATATAGAAGCCCTTCGTGATCGATACCCCCTCTGGCAGAGCTCCGGAAAAGGCCCCAAGATGGGATCTCGTGGATACAGAAAGTTATGGCGGTGGAATTAGGGTTTTGGCTCCGTATCTGGTAGTTTGGGGGTACATAGGTATATATAGGAGGAAGGAGTACGTCAGTGGAGCAACGTGGGCCCCACGAGGGTGGAGGGCGCGCCTGGGGGGTAGGCGCGCCCCCTACCTCGTGCCTTCCTGGTTGATGTCTTGACGTAGGGTCCAAGTCCTCTGGATCACGTTTGTTCCGAAAATCACGTTCCCGAAGGTTTCATTCCGTTTGGACTCCGTTTGATATTCTTTTTCTGCGAAACTCTGAAATAGGCAAAAAACAACAATTCTGGGCTGGGCCTCCGGTTAATAGGTTAGTCCCAAAAATAATATAAAAGTGTATAATAAAGCCCAATAATGTCCAAAACAGGATATAATATAGCATGGAACAATAAAAAATTATAGATACGTTGGAGACGTATCAAGCATCCCCAAGCTTAATTCCTGCTCGTCCTCGAGTAGGTAAATGATAAAAACAGAATTTTTGATGTGGAATGCTACTTGGTATAATTTCAATGTAATTCTCTTAATTGTGGTATGAATATTCAGATCCGAAAGATTCAAGACAAAAGTTCAATATTGACATAGAAATAATAATACTTCGAGCATACTAACTAAGAAATCATGTCTCTTCAAAATAACATGGCCAAAGAAAGTTATCCCTACAAAATCATATAGTCTGGCTATGCTCCATCTTCACCACACAAAGTATTTAAATCATGCACAACCCCGATGACAAGCCAAGCAATTGTTTCATACTTTTGGTGTTCTCAAACTTTTTCAATCTTCACGCAATACATGAGCGTGAGCCATGGACATAGCACTATATGTGGAATAGAATGGTGGTTGTGGAGAAGACAAAAAGGGAGAAGATAGTCTCACATCAACTAGGCGTATCAACGGGCTATGGAGATGCCCATTAATAGATATCAATGTGAGTGAGTAGGGATTGCCATGCAACGGATGCACTAGAGCTATAAGTATATGAAAGCTCAACAAAAAGAACTAAGTGGGTGTGCATCCAACTTGCTTGCTCACGAAGACCTAGGGCATTTTTAGGAAGACCATCATTGGAATATACAAGCCAAGTTCTGTAATGAAAAATTCCCACTAGTATATGAAAGTGATTACATAGGGGACTCTCTATCATGAAGATCATGGTGCTACTTTGAAGCACAAGTGTGGAAAAAAGGATAGTAGTATTGCCCCTTTTTATTTATTTACTTTTTTGGGGCCTTCTTTTTTTGGCATTTCTCTTTTTTATTTATTTATTGGGACAATACTCTATGAATGATGATCATCACACTTCTATTTATTTACAACTCAATGATTACAACTCGATACTAGAACAAAGTATGACTCTATATGAATGCCTCAGGCGGTATACCGGGATAGCAATGATGCATGAGTGACTTATATGAAAGAATTATGAACGGTGGCTTTGCCATAACTAAAATGTCAACTACATGATCATGCGAAGCAATATGACAATGATGGAGCGTGGCATAGTAAACGGAACGGTGGAAAGTTGCATGGCAATATATCTCGTAATGGCTATGGAAATGCCATGATAGATAGGTATGGTGGCTGTTTTGAGGAAGGTATATGGTGGGTGTATGATACCGGCGAAAGGTGTGCGGTATTAGAGTCTAGCAATGGTGGAAGGGTGACAGTGCGTATAATCCATGGACTCAACATTAGTCATAAAGAACTCACATAATTATTGCAAAAATCTATTAGTTATCAAAGCAAAGTACTACGCGCATGCTCCTAGGGGGATAGATTGGTAGGAAAATATCATCGCTCATCCCCGACCGCCACTCATAAGGAGGACAATCAATAAATACACCATGCTCCGACTTTTTAACATAACGGTTCACCATACGTGCATGCTACGGGAATCACAAACTTCAACACAAGCATTCTCAAATTCACAACTACTAAACTAGCACGACTCTAATATCACCATCTCCATATCTCAAAACAATTACCAAGTCTCAAACTTCTCATAGTATTCAGCACACTCATAAGAAAATTTTATTATTAATCTTGAATGCCTAACATAATTAAAGCAAATTACCATGCTGTTTTGTAGGACTCTCAAAATAATCTAAGTGAAGCATGAGAGAATAATGGTTTTTATAAAACAAATCTACCAACGTGCTCTAAAAGATATAAGTGAAGCACTAGAGCAAAAACTATATAACTCAAAAGATATAAGTGAACCACATAGAGTATTCTAACAATTTTCGAATCATGTGTGTCTCTCTCAAAAAGGTGTGTGCAGCAAGGATGATTGTGGAAAACTAACAAATAAAGACTCAAATAATACAAGACGCTCCAAGCAAAACACATATCATGTGGTAAATAAAAATATAGCTCCAAGTAAAGTTACCGATAGAAGTAGACGAAAGAGGGGATGCCTTCTGGGGCATCCCCAAGCTTTGGCTTTTAGGTGTCCTTAGATTATATTGGGGTGCCATGGGCATCCCCAAGCTTAGGCTCTTGCCACTCCTTGTTCCATAATCCATCAAATCTTTTACCCAAAACTTGAAAACTTCACAACATAAAACTTAAAGTAGAAAATCTCGTGAGCTCCGTTAGCGAAAGAAAACAAAACACCACTTCAAGTTACTGTAATGAACTCATTCTTTATTTATATTTGTGTTAAACCTACTGTATTCCAACTTCTCTATGGTTTATAAACTATTTTACTAGCCATAGATTCATCAAAATAAGCAAACAACACACGAAAAACAGAATCTGTCAAAAACAGAACAGTCTGTAGTAATCTGTAGCTAACGCAATATGTGGAACCCCAAAAATTCTAAAATAAATTTCTGGGAGTGAGGAATTTATCTATCAATGATCTTCAAAAATAATTAACTAAATATTACTTTCCAAATAAAAATGGCAGCAGGTCTCGTGAGCGCTAAAGTTTTTGTTTTTTACAGCAAGATTAAAAAGACTTTCCCCAAGTCTTCCCAACGGTTCTACTTGGCACAAACACTAATTAAACACAAAAAACACAACCAAAACAGAGGGTGGATAAATTATTTATTACTAAACAGGAGCAAAAAGCAAGGAATAAAAATAAAATTGGGTTGCCTCCCAACAAGCGATATCGTTTAACGCCCTTAACTAGGCATAAAAGCAAGGATAGATCTAGGTATTGCCATCTTTGGAAGGCAATCCATAAGTGGCTCTCATAATAGATTCATAAGGTAATTTAATTTTATTTCTAGGTAAGTGGTCCATGCCTTTCCTTAACGGAAATTGGAATCTAATATTCCCTTCCTTCATATCAATAATTGCACCAATCGTTCTAAGGAAAGGTCTACCAAGAATAATAGGACATGAAAGATTGCAATCTATGTCAAGAACAATAAAATCTACGGGCACATAATTCCTATTTGCAACAATAAGAACATCATTAATTCTTCCCATAGGTTTCTTAATAGTGGAATCCGCAAGGTGCAAGTTTAAAGAGCAATCATCAAAATCACGGAAACCTAGCAAATCACACAAAGTCTTTGGAATCGTGGAAACACTAGCACCCAAATCACACAAAGCATAGCATTCATGATCTTTAATCTTAATTTTAATAGTAGGTTCCCACTCATCATAAAGTTTTCTAGGGATAGAAACTTCCAACTCAAGTTTTTCTTCATAAGATTGCATCAAAGCATCAACGATATGTTTGGTAAAGGCTTTATTTTGACTATAAGCATGAGGAGAATTTAACACGGATTGCAACAAGGAAATACAATCTATAAAAGAGAAATTATCATAATTAAATTCCTTGAAATCCAAAATAGTGGGTTCATTAATATTTAAAGTTTTGACTTCTTCAATCCCACTTTTAACAATTTTAGCATCAAGATCTAAAGACTCCGAATTTTTGGAACGTCTTCTAGGTAAAGGTGGATCATATTCAGTCCCATAATTATCAAGATTCATATTTCAAAACAAATATTTAATAGGGGACACATCAATAACTTTTAGATCTTCATCTTTATTATGATGGAAACTAGAAGAACACGCTTTTATAAAGCAATCTTTCTTAGCACGCATCCTAGCGGTTCTTTCTTTGCACTCATCAATGGAAATTCTCATAGCTTTGAGAGACTCATTGATATCATGCTTAGGAGGAATAGATCTAAGTTTCAAAGAATCAACATCAAGAGAAATTCTATCAACGTTCCTAGCCAACTCATCAATCTTAAGCAATTTTTCTTCAATCAAAGCATTGAAATTCTTTTGTGAGGTAATAAATTATTTAATATTAGATTCATAATTAGAGGGTATCTTATTAAAATTTCCATAAGAATTGTTGTAGGAATTACCATAATTATTAGAGGAATTACTAGGATACGGCCTAGGATTAAAGTTTCCTCTATACGCGTTGTTACCAAAATTATTCCTACCAACAAAATTCACATCCAAAGATTCATTATTATTATCAATCAAAGTAGACAAAGGCATATAATTAGGATCAGAAGAAACACTTTTATTAGCAAATAATTTCATAAGTTCATCCATCTTACCACTCAAAACATTAATTTCTTCTATCGTATGCACTTTCTTATTAGTAGATCTTTCAGTGTGCCATTGAGAATAATTAACCATAATATTATCTAGGAGTTTAGTAGCTTCTCCTAAAGTGATTTCCATAAAAGTGCCTCCCGCGGCCGAATCTAAAAGATTTCTAGAAGCAAAATTCAATCCAGCATAAAAAATTTGTATAATCATCCACAAATTCAAACCATGTGTAGGGCAATTACGTATCATTAATTTCATCCTCTCCCAAGCTTGTGCAACATGTTCATGATCAAGTTGCTTAAAATTCATAATATCGTTTCTAAGAGAGATGATCTTAGCGGGAGGAAAATACTTAGAGATAAAAGCATATTTGCACTTATTCCATGAATCAATACTATTTTTAGGCAAAGACGAAAACCAAGCTTTAGCACGATCTCTAAGTGTCGGTGTCAAAACCGGCGGATCTCGGGTAGGGGGTCCCGAACTGTGCGTCTAAGGCGGATGGTAACAGGAGGCAGGGGACACAATGTTTTACCCAGGTTCGGGCCCTCTTGATGGAGGTAAAACCCTACGCCCTGCTTGATTATTCTTGATAATATGAGTAGTACAAGAGTTGATCTACCACGGGGTCAGAGAGGCTAAACCCTAGAAGCTAGCCTATGGTCTGATTGTATGTTGTCCTACGGACTAAAACCCTCCGGTTTATATAGACACCGGAGGAGGCTAGGGTTACACAAGGTCGGTTACAAAGGAGGAGATATGCATATCCGTATTGCCTAGCTTGCCTTCCACGCCAAGTAGAGTCCCATCCAGACACGGGACGAAGTCTTCAATCTCGTATCTTCATAGTCCAATAGTCCGGCCAAAGGATATAGTCCGGCTGTCCGGAGACCCCCTAATCCAGGACCCCCTCGGTAGCCCGTGAACCAGGTTTCAATGACGATGAATCCGGCGCGCAGTGTTGTCTTCGGCATTGCAAGGCGGGTTCCTCCTCCGAATACACCACGGAAGAGTTTGAATACAAGGATAGTGTCCGACCCTGCAAAATAAGTTCCACATACCACCGTAGAGAGAATAATATTTCCACAAATCTAATCTGCTGACACGTTTTGGCAGCATGACATCACGCCATGACCCGGTAATTATTTAAACTGCTTTTCTTTAACCAGCCCCGCACACAACGCGAGGCGGTTTCTTGACACATCTTGTCAAAGCAGAGATCGTGTTCCCCTTATCACGAGATTCTCATCAATACAAACGTGGGTAACCCAACCGCGCCACCAATTATGGCGCTTGGGGGATAAGCGAGTTTTACCAGGCTAGTGGGGGCGCATAGTTTCGTCCGCCCTTATAAAGGGATAAGGTTTCGCCTTTTTCTACCCACGCCTTCTTCCTCCTTGCTCATCCATTCTCGCGCACTCGATATCCAACGCCCAAGTCCGCATCCTTCTCCTCAACTCTCTCCAAACATGTCCGGAGCGGGAGGCAAGTGGATGGTCTCCTCCGTCACGGAGGGACACATCAAAAAACTACGTGAGGCCGGATACTTAGCCGCGGATATCGCGCATCGGCTGCCAGCCGCGGGGCAGATCGTCCCTATCCCGGAACCTCACGAAAGGGTGGTTTTCCTCCCCCACTTCGTCCGCGGACTGGGGTTTCCCCTCCATCCATTCGTCTGCGGCCTTATGTTCTATTATGGGCTGGATTTTCATGATCTGGCCCCGAATTTCATCCTCAACATCTCGGTGTTCATCGTCGTGTGCGAGGCTTTCCTCCGCATCCGGCCCCACTTCGGCCTGTGGCTGAAGACCTTCAATATCAAGCCGAAGGTGGTTGGCGGCCAACAAGCGGAATGCGGCGGAGCCATGGTGGGAAAAATGCCCAATGTTATATGGCTCAAGGGCTCCTTCATGGAGACCATAAAGGGGTGGCAATCGGGGTGGTTCTACATCACCGAGCTGCGCGACACCAACTGGGTGGCGGCCCCCGAATTTCGATCCGGAATCCCCATGCGGCTCACTTCCTGGAAGGAGAAGGGCCTGTCCTGGGTTCATCGGTGGAGCTGGACGGACTCGAAAAGTGTATCCGGAACATGATAAGCAAGAAACTTAAGCTTGTCAACATAGTCCAGGTCATGCTCTTCCGCCGGATCATCCCGTGTCAACAACGGGATTTCACTTTATGGGAGTTCGACCCGGCCCAGCACCAGACTCTACACGAGCTCTTCGAGACGACGCATAAGGACGTCTGGAGGGTGCTGTTTAAGGGAACCGAGGTCCCTCCTTCTCTTACCGAGGACCGCGGGCTAAGCGCAAAGCACCCTGCGAATTTGGTAAGTTCTGTACATCTGGTAGGATATTTATTTCCCATAGTTTAACCATGTGCGGGGTCTGAGTTCCCATGCCTTTGACAGGACTGGGTGGAGACATCGGAGCAGATTAACTGTCCGGCCCCTCTGCCCGAAGACCCTGCGGACGCTCTCCTGATGGAGATGCGGACTCCGGCTCCTTATGAGGTGCCGGAGAAGACCAAGAAGAAGGCCAAGGGAACCCGAAAGAGTTCCCGGCGCCAGGTGGTGTCAGTCTCATCGTCCGTTAACACCGAGACGCACTCATCCCGTGAAAATGAGGAGAAGGAAGATGAAGATTCTCCCCCTCCAGCCGGGGGAGACAAGAAAAGGAAGGCCGCCCCAACCGGGGAGGCCGAAGGGTCCAAGAAGGGAAGGACTCTCCTTCCGGACTACCCCACCACCGCCGCCGACGGCGAAGACGAGTGGCTGCTCAGGGCCAAGCCCTGGCGAAGTCGTAAGTATTCGGATACCAGAGTAACTCATAGCATACCTTTGTCGCACTGCTTCTCCTAACGCCGAATATGATTATGCAGTCCGCCCCAAGCCCGTATTGACGTATCATCGTCGGACGGTTCCTTGGACTCGTCGGACATGAATAGTGATACACTTCCAACCGCCTCCTCTCCTTGCCCTACGGACAATGTCGAGGTATTGTCTCAAGGGGCACCGAGCCGGGGGGGAGACAGTCCCGGAGGCGCCTCAAGGCGACCTTCCGGACTCCAGGAGCAAAGGGAGCAAGGCTCCCGGGGCTCCGAGTTCGGCCCTCAGCCGAACACCGCGTCGGAACCTCCAGTGGTTCCGGACTCGGGCAGGCGGCCCCCTTCCAAAAGGGGCAAGCCATCCGTGCCGGTGACCTCTGTCCATCCAGAGGCACCGAACGACCTGCTGGGAGTGTTGGGGAACGTAGTAATTTCATAAATTTCCTACGCACACGCAAGATCATGGTGATGCATAGCAACAAGAGGGGAGAGTGTGATCTACGTACCCTTGTAGACCAACAGCGGAAGCGTTGTGACAACGCGGTTGATGTAGTCGTACGTCTTCACGATCCGACCGATCCAAGCACCGTTACTCCGGCACCTCCGAGTTCTTGGCACACGTTCAGCTCGATGACGATCCCCGGGCTCCGATCCAGCAAAGCATCGGGGAGGAGTTCCGTCAGCACGACGGCGTGGTGACGATCTTGATGTTCTACCGTCGCAGGGCTTCGCCTAAGCACCGCTACAATATGACCGAGGTGGAATATGGTGGAGGGGGGCACCGCACACGGCTAAGGAACGATCACGAAGATCAACTTGTGTTCATGGGGTGCCCCTTGCCTCAGTATATAAAGGATGGAGGAGGAGGAGGCCGGCCAAGGCACTTGGTGCGGCCAGGATGTGGAGTCCTACTAGGACTCCAAGTCCTAGTAGGAGTCCATCAAGAGGGGAGGAAGGGAGAAGGAAGTGGAGGAGAAGGAAAGGTGGCCGGCCCCCTTTTCCCTAGTCCAATTCGGACTAGAGGGGAGGGGGGCACAGCAGCCCCTTGGCCCTTTCTCCTCTTCCCACTAAAGCCCATCAAGGTCCATTGCTTCTCCCGTAACTACCCGGTACTCCGAAAAATACCCGAATCACTCGGAACCTTTCCGATGTCCGAATATAGTCGTCCAATATATCGATCTTTATGTCTCGACCATTTCGAGACTCCTCGTCATGTCCCCGATCTCATCCGGGAATCCGAACTCCTTCGGTACATCAAAACTCATAAACTCATAATATAACTGTCATCGAAACCTTAAGCGTGCGGACCCTACGGTTCGAGAACAATGTAGACATGACCGAGACACGTCTCCGGTCAATAACCAATAGCGGAACCTGGATGCTCATATTGGCTCCTACATATTCTACGAAGATCTTTATCGGTCAGACCGCATAACAACATACGTTGTTCCCTTTGTCATCGGTATGTTACTTGCCCGAGATTCGATCGTCGGTATCTCAATACCTAGTTTAATCTCGTTACCGGCAAGTCTCTTTACTCGTTCCGTAATACATCATCTCACAACTAACTCATTAGTTGCAATGCTTGCAAGGCTTATGTGATGTGTATTACCGAGAGGGCCCAGAGATACCTCTCCGACAATCGGAGTGACAAATCCTAATCTCGAAATACACCAACCCAACATGTACCTTTGGAGACACCTGTAGAGCACCTTTATAATCACCCATTTACGTTGTGACGTTTGGTAGCACACAAAGTGTTCCTCCGGCAAACGGGAGTTGCATAATCTCATAGTCATAGGAACATGTATAAGTCATGAAGAAAGCAATAGCAACATACTAAACGATCGGGTGCTAAGCTAATGGAATGGGTCATGTCAATCAGATCATTCAACTAATGATGTGATCCCGTTAATCAAATAACAACTCTTTGTCCATGGTTAGGAAACATAACCATCTTTGATTAACGAGCTAGTCAAGTAGAGGCATACTAGTGACACTCTGTTTGTCTATGTATTCACACATGTATTATGTTTCCGGTTAATACAATTCTAGCATGAATAATAAACATTTATCATGATATAAGGAAATAAATAATAACTTTATTATTGCCTCTAGGGCATATTTCCTTCAGTCTCCCACTTGCACTAGAGTCAATAATCTAGATCACATCGCCATGTGATTTAACATCAATAGTTCACATCTTTATGTGATTGGTTCACATCTCCATGTGACTAACACCCAAAGGGTTTACTAGATTCAATAATCTAGTTCACATCGCTATGTGATTAAGACCCAAAAAGTGATCATGTTTTGCTTGTGAGAGAAGTTTAGTCAACGGGTCTGCCACATTCAGATCCGCATGTATTTTGCAAATTTCTATGTCAACAATGCTCTGCATGGAGCTACTTCTAGCTAATTGCTCCCACTTTCAATATGTATCCAGATTGAGACTTAGAGTCATCTGGATCAGTGTCAAAGCTTGCATCGACGTAACTTTTTACGACGAACCTTTTTGTCACCTCCATAATTGAGAAATATTTCCTTATTCCACTAAGGATAATTTTGACCGTTGTCCAGTGATCTACTCTTAGATCACTATTGTACTTCCTTGCTTAACACAGTGTAGGGTATACAATAGATCTGGTACACAGCATGGCATACTTTATAGAACCTATGGCTGAGGCATAGGGAATGACTTTCATTCTATTTCTATCTTCTGTTGTGGTCGGGGCTTTGAGTCTTACTCAATTTCACACCTTGCAACACAGGCAAGAACTCTTTCTTTGACTGTTCCATTTTGAACTACTTCAAAATCTTGTCAAGGTATGTACTCATTGAAAAAACTTATCAAGCGTCTTGATCTATCTCTATAGATCTTGATGCTCAATATGTAAGCAGCTTTACCGAGGTCTTTCTTTGAAAAACTCCTTTCAAACACTTCTTTATGCTTTGCAGAATAATTCTACATTATTTCCGATCAACAATATGTCACACACATATACTTATCAGAAATGATGTAGTGCTCCCACTCACTTTCTTGTAAATACAGGCTTCACCGCAAGTCTGTATAAAACTATATGCTTTGATCAACTTATCAAAGCGTATATTCCAACTCCGAGATTCTTGCACCAGTCCATAGATGGATCGTTGGAGCTTGCATATTTAGTTAACACCTTTAGGATCGACAAAACCTTCTAGTTGCATCATATACAACTCTTCTTTAGTAAATCCATTAAGGAATGCAGTTTTGTTTATCCATTTGCCAGATTTCATAAAATGCGGCAATTGCTAACATGATTCGGACAGACTTAAGCATAGATATGAGTGAGAAAATCTCATCGTAGTCAACACCTTGAACTTGTCAAAAACCTTTTGCGACAATTCTAGCTTTATAGATAGTAACACTACTATCAGCGTCCGTCTTTCTCTTGAAGATCCATTTATTTTCTATGGCTTGCCGATCATCGGGCAAATCCATCAAAGTCCATACTTTGTTCTCATACATGGATCATATCTCAGATTTCATGGCCTCAAACCATTTCGCGGAATCTGGGCTCATCATCGCTTCCTCATAGTTCGCAAGTTCGTCATGGTCTAGTAACATGACTTCCAGAATAGGATTACCGTACCACTCTGGTGTGGATCTCACTCTGGTTTACCTACAAGATTTGGTAGTAACTTGATCTGAAGTTACATGATCATCATCATTAGCTTCCCCACTAATTGGTGTAGTAGTCACAGGAACAAATTTCTGTGATGAACTACTTTCCAATAAGGGAGCAGGTACAGTTACCTCATCAAGATCTACTTTCCTCCCACTCACTTCTTTTGAGAGAAACTCCTTCTCTGGAAAGGATCCATTCTAAGCAACGAATATCTTGCCTTCGGATCTATGATAGAAGGTGTACCCAACATTTTCTTTTGGGTATCCTATGAAGACGCACTTCTCCGATTTGAGTTTGAGCTTATCAGGATGAAACTTTTTCATATAAGCATCGCAACCCCAAACTTTAAGAAACGACAACTTTGGTTTCTTGCCAAACCATAGTTCATACGGTGTTGTCTCAACAGATTTAGATGGTGCCCTTTTAACGTGAATGCAGCTGTCTCTAATGCATAACCCCAAAATGATAGTGGTAGATCGGTAAGAGACATCATAGATCGCACCATATCTAATAAAGTACGGTTATGACGTTCGGACACACCATTACATTGTGGTGTTCCAGGTGGCGTGAGTAGTGAAACTATTTCACATTGTTTTAAACTGAAGGCCAAACTCGTAACTCAAATACTCTTCTCTACGATCAGATCGTAGAAACTTTATTTTCTTGTTACGATGATTTTTCACTTCACTCTGAAATTCTTTGAACTTTTCAAATGTTTCAGACTTATGTTTCATCAAGTAGATATACTCATATCTGCTCAAATCATCTATGAAGATCAGAAAATAATGATACTTGTCGCGAGCCTCAATATTTATCGGACCACATACATCAGTATGTATGATTTCCAACAAATCTGTTGCTCGCTCCATTGTTCCAAAGAACAGAGTCTTAGTCATCTTGCCCATGAGGCATGGTTCGCAAGCATCAACTGATTCATAATCAAGTGATTCCAAAAGCCCATCAGCATGGAGTTTCTTCATGCGCTTTACACCAATATGACCTAAACGGTAGTGCCACAAATAAGTTGCACTATCATTATTAACTTTGCATCTTTTGGTTTCAATATTATGATTATGTGTATCACTACGATCGAGATCCAACAAACTATTTTCATTGGGTGTGTAACCATATAAGGATTTATTCATGTAAACAGAACAACAATTTATTCTCTTACTTAAATGAATAACCGTATTACAATAAACATGATCAAATCATATTCATGCTTAACGCAAACACCAAATAACACTTATTCAGGTTCAACACTAATCCCGAAAGTATAGGGAGTGTGCGATGATGATCATATCAATCTTGGAACCACTTCCAACACACATCGTCACTTCACCCTTAACTAGTCTCTATTTATTCTGCAACTCCCGTTTCAAGTTACTAATCTTAGCAACTGAACTAGTATCAAATACTGAGGGGTTGCTATAAACACTAGTAAAGTACACATCAATAACATGTATATCAAATATACTTATGTTCACTTTGCCATCCTTCTTATCTGCCAATCACTTGGGGTAGTTCCGCTTCCAGTGACCAGTCCCTTTGCAGTAGAAACACTTAGTCTCAGGCTTAGGACCAGACTTGGGCTTCTTCACTTGAGCAGCAACTTGCTTGTTGTTCTTCTTGAAGTTCCCCTTCTTCCCTCTGCCCTTTTCTTGAAACTAGTGGTCTTGTCTACCATCAACACTTGATGTTTTTCTCGATTTCTACCTTCGTCAATTTCCGCATTACGAAGAGCTTGGGAATCGTTTCCGTTATCCCTTGCATATCATAGTTCATCACGAAGTTCTACTAACTTGGTGATGGTGACTAGAGAATTCTGTCAATCACTATCTTACCTGGAAGATTAACTCCCACTTGATTCAAGCGTTGTAGTACTCAGACAATCTGAGCATATGCTCACTAGTTGAGCGATTCTCCTCCATCTTTTAGCTATAGAACTTGTTGGAGACTTTATATCTCCCAACTTGGGTATTTGCTTGAAATATTAACTTCAACTCCTGGAACATCTCATATGCTCCATGACGTTCAAAACGTCTTTGAAGTCCCGATTCTAAGCCATTAAGCATGGTGCACTAAACTATCAAGTAGTCATCATATTGAGCTAGCCAAACGTTCATAATGTCTGCATCTGCTCCTGCAATAGGTCCGTCACCTAGAGGTGCATCAAGGACATAATTCTTCTGTGCAGCAATGAGGATAAACCTCATATCACGGATCCAATCCGCATCATTGCTACTAACATATTTCAACACAATTTTCTCTAGGAACATATCAAAATAAACACAGGGAAACAACAACGCGAGCTATTGATCTACAACATAATTTGCAAAATACTACCAGGACTAAGTTCATGATAAATTTAAGTTCAATTAATCATATTACTTAAGAACTCCCACTTAGATAGACATCCCTCTAATCCTCTAAGTGATTACGTGATCCAAATCAACTAAACCATGTCCGATCATCACGTGAGATGGAGTAGTTTCATTGGTGAACATCACTATGTTGATCATATCTACTATATGATTCACGCTCGACCTTTCGGTCTTCGTGTTCCGAGGTCATATCTGTATATGCTTGGCTCGTCAAGTATAACCTGAGTATTCCGCGTGTGCAACTGTTTTGCACCCGTTATATTTGAACGTAGAGCCTATCACACCCGATCATCACGTGGTGTCTCAGCACGAAGAACTTTCGCAATGGTGCATACTCTGGGAGAACACTTCTTGATAATTAGCGAGAGATCATCTTAAAATGCTACCGTCAATCAAAGCAAGATAAGATGCATAAAAGATAAACATCACATGCAATCAAAATATGTGACATGATATGGCCATCATCATCTTGTGCCTTTGATCTCTAACTCCAAAGTATCGTCATGATTTCCATCGTCACTGGCATGACACCATGATCTCCATCATCTTGATCTATATCAATGTGTCGTCACATGGTCGTCTCGCCAACTACTGCTCTTGCAACTATTGCTATCGCATAGCAATAAAGTAAAGCAATTATTTGGCGCTTGCATCTTATGCAATAAAGAGACAACCATAAGGCTTCTGCCAGTTGCCGATAACTTCAACAAAACATGATCATCTTATACAACAACTTATATCTCATCATGTCTTGACCATATCACATCACAACATGCCCTGCAAAAACAAGTTAGACGTCCTCTACTTTGTTGTTGCAAGTTTTACGTGGCTGCTACGGGCTGAGCAAGAACCGTTCTTACCTACGCATCAAAAAACCACAACGATAGTTTGTCAAGTTGGTGTTGTTTTAACCTTCGCAAGGACTGGGCGTAGCCACACTCGGTTCAACTAAAGTTGGAGAAACTGTCACCCGCTAGCCACCTTTGTGCAAAGCACGTCGGGAGAACCGGTCTCGCGTAAGCGTACGCGTAATGTCGGTCCGGGCCGCTTCATCCAACAATACCGCCGAACCAAAGTGTGACATGCTGGTAAGCAGTATGACTTATATCGCCCACAACTCACTTGTGTTCTACTCGTGCATATAACATCAAACCATAAAAACCTAGGCTCGGATGCCACTGTTGGGGAACGTAGTAATTTCAAAAAAATTCCTACGCACACGCAAGATCATGGTGATGCATAGCAACGAGAGGGGAGAGTGTGATCTACGTACCCTTGTAGACCAACAGCGGAAGCGTTGTGACAATGCGGTTGATGTATTCGTACGTCTTCACGATCCGACCGATCCAAGCACCGTTACTCCGGCACCTCCGAGTTCTTGGCACACGTTCAGCTCGATGACGATCCCCGGGCTCCGATCCAGCAAAGCGTCGGGGAGGAGTTCCGTCAGCACGACGGCGTGGTGACGATCTTGATGTTCTACCGTCGCAGGGCTTCGCCTAAGCACCGCTACAATATGACCGAGGTGGAATATGGTGGAGGGGGGCACCGCACACGGCTAAGGAACGATCACGAAGATCAACTTGTGTTCATGGGGTGCCCCTTGCCTCAGTATATAAAGGATGGAGGAGGAGGAGGCCGGCCAAGGCACTTGGTGCGGCCAGGATGTGGAGTCCTACTAGGACTCCAAGTCCTAGTAGGAGTCCATCAAGAGGGGAGGAAGGGAGAAGGAAGTGGAGGAGAAGGAAAGGTGGCCGGCCCCCTTTTCCCTAGTCCAATTCGGACTAGAGGGGAGGGGGGCGCAGCAGCCCCTTGGCCCTTTCTCCTCTTCCCACTAAAGCCCATCAAGGCCCATTGCTTCTCCCGTAACTACCCGGTACTCCGAAAAATATCCGAATCACTCGGAACCTTTCCGATGTCCGAATATAGTCATCCAATATATCGATCTTTGCATCTCGACCATTTCGAGACTCCTCGTCATGTCCCCGATCTCATCCGGGACTCCGAACTCCTTCGGTACATCAAAACTCATAAACTCATAATATAACTATCATCGAAACCTTAAGCGTGCGGACCCTACGGTTCGAGAACAATGTAGACATGACCGAGACACGTCTCCGGTCAATAACCAATAGCGGAACCTGGATGCTCATATTGGCTCCTACATATTCTACGAAGATCTTTATCGGTCAGACCGCATAACAACATACGTTGTTCCCTTTGTCATCGGTATGTTACTTGCCCGAGATTCGATCGTCGGTATCTCAATACCTAGTTTAATCTCGTTACCGGCAAGTCTCTTTACTCGTTCCGTAATACATCATCTCACAACTAACTCATTAGTTGCAATGCTTGCAAGGCTTATGTGATGTGTATTACCGAGAGGGCCCAGAGATACCTCTCCGACAATCGGAGTGACAAATCCTAATCTCGAAATACACCAACCCAACATGTACCTTTGGAGACACCTGTAGAGCAACTTTATAATCACCCATTTACGTTGTGACGTTTGGTAGCACACAAAGTGTTCCTCCGGCAAACGGGAGTTGCATAATCTCATAGTCATAGGAACATGTATAAGTCATGAAGAAAGCAATAGCAACATACTAAACGATCGGGTGCTAAGCTAATGGAATGGGTCATGTCAATCAGATCATTCAACTAATGATGTGATCCCGTTAATCAAATAACAACTCTTTGTCCATGGTTAGGAAACATAACCATTTTTGATTAACGAGCTAGTCAAGTAGAGGCATACTAGTGACACTCTGTTTGTCTATGTATTCACACATGTATTATGTTTCCGGTTAATACAATTCTAGCATGAATAATAAACATTTATCATGATATAAGGAAATAAATAATAACTTTATTATTGCCTCTAGGGCATATTTCCTTCAGGGAGCGCTTCACAGCGCTTCCATCAACGAAGAGCACCGCACTATTATGAGTGTGGTGATCAAGAAGGTTCAGTCCGCCAAGAGCGGACTGACTGAAGCCTGTGCCAGCCTTCTAACAGGCTTTGAGGTAAGTATTTAAAATATAGGAAAAATATTACAGCATAGACAGTAGCCCCTGATGCTCTGTTTGGTGTTCACAAAGAAAAGCCAAATAGAGGATCAAATAAAATCTGCAGGAGTCTAATATAAGTATGTCTGTATGCGTATGTAGGCTTCGCTGCTGACCTCTGCCGCACTGACCGCGGAGGTCGCCGCACTGAAGCAGGACCTCTAGCGGTCCGAGAAAGAGCTCGGCATTGCCAAGAGGCAGCTCGAGGAGAACAGAGGTAAGTAATACCTTGTCTATGTAAAAAAGAAAATGTGGTTGCAAAATGATAGGATCATCATGAATGTGCCAGGGGCCACGACCGAAGTGGCGACCCTGAAGCAAGCATTGTCCGAGGCCGAAAACAAAGCGGCCAAGGAGCGCACCGAGCGGGAAAAACAAGAGGCACGGGTGGGCGAGGTGCAGCAAGAGCTCCAGGCTCTCATGACGAAGCATGAGGCTTTGGGGCTTGACTCGAAGACGCGAGAGTCCGAGCTTGCCACGGCCCTCGAGAGCACAAAGCATGCCAAGGCTGGAGCCCAAAAGGCCCTCCAGGAGATTGAGGCGATGAAGAAGATAGCGGTGGGTAAGGCATTCAATATGCAAAGCAAGCATGTGAAAGTAAATTACTTGTTACTTACCCGAGTCCGGAGCTCTCCAGGAGCATTCGCAGATTTGCCCCGCAGCGTGTCGGATGCCGCGAAATATTACCAGGCCGAGGAGGGAAGCTCGACGGAGAAGTTGTTCTGGTCCCAGTATACTGGGACGGAACACCCAGTGCCTATGAGCGACCAGCTGAAGCAACTGTTCGAGCTGCACAAGGCGGCCGAACAGGCCATGAGGGGCTTTATAGTCCGGATGTGGCCTGGCGACTCCCTCCCCAATAGCTACTTCGGCCTGGTGCGGCGGCTTGTAGATGCCTGCCCACGGCTGGAGGTTATAAAGCGGTCCGTCTGCGTCGAGGGTGCACGTCGGGCTTTTGCCCGTGCGAAGGTGCACTGGGCCAAGATGGACGCCGAGAAGCTGGTGAAGGAGGGGCCGCCGCAGGGCAAGGAGCATCGCCACCCCGAAATGTATTATGAGGGTGTTCTGAAGGGTGCCCGTCTTGTGGCGGACGAGTGTGCGAAGGATGTAATTTTTGAATGAACTTTGCTCGTGTGATCCTGTATTATGAAAACGTGTTCATATGCGCCATGCAACGCTTATTTGAATTTAAAATATTACCTTCTGTGCGGCAGTTTATCAAATCTGAGAGATGGCCAGTCGTCGGCTTCTTCCCCCATGCCACGAGTGCTGGGGTGTTCGGGATAAATCTGAGCACTCTTTTTCCCATTGTTGGGTCCTTCGAGGGAGGTGCTCAGCACAACGAACAAGGCAATCGAACTATAATGCTTTATCACTCTCACTTAGCCATAGAAGTCTACAATTTTAAATGTTGGCGAAGCCCCTAGTACTCGGAAGGCCGAATTCAGGGCACTACTGCTTATATACCTGGTATTGGCCATAATTTATTTCCATTTCCAGGTAAGATGAGCGGAGACGAGTTTATCAGCACCGATACCCCCACGCATCGTGGCCGGTTCCCTCGGGGGTAGAAACTTAGCTTGGAGAAAGATCCCGTTGATCTTCGGGCTGGCCCTTGCCTATTGAAAGTATGGTGTCTCATAAATGCTTTGTTAATGCCTCTTATTCGTAGGATCGGTCCAAAGCGCGGCTGAGTTGACGTTGATAGACTTGTGCGTGCTCTGCCGCTCGTAACCTTTTTTTTCTCCCATCGATCGAATCGAGGAGGTCAAGTTTCGAGAGCAGAGCCTCTCGCTTCTGATTATCAGTCATATCGTCGTCGAGCAGAACGCGCAGGGAAGGAATCGTCGAGTTCACTGGGAAGAATGGCGTCCATGCCAACGACTAAGGAGAAGGGGACCAGTTACACGCCTTAAGCCGGATAAAGCCGACTCCTCGCTCTAAGCGGCATAAGTCTTTAGGGATTTGAGACCTCTCGAACAGCGACCAGCTCTCGCCTTATCATGACAGTCAGTTTTAGATTTCTCTACTGAGGCGCTTAGCCCAGATGAACCGGGGCACAATCGCAGTAGTTCTCCCGGTGCTACCTTAGCCGATATAGCGGAACGTAAGGTAACAAAACATGGGAGTCGGGCAAACCCAACTATTGACCCAAGACATGATTCGGAGCTGATGCACATAATGCTATAAGTTCGGGGTGCCGCACTGTTGAAAGTGTTCGGACTTCTCACGCCGTATTATGGGGTACACTTAACCCCTGGCGTATTGGCCGTACCAGAGTGTACGGGTGTTGAATGTCATGGATGAACATATATATAAAAAAGAATGGAGAATGCGATAATAGTCTAGTGCTATGCATTGTTTATTCAAAAAGGTGCGTCGAAGCAGAATGATACAAGTAGTGCGATAAGCAAAAAGTAGGACTATTTGACATGTCCCCTCCAAGGGCAAGCTGAGGAATGGTATTGAAAGCAGGTATTTCACTCGTTATCAGAGACCACCTGGGAATTCCATGATGCGACGTAGCTTTCTGCTTCCTTGGTTGTTGTATCGTGTGTCCGGCAAACATACTGCCGGACGAGGTTTCCAGAGAGTAAAGTCCTGAAAGAGAGAAAAAATAATAAGGCGGGAAGCCCCTAGTGCGGTTGAGCCGCGTCTTGGGGCGTGCCGTAGTCGTGCCCCCCTCCCCACCTGTGCCCATGGTATTTTCAATGCGTAATTATGTACGCGTGGCAGGGATTTCACCGTTTGGCTAGGACTGGGGCGGGGGCCGCATTGCTATGCGAGCTCGGAACATGCCAGGCGGTCTTGTTGCTGATTACTCCGAGCGCGCTTGAAGGTGTCCGGGTCTTTAATCGCCGAACTGGTGGATTGCCTTAAGAGGCTGCTTTGCGCTTCTGCCGCGAGGGCCGCAGTGTGCTCCTCCGTGCGGAGAGAGCACTCCGTGTTTAGATTGACTGTGATGACCCCCCGAGGTCCTGGCATCTTGAGCTTGAGGTATGCATAATGCGGTACGGCATTGAATATCGCAAATGCAGTTCGCCCGAGCAGTGCATGATAGTCACTGCGGAACGAGACTATATCGAAGATTAACTTCTCGCTTCGGAAGTTATCCGGGGATCCGAAGACCACTTCCAGTGTGACTGAGCCTGTGCAATGGGCCTCTACACCTGGTATGACGCCTTTGAAGGTCGTTCTTGTGGGTTTGATCCTTGAGGGGTCTATACCCATTTTGCGCACTGTGTCCTGATAAAGCAGGTTCAGGCTGCTGCCGCCGTCCATAAGGACTCGAGTGAGGTGAAATCCGCCGATGATTGGGTCTAGGACCGATGCGGCGAATCCGCCATGACGGATACTAGTGGGATGGTCCCTGCGGTCGAAGGTGATCGGACAGGAGGACCATGGGTTGAACTTTGGGGCGACTGGCTCCAACGCATATATGTCCCTTAACACACGCTTTCGCTCCCTCTTGGGGATGTGGGTTGCGTATATCATGTTCACCGTCCGCACTTGTGGGGGGAACCTCTTCTGTCCTCCGATGTTCGGCGGCCGGGGCTCCTCCTCGTCATCGCTATGTAACCCCTTGTCTTTGTCTTCGGCATTTAACTTGTCGGCCTGCTTGAACACCCAACAATCCATGTTGGTGTGGTTGGCTGGCTTGTCGGGGGTGCCGTGTATTTGACACGAGCGATCGAGTATACGGTCCAAACTGGACGGGCCCGGAGTGTTTCTTTTGAATGGCTTTTTCCGCTGACCGGGTTTAGAGCCTTTGAATCTGGCATTGACTGCCGTATCCTCGGTATTGTCGCTGTTGATGCGGCGCTTGTGTTTGTTGCGACGTGACCTGCCATTGCTATCCTTGGTATCCAAAGTACCATGGTTCTTTGATATGTTATTTCTGCGAGCCAGCCAGCTGTCCTCTCCCGCGCAAAAGCGGGTCATGAGTGTCGTGAGGGCTGCCATAGATTTCGGCTTTTCCTGGCCAAGGTGCCGGGCGAGCCACTCGTCGCGGATGTTGTGCTTAAAAGCTGCTAGGGCCTCTGCATCCGAACAGTCGACGATTTGATTTTTCTTTGTCAGGAACCATGTCCAGAATTGCCTGACCGATTCCTCTGGCTGCTGAATTATGTGGCTCAAGTCATCGGCATCTGATGGTCGCACATAAGTGCCCTGGAAGTTGTCGAGAAATGCGGCTTCCAGATCTTCCCAACAGCCAATGGATTCTGCTGGCAGGCTGTTAAGACAATGCCGAGCTGGTCCTTTGAGTTTGAGTGGGAGGTATTTGATGGCATGTAGGTCGTCACCGCGGGCCATGTGGATGTGCAGGAGGAAGTCCTCGATCCATACCGCAGGATCTGTTGTGTCGTTGTATGATTCGATATTTACGGGTTTGAAACCCTCTGGGATTTGGTGATCCATTACTTCGTGTGTGAAGCATAAGGGGTGTGCGGCGCCTCTGTACTGGGCTATGTCGCGACGCAGCTCAAATGAGTCTTGTCCGCTGTGTTCGGCCCGGCCGGATTTACTTTTACTGTATCCAGCATGACGGTTATCGTCTCGCATAGTGGCGCGCCCTCGTGATCCGTAGATCGATCTTGCGTGTTTTGCTTTGTCCTCCAATATGTCTCGCAGGTCTAGCGTATTTCCCCATGCCTTGACATTTTTATTTGAGTGGCGTCAGGGTGCGGGCTGAGCTTTTGGCTGAAATGCCTCTTTGTCGCGGCCACGAGGTGGCCGATCAGCCGCGTCATACGCTGGAGATGTAGGTTTTGGTGCTTCCTCCTCCAGTCGGGGTAGCAACCTGCGCTTTGGGTAACTCTTGGAGGGGCGTTCGAGTTTATATTCCTCGGCCGCAAGGACTTCAGTCCATCTATCAGCTAGCAAATCTTGATCAGCTTGAAGCTGTTGTTGCTTTTTCTTAAGGCTATTTGTCGTGGCTATAAGCCGGCGCTTGAAGCACTCTTGTTCGACGAGATCCTCAGGCACGACAAATTCGTCATCGTCGAGGCTTGCCTCGTCTTCAGAGGGAGGCATGTAATTATCATCCTCCGCCTCCCCATCTGCCGCTCTCTCGGGAGGGCTGGCTTCTCCATCATCCTGCTCTAAATCTTGCTGGAGGGGATTGTTGTTATCTTCAGCACTGTCCGGAGTGCTATTATCTCCTGTGCCGGTATCACCGCTTTTGCCTTGGCGAGACTTAGAACGGCGCCGCTGACGTCGGCTCTTGGGTTTCTTCTTGGAGGGGTCATCCTCCGCTGTCCCATCGCCATTGCCTTCTTTGGATGTGTCCACCATATATATATATATATATATCATATGATGAGGTGGCTGTCTAGTGCCCTGTGGGCAGTGGTTCTTATTCGCCTCCTGCATCGTCGTCCATGCCGTCGATGTCTTCGGAGTCGAAGTTGAGCATGTCGGTCAAATCGTCGACAGTGGCTACTAAGTGGGTGGTGGGTGGGCAGCGAATTTCTTCGTCATCCGCATCCCAATCCTGCCGAACATAGTTCGGCCAGGACTCTCCTGACAAGGAGAGAGACCTTAATGAGTTCAGTATGTCGCCGAAGGGCGAGTGCCGAAAGATATTCGCGGAGGTAAACTCCATGATCGGCGCCCAGTCGGATTCGATAGGCACGGGCGCAGGTGGTTCGGAGTCCGTGGCCGGGGAAGAATCCGGCGATTTGGCATCACGGCTCTCGTGAAGGGTAAGGTCGATACTCGGCTCGATCGCTGCTGAGGATACGGCCTCCGTGGAGGGGTATATCCACCCATCCATGGATGGCGCAATTGGCTCCGAATTGAGGGTCGGAGCGGTTACCGGTGCGATCTCCTGAACACTGTCCAATGGTAGAGCTAAATCATGCTCATCGTGACCGTGTGGCGCACTCGGTGGGGGCTTGAATCCGTCGAAGATCAAGTCTCCGCGGATATCGGCCGTGTAGTTTAAGCTTCCAAACCTGACCTGGTGGCCAGGGGTGTAACTTTCGATCTACTTCAGATGGCCAAGCAAGTTGGCCCGCAGTGCGAAGCTGCCGAATACAAAGATCTGTCCGGGAAGAAAAGTCTCACCCTGGACTGCATCGCTATCGATGATCGAAGGAGCCATCAAGCCTAATGGTGACGACACAGAGGAACTCTCAATGAAAGCACCAATGTCGGTGTCAAAACCGGCGGATCTCGGGTAGGGGGTCCCGAACTGTGCGTCTAAGGTGGATGGTAACAGGAGGCAGGGGACACAATGTTTTACCCAGGTTCGGGCCCACTTGATGGAGGTAAAACCCTACGTCATGCTTGATTATTCTTGATAATATGAGTAGTACAAGAGCTGATCTACCATGAGATCAGAGAGGCTAAACCCTAGCCTATGGTCTGATTGTATGTTGTCCTACGGACTAAAACCCTCTGGTTTATATAGACATCGGAGGAGGCTAGGGTTACACAAGGTCGGTTACAAAGGAGGAGATATGCATATCCGTATTGCCTAGCTTGCCTTCCACGCCAAGTAGAGTCCCATCCGGACACAGGACGAAGTCTTCAATCTTGTATCTTCATAGTCCAATAGTCCGGCCAAAGGATATAGTCCGGCTGTCCGGAGACCCCTAATTCAGGACTCCCTCACTAAGCGAAAAAGGAAATAGCTTCAATTTAACAATATCATTGTCCACATCTTTCTTATTTTGCATATCACACAGATCAACAAAGTTGTTTAGATGGATAGCGGCATCTTCACTAGGAAGGCCGGAAAACAGATCTTTCATGACAAGATTCAGCAAAGCAGCATTTATTTCACAAGATTCAGCATCAGTACGAGGAGCAATCGGAGTGCTAATAAAATCATTGTTTTTGGTATTGGTAAAGTCACACAATTTGGTATTATCTTGAGCCATCGTGACAAGCAAGCAATCCAACACACAAGCAAACAAGAAACGGGCAAAAAGAGGCGAATAGAGAAAGAGAGGGAGGATGGAGAGAGAGAGGGCGAACAAAACGGCAAGGGTGAAGTGGGGGGAGAGGAAAACGAGAAGCAAATGGCAAATAATGTAATGCGGGAGATAAGGGTTTGTGATGGGTACTTGGTATGTTGACTTTTGCATAGACTCCCCGGCAACGGCGCCAGAAATCCTTCTTGCTACCTCTTGAGCATTGCGTTGGTTTTCCCTTGAAGAGGAAAGGGTGATGCAGCAGAGCAGCGTAAATATTTCCCTCAGCTTTTGAGAACCAAGGTATCAATCTAGTAGGAAGCCACGCACGAGTCCCTCGCACATACACAAACAAATAAACTCCTCGCAACCAATGTGATAAAGGGGTTGTCAATCCCTTCACGGTCACCTACGAGAGTGAGATCTGATAGATATGATAAGATAATATTTTTTGTATTTTTATGATAAAGAGAAATAAAGATGCAAGTAAAGTAAATGGCAAAGGAAATAACTAAGTATTGGAAGATTAATATGATGGAAAATAGACCCGGGGGCTATAGGTTTCACTAGAGGCGTCTCTCGAGAGCATAAGTATTGCGGTGGGTGAACAAATTACTGTTGAGCAATTGATAGAATTGAGCATAGTTATGAGAATATCTAGGTATGATTGTGTATATAGGCATCACGTCCGAGACAAGTAGACCGACTCCTGCCTGCATCTACTACTATTACTCCACACATCGACCGCTATCCAGCATGCATCTAGAGTATTAAGTTCAAGAGAACAGAGTAACACTTTAAGCAAGATGACATGATGTAGAGGGATAAACTCATGCAATATGATATAAACCCCATCTTGTTATCCTCGATGACAACAATACAATACGTGCCTTGCCGCCCCTACTGTCACTGGGAAAGGACACCGCAAGATTGAACCCAAAGCTAAGCACTTCTCCCATTGTAAGAAAGATCAATCTAGTAGGCCAAACCAAACTGATAATTCGAGGAGACTTGCAAAGATAACCAATCATACATAAAAGAATTCAGAGAAGATTCAAATATTGTTCATAGATAAACTTGATCATAAACCCACAATTCACCTGTCTCAACAAACACGCCGCAAAAGAAGATTACATCGAATAGATCTCCACAAGAGAGGGTGAGAACTTTGTATTGAGATCCAAAAAGAGAGAAGAAGCCATCTAGCTAATAACTATGGACCCGTAGGTCTGAAGTAAACTACTCACACTTCATCGGAGGGGCTATGGTGTTGATGTAGAAGCTCTCCGTGATTGATACCCCCTCCGGCGGAGCTCTGGAAAAGGCCCCAAGATGGGATCTCGTGGATACAGAAAGTTACGACGGTGGAATTAGGGTTTTGGCTCCGTATCTGGTAGTTTCGGGGTACTTAGGTATATATAGGAGGAAGGAGTATGTCGGTGGAGCAACATGGGCCCCACGAGGGTGGAGGGCGCGCCTGGGGGTAGGCGTGCCCCCTACCTCGTGCCTTCCTGGTTGATGTCTTGGCGTAGGGTCCAAGTCCTCTGGATCACGTTTGTTCCGAAAATCACGTTCCCGAAGGTTTCATTCCGTTTGGACTCCGTTTGATATTCTTTTTTCTGTGAAACTCTGAAATAGGCAAAAAGCAGCAATTCTGGGCTGGGCCTCCGGTTAATAGAACAGGATATAATATAGCATGGAACAATAAAAAATTATAGATACGTTGGAGACGTATCAGTATGCCTCTACTTGGTTAGCTCGTTGATCAAAGATGGTTGAGTTTCCTAGCCATAGACATGAGTTGTTATTTTTTCAACGGGATCACACCATTAGGAGAATGATGTGATTGACTTGACCCATTTCGTTAGCTTAGCACTTGATCGTTTAAGTTTACTGATATTGCTTTCTTCATGACTTATACATGTTCCATGACTATGAGATTGTGCAACTCCCGAATACCGGATGAACACTTTGTGTGCTACCAAACATCACAACGTAACTGGGTGATCATAAAGGTGCTCTACGGTGTCTCCAATGGTGTTCGTGGAGTTGGCATAGATCAAGAATAGGATTTGTCACTCCGAGTGTCGGAGAGGTATCTCTGGGCCCTCTCGGTAATGCACATCACTATAAGCCTTGCAAGCAATGCAACTAATGAGTTACTTGTGGGATGATGCATTACAGAACGAGTAAAAAGACTTGCCGGTAACGAGATTGAACTAGGTATTGAGATACCGACGATCGAATCTCGGGCAAAGTAACATACCGATGACAAAGGGAACAACGTATGTTGTTATGCGGTTTGACCGATAAAAGATCTTCGTAGAATATGTAGGAACCAATATGAGCATCCAGGTTACTCTATTGGTTATTGACCGGAGACATGTCTCGGTCATGTCTACATAGTTCTCGAACCCGTAGGGTCCGCACGCTTAAAGTTCTGTGACGATCGGTATTATGAGTTTTTATGTTTTGATGTACCGAATGTAGTTCGGAGTCCCGGATATGATCACGGACATGACAAGGAGTCTCGAAATGGTCGGGATGTAAAGATCGATATATTGGATGACTATGTTCGGACATCGGAAGGGTTTCGGGAGGTTTCAGACATATACCGGAGTACCGGGGGTTACCGGAACCCCCCGGGAAGTTATTGGGCCTTATAGGCCTTAGTGGAGAAGAAAGAGGGCAGCCAGGAGGTGGCGCCCCCCCCTTGCCCCAATCCAAATTGGACAAGGGGAAGGGGCGGCGGCCCCCCTCTCCTTCCTTCTCTCCACCTCCTCCTTCCCCCTTCTACTTCTTGGAATAGGAAAGGGAGGGGGCAAACCTACTTGGAGTAGGATTGCCCCCCTTGGGCGCGCCTCTCCCTTGGCCGGCCCTCTCCTCCTCCACCCCTTTATATACGGGGGTAGGGGGCACCCCAAAGACACAACAATTGATCTGCTGATCTCTTAGTCGTGTGCGGTGCCCCCCTCCACCATATGCACGAGTAGAACACAAGTGAAGCGGCCCGTACCGACATTACGTGTACGCTTACCAGCATGTCATACTACTTACTAGCATGTCGTACTTTGGTTCGGCGGTATTGTTGGATGAAGCGGCCCGTACCGACATTACGTGTACGCTTACGCGAGACTGGTTCTACCGACGTGCTTTGCACATAGGTGGTTGGCGGGTGTCAGTTTCTCCAACTTTAGTTGAACCGAGTGTGACTACGCCCGGTCCTTGTTGAAGGTTAAAACAACACTAACTTGACGAACTATCGTTGTGGTTTTGATGCGTAGGTAAGAACGGTTCTTGCTCAGCCCGTAGCAGCCGCGTAAAACTTGCAACAACAAAGTAGAGGACGTCTAACTTGTTTTTGCAGGGCTTGTTGTGATGTGATATGGTCAGGACGTGATGAGATATAAATCGTTGTATGAGATGATCATGTTTTGTTAAAGTTATCGGCAACTGGCTGAAGCCTTATGGTTGTCTCTTTATTGCATAAGATGCAAGCGTCATACAATTGCTTTACTTTATCGCTATGCGATAGCAATAGTTGCAAAAGCAATAGTTGTCGAGACGACCATATGATGACACGTTGATAGAGATCAAGATGATGGAGATCATGGTGTCATGCCGGTGACGATGGATATCATGACAGTACTTTGGAGATGGAGATCAAAGGCACAAGATGATAATGGCCATATCATGTCACATATATTGATTGCATGTGATGTTTATCCTTTATGCATCTTATTCTGCTTAGTTTGACGGTAGCATTATAAGATGATATCTCACTAAATTTCAAGGTAAGTGTTCTCCCTGAGTATGCACCGTTGCCAAAGTTCGTCGTGCCGAGACACCACGTGATGATCGGGTGTGATAAGCTCAATGTTCATCTACAACGGGTGTAAGACAGTTTTACACACGCAGAATACTCGGGTTAAACTTGACGAGCCTAGCATATGCAGATATGGCCTCGGAACACTGAGACCGAAAGGTCGAGCGTGAATCATATAGTAGATATGATCAACATAGTGATGTTCACCATTGAAAACTACTCCATCTCACGTGATGATCGGTTATGGTTTAGTTGACATGGATCACGTGATCACTTAGATGATTAGAGGGATATCTATCTAAGTGGGAGTTCTTAAGTAATATGATTAATTAAACTTTAATTTATCATGAACTTAGTCCTGATAGTATTTGCATATCTATGTTGTAGATCAGTTGCTCGTGTCCCCGTTTTTATTTATGATATGTTCCTAGAGAAAACTATATTAAAAAATGATAGTAGCAATAATGCGGATTGGATCCGTGATCTAAGGATTATCCTCGTTGCTGCACAGAATAATTATGTCCTTGATGCTCCACTAGGTGACGGACCTATTGCAGGAGCAGATGCAGACGTTATGAACATTTGGCAAAGCTCGGTATGATGACTACTTAATAGTTTAGTGCACCATGCTTTATGGCTTAGAACCGGGACTTCAAAAATGTTTTGAACGCCACGGAACATATAAGATGTTCTAAGAGTTGAAATTGGTATTTCATACTCATGCCCATGTCGAGAGGTATGAGACCTCTGACAAGCACTTTGCCTACAAGATGGAGGAGAATAGCTCAGCTAGTGAGCATGTGCTCAGAATGTCTGTGTACTACAATCACTTGAATCAAGTGGGAGTTAATCTTCCAGATAAGATAGTGATTGATAGAGTTCTCTAGTCACTATCACCAAGTTACTAGAACTTCGTGATGAACTATAATATGCAAGGGATAAAGGAAACGATTCCCAAGCTCTTCGTGATGCTGAAATCGATGAAGGTAGAAATCAAGAAAAGCATCAAGTGTTGATGGTTGACAAGACCACTAGTCTCAAGAAAAGGGCAAAGGGAATACGGGGAACTTCAAGAAGAACGGCAAGCAAGTTGCTGCTCAAGTGAAGAAGCCCAAGTCTAGACCTAAGCCTGAGACTAAGTGCTTCTAATGCAAAGGGACTGGTCACTGGAAGCAGAACTGCCCCAAGTATTTGGCGGATAAGAAGGATGGTAAAGTGAACAAAGGTATATTTGATATACATGTTATTGATGTGTACATTACTAGTGTTTATAGCAATCCCTTAGTATTTGATACTAGTTCAGTTGCTAAAGATTAGTAACTCGAAACATGAGTTGCATAACGAAAAGAGACTATTTAAGGGTGATGTGACGATGTGTGTTGGAAGTGGTTCCAAGATTGATATGATCATCATCGCACACTCCCTATACTTTCGGGATTAGTGTTGAACCTAAATAAATGTTATTTGGTGTTTGCGTTAAGCATGAATATGATTTGATCATGTTTATTGCAATACGGTTATTCATTTAAAGTCAGAGAATAATTGTTGTTCTGTTTACATGAATAAAACCTTCAATGGTCATATACCCAAGGTGAATGGTTTATTGAATCTTGATCGTAGTGATACACATATTCATAATATTGAAGCCAAAAGATGCAAAGTTAATAATGATAGTGCAACTTATTTGTGGCATTGCCGTTTAGGTCATATTAGTGTAAAGCGCATGAAGAAAATCCATGCTGATGGGATTTTGGAATCACTTGATTATGAATCAGTTGATGCTTGCGAACCATGCCTCATAGGCAAAATAACTAAGACTCCGTTCTCCGGAACAATGGAGCAAGCAACTGACTTATTGGAAATAATACATACTGATGTATGCGATCCGATAAGTGTTGAGGCTCGCGGCGGGTATCGTTATTTTCTGACCTTCACAGATGATTTGAGCAGATATGGGTATACTACTTAATGAAACATAAGTCTGAAACAGTTGAAAAGTTCAAAGAATTTCAGAGTGAAGTGGAAAATCATCGTAACAAGAAAAATAAAGTTTCTATGATCTGATCACGGAGACGAATATTTGAGTTACGAGTTTGGTCTTCATTTGAAACAATGCGGAATAGTTTCGCAACTCACGCCACCTGGAACACCACAGCGTAATGGTGTGTCCGAACATCGTAACCATACTTTATTAGATATGGTACAATCTATGATGTCTCTTACCGATTTACCACTATCGTTTTGGGGTTATGCATTAGAGACAGCTGCATTCACGTTAAATAGGGCACTATCTAAATCCGTTGAAATGACACCATATGAACTGTGGTTTGGCAAGAAACCAAAGTTGTCATTTCTTAAAGTTTGGGGTTGCGATGCTTATGTGAAAAAACTTCAAACTGATAAGCTCGAACCCAAATCGGAGAAATGTGTCTTCATAGGATACGTAAAGGAAACTATTGGGTACACCTTCTATCACAGATCCGAAGGCAAGACATTTGTTGCTAAGAATGGATCCTTTCTAGAGAAGGGGTTTCTCTCGAAAGAAGTGAGTGGGAGGAAAGTAGAACTTGATGAGGTAACTGTACCTGCTCCCTTATTGGAAAATAGTTCATCACAGAAACCGGTTCCTGTGACATCTACACCAATTAGTGAGGAAACTAATGATGATGATCATGAAACTTCAGATCAAGTTACTACCGAACCTCGTAGGTCAACTAGAGTAAGATCCGCACTAGAGTGGTACGGTAATCCTGTTCTGGAAATCATGTTACTTGACCATGGTGAATGTCGGTGTCAAAACCGGCGGATCACGGGTAGGGGGTCCCGAACTGTGCGTCTAGGCCGGATGGTAACAGGAGGCAGGGGACATGATGTTTTACCCAGGTTTGGGCCCTCTTGATGGAGGTAAAACCCTACGTCTTGCTTGATTGATATTGATGATATGGGTAATACAAGAGTAGATCTACCACGAGATCAGAGAGGCTAAACCCTAGAAGCTAGCCTATGGTATGATTGTATGTTGTCGTTGTTGTCCTACGGACTAAAACCCTTCGGTTTATATAGACACCGGAGAGGGTTAGGGTTACACAAGGTCGGTTACAAAGGAGGAGATATCCATATCCGTACTGCCTAGCTTGCCTTCCACGCCAAGTAGAGTCCCATCCGGACACGAGACGAAGTCTTCAATCTTGTATCTTCATAGTCTAACAGTCTGGCCAATGGAGATAGTCCGGCTGTCCTGAGACCCCCTAATCCAGGACTCCCTCAGTAGCCCCTGAACCAGGCTTCAATGACGATGAGTCCGGCGCGCAGTATTGTCTTCGGCATTTCAAGGCGGGTTCCTTCTCTGAATACACCGCAGAAGAATTTGAATACGAGGATAGTGTCCGACCCTGCAAAATAAGTTCCACATTCCACCGTAGAGAGAATAATATTTTCGCAGATGTAATTTGCTGGTTTGTTTTGGCAGCATGACGTTATGTCATGGCCCGGTGATTATTCGAACCGTTTCTTTTAACCAGCTCCACACATAACGCGAGGTGGTTTCTTGACACGTCTTGTCAAAGAAGAGATTGTGTTCCCCCAATTACGGGATTCTCATTAATGCGGTCGTGGGTAACCCAACCGTGTCTAGGACTCCTAGATTATAGGCAAGTCCTAAACGGCTACGGAGAGGACGCTTGATATTCACCCTCTTTATAAAGGGACAAGGTTTTCGCTTTTTCCCTCTCGTGCTCAATCGAACCCTTCCCCCGCCTCGAGCTCTAACACCCAAAGCCCAGGTTAGGTGCTCCGGATCTTTAGTTATGTCCGGATCCAGCCTTCAAGGCCGATGGATGCCCTCCTTCGTCACGGAAGAGGACATTAAGAAGTTGAGGGAGGCCAAATACCTGACCGCCGAGGTTTCGCATCAGTTGCCTGCTCAAGGGCAGATCATCCCTACTCCTGAACCCAACGAGAACATCGTGTTCGTCTCCCACTTCCTCCGAGGTCTAGGCCTCACTCTGGATCCTTTCGTCAGGGGTTTGATGTTCTATTACGGGCTAGATTTCCATGATCTAGCTTCGGACTCTTTATCCACATCTCGACATTTATTGTCGTGTGTGAGGCCTTCCTCCGCGTTACCCCTCACTTCGGCCTGTGGCTCAAGACCTTTGAAGTAAAGCCGAAGATGATCGAGGGGCAACATGCAGCGTGCGGAGGTGCATCAATAGGCAAGATGGCAGGAGCTCCATGGCCGAAAGGTTCCTTTCCAGAGGTGTCCGAATTATGGCAACGGGAGTGGTTTTACGTCACGGCTCCCAGAAGTGCCAAGTGGGCGGCTGCCCCCGTTTTCCGCTCGGGCCCCCCACCACAACTGATGTCATGGATTAGCAGAGGTCTGAGCTGGGGTCCAGCCAAGGACGTGCCTATACTGCAAAGCCGCATCCGAGATCTCTTCGAGGGAGATTTTAATTTGGCTGTGGTAATACAAGTTATGCTGGTTCATCAAGTCCAGCCTTGCAAACGCCGGCCCCTTTGCTTGTGGGAGTTCAACCCAGAGGGACTGCGTGCCATTCAAAGTTTCCTCGGCCTGACGCACGAGGAGATGTACAAGTCATTCTTTGGACCTCAAGTAGAGTGTCCTGATATTACCGAGGACGTGGGCCTGAGCAGTAACCGCGCCGCCGAACAAGTAAGAAATCCTCTGGCCGAACACACTGTCTTTGATTCGTCACGAAGTTATTTCTGAGAATTTGCTTTTTGACCAGGACTGGCTAACAAAGACGAAGATGATTCGGTGTTTGGCCCCCCTCCCTGAGGGTTTGGAAAATCCGGTATTGGAAAAGATGCTCGAGGTCGCACCTTGCCCGGAGCCCTCGAAGGAAGATACCGGGGGGGATAATACGGGCGGACGCGGGCCCCCATCGCTGCCCATTCCAACTGAGGGAATGAGCGTCTCCACGAAGGAGGACAACCGGGGGAGGAAAAGGACTGCTTCCGAGGATCTGGAAGCCAAAGCCTCCAAACGGGAGAAGAAGTCTCCCACGGAGGGTCCTGCCTCGGGGGGTGCTTTTGCCGCACAAAGTCCGCGGGGGGATCATCCCTCCAACGATTCGTAAGTGATCCAAAATACTTTAATAGTAAAGGTATGCTATCTTTTTTCTAAGAAAATAACCACCGCATATATCTTGCAGTTCGGGCCTTAGCCCCTTTCAGATGAGCTCGTCTTCGGGGGATCTTCTTCCAGAGATGATGGAGAGCGAAACGCCTCCCCCGGACTCCTCCGCTCAAGAAGCGGGTGACCCCGAAGTGTCGTCACGGAGGGCCTCTCCGGATCCGGTGAGGCCAGAAGATAATCCCATAGACCCCCGAAGTCCCCAGCGTCCGGCTCCCGAAGAGAGCAGACAAAAGAGTCCGGCACCGTCTGGTGTGCGGTCAGACGTTCTGAGGGAGTTGGTGGGGCGAGCGGCCATCTCAGAATAACACCGTATGCTGATGAGTACGGTGATGGAGAGAATCTCGTCCGCCGAAAGCGGATTACATGAAGCCTTTATGAGTCTACTGACAGGCTTCGAGGTACGTGAGATAATATGTGATAGTACTGCACATGTTAGGTGTGCCCTGTGTAGATAGTAGCCCCTGAGACTCTGGTTGTCATCGAGAACGGCGGCGAACAGAGGATCATATTCCCAGGCAATAACCAGACTGCCCCTATGTACAGGTGGTGGAAGCTCGGGTGGCTAGCCGGACTAGTGACTTTGCCAAATTAAAACGGCAACTGGATGCGACAGACGCCGACATCGAGCTTGTTAACAAGAGGCTTGACGAGGCACAGGGTAAGTGTTATTATTTGGTGAACGCCACATAGTAAGAGTAGCATGATGCCAGTATCTTTAATATGTTGTGACTGCAGATGGAGCTGCCACCGTGGAAACCTTGCGGGCAGAACTTGCCCGAGCCAAGGAACAAGCGAGGATTAGTAATGCCGCTGCTTTCAAGGCGGCCGAAGAGTTGAAAGCCGGGAAGGCCGCACATTGCGAAAGCCAAGAGAAGATGGCCAAGATGGCCGTAGAATTAAAAAACACTGCCGACCGTTGCCGGGTCCTTGAAAAAGAAAACCGAGCGAAGGCAACAGACCTTGAGAAGGCCACGACGGCGGACAAAGACACCCGTTCTGCTATGAGAGCGAAGAAGGAGGAGCTGCGGGAAGCCAGGGATATTGCAGCTAGGAAACCCTTCATGTTACGGAGGAAGTTTGGAGATCCACGGTATGCCCCTCTGGATCGGCTGTGGAGTTCGGCAGATGCGTATATGGATTTGGCGGCGAGCGCTGCCGATGCGGCCAAGTACTTCCAAGGTCAGACAGATCGTGAAGTGGACAAGCTATTCTGGTCGCAATTCCACGTTCTAGAGTGTCTGCTTTCATTGACTGACCAGCTAGCCGAATGGGCCGAACTGAATAGGTTGTCCGGACTCGCCATGAGGTCTGTTGTGGATCAGCTATGGCCGGAAAAGCCAAAGCCGAACAACTATTTTAGCTTAGTGCAGCAGTTCCTTGGTGCGGTGCCGCGCATTAATGCGATGAAGAGGTCGGCGTGCATAGAAGGCTCGCGGATGGCCCTTGCCCGGGTTAAAGCATACTGGGCGGAGATGGACGCTACCACTGTTGCGGCGCAGGGTTCGACCATAGGCCGAGTGGCTGCCGAGCACTATTTCGAGGAGGTTCTCGAGGGTGCTCGTTTGATAGAGGCCCAGTTCTCGAAGAATATTATGTTTGAGTGATATGTATTCTCATTGTAAACACAATGCTTTTATGAAGTTTTTATAAGGCTATGTTTATACTTTTGCCTGAAAGTAGTATGATGCCTCCTGTGCGGCCGTTTATGTATACATGTGTATAACCTGAAAGATTGCAACTGTCGGCTTCAACCCCCATGCATATAATGCGGAGGTGCTCGCAAAAAACGCATGTTCACACTTAACCCAATGTCTTGGTCCTATTAAGGAGGTGATAGCGTAGCGAGCGAGGCAACCGGACTATAATGCTTTAGCACTTTCACTTAGCCATAGGAGTTTGACAGTGGGGCTACTAGATAGCCCCTGGTGGCTCCGCACTCTCCCAATCGCGGGGTGCGCACATGCCTGGCCGGAAAACGGCCCTTCGTTAAGGCGGAGGAATTCTAGCATTCCGATAGGTCATCGAGTGGTTGACCAGTCTCACGCTATAGCATGACAGTCAGTTTTCGGCTTTCTCTACTGAGGTGCTCGTCCGGATGAACCAGGGCACAATCGCAGTAGTTCTCCTAGTGCTACCTTAGCCGATAAAGCGGAACGTAAGGCACCAAAACACAGGAGCTGGGCAAACCCAACATTTGACCAAAGACAATGATTCGGAGCTGATGCATATAAGGCCAAACTCGCGACGCCGAACACTCCCTAAGGTATTCGGTCCTTATGGTATAAACCGGGCCTAAATAGTGCCCTTTGTAAGAAGCCCCTTGTGTCCAGGTACGTGCATTATTCTGACGTGGCCACATGCCAAGACGTCAGCATCCTTCTCAACTGTACTGAGAATTCGGTGGATATGTATCAACAAGAGACAGTAAAAAAGGTTTGCGCAGGGTCTTAATCTAAAAAGAATCCTTGGAGCGGGTCCCTACCGCACGTCTGCGCCTGTGTCTCCGTTGTGCCGTATCCTGGACGGGTGTAGCACGATGATCATCTATAAAAGAGAGGAACTTAGGTGAAAAAGTTGTCATGCAAAAAGGATAGTTTTTAAAGAAACCATGTATAATTCAAGATGATTAAAAATTGCCACTTGTCTGCGCGCGTTGAGCCCCTTGTATTTGTAATAGGGGTGTGACCATTGATCCGGTATGAATTACATATAGCTGCGCCGGACTCGTCTACCCGTGTCCGAGGTCTTGACGACCTGTTAAATGCTTTAGTTGGTGAGGCCATTTTTAGTGTGCGGCTGCCAAGGCAGCCGCACTCTCTTCGGCGCGCAAAGATCGCTTAATACTTCCGTTTACTATAATGATGCCACATGGGCCGGGCATCTTGAGTGTGAGGGAAGCGTAGTGCGGTATTGCATTAAAGCGAGCGAAAGCTTCGCGTCCGAGTAGTGCTTGATAGCCACTTTGGAACGGAGCGATGTTGAAGGTTAAATGTTTGCTACGGAAGTTATCGGGAAGCCGAATATAACCTTTAGTAGCAGGGAGCCCGTGCAATTAGCCCCTGGGCCTGGCGTTACTCCTTTAAAGGTAGTATTGCTATGGCAGATTTTTGTTGGGTCTATCCCCATTTCGCGGATTGTGTCCTGGTATATCAAGTTTAGACTGCTGCCACCGTCCATCAGGACTCGTGTGAAGTGGTATCCGTCAATTATTGGGTCTAATACCAGGGCAGCCCATCCTGCACGCCGGATACTTGCTGAGTAATCACGATGGTCGAAAGTGATCGGTTGGGACGACCAGTGGCAGGACTCCGCGGTGATAGGCCCTTGGGCATATTTTTCTGGGAGTGTCGTTTTGTATCTTCCTTTGATCACGTGTAACACGTTTACTGTTTTGACTTCTGGTGGAAATTTCTTTTGTTCCCCAGTGTCTTGCTTGAGAGGCTCATCCTCGTCTTCGCTTGGCGTATCCTCCCCCTTGTGTACGGCGTTGAGCTTGCCGGACTGCTTGAAGACCCAACATTCTCTGTGGGTATGATTAGCGGGTTTACCAGGGGTGCTATGGATCTGACATATTTGGTCCAGAATTTGTTTAGGCTGGACAGTTCGTCTCTGGCGCCTTTAGAGGGCGGCTTTTGCTGACCTGGCTCAGAGCTTTTGAATCCGGCGTTTACTGTCGTGCTCTTCGTGTTGTCTTCTTTATTCCGGCGTTTGTTATTGCTGTTGCGCCGTGATTTCCCGTTTCCATCTCTAACTTCAGATGTACTAGGGTCGCTGATGCTGCATCTGGCTAGCCAGCTGTCCTCACCCGCGCAGAAGCGGGTCATGAGGCTTGTTAATGCTGCCATTGTTCTCGGCTTTTCTTGGCCGAGGTGTCTGGCAAGCCATTCGTCACGGACGCTATGCTTAAAAGCTGCCAAGGCTTCGGCGTCCGGACAGTCGACAATTTGGTTCTTTTTAGTAAGAAACATGTTCCAAAGTTTTCGGGCTGACTCTCCGGGCTGTTGAGTTATATGACTCAAATCGTTCGCGTCCGGAGGTCGGACATAAGTCCCTTGGAAATTTGCCTGAAAAGCGTCTTCGAGCTCTTCCTAGCTTCCAATGGAGTTTTTGGGGAGGATTTTAAGCCAGTGACGAGCTGACCCTTTGAGCTTGAGGGGTAAGTACTTGATGGCGTGGAGATCATCTCCTCGAGCCATATGGATATGGAGGATATAGTCCTCAATCCAGACCCCAGGGTCTGTTGTTCCGTCGTATGCCTCTATGTTTACGGGTTTGAATCCTTCTGGAAATTCATGGTCCAGCACCTCATTGGTGAAACATAGGGGGTGTGCGGCAGCCCTGTATCTGGGTGTACCCCGTTGTTCGGATGTTTGTTGTGTTACATTGTATGCTGGGGCGCGCTTGCGTGATCCATAGGTGGTTCTGGTCTTTTGGTGTGAGCCCTCGCGTGGATCGCGTATTGTCTTGTGAGTGGCATTGTTTGCCGCTCTATGTTGGCCGTGAGGTCGTCTATCTGGCCAGGTGGCTGTTTTGATTTTTGGTTGTGGGGGGTCTGAGGCCTCCTCATCGAATTCAGGTAGCAACTTCCGCTTTGGGTAGCTCTTGGTTGGGCGATTGTCGCCGTACTTCGCTGCTGTGTTGAGTACTTTACTCCATCTGATTTGGAGTGTGTCCTGCGCAGCCTTGAGCCTTTGCTTCTGCTTTTTCAGACTCCTCGCGGTGGCAACAAGCCTTTGGCGGGCATTCTGCTGCTCTGGGTGCCTGTCCGGCGTTATGTCGTCCGGACTATTATCTTTAACAGAATTGGTTTGTTCGGTTTGATTCTCCGTATTGCCGTGGTCCGGCAGTGGTTCGCCCTGCTCCAACGCTGGGTCTGTATGATTGTTATTTCTGCCGAGGCGGGATTTGGGGCGGCGCTTGCGTCGCCGCTTTGACTGCTTCTCGAGGGCACAAGCCTTCGGTGCGTCCTTTCGTTCCTCGTCGTTGTCTTCTTTTGGTGTGTCCACTATGTATACGTCATATGATGAAGTGGACGTCCAGCGCCCTGTGGGCGGTGGTTCCTCTTCGCCTCCCACATCGTCGTCCGTACCATCGATGTCTTCAGAGTCGAAGTCGAGCATGTCGGTTGAGTCGTCGACAGTGGCTATTAAGTGGGTGGTGGGTGGGCGTCGAATTTCTTCGTCGTCCGCATCCCAATCCTGTTGGCCATAATCCGGCCAGGGCTCTCCTGACAAAGAGAGAGACCTTAGTGAATTCAGAATGTCGCCGAAGGGCGAGTGCTGAAAGATCTCCGCGGCGATGAATTCCATAATCGGCGCCCAATCGGATTCGATTGGCAGGGGCGCGGGCGGTTCGGGGTCAGAAAAAGAGTCCGGCACCTTGGAGTCGCGGGCTGCGCAGAGGGTTAGGCTGGTGTTTGGCTCGATCACCGTCAAGACTGCAGCCCCTGAGGCGGTGTCTAGCCACCCGTCCTCGATTGGCGCAGTTGGCTCCGAGCTAAAGGTCGGAGCTGATGCGGGCGCGGCCTCTGGGGTACTGTTCGGCGGCAGAGCTAGGTCATACCCATCGCGATAGTGCGGCGCGCCCGGCTGTGGGTCGAATCCGTCGAAGATCAAGTCTCCGCGAATGTCGGCCGTGTAGTTCAAACTTCCAAATCTGACCTGACGGCCAGGGGCGTAGCTTTCAATCTGCTCCAGATGGCCAAGCGAATTAGCCCGCAGTGCAAAGCCGCCGAATACGAAGATCTGTCCGGGGAGAAAAGTCTCACCCTGGACTGCATCGCTATCGATGATAGTAGGAGCCATCAAGCCTAACAGCGACGACACAGAGGAACTCTCAATGAAAGCACCAATGTCGGTGGCAAAACCGGCGGATCTCGGGTAGGGGGTCCCGAACTGTGCGTCTAGGCCGGATGGTAACAGGAGGTAGGGGACACGATGTTTTACCCAGGTTCGGGCCCTCTTGATGGAGGTAAAACCCTACGTCCTGCTTGATTGATATTGATGATATGGGTAATACAAGAGTAGATCTACCACGAGATCAGAGAGGCTAAACCCTAGAAGCTAGCCTATGGTATGATTGTATGTTGTCGTTGTTGTCCTACGGACTAAAACCCCTCGGTTTATATAGACACCGGAGAGGGTTAGGGTTACACAAGGTCGGTTACAAAGGAGGAGATATCCATATACATACTGCCTAGCTTGCCTTCCACGCCAAGTAGAGTCCCATCTGGACAAGAGACGAAGTCTTCAATATTGTATCTTCATAGTCTAACAGTCCGCCAATGGAGATAGTCCAGCTGTCCAGAGACCCCCTAATCCAGGACTCCCTCAGTGAACCTACGAACTATGAAGAAGCGATGGTGAGCCCAGATTCCGCAAAATGGCTTGAGGCCATGAAATTTGAGATGGGATCAATGTATGAGAACAAAGTATGGACTTTGGTTGACTTGCCCGGTGATCGGCAAGCCATTGAGAATAAATGGATCTTGAAGAGGAAGACGAACACTGATAGTAGTGTTACTATCTACAAAGCTCGAATTGTCACAAAAATGTTTTCGACAAGTTCAAGGTGTTGACTACGATGAGATTTTCTCACTCGTATCGATGCTTAAAAGTCTGTTCGAATCATGTTGGCAGTTGCCGCATTTATGAAATCTGGCAATTGGATGTCAAAACTGCATTCCTTAATGGATTTCTTAAAGAAGATTGTATATGATGCAACCAGAAGGTTTTGTCAATCCTAAAGGTGCTAACAAAATGAGCAAGCTCCAGCGATCCATCTATGGACTGGTGCAAGCATCTCGGAAGTTGGAATATATGCTTTGATAAAGTGATCAAAGCATATGGTTTTATACAGACTTGCGGTGAAGCCTGTATTTACAAGAAAGTGAGTGGGAGCACTACAACATTTCTGATAAGTGTATGTGAATGACATATTGTTGATCGGAAATAATGTAGAATTTTCTGGAAAGCATAAAGGAGTGTTTGAAAAGAGTTTTTCAAAGAAAGACCTCGATAAAGCTGCCTACACATTGAGCATCAAGATCTATAGAGATAGATCAAGACGCTTGATAAGTTTTTTCAATGAGTACATACCTTGACAAGATTTTGAAGTAGTTCAAAATGGAACAGTCAAAGGAGTTTTTGACGTTGTTGCAAGGTGTGAAGTTGAGTAAAGACTCAAAACCCGACCACAACAGAAAATAGAAAGAGAATGAAAAGTCATTCCCTATGCCTCGGTCATAGGTTCTATAAAGTATGCTATGATGTTTACCAGTCCTATTATATACCTTAGCATCATTCTGGAAAGGGAGTACAATAGTGATCTAGGAGTAGATCACTGGACAGCGGTCAAAATTATCCTTAGAGGACTAAGGAAATATTTCTCAATTATGGAGGTGATAAAAGAGTCCGTCGTAAAGAGTTACGTCGATGAAAGCTTTGACACCGATCTGGATGACTCTAAGTCTCGATCTAGATACATATTGAAAGTGAGAGCGATTAGCTAGAGTAGCTCCATGCAAAACATTGTAGACATAGAAAATTTGCAAAATACATACGGCTCTGAATGTGGCAGACCCGTTGACTAAATTTCTCTCACAAGCAAAACATGATCACTCTTTGGGTATTAATCACATAGCGATGTGAACTAGATTATCGACTCTAGTAAACCTTTTGGGTGTTAGTCACATGGAGACGTGAACTAATCACATAAAGATGTGAACTATTCATGTTAAGTCACATGACGATCTGAACTAGATTATTGATTCTAGTGCAAGTGGGAGACTGAAGGAAATATGCCCTAGAGGCAATAATAAACTTATTATTTATTTCCTTATATCATGATAAATATTTATTATTCATGCTAGAATTGTATTAACCGGAAACATAATACATGTGTGAATACATAGACAAACATAGTGTCACCAGTATGCCTCTACTTGACTAGCTCGTTGATCAAAGATGGTTGAGTTTCCTAGCCATAGACATGAGTTGTTATTTGTTCAACGGGATCACATCATTAGGAGAATGATGTGATTGACTTGACCCATTTTGTTAGCTTAGCACTTTATCGTTTAAGTTTACTGCTATTGCTTTCTTCATGACTTATACATGTTCCTATGACTATGAGATTGTGCAACTCCCGAATACCGGAGGAACACTTTGTGTGCTACCAAATGTCACAACGTAACTGGGTGATTATAAAGGTGCTCTACAGGTGTCTCCGATGGTGTTCGTGGAGTTGGCATAGATCAAGAATAGGATTTGTCACTCCGATTGTCGAAGAGGTATCTCTGGGTCCTCTCGGTAATGCACATCACTATAAGCCTTGCAAGCAATGCAACTAATGAGTTAGTTGTGGGATGATGCATTACGGAACGAGTAAAGAGACTTGCCAGTAACGAGATTGAACTAGGTATTGAGATACCGACGATCAGATCTCGGGCAAAGTAACATACCGATGACAAAGGGAACAACGTATGTTGTTATGCGGTTTGACCGATAAAAGATCTTTGTAGAATATGTAGGAACCAATATGAGCATCCAGGTTCCGCTATTGGTTATTGACCGGAGACATGTCTCGGTCATGTCTACATAGTTCTCGAACCCGTAGGGTCTGCACGCTTAAAGTTCTGTGACGGTCGGTATTATGAGTTTTTATGTTTTGATGTACCGAAGGTATTTCGGAGTACCGGATATGATCATGGACATGACGAGGAGTCTCAAAATGGTCGAGACGTAAAGATAGATATATTGGATGACTATGTTCGGACACCGGAAGGGTTCCGAGAGGTTTCGGACATATACCGGAGTACTGGGGGTTATCGGAACCCCCCGGGAAGCTATTGGGCCTTATGGGCCTTAGTGGAGAAGAAAGAGGGCAGCCAGGATGTGGCGCGCGGCCCCCCTTGCCCCAATCCGAATTGGACAAGGGGAAGGGGTGGCGGCCCCCTCTCCTTCCTTCTCTCCACCTCCTCCTTCCCCCTTCTACTTCTTGGAATAGGAAAGGGAGGGGCAAACCTACTTGGAGTAGGATTGCCCCCCCTTGGGCGCGCCTCTCCCTTGGCTGGCCCTCTCCTCCTCCCCCCTTTATATATGGGGGTAGGGGGCACCCCAAAGACACAACAATTGATATGTTGATCTCTTAGCCATGTGCGGTGCCCCCCTCCACCATAATCCACCTCGGTTATATCGTATCGGTGCTTAGGCGAAGCCCTGCGACGGTAGCTTCATCAACATCGTCACCACGCTGTCGTGCTGACGAAACTCTCCTTCGAGCTCTACTGGATCGTGAGTTCGCGGGACGTCACCGAGCTGAACGTGTGCTGAACGCGGAGGTGCCATACATTCAGTGCCGAGGATCGGTCGATCGTGAAGACGTACGACTACATCAACCGCGTTGTTATAACGCTTCCGCTTAACGGTCTACGAGGGTACGTGGACGACACTCTCCCCTCTTGTTGCTATGCATCACCATGATCTTGCGTGTGCATAGGAATTTTTTTGAAATTACTACGTTCCCCAACAGATTTTACCAATTTCAAACCCACGATCTTGCAACAACTCGGTAAGGTGGTCATACCACGCACGTGGGGCTTGTTTAAGGTCGTAGAGTGCCTTATCGAGTTGGTACACATGATCCGGGAAATAGGGATCCTCGAAACCGAGGGGTTGTTTGACATACACCAACTCATTAGTAGGACCATTAAGAGAAGCACTCTTCACATCCATTTGTTGCAACTTGAAGTTATGATGAGAAGCATAAGCAATCAACAAACGAATAGATTCAAGGCGAGCAACGGGAGCGAAGGTTTCACCGTAGTCGATACCCTCGACTTGGGAGTAGCCTTATGCTACCAAGCAAGCCTTGTTGCGGACAATAATCCCATGAGCATCTTGCCTGTTCTTAAACATCCACTTGGTTCCAATGACATTATGGTTCCCCGTTGGCCTTGGCACCAATCTCCACACCTTGTTGTGCTCGAAGTTGTTGAGTTCTTCATGCATGGCATTAAGCCAATCCGGATCTTCGAGCGCCTCATAGACCTTTTGGGGTTCAACACAAGAGACAAACACACGATGTTCACAATAGTTTTGCCAATTTTCTACGAGTGCTTACCCCCTTTCGAATGCTTCCAAGCACATTTTTCATGAGATGACCCTTGGTAGAGAGCTTGGATGCGATCTTGGCAGCACGACGCTCCAATTCCTCCTCAGGAGTGAGTTGAGGAGCGGTTACTTGATCATCTTGAGCGTCGTCTTGAGCTTGTTCTTGATCTTGAGCTTGAACTTTCTCGGAGGAGAGAACTTGACCTTGGGCATTGCTTGGTGGTTCAACACCATCTTGAGATTGATCTTGCCCTTGGTCTTGTTCATGAGGTTGAGGGCCTTCACTTTATTCTTCGGAAGCGTGTGGGCCTTGGGTTGGTGATGGTTCCACTTGAGTGGAACATTGTCCTTCTCCTTCGGCCACAAGGGATTCCTCAATGGGTAGGATAAAACCAACACCCATTCTTCTTATGGCTTGGGGAGGAATTTCATCACCTACATCACAAGTGCCACTTTGCTCCACTTGGGAGCCGTTATTTTCATCAAACTCTACGTTACACGTCTCCTCAATAAGTCTCGTGGACTTATTGAGGACACGGTAAGCATGAGAGTTTGTAGCATAACCAACAAATATGCCCTCATAAGCTCTAGCCTCGAATTTAGACAAACGAACACCTTTCTTGAGAATGAAACACTTACACCCGAACACCCGGAAGTACTTGAGGTTGGGCTTGTTACCGGTGAGTATCTCATATGGAGTCTTGTTCAAGCCTTTGCGGAGATAGAGCCGATTGGATGCATGACATGCAGTGTTGATGGCTTCGGCCCAAAAGTTGTATGGAGACTTGAACTCCGCCATCATGGTCCTTGCCGCATCCATCAACGTCCGATTCTTCCTCTCTGCTACACCATTTTGTTTAGGGGTGTAAGGTGCGGAATATTGATGCTTGATCCCCTCATCACTAAGAAACTCATCCAAGGTGTAGTTCTTGAACTCGGTGCCGTTGTCACTTCTTATTGTCAAGATCTTTGCATTGTGTTGACGTTGGGCTTCATTTGCAAAGTCAATGACAGTTTGTTGGGTCTCACTCTTCCTCTTGAAGAAGTACACCCAAGTGTATCTTTAATAGTCATCCACAATCACCAAGCAATACTTTCTACCCCCAAGGCTATCAAAGGATGGAGGCCCAAAGAGATCCAAGTGAAGGAGCTCCAAAGGCCTCTTTGAGTAAATGATAGTCGTGGGAGGGTGAGCCTTCTCATGTAGCTTTCCTTCAATGCAAGCACGATCTTTGGCAAAGCTAACATTTGTTAGTCCACAGACATGGTCCCCCTTGAGAAGACTTTGCAAAGATCTCATATTGACAACGGTGATGCCAAAGCCATCCCACGTCAACTTTAGCCATTAGGCATGTCGTGGTCTTAGTGGGTCGCTCTGAAAAGTTAATCACATAGAGACCGTTCTCGACATGCCCAACAAAGGCTACTTTAAGAGTCCTGCTCCACAAGAGGGCCATGATATCAATATCAAAGAAAGTGGCAAAAGCCCATGATTGCAAGTTGACGAACGGAAAGTAAATTGTATGCAAGGGACTCAACAAGCATGACCTTCTCGATCATGAGATCATGAGAAATGACAACCTTGCCAAGTCCCAATACCTTAGAGGACGAGGCATCACCCCACTCGACATTGGTGGGCATAGATGGAATCTTGTGCATGTCCACCACCAAGTCCTTGCTTCCGGTCATATGATTAGTGGCTCCACTATCGAGCAACCATGATCCCCCACTGGAAGCAAACACCTACAAGAGATCAATGCTTGGTTTTAGGTACCCATTTTGTAATGGGTCCTTTGATGTTAGTGATAAGGGTCTTAGGAACCCAAATAGACCATTCAATGTACTCATAAGGATAACCAACAAATTTAACATAAACATGCCCGTCACTAGCACGACATAACACATAGGAAGGGTTAAAGTCGCCGGCTTTGTTGGAAGGGGTGGCATTGCTCTTCTTGACACCACCACCCTTCACATTGTTCTTCTTCTCCTTAGAGGCACCCTCTCCCTATTTGACAAAATTTTGCATGAGAGGAGGAGGTCGTTTGGTCTTGTCATTCTTCTTCTTGTTCTTGGCCTTGGGTGCAAACCCAATCCCTTCCTTGGCCACAACTTCCTTTTGATTGCTCAAAAGGTCGTTGAGGTTCTTCTCACTTTGTATGCACGACACAAGGCCTTTCTCAAGTTGCTCCTTCAACTTTGCATTCTCCTAAATAAGATGCACATGCTCACAACAAGGGTTAGTAGCATTTACATTATCAATTAAGACCATATGAGGAAAAGTGGCTTTCTCCTTGGTTAGCTTCACTTGGAGTTGATCATGAGACTCTTTAAGACTAGCATGAGTACCATTCAAGGCCTTGTGAGCCTTGTCAAGTATATCAAACTCCTCCTTGAGTCTAGCAAGATCAACCCCAAGTTTGGCTTTCTCGGAATTTAGCACACGAGATACAACAAGAGCATGATCAAGATCTTTCTTCAATTTAGCATGGTCATCACTGTGTGACTCCTCAAGAGCCAAACGATGACCTCGCTCTTCCTCAAGAGCATTAGAGAGATCTGATATCTCATCGGCATAGTCACGACTATTCCTCTCCATCTTAGAGATGGTGTGTTCGTGAGCCTCGATAATGTCATTGGCTTCACCAAGTTGTTCCAAGAGAGCAACGAAGTGCTTCTTGGACTTACCCTTGAGCTTACTCATAAAGGACTCAAATTCATTCTCCTCCATGTTAGACCCCTCACTTTCATCAATGAAATCCATCAAACAAGGATGAGTAATGATGGTAGTTTTGATGTTGGGGGTTACCTTGTTGGTGGCTTTAGCCATGAGGCACTTGGCGGTGATGTTCTCATTTGGTGAGTCGAAGAGAGACACCCGTGGATTTGTCGCAATGGCAAAGGAGGCCATGGCAACTGACTCACCGTCGTCGTCATCATCATCATCATCATCATCATCATCATCATCATCATCATTGTACTCTTCTTGTGCCACCAACCCCTTGGGAGGAGTATTCTTGGTAAAGTTGCTCTTGTTGGGGAAGGACTTGGCCTTGTCTTTTCGGATAAGCTTGCCACCATTGTCTTCCCTCTTCTCATATGGACACTCCGCAACAAAGTGGCTCACATTGCCACAATTATAGCAAGTCCTCACTCGTTGCTTGCTCTTCGCGCCACTTGAGTTATTCTTGTTGAAGTTGGGCCTTGAGTTCTTCTTGCTCCAAAATTGCCTTGAAGCGAGAGCCATGCTGATGATAAGCATATTTTGTATCTTCGGGGTTGCTCTCCTCTTCTTCCTCTTCATCCTCTTCTTCCACACTAACCTTGGCCTTCAAAGCAAGGTTGGGCTTCTTAGCTCTTTGAGAACGCAACACCACATTGTCGGTGGGCTTGTCCAAGATCCTCATTGCCACAAACTCATCCAACACTTCACTTGAGGACAAGGTGTGGAAGTCCGGTCTTTGACGGATGACGGAGGACATGGCCTTGTGATAAGGCATCATGGCCTCGAGGAACTTGCGCTTGATCCAATTGTCATCCGTATCCTTGCTCCCATGATCTTGGAGAGAGACCGCGAGAGTGGTTAACCTCCGGTAAAGCTCACGAGGTTCTTCATCTTCGTTCATTGCAAACACATCGGCTTCATCTTGCACCACTTCATAGTTGGGGCGTTGAATGCTTGCGCTTCCCTTGTAAAGGGAAACAACATGGTGCCATGCTTCCTTGGCCATGGTGAAAGGTCGGAGATGTGCAAGATCTTTGGAAGGAATCACATCTTGGATGATGAAGAGAGCATTCTCGTTGAATTGATGATCCGCGGCTTCTCTAGGGGTGAAGTTGCTTGGGTCATGCGGATAGAAACCTTGTTCAATGATTCTCCAAAGGTTAGTATTAACATGGTTTAAATGACGTTTAAAGCGATATACCCAAGCATCAAAATCCTCATTTTTTCACAATCTTAGGAGGAGGACCGGCATGATTTAAATGAGTGGATGGAATAGGTCCTCCATAGATAGGAGGTTCCACATGGGAAAATATTCCACTACCCTTTCTACCACTAGACAAAGGAGCTTTCTCACTAGTAGCTTCCCCTTGTCGGAGTTAGCATATGTCACCTTGTTAGTGAGATCGACCACTTCCAACGATGCGGTGGATAATTTGAGACCATCAAGAAAGTTCTTAAACACGCCTTTGACCTCGGCTGTCATGGAGGTTTTCAATGTGTCGAGAGCCACATTGAATTCCCCACGTGAAACTGAGGTTTCCCCATCGGCCGTAGATGAGGACGGAATCACACCGGGGTGTTCCTCCTCACCGTCTACGGTGTCAACCATACTCTTCGGACGGCAAAGTCCTTAATAAAGAGACGGGGCTTTGATACCAATTGAAAGGATCGATATAGTTGACTACAGGGGGGGTGAATAGGCAACTAACAATTTTTAGCTTTTCTTCACCAATTTAAATTTTGCATCAAAGTAGGTTGTCTAGATATGCAACTAGGCGAGCAACCTATATGATGCAACAACAATAAGTACACACGCAAGCAAGGGAAGTAACACAAGATAAGCTTGCATGAGTGAAGGGACGAGATAACCAAGAGTGGAACCGGTGAAGACGAGGATGTGTTACCGAAGTTCCTTCCCTTTGAGAGGAAGTATGTCTCCGTTGGAGTGGTGTGGAGGCACAATGCTCCCCAAGAAGCCACTAGGGCCACCGTATTCTCCTCACGCCCTCACACAATGCGAGATGCCGTGATTCCACTATTGGTACCCTTGAAGGCGACGACCGAACCTTTACAAACAAGGTTGAGGCAATCTCCACAACTTAATTAGAGGCTCCCAACAACACCACGAAGCTTCACCACAATGGAGTATGGCTCCGCGATGACCTCAACCGTCTAGGATGCTCAAACACCCAAAAGTAACAAGATCCGCGAGGGATTAGTGGGGGAATCAAATTTCTCTTGGTGGATGTGTAGATCGGGGCCTTCTCAACCAATCCCTAGGAAATCAACAAGTTTGATTGGCTAGGGAGAGAGATCGGGCGAAAATGGAGCTTAGAGCAATAATGGAGCTTGGGGTGGAAGAGGTGGTCAACTCGGAGAAGAAGACTCCCCTTTTATAGTAGAAGAACAAATCCAATCGTTATCCACCAACTCAGCCTGCGACGCACGGTACTACCGTACCAGAGACGCGGTACTATCGCCAGGGCCCGCGATACTACCGCAAGGCACTACGGTACTACCGCTGGCGCAACAGTAGCTAAACCAGCCCTGATGCGTTGAAGCAGAGGGCGGTAGAACCGCTGGCGTGGTACTACCGCTCCCCCTTGTGGTACTACTGCAAGGCAGGGATAGTCTAGATAGAGAAGGCACAAACATATAAAAATACACCCGTGGCAACTTCCATTGAGTTTAGATCTATGCAAAAATCCGACACGGTACTACCGCGAGCCAGGAGCGGTACTACCGTGTAGGGCGCGGATGTAAAAAATTACATCCGCCCCTACTTCCGCTCGTGCTGCTGAGCCTGGCCTGAGGCCACGGTACTACCGCGTCCGAGAAGCGGTACTACCGTGAGCACCTGCGGTACTACCGCGCCCAAGGCCGGTACTACCGCAAGGGCCTGCGGTACTACCGCTCTGAGGAGCAATACTACCGCATACCCCAGTTCAGCAACACTAGAAGTCCTTCCTTTTGCAGAGATACGGAGAAACGGAGGATGCTCCAACGAGTCAAAGGAAAGGTGGTGCAAAAGGAACAGATGTGTACGTGTTGATTCCACCCAAACCTTTTCAACGCGGACCCCCTCTTAATAGTACGACTTTCCTACGACTCAAATCCACCGAAAAGAAACGTAGAGAAACGTCGTCTTCAATAGTCTTCGAGGGGCACCAAATCGTCTTGTGCCTAGACATAATATATCTGAAAATTCTCAATGCACACGATTAGTCCGCAAAAACATTGTCATCAATCACCAAAACTATTAAGGGATAAATATGCCCTTACAGTGGGCCATGGGGATAGTTCTAGTAGTGAATACATCCCTTTGTACCTGTCGTAAATCAAAATAGAAATAAAAACATACCCTCGTACTAATATAGCTGTACATATCCCTATGTTTGTTTAATGGCGAGATACGAGGGGGTTGCCCCACAGGTGCTCTTATGCATTTTCGGTAAACATGTGAATCACTTTCCACCTTTCCCCCATGAGCGACCCAACAACCAGGGTTTCCATGCTCCCCTCCTATCGCCGATCCGCCTCATCTCTTGTGGCCTTAAGACTATGTAGACGTGGTCGATCCCGACCCTTACCGGTGGGTGGGTTCCTGCTCCGTTTTAGGTGTGTTTTTAGTTTGTTTAGGATTTGTGTTTCGCTCGGGAAGGAAAGGCGGTGACGACTTCATGAAGATGAAATAAGGTTCTCCCCACCTAACCCCGTCCTAGCGACGCGTCTAGAGCTGTCGGAGGGCATGTCAAGGTGTATCCCCGGCAAATTTCACATGATTCGATCAATGCTTTGTCTTCGGTGGATCTGTATAGATTCGGTATTCTCGTGTCTACAAGTTTGATCATTCTCATCTCTTCATCGACGACGGTTGTTGTTCTGGTATACTAGTCCTTGTGACCATATCACGATGACTTCCTGATTGTCTACTACAACAAGGTTTGCTCAGCTTTGGTGGGGGTGGGTGGATGATGATGGTGGCGGGTCTCCGGCTCACTCTAGTGCATATACTCGTCCCTAGGGATGTAATTTCGGTTACTTCCAGTGTTCTATGTACTGGCATAATGTTCGGTGATAGATCGAAAGTTTTTTGATAGAAAAGACATAGTTGTCGCTTCAAACTCTAGCCCGCTCCTATATACCCTGGTCCCAAGCCAAACACACAAGTCTATGAAATCACTAGTTAAAGAGTACCCCTTGCAAAGGCCACCACCATCTTCTCAGTCATGGACAAGTGGCGTGCGTAACTTGTTGCAATCTGTATGTTTCCACTCTCTTCGTATATTCAAAACATTTTATCTCTTGAACCGTGCGTCCAAATCCTGAACTGTTTTTACTATTGAATTCTTGCATCAAGATTTTAAAAACTAGATACCATGTTAATATGTTTCGACGAACTTTCTTTTCATGAAAAATCAGAAATAAAAAACAAAAAGCAAATTTCGGTAACAAAAACAAAAAAAATCAACAAATGATAAAAATGAATAACAAAACACAGAAAAAACAGAGCCCAGAAGCATGTTTTTCAGGATGAAAATTCTAATTTTTCACTTATTTGCCCTCTTGCAGAAGCACAGTTTTCCCCAAAAAAAGCACAACTGCGCTTCTTGAGAAGCACTGTTGTGATTCTCATGAAAGTACATCTTTTTCCTTGTCGAGAAATACTTTTCACAGATGCAAATCTATACTTCCACGAGAAGCAAATATGTATTTCTCATGGAAGCACATATTTTTTTCTCTTTTCAGGGAACATAATTGTGCTCCTCGCAGAAGCAAAAATGTGCTTCCATGACAAGCACACAAACATTTTTTTCAAAACCTAGGAAAAATCAAGCATAGACCAAAAAACGAAAACCCTCGAAAAACCCATCAGAAACCCAAGAACACAAAACATGTACAAAAATAAAATAAAAACATGAAATCTAGAGAGAGCGTCCAACACGCGACATGTGACGGCGGTTGGGCGCACCACTTGGCGCGCTCTCAACTCACAAAAAGGACCCTTGCGGGTTCCTTCTAGGGCTAACCTTTAGTGTTTTTGTTTTCAATAGTTTGGATTGCTCACCACATGTGTCACATGGTGAGGGCTAATCTTTAGTTTTTTTAGGTGAAAACTAATCTTTAGTTAGTTTTTTAGAGAAACTAATCTTTAGTTAGTTGCTCCTGCAAGTCTAATTGAAATATCTGTACTGTATACTTGGTTGTTTTTGTAAGCCGAAATGAAGCCTGTTTTTTTTTAACGAAATGAAGCCTAATAAAAGAAGAACTAGCCCAACATCCAAATAGTCCTCCTATGGCCCAGAACACAGTGATGGGCCGACAGGCTAACGTTTCGTGGCCCTTACGAAACGAGAGCTTTTTAGAGCCCTCGCCGCATCCCCGAAGAGGCAGACCGCAAAACGAAAGCAAGCCGCCGGCCCTAGTTCGTTTCAGTGCCTCGCCTCTGCAGTCTCCACCACACGGACTTGCCACCATGACGGCGGCTCCTCTGTTATCGTTGACGGATGCGGCGACGGCGACGGCGACAGCGGTGCTGGCCCCGGGCCGAGCGCCCGCCAGAGCCCGCATTCAGGCCGCCCCCCGCCACCGGGCCACCGTCTCGCTGAGATGCCACCGCGCGCGGCCCCTAACCGCGGCCGCCGCCGCGGGCGACTCGCCGTCGTCCGCCGCGTTCCACGGCGAGTGCTTCGTCGTCGGGGACAACATCGACACCGACCAGATCATCCCGGCCGAGCACCTGACCCTGGTGCCGTCCAAGCCCGACGAGTACCGCAAGCTCGGCTCCTTCGCCTTCGTGGGCCTCCCATCCGCGGCCTACCCGATCCCGTTCGTCGCCCCCGGCGAGGAGTCGTCCCGCTACGCCGTCATCATCGGCGGCGCCAACTTCGGGTGCGGCTCCTCCCGCGAGCACGCGCCCGTCGCGCTCGGAGCCGCCGGCGCGCGCGCCGTTGTGGCCGAGGGCTACGCCCGCATCTTCTTCCGCAATTCAGTGGCCACCGGGGAGGTGTACCCCCTGGAGCTCGCGGACAGCGGTGCCAGCAAGGAGTGCAAGACCGGGGATGTGGTCACAGTGGACCTCGATAACTCGGTCTTGATTAACCACACATCCGGCAAGCAGTACAAGCTGAAGCCTATTGGTGATGCAGGCCCGGTTATTGAGGCCGGTGGGATCTTCGCTTATGCTCGGAAGGCTGGAATGATTGCGTCCAAATCTGCGTGAACAAAAAGTGAGTATTCTTCTACCGCATATTAAGCCACATAAGTTTAAAACATTGTTAATTCGAATTGGTGATGTGTTCTGTGTGTGACTATGACGCGAACCTAAGGTTATCACATGTTCAGAAGAACATTCGTTTTCTGCCAATACGATTAGGTGAACCTTTATCTTGAAATAAGTGTTTCGTTCAGTTGATCATGTAAGCAGGCAATAAACACCTCCCTTTGAGAGGTTTGTCTAACTAGTAGACTAGTAGAAACATATGCTTGGGCCATATGGATCTTGCTTTTGATTCTTACGGTATAATAGTTGCACGCCTTGTTAAGTACTGCATCTGTATGCAATGTTGCTTCTTTGTATCATCTGATACCAGCTATACACAAGAACACATGTCACAGTAGCCAAAACTAGGACTGTAATATGATGTCTATTTTGCACCAAAGAGGGTCAGTAACCCCAATGGTGCCTGTAGGAAATTATTGAACATATATCTGAGGTAAAGAATATTGCAGTGTTGTCACTTGTAAGGTTATTGATGTTTGTCTATTGACTTTAAGTAGTGGATTGAGAAACCTAGGCAGGTGATTGTCAGATCAGCCAATTCGCACTCCTTATTTTGATTGTGTTAGAATGGAATAACTTACCTGAAAAGTAAAACTTAGAAGGTATTATGTGAATGTGACAACTGTTTACACGCTCCTACAGCCAAAAGTCCTGGGATTAGCATCCCATAGTGAATCTGCACCTTCATCCTTAATCCTGGGGAATTCAACTAGGAATGGACACAAACCTAGAAGCGTACAGTCTCATTGACGCTTTCTGGACGTCCCTCTCATGTCGCCTCCCACCATTTTCTCAAGTTCTCCTCCCAGTCAGACTAACTCAACTCAAATCATTTACCTCAGAAAGAAAAGAAAGACAACTCAACTCACCCCCTTGATTCGCTCATATGTTCATCTTCCTCGATCAACATGGCTGCTGGAATATTTTTGCTTGCCCCTTGGTGGCGATTTTGTATTTTTAGAGCATGTTTGGTTACCCTTCCGGACTTTGCCACACTTTTGTCCCACAAGTGTGGCATTCCACATTTTTTGTGGTGGCCAAATTGGTCGCCACACTTGTGGCAGAAGTTGGCTAGCAACCAAGTCCATGACAAGTGAGGTATCTGACTAAAAGAAGTGTGGCATGCCATAACTGTGGCTACAACCAAACGCTTGCCACACTTGTGGCAGAAAAGTGTGGTGAAGTGGATGCCATCCAGACATGCCCTTAGGCCACAACTCACCTTACCCCTCAATTGTGATTTGGCTCCCAGTTCATTTGATTTTGGCATCCATTGTACACACCTACACGGCATGCCGCCACATTTTAGTGCCATGACACTCCAAGCGCCAAGCATGGGTTGCAATCGCCTCCATTTCTATTTACATGGCATGTTGGTGGTAGGATCAGAACAACGCATAATGAGGTTATTAGGTGTTGTAGGTCTATCAAATTTATTTATTTGTTCTTTATCTGATACTTGGACTCAGTTTGTGGTTGTTGAACTATACTGTGCTCAACTTATTTTATAATCTGGTGTGGGAAAAAGCAGAGAGAAGTTGGTTAGCCAAATGGAAAAATGGGCAAATCAGACGGTTCTTTGATAATGTGAAGACCTGACCAAACAGGATCCGGATTTTCTGTGTTTACCGTGCTAGACCTTAGAACAGTTGCTAGAAGGCAAAGTTTGAAGATGAAATATCAAAATACATGTCATTTATTACATTGCAAACATATATCCGAAGTACATTATTTCACACCACCTGAAGGCCAGTTCAACACAAATAAGATAAGACCATTAACCCCACACAAGTTAAGGGGACTCGCGACCCCAAGTCGTTAATCCTTTTCAAGGTCAGATTTTGCACATAAAACGTAGCGGGTGAGTACATTGATTGTACTCATAAGTAGTTATACCAGGAAAGAGCAATACATGCTTGATGTCCTATGTAGGTTTCTAGGGTTTCTTTTTTGAATTTGAAGTACCAATAATAGTTTTTTTTTGGAAATTAAAGAATATAGGGCTTGATGGACAATCTTCTAACTAACCTACCCAGTATGGGTTCACATCATCTGTATAGCTTGATGCTCATGCCTTAAACATGAGTTCATTACAATTGTACTACTTGAGCCCAAGTGTTCTCCCAAGATGTTTTTAAGTTTGAAAACAAGATGAGAGAAGATTATCTATCTGTTCTGGACCTAGTAGCTCAAAATGCTCGTAATTAGGTCACGGCTAATTGCCTTGATTCACACTTTGCAGAGTTGTGCACTTTTCCCACATGACACAATAAATCTTTTGTGTTGGTACACTTGCGGTTGGGGTAAGATCATGGCGGGGTCTTTCCAAAGTAGCACCCTATACTTGTACTAGATCTGCCCGCAACTATGTAACATTGGCCTCTCTGAATGGCCTTACCTAAGTAAAGGGTTTCCCACTATGTACTTGAACAAGCCAGAGCCCATATGGCTTGTGGTTGTATGGTAACCTTTGGGGCTCCATTGAAACATTGTTGATCTTTTTGACCCTTCACGAGTTCCTGACTCTGCACTTGTTTTCTGCTGGGATCTTGTCAACGCCCCCGACCTACCACTCTGCCCTAAGAAAATCATGTTTTTCTTTAGGCGGAGCGTCGACAAGAGTTGCAGGCGGGAAGTGGGTGTAGGCTCAGGAATTGGTGGGGACCGCTACCCAGGGTAAAAAAACGAGATCGATTTATGTTTCAATAGAACCCAAAAGCTTATCGCACAGCCACATTTTATATGGGCTCTGGCTTAGGTCAAATAATTAACAGTAAACCCTCACTTAAGTATTGCCATTCGGAGAGGCTGGTTGCAGGAGGATCTAGTACAAGTATATGGTGATCAGGAAAGACCCGTCACGAAGGATTGGTTGTGTCATGTGGGGTAAGTGAAGAACCTCTGCTGAGTGTCAATCTAGTCGGTTAGTCATGACCTGGTTACAAGCATTTTGAGCTACATTAAGTCTGGAAGAGCTGGAGGATCTTCTCTTGTCTTGTTTTCAAAATAAAAATGATTTGGTAGTACACTTGTGAACTCGATGTTGTATACTTGTTATGAACTCATGCTGAATGTTTTGGGACCCTGTAATCCATTATGGCTCTCATATGTAGGAAGGATCATCTATCTGTTCTGGACCTAATAGCTCGATGTGCCTGTAATCGGGGTAACGACTAATTGCCTTAATTCACACTTTGCGAGATGTGCACTTTTCCTACACGATACAATCAATCTTTTGTGTTTGTACACTTGTGGTCGCAATAAGATCATGGTGAGGTCTTTCCAAAGTAGCAGCATATACTTGTACTAGATCCGCCTGCAACTCTGCAACATTGGCCTCTCTGAATGGCCTTACCTAAGTAAGGGTTTCCCGCTATGTACTTGAACAAGCCAGAGCCCATATGGCATGTGGTTGTACGGTAACTTTTTGGGCTCCATTGAAACATTGTTGATCTTTTTGACCCTCGGTGGCAATCCTAACGAGTTCCTGAGTCTGCACTTGTTTTCAATTTGTAGCTCTTGTCAATGCTTCCGACCTACCACTGTCCTAAGAAAATCAGGTTTTTCTTTAGGCGGAACGTCGACAAGAGTTGCAGATGAGAAGCGGGTGCAGGCTCCGGAATTGGTGGGCACCACTACCTAGGGTAAAAAAAGATCGATTGATGTTTCAGTAGAACCCAAAAGCTTATCATACAACCACATTTTATATTGGCTCTGGCTTAGGTCAAATAATTAGCAGTAAACCCTGTATTGCCATTCGGAGAGGCCGATGTTCCATAGCTGCGGGCGGATTTAATACAAGCATATGGTGATCAGGAAAGATCCCGTTACGAAAGATTGATTGTGTCACGTGGGGCAAGTGTAGAACCTCTGCTTAGTGTCAATCTAGTCAATTAGTCATGCCCTGGTTACAAGCATTTTGAGCTATATAGCAAGTCTGGAAGAGCAGGAGGATCTTTTCTTGTCTTGTTTTCAAAATTAAAATGTTTGGTAGTACACTTGTGAACTCATGTTGTATACTTGTTAATAACTCATGCTGGATGTTTTGCGGCCCTTTAATCCATTACGGCTCTTATATATAGGTTAGTTGGAAGATTGTACATTGGCCCTAGACTACTTGGTAATGTATTTTGGAAATTATACAAGTTATTTCCAAGGATTATGGTCTTTCACACTCAAAAAGGGCTTTGCACAAAAATTAAATTTTAGAAGCCTACATAGGACATACCCCTACTCACTCTCCTGCTATGTTGCAGAGAACGTTGCGTGAAAAGGAATAATAGGTTAGGGTCAAGAGTCTTCACCCAACTTAGCTGGAGGATTTGTGTTGAACTTATTTTATAATGTGCTGTTGGAAAATAGCCATGAAAGCAGAGAAAAGTTGGTTAGATAATCACAGCTTTCATGTGATCTGTTATTGTCCTGATGTTCAGAGTTTACTTTACCTGGCTTGAGCAATAACTATCAACATCGGCTAGAATTGTTGCAAGGCATAGCTTGGCAAAATTGTTACTAGTTGTATATGAAATTGCAGGGGTTTGATATCCCACCCAAAGCTACAAATTACTCATGAGTCATAATTGTTCTAATCAGGCAGTTGTTTAAGTTTGCGTTAACATCACCAATGACTGACTGTTTGGGCAAACATTGATACTTGGTTATTTGTTTGAGCTTTGAATTATCAAGCAATCCAGCTGTTTGAAGAAACTTGGGTGTGCACTACTTCAATTTCATTTAAACTTGGCTTCAACTTCCATTTTATTAAATATATAGGAACATGTTTTCGTAGCTCAAATGATAAGCATCTGCTGTTGTATTCATATTAATGACACTAGACACTGAACTGTATACTCCTTATTTTATGATCAAGTTCTTCCCATAGTTGTGCCGATGTGTATCATATGTGTGTGATGCTAATAATGTGACAATGATCTCCAGGTAAGCTTAATCTGCTGGCAGATTAGTTGAGGCCTTGCAAGGTGGCAAGTAAGACTGGTTTATGAATAAGAGTCGTTGCACCTCTCCGGAGGTGAGGTGTGATTGTCCAGCAGTTTTGCTACTACTTTCGCATTGGCTTGTACCAGTAATACTAGGTTCAAGAGTGCTGAACTTTGTTGTATTGAATGTTACACCCATGTAATACAGTAGTTTTCTTTGCACCTGTTATCTTTGATGTCAAGTTAAGTGTACTCCCTGTTCAAAAATAAATAAAAAGTGTACTCAAGCACTAGCTTATGTTTATTGATTGCAGTAGTGGACTGTATCCAGTTACTTTTGGCGTTCAATTCAGTGAGAAAAAGAAAATCCACTTGCTTTTGTATTTATGGAAGCGAATGCCAGAACAAGAAGTTAATTTTGCCTTTATTTTACGGTGAAGATCATACTCGTATTGAGTAAGATTATGCAATTATTCTTGTAAAGTAGGAATTCCATGAAATATGCATATTGGGATAGCACTGTCCTGTACATTATTTCTCCTCTGATTGTAAACCACTTGCCTGTTATTGGATGGAGTATAATAAAGTAAAGAAAAACGGACTCAGGCCGGCAGCCAGAAACTATTGGATGATGGTCCTGCAACATTAACATATGCCACGCGCACGCACACACACGAAACCCGTGCTGTGCTGCAGTGCCCTCTGGTGACACTCACAGCCCCGGCACACTGACTAGCTAGCTATGAACACGGCACGGCCGTCTTCTCTCATTGACGACGACGGGTGGCGCCACCTGGTGTTGCGTCGCGTCTCCGCTCACCGCCCGAGCTCGGCGCTTCGTTTCCTTTGCGTCGCGTCACGCTCCAACAGCGAGGTCTACCTGCATTTGACCGACGAGCAGCACAAATCGTACGGGTCAGCACCGTTTTACCCCCTCGACCCGACACCTGTGCGCGCTCGCGACGACGATCATGCGAACTCTGATCATCACAAGAGCCTGGCCGGAGAGGATCGGCGTGTGTACGTACGTACTGGGTTGACCGCAGGCAAGAAAGCTCAGGCGGCAGCCATGAATGGGCTCGCACGCCGACGGAAAACGATCCCCATCGCATCACACTCCGTATGCTGCTCGTACAGTAGAGTACGTCCTATTTCTCCTATCCACATCACGAAGTTAAGCCAGTGACCGTCCGTCTTTCCCGTTCCACCTGGCAGGCTCAAGACTCTCTTCAAGCTGCCAGCAGCCAGCTGACCTTTGTGAATCATTTGGTGGGCTCGCGCCTCGTTGCCTCAGTGTCGCTCTCAGGATGCCGATGCCGTTTGCCTTCTCCATTTTTCGGTTTTTGTAGCAGCTTAACCTGCCGTGGGTCCGAGTGTTTTCCTGTGGCCGGAGAGTGTCCGAGTGCAGGACAAGTCTAGCAATGCCAATCATGCAGACAGTGCGTCGGCCCATGGGGGAGAGCGACACGGCTTGAAGGGCGGCACGCCCAAGTCAAACCCCTGCTCCCGTTTTGCTGGGGCGCGGTGTACGGGCAGGGGTCGTCGGCCCGTCCCTGCACCCGTCTGTTGACATCGTCCAGCGCCTGGCCGACCCATGATCATCTCCAAGCAAATGTCAACCCTTGAACTATTCGTAGCGAATGCATTCAGAGGGTGTTTGTTTCCAGAGACTTATTGGTCTAGGGACTTAAATAAGTATCTATAAGTTCCATCTAAACCAAACAAGAGGGACTTATGAGGACTTAAAGCGGGCATTTAGGATTTATGAAATAAGACTCTCAAGGAGGGACTTATAGGGACTTATAGTTGTAATATGGTCTTATAGAGACTTATAAGTCCCAGGAACCAAGCAGATAGGTACTTTTTAGGGACTTGAGACTTATAAGTTGGGACTAAAAAGAGTCCTAGGACTTATGAACCAAACACGGCCTCAATCAGCCAGGTAAACCCCGTGCTTTCTTGGCCCTCGGCTGGTTTTTAGCGGCCACATTCTGTCCGGCGCCTACTGTTCGCGGCACTGCTGCTGCGTCATCGTTGTCCTGCCTCCAACTGCCAACGGCGAACTGATTCGCCAACAAGATATCTGACTTTCCAGTTCGCACATGGAAAGAGGGACGGAGCTTTCAGGATAGGGAGGCTGGAATGCAGGCAGGCCGCATTCATTGCGGGTTAGCGCTCCGATCCTCAGCGCTTTAACAGTGACGACGCTGCCTGCGTAGGGTTCGTTTTAGTCGCGACTTTGGTTGCCGCCTGCCTCCGATCGGCGTCAACCGGAACGAAGAAACATGGTGTCTAACTGAAGCTGATTCCGTAGAATATACGTACGTACAGGGTACCTCATTCGTGTGCTCATTCTGCAACCAAGTACTCACACTGAAGAGCATTCAAACCTACAAGTGTGAGTACTAGTACATGCCAAGAGTAATCAGCGCGAATAATGTGCTGCGTCAAAACTTAGTGCTCCCTCCGATCCATATTCAATATTAGAAATGTTACAACTACCGTGTGATCCATTGACTAGCTGTACTAGTGTTCCTACAAATACAGTGCGCGACATGGCCCTAGTTTTGCAACTGCTTTCCTCTGTTTGCACCGGCCGGTGGCGGGAAGGAGAATGTCAGTGCCTTGGCTCCAACTAGCCAACTAGTAGGTTTACGTTAGGGTTTCTCGGGCAGCGACGGGGTGGCATTCGGATGGATGACGACACTTTTTTTTAAGTTGGTCTCGAGTCTAGATGTAATCGACAGAGCTACGATGTAAATTCTTGTCGTCTCCTTGAAGCGGCAAGGCTAGGGTTTCTCGTAATGCATGTGCGTCTGTGAGATCTGGTTTGAAGCATTTCATATTGATTCAAGGGTTCAACCATAACAACTGCGGCTTCAGGCCTCTGGTCCTTAGGGCACATGCATGGGTACTTTTTGACTGTCATTGACAAGTTCAAACCAGCTTCGGTAGGGGAGCGACGACCTGGCATTGGTAGTGGTCGTTTCATGGTCTAGAGATCTTGATATGTTTTCTAAGAAAAAAAACCCTACATCTGATCATAGATTTATTAGTACTCCTTTTATTTTTGTATACACGGCCACTATCAAAATTATAACTATACAAGGGAGTACTATCTTCGTATCAAAATATAAGACTGTTTTAAGCTAAACTAGCCTACGAAAAACGTCTTACATTTTGATACCAAGGGAATAATTGGAAGTTAGTACATGTATACACTCCTTGGGGCCGATGAGAGCTACCAACAAAAGTATCTCCAAGCTACTTTGATAATTATTTTCAACCCTGACCGTTGAATCAGACTTGATCCATGTTACCAGTACTCCGTATCAGGCAGAGCGGTCGTCCAATGTTTACTTTTCCTTCTAGCCGAAGTACATGCATGTGATCACGCATCGATGAATGATTGATGAAATCACGGAGGTAAACGTCCACCTTTAGTACGTAGAAGCTTCATGCATCTTTCTTAGCCAGTGGTCCGTATCCAGTATATAGTCGTTGGAAAGATCCTGACGTAGTGCTCTACTGATTAACAACGTCGTACGTCCGTGATACTAGTTAGATTAGATTCCAAATTGTGGAGTGGAAGTGCTGCCGAGCAGCCACGTTGCAGTAAACTCTCCAGTTTGTAAGCCTCCTCCGGATTGTGTTCTGACGAGATCACTTAACGACGACTTAACGTACTACTGTCAGCAGTTGACAAGTTAAGATGCATGCATGAGTAGCGCGGGCGCGTCTAATCCAAACAGTGTTGAGGCTATCAGCTGAAGCAAACACATGCGCTTGTTAATTATCTGGGTGAAGGCCGGCCTTAAAGAAACACTTGACAAATGTATAAGCTGTGACTTTGCGACGTGTTTGCATACTACCATTTAAAAACAATCGTGTCGCAGTTTACCAGATTTCAGACCTATAATTCACACTTACCAGCCTCGCAAGAGGTCACCCATGTTTTAGCATCTCATTTGACAGGGCTTCATTCCTCGTTAACTCTATTTTAAGTCCGGTAATCACATTGGTTTTGAGCATATGTGCATGATGAGCAAATGACATTGACAGGTACAGTAAAATAGAAGGAGTGAATCTTGAACTGACAAACCCACATTGCAATGGATTCACGCGAATTAATGAACCTTAACTCTTGTGCCTTCCAGAACACCGCTTGATACTGCCCCATTCGAGGGCGCCATGAGATCACTGAACAGCCTGTGTCAAGTGTGGAACTGAACTTCTGAGAAGATATTCCAAAGCAGGAAAAGTACTTCATTTAGAGCGTGTGACTAACGACGCTATGGCTAGGTTTATAGCTAGGCTGATCTTGATCCTTGAGGTGTGCACCCTATGTAGCCACACGTGAAGTCGTAACCGAATTTATGGCACCAAAAGGCAAACACAACTGCATATATAGACATCGACCGACGGATCGATGGATCTAAATCCAATCTCCTTCCAAATATACATACATAAACAAGCACCCACACTTTGATCTTCACGTAATTTACATTACATACATATCTATGCAGTGTAAGTATATATCAACATCTACCTATGTCGTCGATGCTTACGTTCATCACCCGTGACATGCATGCGCTAGTAATATTCTATCCTCCTCACTCCTGTAATCCTGTACACAGTGCACAGCTCCAGGCCAAGCTCCCAAGATGAGTCCAAAGCGTAGGCCGTCGAGAACTAGGAGCCACTAATTATTGGCAGCTTAATTTACACCTAAGTAATCACCATGCTTAGCTTACTCTTTTCACAGGCTCTACAGTTCCTGGCGTCGACCGTACCGGCGGCCCGGTAGTTCCGCCAGTCTCAGTTCACGGTCACCTCCGGGAAGCTACCCAGCTGCTGGCGCGGCGACAGGCTGCCGAACATCCCTTCGGCCAGCAGCTGATCCCACGTCCAGCTAGTCGGTGATGCCAGCGGGAACATCTCGTAGTTGCCGCCGGCATCCGACGAGGACGGGGTGGTGGTGCAGGACGTCACCGTCGAGGTCGGCGTTGAGGTGAGCGACGACGCCGGCGACGCGGACGCATCGGCCTTGCAGTGTTTCGTGGTATCCCGGACCACCTCGACGCATGGCTCGGCCGCCTCTTGCCGCTTCCGCTTGTTCTGCGACGTGGGCGCCGCGCGCGCGGTTTGCGACGGCGGCGGCGGCGGGGCGACGAAGTCCGTGGCGCCGCGGGAGCCGACCTCGTTGGGGAAGTTGAGGATGGCCTTGGCGCCGCGCATGCGGAAGGCGGCGCGGTCGTACGCGCGCGCGGCCTCGATGGAGGTGTCGTAGGTGCCGAGCCACACGCGCGAGCCGCGCTTGTTGGGGTCCCGGATCTCCGCCGCGAACTTGCCCCACGGCCGCTGGCGCACGCCGCGGTACTTGCGGAAGTCGTTGGCGTCCGCGGCCGCGGCGGCCTCCGCCGCGGGCACCGGCGCCGGCGCCGCCCAGCCGTGCGAGGCCGGCGGCAGCGAGATGGTCAGCGACGGCCTCCGGGCAGGGTCCGACGACACGGGGGACGCCTCGCCGCCGAACCGTATCATGACCGGCTCCGCGGCGGCGCGGTACGCCGCCGCGTCCGCGTAGTCGGTCGCCGTGAGGTCGACGAAGGCGGGGAGCGGCTGCGGCAGGAAGTCCGCGGGCATGAAGTCCGGGTGCGCGGCGAAGTCGTCCGCCGCGGGGAGGGGCAGGAGGCCGCAGGGGTCGGCGCCGAGCAGCTGGAGCCGCAGCTGCTCGTGGATGTACTGGAGCGAGAGGTCGTCCATGTCGGCGCCGAAGTCCATGGCCGATCGATCAGAGCAGAGCAGAGCGGAGGTCGGCGGCCGAGAGAGGGAGAGGGAGACTGGGAGCTGAGCTCGTGTTGGGTTTGGAGGTGTGCCGTGTGCGTGTGCGAATGCAAGTCCAGCTGCGTGGAGAAAGCTAAGGTGGATTCCGCTACTTATAGGTGGCCGGCCGGTGAGGAGGGGTGCGAGGAGAGGAGAGACAAATTTCTCCCTCTTTTCTCCGTGTTTCAGTGAGCTGTGGTGAAACACAAGTGCCAAAGGGGAGGGGCGGGAAGTGTGAAACTACTCGGCGATTTTGACGCGCGGGGTGTCGTGTTGCCGAACCAATAAATCATGCTTTGCAACGGAACGTGATGGTTTTAGGACAGAAGGTGCAATTGTGTACACATTCTAACTTTCAAATGCCTAGAACGAGAGGGTAGCTACCCCATGGGTTCATTAGGAGGCCTCCCCGCCACCCTTCTCACCATTCAAATTACAAACTACTTTTCTAGGGTTTTGCTAATTCTCGGACAATTGAACTAGAAATTACGCCGGTCGATTCCGCGTGAGAGAGGCGAAACCCCGGGCCCAGGATCAAGGGCACCGCAGCGAGCACCGGCAAGGCATGGAGAAGTCGGCAGGACTCAGGCGAGAGATATAGCAGGGGCCAACATGGCTGCCCACGACATCGTAGACGAAGGCGAGTCTGAGGGTTTGACAAGTGCGGGTGCGGGGCATTAGCCTGGGACGGGAAAACCGTGGCGAGTGGTGGCAAGGCGTGGCTGGCGACGAGTCTCGAACAAGAGGTTGACGTTGGTGAGCCAGGGTAGAGGTGGAGGAAGAAGGGGGTCGATGGGGTAGAAGATGGCCATGGAAGAAGATGAATAATGCTAGGTGGGAGGGGGTTGGATTCTCATCTTTAACATTTTGAATCGACTGCAACATTTTCTTTTTTTTTCTAGTAACCCGATGGACACGTGGTTCCTTTTTCTGATATGTTTCTCATGTTGAGATCTTTGAAATTGGATTAGATTTTTTATGTTTCCGGTGAATGATTTTATTTATATTAAGTGGTTTTGCATTCGACGTCGTAGGCGTCATGACCCCGGGCAAGCTCTACGGTAAGTTGTCTTGAGTGCAACTCAACCTACATCATCCTTTTGTTGTATATATGAAAATGAAGACTTCGTGATTTGGGGGAGTTTACATGCTCAGTAACACGCTAGAAAAACAACGAAAGAAGAGGAACATAATCAACAACATTGAAAAGAAAAATAGGAAAAGTCCAAGAAAACTGAAGTATGTTGGTAAGAAAGTTATGTGTAAAGTACCATGGAAATTAACTCTCTAAAGACACTATGTCCACAAAAGGAAGAAAATGACAAACAATAGAAAAATGAAAGTATGGACGAACAAAAGAAAATACCAACTTGTTGTTTTGGGGTTGATTTACTAGTTCTTCTCTTTTTTTCGAAGGGGGGGGGGGGTATTTTCTGTTCTTTAGTCGGTACGGTCACAAGTGAAGAGGAGTACTACAACATCTGTTGAAATAGTGGTTCTACACGCCACCGAAGATGTGAGTATGTAGAAGGCCATGATTTTGGAGGCGGAGGAGCGGTCCTCAGGGACAACAATCCCGAGTTAGCCAAACTCATGGTGTGCCGGCTTCTAACTCAGCTTGCTAAGGAGGCTGGTCTCCAGAAGATGATCCCGAGGTCCAACTCTCAGAATGTGGTCTTCAAGATCAATGGCGAGGCAAAGGATCTATCATCACATGGTCCACTTGTCAAGGAGGTGGGGAGGGGCTCCTCCAATCCTTCAACGAGTTCAAGGTAGTATCGCCCATGAACTAACTAAGGAAGATTGCAGAAATAAATTTTGTAAAACTTGATTTCAGGTACCACTAGCATTTGTTAGTGCGGATGTGACCATGCAACAAATTCCAACTAAGAAAACGATATGCGGAAGCACAACTATCTTAGTTGTTTACTTATGTTAACTGGTAGACTCGGAGAAACCTTAGTTGTTTACTTATGTTTACTGCGCCAAAGAAAAAGTTCAAATGGAACCTTATTGCACCACGATGCGAGGAGATCAAGCTTCTATACTCCAGTGTACTAACAAACATCCAATATATTGATTGGGAGGGCATGGAAATACCATGCGCCATACACCACCCTCTAATTGCTACTCACTCCTATCCAAAATATGTGTCGCAGTTTTGAACTGTGGTTGGTTTAAAACTATGACACTTATTATATAAATCGAAGGTAGTAAATAAATGTCGTAATTTTGAATTGAGTTAGTTTCGTCAGCTACTCTTTTTTTCTTTCTTTTTTTGCGTGAATTTTTTTGATCTATTCATTTTTAATCATGACAGTACAACGAACACCAAAAATAAAATAAAATACATCCAGATATGTAGACCACATAACGACGAGTACAAACACTGAAGCGAGTCAAAGACACGCCGCCGTCATTACCCCTCCCTTACCGGAGCCGGTATTTTCAGAAACAAAACCTTTTGTCCATCCGTCCTTGCAAATTATTGCATATGCAATTGGGAACTACTCCACTAGTTTTGTTTTGCATACGCGATGCGGCATGGGGTGGTACGTATCGGTCGGTTTAGGAAAGGAAAGGTGGTGAGCGGGACCCGAAGCAACTACGTATGAGCCATCAGCCATGTGCAGATAAGCAGCAGTGGACTCGGTCCGCTACTCCGGTTATAATCTACGTAGTCTAGAGCTAGCTAGTGGATGGATACCCGTGCCGGCCTGGAGCCAGGATCTTAATCGGTCTCGCAACTTGGCTGTGGCCTGTGGGAGAGGTCGGCCATAGTACAGTCCCCGTACGTGTTACTTAGGCATCATGCATAGGAACAGTAGCTGTTACCGCGCTTTTAACTCGCTGTTGTGTGCGTGTTGATGGAAAATCAATCAAGGATAAACGTCCACATAGATATATGCCGCCAAAATGAATGGCTCGATTAACTAATGAGGCGCACAGAGGACTTGGTCTAGCTGCTCTTCACCAATCCGGGGTTGCATCCGGCTCAGAAAACTCGTCGTGGTGCCAATCATAACTCGTACACATGCACCACACGCAGTAGCCGCTGGATCATGGTGGCATCACCTTTCTCCATCGACGCGAGATCAACACAGCACAGATTTACGGCGACGAGTGCAGGTGCAGCTGGAGGATTAAATGAGGCGGTGCCGGACTGTTTGGTCCCGCTCGCGCCCGTACGTACGTGTCGTCAGACGGTGACACGGCCGATCGGATATCGAGTTACCTACCCACACAAACTGGTCGACACGTGCCCGTCCGTGTTCTTCTCTTTTCCCACCGGAGGACCGGATCCGCAGGTCGGTTGTGGCTGGGGCTGGGGCTGGGCTGGAACTTGAGCCTGTACACACATGCATGCGCACTGTGCCAACAGTTTCTATCTGGCGGTAGGGGCCTTGTCAGGACCTTTGAGAGAGTTGTGTTGTTCATGGGCAATCATTGGGTATGTGGATTTTCCTTTTTCCGAAACATGTGGACCTTGCCATCTTAGAGCATCACTAATAGAAGATGCAAATTAGGAAATGTGAAACAGGAGATGTAAAATGCCTAAAAGACAACTCCAACAGATGATGTATATTGAAGATGTGAAAGAGCAACTTCAATAGATGATGCAAAATGGAAATGCAAAAACTAGTGGGGGCAGACAAAATGGGGCGGCGGCGGCGCGGCACGATTCGGGGCGGTCGCGTTGGGCAGCCGGAAGAAGGGGGGGGGGGGGAGTGGAGAAGGGGCATCCGATGTGTGTCGGGGGTGGTTAATCAGGACGACAGAGGAGCGGCGTAGGGGCGGAGGAGGAGCATTGGAGGAGCGGCGGGAAGAACGACGGAGGCAGACGACCGTTGGGTGGGCGGCGTGGCTCACCTGCGCTACCTCTGACGGTGGGTCAAGGCTAGGAACAAGCTTAGCCCGTCCATGACCGCACTATGGAAGCCATTATGGCAGCCAGACCTCTTGTGAAGCTTCAATTCGAAGCGGTGGCTGCGGGGGACAACCGTCGCTACTCAGGCGAGGTAGGCGGCGGGGGACAGGCAAACGGAGTCACGGCCGCGTCGGAGATGGGCGGGCGGGCGGCGGCGACGATTTTGGGTGAAATCGGCCGGCGGCGGAGTTGGGCGGCCAGGGGTCGGGCAGGCGCAAGCCGTATGAAGGCAGTTGGGCAATTGGCGTGCGATCATCGTTTTTACATCTTCTGTAGAGAGAGATGCAAATTTGTAACTCAAGTTGTTGTATTTTACTTCTTCGAAAAATGGTTATGTAATTTTTTTGCATCTACATCATCTGTTGTAGAGGGGGTTTTGGACCTCGGAGATGTAAAGTTAGTTTTACATCTATAATCTACATTATCTATTGGAGATGCTCGACTATCCAGAGGTAATTGCCTGGAGTGATTTGTGTGGAGATTTTCTGAAGAAAGGCGGGAAGCCTGAATGGGACGACGAGGTGGCAGCGCGAAGCTCTTCTTCTTCAGTTTAACTGCCAGCGCAAATCACGAGGTTAAACCTGATTTCCGTTCTCCCGCAAAAAAAAGCAAAAAAAAACAGATTTCCGTTGCCACCTTCTAGCCTGTAGGCCCGGGTTCAGAACCCGGACTGTGGACGGTACTACTAGTAGGCAGTGCAGACCAGGTCAAACGGGTGGACTAGGCTGAGCCCCTGCGCTCCTGAGCCCCTGCTCCCAAGCCCTCCGCCGCTTGCCACTCCGGCAGTGGCGTCCACCCCGGAAATCAGGTTTAACCTCGTGATTCGCGCTGGCAGTAACTGCCAACGCGAATCACGAGGTTAAACCTGATTTCCGTTCTCCCGCAAAAAAAAGCAAAAAAAACAGATTTCCGTTGCCACCTTCTAGCCTGTAGGCCCGGGTTCAGAACCCGGACTGTGGACGGTACTACTAGTAGGCAGCGCAGACCAGGTCAAACGGGTGGACTAGGCTGAGCCCCTGCGCTCCTGAGCCCCTGCTCCCGAGCCCTCCGCCGCTTGCCACTTCGGCAGCGGCGTCCATCCCCCGCCGCCCGCCACACCGGCAGCGGCGTCCACCTCTCGCCGCTGGCTGCCCCGGTCCCGGCGGCCACCTCTTGCGCCCCCCTCCGTCCCTTGGTCGTCCGTCCCCTGCCGTAGGCATGGCCAACAGTCCCCGCTCGGTCACCTCCACGATCCGCCCCCCTGGCGAGAGGCCGGTGGTCTCCGGCCTTGGCATCTCCTCTGGCTCCGAGGCCTCCGAGGAGCGTGGCCCGGTGGTCGAGTCGTCGGCGCCTGCTGTCCTGGTCGCCCCGCCTGGCTGGGAGCAGCCCCGGCCGTCCAGGAGGGAGCTGTGGCGTCGCCGCCAAGATGCCACCGCCCGGGCGCCACAGGTCCCGTCCCCGCCCAGGGAGCGCTGCGAGGTCTCACCGGAGATGGTGGGCCTCTGTTTCCGCTGCTTCCAGGACGGGCACTTCAAGGTGGACTGCACCAACGACGTGGTTTGCTTCTGATGTGGTCTCCCGGGCCATGTGTCCAAGGAGTGCAAGAGGCCCCGCAGCCGCTCCCCCGAAGAGGATCTCCGGCGCATCACAGCGGCAAAGGTTGCGCGGTGGGATTCCGCTCCGGTTGCTCGTGGGGGCGGCTCCGATCGGCGCGCCAGGATCCTCCCCACGCCGCCGCCGCCGCCTGCGGCCCCGGCCCCCAACGCCATCTGGCCACAGCTTGTCCCCCCCGTCTCGTTAGTCACGCGGTCGAGGAGCTTTGGCCGCAGGACCTCTGCATTGTTCGCCACTCCCCGTCCATGGCCGTGCTCGAGGGACGTCTCCAGCAGGCCTTGGCGGCATATGTCGGCGGTGCGCGCCATGACCTTTCCCCGAGTTTCGTCCTTGAGGCGCTGGGTGCGGTGATGGGCATCGAGCCGGAGTGGCTTTCGGTGCACTGTTTTCGCCTGGAGGATTTCCTGGTCGTTTTCACACGGCCACCGGACCGGAACAGAGTGGCGACCAGGCCTTTCGTGGAGCACAACGGCGTTCGTCTCTTCTTCCGGCAATGGACTCGTCAGGCATAGGCGGTTCATGCCAGATTCTGCTCAAAGGTGTCCTTGGTCCTCGAGGGATTGCCGCCGCATGCGTGGGAGCGAGAGGTCGCGGAGGACCTGCTTGGCTCCGCTTGCATCGTGGATTCGGTGGAGCCGGAGACCTCCTCGCGGAGCGACTTGTCAGCATTCAAGCTCTCTGCTTGGACGGCGGACCCCGAGTCCATCCCCTCCCTGCGATGGCTTGCGATCCCGGAGCCTGGTCTGCTTGCGCCACTCATGGAGCCCTCGCTGTTGCAGTACAAGATCCTGATCCACATTGATTCAGTCGCAGAATTTGGAGATCGAGATGAGCCATTCTTCCTGGGGTCCTCATCGGACAGTGGTCAAAGTGGGCTGCCGGAGCCGGACCGGGATTTTGGAGGCGGCGGTGGCGGCGGTGGCGGCGGTGGAGTCCCAATTAGGAGAGCCTGGCAGTTTGGCGTTCGAGATGCCCGCTATCTGGGGCCTGGCTCGGCGTATGGCGGCGGTCATGGACGGTCGCCGGGAACCTCGTCGGTGCGGACGACGCCTGGGATCGTCGGAGCAGAATGGCGCATCCCGCCTATGAGAGAGAAGCAGATGATATCAGCAGTAGGGCCACCTTCTCTGGTGCAAAACAGGTTATCCGTCAGAGTTTCAGCTTTTGACCGTCTGACGGGGCGGCCGGGTGCAATGGATGGAAATGAGGGGCGGCCAAATTCAAATCCCGCCCTCCCGGCCTTTGCGGGGATTGGGCAGCAGCCACCTGCCCGCGCTGCCAGCTCGGGGATCGATGTGCGCCATGCGGATTCGGGCCCGCGGCCTGCTACAGGTGCTGTCGTGGGGTCTGCTGACCAGTCAGCGAGGAGAATTGGACAGACTGCGGATCCTTCCAGACCTGCCCAGTCCCAACTTGCCGTGGGGTCTGCTGACCAGTCAGCGAGAAGGATTGGACAGACTGCGGATCCTTCCAGACCTGCCCAGTCCCAACTTGCCACAGCGGCGGATGCGGCCTCGCCCAGGGCGGTTCCGGAGGCATCAATGATTGAGACGACCATTGTGCCACCTCCGCCCCGTGGCGCAGGCCTGCCCAACCACTCCCAGGCTGGTGGGGCCTGAACCTGCGGATGAGGCTCGAATCCTGTAGGCGGTTGCGGTCGGCCCCGCAGGCCCCAATGCTGGCTCGGGGATCGTGCCTGACCAGAGTACTTTGGAGGTGGGGACTGCCAGTGGAAATATGGCGGAGAAGGAGACAAATGCGATGGGGCCTTCCCAAGGACGTGACCCACCATCAGCCAATACTAGTGAAGCTGTGTTCCTAGAGCCTGGACAGAACAAGGTGGGGCCTAACCCGTCCACGTCCACTGTTGCTGATGTGTTTCATGCACCGCTGCATGTAGCTGCATGCATGGACTTGGAGCCTTTCGTCCTTGCTGGCGGAGAACTGGAAGCTGCCGCGCCGGCCACTGCTTCGGCTACTGCTCGGCCAGACGATGATGGACTTCAGGCTGCCATGATCTCGGAGGGCATGACTCAGCAGGAGGCCGTGGCATATGCCAAGCTCAAATCCTTCTGCTCCAACCTCTTGAAGAAGCTTGCCCCCCCTCTCCTCAAAGAAGTTCAGGCCTCTTCCTCCCACGTCGAGACCATTTCGTGCACCCCAAGAAGAAACACCAGAGTTGCCAAGCGCTCGGCTTCGTCCAGTGTTGCCAAGGCCACGCCGGCAGAGAATGTGCTTCTGCGCACATTGGGCCTCGTGCCTGAGGACATGATCGCGGATGATGATGCAGTTCAAGAGCTTAAGGACCTCTTTGACTCGCCACTTTGGGAGCAGCATGTGAGGGTGATTGCTGCCTTGTTTGGCAAGACAGCGCAGCTGCAGGAGGCACAACAGCGTCCGACGATGGAGATCATGGCATGATGCCACGATCGACGGCTTGGCGATGGCGCACTTAATGATCATGGATTTAAGCCCATCGTTGATCTGTTGGAATGTGCGGGGGTTAAATAACGCGGCGAAGAGGAAGGCGGTGAGAGAATTCTTGGCGACGGTGAAGACGAGCCTTGTTTGCTTACAGGAGACAAAACTTGATGTAATTGACCCTTTTATCTTAATGCAATGCCTCGGTCAAGCCTTTGATGGTTAATCATACTTGCCGGCAATAGAGACGAGGGGTGGAGTCCTACTCGCCTGGGACTCCGCCATTGTCGATGTAGATAACATCCAGTTAGATGACAACTTCCTTACAGCCAAGGTTTGGCCTAAGAGGGGAGGGGCCTGGTGGATATCTGTGGTATACGGGCCACAAGGAGACGAAGATAAAACCAAATTATTGGCGGACTTGGGTGCCAGGAGAACAAATTGCCCCGGACCTTGGATGGCTTCGGAGAAGAGCAATGCGAACCTTAACAGACCCATGATGAACAAGTTCCGGCGATTTGTTGATGACAATGAACTCAAAGAGCTTTACATGCACGAGCGGATATTTACATGGTCCAATGAAAGAGATAACCCTACCATGACCAAAATCGACCGCGTTCTAGTCTCGGTGGACTGGGATTTGGAGTACCCGGACTGCCTGCTTCAAGCTCTGTCCACGAGTGTCTCGGACCATGCGCCTCTCCTCCTGAGCACTAGCGCCCCCTTGCTCTGAAAAAAAGATTTCGGTTTGAGCTTTTCTGGACTAAGCTAGAGGGGTTTGAGGATGCGGTGCGCGAGGCTTGGGTCTGCGATGACGCCATCACGGACCCCTTCAAACGGCTGGACGCCTTGCTTAGAAACGCAGCAAGGGCGCTGCAAGCTTGGGGCCAGCGGAAGCAGGGCAACATTAAACTGCTCATGGCCGTCGCCAACTGGATCATATTCAGATTTGACAAGGCGCAGGAGGCTAGGCATCTGACAAAATCTGAGCTATGGTTAAGGCGCACGCTGAAACACTCTCTGCTGGGGCTGGCCTCCCTTGAGCGTACCATTGACAGGCAAAGATCCAGATTTCGGTGGCTGAAAGAGGGCGATGCCAACTCCAAATTCTTCCAGGCTATAGCGAACGGAAGGCGATCTAAAAACTTCATTACTCATATTAGGCATGGAGATGAGATCCTCACAAATCATGACAAGATGGAGGAGGTGTTCTCTGAAACCTACCAATCACTCATTGGGACTGCCCACGCCCGAAATCACACTCTTGATCTTCAGTTCTTGGGCGTGGAGTCGGTGGACCTTAGTGATTTGGAGGAGATCTTTACCGAGGAGGAGGTGTGGGCCGTCATCAAGGAGCTGCCTGCGGATCGTGCTCTGGGCCCGGATGGCTTTATAGGAGCATTCTATCACAAGGCCTGGAACATCATAAAAAAGGATATAATGGCCGCCCTTCTCAAAATCTTCGTTGGGGACGGCCGAGGTTTTGCCAAGCTGAATCGGGCGTTGATTGTGCTCATCCCCAAGAGGGCGGACGCGAACACGGTGGCTGACTTTCGCCCCATTAGCATGCCCCATAGAATTTCCAAGCTATTCGCCAAGTTGCTTGCCACCAGATTACGACCGCGGATGCAAGATATCGTCACCTTCAATCAGTCTGCTTTCATCAAGGGACGAAGCTTGCACGACAACTTTCTACTCGTGCGGCAGGTGTCTAGGAAGATCTCGGCGAGAAAAAGCAAAGGCGTGTTCCTCAAGCTTGATATCTCCAGGGCCTTCGACTCTCTCTCATGGCCCTTTCTCTTCGAAGTCCTCAAGGCCAAAGGATTCGGTGATTGTTGGATCTCCTGGATTATCATTCTACTGCAATCAGCTTCCACCAGAATTGTGATCAATGGTGACCAAGGTAGGCGCATCAACCATGCCCAAGGTCTGCGACAAGGAGACGCTGTCTCGCCTCTCCTATTTGTGATTGCTATGGATATCCTCACAACCATCTTCGCCAGAGACCTTGAGGAGAGAATCATTACAAGCTACATGGGCATCTCGGCACATCAGCGTCTTTCCATATACGCAGATGATGTAGCCCTCTTCATACACCCCCTCAGGCAAGATCTCGAGTTCATCAGATGTGGGCTACAGATTTTTGGCGAGGCTTCGGGCCTCAAGGCCAACTACAGAAAATCTACTGCCACGCTCATTCATGGCGATCAGGAGGACAAGGAGAGAATCCTGGCAACCCTCCAGTGCACGCTGACCAACTTCCCGTGCCGATACCTCGGGCTCCAGCTCGCGATCAAGCAGCTCACCAAGGCTGATTGGCAACCCTTGCTCGATCTCGTGAGAAAATTCCTCCCTGCATGGCAGCGTGGCCTAATGCAGCGTTCTGGGCGCCTGATTCTTGTGAACTCTGTCATAGCGGCGAGGCCGATCCACCAGCTGCTCATCCTCGAAGCCCCGGCTTGGGTGCTGGAAGACATTAATAGTTGGATGCGGGCCTTCTTTTGGGCTGGCAAAGATAAAGTCAATGGTGGCCAATGCTTGGTGGCATGGAACTCTATATGCCGTCCTTGAAGTTTGGTGGGCTGGGAGTCAAGGATTTGCACCGGCAAGGGCTCGCCCTTAGGGTTCGGTGGGAGTGGCTCCGACGCACAGATCCGAACAGGCCATGGCAAGGGCTCTCTCCTTTTGTGGATGATGATGCTAGAGCAATTTTGGACAGCCTGATGCATATCTCTGTTGGGAGAGGAGATAAAGTACTTTTCTGGAGAGATCGATGGATCCATGGCTTTGCGGTCAAGGACATTGCACCCATGGTTCATGCCCTAATCGACACTCGGACGATAAATCAAAGAACTCTGCAGCAGGCCACTGTGGATGAGAGATGGGTTTTGGACATCCCGGACAGCAACTCCTTCCAAGTGCTTCTACAAGTCATGCATCTACGGCTGGCCATCTCCACGGTGCAGCAAGACCTCGACGTGGAGGACGTGTTTTCTTGGCCCTGTGCTGCCTCACAAGCTTATTCAGCGCAGTCCACCTATGCCACTCTTTGCCACGGCTTGGTCTCTTTCCCCCAGGCCAAAGCCATTTGGAGGAGTTGGGCTCCACTCAAGTGCAAAATTTTCTCTTGGTTGGCCACGCAAAAGAGAATCTGCACTTCGGATCGTCGTGCCAGGCATGGCCTTCAGGACGAACCTTCCGCATGCTACACATGTCTCCAGGAGGTGGATAATGTTGATCATATCCTTGCACAATGTGTCTATGCCCGTGAGACCTGGCATCGCTGCTTTGATGTTCTGAACCCGCCTACCGCGGTCACGACACCCCAAGATCGCTTTCTGGAATGGTGGATGGCGCAGAGACAAGCCTTTCAAAAGGAGGAGAGGCGTGGGTTTGACACTTTGGTTATCTGTGCCACGTGGTCCATGTGGAAGCAGCGGAACGCCCGTGTCTTCAGTCGGAGAGAACAACAGTTAGATGCGCAGGCCCTGACGAGTAGCATTCTTGAGGAGATTAAGGAATGGAAACTTGCTAGAGGCGGAGTAGGTGGTTTACAAAGATTCGTGAGAGTGTAGCTTATTCTCTTGTAATGGTGTGGGTGGGCTAATGGTGGTGTCCGCACTACTATCGGCCTCTTGTAATCAAATTTTCTTCCTTCTATAAAAATATGGTACGCAATTTGCGTATTTAAAAAAAAACGGGTGGACTAGGCACCAAGAAGAACCGAACCCCATTTGCGGCTCGGGTTGACGCCAATTTAACGCAGGCCGCGCCGGGCCACCGGGCCCCGAGCGGCGCGGCGAGCCACCGGATTTTCTCGCGTTTTGGACCCCGTCCCGGTCCCGCGGCAACGACGAAATCCGGAACCCCTCCCTCTTTGGACGCCTATGCGTAAGCCTCGATCCATCTCGCTGGGTCGACTCGACCCGTGATGTGGATCAAGCCGTGCGTGCGTGCGTGCGTGCCGGCCGGCCGAGCGTCCAGACACGCGCGGCACGGCACAGAGTGCCAGGTCCCCTTTTCCTTTGCTTGCTTGATGTCAGCCATTGGACCCAACCACTCTTACACCACACAACACCACGTCCTCATGCAATCCAGCTCTTCCGCCAGGGTCGGGCCACGCGGTTTCGTTCATGCGAGTTACGTCCAAACTTATCTGCTGCATAGATGTCTCCGTTTCTTGAGTCATCATGGTCATGCATGCATGCATGCAATCTTAGGTAGCGCAGTGCAGCTAGTACTCTCGGATCAGACCGCCGTTCAAGCATCCACGTTCAGACCAGATCACCATTCAGGCACCCACGCGTTCGCTTGCTTAACGGCAGTGCTCTCTGCTTTTAAGTTTTATTAACTAATCATCATAGTAAAAGATCACCGCCTGGCCGTGGTCCTCCAGTGACCATATTATTTTTACGACGGCACACTCCCTATACAAGGCTGAGCTATCATAAGACCGGTGATAATAACTGATAGTAAGTGGTTACATGCCCTAGGTTCGAACGAAGTGAATAGACAGGCAGAGACAGGGATACACGATCGGAACTTGCAGGGTAAAAAACACAAGTCGATCGACACATACGCTCGCCAAATCACCTCAGCACAGCACCCACATTTTGTTTTCGAGAATGTCTCAGCATCCGCGTCAGCCTGTCACACCGCCGCCTGGGTTGTAACGAGCTGGTGCCAATCCCTGTTGAGGAGAGGCCTCTATCGGGGTTGCAGGAAAGAAGGGACTACTTGTCACGCTGTTAGGTTTTATGTTTATCTATTATGAAAACATTAGATTAGAAAACAGCGGCATTGCTTTGAACGCATGGACAGACGAATCTGTAACATCGCTTATGCCCAAAGTCGTCGTGTCTTCCTTGGAGCTGAGATCGATGCCAGCAATCCGCCTTCTCCGGGACTCTGGAGCTACCGATGCACATACGTGTTTACGAGTAGCTTTGCGAACCCAGACACCTGACCTCCATCGGCCGACGCCTTTGCCGCGGTGCAATTGCCAGGCAAGGTCTCTCTCTTGCTGCGCGATGGGAACCAACAAACCGGCAAAATTACTCTCTCTCTCTCTCTCCGGCCCTAGGCCGCCATGGCAAAAGGTGCGGCGGCCTGAGGCCCATCTCAAATAAGGGCCCCGCTATATATACATACCTAAATAAACATAGCTGGTTCTTCTTAAAGAAAAACAACGCTGGTATTTGATCCACCTAAGTTGGCCAATGAGCTTATTCTGCCGTCGATGAAATGGGATCGGGTGAGGATCTCCCAAGTCTTCCTGCCTACATCCGCTCAAGCAGTTTTGTCCATCCCGCTTTGCACCGAGTCAATTGCACAAAATTACTACATTTGCGGCTAGGTTTACAGAAAACCATCAAGTCACTAATCCATTGCAAAAACAACTGCTTTTTCACTAAACCTCTTGCAAAAAGCACTGATCATCCACTTGTTGGAAATATGCCCTAGAGGCAATAATAAATTGGTTATTATTATATTTTTTTGTTCATGATAATCGTTTATTATCCATGCTAGAATTGTATTGATAGGAAACTCAGATACATGTATGGATACATAGACAACACTATGTCCCTAGTAAGCCTCTAGTTGACTGGCTCGTTGATCAATAGATGATTACGGTTTCCTGACCATGGACATTGGATGTCGTTGATAACGGGATCACATCATTAGGAGAATGATGTGATGGACAAGACCCAATCCTAAGCCTAGCACAAGATCATGTAGTTCGTATGCTAAAGCTTTTCTAATGTCAAGTATCATTTCCTTAGACCATGAGATTGTGCAACTCCCGGATACCGTAGGAGTACTTTGGGTGTGCCAAACGTCACAACGTAACTGGGTGGCTATAAAGGTACACTACAGGTATCTCCGAAAGTGTCTGTTGGGTTGGCACGAATCGAGAATGGGATTTGTCACTCCGTGTAAACGGAGAGGTATCTCTGGGCCCACTCGGTAGGACATCATCATATGTGCACAATGTGACCAAGGAGTTGATCACGGGATGATGTGTTACGGAACGAGTAAAGAGACTTGCCAGTAACGAGATTGAACAAGGTATTGGGATACCGACGATCGAATCTCGGGCAAGTATCGTACCGCTAGACAAAGGGAATTGTATACGGGATTGATTAAGTCCTTGACATCGTGGTTCATCCGATGAGATCATCGTGGAACATGTGGGAGCCAACATGGGTATCCAGATCCCGCTGTTGGTTATTGACTAGAGAGTTATCTTGGTCATGTCTGCATGGTTCCCGAACCCGTAGGGTCTACACACTTAAAGTTCGATGACGCTAGGGTTATAGGGAATAGATATACGTGGTTACCGAATGTTGTTCGGAGTCCCGGATGAGATCCCGGACGTCACGAGGAGTTCCGGAATGGTCCGGAGGTAAATATTTATATATGGGAAGTCCTGTTTTGATCGCCGGAAAAGTTTTGAGTTTTATCGGTAATGTACCGGGACCACCGGGAGGGTCCCGGTGGTCCACCAAGTGGGGCCACCAGCCCCGGAGGGCTGCATGGACCAAGTGTGGGAGGGGACCAGCCCCAGGTGGGCTGGTGCGCCCCCCCACCAAGGCCCAAGGCGCAAGGGAGAGTGGAAGGGGGCAAACCCTAGGCTCAGATGGGCCTAAGGCCCACCTAGTGGTGCGCCCCCCTCTCTCCCCCCTTGGCCGCCCCCCTAGATGGGATCTAGGGCTGGCCGCCACCCCTAGGGGTGGAAACCTAGGTGGGGGCGCAACCCCTCCCCTTCCCCTATATATACTTGAGGTTTTGGGCTGCCAGAGACACACGATTCAATCTCCTTGGCGCAACCCTACCCCTCTCCCTCCTCGTCTCTTGCGGTGCTTGGCGAAGCCCTGTTGGAGTACCACGCTCCTCCACCACCACCACCACCACGCCGTCGTGCTGCTGCTGGATGGAGTCTTCCCCAACCTCTCCTTCTCCCCTTGCTGGATCAAGGCGTAGGAGACGTCATCGGGCTGTACGTGTGTTGAACACGGAGGTGCCGTCCGTTCGGCACTAGGATCATCGGTGATTTGGATCACGACGAGTACGACTCCATCAACCCCGTTCACTTGAACGCTTCCGCTTAGCGATCTACAAGGGCATGTAGACGCACTCTCCTTCCCTCGTTGCTAGATTACTCCATAGATTGATCTTGGTGATGCGCAGAAAATTTTGAATTTCTGCTACGTTTCCCAACAGTGGTATCAGAGCTAGTTCTATGCGTAGTTACTATGCACGAGTAGAACACAAAGTAGTTGTGGGCGTCGATATTGTCAATTATCTTGCCGTTACTAGTCTTATCTTGATTCGGCAGCATCGTGGGATGAAGCGGCCCGGACCGACCTTACACGTACGCTTACGTGAGACCGGTTCCACCGACTGACATGCACTAGTTGCATAAGGTGGCTGGCGGGTGTCTGTCTCTCCCACTTTAGTCGGATCGGATTCGATGAACAGGGTCCTTATGAAGGGTAAATAGAAGTTGGCAATTCACGTTGTGGTTTTGGCATAGGTAAGAAACGTTCTTGCTAGAAACCTATAGCAGCCACGTAAAAAACTTGCAACAACAATTAGAGGACGTCTAACTTGTTTTTGCAGCAAGTGTTTTGTGATGTGATATGGCCAAAGGATGTGATGAATGATATATATGTGATATATGAGATCATGTTCTTGTAATAGGAATCACGACTTGCATGTCGATGAGTATGACAACCGGCAGGAGCCATAGGAGTTGTCTTTATTTTTTGTATGACCTGCGTGTCATTGAGAAACGTCATGTAATTACTTTACTTTATTGCTAACCGTTAGCTGTAGTAGTAGAAGTAATGGTTGGCGAGACAACTTCATGAAGACACGATGATGGAGATCATGATGATGGAGATCATGGTGTCATGCCGGTGACGATGATGATCATGGAGCCCCGAAGATGGAGATCAAAAGGAGCAAAGTAATGATGGCTATATCATGTCACTATTTGATTGCATGTGATGTTTATCATGTTTTTGCATCTTATTTGCTTAGAACGACGGTAGCTTAAATAAGATGATCCCTCATTAAAATTTCAAGAAAGTGTTCCCCCTAACTGTGCACCGTTGCGAAAGTTCGTCGTTTCAAAGCACCACGTGATGACCGAGTGTGATACATTCTAACATTCACATACAATGGGTGTAAGACAGATTTACACACGCGAAACACTTAGGTTGACTTGACGAGCCTAGCATGTACAGACATGGCCTCGGAACACAAGAGACCGAAAGGTCGAGCATGAGTCGTATGGTAGATACGATCAACATGAAGATGTTCACCGATGATGACTAGTCCGTCTCACGTGATGATCGGACACGACCTAGTTGACTCGGATCATGTAATCACTTAGATGACTAGAGGGATGTCTATCTGAGTGGGAGTTCATAAGATGAACTTAATTATCCTGAACATAGTCAAAAGGTCTTCGCAAATTATGTCGTAGCTCGCGCTTCAGTTCTACTGTTTAGATATGTTCCTAGAGAAAATTTAGTTGAAAGATGATAGTAGCAATTATGCGGACTAGGTCCGTAAACTGAGGATTGTCCTCATTGCTTCATAGAAGGCTTATGTCCTTAATGCACCGCTCAGTGTGCTGAACCTCGAATGTCGTCTGTGGATGTTGCGAACATCTGACATACACATTTTGATAACTACGTGATAGTTTAGTTAAACGGTTTAGAGTTGAGGTACCGAAGACGTTTTGAAACGTCGCGAAACATATGAGATGTTTCGAGGGCTGAAATTGGGATTTCAGGCTCGTGCCCACGTCAAGAGGTATAAGACCTCCGACGATTTTCTTAGCCTGCAAACTAAGGGAGAAAAGCTCAATTGTTAAGCTTGTGCTCAGATTGTCTGAGTACAACAATCATTTGAATCAAGTGGGAGTTGATCTTCCAGATGAGATAGTGATGTTTCTCCGAAGTCATTACCACCAAGCTGCTAGAGCTTCGTGATGAACTATAATATATCGGGGACATATATGATGATCCTTGAGATATTCGCGATGTTTGACACCACAAAAGTAGAAATTAAGAAGGAGCATCAATTGTTGATGGTTGGTGAAACCACTAGTTTCAAGAAGGGCAAGGGCAAGAAGGGATACTTCATGAAACGGCAATTCAGCTACTGCTCTAGTGAAGAAACCCAAGGTTGAACCCAAACCCGAGACTAAGTGCTTCTGTAATAAGGGGAACAACCACTGGAGCAGAATTACCCTAGATACTTGGTAGATTAGAAGGCTGGCAAGGTCGATAGAAGTATATTGGATATACATTGTGTTAATGTGTACTTTACTAGTACTCCTAGTAGCACCATGGTATTAGATACCGGTCTGGTTGCTAAGTGTTAGTAAACTCGAAATAAAAGGCTGCGGAGTAAACGGAGACTAGCTAAAGGTGAGCTGGCGATATGTGTTGGAAGTTTTTCCCAATCTTGATGTGATCAAGCATCGCACGCTCCCTCTACCATCGAGATTGGTGTTTGCGTTGAGCATAGACATGATTGGATTATGTTTATCGCAATACGGTTATTCATTTAAGGAGAATAATGGTTACTCTATTTATTTGAATAATACCTTCAATGGTCTTGCACCTAAAATGAATGAATCTCGATCGTAGTGATACACATGTACATGCCAAAAGATATAAGATAGTAATGATAGTACCACCTACTTGTGGCACTGCCACGTAAGTCATATCGGTATAAAACGCATGAAGAAGCTCCATGTTGATGGATCTTTGGGCTCACTCGTTTTTGAAAAGTTTGAGACATGCGAACCATGTCTATTGGTGTATATGCATGAAGAAACTCCATGCAAATGGACCATTTGGACTCACTTGATTTTGAATCACTTGACACATGCAAATCATACCACACGGGCAAGATGACTGAAAGCCTCGCTTTCAGTAAAATGGAACTAGAAAGCAACTTGTTGGAAGTAATACATTTTGATGTGTGCAGTCCAATGAGTGCTGAGGCGTGTAGTGGATATCGTTATGTTCTTACTTCACACATGATTTGAGTAGATGTTGAGTATATTTACTTGATGAATCACGAGTCTGAATTATTGAAAGGTTCAGGGTGAAGTTGAAAGATCGTCGTGACAAGAGGATAAAATATCTATGATATGATCATAGAGATGAATATCTGAATTACGAGTTTGGCACAGAATTAAGACATTGTGGAAATTGTTTCACAACTAATACAGCCTGGAACACTATAGTGTGATGGTGTGTCCGAATATCATAACTGCACCCTATTGGATATGATGCATACCATGATGTCTCTTATCGAATTACCACGATAGTTTATGGGTTAGGCATTAGAGACAACCACATTCACTTTAAATAGGGCACCACGTAATTCCGATGAGATGACACCGTATGAACTATGGTTTAGAGAAACCTAAGCTGTCATTTCTTAAAAGTTTGGGGCTGCGACGCTTATGTGAAAAAGTTTCAGGCTGATAAGCTCGAACCCAAAGCGGATAAATGCATCTTCATAGGACACCCAAAACAGTTGGGTATACCTCCTGTCTTAGATCCGAAAGTGATAAGGGATTGTTTCTGGAATCGGGTCCTTTCTCGAGGAAAAAGTTTCTCTCGAAAGAATTGAGTGGGAGGATGGTGGAGACTTGATGAGGTTATTGAACCGTCTCTTCAACTAGTGTGTGGCAGGGCACAGGGAGTTGCTCCTGTGGCACCTACACCAATTGAAGTGGAAGCTTATGATAGTGATCATGAAACTTCAGATCAAGTCACTACCAAACCTCGTGGGATGACAAGGATGCGTACTACTTCAGAATGGTACATAATCCTGTCTTGGAAGTCATGTTGCTAGACAACAATGAACCTACGAGCTATGGAGAAGCGATGGTGGGCCTGGATTCCAAAATGGCTCGAGGCCATATAATCCGAGAGAGGATCCATATTTAAAAACAAAGTGTAGACTTTGGAAGAACTACTTGATGGTTGTAAGGCTGTTAGGTACATATGGATTTTAAAAGGAAGACGGAAAATGATGGTAAGTATCACCATTAAGAAAGCTCGACTTGTCGTTGAGATGTTTTCCGACAAGTTAAAGGAGTTGACTACGATGAGACTTTCTCACTCATAGCGATGCTAAGAGTCTGTTGGAATTATATTAGCGATTGCTGCATTATTTATGAAATCTTGCAGATAGGATGTCAAAACATTGTTTCCTCGACGATTTTCTTGAGGAAAGGTTGTATGTGATACAACCGGAAGGTTTTGTCAATCCTGAAAGATGCTAATAAGTGTGCAAAGCTCCAGCAATCCTTCTAAGGACTGGAGTAAGCATCTCGGAGTTGGAATGTATGCTTTGATGAGATGATCAAAGATTTTGGGTGTATACAAAGTTTATGAGAAATTTGTATTTCCAAAGAAGTGAGTGGGAGCACTATAGAATTTCTGATGAATATATGTTGTTGACATATTGTTGATCAGAAATGACGTAGAATTTCTGGAAAGCATATAGGGTTATTTGGAAAGTGTTTTTCAATGGAAAGCCTGGATTAAGCTACTTGAACATTGAGCATCAAGATCTATAAGGATAGATCAAAACGCTTAATGGTACTTTCAAATGAGCACATACCTTGACATGATCTTGAAGGTGTTCAAGATGGATCAGTCAAAGAAGGAGTTCTTGCCTGAGTTGTAAGGTATGAAGTTAAGACTTAAAGCTCGACCACGGCAGAAGAAAGAGGAAGGACGAAGGTCGTCCCCTATGCTTTTGTCATAGGCTCTATACGGTATGCCATGCTGAGTACCGCACCTGATGTGTGCCTTGCCACATGTCTGGCAAGAGGGTACAAAGGTGATCTAGGAGTAGATCACCAGATAGCGGTCTAAATTATCCTTAGAGGAATAAGGATATGTTTCTCGGTTATGGAGGTGATAAAGAGTTCGACGTAAAGAGTTACGTCGATGCAAGCTTAACGCCTATCTGGATAGCTCTGAGTAGAGATACCGGATACGTATAATGGAGCAACAATTTAGAATAGCTCCAAGTAGAACAGTTATTTGAAATGGCTCCAAATGTAGCGTAGTAGTTGCATCTACAAGATGACATAGAAATTTGCGAAGTACATACGGATCTGAATGTTGCAGACCCGTTGACTAAAACCTCTCTCACAAGCATAACATGATCAAACCCAGAACTCTTTGGGTGTTAGTCACATGGGGATGTGACCTTGAGTGTTAATCACATATCGATGTGAACTGGATTATTGACTCTAGTGCAAGTGGGAGACTGTTGGAAATATGCCCTAGAGGCAATAATAAATTGGTTATTATTATATTTCCTTGTTCATGATAATCGTTTAATATCCATGCTAGAATTGTATTGATAGGAAACTCAGATACATGTGTGGATACATAGACAACACCATGTCCCTAGTAAGCCTCTAGTTGACTGGCTCGTTGATCAATAGATGGTTACGGTTTCCTGACCATGGACATTGGATGTCGTTGATAACGGGATCACATCATTAGGAGAATGATGTGATGGACAAGACCCAATCCTAAGCCTAGCACAAGATCATGTAGTTCGTATGCTAAAGCTTTTCTAATGTCAAGTATCATTTCCTTAGACCATGAGATTGTGCAACTCCCGGATACCGTAGGAGTACTTTGGGTGTGCCAAACGTCACAACATAACTGGGTGGCTATAAAGGTAGACTACAGGTATCTCCGAAAGTGTCTGTTGGGTTGGCACGAATCGAGACTGGGATTTGTCACTCCGTGTAAACGGAGAGGTATCTCTGGGCCCACTCGGTAGGACATCATCATATGTGCACAATGTGACCAAGGAGTTGATCACATGATGATGTGTTACGGAACGAGTAAAGAGACTTGCCAGTAACGAGATTGAACAAGGTATCGGGATACCGACGATCGAATCTCGGGCAAGTATCGTACCGCTAGACAAAGGGAATTGTATACGGGATTGATTAAGTCCTTGACATTGTGGTTCATCCGATGAGATCATCGTGGAACATGTGGGAGCCAACATGGGTATCCAGATCCCGCTGTTGGTTATTGACCGGAGAGTTATCTCAGTCATGTCTGCATGGTTCCCGAACCCGTAGGGTCTACACACTTAAGGTTCAATGACGCTAGGGTTATAGGGAATAGATATACGTGGTTATCGAATGTTGTTCGGAGTCCTGGATGAGATCCCGGACATCACGAGGAGTTCCAGAATGGTCCGGAGGTAAAGATTTATATATGGGAGTCCTGTTTTGGTCGCCGGAAAAGTTTTGGGTTTTATCGGTAATGTACCGGGACCACCGGGAGGGTCCCGGTGGTCCACCAAGTGGGGCCACCAGCGCCGGAGGGCTGCATGGGCCAAGTGTGGGAGGGGACCAGCCCCAGGTGGGCTGGTACGCCCCCCCACCAAGGCCCAAGGCGCAAGGGAGAGTGGAAGGGAGAAAACCCTAGGCTCAGATGGGCCTAAGGCCCACCTAGTGGTGTGCCCCCCTCTCTCCCCCCTTGGCCGCCCCCCCTAGATGGGATCTAGGGCTGGCCGCCACCCCTAGGGGTGGAAACCTAGGTGGGGGCGCAGCCCCTCCCCTCCCCCTATATATACTTGAGGTTTTGGGCTGCCAGAGACACGATTCAATCTCCTTCTTGGCGCAACCCTACCCCTCTCCCTCCTCGTCTCTCGCGGTGCTTGGTGAAGCCCTGCTGGAGTACCACGCTCCTCCACCACCACCACGTCATCGTGCTGCTGCTGGATGGAGTCTTCCCCAACCTCTCCTTCTCCCCTTGCTGGATCAAGGCGTAGGAGACGTCACCGGGATGTACGTGTGTTGAACACGGAGGTGCCGTCCGTTCGGCACTAGGATCATTGGTGATTTGGATCACGACGAGTACGACTCCATCAACCCCGTTCACTTGAACGCTTCCGCTTAGCGATCTACAAGGGTATGTAGATGCACTCTCCTTCCCTCGTTGCTAGATTACTCCATAGATTGATCTTGGTGATGTGTAGAAAATTTTGAATTTCTGCTACGTTCCCCAACACCACTTTGACTCGTGTAAGCGTGTTTATGACATATGGGACCAGATCGTCAGAGCTGACTTGGCAAAAAAGATTCTTCTCCAATCTCTTTACATACAGACCCCTCGATCAAAAAAGAAAAACGCAATCAAATCCCGTCGTCTCTCTGGATGGAATGCACGGGGAGCCGGAGGAGGCCGCTGGGAGCTCGTCCTTGAAGCCACGACGGCGCACTTTGCCTGTCGTCCGTCGGGATGTTGTGGCCGCTCGGCGCCGTGGATGGGGCCCAACCTCCATGCGCTTCGGTCCCTGCGCCGGCGGCTCCGCCCATCTCCGGTGCCTCTTCCAGGCCCGCAGGAGAGCCCCACCGCCCTGTGCGCACGCGCCATCTAGCCTCGCGCCGCTCCGCCCGGGCTTCGCCGCAGCTCGCTGTCGCCAGTTCGCCGGTGCACCGGGCACCACCGCCGCCCCCTCTCCCTCTCCAATTCCGCTGTCTCTCTTCCTTCTCCAACACTGCCGCCTGCCACCGCGCCAAGGCCTCGCCTGCCGGCGATGAGACCTTCCCGTCCGCGCGCGCGCTGGGCGAGACGCCGCCCACCCTAGGGGACACCCTCCCTGCGAGTAGAGCCGACGAGTGGACGGTGCCAGAGGAAGAGGTCCATGAATCGACAGCGGCCGGAGCTGGGCCACCATGGTGTCATCCTCGCCAGAGGAGCCGTGGCTGCAGCACCTCCCCTCGACGGATCCCGTCGCAACCCAGCTCAACAACGACGGATCTGAGCGGAAGGACGAGGCCAACATCGGGAGGAGTTGATTGCGTTTCTTTTTAGATTTCAGGGGTGTGTGTGTCAAATTTTTGCCAAGTTAGCTCTGACGATCTGGCCCCATCTGTCATAAATATGCTTAGACGAGCCAAAGTGGATGATCAGTGCTTTTTGCAAAAGGTTTAGTGAAAAAGCAGTGATTTTTGCAACGGATTAGCGACTTGGTGGTTTTCTGCAAACCTAGCCGCAAATGTGGTAGTTTTGTGCAATTGACTCCTTTGCACAAGACAGCTTGATGATTTCTGGTCATGGGTACATGAGCAAAATGGCGCTTTTTCCGTACGCCCAGCATACCGCATGCTGGTACCAACTAAACTCCGTTGAGACGCATGGTTGGAAGGTCGTGCTGACAACTCAAATTCTGAAAGAGAAATAAAAGCATGGACGAAAACGTGGAAGATTGACGTTCCATCAAAAATAATAAAAATTTATGTGGAGGCTAGTGCAACAGTCCTTGCCAACTTCAGACTTGCTCAAACACCGAAAGATGGCAGTACAATCAGACTGTGGACTTTGTGGCTCTGAAGATTCATGGCGGCATTCTTTGATGGAGTGTAACATGGCACGTTGTGTTTGGGCATTCGAGGATGAAGATGCAAAACGCTTTATTTTCTCATTGATGGACTCTATACCATATGAGGATTTCATCAAGATACTTGTAACACTATGGCCGATTTGGCATGCTTGGAGAAAGGCTATCCATGAGCATGTATTTCAGGGGCCATAAGCTACTAATCAATTTGTCAATAATTATCTAAGGGAACTTCTGATTTGCAAACCCTTGAAGCAACATGAAACTGTTCGAATACCTCTGAGACAACATCACAGATGGATCCCGCCACCTGCAGGAACTGCAAAAAATTGACGTGTCACGCGATGCAATGGAAGGGATTCCACTGGGAAGTATCTAGGCCCTTCAGCAATAAAATGTTAAGGTGTGACTGGCCCAAAATCATTGGAAGCTTCAGCTTGTCAAGAAGCGCTCTCACTTGCTCTTGACTTATCACTTGCAAACATACAGATAGTTTCAGACTGTCAAGGTGTGATCAAAGATATCCATGAAAATATGGATGCGCTACACTCTAACATTATTAAAGAGATCAATCTTACATCTCAGTAGTTCTCTCATTGTTCCTTCATCTTCGAAGGAAGATAAACTAATATTGAGGCACATAGCCTGCTAAACATGCTATAGGTCTTTCTTTAGGACGCCAAATGTGGCTCCTTAATCCTCCGGATCTACATTATATTTCTATGAACTTTTATAGTCAATAAAGTGGAGTGTGTTTAGACTAAAAAACCTTAAATAAACTATAGAAAATATGGTTTGTGAAACATATCTTCAAAATTGGCATGGGTGGACGGGGGCATTTTCCCTCCCCTGCACTTCTTCACATTGTATTTATTTGGTAAGTTACCTATGGTTAAGTACATGTATCTTATTATTATTATTGGGTGAAGTCCTTGTGTGCCCAAGGAGGGCGGCGGCAGGGCGTTCTTGCCTCCCGCGGCGTCTTCATGCAAGGCCTGGCGTCCAGTCGGCGCGGCGTGGTCCCGCGGTGGTCTCTGTTCATGGTGACACCACCCCTCTTCGGCTGGCTATCCTGTCCATGGCGGCGTCCTCTCCCTGGCTACTAGCGGGTGCTCAACGGATCTGGCCTGGGGCCGCGGTGGAGGCGTTATGCGGGTGCGTGGCGCGCTAGCCGTGCGTGGTCGTGTGTGGGCGCCCTCTTCTTTGGCGCGTGCACACGGGCCAGCCATGGTCATGCGCAGGGTGCGCCTACCGCTGCTGGGTTCTCCGTCGTTGGTGCTACAGGTTGATACGTCTCCAACATATCTATAGTTTTTTATTATTCCATGCTGTTATATTATCATTCTTGAATGTTTTATAATCATTTTATATCATTTTTTGGTACTAACCTATTGACATAGTGCCAAGTGTCAGTTGCTGTTTTTTGCATGTTTTTTACATCGCAGGTAATCAATATCAAATGGAGTCCAAATGCAGCGAAACTTTTTGTGGATTTTTGGACCAGAAAACACCCAATGGGCCGAAGAAGCGCCTGTGGGGTTCTCCGAGGGGAGCACAACCCACCAGGGCGCGTCTGGAGGCCCAGGCCCGCCTTGGTGGGTTGTGCCCACCTCGGGTGCCCCCCGAACCGTCTCTTTGCTCTATAAATACCTCAATATTCCAGAAACCTAGGGGAGTCGACGAAAATCAATTCCAGCCGCCGCAAGTTCCAGAACCACCAGATTTAATCTAGACACTGATACGTCTCCAACTTATCTATAATTTTTTATTGTTCCATGCTATATTATATCCTGTTTTGGACATTATTGGGCTTTATTTTACACTTTTATATTATTTTTGGGACTAACCTATTAACCAGAGGCCCAGCCTAGAATTGCTGTTTTTTTGTGCCTATTTTAGGGTTTCGCAGAAAAAGAATATCAAACGGAGTCCAAACGGAATGAAACTTTCGGGAACATGATTTTCGGAATGAACATGATCCAGAGGACTTGGATCCTACGTCAAGCAATCAACGAGGAAGGCACGAGGTAGGGGGCGCCCCTACCCCCCGGCGCCCCCTCCACCCTCATGGGGCCCACGTTGCTCCACCGACGTACTCCTTCCTCCTATATATACCTACGTACCCCCAAACTACCAGATACGGAGCCAAAACCCTAATTCCACCGCCGTAACTTTCTGTATCCACGAAATCCCATCTTGGGGCCTTTTCCGGAGCTCCGCCGGAGGGGGTATCGATCACGGAGGGCTTCTACATCAACACCATAGCCTCTCTGATGAAGTGTGAGTAGTTTACTTCAGACCTACGGGTCCATAGTTATTAGCTAGATGGCTTCTTCTCTCTTTTTGGATCTCAATACAAAGCCCCCCCTCTCTTGTGGAGATCTATTCGATGTAATCTTCTTTTGCGGCGTGTTTGTTGAGATCAATGAATTGTGGGTTTATGATCAAGTTTATCTATGAACAATATTTGAATCTTCTCTGAATTCTTTTATGTATGATTGGTTACCTTTGCAAGTCTCTTCGAATTATCAGTTTGGTTTGGCCTACTAGATTGATCTTTCTTGCAATGGGAGAAGTGCTTAGCTTTGGGTTCAATCTTGCGGTGTCCTTTCCCAGTGATAGTAGGGGCAGCAAGGCACGTATTGTATTGTTGCCATCGAGGATAACAAGACGGGGTTTATATCATATTGCATGAGTTTATCCCTCTACATCATGTCATCTTGCTTAAAGCGTTACATTGTTCTCTTGAACTTAATACTCTAGATGCATGCTGGATAGCGGTTGATGTGTGGAGTAATAGTAGTAGATGCAGGCAGGAGTCGGTCTACTTGTCTCGGACGTGATGCCTATATACATGATCATACCTAGATATTCTCATAACTATGCTCAATTCTGTCAATTGCTCAACAGTAATTTGTTTACCCACTGTAATACTTATGCTCTCGAGAGAAGCCTCTAGTGAAACCTATGGCCCCGGGGTCTATTTTCCATCATATTAATCTTCCAATACTTAGTTATTTCCTTTGCCATTTATTTTACTTGCATCTTTATTTCTCTTTATCATAAAAATACTAAAAATATTATCTTATCATATCTATCAGATCTCACTCTCGTAGGTGACCGTGAAGGGATTGACAACCCCTTTATCGCGTTGGTTGCGAGGAGTTTATTTGTTTGTGTACGTGCGAGGGACTTGTGCGCGGCCTCCTACTGGATTGATACCTTGGTTCTCAAAAACTGAGGGAAATACTTGCGCTGCTCTACTGCATCACCCTTTCCTCTTCAAGGGAAAACCAACGCAGTGCTCAAGAGGTAGCAGACACCATCTCGGAGGGGTTCATCATGTCCATTGGTGCCTCTCTAATGATGTTTTAGTAGGTCTTTGTAGACCTTTGGGTCCGTAGTTAGCAGCTAGATGGCTTCCTCTCTCTCTCTCTCTCTCTCTCTCTCGTTTGATTCTCAACACAATGGTCTCTTGAAGATCCATATGATGTAACTCTTTTGCGATGTGTTTGTTGGGATCTGATGAACTTTGAGTTTATGATCAGATCTATGTTTTTATCCATGAAAGTTATTTGAGTCTTCTTTGATCTCTTATATGCATGATTGCTTATAGCCTCGTATTTCTTCTCCAATATTTGGGTTTCGTTTGGCCAACTTGATCTATTTATCTTGCAATGGGATGATGTGCTTTGTGATGGGTTCGATCTTATGGGGCTTGATCCCAATGACAGAAAGGGAACCGACACGTAGGTATCATTGCCATTAAGGATAACAACATGGGGTTTATTTCTACATAAATAGATCTTGTCTACATCATGTCATTGTTCTTATTGCATTACTCCGTTTCTCCATGAACTTAATACACTAGAGGCGACCACTAGGCATCAGACTACAGCAGGGATGCATCCATCAGACCACTGTAGGACCGTACGATGAAGATAATCAGGTCCATCCGATTTGGTCGCAGGCCCCTCGCATAGGTGGTTTAATGAGCGTTAATTAAGTGCTTCCATGCAGGTAATTACTCCACCCTAAACGCACACCCTCGACGTATGCCTTCCTCCCTCTGGCTTTGTTCTCGCTGGATTCTGTCTTGCATAGTCTATTTCCTGGCACGAATGCTTCCCTCCCGTAGTTGCAAAAATGGCGCATCTCAGCCGCGAAATTGAGCATCGTGGGATCTCTGATGCAAACTGGCGTCGTGCTTCGTCTCCGGGCATGAATTCAGAAGTAGTTGGGGGTTCTGCAGCCGGTACTAATCCGCCTTACCAGAATCCACCGATTGTGAACAATGGAGATGAAGAGGTAAGATGAACAATTTCCATAAAAGTTTCGGCGATTTTTTTGTTGATTTTTGACGAGTTCTGTGGTCGTTGTGATGGGAGGTGGTTGTGGGATGCAAGTTTCTCTTGTTCAGAACAAATATTCTGGGATTATTGATATAGATTTATGAATAATATGATGATACGTAGATAGAAGCATGATGTGTTGCTCCATGATGCAAAATGAATGCCTGCTGGATGCTTATATGTGACTGTCAAGTTTCAGATATGTGCTAGTGAGTAGCATGAGGGTTGGCGCAATGTTATTCTTCGTGCATCATCCGCTAAAATTGCCTGCGTAATTCATTGGAGTATGTAGTTTATATTTCCTATATTCCCCAATATTTATAGGGTGCAATGGTTGGGATTGAATCATTGAACCAAATTGTAGAAATCAGCTGGAGATAACAAGGCGTAACAGAATGTAGGAGCATGTTCATGGATGCAAATGTCGATGCTAAATTGTATTTTTCTATGCAGGATGAAATCATGGATGACATCGAAGGGGATACGTATATGCCATTTGTTGATGACGCAACTACTCCTCGACCAGCTGCGCCATATGTAGGACAGGTGTTCGACACCATCGAGGAAGCACAGAAGGTTTATAATAAATATGCAAAGAAGCTTGGATTTGGCCCTAGGATTTGTTACACAAAGAGGATACAGAAGAAGGGGTGTGACCACATCATCAGGACAGAGTTTGAGTGTGTTCATTCAAGAGGGGGGAAAGTGCAGGTTGGAGGAAAACAAGGAGGTTGTGATCCTGAATGGTGTGACGCAACAGAAGAAGAAGGCAGTGCATCAAACATAGAACCAGATTTTGGTAATAAGAAGGTTGCTCAACAACGGTCCAGGAACAAGGTTAATAGGCATGAATCTAGAGCACGGATGGCCATGTTGTTGAGGAATGGAAAATGGGAAGTCTCGGTTTTTGAGGAGCAACATACACACCCAATGATGAGTAGGGAAGAATGGACGAGGTTCTATAGATCTCATAGGAAGGTGCCGTATGAGGACTACATGTTTCTCAAGACACTGCATAATCGGAACATACCAACCGCATTGATCATGGCTACACTTGGAGACTTGCATGGGAAACTAGGCAACCTACCATACACTGACAGAGATGTTGCAAACATTCGAACTAAGATGAGAAATGAGGTGTCTTTAAATGATATGGCGAAAACGATGGAGTATTTTGAGAAGCTTCATGCAGAGAGTCCCCTGTTCTATTATGCGAAGCTGGAAGATGAGAACAAAGCAGTGAGGGCACTATTCTGGGTGGATGGACGGACCTGGGAGGCATACAAGAAATTCAAAGACCGCGTCTTCTTTGACACTACGTTATGTACGAACAGGTACGATATGCCATTTGCACCCATCGTGGGGATCAACAATCACATGCAGACGATGATGTTAGGATGTGCGTTGCTCCCGGATGAAAAAATAGAGACATTCAAGTGGGTGTTTGAGAGGTGGATGGATGCAATGGGTCATGATCCTCCTGGGTGCATAATGACTGATCAAGATCAAGCGATGGCGACAACTATTGGTATGGTGTTTCCAGGTATAATACACAGATGTTGCAAGTGGCATGTGCTGAAGATCGCAAAGGAAAAACTTGGTATGTTGTTTAGGACAAGAGAGGATTTTGAGAAAGAATTCTATTATTGTGTGAATGGGACGGACACCATAGAAGAATTTGAGGAAGCATGGAAGCAGATGGTGTTGAAGCATGAGCTTGTTGAGCACACACATCTGATTAACATGTGGGAATGCAGAAAAACTTGGGCACCGATGTACTTTAAAAAGAATTTCTTTCCCTTCACTGGAACGACCGGCAGATCAGAAGGTTTGAACTCATTCTTCAAGAAGCTTGTGCACCCTCATGACTCGGTGTGGCAATTCGTGAAGCAGTACGAGTACATTCAGGAAACTAGGCTAGACCAGGAGGACAATGTTGGGTTCCTCGGCGAGGCGACGGTTCCAATGTTGTGGTCGAGGTAAGGAAGGATATTTTATTCAATTTCCATAACTGATTCTGGAAGCATCATCAGTACTGTGATATTGATTCTGTATTGTTGTGGTCATGCTTCTGTAATTAGTTCTAAGTTTGTAATGTTTATTTCGCTAGGTACAAGATAGAGGAGCAAGCGTCAAAGTTTTACACCAGGTCTGCCTTCGAAAAGTTTAGAGATATGATGGAGGAAACAACAACTTTGATGATTAATCCGATTGAAGGTAATCAATTTAAGTTTGAGGTTCGACGATGCGATCCAAGTTCTACTAAAATCCATGTGGTTGTTGTCGACCCAGTTGACAACTCGTATGACTGCTCATGCAACCGATTCCACATGAATGGGATCTTGTGTCATCACATTCTGAAGGTCATGGTGCATACTAATGTGCAAGTAATACCAGAGAAGTACTTGTTGTATAGATGGTCTGAGGAAGCAACCGTTAGACCTGCAAGAAGCAATGTATTTTCTTCAGATGTCCCAGAAACAAATACTTTGAGGTACAATGACATGTGCATTAGGATGTGCACCCTTGCTTCGGATGCATGTTTTGGTCCAGAAACGTACAAGATTGTTACTGGTGGAGTACATGATTTAAGCAACCTGGTATGGAGGTGGAGGTTGTTTGGTGGTTTGCCAGAGTCAGCAGCACCTAATGAAGAAGTAGTAGGCTGCAGTGATGTCTACTACGCAACCTTCTTCTTGTAGATGTTGTTGGGCCTCCAAGTGCAGAGGTTCGTAGGACAATACCAAATTTTCCTCAAGTGGATGACCTAAGGTTTATCAATCCGTGGGAGGCGTAGGTTGAAGATGGTCTCTCTCAAACAACCCTGCAACCAAATAACAAAGAGTCTCTTGTGTCCCCAACACACCCGATACAATGGTAAATTGTATAGGTGCACTAGTTCGATGAAGAGATGGTGATACAAGTGCAATATGGATAATAGATATGAGTATTTGTAATCTGAAAATATAAAAACAGCAAGGTAACTAATGATAAAAGTGAGCGTAAATGGCATTGCAATGCTAGGAAACAAGGCCTAGGGCTCATACTTTCACTAGTGCAAGTTCTCTCAACAATAATAACATAATTGGATCATATAACTATCCCTCAACATGCAACAAAGAGTCACTCCAAAGTCACTAATAGCGGAGAACAAACGAAGAGATTATGGTAGGGTATGAAACCACCTCAAAGTTATTCTTTCTGATTGATCTATTCAAGAGTTCGTATTAGAATAACACCTTAAGACACAAATCAACCAAAACCCTAATGTCACATATATACTCCAATGTCACCTCAAGCATCCGTGGGTATGATTATACGATATGCATCACACAATCTTAGATTCATCTATTCAACCAACACAAAGAGCTTCAAAGAGTGCCCCAAAGTTTCTACCGGAGAGTCAAGACGAAAACGTTCCAACCCCTATGCATAAGTTCACGAGGTCATGGAACTCGCAAGTTGATCACCAAAACATACATCAAGTGGATCACGTGATATCCCATTGTCACCACAAATAAGCACATGCAAGACATACATCAAGTGCTCTCAAATCCTTAAAGACTCAACCCGATAAGATAACTTCAAAGGGAAAACTCAATCCATTACAAGAGAGTAGAGGGGGAGAAACATCAAAAGAACCAACTATAATAGCAAAGCTTGCGATACATCAAGATCGTATCACTTCAAGAACACAAGAGAGAGAGAGAGAGATCAAACACATAGCTACTGGTACATACCCTCAGCCCCGAGGGAGAACTACTCCCTCCTCGTCATGAAGAGCGACGGGATGATGAAGATGGCCACCGAAGAGGGATTTCCCCCTCCGGCAGGGTGCCGGAACGGGTCTAGATTGGTTTTCGGTGGCTACGGAGGCTTCTGGTGGCGGAACTCCCGATCTATTCTGCTCTCCGATGATTTTAGGGTATATTGGTATATATAGGAGGAAGAAATATGTCAGGGGAGCCACGAGGGGACCATGAGGGTGGAGGGCGCGCCCAGGGGGGTGGGCATGCCCCCCTGCGTCGTGCCTTCCTCGTTGCTTCCCTTACGTACACCCCAAGTCTTCTGGATTGCTTCCGTTACAAAAATAAGTTCCGTGAAGTTTCAGGTCAATTGGACTCTGTTTGATTTTCCTTTTCTGCGATACTCTAAAACAAGGAAAAAACAGAAACTGGCACTGGGCTCTGGGTTAATAGGTTAGTCCCAAAAATAATATAAAAGTGTATAGTAAAGCCCATAAACATCCAAAACAGATAATATAATAGCATGGAACAATCAAAAATTATAGATACGTTGGAGACGTATCAGCATCCCCAAGCTTAATTCTTGCTCGTCCTCGAGTAGGTAAATGATAAAAACAGAATTTTTTATGTGGAATGCTACCTAACATATTTATCCATGTAATTCTTTATTGTGGCAAGAATATTCAGATCCATAAGATTCAAGACAAAAGTTTAATATTGACATAAAAATAATAATACTTCAAGCATACTAAAAAAGCAATCATGTCTTCTCAAAATAACATGGCCAAAGAAAGTTATCCCTACAAAATCATATAGTATGGCTATGCTCCATCTTCACCACACAAAGTATTTAAATCATGCACAACCCTGATGACAAGCCAAGCAATTGTTTCATACTTTTGGTGTTCTGAAACTTCTTCAATCTTCACGCAATACATGAGCATGAGCCATGGACATAACACTATATGTGGAATAGAATGGTGGTTGTGGAGAAGACAAAAAAGGAGAAGATAGTCTCACATCAACTAGGCGTATCAACAGGCTATGGAGATGCCCATTAATAGATATCAATGTGAGTGAGTAGGGATTGCCATGCAACAGATGCACTAGAGCTATAAGTATATGAAAGCTCAACAAAAGAAACTAAGTGCGTGTGCATCCAACTCGCTTGCTCACGAAGACCTGGGGCATTTTGAGGAAGCCCATCATTGGAATATACAAGCCAAGTTCTATAATGAAAAATTCCCACTAGTATATGAAAGTGAGAAAACAAGAGACTCTCTATCATGAAGATCATGGTGCTACTTTGAAGCACAAGTGTGGAAAAAAAGGATAGTAGCATTGTCCCTTTTATTTTTTTTATTTTGCCTTTCTCTTTTTTATTTGGCCTTTCTTTTTTATTTGGCCCCTTTTTTGCCTTTCTCTTTTTTTGGGACAATGCTCTATTAATGATGATCATCACACTTCTATTTATTTACAACTCAATGATTACAACTTGATACTAGAACAAGATATGACTCTATATGAATGCCTCCGGCGGTGTACCGGGATGAGCAATGAATCAAGAGTGACATGTATGATAAATTATGCATGGTGGCTTTGCCACAAATACGATGTCAACTACATGATCATCCAAGGCAATATGACAATGATGAAGTGTGTCATAATAAATGGAACGGTGGAAAGTTGCATGGCAATATATCTCGGAATGGCTATGGAAATGCCATGATAGGTAGGTATGGTGACTGTTTTGAGGAAGGTATATGGTGGGTTTATGATACCGGCGAAAGGTTCGCGGTATTAGAGAGGCTAGCAATGGTGGAAGGGTGAGAGTGTGTATAATCCATGGACTCAACATTAGTCATAAAGAACTCAAATATTTATTGCAAAAATCTATTAGTTATCGAAACAAAGTACTACGCGCATGCTCCTAGGGGGATAGATTGGTAGGAAAAGACCACCGCTCGTCCCTGACCACCACTCATAAGGAAGACAATCAATAAATAAATCATGCTCCGACTTCGTCACATAACGGTTCACCATACGTGCATGCTACGGGAATCACAAACTTCAACACAAGTATTTCTCAAATTCACAACTACTCAACTAGCATGACTCTAATATCACCATCTTCATATCTCAAAACAATTATCAAGCATCAAACTTCTCATAGTATTCAATGCACTTTATATGAAAGTTTTTATTATATAAAAAGCAAATTACCATGCTATTCTAAAGGACTCTCAAAATAATATAAGTGAAGCATGAGAGATAAATTATTTCTATAGAATAAAACCACCACCGTGCTCTAAAATATATAAGTGAAGCACTAGAGCAAATGACAAACTACTCCAAAAGATATAAGTGAAGATCAACGAGTAGTTGAATAATTATGCAACTATGTGAAGACTCTAACATTTAACAATTTACGATCTTGGGATATTATTCAAACATCAAGCAAAACAAAATAAAATGAAATGACGCTCCAAGCAAAACACATATCATGTGGTAAATAAAAATATAGCTCCAAGTAAAGTTACCGATGAACGAACACGAAAGAGGGGATGCCTTTCGGGGCATCCCCAAGCTTAGGATTTTGATTGTCCTTGAATATTACCTTGGGGTGTCTTGGGAATCCCCAAGCTTAGGCTCTTGCCACTCCTTATTCCATAGTCCATCGAATCTTTACCCAAAACTTGAAAACTTCACAACACAAAACTTAACAGAAAACTCGTAAGCTCCGTTAGTATAAGAAAATAAAAAAAACCACTTAGGTACTGTTGTGACCTCATTCTAAATTCATATTGGTGAAATATATACTGTATTCCAACTTCTCTATGGATCATAAACTCCGATACTACTCATAAATTCATCAAAATAAGCAAACAACACATAGAAAATAGAATCTGTCAAAAGCAGAACCGTCTGTAGTAATCTGGATCAAACGTATACTTCTGGAACCCCCAAAATTCTAAAATAAATTTCTGGACGTGAGTAATTTATCTATTAATCATCTGCAAAAAGAATTAACTAAATATCACTCTCCAATAAACAATGGCAGCTAATCTCGTGAGCGCTAAAGTTTCTGTTTTTTACAGCAAGATCAACAAGACTTTCCCCAAGTCTTCCCAACGGTTCTACTTGGCACAAACACTAACTAAAACATAAAAACTCAATAATAACAGAGGCTAGATAAATTATTTATTGCTAAACAGGAGCAAAAATCAAGGAGCTAAAATAAAATTGGGTTGCCTCCCAACAAGCGCTATCGTTTAACGCCCCTAGCTAGGCATGATGATTTCAACGATGCTCACATAAAAGATAAGAATTGTAACATAAAGAGAGCAGCATGAAGAATATGACTAGCACATTTAAGTCTAACCCACTTCCTATGCATAGGGATTTTTTGAGCAAACAACTTGTGGGAACAATAATCAACTAGCATAGGAAGGTAAAACAAGCATAACTTCAAAACTTTAAGCACATAGAGAGGAAACTTGATATTATTGCAATTCCTACATGCATATGTTCCTCCCTCATAATAATTTTCAGTAGCATCATGAATGAATTCAACAATATAGCTATCACATCAATCATTCTTTTCATGAGCCACAAGCATAGAATTTTATTACTCTCCACATAAGCAAATTTCTTCTCATGAATAGTAGTGGGAGCAAACTCAACAAAATAACCACCATGTGAGGCATAATCCAATTGAAAACTAAAATCATGATGACAAGTTTCATGGTTATCATTATTACTAATAGCATACAGTTCATCACAATAATCATCAAAGATAGCAACTTTGTTCACATAATCAATTGGAACCTCTTCCGAAATAGTGGATCCATCACTAAATAAAGTCATGACCTCTCCAAATCCACTTTCATCAATATAATCATCATACATAGGAGGCATGCTTTCATCATAATAAATTTTCTCATCAAAACTTGGCGGACAAAAATATCATCTTCATCAAACATACCTTCCCCAAGCTTGTGGCTTTGCATATCATTAGCATCATGGATATTCAAGGAATTCATACTAACAACATTGCAATCATGCTCATCATTCAAAAATTTAGTGCCAAACATTTTAATGCATTCTTCTTCTAACACTTTGGCACGATTTTCCTTTCCATCATACTCACGAAAGATATTAAAAAGATGAAGCGTATGAGGCAAACTCAATTCCATATTTTTTTGTAGTTTTCTTTTATAAACTAAACTAGTGGTAAAACAAGAAACAAAAAGATTCAATTGCAAGATCTAAAGATATACCTTCAAGCGCTAACCTCCCCGGCAACGGAGCCAGAAAAGAGCTTGATGTCTACTACGCAAGCTTCTTCTTGTAGACGTTGTTGGGCCTCCAAGTGCAGAGGTTTGTAGGACAGTAGCAAATTTCCCTCAAGTGGATGACCTAAGGTTTATCAATTCGTGGGAGGCGTAGGTTGAAGATGGTCTCTCTCAAACAACCCTGCAACCAAATAACAAAGAGTCTCTTGTGTCCTCAACACACCCAATACAATGGTAAATTGTATAGGTGCACTAGTTCGGAGAAGAGATGGTGATACAAGTGCAATATGGATGATAGATATGAGTATTTGTAATCTGAAAATATAAAAACAGCAAGGTAACTAATGATAAAATTGAGCGTAAACGGTATTGCAATGCTAGGAGACAAGGCCTAGGGCTCATACTTTCACTAGTGCAAGTTCTCTCAACAATAATAACATAATTGGATCATATAACTATCCCTCAACATGCAACAAAGAGTCACTCCAAAGTCACTCATAGCGTAGAACAAACGAAGAGATTATGGTAGGGTACGAAACCACCTCAAAGTTATTCTCTCTGATCAATCTATTCAAGAGTTTGTACTAGAATAACACCTTAAGACACAAATCAACCAAAACCCTAATGTCACCTAGATACTCCAATGTCACCTCAAGTATCCGTGGGTATGATTATACGATATGCATCACACAATCTCAGATTCATCTATTCAACCAACACAAAGAGCTTCAAAGAGTGCCCCAAAGTTTCTACCGGAGAGTCAAGACGAAAATGTGCCAACCCCTATGCATAAGTTCACGAGGTCACAGAACTCGCAAGTTGATCACCAAAACATACATCAAGTGGATCACGTGACATCCCATTGTCACCACAGATAAACACATGCAAGACATACATCAAGTGTTCTCAAATCCTTGAAGACTCAATCCGATAAGATAACTTCAAAGGGAAAACTCAATCCGTTACAAGAGAGTAGAGGGGGAGAAACATCATAAGATCCAACTATAATAGCAAGCTCGCGATACATCAAGATCGTATCACCTCAAGAACACAAGAGAGAGAGAGAGATCAAACACATAGCTACTGGTACATACCCTCAGCCCCGAGGGAGAACTACTCCCTCCTCGTCATGAAGAGCGACGGGATGATGAAGATGGCCACCGAAGAGGGATTTCCCCCTCCGGCAGGGTGCCGGAACGGGTCTAGATTGGTTTTCGGTGGCTACGGAGGCTTCTGGCGGCGGAACTTTCGATCTATTCCGCTCTCCGATGATTTTAGGGTATATTGGTATATATAGGAGGAAGAAATACATCAGGGGAGCCACGATGGGCCCACGAGGAGGGAGGGCGCGCCCAGGGGGTGGGAGCCCCCCTGCCTCGTGCCTTCCTCGTTGCTTCCCTTACGTACACCCCAAGTCTTCTTGATTGCTTCCGTTCCAAAAATAAGTTCCGTGAAATTTCAGGTCAATTAGACTCCGTTTGATTTTCCTTTTCTGCGATACTCTAAAACAAGGAAAAAACATAAACTAGAACTGGGCTCTGGGTTAATAGGTTAGTCCCAAAAATAATATAAAAGTGTATAATAAAGCCCATAAACATCCAAAATAGATAATATAATAGCATGTAACAATCAAAAATTATAGATACGTTGGAGACGTATCATGTAGCAGTGTGAAAAATCCTCCTAAATCTGTGAAAAAAGGTAGACCAAAAGATAAAGAGAAGAGGAAGAAACCCCTGGTGGAGATTCGACGGGAAAATGCGCAGCAAAAAGGAAAGAAGAAGGGTCTATGTTCGTACTGTAAAGAGGATTGGCACGACAATAGAAATTGCCCATATCTAGCGCTTGAGAGGCAGAGGCGGAAGCAGGAGTTGGAGAAAGTTAGGAGACAGACGGAGCTGACACTGTAAAATGCAAAGTTTGTTTCAGTTTGAGAATAAGCGATATCTGGTATGTTACCAAGTAGTGTGTTTTTGGTGTAAAAAGTTGGTTAGAACATGTTTAAGATTTGAGATTTGTTGTGGTTTGTACTGGGTATGCTTTTGATGCAGAAACTTTGAACCTATCCAGTGTATTAGTTGGAGTTTGAATAAGGATATGAACAAAAATTGACATTGCTTCCTGAATTGCATGTGTGAAAAAATGGGATTGCCGAGTCCTAATCATTTCAAATGTAGTTTGTGATAGATAGTTAGGTAATATAATGAAACATTTTTGCAAAGGAAAAAAGTATAGAGGTGTGTAATAAGTTTGTGGAATGGCTGGTGTTTTGAAGGTCAGTTTGGTTAGTTTGATTAGTAGCAGATTACCTGGAAGCATCTTGTTTCCAAGACCGAAACATCCATTTGTATGGGTGTGAAATAATATGTTATACAAGGCGGGGATATCTTAATATGAAAGAGTGATGTGAGGAAGAAGCATCAGCAAAAATGTAGTGGAAAAAATTGTATGAAGTAGGAGCATGGGGATGTTGGTTGGAGATGGCATTGATTAAAAAATAATAATGTACAACTTGGGTAAATTTCTTTGTAAGTACTTCTGAATAAGAGTTTGATCCATAAAACAGGTAAAATGTGCTCTGAAATGTAGATGGGGTAGGGTAACCGATGACCAGAATCCCAATCAATTAAGGACACAAACATGACAGTACTAGTTGGGTACAGAAAAGTAGTGTCTTAGAAAAAATAAGCTAATAATTACACAGAAAAACTCAAAGCACATAGTTGATAGAAGCGTCATCTTTTATTCTCTTGTACGCTTCTAGGATGGCTTCTCAAGCACGGATTTTTATTTTCTTGAACACGACTATGCAGGCTTCTCATTTCTTCTTCAGTACCCAGCTTGGATCTTGGGTGTTGAGTTGTGAAGTGAGGATTTCTTTTGTGATAAGCGCATGATGGTCATAAGTGTCCTGCAATAGACATCAGCTTGTGGTTAGAGCATTGAAGCATACAATTGTGTAGATTGAAGCATGAGAAGGATGTGTTGATAGCATGTGAAATTGAAAAGATTTGTTTGTGAGGTGTATGTAGGATGAATCACAAACATGCTTGTTTGTGGGGCAACTATAATGGTAGTTTTGTTGGTCGGAAGCATGGAAAACAAATGGTAGATGCCTATAGTTGACACGTTAGGATAGAGGCGAAGTACCTTGCAAAATTCTGCCATTTTCTTCCCATCCCATTGCTTCATGAAGAGCATTGAGAATATTCCACAATCGTAGTTGGTAATATAGGGGACAAAGCGTCGAACTTAGTGTGTAGGTTCTTAATAATTGAGTTGCAAATAGTTTGTATGAAACTTACTGTGTTTTCTGTTGGGGGCATTCCGGAGGGTTGAAACACGTGAACTTCATGAAATCCAACTTTGTGAAAGCTTTAGCATGTGCTGCAAATGTCACAAAATTGGTAACCTAAAAGACATGGATGCAAAATGTAATGGATGCATCATCATAAAACATGGAACTAGAATTTCTTTATTGTAAGTCGCAGAGAGTACTAACCAGATTGTTGGATATCTCATATGCCTCGTCATTCTTGAGCTTCCTGGCTGAGTCAAATATGTTGATCTGTTTGTAAAGAAGGTTGATGCAACACACGATCCAATGTTGTTTTGGGGGGATGGAGAAGTATAGCTGCAAATTATCATGGTTAGAGCCATATGACTGGTCAGATTTGAACATTTATTGTTAATCAACAACATTCAATAAAAATGTAAGGAGGCATACAAGATCCTTAGACTTGAGCGAGCCATCTTGGTATGCAGTGTCGAATTCACGAAGGCACTTGGATGCAATGAATTGGTCCTCGGGAACCAGTAGTTTAGCCTCTTGAAAGGTATAAACAACATGTTAGGATAATTATATTATGTAAATAATGAAACATTAAAGACAGGGGTGAAATGTAGTTACGGTCAAAGATTGTGAGAATGCATATTTGGTTGGAATAGCGGAGCCACAAGTCTGAATTGATTGTTCAAGGTTGAATTGTCGAATGTAGAGCTCCATTGTATGGGTGTCAACGAACCCGCGTGGTTTCATTGCCTCGCGGAAATCTTCATATGATATGTGATACCCCTGGTAATCAACAAAAGGAGCCCTGGGAGAACACATGGAAAGAATGTGCCCTATAAGTAAATGGTGGAAGAAAATATTTCATGGATTGTAAGCATGAGTAGGCTATTGTGGAAGCATGGTTCGGTATGAAGGATTTTAAGGAAATGGATGAGATGAATTATAAATGATGGAAATTGTAACCTGATTTCTTTTTTTGTCAGAGGTCTCACACATCTGGTGGTAATGTACTTAGTGTATATTTGAATTGATGAACTGTTAACCTTGAGCTTCTTCAACCTTGTGTCCTTAGTTTTTCGAAGACAAGCTCGCTTCTTCCTATTCTTCTTTTCGTGAGTTTGGGTGACAATAGTTTCAGGGACATCCCTCACGGTGGGTTGTTGTACCTGAATGGATCATAGTATGTACAAATACATTATTTGTTGTTAATGTGGTTTGGTGGAGATAGATTGGGGTTTTGGAGTGAAAGTGAGTTGGAAAGGATGCATCAGTACCTCGGTCACGATATGGATGCTACTAGGTGCTTTGGTTCCAGTTTCCTAAGTTAAAGCATGTAAACAAATTGTTGGAAACTTGAGGAATAAGTAATGGAAGCTAGGAATGGGGTGAAATGATGCATTTATTGAGTAATGAATGGAAAATATGTAATAGACATATGTGTAATGGAAGCTACATATGGTGGTTGTTGGAAACATGGGGAATATGTAACGGAAGCTACAAGTGGGGTGAACGGAAGCAGTGTTGAGAAATGAAATAATGCACCTGGTTGAGATGGGTTGGTGATGTTGGTGGTGGCGAATGTACAGGGGATGTTCCGTGACTGATGTGCGCCAAGTTTGCGTCCACTGTTGACATGGTTGTTGGTCCTGCATTTTCTGAGATGTATGCCAGTGGAGTTAGTGATGAACAATTGATGATGAAGTCAACTTGGTAGTGGTATACGATGCACTGACCTGGAGCTGAGGATTGTCCAACTGCAGTAGCGGCATCGGCAGATTGTGGCTGATGTGGCGACGAAGCAGGTTCGGACCATACTTGGGTCCAAGTTTGACCGGGAGGTAGAAAGCTGAAACTTGCATCTTCGTACGTATCAAGAATCCTCCGCCTCGTATCTTCCTCTCCGGTGGATTGGTTCGTCGCAGGAGCTGATGTAGAAGCAACATTCTGGTTATTACGAGGTGTTTTCCGAACACTTCTCTCCACCTCATCTGCGTATGCAGTTGCTTCCTGCCAAAACTTGGTGTTGGGTGTAGCTTTGGTCCCATTTTCTTGAGCATTTTCAGTAGATGAGTCTTGGACTACCCTATCAGGAGAGCAATAAGTAGGTGTTGTTGGGGTATGAATTCTTGAGGCAGCAATGACATCTTGTGCAAACTCGTTCATGCACTTTGCGTGCGGTTTGTTGAGTCGTGATGTGGCTTTTGAAATATCAAGTGCCCATTTTGCATTATGCGTTGCGTTTGCAAAATTGGAAGTATGAACGCTGGTAGTTCCCGCAAGAAGAAATGTTTTTACAAATTATAAAGGTGGAAGCTTCAAATTGAGCGCATGAAACACTCAAGTAGGAAGGTAGCAGCATGGGTTGTTGTATAGAAAATGTGGTTGTTCTTGATAGTAATGCTAGCTGGAAGCATGAGAAGTAAACAATGACAACATTTAGAAAAGGAGGTAGGAGCATGGTTTGTTGTATATATGTTGTCGCTAATCTTATAGCATGTTATGGCTGTAATATGTGAGGGAAAATTCATAATGGTATACGTCAGATTGATTGGTAGGTAATGTAGGGACCTGGTGATGCATGTCCTATTGTGAATCACGGAAGGAAAGATTAGAAAACCCAGAACACACATGGAGTACAAGATATGTAATACAAAATTCTGTTACAAAATGATCAAAAAATTGGGTGGGTACCTCTGCTGGATGGTTGGTAGAATCATTATCTTTTTGTTGAACATATGGCTGTTGAGTAGATTGCTGCTGGTAGATTGGCGCTACAACGGCATATGGGGTTGCCTCGGGTGCACGAAACTGCAAAAAAATTGCACTATTAAAGCAATGGTCTAAGGAGTAAAGTGAATAGTGGCGGATCGTTAGTTGAATAAAAATGCTTCCATCCAGATGTATATGGAGAAAGAGAAATGTTTTGCATATATTGGAAGCAATGACTGAAAAAAGGTATGGAAGTCATAATTTGTTGTGTCTTACCGGTCGTGCGCCATAAATATATGGGTTGAGGCTCAGTCTACTTTTATCAGCGAGCATGACAAATTTGAAGTCGGCATCGATTACATGGGATGATCTGGGAAGTGAGTAATTTATGCGATGCGTTGACAAAGATGATTCAGGAAAGTCAAGATGGTCCATGTATATAATCTGGACTAGAAATTATGATCAAAACATGTGTATTTAAATGAAAGAATAAGGCTATGAAATTTGCTATAGAAACATATGTGTAGTATAGTGTGTATACCGCGAGCACGGGTAGGCAGCTGCCGACCCAGATTCTTTTGAAGACACCATCTAGTAGTGCTTTCTTCTTCTTCTTTTGGAATGTATCGACCTCAGACATGACATCTTTGAGAATTTGCTCTCCCCATGCATACTCGCAAACCTTGGAAGCAACTTCAAGGCTGCCTAAATATTCCAAAGGAACCATATTTCCAGTTGCGGGTGTAAAATTAGTAGCCAATGCTACTAGAAAGAATGTCCTGAAGAAGGTCTCATCATCTAGATCATTGCCTTTTTCTACCATGGTTTCAGCATGGTGAATGGGCGCCCGTCTCCCATGCTCATAGTCCGTTTTGTAGAATTCTCGGTGAGGTGATTCTTCATGCTTGCTTATGATAACCACCGGCCTAGTACCAGCCGGAAGCCCAAGAGCCTTTCAACCATTTGTCGAGTGAATATAATGCTGGTATTGTTTCATGGATTCAGAAATTCACCTAGCTTTGGGTCAATCCGGTCAACGATCCATTCTAGGAGACCCTCTGGAGCTGAAAATTTGCTAATATTAAGTAGATTACCCATTTTTGTGCAAATGAGGTCTTTCCTTCTCTGTGGGACACCCTTGACAATATCATGTAACCTACCAGCTGAATGTCGACTCTACAACATGATCAACTCCTTTTTAGTCATTGTTGAGTGTCACCCGAGAACACACGGAATACGAATTGTTAGCATTTCTGTAGAAAATGTTTCGTAAGGAATGAAGTGATAGATTTGCTCTCTTCTGGAATTAGTTGTATGGAAGCAATGCACTACAAAATAAGAGTATATATATGTTGACTGATGACAGAAAGGATTACAGAAGCACGGAATTATGGACACTACAAATACGGCGCATGGTACTGAAATTAGTAAGCTTGGTGCCAGGATGGGGATGCATCTGTTAGTATTTTTTGGCGATGAAGCATTATTCTGGAAAAACAATATCCAAAAGGGTACAATTACGAAGGAATTTTGTGTGATTGAGTCATGGAATTTAGGGTGCATTTTTATTCTTTGATGGAAGCATGGAAATTCAAAAGGGGTAATCCTAACAAATTTAGTGCCAATATGGGGGTATGTTTACTTGGATGCTCTGTTTAGAGGAAGCATTTGCAGGATGCATTGAAAAGGAAGTGTGGCAGCAATTCTAAAATAGATGTGAAGCACCGACAAGATTTGAAACAACTTAATAATCGAAACAATACTAGGCCGACAATGAACAAAAAAAACAATTTTCATACATCTGAAGGGTGCATTACACATCAAAATCTGTTGCAAAAATTGCAAAATCCCCAAAAATCTGGGGCACTCCACGAGGTGCACATACCTTTGATTCAGGGGTGGGGAGCTTCAAAAATATAGCCGCAATTTAGAAATCCAATGGCCAATACTCCGGCCGGCCGATCCAAATCGATGGGGATGCAGCCGAATCAGTAGATGATATAGCCTAGCGACTGAGAAAACTCCACGGAATCGAACGAGGTAGCATCGGTGGAGTGGACTAGGTGGTAGCCATGCTGCTCGGCGGGGAGGCTCGAGTGAGGAACAATGGGGCAGGAGGCTCGGCGCTGCGGTCCACCGATGTGAGGCAAAGCTGGAGGTGCGCGCGACGGATGGAGCGGGCTGGTGAGGCGGAGCGGAGAGGCGTCGGTGGCTGGGGTGGTCGCGGAGCGGAGACACGTCGTTGGCTGGAGGAGTCGCGGTGAGACTGCAGAGGAGCAGGGGATCTGGTGAGCGAGCTGGTGGCGAGGTGACTCAGGTGGGAAGCAGAGCTCGGGCAGGGCCGGTGTTTAATGCTATCAAGGGATTAGAGGAGATGATTGTGGCGTTTAATGCTATTGGGGCATGCACAGATCGGGGCTTTCCTTTTTTTGAAACGCGACGAAATCTGGAGCGTCTCCTTTACAATGAATCGACGGACGTCGATTGGTCTGGCGCTGGCGTCGCTTCAGACTATAGATCAGAAGTGTTTACCCATGCTGGATAGCGGTCGATGTGTGGAGTAATAGTAGTAGATGTAGGCAGGAGTCGGTCTACTAATCTTGGACGTGATGCCTATATAATGATCATTGCCTGGATATCGTCATGATTATTTGGAGTTCTATCAATTGCCCAACAGTAATTTGTCCACCCACCATTTGCTATTTTTCTCGAGAGAAGCCACTAGTGAAAACTACGGCCCCAGGGTCTCTTCTTTAATATATTTGCCTTTGCGATCTATTTTTCTTTGCTTTTATTTTCATATCTATTAAACCTAAAAATACAAAAAATACCTTGCTGCAATTTATTTTATCCGAGATCTATTTATCTCATATATCATATTTCTATCACGTCCGTTTGCCAATTTCTGACGCCATTACCCGAAAGGGATTGACAACCCCTTTAACACGTCGGGTTGCGAGTATTTGTCATTTGTGTGCAGGTGTTGTTTACGTAGTGTTTCTTGGTTCTCCTACTGGTTCGATAACCTTGGTCTCATCTCTGAGGAAAATACTTACCGTCGATGTGCTGCATCATCCTTTTCTCTTTGGGGAAATACCGACATAGTTCTAACAGACATCATAGGTGGCCCAGTTCTGGATCCACGCGGGGCTGCGGCCGTTTTACTCAGGGTGGTGTCGTTCTTCTCATCTTCGATGCGGCGGCCTGCACACGGTGGAATTTGCCCTTGCCTTTGTGGTCCCGGTTGGCTTTGAACCTGCGTCTTCCAGGGTCCAGCTCGCCGGAGTTCCTCCCGTAACGTTTTTGGCCCCGGTTCTCTGGAAGTTGCGCTCCTTTCGTCTTCCTGGGTTCGCCGGTGGTTTGGCTGCTCTGGCTTCGTCGATCCAGGTTTGCGTTCTCCGGATCCTGGCTCGTCGACATGTCGGTTGTCGTCGCATCCCATGTGTTGGTTCCTCTTCATCATGTCGTCGCCTCTCCAACCTTGACCGCCACCCCTTGCCTCGCCCCACCCCCGCCAGGTCCAATGCTTGCACTTCCGGTGGCAAAGCTCCCATTTTGGCGATGGCGGCTCTAGCTTACGACATGTTCCTGTCTTCCGATCTAGTCCCGACGGCTTTGGGATTGTTCGGACATTGGCCAGGGCAAAATCCCTGCTTGATGCTGGCAACGACGACACCTGCGGGTGCGTACCCTTCCTGGAGCCGCTGCCACGGCTTATTCTCCGAGCCCCTCTTCGAGCGCCAGGGGAAACCCCAGATCCAGTTCCTTGGATTGAACGACGGCGGCGTTCCCCTTCATGAAGGCGTCATCTTGCTGGCTTATGCCATGTCTGGTACTAGATTCCGAGTGTTAGGGCATTGTCTTAGTTTGCGTTGCTTTTGTTGGTCTGGGTAGTTTAGCACCATGTTGTAGCTCCTGTTTAGGCTGAGCATCCCATGCTCTCTGCTTAGGGCACCATGTTCACGTCATATTTGGTTGTGCCATGCGATGTACCCGCTCTGTGTTCTCATTTCAACTCCTTCTATTAATGAAAGATACATAAGCTTTGCGTATTCGCGATTTTATTATTACTATATATATATCATGTAATCCCATATACATGGTGTAGTAAGACTTTATTTGCTAATGAATTATAGTTTTGATTTTTATACGTTTATAACAGTTTTCATGATATGAAATATTTATGTTACCCGTGAAAGTATTTATGTTGATGATGTATCAGGTGAAAACGCATATTCAGTGAAAATCTGGAAACTATTTGTTCTGGGCGTGAGATTGGTAATGTACGGTGATAGATCACATGTGGGATTGCCTCCAGATCCACTTAAGAGTGTTTTGCAGATAACCCCTCTCTCCTTAATTGTAGGCAAATTATTTAGGAGGTATTGCATCGTTCTCCTTGACCCGTCTGTTTCTATTTGTAGGGAGTTGTCGTCGACACCGGTGAAAGCTCCTGCCGCCACTGCCGCATGGGGCTGCACCTCTGCCGCCGCTCGATGGCACACGCCATATCTTAACGCCATAGGAAGATCGCCCCGAGGGCCAAGGAGGAGGGCGAGTCGGCCGCCGACTTTAGATCCAACGGCACCGCTGAATCGAGGCAACACAGTTCTGTCGTGCTCGCTCGTTGAATGCATACAAGTTCAGAAGCTTTTATTCAAAAACTTCATCTCTTATGCATTTCCGTATACTCCTATATCCGACTGGTTCACAACTACTCAAAATAGAGAATCATGAATTCAACTTTCACGACACCAAACATCGACGGATTACATGACGAAATCATGGCCCGTGCGAGATTTTAAAGAACAAAACAAATTCAGTTCAAGACAGAAAATTAATCATCCAGGTGGAAGCGGCTCATTGTGCGAGTGAGGACACACCGGCACGTGAGGCAGAGTTATGCTAGTCGAGTCGCCATTGCATCGTGGCGGCGGATCCGTTCTCGCATCAACGTCAACGACCAACTCACGCTACTCACTCGAGGGCAACTTCGTGTGGCGGCGGGGATCGCCATTGAGCGGCGTCGGCGATGTAGCTCCATGTGGAAGTGCCTGCGGCTGCTGCGGACTGAGCTCTTAACGGCGGCGACAACTTTTATTAGCCGCGACGGCGAGTTCCTATGGAATAGAAACAGATGGGCACTGACAGAAGGAGACGACGAATGATACACATAATTTTCCTACAATTAAGGAGAGAGGGGTTATGTGCAAAATACTGAGTGAATTGTTAGAAACCACCACATTTGGGGCTTCTCTTGCAGAAAACAACCTGGTCGCTAATCTTTTGCAAAAGCCATCGCGCATTCAGTAAAAGTTTTGCAGAGTGCACTGAACCTGTCATTTGGCGCGGTTGAGGGCGTTTCCGACAGGTGGGGCCCAAAATCTCTGACGTGTCCTAACGGACGCGCAGACGACACCGTTTCCTTAAGACCGACGCGGTCGGGTCGCGAGAGACAAACCTCCCACGCCCGAGCACATCTCGCTCGCTCGCTCCCCTCCCTCTTTCTCCTCTCCTCTCGGGTCGCCGCCGGCCGCCATGGTGTCCTGGAGCGACAGCGAGAGCACTGAGGGCTCCGCCGTGCAGTACATCTCCTCCGATGACTCCCCTGTCAAGGTCAGAACCTTCTATTACTCATTTGTGTTATATGGTTTCTAGGGTTCAACATTTGCTCGATTTGAACAAGTTTTTGTTGGATTTCTCAGACCCCAGCTACAATTGATGAGCCGTCGTTCGAGGGTCTTGCTGACGACTTGAATGTGATTTGTGAGCATGGGAATCCAGGGAGGAAATATGTTGCATTTGAGGGGATAAGCACTAGGAGGAGGTTCATTGCCTGTGCCACTGAAGTAAGTTTCAAGTTGTGTCTTTGCAGCATTCCAATTCTTGTTCTAGGGTTTGTAGGTACTGTTCATGTTCTAGGGTTCATAGTTATTGTTCATGTTCTAGGGTTCATAGTTACTGTTCATGTTATAGGGTTCATAGTTACTGAATTTAGTTGTAGGGTTCGTAGTTACTGAATTTAGTTCGAGGGTTCATAGGTATTGTTCTTAGTTGTAGTTTTCATAATTAGTCATCATTAAATGAATCTGATTCTGAATCAACTATTTAACTGAATTTGTAAGTAATGTCTGTAATTTTGAACTGATTTTTTCTGTTGTAGGGTGTTGCAAATTATGCATTGGTGCAGTGGGTAGATGAGCATTGGCCAGAGCATCTGCAGAATGCTATTCATAAGCTGTGGCTTATGTATGAGGATAGCCAGCATAATAACAAGATGGCATGCCTGGAGCATTCATGCATTGTACACAATCTCACACAGCAGAAAAAAGAGTTGCAGGAGACATATGAGAAGCTTGTTGAAGATGTGAACAACCTCTTGGATTATAAGGATAGCCATCCTGAGGTAAACCAGAAGAATGATGCTGAGAACATTCCAGTGAGTGTGGAAAGTAGCATGACAAAGGATGCTGAGATCAAAAAATTGAAGGTTGTTGTTGACCAGTTAAAGCAAATTCATGTAGCTCAAGCCACTGTCATTAGGAATTTGAAGTTCAACCATCTTAAAGAGAAGGAAAAGTTGAGTTCTGATAAGAGGACTTTGGAGATTTGCTATGCTGACCTGAAGAAAGAGAAGGATGACATGAAGAAAGAGAAGGAACAGGTGGATTGTTGCATTGCTGCGCTGATGAAAGTGAAGGAGAAGTTGACCATGGAGAAGAGTACTCTTGCTTCCAACATTGTTGAGCTCAAGACAGCAGGTGATAGCAACAAGAGGAAGCTCCACCAGATTAAGGCTACTTGTGATGAGGACTAAGTTGTGTTGTTGTCTGACCATGTGCATCAATGATGTCTTTTGTAGTAGCTATGGAGGAAAGCTTGTAATGTGTTAAGCTTTATTGTGGTGAACTCTATTATTTCTGTAGCAATGAACTTTGGATTGTATGTTGTTTGTGATGAATTATCAGTTTCAATTATCAGCTTTAATTAAGTTCAGTTTGTGATGAATTATCAGGTTGGATTAAGTTGAGTGCGTGCCGGTCGCAACGCACTCTCAACACAGTGTGTGCCTAACTAAATATAAGTAAAATTGCGGATGCTACTCAAACAAGATCACTAGCACTATCCCATTGGTATTGAACGCATGGTTACTACCCACTGGTCCTGGGTTCGAGCCCCAGGCCACACTATTTTTGTGCAATTTTTTTGTCGACGCCGAGGCACCCTAAATGCCCAAGTGATCACCATCATAACAACACCATGAAAACTAAGATCATCATCATATAAACTATGAAAACTATGATCACCAACATATCAACTATGAAAACTAAGATCATCATCATATCAACTATGAAAACTATGATCACCAACATATCAACACCATGAAAACTAAGATCATCATCATATCAACTATGAAAACTATGATCATCATCACAACAACAGAATGAAAACTTCTTGAAAACAGCATAACTAATAAGTTCATCATCATATCATCATAACCAGAATACCATAGTGCATCACAACCATTAGGTACATTACATAGTCCACCACTTAGACTTGAACTAACTGGTTTCAACATGAAATTCTTAATATTATTCATCACAAACTAGCCAAAATAGGCTGAATTAAACATGTTTCAACATGACATCACTTCTTGCTGCCTTGAGAACAATTGAACCAGTCAGACATCTTGTATGATGGCTTTCTCACTCTTCCAGTACCTGACACTCTTGGTGGTATGAATGTTCTCTTTGCCCTTGTCCTAGCAGCAATAGCAGAAGATGAACTAGGCCTATCAGTAGCAGCAGAAGATGAACTTGGCCTTGTTGGAGCAGGAGCAGAAGGAGCTGCCCTAGGTGCATCCCTAGTTGCAGATGGAGCTGTCCTTGGTGTTGCACTGGTTGCAGCAGGAGCTCTTGCCCTTGCTGCTGGTGGAGCAGATGGAGCTGCCATTGGTGCATCAACTCTCTTGTTTTCCTGCAGTGACAACATATAGACAGATTAGAACATAGTATTAAATATACACAAGATTTAACCTGTAGTGACAACATATATACACAAGATTTAACCTGGTGTTGGTTCCTTCTCATTACTAGGGCTGGCTTCAGATTTTTGTGGCAGCTAGTGTACTTATGACCTGTTAAGTTGCAATTGCTGCAGGTTATTGTTGCCATCCTTGAAGTATCCTTGGGAGCTGGCTTCTCAAACTGATTCCTTCTCCTGTTAGTCTGCTTCTTTCTTGGCTTGTCTCTGAAAACTGGTGGTTCTATGTCAGGGGTCCCAGTATTTGGCCATAGATCAGTCCTAGGCACAGGATACACAATTGGATTGTAGGCTGCTTGGTACATTGGTTTCTTGAAGAAATCACTAACAAAATCTTCTGGATGAAGTTTTGCCTTGTTAATTGCAGAAACACCATGCTTGCAAGGAACACCAGTCATGTCCCATTTGCTACACCCACATGTGTGCACTTGCAGATTTACTGCATATGTGCTTTCTCCACAGCTAACCTAGTATAGATCAGGTCCTGCTTTGATGGACTGACAGTATCTAGCACGGTGTTTTGCTTCTTCTAGCTTTTCAGCATATGTTGGGCATATCTGTCACTTGGCTGTCTTAGTCTTGGTCCTGTTTGCATTGAACTTAACTAGCAATTTAGTTCTGATGCCATCAACCATGGTTTTAATTGGTTTCCCTCTCACATAAAGTATCATTTTGTTGAAAACTTCACTAATATTGTTAACAACCAAATTAGTTTTACAATTTTTATCCATGGCATGTCTAGCCCATGTATGCTTGGGTATCTTTCTAAGCCATTTCCAAGCTGCCTCACACTCTCTTTTCATGCCTTCCATTGCTTGATCAAAACCATGCTCATTATATGAATAACTAGCCTGATCGATATACTTCTTTAACTCTTCACCTCTAAAGCCAGCTGTTTGAAAGTTCTGATAAATATGTCTAAGGCAGTATCTTTGAGGGCAATTTGGGAAGACATTGTTTATGGCTTTAAGAAGGCCTTGTTTAAATAACTAGTGTTCAAAATATAGTATAACAACAAACAATTTGACATTACTAAGCATGGTAAAACTTTAGTAAATATAAGAATGATGATGTGTGAGGTACCTTTTGTCTATCAGATATGATAGTGTAGTTGCCATACTTCCCTGAGTCACCACCAAGAGCATACTTGAGCTGGGTTAGAAACCAGGACCAGCTGGCAGTGTATTCCTTGTCAACAATTACAAATGCAATGGGAAAGATGTTGTAGTACCATCTCTTCCAATTGCAGACAATATTTGTTGCCCTGTTGTCCACTTAACAAAGCAACCATCAACACCTAAAACCAAACAGAACACATTAGTACCAAACATAACCAAACGCAATGGGAAAGATGTTGGGGAAATAATTATGCAAGTACCTATGAAGGGTCTGCAACCATTTAGGAAGCCCTCTTTGCAAGCATTGAGACACATGAACAAGCCATGAAATATAGGGTTTTTGCTAGGATGAGTCTTTAAATGCTTTGTTGTAACAATGCATCTACTTCCAGGATTGGTATCCAGCATAGCTTGGAGGTAATCCCTTATCCTAGTGTATTGTACCCTCTGATCTCCTTGGACAACTTCCTTAGCTGCTTTCCTTGCCCTGTAGGCCATGTGAATGGACACTTCAATTCCATGTTTTTTATTCAAATTGTTCATTATTGCCTGGACTGGTGTGTTTATGTAAGTGCATCTAGTGCCACCCCTAGTTGGTTTTGGAGTATTGGCGACAAACCTAGTTGAGGGACTAATGTGTTTGTGAGAATTGCATGATAACGCAGGTAGAATTCCCTCATTGATTCGGTTTTCCTACCAGAGATGACCCCTAAAAATGTATGAAGACATTGATGTCAAAGGTGGTATATGAAGATATTCACATTGAAGACTATGACAAGAGAAGACATCGCATGAAGCCTATGGAGCTCGAAGACTTAGATCTTTCGTAGTTGTTTTTCTTCTTTGTTGAGTCATAGGAACCACCGTACTGATAAGTGGGGTCCAAGAGAACCAGTCAGAATGACTGAAGTGATGCTTAACCAAAACCTATGTCTTCGAGTGAAGACTATGAGAGCGAATCTTGTCCAGAGTCGGACAAGTCAGCTTTGCTTGTAGCCCAAGTAAAGTTGACGTGTGAGTTTGAAATCTGACCATTGGAACACGTGTCAGTTCCTTAGTGACCCAGGGTCATTTCGGACAAATCAGGTCGGGTTGCCTAGTGGCTATAAATAGCCCACCCCCTACAACCATAAACGGTTGGCTGCTCAGAGTTAGAGTACGGCTTTTGTCGTTTGAGAGCAACCCACCTCGAAGCCTTTGAGAGAGAATTCCTTGCGAGGATAAATCCCTAACCACCCAGAGCCTAAGAGTGTTAGGCATCACTTAAGTCTTCTTGTCTGTGTGATCTGAAGACTTATTACACTTGAGGACTGTGAATCCTCCAGCCGATTAGGCGTCGCGTTCTGAGCGTCCAAGAGATATTGTGGATCGCTGGTGAACGAAGTCTGTGAAGGTTTGGGAGTCTACCTTGAAGACTTACCAGAGTGATTGGGCGAGGTCTGTGTGACCTTAGATCAAGGGGAATACGGTGAGGACTGGGTGTCCTGAGCTGCGTGTTCAGGACTGGGTGTCCGGGACTGTGTGTCCTCAGGTTTAAATACCTAGCCGCCCTAACCAGACATACAGTTGTCACAGCAATTGGAACTGGTCCAACAAATCATTGTCTTCAACGAGTCACTGGTTTCATCCTTCCCTTCCCTTTACTTACCGTTGGTCCTTGTGAAGTCATTGCATGATTGCACTACCTTTTGTCTTCACTGAGTGACTGCGTGTTCTGTTTGGCTTCATAATATCTTCCTACTTGATCCTTACTACCTAGCTGCTGTTAGTCATTGTGCTTTCACTTCATTGAATACTTGACTATGGTTTGCCTAGTGTAGTCCACCTTTCGCTGCATGGTAATAGGTTTATTTCTATCGTTTGTCTTCGAAACTTCCACGTTTTGAATACTTTCATAAAAATCGCCTATTCACCCTCCTCTAGTCAATATAACGCACTTTCAATTGGTATCAGAGCAAGGTACTCCCTTGTTCTGTGTGATTCGGTTTAACCACCTGGAGTTTTAGCTATGTCGACTGCAGGGATAATTAAAGTCTCCACTGCATGCCCCGTCTTCGATGGAACTGAATATCCCTACTGGAAGAATAAGATGCGCATGCATCTTGAAGCCATTGACGTCGACCTATGGTATGTCGTCAAGAACGGTGTTCCCAAGGCTGGAGAAGGTGTCACTGCTGCTGACATCAAGAAGTTCGTTCAACTGGACTCTACTGCCAAGAATATCATTTGTGGTCATCTGACCAAAGGACAGTATGGCCGCGTGAGTGCTTTGGAAACATCTAAGCTAGTCTGGGACTGGCTCTCAAAGGTCAACGAAGGCGTCTCAACCCAGAGAGATTAGAGAATCAGTGTCCTTCGCAACCTCTTCAATCGCTTCAAGAGAAATGACAATGAGAATGTCCAGCTCACATTTGATCGACTCACTTACATCACAAATGAGCTTCAAGCCCTCGGCGCTACTGAGATCACCAAGCATGAAGTCGTCAAGACACTCCTGAGATCACTTGACAGTTCGTTTGACACCCTAGCCCTGATGATTCAAGAATGTCCTGATTTCAAAACACTCGATCCGTCTGACATACTTGAGAGGCTCAACACACATGAGTTTCAGCTTTCTAAGAAAAGAGATATCTACGGTCCCAACTATGGGCGAACTCGTGCCTTGAAGGCAAAAGCTGTCTCCACATCTGAAGAAGAATCCGACAGCAGTGCTGATGATCCTGAAGACATTGGAAAGGAGCTTGCTATGCTTCTGAAGAAGTTCCAAAAATTCACCAAGAAGAAAGGCTTCAGAAAGTCTTCAAGCTCAAGGAATGATGAAGCTTCTGCTTATGACTACAAGAGAAGATCATGCCATAAGTGCAAGAAACCTGGCCACTACATCTCTGAGTGTCCGCAGTGGGACAATGAGAACAAGAAGAAGAAGAAGAAGAGCAAGGAGTATGACTCTGATGACAAGAAGAAGAAGAAATACTCAAAGTCTTCTTCCAAGTCTTCCTCCAAGTCTTCATCACACAAGAAGAGCTCATCTGACAAGGCCCGTGCGTTTGTTGGCAATGAAATGGATTTAGAGGAGGAGTCTGCTTCTAAGGAGGCGGAGGTGGAGTCTGAGGAGGAGTCCGATTCTGGCGTTGCGAGTCTGGCTACAACATACGTTGCCAAGTCCATCTTCAACACTGAAGACAATGACTTCATCACCGACACCGATGCAAATGACAAGGACTACTCCGCTCCTACCTACTGCTTCATGGCACGTGGTGCCAAGGTAAACACACGCACTAATCACTATCAAACATCTAGTGAAGATGACTCTGATTGTGATTCCAAACCCAGCTACAAAACACTTGCTAAAATTGCAACTGAACAACAGAAAGCTATGGAACATATTCAAAAACTATTAGACAAAAGCGATGATCTGCTAGACGCTGAAATGACCCGATCTCATTCCTTAATTGAAGACATAAAAAATCTTCATGTTAAGTATGAGGAACTTGAAAGTCGTCATGAAACGCTCTCAACAACTCATGAAAGACTTTCCTATGATTATCTTCAAAGGAAGCAAGATCTTGAGAAATTGAGAGCGGCTCATGAAGATCTTCAAAAGGAAAACGAGTCACTTCGCGCCAAACAGATCATTTCCGCTCAGGAAGGATTTGAACCACCATGTCTTAAATGCATTGAGCGTGATAATGCTACTTCTGTTGCTGAATGTTCTACTACTGCTACTGTTGCAATATCTTCAACTGTTGATGTGGTAACTAACCCCTCTGCTGAGGATACCATTGCTATTGCTGATGAGAATGCTAGGTTGAAGACATTGCTTGAAATAGGGATGTACAAAAGTCTTAAAGGGCATCAGACACTATGTGATTTCCTCAAAAGGAAGATTCTGAACCGAAACCCGAGGAAAGAGGGTGTTGGGTTCGTAAGGAAAATGAATGCTGATGGCTCTTACTGGAAACCTGAGCAGTACCCCAAAACCACATGGGTTGCTGCAACAGAACCTTCAGCAGATCCATCCAATCTATCTGGCTTCACTTGTGCTAACCCCATTGTCATTGATGAATCCTTTGATGCAAACTATAAACTGTTTAAGAATCAGAATGGTGAAGTGTTTGCCAGGTATATTGGTACTAACTGCAGGAATGGGCCGCCTATGAAGAAGATCTGGGTGCCGAAAAAGTGTTTGGAAAATCTTCCTGTGAATGTCATCATGACACCACAGGTGAAGAAGACAAACCCCAGACCACAGGCTTCATACGGTTCAAAGGCTTCATACAGACAGAGGACTCACCTGAGTCGCACTAACGCAAATGTTTTGCAGGGAAACCATACTCAGGCCTATGAATATGAGCGCGGTTCATCGAACCGCCATGTTCATAAGACCAAGAACTATTCTGCTTATTCTTATGAGTACTATTGTCCGCCTGCAAGACTTTTTGCTAGGGCTCCAAAGCCAAAGTTCTCAGACGCTGCACTTAGACTTATTGCTTCTAAGCCACCCTTGAAGATGTGGGTGGCTAAGAAAGCTTAACTCTCTTTTGCAGGGAAAGGTCTCCAGCAGAAAAGCAAAATCTTCTGACGTTATTGCTGGGGACCTTAAACATCTTGTAGGGCGCAAGATCAAATGCCCGAATGGTCTTACTATGTACTTCGTTCCTGAATCGCTTGCTACTCTCCCTATCAGTCCTAATCTGGATCTAAGCTTTCATAACCCACTGGTTCGTCAAATGTTTTTGCTTCACAATTCTCTTCGTGAAGCCTATCCCCCTAACTGCACTGTAGGGTACGACACCAGCGTCTTCAGAATGGATTATTGATAGTGGGTGTACCAATCACATGACTGGCAAAAGAAGCCTTCTTATGGACTCAACCTTACGTCCATCCGACAAGAGTCACATCACATTTGCTCACACTGGTAAAAATAAGATATTGGGTCTAGGTAGAGTTGCAATTTCAAAGGATCAACACATGGATAAAGTCATGCTTGTTGAATCCCTTGGCTTCAACTTAATGTGTGTCTCAATGCTTTGCGATTTAAACATGATCGTAATATTTGGAAATATCGTTGCCTTGTTCTAATGGAATCTGACAAGTCTCTAGTGTTTGAAGGGTATCAGAAAGATGATTTGTACGTGGTAGATTTCTCAGCAGGACCTCAGCTTGCCGTATGTCTTCTAGCAAAAGCTTCAGAATGCTGGCTCTGGCATCGGAGGCTAGGGCATGCTGGCATGAGGAACCTCCACACCCTTGTAAAGAAGAAGCATGTCATAGGCATCGAGGGCGTCAAGTTCAAGAAAGATCACTTATGTGGTGCCTGTGAAGCAGGAAAGATGACGAGGGCCAAACATCCCTCGAAGACAATCATGACTACTACTCGACCCTTTGAACTGCTCCACATGGATCTTTTCGGTTTCCACTCATTATTCAACTCTTACTACTACTGCTTGTCTCTATGGCTTTGTCATTGTTGATGATTATTCTAGATATACTTGGGTGCACATAATCCTCTACAAGACTGAAGTGCAGGATGTCTTCAGACGCTTCGCCAATCGAGCAATGAACAACTATGGCGCCAAGATAAAGCACATCAGAAGTGACAATGGCACTGAATTCAAGAACACTGGCCTTGATACATATCTTGATACTTTGGGCATCACACATGAATTCTCAGCCCCGTACACGCCACAGCAGAATGGCATCGTCGAACGCAAGAACAGAACACTCATTGAGATGGCCCGAACGATGCTTGATGAATACAAGACTCCAAGAAAATTCTGGCCTGAAGCCATTGATACTGCATGCCATACAATCAATCATGTTTATCTTCACAAGCTTCTGAACAAGACATCTTATGAGCTCCTTACCGGCAAGAAGCCAAATGTCAATTACTTCAGAGTATTTGGCGCTAGGTGCTGGATCAAGGATCCACATCACACTTCAAAATTTGCACCAAAAGCACATGAGGGTTTTATGCTTGGATATGGAAAGGATTCACACTCCTACAGAGTCTTCAATCTCTTTCATTATAAAGTGGTTGAAACAGTGGATGTGCGGTTCGATGAGACTAACGGTTCACAAAGAGAGCACCTGCCAAATGTGCTAGATGAAGTTCCATCCAGTGAATCAATCAAACTAATGGGAACTGGAGAAATCATACCCTCTGAAGCTCAACCTGAAGAGGAACTTATCATATCCACACCTGATCAACCGGAAGACAATGCTCAGCCTGAAGACAATCCTTCTAACAATGACAATGATCAGCAAGAGCAAAATCTTCGCCCTGTATATCCTCGTGTTGCCAATGAAGTGCAGATTGAGAGAATAATTGATAGCATCAATGCACCCGGTCCGCTCACTCGTTCAAGGGCAACTCAGCTAGCAAATTTCTGTGGGCACTTCGCATTCGTCTCAATAACAGAACCCAAGAAAGTTGAAGAAGCCTTCATGGAACCTGAATGGATTCAAGCTATGCAAGAAGAGCTTCAACAGTTTGAGCTGAATAATGTATGGGAACTGGTTAAGCGTCCTGACCCTCGGAAGCACAATATAATAGGCACCAAATGGATATATCGCAACAAGCAAGATGAGCATGGTCAAGTTGACAGAAACAAAGCTCGTCTCGTTGCTCAAGGATATACTCAAGTGGAAGGGATTGACTTTGATGAAACATCTGCTCCCGTGGCCCGACTTGAAGCCATACACATACTGCTGGCCTATGCAAATCATCATAACATACTTCTATATCAAATGGATGTGAAGAGCACTTTTCTCAATGGCAAGATTGAAGAAGAAGTGTATGTTGCACAACCGTCTGGCTTTGAAGATCCAAAACATCCTGACATGGTATACAAGCTCAACATGGCACTGTATGGCCTCAAGCAAGCCCCTCGGGCTTGGTATGACACACTCAAATACTTCCTGAAGAGCAAAGGCTTCATACCTGGTTCCCTCGACCCCACTCTCTTCACAAAGACATATGATGGTGAACTGTTTGTGTGCCAAATATATGTGGATGACATTATATTCGGCTGCACCAATCAGAAGTACGGTGAAGAGTTTGGATATATGATGCAAGAACAATATCAGATGTCCATGATGGGTGAGCTGAAGTTCTTCCTCGGTCTTCAAATACAACAACAACGCAACGGCATCTTCATATCTCAAGAGAAGTATCTCAGAGATTGCCTGAAGAAGTTCGGTATGCAAGACTGCAAAGGCTTCACGACGCCAATGCCAGCCAAATATCATCTGGGTCCCGACGACAATGGTAAAGAGTTCGATCAAAAGGTATACCGCTCCATGATTGGTTCTTTACTTTATCTATGTGCATCTAGGCCAGATATTATGCTTAGTGTTTGCATGTGTGCTCGATTCCAAGCGGCACCAAAAGAGTCGCATCACTTAGCTGTGAAGCGAATTCTTCGATATTTGGCTCACACCCAACTCTAGGATTATGGTATCCAAAGGGCTCAGAGTTTGATCTGGTTGGATTGTCGGATGCTGATTATGCTGGTGACAAGGTGGATCGCAAGTCTACATCAGGCACATGTCATTTTCTGGGACGATCACTTGTATGTTGGTCTTCAAAGAAGCAGAACTGTGTATCTCTCTCCACTGCTGAATCTGAATACATTGCTGCTGGATCTTGCTGCGCTCAGCTTCTGTGGATGAAGCAAACACTCAAGGACTATGGCATTCATCTGAAGCAAGTGCCACTCTACTGCGACAACGAAAGCGCCATCAAGATTGCCAACAACCCAGTTCAACACTCGAAGACAAAGCACATTGAAATTCGTCATCACTTTCTCAGAGATCATGTTGTGAAGGAAGATATTGATATCATACACGTCAACACTGAAGAGCAATTGGCAGATATCTTCACCAAGCCCTTGGATGAGAAGAGATTTTGCGAGTTACGGTGTGAGCTAAATATCTTGGAATCCTCAAATGTCCTGTGATCATGCACACATCCTAACACTTATGCATATTGATGACTTAGATGTGTAACACACGGAGTAAAGTATATCTTCAATCAATGAAGACATACATTCTAAGTGTGAATACATTAATGTGGAATTTGACTTTGGAGCGCCACGATAATTGTGCGCCGTGTCTGGGTCTAATACTTCCTATACGGTGGGTAATGCCACCACCAAATGTTCTGTTTGAAGTGTTTCACTCATGGCGTTACATTTGCTATGTCTTCACATTTGGTTTGGCTTCAATCTCAACATGTCTTCATAATTATCTTCACTATGTTGAATATATATATATATATACTAGTGTTCTGTCCTCTACAGCATTCACTTATAGCTATGTCTTCTTGTTGAATCTTTTGAACTAAGTGAATGTGATCGGACCCTAACCTTTGTATGCTTTCTATCTCAAACTCTATCTCTCCAAATCATATGCATTCTATTGAAACTGTCGAATGTCTTCTCTGCGTCCTTGTCAGCAGAAGATACAGAGACAAACTTTAAGTCCGTTTTCAATGCTCATTCCTTCACCTGAAACCCGGAGAAGTGGGAACGACCACCCGACAATCCAGGCGTGCGTGGGACGTGGAACAACCCCCATATGCTGCATGATGGCCACGTGTTCCTCAGATGTGAATCGCCAGGGGCACCTGTGTAATAACACTGAGCCGCCCCTGTCCCTATAAATACACGCCTCACCACAGTCATTATCTCTTCTTCCACTCTCGCACGAACCCTAGCGCCACCGCTAGCCCTCGACGACGCCGGCGACAAAGCGCTTCACTGCCGCAACCTCTCCGACGCCGTCTTCACGCCGACCGCAGACATCGTCCTCTCTGCCATCGCCGTAGCTGTCCTCCGTCGCCAAGTTAGGGAACGGACGATCGAACTGCTCGGCCTCCTCTTCCACTCCGTCTAGCAGTTCTACGCGTGGTAAATAAAACTTCCTTTTTACGGCCCCTTTGATCCTATAGATCCGTCACTTTCTACCACAAGTGGTTTTTGTTCACACATGTTGGATCCACTTCAAACTGCATCTCATAATATGCCTAGTATATTCACTTATGCTTCACAAAGTAGTTAGATTCCTCACTTGTACTGGTCCGTGGATTCGTACAAATCTGGAACCAACTCCTTATCTATGAGTGAATGTCTTCGCACGATGAGGTCAATGTCTTCTAAACTGATTTATCTTCAAAATCTTCTGAGAATGCATATGACCTCTTCCCCTTCCCTCGCACCTTAATGCTGTCACAGGTACATGTCCGTGGGAGAATCCCTTGGTTCTCATAGTCTGCATTCATTTGCAGAATTCTTACAGTATCACATAAATTCTCCCGAAGCCAGTTCCTGTTTGTCCAGCAAGCGAAAGCCTTTGAAGCCTTTGAACGTATTGAAGCCTTTCACTCTAAAGTTCATGGCTTCAGAGAAATCAACAAGGAAGGGTGGCAGAAAGCGTCGAGGAGAAACATCAAGAGATCTGCCCGATAACCTCTCAGAGCTGTACAAGACAGATCCTGAAGAGGATTACAATCAACGCAAGACACGAATCCAATGGATTCGGCGCTATTGGGCAGAACAGTGGTTCAAGTACAGATTTGTGACAAAGGAATATGCTGAAAAGAATGCCATCAAGCGACCATGGGGAGACATCCTCTACAAAAATCTTCAACCCAGGACTAGAGATGAAGCCATTGAACAAGGCTTCTATCCCTGCATGGTCCGTGGACCACAGCCTGCGGATGCTGACCCATCGTCACTGCTATGGTGTCGTGACGACAATCTGTTCAAGCGCAACTTCCAGTTTGCCCAGAACTCAGCGAAGCAGAACAAGAAGTCTTTGGGATTAGACTTCAACCTTGGTCCCTCTGCTCCCCGTGCTGATGGAACCCACGAAGCAGAACCCAATCTTGTTGGGCCCTTCTACAACTTGGAAGGTCTCATCACTCATATTGTGGTTCAAGGGACAGCCGTGAATGAGCCTGCAGATGACGCTGAATCAGATGAAGAGCCTGCAGCACCGAAGCCAAAGAAGTTGAAGCAGCCTAAAGCTTCAAAGCCTGCCTCTGCGCCAAAAATCTCACGGGCGAAGCCACTGGCCACTGCACCTCCTGAAGACAATGTGCAGTCTGAAGATTTGTCACGCATCTCCAAGCCCCAGAAGGTCAAGATGCCTCTGCCACACACCGGCCAAGAACTGACTGCTGCTGCCATTCTGCGAAATGATGCCATTGATCTGTCCAGTGATGAAGATCTTGCAGATGACGCTCTTGAGCAACTCATCAAGAGCAAAGAAGAAGCAGAAATCTTCAATGATCTGCCTCTCTTTGACATGACAATCACACACAACTTCATTGATGAGTGGTTTGACATGCCCAACATCAGCTTCGAAGATCTGCAACTACCCATTGGCCTCAGTGTCGCCTTCCATGGCGCCATTGCTTCAGAATTAGCTATCGCCCAGCGCATTGTTGAACTGAAGCAAAATATTGACTTTGAGAAAGCTCAGTTCAAGAAGCATATGGCCAAGCTCAGCGTGCAAGAGGTGAAAAACTTCAAGATTATGCTGCACGAGCTCAAAGAAGGAAACGCGCAGAAGCTCAGGGTTCTCATGGGCGCATGAAGAGCCTGGCTGACAAGTGTGTGCAAGGCTACAACGAGGCTGAGAAGCGCAAGGCCCTTGGGCGTCCGGGCATTGATCCCAGGATGGCTGCCAAGCAGAAGAAGAAGCCCACTGTGGCCGAACCCAACGCACCAAGGCAGGAAGCAGATCCCATTGTCTTCCCAACTAGCATGACTGGCTCGAAGCCAAAGGCCCGGTCAACCGCTTTAGAGCTGAAGAAGACGAGGACTGCTGAGGTTGAAGCAAGGAAGAGGAAACATCCTGAAGTCTCTGCTACTGCCCCCTCCAAGAAGAAGCGGAAGACCAAGAAGGAATGGGCTGCTCCCGCAGAGCCCTTGATTGTTAAACCCATCTCCATGGTTCGCCCTGACACTGAACCTCAAGAGCGCCAACTGACTGTCCATAAGCCTGCTTTCACAGGGGCTCATGAAGCTGAAGACTTTCCAGCAGCTGATCCCATTGCTGCAGAAGACATTGGTCACCATGACCATGTTGAAGGTGATGCAGTTCTTCCTCAGCTCGAGCACCAACAGGTATCATCGCCTGTGCTCACGCACAGCGAGCTCATCAGCATTGGTCGTCCTCTGACGCCAATTGCTCAAGATGCATCATGGGCTGATCACCCACAAGCACAAGAGGAAAAAGACTTTGAGGCCCAGCCAACTCCAACTCCACAGGCGTCGCCAGCGTTACGCAGGCTTCATAAAGGACCAAGGCCTCCAGTCTCTGAGTCTGAAGCTAAAGCTGCTGAAAACATTCCGGCTGCATCAGCCGATGAAGAAGAAACCCCAAGCGCTGCCACACCCCCGTCCCACCAAGAAGCTGTTCTCCAGGAGAACATGACTGTGACCGACCCTCCAGCTCATCAAGTGGAGGTTGAGAATTTTGAGGCTGCCACCAACGCCACTGACGCTGTCATGGCTAAACCCAATGTGGAGCCTTCACCTACCCAAGCACCAGAAGTCAGTGAAGCCAATGATGCTACTGCTTCTGTTCCTGCGCCTGATGCTGGTCCTCAGTTTGACTACCATGTTGAGCATAGGCCTCAGGTACAGAAGCCAATCCCCAGATTGCCCAGGTTTCCAGGTCCTGCATCAGCACCTGGATCCTTCAATGTCAATGGCTTCAAAGCAGACAACACCTTCTTCAATAGCTCCAGGAACCCCTACTCAAGGGAAAGGATATCATCTGATCAGTTCTGGAGCTATCCACAGCGAAGCTATTACTCCTATATTCTATACAATCAAGGTCGCATCTTCCCACATAAGCGTCTTGACATCGAAGCAATAGCTGGTCTGCCCTGTCTAGAAGAAGCTCTGGATTGCTTCAAAGAGGTTGGATTGCTGCCGTTTGTCACCGACCAAGAGCACTGGAATGAAGAGTTGCTGCTCCAATTCTATGCCACACTTCATATCCGTGGGTACAACAGAGATCCGAAGACTTGGGTCCTGGAGTGGATGACAGGAAATGTTCATCACGAAGCCAAAGCCTTTGACATTATTGAGCTCATTGGTCTGCCCACTCCTAGCGATCTCTACGAACCTGGCTGTCAGCTTCACAGTGAAGCTGTGGAGAGCATCTTTCAGAAGCCTGAACCAAACATGAGTCAGATGCTCAGTATGATGAAGCCATTGCCCCAAGATGCTCCATACCCCAAGGAGTTCTTTGTTGAAGACCTTGAGTATCTGCCAAGGACTATTTATCACATCATAAGGCGAACTCTCTGGCCCATCAAAGGACATTCTCCACATGCCAAGCTGGAAGGTGCAATGAAGACTTTGGTCTTCTATATTCTTCATGGCAAATGCTTTAATACTCAGGACTTCTTCATCCGCCAACTTGCTGCATCAGGCTCTGATCTTTTTGGCTTGAAGTTCTATGCTCCATGGAAAATGCGGCTGATTAAACTCCACTCCGCTATCTCATATCAGCCATCTACTCGCAATCATCGGATATTTCTGCCTGATGTGGATATGTCTGTTGAAGCCATTTATCCTGAGCCTGCCAAGGAACCTCTAAGTCTTCAGAATGCGGAGCATCAAAGTTTTTCTCAGAACATTGAAGGAGTTGAAGCAGTCACTCATGTGTATCCTTTGGCTGGAACTACACGTGCACCACATCCTGCCCTTACTGAAGCCACCGATAGCACAATTGCCCAACGACCTAAGAAGCGCACTCGTGTTCTCAATGACCGAGAACTTCTGGTGGCTCTTCATCAGAAACAGGATAGGCATCATGACTGGCTGAAGCACCAAATGCAAAGCCTCTTGGTGGATGTCAACCGTATTCGCAATCTTGCCACCAAGAATGCCTTTGTTGCACATGAAACCTCTCGATGCACATGGAAAGGGCTGACGCTTATGTGCTTTGAAGATGATCTTCAAGAGGATGGCGTCTCCGAACGCTTCAAGTTTGACTCCACACCCCCTCGAAGGGCCGTGCTGCGACGAACTCCATCTCTTTAAGACTCTGAGTTCTCTTCCTCTGCTGCAACTCTGAATTCCAGAGTGATCGAGGATGAAGACGATGCTACTTCACTGCCACCTCCTTCAGCACGCCTCGACACTGCTCCAAGTTCTTCTGCACCGCCGCACATCACCGACGACCCTGCTGCTTCACCTACTCTTCATGGGAACGAGTAGATGCTCTATGTCTTCAAACCTTTTTGGTCCTTACTGACAAAAGGGGGAGAAGCATATGAGTGTGATAGTCTTCAAGCGGGTCCATATGGGCAGTTGCTTTATATTTTGCTCCGTGTTCACAACTCTCGTTTTGATATATTTGGTTCTTTGAGTTGTAACACCTAAACTCGATGGTCGTCTGCTACTTATTTGCTACTTCATGATGCGACGATAAATTCCGCATGTGCGATGATAAATTCCGCACTTAGATCATTTTGTAGACGTCCATTTTCCATTATGCATGTCATTATCTTCACATACCTTCTCATGCATAATGAATTGTCATCATAAGTTGAAGAGGATCTCCACGAGTACAACCTGCCATGTGCATTTGCATTCCAAAAGCAAATTACTTATATGCACATCTTCAGGGGGAGCCCTTGCAACTAATGAAGACAATTCCTCTACAATTTCACATATTATATTCCCCGTTGAAAACTTCAACTAGTTTGTCATCAATCACCAAAAAGGGGGAGATTGTAAGTGCATCTAGTGCCACCCCTAGTTGGTTTTGGAGTATTGACGACAAACCTAGTTGAGGGACTAATGTGTTTGTGAGAATTGCAGGATAACACAGCTAGAAGTCCCTCATTGATTTGGTTTTCCTACCAGAGATGACCCCTAAAAATGTATGAAGACATTGATGTCAAAGGTGGTATATGAAGATATTCACATTGAAGACTATGACAAGAGAAGACATCGCATGAAGCCTATGGAGCTCGAAGACTTAGATCTTTCGTAGTTCTTTTTCTTCTTTGTTGAGTTATAGGAACCACCGTACTGATAAGTGGGGTCCAAGAGAACCAGTCAGAATGACTGAAGTGATGCTTACAAAACCTATGTCTTCGAGTGAAGACTATGAGAGCGAATTTTGTCCAGAGTTGGACAAGTCAGCTTTGCTTGTAGCCCAAGTAAAGTTGTCGTGTGAGTTTGAAATCTGACTGTTGGAACACATGTCAGTTCCTTAGTGACCCAGGGTCATTTCGGACAAATCAGGTCGGGTTGCCTAGTGGCTATAAATAGCCCACCCCCTACAACCATAAACGGTTGGCTGCTCAGAGTTAGAGTACGGCTTTTGTCGTTTGAGAGCAACCCACCTCGAAACCTTTGAGAGAGAATTCCTTGCGAGGATAAAGCCCTAACCACCCAGAGCCTAAGAGTGTTAGGCATCACTTAAGTCTGCTTGTCTGTGTGATCTGAAGACTTATTACACTTGAGGACTGTGAATCCTCCAGCTGGTTAGGCATCGCGTTCTGAGCGTCCAAGAGATATTGTGGATCGCCGGTGAACGAAGTCTGTGAAGGTTTGGGAGTCTACCTTGAAGACTTACCAGAGTGATTGGGTGAGGTCTGTGTGACCTTAGCTCAAGGGGAATATGGTGAGGGCTGGGTGTCCTGAGCTGCGTGTTCAGGACTGGGTGTCCGGGACTGTGTGTCCTCAGGTTTAAATACCTAGCCGCCCTAACCAGACATACAGTTGTCACAGCAACTGGAACTGGTCCAACAAATCATTGTCTTCATTGAGTCACTGGTTTCATCCTTCCCTTCCCTTCCCTTTACTTACCGTTGGTCCTTGTGAAGTCATTGTATCATTGCACTACCTTTTGTCTTCACTGAGTGACTGCGTGTTCTGTTTGGCTTCATAATATCTTCCTACCTGATCCTTACTACCTAGCTGCTATTAGTCATTGTGCTTTCACTTCATTGAATACTTGACTATGGTTTGCCTAATGTAGTCCACCTTCCGCTGCATGGTAATAGGTTTATTTCTATCGTTTGTCTTCGAAACTTCCACGTTTTGAAGACTTTCATAAAAATCGCCTATTCACCCCCCCCTCTAGTCGATATAACGCACTTTCAGTTTATGTCAGACCTTAACTGTTGCTCACACTCATGTGCCAACCACCTAGCAGTCACTTTGGTGCTCTCTCAAACAGCAGGACAATTGTGGTACAAGTTCATTTTCTTTATGCAAAATGTCTTCTGATGTGCAATTTTGGAAGCAGCAATGAAAAAAGGACAGTCATCTGTACTGCGAACTACAATAACTTTATCTGAGCAATTCCTATGAAATGAGTAGTTCCTGTTTTGTGAGATGTGAAATGTAAGCAGTGCCCTTTTGAACTGCTGCACATCTAGGAAACAAAGTTTCTTGACAAATTGTTCTTGTGGGTTTTCCCTCTTCTCATCATCCCAAACCCTAACTTTATTCTTTTTGGCCCTGCTCTTCCTACCATTTGGTAGCTTAAATGGTGGAAGCTGAGCCCAATGATTCTCTTCTTGACTTAAGTCACCTGGGTTGCTCTCCTCATCAGATGAAGGTGCCCAGTCTTGCTCTATGATTTGATCCAAACTTGCATGGGATCTTGTTGTTGGCCCCTTCCCCCTCCTCTTACTTCCTCCTGTGCTGCTGCTACCTCCTGCACTGCTTCCTCCTCCACTGCTTCCTCCTCTCAAGCCCTCATCTAGTGGCTCCTCCTATCCTTCCTCTTCATCTCTTCCTTCATTCTCCTCCTCCTCCTCATCTGGTCCACATAGCTCTTCTACATCAGTGTCTCCTTCAAAGTGATATAGTGGATCATCCCTATGCCTCTTCATTGCCTCCAACCTAGCCAATATGTCCTCATCTTCTAGATCTTCATCCTCACTTTCACTATCAGTGAACTCCTCAACAAGCAGCTGTGGGAGTTTTCTTTTTGTTGCCTTGTACTTCTCTCTTTGTATCTTATTACTCATGTACCTCTGAATTTCATCATTTCTTTTCTGCTCCATCATCTGCTCAATGTGCTCTTGCTCTTGTTCTGTCTCCATGAAATACTCATGCCTCTCATTACCATTGTCCAAAGCAAACTCAGGTTCACTTGGGCCCTTTTGCTTCAACAAACAAGAGCTCTCCTGTGTGTTCATTACTTGGATTGGCTGTGGTTGGGGTTTCACTGGACTGGGGAAAACAACTCCTGAATTGTCTACCTCATAGACAACTGGTACACCTATTTCTGACAAAGGAACCTGCTCTTCATTAACATGAACAATGTTCAAATCAACTGGTCTAGGTGCATCACTTCTCATAACTGTAATGTTAACAACATTCTTTCCTTTACTAGCTATGTGATCCAACATTTCTTCCACCTTGTCATCATCAGTTAATTCTTCCATTCCTGACACCCCAACTCCTGGATCTCTAACATAATACATAAAATCCCTTGAACTATAGCCTTCTACCTCTATTAGGGCAATGAGATTCCAGAAGGTTATGTCTGATAAACAAATTGTTCTTTCCAAGTTATCTTTGTCTAGGAAATGGAACCTCACTTCCCATTCTTCATCATCCAAGCTACAAATTCACATAAAATTCATTTAATTTTGTTGTTAAGTAGGTCAGTTAACACATATAAGAATAAGATGAAATAATTCATTTAACAAGGTTAAAATTATTGTTAAGAGGTCAGATTGGTGTTAAATGGGTCGGTTCATAGCCCTATTAATAAGTTGAAACATTCAGTTAACACTGTTAAAATTGGTGGCAACCGAAATTTCTGATTCAATTTACAATACTAAAGTTGGTGAAGACCAGTATTTGATCAAACAACACGCAAAGAGGATTTATGTCAAATTACTCATGTTAAAATTAATTTCTCTGAGACCAACAATCATGTGACAGAGAGGATATCATATAACACTAACCCTAATGCTAGAACCCGAATGTAACGCCCCGGTAGTTAAGCTACAGTAATCTCCCACTAATGATGACACGTCACCACGTTTACTGTTGTTAGACTCTCGTTGATTCGAAAACGGTTCAAATTCAAATTTAAAATAAAGTCAAAAATAAAAGTTTTCAAATGTCAAACTAAAATGTGCAAACTGTGGCAAATAAATCATAAGTTTTGTTGGTGAAGAAACCAAGTTTTTATAAAAGGTTCAAGTGTTTCAAAATGATTAAAACAGTAGTTAAAGCAATTAAATAAATGTCTATTAAACTTTGAAAAATACTAAACCATTTTTATTTTGGGATAAAACTTTTATGGCGGCGGGTTATTTTGAAACATTGTTTTAGGAGCTAATGTCATATTTTAATAAACTAAAAATAATGTGTAAATAAAATAAAACAGTAAAAGGAATAATTAAAAGAAAAATGAACTAACAAAAAAAGAGAAACAACCCCCCCCCCCCCGCCCCGTGCTAGGCCAACCGGCCCACCCCACCACTTAACCCCTCCCCCCACGCCCGTAACCCTAACCACCCACTCTCCCTCACTCCTCCCTCTCCCCACCCTGTTTCTGGATCGGGGGAGCGACCCCCTCCCCCCCCCCCCCCGACCGCGTCGTCGCCTGCCGCCTCCACCCGGTGCGCCGTGCCTGAGGACCGCCACCTCCGCATCGCAGCATCGCCATCGCCCCGCGTGCCTCGGCCTCCTCCAAACCCCATGCCGAAGTCATCGTTCCTGCGTCGCGCCCTCAACCCCGATGCCAATCCCCGCCGCATGGAGCCGCGTCGCCTACCTCCTCCTCGAATCCTCGCCAGATGCCATCGCCGTCGTCCCCTCTTCGTCGACGACCTCATCACCGTCGTCCTACCCGCGCCCCATTGTCCCGTCCCTACGAACCTCCAGTGAGGCCCCCATCTTCTCCTCTTCCCCGCACCACGCTGGTCGCGGTCGCCGCGGACAGTCCGCTCTCGTGCGCTTGCCTGCAACCCCCTCGCGCGCGCTCACTGTGGTCGGGCCGCGCCCTGGCCGTGCGTCGCTCCGTCTGGCCGCGCCCGTCGCCTCTTGTCGACGCGCCACACCTGCGCCGCTCGCTCGCTGCGCCACCGCCCCGTACCCTCCCCCCCCCCGCGTCGCTGCGCCTCGCCTCCCCTGCATCCCGCTGCCTCGCCTGCGCCACCCAGTCGCGCCGCCAGCCTCTGCCCCGTCGCATCGTGGTCGTGTCGTCTTCGCCCTCCGCCGCCGTGGCATGACCACACGCTCGCGCCCCGCTCCACTGCTGCCGCTGCCGCTGCTCGTCCGCCGACCCGCCGCCGGACACACCCGCCGGCGCGCCGGTGCCCGCGCCCGCCAACCTTCCCGCGGCACCCAGTCGGGAGCACCAGCGCCGTTCGGGCTGCGCCCGACGCCCATTGCCCGATTGGCCCCTATGGGCCTATGACAAAGGGGCCCCGCCCAGAACGTTTAAAAAGAAGAAATTTTTAAAAATAAAATAATTAAAAAAGATAATAAATAAATAAATAAAATCAAATATTAATTAATTCATTAACTAAACAATTAACTTAATTAATTCCGTTTAAATTAACTAATTAAGATTAATTAACCTTATTACTAGTTAACCTAATTAACTACTATTAATTAGTCAAAAAGTCGTTGATAGGTGGGACCCACCTGTCAGGTTGACCAGGTCAACGGTCAACGCTGTCTGCTGACGTCATGCTGACGTTAGCATGCACTATTGTGGATAATGTTGAATTTAAATAATTAAATAAATCCTAAAATGATTTAAATCTTTTAAAATTAATATAAAATAAACCGTAGCTCGGATGGAAAAACTTTCTCCATGAAAGTTGCTCAGAACGACGAAACGAATCCGGATATGCAACCTGTTCATCCACCATGCATACCTAGCATAGCGCACACGCAACTTTCTCCTCCGATTCATCTGTCCAAAAATGCGAAAGACCGAGGATATTTTCCCGGATGTTTCCCCCCTTCACCGGTATCACCTCATAGCGCTTTAGGGCATACCTAGCACCGCTACCTGTCATGTCATGCATCTTTATGCATATGTTTGCATTGTATTCATTGTTTCTTCCCCCTCTTCTCTCCGGTAGACTGCGAGACTGACGTCGCTGCTGGTGCCCCGATCGACTACGGTGTTGACGACCACTACTTGGCAGAGCAACTAGGCAAGTCCCCCCTGATCACCAGATATCGCCTACTCTTATCTCTACTGCTTGCATTAGAGTAGTGTAGCATGTCACTGCTTTCCGTTAATCCTATCCTGATGCATAGCCTGTCATTGTTGCTACAATCATTGATACCTTACCTGCAATCCTAAATGCTTAGTATAGGATGCTAGTTTATCAACAATGGCCCTACATTCTTGTCTGTCTGCCATGCTATACTATCGGGTCGTGATCACTCGGGAGGTGATCACGGGTATATACTTATATACATATTATATGATACTTGTGGTGACTAAAGTTGGGTCGGCTCGTAGAGTACCCGCGAGTGATTCACGGATTGGGTCTGAAAGGACGTTTGTCCGGACGGCCCTCTGAGTGAACCTTTGTGGCGGAGCGACAGGGCAGGTTGAGACCGCCTAGGAGAGAGGTGGGCCTGGCCCTGGTCGGTGTCCGTGGTTATTTCAAGATAACACACTTAACGAGATCTGGGTATTTGATCTGAGTCTGGCCATTGGCCTATACGCACTAACCAACTACGTGGGAACAGTTATGGGCACTCGACGTCGTGGTATCAGCCGAAGCCTTCGTGACGTCAGCGACTGAGCGGCGCGCGCCGGGTTGGACTGGAACGCCTGCTCTTGTATAAGGGATGCTAGGTCTGCTCGTCGGCCGCATACGCAACGTGCAGGTGTGCAATGGGCGATGGGCCCAGACCCCTGCGCCATAGGATTAGACCGGTGTGCTGACCTCTCTGTTGTGCCTAGGTAGGGTTGCGACGTGTTGATCTTCCGAGGCCGGGCATGACCCCGACAAGTGTGTCCGGACAAAGGGGATCGAGCGTGTTGGGAAATGTGGTGCACCCCTGCAGGGAAGTTAATCTATTCGAATAGCCGTGATCTTCGGTAACAGGACGACTTGGAGTTGTACCTTGACCTTATGACAACTAGAACCGGATACTTAATAAAACACACCCTTCCAAGTGCCAGATACAACCGATGATCGCTCTCTCACAGGGCGACGAGGGCAGGATCGCCGGGTAGGATTATGCTACGCGGTGATACTTGGTTAACTTACCATCTACTCTCTTCCATTGCTTCAAGATGGAGGCTACGAGAAGTGTAGTCTTCGATAGGACTAGCTATCCCCCTCTTATTCCGGCATTCTACAGTTCAGTCCACATATACTACCCCTTTCATTTGAGACATTGCATATGTAGTGTAGCTCCTTGCTTGCGAGTACTTTGGATGAGTACTCACGGTTGCTTTGCTCCCCTTTTCCCCCTTTCTATACCCGATTGTTGCGACCAGACGATGGAGTCCAGGAGCTAGACGCCATCGTCGACGACGAATCCTACTACACTGGAGGTGCCAGCTACTACGTGCAGGCTGCTGACGACGACCTGGAGTAGTTTAGGAGGATCCTAGGCAGGAGGCATGCGCCTCTTTCGATATGTATCCCTGTTTGTGCTAGCCTTGTTAAGGCAAACTTGTTTAACTTATGTCTGTATTCAGATATTGTTGCTTCCGCTAACTCGTCTATGATCAAGCTCTTGTATTCGAGCCCTCGAGGCCCCTGGCTTGTAATATGATGCTTGTACGACTTATTTTATTTGTAGAGTTGTGTTGTGATATCTTCCCGTGAGTCCGTGATCTTGATCGTACACGTTTGCGTGTATGATTAGTGTACGGTCAAATCGGGGGCGTCACAAGTTGGTATCAGAGCCGACTACCTATAGGAATCCCCCTTCCACACCCCTTGGCCGAAGTCGAGTCTAGACATTACAAAACTTTTTACTAACATGGTTGTGTGTCTTACGGGCCCACGTCGTCATTGGGTGGTATTAGGATCTTTTATTCCTCGTCTATACTCTGGGACTCCGATATCTCTTCTACTCGGGTTAAATGATTTTGCTAACTCTAACACTTGGTTCTCGTAACTATTTCCTCCCGGAGACCCCTCACTCCAGATGATTGCTTGGTGCACCGAAGGATCCCGAAGATACTCTGCGATGTTCTCTCGAGACTTTGTTCCAGCGCTTTTGCAATTCCCTTCCGTCGATAAACCCCCTATGGATAACCACATACACTTGTCCTTCATACAATCATTTCCCGTTGATCTTGTTATTACAAGATACCCCAAAATTCTCTCTATTGTCCTGAGAATCCTTTGAGATACTGCCTTGCAGTTCCTTGCCGCATGAATACCCCCTACAGATAATTTCTCTCACTTACCGAGTATCCATTCTTCCCCCGTTGTTCATCACAAGATACACTGAAGTACTATTTGATCTTCCGGTAATCCTCTGCCCGCTATTTCTCTACGAATACTTGGCTTGCATTATGGTTGTGTTCCATATGACTAGCAATATTCATTAGTATCCTTTGTCTTTATCATTTCGAGCCCCTTGAATCAATATTTTGCGGATGCTTGCCATCCTCAATCAGATCCTAGAATTCATCCTTCCGGCTCAAACGGCATTTTAAACATGAGCCGGATCTCGACCAATCTAATTGCCATCGATTATTCCCCTAAGACTATTAAACTTATCCATCCCTAATCAGAGCATTGCTTCTGATCCCTTGTCTTGGAATTCATAATTTCTTTGCATTTGAGCTTTGAGTTAGTCAGTTGTTTCTATAATCCAATGTCTTTGCATTGATTCTTCCTCTGGTTGTGTGATGATACTCACATCAGATCCTTTGTGGACCACCAGATCCTTTATTGGATTTTATCCGACAACGTCCTTCATATTCATTAAACTTGTGAGCCTTTCATCAGATACATAATGCCTTTGGTTAAATTGTATCCCCTGCTTTTGTCAACCATGCTCTGCTCCCGAGCTTGAGTTATTCGCTCCTGGAGTTTGTGGTATATGTTTCTACGATGCCCCGATGGGTTGAACCTATGCCTTCCTTAATCTGTGTGATCCTGAAAGATTCACATGTCATACTTATCTGGTATTGCACCAGGTAAAATTATCAACAACAAATGTCATTTTCGAAAAGCGAGAGGTGAATGGAAGGTTATGCATTGAGGAAGTGGGAGTCGACCTTGAACCTTTGTGTTCATGCCCATGGACACGATGTAGATCCTATCATGGAAGCCTCTTGTAATAATAACTATTTCCTTGATTTAATATCATTTGATATATGTGAATTGGTCCTTTGCAATCGTGCTTCCGATCATATTTTCTCCTTGATTCCATTTCTCGGACTAGTTAAAGCACTTGTCTTCTGCAGATCAATGCACCAGTGCAACCTCTATTATGTTCTACCTTCGAGTATTACCCCGTGGTATCTCGATAAAATCACAGAACCATATTACTTCTTGTGAGTTCTTCAAGTATTATTTCTCACCAATTTCAATTTTTCCCTGGGTTCTGAGTTGTTAGACACTCAGGGACACCGATAGTGAATCGATCCTGAAATCCGATTCATTAACTCTAAGTAATTTTCGTTGCTTATGAGTTTAATAATCCTTCAATTCATTCCTAGCCTGATCGGCTATATCATTATCGTGCTAAATTTTATTTGTGCTACCTCGTCCTTCTTCTCGGCGCACAATTTTTGACGACGAGCTAATCTTACGTCGAACTTCCTCGTCATATCATTTCTCCTTGAACATCAAACTTGATTTCGAGTTTATGTCGTACCTTGGTTCCCATAACTTTTCGCTTCATCATCATTTGACTTGATGGCATCGCTGACCGATTACATCTTCATGAAATCTCTCGATAACTGTGTCGTGACCATCATCAACATCCTAAGCTCTTCCAAGATATATATCGAATTCTTGATAGGCAATACCATCCTTGCCCCTCGATGATTCATGTTATCATCAACCACTTTATTGCCTTCCGTTCAACACAAACTTGTTCGTGTTTTGTGTTATACCTTGAGATCACGCTACCTAAGCCCATATGTCGGGTGCACCTTTCAATCAATGATTAACTGTGTATGTTTTCCTCGAGCATAACTCATTATATCATTTGATTTGACAAATTTTATCTCCTTGTTCGAATACTGGTGGGGATCCATCTTTTGGAAATCTTGATTCGTTGTCGCTGATTTCACCAGCCACCTCCTCATCCTCTCCTTGGTTTAATGATGAACCCATGGTTCAGAACTTGCTTCCATAGTTCATTACCCGAGAATCTTACAATGTCATCTCGTCAATTTGTGTTGCACCTTTTCTTCTCAGACATCCTGAGTCCGAGGTATCCTGACACCAATCAGATCTGAATCTCGGTCAGATATGATGGTTGGGACATATTTCCAACAGTGATAACATTGGTATTTATATGATCCGACAAGGTGATGTCATGCCTAGCACAACTGGCCGGAGGACCTATTGTTATAGTTTCCTTTTTTGCAAGGTTAACCATTCTTCCATGAGGAAATTGTAAGACTTATTCTATAAGTTGTTCCTGATGAATCCTTTGAGTGTCCGAAGTCTGACGTTGCTTGAAGACCATGTCAATGCTATCTCGAAGCATGTCTGTGGAACTCTGATTTTTTTCAGCAAGAACATTTGAAGCCCAATGCTAAATGTTTCTTACTCAATTATCCAAACACCGTTGTATGGGTAATGTCATGAAAATTATCTCCCCTTACCTAAAGAGTTTTCTACATTATATCCTGTAATGGATATCATGCCCTGCTTGTCCTTGGGAAGGATATACCCCTGAAATATGTCTTTAAGCACATTTTCCTTTCCATTCTTCTGTTTAATCTGATGATCACCTTTCCTTTCCATTGTTTGGTTTAACCTTTCTTGAGGTCTATATGATCTAAGAAGTAAAATTATCTTACTTATGTAAACACTTCGGTCTACAATCTGTCAGTAGGAACCTGTTACTATTGTTGATGACATTCCGGTATCCACCGATGGACGAGAACTTTGCCTAATGGTCCGCCTCGTTCAACGAGCAGGAAAATGGTTCTCTTCGTCCCTCGCCCTTGGTACCAACGTTGATGCCAACATAACTGACGGACTATCCTCTGACATGTCTTGCTATCATGACCGTATAAGATGTCAACTGCCTTCCTACTTTTAACCACATGGTGGGCCCATAACCCACAATTCCACATGATCGAAACCTGACTCTTCTATACACCCATGTTGCCAAAGTTATTCCTCACGCTTGATTTCGTATGCAATTCATGGGTCATCCCCCTAGTAATCTACTTTGGTATCAAACGCAATACTTATTCTCGTTGCTCTGGACCCCTTTCACACCTTGTTCAGGCATCGAACGATTGCCTACCTGCTTAAACTTCTCATGGTACCTCCTTACTTTGCTCTTGAATTTTTCTTAAGTTTCAGTTCGAGAGTTACTTTCCGCCACCTTCCCCCGATGTTAGCTACCAGGTAGTCAACCTTGCAGAGGTCCGTTCTTCCAGAATAACCACCCCTTATCCTCTCGTAAGTATGGTGAAGATCCTGAAGGAAGGACGACAGCTTCATCATGTTGCATTCATGCATAGGAATGAAGACATCAATGCTATGGATCGACCTCTTCGAGAAGAGCAACCAAGACCGAGAAGATCCGTTAGAATTTCGTAACCAAAACTTTCCTCCTTACTCCACCTCTTAAATCTCGGGATGAGATTTCTTGTAGTGGAGGAGATTTGTAACGCCCCGGTAGTTAAGCTACAGTAATCTCCCACTAATGATGCCACGTCACCACGTTTACTGTTGTTAGACTCTCGTTGTTTCGAAAACAGTTCAAATTCAAATTTAAAATAAAGTCAAAAATAAAAAATTTCAAATGTCAAACTAAAATGTGCAAACTGTGGCAAATCAATCATAAGTTTTGTTGGTGAAGAAACCAAGTTTTTATAAAAGGTTCAAGTGTTCCAAAATGATTAAAACAGTAGTTAATAAAGCAATTAAATAAATGTTTATTAAATTTTGAAAAATACTAAACCATTTTTATTTCGGGGTAAAACTTTTATGGCAGTGGGTTATTTTGAAACATTGTTTTAGGAGCTAATGTCATATTTTAATAAACTAAAAATAATGTGTAAAATAAAATAAAATAGTAAACGGAATAATTAAAAGAAAAATGAACTAACAAAAAAAAAAGAAATAGCCCCCCGTGCTGGGCCAGCCGGCCCAGCTAGAGTCAACCGGCCCGCCCCACCACTTAACCCCCTCCCCCCCATGCCCGTAACCCTAACCACCCCACTCTCCCTCACTCCCCCCTCTCCCCGCCCCATTTCTGGATCGGGGGAGCGACCCCCTTCCCCCCCCCCCCCAGCCGCGTCGTCGCCTGTCGCCTCCACCCGCCGCGCCGCGCCTGAGGACCGCCACCTCCGCATCGCAGCATCGCCATCGCCCCGCGTGCCTCGGCCTCCTCCTCACCCCGTGTCGAAGTCGTCCTTCCCGTGCCGTGCCCTCAACCCCGATGCCGATCCCCGCCGCACGGAGCCGCGTCGCCGACCTCCTCCTCGACTCCTCGTCGGACGCCATCGCTGTCGCCCCCTCTTCGTCGACCACCACGTCACCGTCGTCCTCCCCGCGCCCCATTGCCCCATCCCTACGAACCCCCAATGAGGCCCTCATCTTCTCCTCTTCCCCGCACCACGATGGTCGCGGTCGCCGCGGACAGTCTGCTCCTGTGCGCTCGCCAGCAACCCCCTCGCACGCGCTCACCGCGGTCGGGCCGCGCCCTGGCCGCGCGTCGCTTCGTCTGGCCACGCCCGTCGCCCCTCGTCGACGCGCCACACCTGCGCCGCTCGCTCGTCGCGCCACTGCCCCATCCCCCCCCACGTCGCTGCGCCTCACCTCCCCTGCATCCCGCTGCCTCGCCTGCGCCACCCAGCCGCGCCGCCAGCCTCTGCCCCGTCGCGCCATGGCCGTGTCGGCTCCGCCCTCCGCCGCCACGGCACGAACACATGCTCGCGCCCCGCTCCACTGCTGTCACTGCTCGACGCCGAACACACCCGCCGGCGCGCCGGCGCCCGTGCCCGCCAACCATCCCGCGGCGCCCAGTCGGGTGCACCAGCGCCGTTCGGGCTGCGCCCGACGCCCATCGCCCGATTGGCCCCTATGGGCCTATGACAAAGGGGCCCGCCCAGAACGTTTTAAAAAAAGAATTTTTAAAAAATAAACTAATTAAAAAGATAATAAATAAATAAATAAAATCAAATATTAATTAATTAATTAATTAATTAATTAACTTAATTAATTCTGTTTAAATTAACTAATTAAGATTAATTAACCTAATTACTAGTTAACCTAATTAACTACTTCTAATTAGTCAAACAGTCGCTGACAGGTGGGACCCACCTGTCAGGTTGACCAGGTCAACGGTCAACACTGACTGCTGACGTCATGCTGACGTCAGCATGCATTATTCTGGATAATGTTGAATTTAAATAATTAAACAAATCCTAAAAAATGATTTAAATCTTTTAAAATTAATATAAAATAAACCGTAGCTCGGTTGGAAAAACTTTGTACATGAAAGTTGCTCAGAACGATGAGACGAATCCGGATACGCAGTCCGTTCGTCCACCACGCAATCCTAGCATAGCGAACATGCAACTTTTCCTTTCAATTCATCTATCCGAAAACGCGAAACACCGGGGATATTTTCCCGCATGTTTCCCCCCTACACCGGTATCACCTCATACCACGTTAGGGCACACCTAGCACCGCTACTTGTCATGTCATGCATATTTATGCATATGTTTGCATTGTATTCATTGTTTCTTCCCCCTCTTCTCTTCGGTAGACTGCGAGACTGACGCCGCTGCTGGTGCCCCGATCGACTACGGTATTGACGACCACTACTTGCCAGAGCAACCAGGCAAGCCCCCCCTTGATCAATAGATATCGCGTACTCTTATCTCTACTGCTTGCATTAGAGTAGTGTAGCATGTTACTGCTTTCCATTAATCCTATCCTGATGCATAGCCTGTCATTGTTGCTACAGTCATTGATACCTTACCTGCAATCCTAAATGCTTAGTATAGGATGCTAGTTTATCATCAGTGGCCCTACATTCTTGTTTGTCTGCCATGCTATACTATCGGGTCGTGATCACTCAGGAGGTGATCACGGGTATATACTTATATACATATTATATGATACTTGTGGTGACTAAAGTCGGGTCGGCTCGTAGAGTACCCGCGAGTGATTCACGGACTGGGTCCGAAAGGACGTTTGTCCGGACGGCCCTCTGAGTGAACCTTTGTGGCGGAGTGACAGGGCAGGGTGAGACTGCCTAGGAGAGAGGTGGGCCTGGCCCTGGTCGGTGTCCGTGGTTATTTTAAGATAACACGCTTAGCGAGATCTGGGTATTTGATCTGGGTCTGGCCACTGGCCTATACGCACTAACCAACTACGCGGGAACAGTTATGGGCACTTGACGTCGTGGTATCAGCCGAAGCCTTCGTGACGTCAGCGACTGAGCGCGCGCGCCGGGTTAGACTAGAACGCCTGCTCTTGTATAAGGGAGGCTAGGTTTGCTCGCCGGCCGCGTACGCAACGTGCAGGTGTGCAATGGGCGATGGGCCCAGACCCCTGCGCCATAGGATTAGACCGGCGTGCTGACCTCTCTGTTGTGCCTAGGTAGGGCTGCGACGTGTTGATCTTCCGAGGCCGGGCATGACCCCGACAAGTGTGTCCGGATAAAGGGGATCGAGCGTGTTGGGAAATGTGGTGCACCCCTGCAGGGAAGTTAATCTATTCGAATAGCCGTGATCTTCGGTAACAGGACGACTTGGAGTTGTACCTTGACCTTATGACAACTAGAACCGGATACTTAATAAAACACACCCTTCCAAGTGCCAGATACAACCGATGATCGCTCTCTCACAGGGCGACGAGGGGAGGATCGCCGGGTAGGATTATGCTATGCAATGATACTTGGTTAACTTACCATCTACTCTCTTCTACTGCTTCAAGATGGAGGCTGCCAGAAGCATAGTCTTCGATTGGACTAGCTATCCCCCTCTTATTTCGGCATTCTGCAGTTCAGTCTACATATACTACCCCTTTCATTTGATACATTGCATATGTAGTGTAGCTCCTTGCTTGCGAGTACTTTGGATGAGTACTCATGGTTGCTTTGCTCCCCCTTTTCCCACTTTCTATACCCGATTGTTGCGAGCAGACGATGGAGTCCAGGAGCCAGACGCCATCGCCGTCGACGACTCCTACTACACTGGAGGTGCCAACTACTACGTGCAAGCTGCTGACGACGACCAGGAGTAGTTTAGGAGGATCCCAGGCAGGAGGCCTGCGCCTCTTTCAATATGTATCCCTGTTTGTGCTAGCCTTCTTAAGACAAACTTGTTTAACTTATGTCTGTACTCAGATATTATTGCTTCCGCTGACTCGTCTATGATCGAGCTCTTGTATTCGAGCCCTCGAGGCCCCTGGCTTGTAATATGATGCTTGTATGACTTATTTTATTTGTAGAGTTGTGTTGTGATATCTTCCCGTGAGTCCCTAATCTTTATCGTACACGTTTGCGTGTATGATTAGTGTACGGTCAAATCAGGGGCGTCACACCTAACCCTAGAACCTAAACCGTACTACACTTACCCAAGAACACTAACCATAGAACCCTAACCCTAGAATGCCAATCGGGGAAATGACAAAGGAGGAGGATGACTTACTCCACACCGCCGAAGGAGGAGGCAAGATGTTGGCTGCCCGTCGGATTGGCCTTCACCGCCTGGGCGAACGCAGTAGCCGCCGCGTATTCCAACGACTTCGGCGGCGACGACGGTTGGGGAAGAGGCAGCGCGCTCGAGGGATTGGAGCTCCCGCAGAACTCCGGCGGATCTCCAGCACCTTCGCCCGGAGCATCCCCACCGGCAGCAACTCCGCCGCCGCCGTCCACGCCGCCAGGTTTCGTCGTCGCCATGGATTGGAGCTGGAGGGAGAGGTCTGGTCTGGTCGGGTGCGGGCGGTCGGTCTGTCCGGCGCGACCAGACCGCGTCGGTCTTAACCAAACGGCGCCGTCCGCGCGTCCGTTGGGCCACGTCACCCAAATTGGACCCCACCTGTCGGAAACGCCCTCAACCGCGCCAAATGACAGGTTCAATGCACTCTGGAAATTTTTTACTGAATGCGTGGTGGCTTTTGCAAAAGATTAGCGACGAAATTGTTTTCTGCAATAAAAGCCCCAAATATGGTGGTTTCTTGCAATTCACTCGCAAAATACTCTTAAGTGGGTCTGGAGGCAATCCCACCGTGATCTGTCATCATATGTTGCCGATCTCACGCTCCATAACAATAGTTTCCAGATTTTTACTGAATGTGCGTTTTCACCTGATACATCGCCATTTATGTTACCGTCTTATACCTCATTTGCACTAGGGTCTTCATAACTCTAGGGCCGGCCATGTCTGTGACCTTCGGTGGACCGGTTCTAGAGGTGATTACGAAAGAAGCACGGCCACACCGAAAAAAGCGCATTCTTGGACTGGCATCGGTGGCGGCACGGCATGCGGTTGATCCGTTCGTGCGAGGTTTGTCCCGCAGCGACGGACAACGCGGATCAGCGAGAATTCCCGGTGATTGTTTAGCCGGAACTGAATCCCGAGATTTGGACATCGCCGTTTTATTAAGAACGATACGGGACAAGGGAGATCACGAGCACGCCAACCTCATCAGTCCATCTGAAAATGGCGTGTCTGTGGGTCTTGGGGAGACTCTCTGCTTTGACTGCTTCAGGTGTTGCCTCCAGTGTGAGACAAGAAACAACAGTTCGAGTGTAGCTGGAATCACCATAGGCTCATTTTAGTATGCTGTACATTTGTACTAACCAGTTAACCACTACCGGCCTGGCGCCATTATCTTATGCGCAATGGTGCTTACTTTCATGGATCATGTGGAACTCAGAGGTCATGGTTGCGTGGAATTCGGTCAGGCACGGGTACGACACGACACGACGTGTTCAATAACTGAATATGCAGCCTGCCCCAATTATTACAGACTCGGCTAAGTCTGCTTGACATCTAAACTGGAGCTAGCAGATGCCGCGTACGGATCAGCTTGACGAATATATACTACTAGTAAGTAGACTTGGTCTCACTAAATCGAGGAAGCAACTGACAAAATTTTCACCTAAAAGCTCATAACAGACGAGGATGTACGTCAGAAAAACAGTCGTTTCCTTAGCCTGCAGCTGCAAGTAGCCCGTGACCCGAACTTGTCAGCAGTTTGCAGTGACCAACTTGAGCTTTTTTTTGGAACTGGCATAATGTTGCAAACAAGAAGGGGAAAATGTGGGGAATGTTGAAGCGTGTGTTCGCATTGCCTAGTCCTTTTCATCAGTTCGGATTTTTGATTGCGCTGCCGCTGTGCACGAAGCTTAATAGGGAGAAGGAGACATTTGCCCCGAATGGTACACAAGGAACTACATCTTGTATATATTTCGTTAATCATTTCAGCTGTAACTGATTTGTGTTTGTTGTTCAGAAAAGACTTCTCATATACTCCCTGAGGGAATGAAACTACCTCCGAAAAGACGAAAAACAATCTAAAACCCTCGAAATATTCACATTCCGTTATTCGTTGCACAAGCTGTACAGAGACTAGAAGGCTACAAAGCTGCACAGGCCGAATATCAGCAGATGTCCATTGCTTCCAGAATCTCAAAATGCATCAGCAGACTGCGTGGTCTACCATCAAAATACTTCTTTTCAGATAGATTAAGTCTCCCTTCACATTTCTTAGCCTCGTCCTGAAGCAACCGCAGCATCGTGTTTTTCTCGGCCAGGATCCATGGGCGGTTCGGATCGGACCACTGCCGTGGTGTCCCATGAAGGACGAATCGGAGAGTATCACTAGTCTGGGAAACATAGTTGGCTATCCCCTTGATCACCGCATGGTCAGTAGTGTATGCTCCAGCACAATTCAGGCCCACATCCAAATAATGGAACTCGGAAATACTTGATAAAACATCACTAGGTGTAGCAGGAACAAGTAGATAACCGGTCAAGAGGGCTGGGCTTCGCCGTGAAACATCAACTGAACCTTTTGCTGATTTTGAGGCCCAGTAAGAAAGTTCTGACACAAGCTGGTTGACGACAACTCCGCCCTTACTGAACCCCAGGATGATAGTTTTGGGAGCAGATGATGGTAGCAATGATGCGGTAGGTTCTTGATTGCCTGCGGAATCATTCAATGACCCCTTCATGACCTTATTTTGTATCTGCTAACGAAAAAAGGGGATGAGAGGAATTAACAAGGAAAAGCGGAAAGACACAAAGTTCTGAGTGAACTCTAGAATGTCTACAAGAAATGAGAATACGACTACAGTATGCTAATTCAGTGGGAAGACATAAACCACGTAAAAAATACCGGTGCAATAAGATAAATACACAAAAGGGAAACAAAATGGCAAGATCTCATAAGGAAGCTTAACATCTCAGTATGCACATATTGTGAAAACCAAAAAAATACATTGACACAAAACAAGAACAACGTATAACATATGCATTATCATCAACTACTCCCTCCTTCCATCTATATAGGGCCTAATGCGTTTTTTGAGGCTAACTTTGACCAAATGTTAGAGCAATAATATATGACATGCAACTTACACAAAGCACATCATCAAATTCGTATGTGAAAGGAGCTTTCAATGATATAATTTTCACATTATGCATGTCATATAGTATTAATTTTATCAATAGTCAAAGGCGGTCTTGAAAAACGCATTAGGCCCTATATAGATGGAAGGAGGGAGTAGTAATGCAGTGGGGTTTCCCCAATACTAATGGAAAGGATATATTTTTTAAGCAACAGTCTGTTAAGGGTGCATGTTTTGGTTTCAGTTTTCTTGGAAGGATCCCCGGCAGTATAGTTCTTGCTCCACTATCCACAATTATATAAGATAGTAATACAAGACTGCGGAAATTCGTTCTGGCTCTCAGGTCCAGATGCACCCGGAATCTGAACTACACTTTCCACTAGTGATGTGCACCACCGTATGTACTCTACAAGTCTGCCAATGTAACCAGACTAGATACCGGAAATTTGTGGTATTAATATTACCTCTGAAACAGATTCCTATCTTGGATTATTTGGACCACGGCCCACGGGATGCATTAAAGTGATTCTCTCCAAAACTGCGACACGATGAACATGTTCCTATATGAGGCCAGCGACCAGGTTGTCTTCAGCATAAACATCGGTATCTTTGCTACCCTATCCACCGTCTCTCCAAGAACCCTGGTTAAATCATCTGCAGACTAATCCATCCATTAATTTAACATTGCATCAATCTCAACTAACTAAGCTATACGTCCCATGATGAACATGGTATAATGACATGTTGCAAGGCCACGGGGAGACTATCACTGGGCTCTGGGCTTGAAACACTCAAAGATGATGAAAGGGCCACGTCCAAACCTGTCTGCTCCATGGCAGCCTTTTGGGTCAGCGAGAGGCTGTTGTACTCATGCACACCACTGACAAAATGAACCGAAATTTACACGGTTCCCACGTGAAATCCAAGAGCAATGCTCTAATACTCATAGTCATCCTCTGGTAATTATATCAAACATGGCAATTTTTCATTGTTCGTTCTCTGGTTCCTGGGTATAAGATTATCAAAAATGTTATGGTTCCTAGCTTCCTGCTAATATCTAACTCTGCAAAGCAACCCTGAGAGAACATAAGTGCACTGCAGCAGCTTGACACAAATATGCAAAGTGTAATGTCGCCACAGAAAGTAGTGAAAAGGTGGATCTGATAAATAAGAGGGCATTAATCACCATAACTAGATTCATCATCCTTAGACACACTTATTTGACCCAGTCACCTTCGCTGTTTGACCTGGCTGCTGATGCTTTGTCAATTATAATCACTAGAGCTGTTAAAAATAATCTTATCACTGGCTTAGCTACACATTGCACCTGAGGGAGTACCATTCTGCAATATGCAGATGGTACCATCCTACAGTTCCAGGATGACTTAGAGCTGGCAAGAAACCTTAAATTTGGACTCTGTCTGTTTGAGCAGATGTCAGGTTTTAAAACAATTTTTCAAAAAAAGTGAAATTTATCTAACTTGGCAATGCTGCAAACAGAAACACTGAATTTGAGGAAATCTTAACCTGTAAAACTGGTAGACTGGCTATCCCTGTAGATGAGAAGAGAATTAGAAACGGTGATTGGCACAAAACTGCAGAAATTTGATCAGCGACTTGGGTGCTGGCAAGGCAGGACTTTATCTATTGGTGGCAGACTATCCTCATAAGTTCCTCATTGTCCAGTATTCCAATACATGCGTTCTTTCTACAGAATCCCAGTTGAAGGAAAAAGCAGGTTCACTAAGAGCCACATTTTTGTGGAGTGGGGAAAAACAAAAAGAAATATCATTTCGTTAATTGGCCCCAAGTTTATTTACCTAAAGATCATGGTGGCATCTGGATTTTAGATCTAGAAATCATGAGCATTGCTCTTCTGTCAAAATGGTTGCAGGAAGCTATAGGTTGCAGGATGCTATTTAATAGCAGAGGTTGTTGGCAAGATTTTCTGACAAACAAATACTTGAGCTAAGGCAGGTTGTCACTAAAAATGGGAGCTCTCACTTTTGGTAAGGATTGGTGGAAATTGAAAACCTATTTCGTAGCTGCTGTAAAATTGAGATAGTAAATAGGAAGAAAACAAGCTTTTGGGAGGATAACTGTCTTGGAGGAACCAGACTTGCTGAAAAATTCCCCAGGCCCTTTTCTACCTCTTCAGAACATTTTTTCGAGAAAACGCAAAGGACCTTTACCTCTTCAGAACATTACATTACATCAGGTTTTGCTCTAGGCTTTAACGCTCTAACTTTCAGAAGAGCTATAGTTGGAGAGAGACTAGCACAATGGCGAGTTTTGCATGATTTATGCGCTAATTTCCCCCTGACTGATGGGGAAGACAAATTTGTTTGGCTTCTCTCCAGCTCTGTGAGTTTAGCGTGAAGACTTTCTATGCTGTTATGCGAAGTGCCGGTGTAAAGTTAAGATCCCCTACATGTCAAAACTTTCATTTGGCTGAGGAAAAGCATTCCAAAGAGGGGACGTTTTGGTGAGAGGTGGTGGTGATTTTGAAGCTTCATGTCTGTTCTTTGGTAGCAATGAAATCATCAGGCATCTCTTTTTCTCTTGTCCCCTGGCCAGATATATCTGGGATGTGGTTAGCTGTGCACTGGGAATTCGTTGTCAGTTTACCTGAATACCTGGCTTAAGACTTTTAGTGGAAGCAAACGTGGGATAACTGCTGTTGGAGTTGCAGGGGTCATGTGGGGTATTTGGAAATTGCATAATCTGGCTTGGTTTCATAACAAATGGCCTAGCGATCCTGCTGTGGTTATCTTTCATATTTGTTTCTGGATCAAACACGGGGGCTTGTCGCAGGAGAAGGAGGAGAAAGCTGGTACTGCACAGGTGCACAAGACTGTTGGAACAATTCGCTGTTGAGACCTTCCAAGATTAGCGAAGCTGGACACCATGGATTTCAGCTGACGACATGACAGTGACATGGGATGGATTTTGGGCGCACGGCATCTGTCTTTTTTGCTCCTTTTTATTTTAGCTAGATCGCCTCCATTGCTGGGAGCTGAGCTCTACATATTAGTATTGCCGCTATTAGTAGTACTAGCTTTTGTTGCCCCTGTTTTTGGGGTGGCTACTTTGGTAGTTGATGTGTGAGGCAGTTAAAACAACATCGTAATTCCTAAAGCTATGATTTCTATAAATGGAAATTGGGGGGAAATCCTTTCTTAAAAAAAATTATACACACTTAGCTTTAGATAGTCAGTTTATGTACCGTTTTTGTGAACTAAAATAGCATCTCATCAACCCAAATAGAGGATCCATGAATTCCCTTTCTTCAGAAATGGGTAGAAGAACTATTCAGCTAAACTAGTTGCTGGATTTAAAAAAAAAAAACTAATTCCTGAATCCAACGACTACCTATGTATCTGCCCTGAAATAAAATACACCTAACATATCAAGTAACAAGAATGTGACGACACCATAAGAATTAAGACCTCAATTACTGTAACATCGTATTTGACCTACTCCTAGGTAAATCTTTGACTGCTGCAGAATTTTCCCGAAATTTACCACAACTTACCTCCCGAATACAATGTGCCAAGATGGTGGCAACGCCAGCCGCCGCCGGTAGGCCAGTGGGGTCATACCGCTCAGGGTCGCCAACGGTGTCCACGGACGGCACAAGCTCTCGGTAGACCGCAAACGGCCCGGCAAAGCAAGAGGCATCGACCACCCACGCGTTGGCTTCCCCGGCGAGCTTCCCAGCGAGGAGCTTGGCGAGGTAGGCGGCGTCCGACAGCCGCTCGATCGCCGGATCACCGGTGCCGGGGACGCGGTCGCCCGTGAAGAGGATCGCGTTTGCGCGTGGAACCTGGGCGGCATCGGGGTGTGAGGCTTTGGATGCTGTTATTGCCTTGGAGAGGGGAAAAGGGCAGCGGGGTCATCCTTACGGCGAGGGCTTTGGAGGGCGCGAGTATGAGCGAGGCGGCGACGCGGAAGAGGGGGTCGCCTTGGGAGAGCGGGACGTGGACGACGCCGGTCCACCGTTCCATGGCCGCCGCGAGGTCACCGGATTTGCGGGAGAGGGATCTCCGAGGCGAGCGGCCGGGGGGAGACACTCAAGAACTCTGAAAGAAATGTCGGCAACTGCATCTCTTCAGGAAAACGCTTCGCCTGAATCTTATCTTAAATCCTATGAGTAGGAATAAAAAAAAAGATGTCCTTTAATTCACATTCTAAGATTTTTTCCATTGAGTCTAAGTTAATGTTTATTTTTTTATAAAATATGAAGGATAGGAAGAATTCCTCTATAGAAATAGAATTCCATTCCTACAAACCAAAGGACTCTAAAGGAATTTTTTCTATAGAAATCCTATCCTATGAAATTTCTACAAGATTCCTTTAAACCAAAGGAGGTCTTAATGTTGTGGCGTGACCGGCCGATACTAGTTACCATTGATACAGTAACTCTTTAGCATTCTACTGTCAATACAAAAAAAAATCTTTAGATACCGCCTCTATATAATGTCCATTCTACATTGTATAGACACTACATTAATTAATTTGAATCGAAGAGAGCACTTTAATTCTTCTTCTGATTCGCCTCTTTCACTTTCTCTACGAGTATGTAGCATAAAACTTTATGGTAGGTATCAGTTTATCAGCTCAAAGAGTATACCAAGATTTTTCACTTATATACCCATAAATCCCAAGCATCACCCCCGCCGAGCACAATCTATTGTTCGCACGAGCTTTTTGTAGTAACACCGCATCTATTTTCATCAAGTTTTCAGCTCAATACTGCGAACCCTTGGAAACTAGAACAAAAAAGGTGGCAGAAGGATGCGGCCAAGCACTCAGGAAAAGCAACAGGGGTGAGGTGGGAGGCAGATCCATGATGGAGATTGCAATCAACACTAAGAAGGTGCATAATTTGGAAGTCACTAAGAAAGACAACAAAGGTACCATTGTTAGAAACTCCTTTGAGCTTTTTAGTAACCCTAATTTCCTAGAAGTAGCTAAGAAGATAGGAATAGAGATAGATACTAGTTGTAATTTTACTGTAGATGCTAGTTCTTCCAGCTCTCTACCTTTGTCTGAAGGACAAAATGCAGGGGATTTTGAGCAAATTAATGCTGGATTGAACAGTAGTGCTGTTGTTAAGCAAAAAAGTAAGACGGATGTATTTTGCAATGTGAACCAATTAGTAGAGGAGCCTGGAGGGCCCCCAGATATTAGTAGTCTAATGGATTACCCTAGACTCACAAAAAAAACCCTGGACAAAGGAGCCTGAAGGGCTCCCTCCCCAAAAAGAACTCATAGAGTATTGTGGTACTCCTGGTACCCCTTCAGAGTTCAGTGTGATCCCATCTGAGCACTTGGACCAAAGTGCCTTGTGGAACCTAGTCTCCAAAAAAGGACGGGGCAAGCACCCTAAGAAACACATGATCCAATGAATGCCTTGTTTTGGAATATTAGGGGGATAACAACCCTAGGAAAAAAACCTTGCATTATTGAAACTCTAGCTAAACATAAACCTAGTATAGTAGCTTTTCAGGAAACAAAGAAAGATAAACTCTCTGCTTCCTTTTTAAAATCTATTGGTGGGGATAAACCTTATAGCTGGCATCACCTACCTGCTGAAGGCACTTCAGGTGGTGTTCTGGTAGAAGTAGACTTGGATATTTTTGATGTTATTAGCTAGAACTCCCTCAAATACTCTGTCTCATGTAATCTAGTACATAAGACAAGTGAAAAAACTTTCAGGTTCATAGCAGTCTATGGATCACCATATGAAGAGGGCAAGGATGAGTTCATCTCTGAACTCCATAGTATGTTCATTGATGACCACCCACCCACTATTATAGGGGGGGATTTCAATTTAGTTAGATATCAGAAAGATAAGAACAATGGGAGGATTAACCATAATTGGAGTGACAAATTCAACGCTTGGATAGAAATTTGGAGTCTGTTAGAAATTAAGATGTCTGGAAGACGATTCACATGGGCAAATAATCAAGATAACTTGGTTATGAGTACCATAGATAGGGTCTTTTGTACCACTGAACTAGATGCAATGTTTCCTTTAAGTAGTTCTCAAGCTCTCCCTAGAACTGGTAGTGATCACACTCCTATTCTGTGGGATTCAGGGGTGGATGGTACCCCAAAAAGCTCAAGCTATAAGTTTGAGAAATGGTGGCTACTAAGAGCTGAATTTAAGGAGCTTGTGGAGAAAAATTGGTCTGCTCCTGTCAAATGTACCACCCCCATAGACATTTGGCAGGAAAAAGTGAGAAGATTTAGGAAGTTTAGTAGAGGATGGAGTAGAAATGTAGATGCTGAGATTAGAAAAGCTAAGCAGGAGTTAGAAGAAGAGTATGATAAACTTGATATTAAATTAGAAACTGTGCAGCTTTCTGAGGTAGAAAATTTAAAGATGAAAGAACTCCTCTCCAGACTCCATAAACTTTGGATTGTAGAAGAATTTAAAGCTAGACAAAGATCCAGAGATAGGGATATCCTTGAAGGGGATAGAAACACTAGGTATTTTCAAGCTGTAGCAAACCAAAGGAGAAGGAAAACGCTTATTAACAGGTTGGAAGGACCTACTGGCACTACCACAGATGTCAAGGACATGTTGGGTATAGCCACAGACTATTATAAAGACCTCTTTAAGAAAGAAGATAGAAAAGGTTTTAGAATCAATAATAATTTCGTTGCTGCTGAAGAAAAGGTCAATGATTTAGAAAACCAATCCCTACAAAAACCTTTCTCTGAAGGAGAAATTAAGGAGGCCATCTTTGGTTCATACTCTGATGGAGCCCCTGGTCCAGATGGTCTATCTTTTATATTCCTCCAAAAAATTTGGGAAGTGATTAAAAAAGATGTGATAGCCATGTTTGATGATTTCCATAAAGGGGAATTGGATATCTATAGATTAAACTTTGCTGTGTTGACCCTTATCCCAAAGGAGAAAGAGGCTACCAGCATGAAAAAATTTAGGCCCATTAGTTTGATCAATTGTATCTTTAAGGTGTTTACCAAGGTACTTACAAATAGATTAGCTATGCTGATGAATAGGCTTACATCTAGTAACCAATCAGCTTTCATAAAAGGGAGGTTTATCCTAGAGAGTGTAGTCACAGCACATGAGGTGCTGCACTCCACTGCTAAATCTGGCAACCCAGGTCTAGTATTAAAGCTAGACTATGAGAAAGCTTTTGACAAAGTTAACCTAGACTTTCTTATTGAAATCCTAGAAAAAAGAAACTTCAATCCCCTTTGGGTGACTTGGATCAAACAGGTCACACACATGGGATCAATTGGAGTGAAAATTAATGGAATAGAAGGCAACTACTTCCTCACAGGAAAAGGCCTGAGACAGGGAGACCCTCTGTCCCCCCTTCTCTTTAACCTGGTAGTAGATGTTCTAAGCAAGATGCTCTTCAAAGCAACTTCTGACAAGCTGATTAGTGGTCTATGTTCTGAGATAATTCCCAATGGGGTCATCTGCCTACAGTATGCAGATGACACCATCCTATTCATGGAGAAAAATGAGCAGAAAACAAAGAACATGAAGATGGTCCTCACTTGCTTTGAACAAGTCTCAGGCATGAGGATCAATTACACAAAGAGTGAGATCATCCCAATAGAGCTTTCTCCTGAAGAAACTCAATCCTGTACAGATATATTAGGATGTAGAATAGGGGCTTTCCCAATAAAATACTTGGGAATTCCTCTACACTATGATAAACTTAGGAGGGAGGATATACAACCCCTAATAGACAAAATCCTCAAAAGGATGTCTGGCTGGAGAGGCAAACTCCTCTCCTATGCTGCTAGGCTAACTTTGATTAAAACCTGCCTGGCTAGCATTCCTATATACCTCCTTTCTTTTTTTAAATTTCCAAAATGGGCTTTAGATATGATCAACAGTCAGATGGCCAACTGTTTGTGGAATGACTTTGAAGGAAATAGGAAAATTCACCTGGCCAATTGGCACCTAGTTTGTATGGGGAAAAACATGGGGGTTTAGGTGTGCCCAACATCAAAGATGTTAACCTTTGTCTCCTTGGGAGCTGGGTAAAAAGATACATCAAAGATGAAGGCAAGCTTTGGAAACAGATAGTGGACAAGAAATACATCCACAACTCCCCTAACATCTTTGCTAGTAAACCCCAAAACCCTTCCAGATTTTGGCAAGGGGTCATGTGGGCTGCTAAGGCTTTGAAATTTGGATATAAATGGGTGGTGGAAGATGGACAGAAGATCAGATTCTGGAAAGACATCTGGTTTGGTACATCTCCCCTCTCAGTCCAGTTCTGGCCGCTTTACACCATCTGCCATCAACAATGCTCTACCATAGCTGAGATCTGGGACAGCTGTGAGATTAAACTCACCTTCAGGAGGGTTTTCACACCTGCTATGATGGAGCATTGGTATGCCCTAGAGCAAATCATTAGGAGTACCCTGCTCAGAGAGGAGGGTGACTCACTCATTTGGCAATATGAAGCCAAGGGGGAATACACCACTAGTTTCCTTTATAGTATCATCAACTTTAGGGGGGTCCAGCCTGTATATATACCAGCGGTGTGGTCAATAAAAATCCCACCCAGAGTCCAGGTGTTTTTGTGGCTACTCTCCCACAACAAACTGATGACAAAAGACAACCTGGCCAAGAGAGGCATAGAAAAAGGCCCAGAATGTGTTTACTGCTCTGAGAAAGAATCAATTACACACTTATTCTTTGAATGTGTGGTGACCAAGCAAATCTGGGAGGAAATATCAGATTTTTTTGGTGTAGAATTAGGAACTAACTACTTATCAATTGCTAGATTCTGGCCTGCTAATAAGAAGCATATCGTTTTGAATTCAGTCTGTGCATGTGTTCTATGGGCTATGTGGAAAAATAGAAATTTACATGTCTTTAACAATGCTATATGGACTGACGTGAAACAGATATGGAGGAGAGTGCTAGGACAATCCAGGAGATGGCTGATCTTGTTCGAAGGACCTGCCTTGACAAAACTGGAGGCGTTCGTTCAGAAAATCTCCTGCATCCTGGAAGCCCCACTCCAGATTCTGGCAGGTTAACTGTCGAGACGAAAGACACTGAAGGTGGCTTCGATCGCTCGCTTCTCTTCTCCCGCTCGAAGTCCAATGACGCTCCAATCACAAAGGGGGCAGCATACCAAATCTCTCCACCAAGAAGCCCTCGCGAAAGCACCTACAAGGCGACGCTGCTCAGCCCGGTCACCCCTCTGGAGCTGGGTGGATCGCCAGCTAAACCATGGAAGAAGCTCAAGGTGGTGCCCATTACAGACGTGGCAAAGAAAATGGTGTCGCTGGGGACTGCATAATGCGGCGCGCCGATTGCAAAAAGTGAAAGAAATCGGGTCTCCAGGAAGAAAAGGGAGGGGAGAGAGATGTTGGTTATTACAGACTTGTGCGCAAAAATGTAATAATGAAACGCTGTTTAGACTTCTTTGATAGAGCTGATCTGCTGTCTTTCAGCTGATTAGTCAGTCTTTGTAGTGGTGTTACTTTCCTGAACGTTCTTGCCACGACTGTAATGGTGTTATTTTCCTAGTCTCATCTATAAAAATGGGGCTGGGGGGCTTAAAACCCCCTTTTCTCTAAAACAAAAATCAGTTTGGTACTCTCCGATTCGTCGATGCGGTCATGTCTGGTGTCTCCTCCATCTGTAGGGCTCGCCGGCACGAGCTGGGTGACATAACATGGGACCTAGCACGATGCCCAGGAGCCGAGTTATGCGGGCTAAAGAACAAGCAGTAGCGCTCAAATTTTTACAGGGTCAGCTTCGTAATCTACGTGCCCTCCAAATGACCAATAGGAACGGTAGGTTCAGGTGTCTAAGACTTAACGAGTTCTACCGAGAAAATTGCATGTCGGTATGACGGGTTACTTCAAAAGATACACACTGAGATCTTTGTAAAAAACTGTTCGTATATTCAAAAAGTTCACAATTTTGAACAAAGTTCGCGTATTCAAAAAATGTTCATCAATTTGAATAAAAATCACAAATTCAAATAATGTTCATGAAAATTTAAAAAAATGTTAAAAAAATGAAAAATGTTCGTCAATTTTAAAAATAGTTTCCAATTATTGAAAAAACTTCATCAGTTGAAACAATGTTCATGAATTCGAAAAATGTTCATGTATTTAAAAAATCACCAAACATAAAATGTATGTGATTTTCAAAAATGTTCACTGATTAAAAAAATGTTCACGAGTTTAGAAAAATGTTTGCAATTTCAAAAAATATTCGTGAATTTCTAAAATAGATCATGAATCCGAAAATTGTTAAAAAAATGTTTGCAAATTTGTAAGAATGTTCATGAATCTGATAAGGGAATTGTTCGCAAATTTAAAAACAATATTCACGAATTTTAAAAATATATTCACAATTTCAAAAAAAGAGTTTGAAATATGTTCCCCAAAAAGGAAAAAAAAGAAAAATAGAAATAAAACAGAACGAAAAATGAATTAAAAATAGAAAATAGAAATGAAATGAAAAATTAAAAAATTAAAAAGAAACATCATAGGAAAATAAAAAACTGGTTCTGTGAAGGTTATAGAACCTTCCCAAAACCGGTGAGGAATACGCCTAAAACTTGCCGGCCTAAACGCTGATCGAGCACGCTGGAGGGGTGAGCGTTGGGTCGATCACGGGCGACCTACAGTTAGATGCTATTTTTAGGGATATCAAATATCAACTGCGTTTGGATGCAAAGTATTTTGCAGTTTTTTGGGAATACCGTGGTTTCAGAAAAATACCTTAGTATTAAATACTTTGAGGTGTTTGGATGAAAGAAATATTGTAGTTTAAGATACCGTGGTATTTCTCATACGGTGGTTTTCTTGCAGTATCTAAAAAAGAGGCCCCGACCTTTTTTCTTAAAACTGAACAAGGCGATAAGTCAGTGCCTCCGACTCCTCATCATTATCTGTTAATCGTTGTGTCATCTATATCCTGATTAGTAGAAACTTTTGGTTAGGTGATTAACTTGTGTTCCGTTGGTCTCTAGAGTCCATGTTCTTCTGGACGTTGTTGCCAGCGATTCCTCCGTCCGATCAGCGATCTTTTTTTTAGAAAAGGAGGACTCCCCGGCCTTTGCATCAGAACGATGCATACGGCCACATTTATTAAAAAAAAGTAAATGAGGTTCAACAAGGTCATAAAGTCTGCAAACAAAAGGAGCGGCAAGCTCACAGAGAGGCGCAATGCCAAAACAGAAAGCCTAACAAGCCACAACCGGCTGGCAAATTAACAGATAGGTAAACTAATCGTCTATCCTATTACATAACCGCCATTCAAACCGGTTGAAGATATCTCGCGCTACCATCTCCCACCGGACAGATCCAGTAACCAAACGCTCCCTGGCCTCCGTCGGAGTGAGTAAGGACCACAAACGGATCAGCGCAGTAGCCCGGAATAAAACTTGCAAAAAATGAATAGTTGTTGTTCTGTTAAAAGCCAAATCATTTCTGCAGTTCCAAATTGCCCATAACAACGCACAAACTCCTACATGAATGTGTCTAGCTGTTTCGGATTCTATCTCAGCAGGCCACGTCCCGAATAACGTGTTGACCGAATTCGGAGGAGTAATGTTAGAGGCAATTTGCACAGAGCGCCACAAGCCTCGTGCCAATGGGCAGTCAAAGAAGAGGTGCTTGATGGTCTCCTCCCGATCACAGAAACTACACCTAGTAGAATCTGTCCAGTTGCGCTTAACTAGATTGTCCTTTGTTAGAATTACTTGTTTATGTACAAACCACATAAACACTTTAATCTTTAAGGGGACCTTAACTTTCCAAACCTCTTTGGAATTAGGAATCACACTAGAGTTAATGATCTCGATATACATCGATTTAACTGTGAACTCCCCAGATCTAGTAAGCTTCCACCACAACTGATCGGGCTGAGGAATTAGCTGAACCCCCATCAATCTACGAACCAAGTGAAGCCATGCTTCCCATCAGTCACCCACAAGCACCCTCCTAAACTGAATGTTGAGCGGAATGGACTGCAGAACCGTGGCACCAAGAGCCTCACGGCGCTGAACAATACGATAAAGGGACGGATACTGGGTCGCCAAAGGCGCGTCGCCAAGCCACGTATCCTCCCAAAATCGAGTGTCATTACCATTACCGACAATATGTATAGTTCTGTTAAAGAAGGTAGCTTTGATTCTCATGAGCCCCTTCCAGAACGGCGAATCAGTTGGTTTCATAGTGACCTGGGATACGGTCTTGGGTTGCAAATATTTACTATGTAAAATCTGCGCCCATGTTGCCTCCGTCTCAAGCGCTAACTTATACAGCCACTTACTAAGCAGACATCTGTTCTTGACTTCTAGATTTTCAATACCAAGCCCCCCTGGTCCTTTGTGTTGGGGAACGTTGCAGAAAACAAAAAATTTCCTACTCGTTTCACCAAGATCATCTAGGAGTTCATCTAGCAACGAGTCATTGGATGCATCTACATACCTTTGTAGATCGCGCACGGAAGCATTCAAAAGAACGGTGATGATGTAGTCGTACTCGACGTGATCCAAATCACCGATGACCAAGCGCCGAACGGACGACACCTCCGCATTCAACACACGTACGGGACGGAAGACGTCTCCTCCTTCTTGATCCAGCAAGGGAGAAGGAGAGGTTGATGAAGATCCAGCAGCACGATGGCGTGGTGGTGGATGCAGGGCGTCACCGTAGCAGGGCTTCGCCTATACTACGAAAAGGAGACGTAACGGGGAGAGAGGGAGGCGCCAGGGGCTGGGGTATGAAGTCCCTCCTCTCCCCCACTATATATAGGGGTGCCAAGGGGGGTTGGTGCGCAGCCTAGGAGATCCAATCTCCTATGGCTGGCGGCCAAGGGGAGGTTTCCCTCCCCCCCAAGGCACCTAGGGGTGCCTTCCACCACTTGGACTCTTCCTTGGTGGAAACCCTAGGCGCATGGGCCTAGTAGGGCTGGTGCCCTTGGCCCATGTAGGCCAAGGCGCACCCCCTACAGCCCATGTGGCCCCCCGGGACAGGTGGCCCCACCCGGTGGGCCCACGGGACCCCTCCGGTGGTCCCGGTACAATACCGATGACCCCGAAACTTGTCCCGATGGCCGAAACAGCACTTCCTATATATAATTCTTTACCTCCGGACCATTCCGGAACTCCTCGTGACGTCCGGGATCTCATCCAGGACTCCGAACAACATTCGGGTTACTGCATATACATATCTTCACAACCCTAGCGTCACCGAACCTTAAGTGTGTAGACCCTACGGGTTCGGGAGACAAGCAGACATGACCGAGACGACTCTTCGGTCAATAACCAACAACGGGATCTGGATACCCATGTTGGCTCCCACATGCTCCACGATGATCTCATCGGATGAACCACGATGTCGAGGATTCAATCAACCCCGTATGCAATTCCCTTTGTCAATCGATATGTTACTTGCCCGAGATTCGATCGTCGGTATCCCAATACCTCGTTCAATCTCGTTACCGGCAAGTCACTTTACTCGTACCGTAATGCATGATCCCGTGACCAGACACTTGGTCACTTTGAGCTCATTATGATGATGCATTACCGAGTGGGCCCAGTGATACCTCTCCGTCATACGGAGTGACAAATCCCAGTCTTGATCCATGTCACCCAACAGACACTTTCGGAGATACCCATAGTCTACCTTTATAGTCACCCAGTTACGTTGTGACGTTTGGTATACCCAAAGCACTCCTACGGTATCCGGGAGTTGCACGATCTCATGGTCTAAGGAAAAGATACTTGACATTGCAAAACTCTAGCAAACGAACTATACGATCTTGTGCTATGTTTAGGATTGGGTCTTGTCCATCACATCATTCTCCTAATGATGTGATCTCATTATCAATGACATCCAATGTCCATAGTCAGGAAACCATGACTATCTGTTGATCAACGAGCTAGTCAACTAGAGGCTTTACTAGGGACATTTTGGTGTCTGTTATTCACACATGTATTACGATTTCCGGATAACACAATTATAGCATGAATAAAGACAATTATCATGAACAAGGAAATATAATAATAATGTTTTTATTATTGCCTCTAGGGCATATTTCCAACAGTCTCCCACTTGCACTAGAGTCAATAATCTAGTTACATTGTGATGAATCGAACACCCATGGAATTCTGGTGTTGATCATGTTTTGCTCTAGGGAGAGGTTTAGTCAACGGATCCGCTACATTCAGGTCCGTATGTACTTTACAAATCTCTATGTCTCCATCTTGAACATTTTCACGAATGGAGTTGAAGCGACGCTTGATGTGCCTTGTCTTCTTGTGAAACCTGGGCTCCTTGGCAAGAGCGATGGCTCCAGTGTTGTCACAGAAGAGCTTGATCGGCCCCGACGCATTGGGTATGACTCCTAGGTCGGTGATGAACTCCTTCACCCATATTGCTTCATGTGCTGCCTCCGAGGCTGCCATGTACTCCGCTTCACATGTAGATCCCGCCACGACGCTTTGCTTGCAACTGCACCAGCTTACTGCCCCACCATTCAAAATATACACGTATCCGGTCTGTGACTTAGAGTCATCCAGATCTGTGTCGAAGCTAGCGTCGACGTAACCCTTTACGACGAGCTCTTCGTCACCTCCATAGACGAGAAACATTTCCTTAGTCCTTTTCAGGTACTTCAGGATATTCTTGACCGCTGTCCAGTGTTCCTTGCCGGGATTACTTTGGTACCTTCCTACCAAACTTACGGCAAGGTTTACATCAGGTCTGGTACACAGCATGGCATACATAATAGAACCTATGGCTGATGCATAGGGGATGACGCTCATCTCTTCTATATCTTCTGCCGTGGTCGGACATTGAGCTGAGCTCAACTTCATACCTTGCAACACAGGCAAGAACCCCTTCTTAGACTGATCCATATTGAACTTCTTCAATATCTTATCAAGGTATGTGCTTTGTGAAAGACCTATGAGGCGTCTCGATCTATCTCTATAGATTTTGATGCCTAATATATAAGCAGCTTCTCCAAGGTCCTTCATTGAAAAACTTTTATTCAAGTAGGCCTTGATGCTGTCCAAGAGTTCTATATCATTTCCCATCAAAAGTATGTCATCTACATATAATATGAGAAATGCTACACAGCTCCCACTCACTTTCTTGTAAACGCAGGCTTCTCCATAAGTCTGCGTGAACCCAAACGCTTTGATCATCTCATCAAAGCAAATGTTCCAACTCCGAGATGCTTGCACCAGCCCATAAATCGAGCGTTGGAGCTTGCACACCTTGTCAGCATTCTTAGGATCGACAAAACCTTCCGGCTGCATCATATACAATTCCTCCTTAAGGAAACCATTAAGGAATGCCGTTTTGACGTCCATTTGCCATATCTCATAATCGTAGAATGCGGCAATTGCTAACATGATTCGGACGGACTTCAGCTTCGCTACCGGTGAGAAAGTCTCATCGTAGTCAACCCCTTGAACTTCTCGATAACCCTTAGCGACAAGCCGAGCTTTATAGATGGTCACATTACCATCCGCGTCTGTCTTCTTCTTAAAGATCCATTTATTTTCTATGGCTCGCCGTTCAACGGGCAAGTAAGTCAAAGTCCATACTTCGTTTTCATACATGGATCCTATCTCGGATTTCATGGCTTCTAGCCATTTGTCGGAATCCGGGCCCGCCATCGCTTCTTCATAGTTCGAAGGTTCACCGTTGTCTAACAACAAGATTTCCAAGACAGGGTTGCCGTACCACTCTGGTGCGGAACGTGTCCTTGTGGACCTTTGAATTTCAGTAGGAGCTTGATCAGAAGTATCTTGATCATTATCATTAACTTCCTCTCTAGTCGGTGCAGGCACCTCAGGAACATTTTCTTGAGTTGCACCACTTTCCGGTTCAAGAGGTAATACTTCATCAAGCTCTACTTTCCTCCCACTTACTTCTTTCGAGAGAAACTCTTTCTCTAGAAAGGACCCATTCTTGGCAACAAAGATCTTGCCTTCGGATCTTAGGTAGAAGGTATACCCAATAGTTTCTTTAGGGTATCCTATGAAGACGCATTTTTTCGACTTGGGTTCGAGCTTCTCAGGTTGAAGTTTCTTGACATAAGCATCGCATCCCCAAACTTTTAGAAACGACAGCTTAGGTTTCTTCCCAAACCATAATTCATACGGTGACGTCTCAACGGATTTCGACGGAGCCCTATTTAAAGTGAATGCGGCAGTCTCTAAAGCATAGCCCCAAAAAGATAGCGGTAAATCGGTAAGAGACATCATAGATCGCACCATATCTAATAGAGTGCGATTACGACGTTCGGACACACCGTTACGCTGAGGTGTTCCAGGCGGCGTGAGTTGTGAAACTATTCCACATTTTCTTAAGTGTGTGCCAAACTCGTGACTCAAGTATTCTCCTCCACGATCTGATCGTAGAAACTTGATTTTCCTGTCACGTTGATTTTCAACCTCACTCTGAAATTCCTTGAACTTTTCAAAGGTTTCAGACTTGTGTTTCATTAAGTAGATATACCCATACCTACTTAAATCATCAGTGAGGGTGAGAACATAACGATAGCCACCGCGAGCCTCAACACTCATTGGACCGCACACATCAGTATGTATGATTTCCAACAAGTCGGTTGCTCGCTCCATTGTTCCTGAGAACGGAGTCTTGGTCATTTTACCCATAAGGCATGGTTCGCACGTGTCAAATGATTCATAATCAAGAGACTCTAAAAGTCCATCTGCATGGAGCTTCTTCATGCATTTGACACCTATGTGACCAAGGCGGTAGTGCCACAAGTATGTGGGACTATCATTATCAACCTTACTTCGTTTGGTACTCACATTGTGAACATGTGTAGCATCACGTTCGAGATTCATAAAGAATAAACCATTCACCATAGGAGCATGACCATAAAACATATCTCTCATATAAATAGAACAACCATTATTCTCGGATTTAAATGAGTAGCCATCTCGAATTAAACGAGATCCCGATACCATGTTCATGCTCAAAGCTGGCACTAAATAACAATTATTAAGGTTTAAAACTAATCCCGAAGGGAGATGCAGAGGTAGCGTGCCGACGGCGATCACATTGACCTTGGAACCATTCCCGACGCGCATCGTCACCTCGTCCTTTGCCAGTTTCCGCTTATTCCGCAGCCCCTGCTTTGAGTTACAAATGTGAGCAACTGCACCGGTATCAAATACCTAGGAGCTACTACGGGCACTAGTAAGGTACACATCAATTACATGTATATCACATATACCTTTTGTTTTGCCGGCCTTCTTATCCGCTAAGTACTTAGGGCAGTTCCGCTTCCAGTGACCGCTTCCCTTGCAATAAAAGCACTCAGTCTCGGGCTTGGGTCCATTCTTTGGCTTCTTCCCGGCAGCTTGCTTGCCGGGCGCGGCAACCTCCTTGCCGTCCTTCTTGAAGTTCTTTTTACCCTTGCCTTTCTTGAACTTAGTGGTTTTATTAACCATCAACACTTGATGTTCCTTCTTGACTTCTACCTCCGCTGATTTCAGCATTGAGAACAACTCAGGAATGGTCTTTTGCATCCCCTGCATGTTGAAGTTCATCACGAAGCTCTTGTAGCTTGGTGGAAGCGACTGGAGGATTCTGTCAATGACCGCATCATCCGGGAGATTAACTCCCAGCTGAGACAAGCGGTTATGCAACCCAGACATAGTGAGTATGTGCTCACTGACAGAACTATTTTCCTCCATCTTACAGCTGAAGAACTTATCGGAGACTTCATATCTCTCGATCCGGGCATGAGCTTGAAAAACCATTTTCAGCTCTTCGAACATCTCGTATGCTCCATGTCTCTCAAAACGTTTTTGGAGCCCCGGCTCTAAGCTGTAAAGCATGCCGCACTGAACGAGGGAGTAGTCGTCAACACGTGTCTGCCAAGCGTTCATAACGTCTTGGTTCTGTGGGACGGGAGCTTCACCTAGCGGTGCTTGTAGGACATAATATTTCTTGGCGGCTATGAGGATGATCCTCAGGTTCCGGACCCAGTCCGTATAGTTGCTGCCATCGTCTTTCAGCTTGGTTTTCTCTAGGAACGCGTTGAAGTTGAGGACTACATTGGCCATTTGATCTACAAGACATATTGCAAAGATTTTAGACTAAGTTCATGATAATTAAGTTCATCTAATCAAATTATTAATGAACTCCCACTTAGATTAGACATCCCTCTAGTCATCTAAGTATTACATGATCGGAGTTAACTAGACCGTGTCCGATCATCACGTGAGACGGACTGGTCAACGTCGGTGAACATCTTCATGTTGATCGTATCTTCTATACGACTCATGCTCAACCTTTCGGTCTTCTGTGTTCCGAGGCCATGTCTGTACATGCTAGGCTCGTCAAGTCAACCTAAGTGTTTGCATGTGTAAATCTGTCTTACACCCGTTGTATGTGAACGTCTGAATAAAACACCCGATCATCACGTGGTGTTTTGAAACAGCGAACTGTCGCAACAGTGCACAGTTAGGGGGAACACTTCTTGAAATTATTGTGAGGGATCATCTTATTTACTACCGTCGTTCTAAGTAAACAAGATGCAATCAAATAATAAACGTGACATGATATGGCCAATATCACATAGCTCCGTTGATCTCCATCTTGGGGCTCCATGATCATCTTGTCACCGGCTTGACACCATGATCTCCATCATCATGATCTCCATCATCGTGTCTCCATGAAGTTGCTCGCCAACTATTACTTCTACTACTATGGCTAACGCGTTTAGCAATAAAGTAAAGTAATTTACATGGCGTTTCTCAATGACACGTAGGTCATATAAAAGAATAAAAGACAACTCCTATGGCTCCTGCCGGTTGTCATACTCATCGACATGCAAGTCGTGATTCCTATTACAATAGCATGAACATCTCATACATCACATATAGATCATTCATCATTCATCACAATTTTGGCCATATCATATCACAAACCACTTGCTGCAAAAACAAGTTAGACGTCCTCTAATTGTTGTTGCAAGTTTTACGTGGCTGAATTAGGGTTCTAGCAAGAAAGTCTTCTTACCTACGTTAAAGCCACAACGTGATTTGTCAACTTCTATTTACCCTTCATAAGGACCCTGTTCATCGAATCCGCTCCAACTAAAGTGGGAGAGACAGACACCCGCCAGCCACCTTATGCAACTAGTGCATGTTAGTCGGTGGAACCGGTCTCACGTAAGCGTACGTGTAAGGTTGGTCCGGCCGCTTCATCCCACAATACCGCCGAAGCAAGAAAAGACTAGTAACGCAAGAAAGTTGACAAATCTATGCCCACAACTAATTGTGTTCTACTCGCGCAAGAAGAACTACGCATAGACCTAGCTCATGATGCCACTGTTGGGGAACGTTGCAGAAAACAAAAATTTTCCTACTCGTTTCACCAAGATCATCTAGGAGTTCATCTAGCAACGAGTCATTGGATGCATCTACATACCTTTGTAGATCGCGCACGGAAGCGTTCAAAAGAACGGTGATGATGTAGTCGTACTCGACGTGATCCAAATCACCGATGACCAAGCGCCGAACGGACGGCACCTCCGCGTTCAACACACGTACGGGACGGGAGACGTCTCCTCCTTCTTGATCCAGCAAGGGAGAAGGAGAGGTTGATGAAGATCCAGCAGCACGATGGCGTGGTGGTGGATGCAGGGCGTCACCGTAGCAGGGCTTCGCCTATACTACGAAAAGGAGACGTAACGGGGAGAGAGGGAGGCGCCAGGGGCTGGGGTATGAAGTCCCTCCTCTCCCCCACTATATATAGGGGTGCCAAGGGGGGTTGGTGCGCAGCCTAGGAGATCCAATCTCCTATGGCCGGCGGCCAAGGGGAGGTTTCCCTCCCCCCCAAGGCACCTAGGGGTGCCTTCCACCACTTGGACTCTTCCTTGGTGGAAACCCTAGGCGCATGGGCCTAGTAGGGCTGGTGCCCTTGGCCCATGTAGGCCAAGGCGCACCCCCTACAGCCCATGTGCCCCCCCGGGACAGGTGGCCCCACCCGGTGGGCCCACGGGACCCCTCCGGTGGTCCCGGTACAATACCGATGACCCCGAAACTTGTCCCGATGGCCGAAACAGCACTTCCTATATATAATTCTTTACCTCCGGACCATTCCGGAACTCCTCGTGACGTCCGGGATCTCATCCAGGACTCCAAACAACATTCGGGTTACTGCATATACATATCTTCACAACCCTAGCGTCACCGAACCTTAAGTGTGTAGACCCTACGGGTTCGGGAGACAAGCAGACATGACCGAGACGACTCTCCGGTCAATAACCAACAGCGGGATCTGGATACCCATGTTGGCTCCCACATGCTCCACGATGATCTCATCGGATGAACCACGATGTCGAGGATTCAATCAACCCCGTATGCAATTCCCTTTGTCAATCGATATGTTACTTGCCCGAGATTCGATCGTCGGTATCCCAATACCTCGTTCAATCTCGTTACCGGCAAGTCACTTTACTCGTACCGTAATGCATGATCCCGTGACCAGAAACTTGGTCACTTTGAGCTCATTATGATGATGCATTACCGAGTGGGCCCAGTGATACCTCTCCGTCATACGGAGTGACAAATCCCAGTCTTGATCCATGTCACCCAACAGACACTTTCGGAGATACCCGTAGTCTACCTTTATAGTCACCCAGTTACGTTGTGACGTTTGGTATACCCAAAGCACTCCTACGGTATCCGGGAGTTACACGATCTCATGGTCTAAGGAAAAGATACTTGACATTGCAAAACTCTAGCAAACGAACTATACGATCTTGTGCTATGTTTAGGATTGGGTCTTGTCCATCACATCATTCTCCTAATGATGTGATCTCGTTATCAATGACATCCAATGTCCATAGTCAGGAAACCATGACTATCTGTTGATCAACGAGCTAGTCAACTAGAGGCTTTACTAGGGACATGTTGGTGTCTGTTATTCACACATGTATTACGATTTCCGGATGACACAATTATAGCATGAATAAAGACAATTATCATGAACAAGGAAATATAATAATAATGTTTTTATTATTGCCTCTAGGGCATATTTCCAACACTTTGGTCGACAGATAATATCCCATTTGGCCAGTCGATATTTTCTCTTAAGTTCATCACTCTGCCAAAAGAATCGGGATCGATAGAAGTCCAGCCTTTTCCTAACCCCAACTGGGACCTCAAAGAATGATAAGAGGAACATAGGTAAACTCGTGAGCACCGAGTTAATAAGGATCAACCGGCCTCCATAAGACATGAGTTTTCCCTTCCAGCAACTCAGTTTCTTCTCAAATCGATCCTCTATGCACTTCCACTCGCTGTTTGTTAGCTTACGATGGTGAATGGGAATACCTAGATACGTAAAAGGTAGAGCCCCAACTTCACAACCGAACAATTGTCTATATGCCTCTTGTTCATCTTTGGCTCTACCAAAGCAGAACATCTCGCTTTTATGAAAATTAATCTTAAGCCCCGTCAATTGTTCAAATATGCATAACACTAACTTCATGTTTCTCGCTTTTGCCAAATCGTGTTCCATGAAGATGATAGTATCATCAGCGTACTGCAAGATGGACACACCATCATCAACCAGATGAGGCACCAAGCCACCCACCTGACCGGCCTCTTTTGCCCTTCCTATCAGGATCGCCAACATGTCCACCACAATATTGAATAATATTGGAGACATAGGATCGCCTTGTCTAAACCCCTCATGCGTTTGGAAATAATGACATATATCATCATTTACTTTGATTCCAACACTCCCTTTTTGCGTGAATGCTTCCACATGGCGTCGCCAAGCCTCATCAAAGCCCTTCATGTGCAAGGCCTATTGAAGGAACGGCCATTTGACTATCATATGCCTTCTCGAAATCCCCTTTGAAAATAACCCTATCCAATTTTTTCATGTGGATCTCATGGAGCGTTTCATGAAGGACCACCACCCCTTCCAGGATGTTCCTGTCCAGCATGAAAGCCGTTTGAGTAGGCTGCACCACGGCGTGCGCAATCTGTGTTAGCCTAATCGTCCCAACCTTGTTAAAGATTTTGAAACTGACATTCAGAAGACAGATAGGCCGAAATTGCTCGATTCTCATGGCCTCTGTTTTCTTAGGAAGCAGGGTTATTGTTCCAAAATTAAGCTGGAAAAGCTGCAAATGTCCCGAGAAGAAATCATGGAACATCGGCAACAGGTCCCCTTTAATAATATGCCAGCACTTCTTATAAAACTCAGCCGGAAAACCATCCGGTGCTTTATTATTTTTCATCTGGGAAACGGCCTCGAGAACCTCCTTTTCCGAAAAAGGGGTTGTTAATATATCGTTCTCCACAGCAGTGAGTTGAGGTACATCTTCGACTCTAGACTCATCCAGAGACACACAGTTCTCCTCTGGTGGTCCAAACAATCGTTTGTAGTACTCGGTAATGTAAAGCTTCAAATTATCCTGACCGATAATCGTACCCTCATCTTGTTCCAGCTGGAAGATTCTCTTCTTCCTATGTTTGCCATTTGCAATCATATGGAAGAATTGAGTGTTCGCGTCCCCCTCGACCACTCTTCGTACCTTGGCCCGCAGAGCCCACTTTAACTCTTCTTCACGAAGAAGTCCTTTCAACCTCATCTCAGCGTCAAGCTTAGTATGAAGCTCGATGGCTGGCAACACCGTAGTTTCTGCTTTTACATCTAAGGACTGAATGAGGGCAAGGAGCCGTTCCTTTTAAACCCTATAAATCCCACTGAGATGTTTAGCCCATCCATGTAGGAAACTTCTCAGATGCCTAATCTTATTCTGCCAGCGCTCAAGCGCATTCCTCCCGCCTGCATCCTTAGCTCACTCTCTAGCTACGAGATCCAGGAAGCCTTCTCTTTCAAACCACGCAAGATCGAATGAGAACAAATTCTTGTTGCCCGAGTAAGTAGCCCCACCGGAGTCAAGAAAAAGAGGCGTGTGATCAGAAATCCCGCGAGAGAGAGCCTGAACTGTTACGAAGGGAAACTTCTGTTCCCATTCGACACTTGCGAGTACCCGATCCAACTTTTCAAACATTGGATTTGGCATGGCATTGGCCCAAGTAAACTTCCTACCTGAAAGCTCAATCTCTTTCAGATCCAAGTTTTCAATGATAGTGTTGAACATAAACGACCATATCCCGTCAAAATTATCATTGTTCTTCTTGTCACATCTCCTAATAATGTTAAAGTCACCCCCAACGAGAATGGGGAGCTGCTCAGAGCCACAGACTCTAACTAGGTCGGCCATGAAATCCGGTTTGAATTCTGCCTGCGCGGCACCATACACCGCCACCAGAGCCCAGTCAAAACCGTCGACCTTGGATCGCACCCTGAACTTTACAGTAAAATCTCCCATGACCACACTTCGAACTTCGAGAGAATCACATCGAACACCAAGTAAGATCCCTCCCGACCTCCCTCGTGGTGGCAGACAATGCCAGTCAAACTCAATACCCCCCGATAGAGTGTTAAGAAATTGTGGTGAGAAATTTGCTCTACCGGTTTCCGACAACGCAGTAAAATCTAATCGATGCTCGATGGATGCATCTGCGAGAAATCTTCTTTTAGCCAAGTCCTTAAGACCTCTGCTATTCCAAAAGATTCCTCTCATATCTCATCGTGGAATTTTTTAGCGGTGCGGATCCTAGCACTCCTACGCACATCAGACGTTGGATAAATCTTGCGCTTCCATTTGCGCTTAGGGCCGGTCCTCACATCGACCCGGTCCTCACTCCCCGTTTCAGGGGGACCAACAACATCCATCTCGACACTCTCATCCTCCTCCTCCGGTTCCGGGAGGGGAGGTGCGAGATCGGCACAAAAATCCTCGAGCACCCGAACTCCCAAGGCATCAATCTCGGAATCATTCATGGGTTTGACGGCAACTAAGTTTCGAATCAAATCTAAAGCCCTCTCAGCTTCTAGATCTAGCAAATCATTGATGGAGTTAGAAATTTCACCCTCATTACTACCTAGTGAAATCCCTAGTTGGTTCGCATTATCAACAATCTCATCGTTCGAAAAATGCAATATGGAATTAGAAGTATTGACCGACATACCAGTAGTGACCTGGACGTCACGAAGCTTGGCCGCCCTCCCGGCGCACCATTGCTGCATGTCGTCCACCTTCGGACGGCCCTGAAGACGGAAGCTCACCCGTCGGCCCTCAGACGCCTGGTCTGGAATCCCGCCGAACTGAATAACCTCCTCCCGAGCTTATCCCCATGGCTCGGAGAAGGCGCTGAGTCGGCTGATGGGGAACCAAAGGCCACCTGCCCCCGCTCCCCATCCACCCCAGACCTTCGGCCAGGAGTGATCGCCGGCGCCAACGGTGGGGTGGTCCCCCTGGGCGCGGAAGGTGAAGAGGGCCCCGAGGCCACCCGCCCCAAGCCCCCTCCATAGGCTGGACCGGCCACCTGCAGAATCGGCCCAGCGACCGGTGAGGAGGGCGCCGAGGCCACCTGCCTCGGCCCCCTCCCGAAGGTAGCACCTCCCTCATGGTCGCACCGACCTGAGCGAGAGGAGAAGGGGGCACCGAGACCACCTGCCTCGACCCCCTGCACAGCTCGGAACTGTCGGGGATCGTAGCAGAAATTCAAAATTTTCTACGCATCACCAAGATCAATCTATGGAGTAATCTAGCAACGAGGGGAAGGAGAGTGCATCTACATACCCTTGTAGATCGCTAAGAGGAAGCGTTTAAGTGAACGGGGTTGATGGAGTCGTACTCGTTGTGATCCAAATCACCGATGATCCTAGCACCGAACGGACGACACCTCCGCGTTCAACACACGTACGGTTGGGAGACATCTCCTCCTTCTTGATCCAGCAAGGGGGGAGGAGAAGTTGAGGGAGAACTCCAGCATCACGACGGCATGGTGGCAATGGAGCTCGTGGTTCTCCAGCAGGGCTTCGCCAAGCACTATGGAGGAGGAGGAGGTGTAGGAGGAGGGAGGGCTGCGCCAGGGAAGAGGTGCGGCTGCCCTCTCTCTCCCTCACTATATATAGGGGGAGGGAGGAGGGGGAGGCGCCCTAGGGTTCCCTAGGGGAGGGGCGGCGGCAACAGGGGAAACCCTAGATGGGTTTGGGCACCCCCACCCCCTAGGAAACTTGCCCCCCAAGCCGGGAGGGGCGGCTGCCCTAGGGGTGGCGCCCCCACCTCTCCTGGTTACGTGAGATGGGGTGGGAGGGGCGCTCAGCCCCTTAGTGGGCTGATGTGCCCTCTCCCCTTGGCCCATAAGGCCCCCCAACGCTTGCCGGGGCCTCCGAAACCCCTTTCGGACACACTGGTCATCACCTGGTACCCCCGGAACAATTCCGGACTCCAATACCCTTCGTCCAATATACCGATCTTCACCTCCGGACCATTCCGGAGCTCCTCGTCATGTCCGGGATCTCATCCGGGACTCCGAACAACCTTCGGTAACCACATACTATTTCCCATAACAACTCTAGCGTCACCGAACCTTAAGTGTGTAGACCCTACGGGTTCGGGAACCATGCAGACATGACCGAGACAACTCTCCGGCCAATAACCAACAGCGGGATCTGGATACCCATGTTGGCTCCCACATGTTCCACGATGATCTCATCGGATGAACCACGATGTCGAGGATTCAATCAATCCCGTATACAATTCCCTTTGTCCATCGGTACGATACTTGCCCGAGATTCGATCGTCAGTATCCCGATACCTTGTTCAATCTCGTTACCGGCAAGTCTCTTTACTCATTCCATAACACATCATCCCGTGATCAACTCCTTGATCACATTGTGCACATTATGATGATGTCCTACCGAGTGGGCCCAGAGATACCTCTCCGTTTACACGGAGTGACAAATCCTAGTCTCGATTCGTGCCAACCCAACAGACACTTTCGGAGATACCTGTAGTGTACCTTTATAGCCACCCAGTTACGTTGTGACGTTTGGTACACCCAAAGCATTCCTACGGTATCCGGGAGTTGCACAATCTCATGGTCTGAGGAAATGATACTTGACACTAGAAAAGCTTTAGCAAACGAACTACATGATCTTGTGCTAGGCTTAGGATTGGGTCTTGTCCATCACATCATTCTCCTAATGATGTGATCCCGTTATCAACGACATCCAATGTCCATGGTCAGGAATGTTGGGGAACGTAGTAATTTCAAAAAAATTCCTATGCACACGCAAGATCATGGTGATGCATAGCAACGAGGGGAGAGTCCGATCTACGTACCCTTGTAGACCGACAGCGGAAGCGTTATGACAACGTGGTTGATGTAGTCATACGTCTTCACGACCCGACTGATCAAGCACCGAAACTACGGCACCTCCGAGTTCTAGCACACGTTCAGCTCGATGACGATCCCCGGACTCCGATCCAGCAAAGCGTCGGGGAAGAGTTCCGTCAGCACGACGGCATGGTGACGATCTTGATGTTCAACTGTCGTAGGGCTTCGCCTAAGCACCACTACAATATTATCGAGGATTATGGTGGAAGGGGGCACCGCACACGGCTAAGAAAATGATCACGTGGATCAACTTGTGTGTCTAGGGGTGCCCCCTGCCCCCGTATATAAAGGAGCAAGGGGAGGAGGCCGGCTGGCCCTATAGGCGCGCCAAGGAGGAGTCCTCCTCCTAGTAGGAGTAGGACTCCTACTAGGAGGGGGAAGGAAGTGGGGAGGGAGAAGGAAAGGGGGGCGCCGCCCCCCCTCTCCTAGTCCAATTCGGACCAGGGGGAGGAGGCGCGCGGCCCACCCTGGCTGCCCTTCTCTCTTTCCACTAAGGCCCATATGGCCCATTACTTCTCCCGGGGGGGGGGGGGGGTTACGGTAACCCTCCGGTACTCCGGTTTTCTCCAAAATCACCCGGAACACTTCCGGTGTCCGAATATAGTCGTCCAATATATCAATCTTTATGTCTCGACCATTTCGAGACTCCTCGTTATGTCCGTGATCACATCCGGGACTCTGAACTAACTTCGGTACATCAAAACTCATAAACTCATAATATAACTGTCATCGAAACCTTAAGCGTGCGGACCCTATGGGTTCGAGAACAATGTAGACATGACCGAGACATGTCTCCGGTCAATAACCAATAGCGGAACCTGGATGCTCATATTGGCTCCTACATATTCTACGAAGATCTTTATCGGTCAGACCGCATAACAACATACGTTGTTCCCTTTGTCATCGGTATGTTACTTGCCCGAGATTCGATTGTCGGTATCTCAATACCTAGTTCAATCTCGTTACCGGCAAGTCTCTTTACTCGTTCCGTAATACATCATCTCGCAACTAACTCATTAGTTGCAATGCTTGCAAGGCTTATGTGATGTGCATTACCGAGAGGGCCCAGAGATACCTCTCCGACAATCGGAGTGACAAATCCTAATCTCGAAATACGCCAACCCAACATTTACCTTTGGAGACACCTGTTGAGCTCCTTTATAATCACCCAGTTACGTTGTGACATTTGGTAGCACACAAAGTGTTCCTCCGGCAAACGGGAGTTGCATAATCTCATAGTCATAGGAACATGTATAAGTCATGAAGAAAGCAATAGCAACATACTAAACGATCGGGTGCTAAGCTAATGGAATGGGTCATGTCAATCACATCATTCTTCTAATAATGTGATCCCATTGATCAAATGAAAATACATGTCTATGGTTAGGAAACATAACCATCTTTGATTAACGAGCTAGTCAAGTAGAGGCATACTAGTGACGTTTAGTTTGTCTATGTATTCACACAAGTATTATGTTTCCGGATAATCCAATTCTAGCATGAATAATAAACATTTATCATGATATAAGGAAATAAAATAATAACATTATTATTGCCTCTAGGGCATATTTCCTTCAGTCTCCCACTTGCACTAGAGTCAATAATCTAGATTACACAGTAATGATTCTAACACCCATGGAGCTTTGGTGCTGATCATGTTTTGCTCGTGGAAGAGGCTTGGTCAACAGGTCTGCAACATTCAGATCCGTATGTATCTTGCAAATCTCTATGTCTCCCACCTGGACTAGATCCCGGATGGAATTGAAGCGTCTCTTGATGTGCTTGGTTCTCTTGTGAAATTTGGATTCCTTTGCCAAGGCAATTGCACCATTATTGTCACAAAAGATTTTCATTGGACCCGATGCACTAGGTATGACACCTAGATCGGATATGAACTCCTTCATCCAGACTCCTTCGTTTGCTGCTTCCGAAGCAGCTATGTACTCCACTTCACATGTAGATCCCGCCACAACGCTTTGTTTAGAACTGCACCAACTGACAGCTCCACCGTTTAATGTAAACATGTATCCGGTTTGCGATTTAGAATCATCTGGATCAGTGTCAAAGCTTGCATCAACGTAACCATTTACGATGAGCTCTTTGTCACCTCCATATATGAGAAACATATCCTTAGTCCTTTTCAGGTATTTCAGGATGTTCTTTGTCACCTCCATATATGAGACCCCCTAGGAGAGAGGTGGGCCTGGCCCTGGTCGGTGTCCGTGGTTATTTCAAGATAACACACTTAACGAGATCTGGGTATTTGACCTGAGTTTGGCCATTGGCCTATACGCACTAACCAACTACGCGGAAACAGTTATGGGCACTCGACATCGTGGTATCAGCCGAAGCCTTCGTGACGTCAGCGACTGAGCGGGGCGTGCCGGGTTGGACTGGAACGCCTGCTCTTGTATAAGGGAGGCTAGGTCTGCTCGTCGGTCGCATACGCAATGTGCATGTGTGCAATGGGCGATGGGCCCAGACCCCTGCGCCATAGGATTAGACCGGCGTGCTGACCTCTCTGTTCTGCCTAGGTAGGGCTGCGACATGTTGATCTTTCGAGGCCGGGCATGACCCCGACAAGTGTGTCCAGACAAAGGGGATCGAGCGTGTTGGGAAATGTGGTGCACCCCTGCAGGGAAGTTAATCTATTCGAATAGCCGTGATCTTCAGTAACATGACGACTTGGAGTTGAACCTTGACATTATGACAACTAGAACCGGATACTTAATAAAACACACCCTTCCAAGTGCCAGATACAACCGATGATCGCTCTCTCACAGGGCAATGAGGGCAGGATCGCCGGGTAGGATTATGCTACGCGATGATACTTGGTTAACTTACCATCTACTCTCTTCTATTGCTTCAAGATGGAGGCTACCAGAAGCGTAGTCTTCGATAGGACTAGCTATCCCCCTCTTATTCCGGCATTCTGTAGTTCAGTCCACATATACTACCCCTTTCATTTGAGACATTGCATATGTAGTGTAGCTGCTTGCTTGTGAGTACTTTGGATGAGTACTCACGGTTGCTTTGCTCCCCTTTTCCCCCTTTCTATACCCGATTGTTGCGACCAGACGATGGAGTCCAGGAGCTAGACGCCATCGTTGACAACGAATCCTACTACACTGGAGGTGCCAGCTACTACGTGCAGGCCGCTGACGATGACCTGGAGTAGTTTAGGAGGATCCCAGGCAGGAGGCATGCGCCTCTTTCGATATGTATCCCTGTTTGTGCTAGCCTTGTTAAGGCAAACTAATTTAACTTATGTCTGTACTCAGATATTGTTGCTTCCGCTAACTTGTCTATGATCGAGCTCTTGTATTCGAGCCCTCGAGGCCCCTGGCTTGTAATATGATGCTTGTACGACTTATTTTATTTGTAGAGTTGTGTTGTGATATCTTCCCGTGAGTCCGTGATCTTGATCGTACACGTTTGCGTGTATGATTAGTGTATGGTCAAATCGGGGGCGTCACAAGTTGGTATCAGAGCCGACTGCCTATAGGAATCCCCCTTCCACACCCCTTGGCTGAAGTCGAGTCTAGACATTACAAAACTTTTTACTAACATGGTTGTGTGTCTTACGGGCCCACGTCGCCATTGGGTGGTATTAGGATCTTTTATTCCTCGTCTATACTCTGGGACTCCGATATCTCTTCTACTCGGGTTAAATGATTTTGCTAACTCTAACACTAGGTTCTCGTAACTATTTCCGCCCGGAGATCCCTCACTCCAGATGATTGCTTGGTGCACCGAAGGATCCCGAAGATACTCTGCGATGTTCTCTTGAGACTTTGTGCCAGCGCTTTTGCAATTCCCTTCTGTCGATAAACCCCCTATGGATAACCACATACACTTGTCCTTCATAAAATCATTTCCCGTTGATCTTGTTATTACAAGATACCCCGAAATTCTCTCTATTGTCCTGAGAATCCTTTGAGATACTGCCTTGCAGTTCCTTGCCGCATGAATACCCCCTACAGATAATTTCTCTCACTTACCGAGTTTCCGTTCTTCCCCCGTTGTTCATCACAAGATACACTGAAGTATTATTTGATCTTCCGGCAATCCTCTGCCCGCTATTTCTCTACGAATACTTGGCTTGCATTATGGTTGTGTTCCATATGACTAGCAATATTCATTAGTATCCTTTGTCTTTATCATTTCGAGCCCCTTAAATCAATATTTTGCGGATGCTTGCCATCCTCAATCAGATCCTAGAATTCATCCTTCCGGCTCAAACGGCATTTTAAACATGAGCCGGATCTCGACCAATCTAATTGCCATCGATTATTCCCCTAAGACTATTAAACTTATCCATCCCTAATCAGAGCATTGCTTCTGATCCCTTGTCTTGGAATTCATAATTTCTTTGCATTTGAGCTTTGAGTTAGTCAGTTGTTTCTATAATCCAATGTCTTTACATTGATTCTTCCTCTGGTTGTGTGACGATACTCACATCAGATCCTTTGTGGACCACCAGATCCTTTATTGGATTTTATCCGACAACGTCCTTCATATTCATTAAACTTGTGAGCCTTTCATCAGATACATAATGCCTTTGGTTAAATTGTATCCCCTGCTTTTGTCAACCATGCTCTGCTCCCGAGCTTGAGTTATTTGTTGGGGAACGTAGTAATTTCAAAAAAATTCCTACACACACGCAAGATCATAGTGATGCATAGCAACGAGAGGGGAGAGTGTGATCTACGTACCCTTGTAGATCAACAACAGAAGCATTAGCACAACGTGGTTGATGTAGTCGTACGTCTTCACGGCCCGACCGATCAAGCAACGAAATTACGGCACCTTCGAGTTCTAGCACACGTTCAGCTCGATGACGATCCCCGGACTCCGATCCAGCAAAGTGTCGGGGAAGAGTTCCGTCAGCACGACGGCGTGGTGACGATCTTGATGTACTACAGTCGCAGGGCTTCGCCTAAGCACCGCTACAATATTATCGAGGACTATGGTGGAAGGGGGCACCGCACACGGCTAAGAATATGATCACGTGGATCAACTTGTGTGTCTAGGGGTGCCCTCTGCCTCCGTATATAAAAGATCAAAAGGGGGGGTGCGGCCGGCCAGGAGAGGGCGCGCCAGGAGGAGTCCTACTCCCTCCGGGAGTAGGATTCCCCCCTTTCCTAGTTGGAATAGGATTCGGGAGGGGGAAAGAGGAGAGAGAGAAGGAAGGGGGGTGCCGGCCCCCTCTCCTTGTCCTATTCGGACTAGGGGGGGAGGGGTGCGCGGCCCAGCCCTGGCCACCTCTCCTCTCTTCCACTAAATCCCACTAAGGCCCATATACCTCCCCGGGGGTTCCGGTAACCTCCTGGTAATCCGGTAAAATCCCGATTTCACCTGGAACACTTCCGATATCCAAATATAGGCTTCCAATATATCAATCTTTATGTCTCGACCATTTCGAGACTCCTCGTCATGTCCGTGATCACATTCAGGACTCCGAACAAACTTTGGTACATCAAAATGCATAAACTCATAATATAACTGTCATCGAAACCTTAAGCGTGCGGACCCTACGGGTTTGAGAACAATGTAGACATGACCGAGACACGTCTCCGGTCAATAACCAATAGCGGAACCTGGATGCTCATATTGGCTCCTACATATTCTACAAAGATCTTTTATCGGTCAGACCGCATAACAGCATACTTTGTTCCCTTTGTCATCGGTATGTTACTTGCCCGAGATTCGATCGTCGGTATCTCAATACCTAGTTCAATCTCATTACCGGCAAGTCTCTTTACTCGTTCCGTAATACATCATCTCACAACTAACTCATTAGTTGCAATGCTTGCAAGGCTTATGTGATGTGCATTACCGAGAGGGCCCAGAGATACCTCTCCGACAATCGGAGTGACAAATCCTAATCTCGAAATACGCCAACCCAACATGTACCTTTGGAGACACCTGTAGAGCACCTTTATAATCACCCAGTTACGTTGTGACATTTGGTAGCACACAAAGTGTTCCTCCGGCAAACGGGAGTTCCATAATATCATAGTCATAGGAACATGTATAGGTGATGAAGAAAGCAATAGCAACATACTAAATGATCGGGTGCTAAGCTAATGGAATGGGTCATGTCAATCAGATCATTCACCTAATGATGTGATCCCGTTAATCAAATAACAACTCTTCGTCCATGGTTAGGAAACATAACCATCTTTGATTAACGAGCTAGTCAAGTAGAGGCATACTAGTGACACTCTGTTTGTCTATGTATTCACACATGTATTATGTTTCTGGTTAATACAATTCTAGCATGAATAATAAACATTTATCATGATATAAGGAAATAAATAATAACTTTATTATTGCCTCTAGGGCATATTTCCTTCAGTCTCCCACTTGCACTAGAGCAATAATCTAGATTACACAGTAATGATTCTAACACCCATGGAGCCTTGGTGTTGATCATGTTTTGCTCGTGGAAGAGGCTTAGTCAACGGGTCTGCTACATTCAGATCCGTATGTATCTTGCAAATCTCTATGTCTCCCACCTGGACTAGATCCCGGATGGAATTGAAGCGTCTCTTGATGTGCTTAGTTCTCTTGTGAAATCTGGATTCCTTTGCCAAGGCAATTGCACCAGTATTGTCACAAAAGATTTTCATTGGACCCGATGCACTAGGTATGACACCTAGATCGGATATGAACTCCTTCATCCAGACTCCTTCATTTGCTGCTTCTGAAGCAGCTATGTATTCCGCTTCACACGTAGATCCTGCCACGACGCTTTGTTTAGAACTGCACCAACTAACAGCTCCACCGTTTAATGTAAACACGTATCCGGTTTGCGATTTAGAATCGTCCGGATCAGTGTCAAAGCTTGCTTCGACGTAACCATTTACGATTAGCTCTTTGTCACCTCCATAAATGAGAAACATATCCTTAGTCCTTTTCAGGTATTTCAGGATGTTCTTGACCGCTGTCCAGTGATCCACTCCTGGATTACTTTGGTACCTCCCTGCTAGACTTATAGCAAGGCACACATCAGGTCTCGTACACAGCATTACATACATGATAGAGCCTATGGCTGAAGCATAGGGAACATCTTTCATTTTCTCTCTATCTTCTGCAGTGGTCGGGCATTGAGTCTGACTCAACTTCACACCTTGTAACACAGGTAAGAACCCTTTCTTTGCTTGATCCATTTTGAACTTCTTCAAAACTTTGTCAAGGTATGTGCTTTGTGAAAGTCCAATTAAGCGTCTTGATCTATCTCTATAGATCTTAATTCCTAATATGTAAGGAGCTTCACCGAGGTCTTTCATTGAAAAACTCTTATTCAAGTATCCCTTTATGCTATCCAGAAATTCTATATCATTTCCAATTAGTAATATGTCATCCACATATAATATCAGAAATGCTACAGAGCTCCCACTCACTTTCTTGTAAATACATGCTTCTCCAAAAGTCTGTATAAAACCAAATGCTTTGATCACACTATCAAAGCGTTTATTCCAACTCCGAGAGGCTTGCACCAGTCCATAAATGGATCGCTGGAGCTTGCACACTTTGTTAGCTCCCTTTGGATCGACAAAACCTTCTGGTTGCATCATATACAACTCTTCTTCCAGAAATCCATTCAGGAATGCAGTTTTGACATCCATCTGCCAAATTTCATAATCATAAAATGCGGCAATTGCTAACATGATTCAGACAGACTTAAGCATCGCTACGGGTGAGAAGGTCTCATCGTAGTCAATCCCTTGAACTTGCCGAAAACCTTTTGCGACAAGTCGAGCTTTGTAGATAGTAATATTACCGTCAGCGTCAGTCTTCTTCTTGAAGATCCATTTATTCTCAATTGCTTGCCGATCATTGGGCAAGTCAACCAAAGTCCATACTTTGTTCTCATACATGGATCCCATCTCAGATTTCATGGCTTCAAGCCATTTTGCGGAATCTGGGCTCACCATCGCTTCTTCATAGTTCGTAGGTTCATCATGATCTAGTAGCATGACTTCCAGAACAGGATTACCGTACCACTCTGGCGTGGATCTCACTCTGGTTGATCTACGAGGTTCAGTAGTATCTTGTTCTGAAGTTTCATGATCATTATCATTAGCTTCCTCACTAATTGGTGTAGGTGTCACAGAAACAGGTTTCTGTGATGTACTACTTTCCAATAAGGGAGTAGGTACAGTTACCTCGTCAAGTTCTACTTTCCTCCCACTCACTTCTTTCGAGAGAAACTCCTTCTCTAGAAAGTTTCCGAATTTTGCAACAAAAGTCTTGCCTTCGGATCTGTGATAGAAGGTGTATCCAATAGTTTCCTTTGGATATCCTATGAACACACATTTCTCCGATTTGGGTTCGAGCTTATCAGGTTGAAGCTTTTTCACATAAGCATTGCAGCCCCAAACTTTCAGAAACGACAACTTTGGTTTCTTGCCAAACCAGAGTTCATAAGGCGCCGTCTCAACGGATTTTGATGGTGCCCTATTTAACGTGAATGCGGCCGTCTCTAGAGCATATCCCCAAAACGATAGCGGTAAATCAGTAAGAGACATCATAGATCGCACCATATCTAGTAAAGTACGATTACGACATTCGGACACACCATTACGCTGTGGTGTTCCGGGTGGCTTGAGTTGCGAAACTATTCCACATTGTTTCAAATGTACACCAAACTCGTAACTCAAATATTCTCCTCCACGATCAGATCGTAGGAATTTTATTTTCTTGTTACGATGATTTTCAACTTCACTCTGAAATTCTTTGAACTTTTCAAACGTCTCAGACTTGTGTTTCATTAAGTAGATATACCCATATCTGCTTAAGTCATCTGTGAAGGTGAGAAAATAATGATATCCGCCACGAGCCTCAACATTCATCGGACCACATACATCTGTATGTATGATTTCTAACAAATCTGTTGCTCTCTCCATAGTATCGGAGAACGGTGTTTTTGTCATCTTACCCATAAGGCACGGTTCGCAAGTACCAAGTGATTCATAATCAAGTGGTTCCAAAAGCCCATCAGTATGGAGTTTCTTCATGCGCTTTATACCGATATGACCTAAACGGCAGTGCCACAAATAAGTTGCACTATCATTATCAACTCTGCATCTTTTGGTTTCAACATTATGAATATGTGTGTCACTACTATCGAGATTTAATAAGAATAGACCACTCTTTAAGGGTGCATGACCATAAAAGATATTACTCATGTAAATAGAACAACCATTATTCTCTGATTTAAATGAATAACCGTCTCGCATCAAACAAGATCCAGATATAATGTTCATGCTTAACGCTGGCACCAAATAACAATTATTTAGGTCTAATATTAATCCCGAAGGTAGATGTAGAGGTAGCGTGCCGACTGCGATCACATCGACTTTGGAACCATTTCCCACGCGCATCGTCACCTCGTCCTTAGCCAATCTTCGCTTAATCCGTAGTCCCTGTGTCGAGTTGCAACTATTAGCAACAGAACCAGTATCAAATACCCAGGTGCTACTGCGAGCATTAGTAAGGTACACATCAATAACATGTATATCACATATACCTTTGTTCACCTTGCCATCCTTCTTATCCGCCAAATACTTGAGGCAGTTCCGCTTCCAGTGACCAGTCTGCTTGCAGTAGAAGCACTCGGTTTCAGGCTTAGGTCCAGGTTTGGGTTTCTTCTCTTGAGCAGCAACTTGCTTGCTGTTCTTTTTGAAGTTCCCCTTCTTCTTTCCTTTGCCCTTTTTCTTGAAACTAGTGGTCTTGTTGACCATCAACACTTGATGCTCCTTCTTGATTTCTACCTTCGCAGCATTCAGCATTGCGAAGAGTTCGGGAATAGTCTTATTCATCCCTTGCATATTATAGTTCATCACGAAGCTCTTGTAGCTTGGTGGCAGTGATTGGAGAATTCTGTCAATGACGCGATCATTTGGAAGATTAACTCCCAATTGAATCAAGTGATTATTATACCCAGACATTTTGAGTATATGCTCATTGACAGAACTGTTCTCCTCCATCTTGCAGCTATAGAACTTATTGGAGACTTAATATCTCTCAATCCGAGCATTTGCTTGAAATATTAACTTCAACTCCTGGAACATCTCATATGCTCCATGACGTTCAAAACGTCGTTGAAGTCCCGATTCTAAGTCGTAAAGCATGGCACACTGAACTATCGAGTAGTCATCAGCTTTGCTCTGCCAGACGTTCATAACACCTGGTGTTGCTCCAGCAGCAGGCCTGGCACCCAGCGGTGCTTCCAGGATGTAATTCTTCTGTGCAGCAATGAGGATAATCCTCAAGTTACGGACCCAGTCCGTGTAATTGCTACCATCATCTTTCAACTTAGCTTTCTCAAGGAACGCATTAAAATTCAACGGAACAACAGCACGGGCCATCTATCTACAATTAAACATGAATAAGCAAGATACTATCAGGTACTAAGTTCATGATAAATTTAGGTTCAATTAATCATATTACTTAAAGAACTCCCACTTAGATAGACATCCCTCCAATCCTCTAAGTGATTACGTGATCCAAATCAACTAAACCATGTCCGATCATCACGTGAGATGGAGTAGTTTCATTGGTGAACATCACTATGTTGATCATATCTACTATATGATTCACGCTTGACCTTTCGGTCTCCGTGTTTCGAGGCCATATCTGTATATGCTTGGCTCGTCAAGTATAACCTGCGTATTCCGCGTGTGCAACTGTTTTGCACCCGTTGTATTTGAATGTAGAGCCTATCACACCCGATCATCACGTGGTGTCTCAGCACGAAGAACTTTCGCAACGGTGCATACTCAGGGAGAACACTTCTTGATAATTAGTGAGAGATCATCTTATAATGCAATCGTCAATCAAAGCAAGATAAGATGCATAAAAGATAAACATCACATGCAATCAATATAAGTGATATGATATGGCCATCATCATCTTGTGCTTGTGATCTCCATCTTCGAAGCACCGTCGTGATCACCATTGTCACCGGCGCGACACCTTGATCATCATCGTAGCATCGTTGTCGTCTCGCCAATCTTATGCTTCCACGACTATCGCTACCGCTTAGTGATAAAGTAAAGCATTACAACGCAGTTGCATTGCATACAATAAAGTGACAACCATATGGCTCCTGCCAGTTGCCGATAACTTGGTTACAAAACATGATCATCTCATACAATAAAATTTAGCATCATGTCTTGACCATATCACATCACAACATGCCCTGCAAAAACAAGTTAGACGTCCTCTACTTTGTTGTTGCAAGTTTTACGTGGCTGCTACGGGCTTAAGCAACAACCAATCTTACCTATGCATCAAAACCACAACGATAGTTTGTCAAGTTGGTGCTGTTTTAACCTTCGCAAGGACCAGGCGTAGCCACACTCGGTTCAACTAAAGTTGGAGAAACTGTCACCCGCTAGCCACCTTTGTGCAAAGCACGTCGGGAGAACCGGTCTCGCGTAAGCGTACGCGTAATGTCGGTCCGGGCCGCTTCGTCCAACAATACCGCCGAACCAAAGTATGACATGCTGGTAAGCAGTATGACTTATATCGCCCACAACTCACTTGTGTTCTACTCGTGCATATAACATCAACATATAAAACCTAGGCTCGGATGCCACTGTTGGGGAACGTAGTAATTTCAAAAAATTCCCTACGCACACGCAAGATCATGGTGATGCATAGCAACGAGGGCAGAGTGCGATCTGCGTACCCTTGTAGACCGACAGCGGAAGTGTTATGACAACGCGGTTGATGTAGTCGTACGTCTTCACGGCCCGACCGATCAAGCACCGAAACTACGGCACCTCCGAGTTCTAGCACACGTTCAGCTCGATGACGATCCCCGGACTCCGATCCAGCAAAGCGTCGGGGAAGAGTTCCGTCAGCACGACGGCGTGGTGACGATCTTGATGTTCAACTGTCGCAGGGCTTCGCCTAAGCACCACTACAATATTATCGAGGATTATGGTGGAAGGGGGCACCGCACACGGCTAAGAAAACGATCACGTGGATCAACTTGTGTGTCTAGGGGTGCCCCCTGCCCCCGTATATAAAGGAGCAAGGGGAGGAGGCCGACCGGCCCTATAGGCGCGCCAAGGAGGAGTCCTCCTCCTAGTAGGAGTAGGACTCCTACTAGGAGGGGGAAGGAAGTGGGGAGGGAGAAGGAAAGGGGGGCGCCGCCCCCCTCTCCTAGTCCAATTCGGACCAGGGGGGAGGAGGCGCGCGGCCCACCCTGGCTGCCCTTCTCTCTTTCCACTAAGGCCCATATGGCCCATTACTTCTCCCGGGGGGGGGGTTACGGTAACCCTCCGGTACTCCGGTTTTCTCCAAAATCACCCGGAATACTTCCGGTGTCCGAATATAGTCGTCCAATATATCAATCTTTATGTCTCGACCATTTCGAGACTCCTCGTTATGTCCGTGATCACATCCGGGACTCCGAACTAACTTCGATACATCAAAACTCATAAACTCATAATATAACTGTCATCGAAACCTTAAGCGTGCGGACCCTACGGGTTTGAGAACAATGTAGACATGACCGAGACATGTCTCCGGTCAATAACCAATAGCGGAACCTGGATGCTCATATTGGCTCCTACATATTCTACGAAGATCTTTATCGGTCAGACCGCATAACAACATACGTTGTTCCCTTTGTCATCGGTATGTTACTTGCCCGAGATTCGATCGTCGGTATCTCAATACCTAGTTCAATCTCATTACTGGCAAGTCTCTTTACTCGTTACGTAATACATCATCTCGCAACTAACTCATTAGTTGCAATACTTGCAAGGCTTATGTGATGTGCATTACCGAGAGGGCCCAGAGATACCTCTCCGACAATCGGAGTGACAAATCCTAATCTCGAAATACGCCAACCCAACATTTACCTTTGGAGACACCTGTAGAGCTCCTTTACAATCACCCAGTTACATTGTGACGTTTGGTAGCACACAAAGTGTTCCTCCGGCAAACGGGAGTTGCATAATCTCATAGTCATAGGAACATGTATAAGTCATGAAGAAAGCAATAGCAACATACTAAACGATCGGGTGCTAAGCTAATGGAATGGGTCATGTCAATCACATCATTCTTCTAATAATGTGATCCCGTTGATCAAATGACAACACATGTCTATGGTTAGGAAACATAACCATCTTTGATTAACGAGCTAGTCAAGTAGAGGCATACTAGTGACGTTTAGTTTGTCTATGTATTCACACAAGTATTATGTTTCCGGATAATACAATTCTAGCATGAATAATAAACATTTATCATGATATAAGGAAATAAAATAATAACATTATTATTGCCTCTAGGGCATATTTCCTTCAAGGAAACCGTAACCATCTATTGATCAACGAGCTTGTCAACTAGAGGCTTACTAGGGACATGGTGTTGTCTATGTATCCACACATGTATCTGAGTTTCCTATCAATACAATTATAGCATGGATAATAAACGATTATCATGAACAATGAAATATAATATAATAATAACCAATTTATTATTGTCTCTAGGGCATATTTCCAACAGTCTCCCACTTGCACTAGAGTCAATAATCTAGTTCACATCGCCATGTGATTAACACTCACAGGTCACATCGCCATGTGACCAACATCCAAGAGTCTACTAGACTCAATGATCTAGTTCACATCACTATGTGACAAACACTCAAAGAGTTCTGGGTTTGATCATGTTATGCTTGTGAGAGAGGTTGTAGTCAACGGGTCTTGCCATATTCAGATCCCTATGTATTTCGCAAAACTTTATGTCATATCGTAGATGATGCTACCACGTTCCACTTGGAGCTATTCCAAATTGTTGCTCCATTATACGTATCCGGTATCTCTACTCAGAGCTATCCGGATAGGTGTTAAGCTTGCATCGACGTAACTCTTTACGTCGAACTCTTCATTACCTCCATATCCGAGAAACATTTCCTTATTCCTCTAAGGATAATTTTGACCGCTATCTGGTGATCCACTCCTAGATCACCTTTGTACCCTCTTGCCAGACATGTGTCAAGGCACACATCAGATGCGGTACTTAGCATGGCATACCGTATAGAGTCTATGACAAAAGCATAGGGGACAACCTTCGTCCTTCCTCTTTCTTCTGCCGTGGTCAATCTTTGAGTCTTACTCAACTTCACACCTTACAACTCAGGTAAGAACCCCTTCTTTGACTGATCTATTTTGAACTCCTTCAAAAACATGTCAAGGTGTGCGTTCTTTGAAAGTATCATCAGGCGTCTTGATCTATCTCTATAGATCTTGATGCCCAATATGTAAGCAGCTTTATCCAGGTCTTCCTTTGAAAATCACTCTTCAAACAACCGTTTATGCTTTCCAGAAATTCTACATTATTTTGGATCAACAATATGTCATCCACATATACTTATCAGAAATGTTGCAGTGCTCCCACTCACTTTCTTGTAAATACAAGTTTCTAACAAACATTGTATAAACCTGAAAGCTTTGATCACTCCATCAAAACATATATTCCGATTCCGAGATGCTTGCTCTAGTCCATAGAAGGATTGCTGGAGCCAGCATACCTTTTAGCATCCTTAGGATTGACAAAACCTTTTATTGTATCACATACAACTTTTCTTACGAAAACTGGTAAGAAAACTTGTTTTAACATCCATCTGTAAGATTTCATAATCAAAAAATACAGCTAATGCTAACATGATTTCGACGGACTTAAGCATCGCTACGGGTGAGAAATTCTCATCGTAGTCAACTCCTTGAACTTGTGAAAAGACTCTTTCCCACAAGTCGAGCTTCATAGACGGTAACATTACCGCCCACGTTCGTCTTCTTCTTAAAGATCCATTTATCTCAATGACTTGCCGATCATCGGGTAAGTCCACCAAAGTCCATACTTTGTTCTGATACATGGATCCTATCTCGGATTTCATGGCTTCTAACCATTTGTCGGAATACGGTCCCACCATCGCTTCTCCATAGCTCGTAGGTTCATTGTTGTCCAACAACATGATATCTGAGACAGGATCACCGTACCACTCTGTTGGAAATATGCCCTAGAGGCAATAATAAAATGATTATTATATTTCCTTGTTCATGATAATTGTCTATTATTCATGCTATAATTATATTATCCGGAAATCGTAATACATGTGTGAATACATAGACCACAATGTGTCCCTAGTGAGCCTCTAGTTGACTAGCTCGTTGATCAACAGATAGTCATGGTTTCCTGGCTATGGACATGGGGATGTCATTGATAACGGGATCACATCATTAGGAGAATGATGTGATGGACAAGACCCAAACCTAAGCATAGCACAAAGATCATGTAATTCGTTTGCTGTAGCTTTTCTGAATGTCAAGTATCATTTCCTTAGACCATGAGATTGTGCAACTCTCGGATACCGTAGGAGTGCTTTGGGTGTGCCAAATGTCACAACGTAACTGGGTGACTATAAAGGTACATTACAGGTGTCTCCGAAAGTGTCTGTTGGGTTGGCATGAATCGAGACTGGGATTTGTCACTCCGTATGACGGAGAGGTAACTCTGGGCCCACTCGGTAATGCATCATCATAATGAGCTCAATGTGACCAAGTGGTTGATCGCGGGATCATGCATTACGGTACAAGTAAAGTGACTTGCCGGTAACGAGACTGAACAAGGTATTGGGATACCGACGATCGAGTCTCGGGCAAGTAGCGTACCGATTGACAAAGGGAATTGAATACGGGATTGATTAAGTCCTCGACATCGTGGTTCATCTGATGAGATCATCGAGGAGCATGTGGGAGCCAACATGGGTATCCATATCCCGCTGTTGGTTATTGGCCGGAGAGCCGTCTCGGTCATGTCTACGTGTCTCCCGAACCCGTAGGGTCTACACACTTAAGGTTCGGTGACGCTAGGGTTGTAGAGATATGAGTATGCAGTAATCCGAAAGTTGTTCGGAGTCCCGGATGAGATCCTGGACGTCACGAGGAGTTCCGGATTGGTCTGGAGGTGAAGAATTATCTATAGAAAGTGCAGTTTCGGCCATCGGGAACGATCCGGAGTCACCGGTATTGTACCGGGACCACCGGATGGGTCCCGGGGGTCCACCGGGTGGGGCCACCCATCCCGGAGGGCCCCGTGGGCTGAAGTGGGGAGGGAACCAGCCCCTAGTGGGCTGGTGCGCCGCCCCCTTGGGCCCCCCTGCGCCTAGGGTTGGAAACCCTAGGGTGGGGGGCGCCTCCACTTGCCTTGGGGGGCAAGCCTCCCCCTTGGCCGCCGCCCCCCCTTGGGAGATCCCATCTCCAGGGCCGGCGCCCCCCCCCCAGGGGGCCTATATAAAGGAGGGGGGAGGGAGGGCAGCCGCACCTGAAGTTTTGGCGTCTCCCTCTCCCCTGCTACACCTCTCCCTCTCGCAGAAGCTCGGCGAAGCCCTGCTGCGATCACTGCTGCATCCACCACCACGCCGTCGTGCTGCTGGATCTTCATCAACCTCTCCTTCCCCCTTGCTGGATCAAGAAGGAGGAGATGTCATCCGCTCCGTACGTGTGTTGAACGCAGAGGTGCCGTCCGTTCGGCACTTGGCCATCGGTGATTTGGATCACGGCGAGTACAACTCCATCATCCCCATTCTCTTGAACGCTTCCGCTCTCGATCTACAAGGGTATGTAGATGCACTCTCCTCTCGTTGCTAGTTGACTCCATAGATTGATCTTGGTGAAACGTAGGAATTTTTTTTGTTTTCTGCAACGTTCCCCAACACACTCAGGAGTAGTACATATCCTTGTCGACCTACGAGGTTCGATAGCAACTTGATCCGAAGCTTCATGATCACTATCATTAACTTCCTATTCAACAGATGTAGGCTCCACAGAAAACATCTTTCTATGTTGCATCACTCTCTGGTTGAAGTAAAGGTTCGACAACCTCATCAAGTTCTATCTTCCTCCCACTCAATTCTTTCGAGAGAAACTCCTTCTCGAGAAAGGACCCGTTCTTAGCGACAAACAATTTGCCCTCGGATCTGAGATAGAAGGTATACCCAACTGTCACCTTTGGGTATCCTATGAAGATGTGTTTGTCCGCTTTGGGTTCGAGCTTCTCCGGCTGAAGCCTTAAGCATCGCAGCCCCAAACATTAAGAAACGACAACTTTGGTTTCTTGCCAAACCAATGTTCATACGGCGTCGTCTCAACAGACTTATATGGTGTCCTATCTAAAGTGAATGCAGCTGTCTCTAATGCATAACCTCAAAATAATAGCGGTAGATCGGTAAGAGACATCATAGATCGCACCATATCTCATAAGGTTCGATTACGATGTCAGGACACACCACTACCCTGTGGTGTTGCAGGTGGCTTCAACTGTGAAACAATTCCACAATGTCTTAAGTGATTGCCAAACTCATAACTCAAAAAATCCCCTTTTTGATCAGATCGTAGGAACATGATCTTCTTTGTTGTGACGATTCTTAACTTCACTCTGAAATTGATTGAACTTTTCAAACATTTCAGACTTGTGCTTCATTAAGTAAATATACCTATATCTACTCAAATCGTCGGTGAAGATGAGAAAATAGCGATATCCACCACACACTTCAATTCTCATTGGATCAAACGCATCAGCATGTATGATTTCCAACAAGTCACTTGCCCGTTTCATTGTACCTGAAAACAGGGTCTTAGTCATCCTGCCCATGAGGCATGGCTCACATGTGTCAAGCGATTCAAAATCAAGTGACTCCAAACATCCATCGATATGGAGTTTCTTCATGCATCTTACGCCAATATGACCTAAGCGGCAGTGCCACAAGAAAGTGGTACTATCTACATCTTTTGGCGTGAACATGTGTATTACTACGCGAGATTCACTGAATCATTCACATAGGGTGCATGACCATGGAAGGTATTATTCATGTAAACAGAATAACCATTATTCTCTAACTTAAATGAATAACCGTATTGCAATGAACATGATCTAATCATATTTATGCTCAACGTAGACACCTGATAACATTTATCTAGGTTCAATACTAATCCCGAAGGCAGATGGAGCATGCGATGGTGATCTCATCAACTTTGGAAACACTTCCAACACACATCGTCACATCGCCCTTAGCCAGTCTCCGTTTAGTCCGTAGCTTTTGCTTCAAGTCACCAATAATAGTAACTGAACCGGTATCCAATACCCAGGTGCTACCAGGAGTACTAGTGAGGTACACATTAATAACATGTATATACTTTGTTGAAGTTGCCAGCCTTCTTATCTACCATGTATTTGGGGTAATTCCGCTACCAGTGACCGTTCCCCTTATAATAGAAGCACTTAGTCTCGGGTTTTGGTTCAACCTTGGGTTCCTACACTGGAGCGGTAACTGGTTTGCAATCCATGAAGTTTCCCTTCTAGCCCTTGCCCTTCTTGAAATCAGTGGTCTTGTTAAACCATCAACACTTGATGCTCCTTCTTGATTTCTACCTTTTGCGGTCTTAAGCACCGCGAACAGCTTCGGGATCAACTCCATCCCTTGCATGTCATAGTTCATCACGAAGATCTAGTAGCTTAGTGATAGTGGCTAGAGAACTCTATCAATCACTATCTTATCTGGAAGTTTAACTCCCACTTGATTTAAGTGATTGTAGCACCCAGACATTCTGAGCACATGCTCACTAGCTGAGCTATTCTCCTCCATCTTGTTGGCAAAAGAACTTGTCAGAGGTCTCACACCACTCAACACGGGCATGAGCCTGAAATCCCAATTTCAGCTCTTGGAACATCTCATATGTTCTATGGCGTTCAAGACGTCATCGGAATCCCGATTATAAGCCGTAAAGTATGGTGCACTAAACTATCAAGTAGTCATCAGGACGTGTTTGTCAGGTGTTCCCAACATCCACAGACGACGTTGTAAGGGTTTTCACATAGAGCGGTGCATCAAAGACGTAAGCCTTCTATGTAGCAGTGAGGACACTCCTCGGACTACGGACCCAGTCCGCATCATTGCTTACAATATCTTTCAACTTGGTCTTTCTCTAGGAACGTATTGAAATAGGGAGCTACAACATGAGCTATTTATCTACAACATATTTGCAAAGACAATTTATACTATGTTCATGATAATTAAGTTCATCTAATCAAATTATTTAATGAACTCCTAAGCATAGCACAAAGATCGTGTAGTTCGTTTGCTGTAGCTTTTCTGAATGTCAAGTATCATTTCCTTAGACCATGAGATTGTGCAACTCCCGGATACCGTAGGAGTGCTTTGGGTGTGCCAAACGTCACAACGTAACTGGGTGACTATAAAGGTACATTACAGGTGTCTCCGAAAGTGTCTGTTGGGTTGGCACGAATCGAGACTGGGATTTGTCACTCCGTATGATGGAGAGGTATCTCTGGGCCCACTCGGTAATGCATCATCATAATGAGCTCAATGTGATCAAGTGGTTGATCACGGGATCATGCATTACGGTATGAGTAAAGTGACTTGTCGGTAACGAGACTGAACAAGGTATTGGGATACCGACTATCGAGTCTCGGGCAAGTAACGTACCGATTGACAAAGGGAATTGAATACGGGATTGATTAAGTCCTCGACATCGTGGTTCATCCGATGAGATCATCGAGGAGCATGTGGGAGCCAACATGGGTATCCAGATCCCGCTGTTGGTTATTGGCCGGAGAGCCGTCTCGGTCATGTCTACGTGTCTCCCGAACCCGTAGGGTCTACACACTGAAGGTTCGGTGACGCTAGGGTTGTAGAGATATGAGTATGCAGTAATCCGAAAGTAGTTCGGAGTCCCGGATGAGATCCTGGACGTCATGAGGAGTTCCGGATTGGTCTGGAGGTGAAGAATTATATATAGGAAGTGCAGTTTTGGCCATCGGGAAGGATTCGGAGTCACCGGTATTGTACCGGGACCACCGGATGGGTCCCGGGGGTCCACCGGGTGGGGCCACCCATCCCGGAGGGCCCGTGGGCTGAAGTGGGGAGGGAACCAGCCCCTAGTGGGCTGGTGCGCCCCCCCTTGGGCCCCCCCTACGCCTAGGGTTGGAAACCCTAGGGTGGGGGCGCCTCCACTTGCCTTGGGGGGGCAAGCCTCCCCCTTGGCCGCCGCCCCCCTTGGGAGATCCCATCTCCAGGGCCGACGCCCCCCAGGGGGCCTATATAAAGGAGGGGGGGACGGAGGGCAGCCACACCTGAAGTCTTGGCGCCTCCCTCTCCCCTGCTACACCTCTCCCTCTCGTAGAAACTCGGCGAAGCCCTGCTGCGATCATTGCTGCATCCACCACCACGCCGTCGTGCTGCTGGAGTTCTCCCTCAACTTCTCCTCTCCCCTTGCTGGATCAAGAAGGAGGAGACGTCATCCGCTCCGTACGTGTGTTGAACGCAGAGGTGCCGTCCGTTCGGCACTTGGTCATCGGTGATTTGGATCACGGCGAGTATGACTCCATCATCCCCGTTCTCTTGAACGCTTCCGCTCGCGATCTACAAGGGTATGTAGATGCACTCTCCTTCCCCTCGTTGCTAGATTACTCCATAGATTGATCTTGGTGATGCGTAGAAAATTTTGAATTTCTGCTACGATCCCCAACAGTGGCATCATGAGCTAGGTCTATGCGTAGTTTCTATGCACGAGTAGAACACAAGTTGTTGTGGGCGTCGATTTTGTCAATTTGCTTGCCGTTACTAGTCTTATCTTGATTCGGCGGCATCGTGGGATGAAGCGGCCCGGACCGACCTTACACGTACTCTTACGTGAGATTGGTTCCACCGACTGACATGCACTAGTTGCATAAGGTGGCTAGCGGGTGTCTGTCTCTCCCACTTTAGTCGGATCAGATTCGATGAACAGGGTCCTTATGAAGGGTAAATAGAAATTGGCAATTCATGTTGTGGTTTTGGCGTAGGTAAGAAACGTTCTTGCTAGAAACCTATAGCAGCCACGTAAAAACTTGCAACAACAATTAGAGGGCGTCTAACTTGTTTCTGCAGGAAGTGTTTTGTGATGTGATATGGCCAAAGGTTGTGATGAATGATGAATGATATATGTGATGTATGAGATTGATCATGTTCTTTTAATAGGAATCACGACTTGCATGTCGATGAGTATGACAACCGGCAGGAGCCATAGGAGTTGTCTTTATTTATTTATGACCTGCGTATCAACATAAACGTCATGTAATTACTTTACTTTATTGCTAAAGCGTTAGCCATAGTAGTAGAAGTAATAGATGACGAGACAACTTTAAGAAGACACGATGATGGAGATCATGATGATGGAGATCATGGTGTCATGCCGGTGACAACGATGATCATGGAGCCCCAAAGATGGAGATCAAAGGACTGGGTCGCTTTCAGCTTGGTTTTCTCTAGGAACGCGTTGAAGTTGAGGACAACGTTGGCCATTTGATCTACAAGACATATTGTAAAGATTTTAGACTAAGTTCATGATAATTAAGTTCATCTAATCAAATTATTCAATGAACTCCCACTTAGATAGACATCCCTCCAGTCATCTAAGTATAACATGATCCGAGTTGACTAGGCCGTGTCCGATCATCACGTGAGATGGACTAGTCAACATCGGTGAACATCTTCATGTTGATCGTATCCTCTATACGACTCATGCTCGACCTTTCGGTCTTCTGTGTTCTGAGGCCATGTCTGTACAAGCTAGGCTCGTCAAGTCAACCTAAGTGTATTGCGTGTGTAAATCTGTCTTACACCCGTTGTATGTGAACGTTGGAATCTATCACACCCGATCATCACGTGGTGCTTCGAAACAATGAACTGTCGCAACGACGCACAGTTAGGGGAAACACTTTCTTGAAATTATTATGAGGGATCATCTTATTTAAGCTACTGTCGTTCTAAGCAAATAAGATGTAAAACATGATAAACATCACATGCAATCAAATAGTGACATGATATGGCCAATATCATTTGCTCCTTTGATCTCCATCTTCGGGCCGGCATGACACCATGATCTCCATCATCATGATCTCCATCATCATGTCTTCTTAAAGTTGTCTCGCCATCTATTACTTCTACTACTATGGCTAACACTTTAGCAATAAAGTAAAGTAATTACATGACGTTTATGTTGATACGCAGGTCATAAATAAATAAAGACAACTCCTATGGCTCCTGCCGGTTGTCATACTCATCGACATGCAAGTCGTGATTCCTATTACAAGAACATGATCAATCTCATACATCACATATATCATTCATCACATCCTTTTGGCCATATCACATCACAAGGCATATGCTGCAAAAACAAGTTAGACGTCCTCTAATTGTTGTTGCAAGTTTTTACGTGGCTGTTATAGGTTTCTAGCAAGAACGTTTCTTACCTACACGAAAACCACAACGTGATATGCCAATTTCTATTTACCCTTCATAAGGACCCTTTTCATCGAATCCGATCCGACTAAAGTGGGAGAGACAGACACCCGCTAGCCACCTTATGCAACTAGTGCATGTCAGTCGGTGGAACCAATCTCACGTAAGAGTACGTGTAAGGTCGGTCCGGGCCGCTTCATCCCACGATGCCGCCGAATCAAGATAAGACTAGTAACGGCAAGCAAATTGACAAAATCGACGCCCACAACAACTTGTGTTCTACTCGTGCATAGAAACTACGCATAGACCTAGCTCATGATGCCACTGTTGGGGATCGTAGCAGAAATTCAAAATTTTCTACGCATCACCAAGATCAATCTATGGAGTAATCTAGCAACGAGGGGAAGGAGAGTGCATCTACATACCCTTGTAGATCGCTAAGCGGAAGCGTTCAAGTGAACGGGGTTGATGGAGTCGTACTCGTCGTGATCCAAATCACCGATGATCCTAGCGCCGAACGGACGGCACCTCCGCGTTCAACACACGTACGGTTGGGAGACGTCTCCTCCTTCTTGATCCAGCAAGGGGAGAGGAGAAGTTGAGGGAGAACTCCAGCAGCACGACGGCATGGTGGCAATGGAGCTCGTGGTTCTCCAGCAGGGCTTCGCCAAGCACTATGGAGGAGGAGGAGGTGTAGGAGGAGGGAGGGCTGCGCCAGGGAAGAGGTGCGGCTGCCCTCTCTCTCCCTCACTATATATAGGGGGAAGGGAGGAGGGGGAGGCGCCCTAGGGTTCCCTAGGGGAGGGGCGGCGGCCACAGGGGAAACCCTAGATGGGTTTGGGCGCCCCCACCCCCTAGGAAACTTGCCCCCCAAGCCGGGAGGGGCGGCTGCCCTAGGGGTGGCGCCCCCACCTCTCCTGGTTACGTGAGATGGGGTGGAAGGGGTGCTCAGCCCCTTAGTGGGCTGATGTGCCTCTTCCCTTGGCCCATAAGGCCCCCCAACGCTTGCTGGGGCCTCCGAAACCCCTTTCGGACACGCTGGTCATCACCTGATACCCCCGGAACAATTCCGGACTCCAATACCCTTCGTCCAATATATTGATCTTCACCTCCGGACCATTTCGGAGCTCTTCGTCATGTCCGGGATCTCATCCGGGACTCTGAACAACCTTCGGTAACCACATACTATTTCCCATAACAACTCTAGCGTCACCGAACCTTAAGTGTATAGACCCTACGGGTTCGGGAACCATGCAGACATGACCGAGACAACTCTCCGGCCAATAACCAACAGCGGGATCTGGATACCCATGTTGGCTCCCACATGTTCCACGATGATCTCATCGGATGAACCATGATGTCGAGGATTCAATCAATCCCGTATACAATTCCCTTTGTCCATCGGTACGATACTTGCCCGGGATTCGATCGTCGGTATCCCGATACCTTGTTCAATCTCGTTACCGGCAAGTCTCTTTACTCGTTCCGTAACACATCATCCCGTGATCAACTCCTTGATCACATTGTGCACATTATGATGATGTCCTACCGAGTGGGCCCAGAGATACCTCTCCGTTTACACGGAGTGACAAATCCCAGTCTCGATTCGTGCCAACCCAACAGACACTTTCGGAGATACCTGTAGTGTACCTTTATAGCCACCCAGTTACGTTGTGACGTTTGGTACACCCAAAGCATTCCTACGGTATTCGGGAGTTGCACAATCTCATGGTCTGAGGAAATGATACTTGACATTAGAAAAGTTTTAGCAAACGAACTACACGATCTTGTGCTAGGCTTAGGATTGGGTCTTGTCCATCACATCATTCTCCTAATGATGTGATCCCGTTATCAACGACACCCAATGTCCATGGTCAGGAAATCGTAACCATCTATTGATCAACGAGCTAGTCAACTAGAGGCTTACTAGGGACATGGTGTTGTCTATGTATCCACACATGTATCTGAGTTTCCTATCAATACAATTATAGCATGGATAATAAACGATTATCATGAACAATGAAATATAATATAATAATAACCAATTTATTATTGCCTCTAGGGCATATTTCCAACACACCACCTGTAGCTCCCCCGTCTCAACACCATCCGGCGAAAGCTTTATCTCCGAAGTCTCCTCCGCGCTAGAACCCTCCACGCCCGGGCCCTCAAAGTCCAAAGCGGGTAGAGAGTGTTCAGAATCATCAAAAGACTCCACACGCTCGCTCCAAAGCCTCGGAGGTGCAGTAGCAGGCTCAATAGACCCAAACCTCAGAGTGGTCGACGACACTGAAGCAGAAGGCGCCGTCCCATCTCCGGTCGTCTGAACAGCAGACCCCGGTCCCTCGGACATCTCTCGTCCAAGATCAGCGGCCGGAGTCTCCTTAGCTCCTGCACCCTCATCATCCTCGTGCATATCAACATCAGTGGCAGCAGGTGCCTCAGCAAACAGGCTGTCATCCTCAAACTCAATCTGAAGGTTGTAAACCTGGCCTCGATAAGCCCACTTGACCACATCAGGCACAAACTCGATGTCCAAAATGCTGACCAGTAAGCGAGCAACCCCATGAGCTCTAGTAAAGGCCATATCCACACGCTCAGGCTTCCCCACCATGATACCCAAACTAGCAACGACCCTACCATCCTACATAGGTTTGGAAGGAGCTCCCGAAAACCGTAACCAAGCCTGAGTAAGAGGTTTACCCTAAGATCCAATGCATCTATTAAGTCACGCTAGCATCTACGAAGAGGACTTGGCTTGCATGGCATGGCTGCATGCATTGGACGGCCGCTTTTACATGCTGATCAGCTACCTTAAGTCTAGCTGAGTTAGTTGTAGTCAGCTAAAAATTACGAGAAAACAATATTTGCCAAACGAATAGGTGGTTTCCACAAAACAGAGAAAAACCATGGTTTAGACAAACCGAGGTATTGATCGCCCTCCCGTTGAGAAACTGAGGTTTTGGATTACCACAGTTTTAAAAAAACGTTGCTGCCAAATTAGGCCTAAGTTTCTTCATCTGATGTATCCGTCGAACAATGTAATCATAATCAGGAATGTAATCATGTTGCACAAACTTTAGCTGCACATGGCACAACCATGAGTCCTATACATGGGAAATCTGGCTTGGCAAATTTCCATCTTTTGTATCAAACCATGTAGCTGGAGATTCTACCAGCACTACCTTATATGGAATGCAGAGTGTTCTTTTCAAAAAAGAAAAACTGAATCCTAACGTGTGTCCACTAGACCACCAGCTGCTCTACAGGTAGCTTTTTTTTACAGGTCTCTGTATCCATCCGTCGCCGCGCTGTTAGGCCAACTCCACTGCACTACCCTAAACAGACGTCTGGATTGGCCGGATTTTGTCCCTTCGGGGCGCCGATGGGTTCGCCCGTGTCCGCCTTTGTCAGATGGGTCGTGCGTGCGCGCACCGCGCAGCCGCACCCCAAATCGTGTCCGGATGGACGTGAATAAAACAAATATAAAAACTAGAATGAAATAACTAAAAAACTAAATAAAAGCATTAAAAAAACATAAACCATATATAGGGGACGGCCACAAAACGGCCCAGTTTGCACGGCCACTTAAAAGGCCCAGTTTTCATAATTAACATATAAAACAAAGTAAAAAAACGCCTCCGCCTCCCGCGCGCTCCTGCCGCGCCCGTCGGTGCCGTGGCCATCGCCGTCTTCACTGGCCGCCGGTGTCGTCGTCGTCGCTGACGAGGTCGACGTAGTCCGGCGGCGTCCACAGGTGGGCCGGAGGTGCCTGCACCACCTCCTCCCGTGGCGAGGCCTCCCGCTCCGGTGACCGCGGCGGAGTGGGGCACCAGTTCACGCCCACGCCGGCGGACATCTCCGGAGCAGTGCAGAACCAGCGCCACCCCTGGCCCAGCAGTTGCTGGAACGCGGCCGGCGGGTCCTCCCTCCTCTCGTCCTCCACGGCCACCATCTGGAGGTCCGGGAAGGCGACGTCCCCGGCGGCAGAGAGGGCCATGGCCTCCTCCAGGCCGTCCCACTGCCGCTCGTCGTGCGTGTACATGGAGTCGTCCATGACACGCTTGAGGAGACGGGCCTCCTCCTCCGCTGACATGCGAGGAGGTGGAGGGGGCGATGGAGACGACGATGGCGGCGGCGTGGGCGTGACGCCGCGCACCCGCCTACGCCCGCGCTCCTGGGCGCGCCCCTGTCGTGGCCGCCGCGGCCCCGTCGAGGTGCCGGCGAAGAAGGACGCGCGCCTGGTGTCGTGCTCGTCACGAAACCAGGTGTCCCACAGCGCGGAGTCGGGGGCGTACCTGGGGTCGTAGAAGAGGTCGTCGGGGAGGAGGCGGCGGCGGCGCTCGATCTCCTCTTCGCGCGCATGGCCGCTCGTCGGGACCGGCGGGATCGGGACCTGGTCGGCGGACCGATGCCAGTTACTGGGAAGATGGGCGTCGCTCCAGGGGAGCGGCGTCCTCGTCTCCCAATAACGGCGGCACACTGACGCATGGACGTAATGCCGGTCGCGCGCGCCGGCGAACGTGGGCGCGATGGAGAACGCGGGCGGCGCGGGGGCCCGGCGTGGTGGCGATGGCGACGGCGTCTCCTCCTTCTTCACCGAGCCGCGGCGGCGTCCCGACGAGGAGCCAGCCTCGCGGTCGTGCCTGCCTTTGCGGCCGTAGTTCCATAGCCCCATGGCTGCGGGCGGCCGGTCGGCGAGTTCTTGGCTAGGGTTTGGGACGTGGTCGCCGCTGTCGGGTTTCGAGGAGGCCGCTGGGTGGCGTGGGACAGTGTGGACGGCGACCCGTCCACGCTTCCCACTTAAAGAAGGACGGCGACCGTTCGACGTGCGGATGACAGGTGGGGCCGCCTGCTCGTGCGCATTGATGTGGGCGAGTGGGAGGTAGGTGGCCGCCTGCCACTCGGCTCCGACGCGGACGAGCGCGCGTCCGTTTAATGTCCGCCGCGACCCAAACCCGGCGCAAGTTTGCGTTCGAAATGGATCGATCCGGACACAAAACAGACAAGATGGATCCAGACCGTAGCGCGCTGGGCCGCCTCCTTTATCCTTTTATCCCAAACGGACGAGACCGGACAAGATAGGGTCGCGCGATGAAGTTGGCCTTACGGCAAAGGCTTGAATGGGCACGGATTTTTCGAACCGATGGCGACGGCCCTCCATCCGGGCCAAAACCTCCTCCCTTCTCTGTCACTCAGTCAGCCATGCCAACATGGGAATGGGAGCAGTGGTTTCTGTCGCGGGGAAGCATCCTGGAAGGCGTGAGACGCCGCAACTTGCACCCGCTGCTGCATGAACACTCTCATCCCCGTCCCGAACGGTCAGCACAACACGTGAGGATTCATTTCGGAAGTCTAAGCCGGATGGAAAGTGACACGCCACTTCTCTGGTCGTCTCTTCCGCAAGTCGTTGATGCTGATCGGATCGAGCGACAGGTTCGGTGCACCTCGGAAAAGTTGGCTCAGGCGCAAGCCGAAGCCGGTAGTCCGTTCCAGACACGGGCAGACAGCACGTCCTGTTCGATTGAAATCCTCGCACCATCGTGTCTGCACTCTGCGGCACGACAGAGCCACAAGAGCATTTTGGATTTCGACCTACTCGAGAGTAGATTGGGAACTTGGTAGCACGGCTGCTAGAGATGCCTCCAACACTGCATGGAGATTTCGTCGTCTACTTGGAGGTTGATTTGCAGCTGGAAGCCTCAGCCTCTCCACAGATCCTCTAGATGATGAAGTGTAGGATTAGTTTGTATCTTCTGAATGGAACAATGGAGAATCAGTGCATCACTAGATTTTCCTTCCTTGCACAATAAAATAGTGAGCCCATTGTTGCACGTGGACAGAGGAAACCACCCTGAAGTTTCACCTGTCTCTTCCAAGGGAGTCCCATCCCAACAACAACATCATTACTCTCCATCATGGCTATGGCTTTTTCTTCTAGAGTGGTGCCGTGGAGCCTTGACGCCGAATGAACCGCCAAATGCACCCATCCCTTTCTCGTCAACTTGCTCCATACGTGACTGTGCACGACAAAGTATCTTGTAGGAGTATATGCCTCTGACATGAATCAAATGAGGTTGGAATACTTTTTGGTTGGCGAGGACGAGCTGGTACATAGGTTCGGCGACGAGGTCAAGCGCTAGGGGCGCTTGGTGAAATGCACCACGTGCCCTGGCGAGAACGGCAGCATATGCTGCTACACCTACGAAACAAACTTTATGTTATCTTGTTTACAGAACCTTTACATATGCACAGGCGCGAACGAACACAAACGTACGGCGCATGCTGGATGGCGATAGTGTGTATGCGGTTTTTTTTGCATAAAATGTCACTCTTTATTCATTAACAAATATCATTGCAGGACTAGCGTAGTACCGCTGCGTTGCCACGGGCAATTAAGGGCATCTCCAACGCCCTCTATCAAATCAGAAATACCAAACGTCCGCTGACACGTCAAAGCAATAGTTTAATCTACATATATTATTGCTTAGTGTCATGCAATGTCCTATGTTAGCTCATTATCTTTATGATTATTAATTTGTTAGTCATGTGTGAGTCCTGCAAGCACAAAATTATCCATTGTTATCTCCCAGAACATGGAATGAACGAATGCATGAAGCAGAGAGGCGGCCATGCATGCTTCACTAACACATGATCTGCATTTTTTTTGAGTTAAAGCGAAACTTTATTCATTAGAAATAACCAGTACATCGTTTGTGAGGATCATTACAATTTCAGTAAGGGGTAGTCGAAGAAAATCTAGCTAATTTAGCAAGTTCATGTGCTACTTTATTTGTCTCTCTATTACAATGTTCGAATCTAGTCATAATAAAATCACATGCATAGTGATAACAGTCATCGAAAATCACCGTCGCCGCACCCGCTGACTGTCCTCCGTCCTGCATGGTCTCAATCATCTCCAAATTGATGATTAGGCGGTTACATCCCGCCCTTTATGCTAATGTTAGGCCAAATTTGAGAGCTAATGCTTCTGCCATCGGAGCATCCGCGCAGTAGTCGATCTTTCCATTTCCTCTTGCAATAAACTTACCTTTGTCGTCTCTCAAGATCGCCCCCATCATACCCTTCAGCATGTCATGGTCAAAGGAGATGTCAACATTTAGTTTCACGAAGCCCCTAGGAGGACAGTGCCAATCCCTCCCTTTTTCATGGACGCCTTTGAAGATGACGCATTTACAAAATTATATGTGAGAGCCATGATCCCCATTGATATCCGAGTCACATTCTGAGTTAATTCCTTGTGCACTAATTTCCGTCTTTCCCATCATAGATACCAAGCCGAGATAGCTATCATTTCTCGTACATTTTGGCACCCCATTTCTCGTACATTTGCTATATTAGCTAGATTTTCTTCAGCATGATCAATCTCACAAGATTTATCAATAATCATATCCATCCCTAGCCTTTTCCAAATCTTCTTTGCTCTTGTACATAGGAAAAGCATGTGTTTCATATCTTCTACACCCCGAGAGCAGGAAGGACAAAGAGGCAAGACCTTCATGTGTCTAATAGTGAGTGTTGCCCGACATGGGAGGGTGCCATATGTAATGTCCGTCATAAAAAGATTTTGACTTTTGCCAGACAAGATAACTTCCATATCTGACACCATATAGGGTTAGGTGTCGTTCGCCCCATCCCGTTGGAATGTTTTACTTTACTCCCACACTGATAATTCCACTTCACATGATAAGCAGACCGTACCGAGAACATACCATTTTTGTATAACTCCATGCAATAAAATCTGTCATATTATGTTGCGAAATTGGGATTGAAAGAATCCGTTGTGCGTCAATGGGCCACATAATTTGTCTAATCAGGTCCTCATTCCAATTGTTGAAGGTCGGGTCAATCAAACCAACCACTTTTGATAACAAATGTCCCCCCTTAGGGGTCATAATCTGCCTAGTGGCACAATTTGGCATCCATCCATCTTCCCAAATATTGATATTATGTCCATCCCTCACTCGCCAAATATAACCATGCTTGAGAGTAGTAACGGCTGCCATAATGCTTTGCCAGGTGAAAAAAGCACCATGTTTTGGCTTGGAGTTCAGCAAATCACCATCAGGGTAATACTTGGCCCTTAGAATAGTAGCACACAATGAGTCGGGATTATCAAGGAGACGCCATGCCTGTTTGGCCAGCAGAGCCAGGTCAACACATGATCTGCATTTAATTTGATCATCCATGCTTAGTGGTTTTTAAAAGGGACCTAACAAAAAACATGAAGGAGTGCTGAGCAAAATCGTTGATACTTATGTTAGTTTGGGTGCTCCACTAATTCACTACACCATCATCATCAATTCATCATCATTACCTTCCGAAACGATAAGAAAAACAATGGAATCACGTGGGGCTAACGCAGGAACGTTCGGCGAAGCTAGAAGCACGTGACGCCCTTCCGCGCTCTCTGTATATAAACCGGGAGACCGAAACCAGCCCCTCCACAAAATCCACTGACAAACGCTCGGCGAATCCCAAGAGCGAACTCAGATCATCCTACGACCAGACGCGACCACACAGGACAAGATGCTGCTGCTTAATCCGGCGTCCGAGGCGGCGGCGGCGGCGGCGCTGGACAGCATCCGGCAGCAGCTCCTGGAGGAGCCGGCGCGGCCGGCCTACTGCCGGAGCGCGAGCTTCGGCAGCCTGGTGGCGGACCAGTGGAGCGGGTCGCTCCCGTTCCGGCCCAACGACGCCGACGACATGGTCGTCTACGGCGCCCTCCGCGACGCCTTTTCCTGCGGCTGGCTCCCCGACGGCTCCTTCGCGGCCGTCAAGCCCGAGCCCATGCCCTCCCCCGCCTCCTACGACGGCTCCTGCCTCGGCAGCTTCCTCGCGCCGCCGGCGCCCGGGCTGGACGCGCCGTGGGCGGAGGAGGAGGCCGAGGTCGCGGCGGCGGCGTCGAGGGGGAAGCACTTCCGAGGCGTGAGGCAGCGGCCGTGGGGCAAGTTCGCGGCGGAGATCCGGGACCCGGCCAAGAACGGCGCGCGCGTGTGGCTCGGCACCTTCGACAGCGCCGAGGACGCCGCGGTGGCCTACGACCGCGCCGCCTACCGCATGCGCGGCTCCCGCGCGCTCCTCAACTTCCCGCTCCGCATCGGCTCCGAGATCGCCGCCGCCGCCGCAGCCGCGGGCCAGAAGCGTCCGTCTCCCCAGCCGGCGAGCCCCGACTCTTCATCTCCCTCCTGCAGCGCGCCCGGGTCGTCGAAGAGGAGAAAGAGAGGCGAGGCCGCGGCAGCGTCCATGGCCATGGCTCTGGTGCCGCCCCCGCCGGTGCAGGCTCCCGTCCAGCTGACCCTCCCAGCCCAGCCGTGGCTCGCCACCGGCGCCGTCCAGCAGCTGGTGAGCTGAAGCGGCGAAGCGACAAGTGATCGTTCTCACTTCTCACGAGTGATTAGTTGCTTGATGTGTTGAGCGACGTGAGGAACAGAGCATCAAGATGAGATGAATGGCGCGTAATGCGTGGCTCGAAGAAACCTTGATCAGCTGGAGGCGATTACGCCGCCATGCCGTTGTGAAATTTGTGTGGTTCCGTGTGAAACCTGTCGCTAGGGTTAGTGGCGTTGGCACAGTAGCAAGTGGGTGCAGTGGAGTTCTGGAAGCCGGTTTGTAAGAGGCGGTGAGGGTGCAGGTGCAAAACTTGCACAGACCTTCTCTTCTCCAATGGAGAATCTTCTTTGTTCAACCGTTGTTTGGTACTAGTATCAGTGAGTGATTCCTTTCAAATTTGCAGGTTTCCCACTGAAATGATAGTTTTAATAATACAACATGGGCGTGCATCACAGTTGTTTAGTGAGGAATACATCGAGAAAGGATGAAATGTCTGCGTTGTGACCGGGAAGGAGCACATGTTTCTGACTTTTATAAAATATGGGATGAGAGGTGATGCACGGCACGATTAGCCTGTAGGTTTTGTCAACGGACTGAGACCTGAACGCGAATCCAAAATGCCAAATTAAACAAACGTGAAATATGCGGGAGGGGCGAGGCTGGCACGCACTCGCGAACTAAACAAAACAAGCATTGCTTTGGGCCGTCGAGGCGATGGATTGGTGCGGCGGTGATGGATGGAAAGGTTGGTGCATCATCAACTTTGAGAGGCGAGGGAACAAAGGAGTCAAGATATCCTTTCGATCACGCCTGGATATAATATAATATAAACAAACGACTAGGAAAGAAGATAACCTCGTGCTTATCCGTGTTTAAGATTTTATTAAGAGGTGCCGTTGGTGGTATGACGAAGGATTCCTTCGTTTTGGTCGCCGTCAAAATCAGCTGCCCGGCACTTGCTTGTCAGCAGAGCTGGCCTTGGGTCGCACCGGGTGAGACGTTTTCAACTTGAACAACGTCGCGAGAGGACGCATCCCGTTTGCTAGCTTCTCTTTCTTGGCCTTTCTAGTTTTTTCTTTAACAAGAAACAAAAGATTGCTTATTTATGTAAGATCAAGATGGTCTTATGTATTGTATTGCTTAGTCTCTTTCATCAGATTGGTCTTTTGGTTGCATCGGTTAGATAATGTACTTTTACATTATATCGGAGCCTATTGCTTGTTCTCTTTCATCCAATCGATCTTTATGTTGCATTGGCTAAAGCATGCATTTCTACATTATGATCTTACATGTTAGGACGGGTGAGGTAATTAAGAAAATGCAAGAAATAAGGTTTAGTTTGTGTTACAACATAGACAGTGCCACGACAGGCCGAACAAGTATAGTACTCCTTCCGTCCCATAATATAAGAACGTTTTTGACATTAGTGTAGTGTCAAAAACGTTCTTATATTATGGGACAGAAGGAGTAGTATATACCAAGTACATTTGCAGTGGTAATCCGTATGAATTTGGTATGAAACAATGGAATTCGTGGTCGTCATTGCCGCCGGTTTAAGGAGTGATGCGCTGCTGCGATTCTATCACTTGCTCCGCATGATAAGCATCGGCGTCGACCCCGGACGAGCGGTCTTGCCGCTGACTCGGCGCGACGGTGATCTGCGTATGAACCCAAGACAAAAGGACGACCAGTCCAGTCCAGATGATGCGCACGGGCAAAGGCGAGACGATCTAGAAGAGAAAAAGCGAGCGGGCGGCCGGTATGAAGCTGGTCGTTCCGACTCAGCAAAGTGGCCGATCCTGTCATGCCCATGCGTGGCGTGGGGGCCGGATCGTCAATCGTCACCTGTGCCTTGGGATCGGATCGGATAAGCGAGCGCTATCCGAATCAGCCCCGTACAGGGCTGTCTAGGGCGCACGCCCACTGGCTGACTCGACTCGGCTACACAAAAGTTAGTCGAGGATTCTCTCACCTCATAGCGTCGTAGCTAGGAGGGGAAACCACGTCAACAATCAGGCCGTGGTCTGTGCAAGCGTCACGGCTAGCTTGTACTACTAGCAATACAGCACAGGCTGCTTCAGTGATGAAAGGGGTGGCCAGCTCAAGGTTGAGGATGGCAGATGTAGCCTGTCTCCCCGCTAATTGCGAGCATTATCGCGTCATCGCTCGCTCATTAAGCGCCGTAATATGCCCTGCCTATGTTACGAGAGAGTGCGCACTTTTGCCGGACGCCCACCACGGAGGATGGGTTTCTTCGAAAAATCAAAAGGCCTATTTAAAAGTTCCGAAAATATTCAAAAAAAAACCGTGGAAAAAAATATGTGTTCCGCACCACCATGTAAGAATTTATTTTTTAAAAGAATCGTGATTTGTAGGCTGTGCAGAAAGAAATCCGGCCCAAGAACAAAAAAGGCCGGCCCATTTTGGAAATATGTATTTGTCTTTTTTTGTGTACGCCACGCGTGGAAGTATAGTGTTATGTAATTTTGCATACACGTGGTATATATATCTATATGTGTGTTCACGCGAAATTTTGAAAAAAAAAATCAGGCTATGGAGATTTGTATTTTGAAATCGTCAACCATGTTGGTCGACCACCTTTGACATATTTCGGGGTAGTAGACCTGTACTAGCTTATGACATGAGTCAAAATCACTAGCACGCTTTAGTTTGGGGGCTTTCTAGATAAGCACGCTTTAGTTCTTCATCTTCGAGCGGTCTTCTGGATTCTGATTCTCTTCGTGCATAAGCAACAACGAGATTTCGTGTCGGGTTTTTCAAATCGGTTTAAGGGTTCAATGACTGGCTCCAGGCAGCTGGTCTTTAGAGCGCAGCGGCTTGCTATGGCAGCGACAATGGTCGTTCGGTGGCCCAGAGACCTCAGTGTAATTTTCTTTATGTTTGCGGTGCTTTATACTTTTGATGAACCTTTAAATAGATAGATCCAGATCATTTTTGTAAAGAAGAACTATATAGCGATGTGTGTGAGATCTCTATCTATATACAAAAAATACTAATGTGCGTATAAATTGTTTTCTAAAACCCCCCGCAAAAAAAATTGTTTTCTAAAACTGTTCATGCCATTTTACAAAATGCTCACACGATTTGAAGAAATGTTCATACGACTGAACAATAAATACACTGAATATATATTTTAGTACATGACAAAAATTTTGTTAATACATGGTAAACATATTCATATACACGATTAATATACTTTTTATACATGATGAACATTTTCCAAAAAAAGTTTAATTTTTCTAAAACACAATATCTATTTTTATATACAAGATGAACTATTTTTAATAAACAACGAATATTTCTAAATACATTCTGAATATATTTTTTAATGCGCGAAGAACCTTTTCTAATACACATTGAACACTTTTAAAATACGCAGCAAGCATTTTCTTAGTACACGATGAACATTCATAAAATACCCAATAAAAATTTATTAATATGAGATAAAATATTTTTAAATATATGGCGGTGCCTTTTTAATACATTGTGAACATTTTTTAAATATACTATGCACATTTTTTTAGTACTTGAATGATTGTGTACTCTGAATTATTTTTTGGTTTCAAATGGATGCAGTCTTTTTTTTTTGTGCAGTCTATGATCTGCTCTTGAGTACTACTACTGCTAAGTCTGAACTGCAATGTTAAGTGCTGCTAGTTGCAGCTAATAATTTAGTAAGTACACATTTTAAGTCTGAATTTCAATATTGAGTAATGATAGTGGTGATATACTACCTCTGTTTCTTAATGTAAGACGTTTTGGCTGTTAACGAGGTGCGGCTTCTCCCTGAAAGCTGGCACGCAACACTAAAGGTGCAGCACTTTCAAACAGGCAATGTGATTTGGGAACAAATTTTTGTATTGGAACAAAAAAATGATTGTGGCAATCCTCCAGATATTGTATGTGGCTTAATTCAATCTAAGTGATTAAATTTGAGAGCACAGAAACACAATGAAAGAGGATGCCACAAACCTCCTTACACATATCTCACACGCAGGACTCGACCCACAACGAAACCTCATAAAACACATGTCATGCTTCCAAAGAGTTTAATGTCAATCTCATCTCAAAAGTGAATATTTTTGTTATCGATAAATATATTCAAAATTGGTCTTACTTTAGTTATCTACTTACATTTAGAAGACATTCACCTTTTACGTTTTTAATGAAGATTAAATAGAAGACTTAAGTTATGGGAGGAGAAAGAATCTAGGTATAGTCTGATTATGAGCAGAGAGGATCACATTTTCTTTGAAAGGTTGATTTATTAATTTTATTAAGCCGAACGTCCTTGTGGATTCGTTTAAAAGAACAGATTGCGCACCAAAACCCAGCCACGCCCACCCCAAATTTCTTCTAGTTGATCATCCAACGCGCCTGTGAATCAATCATAAATTGTAGTGATGTGAAATGCACGGTTTTTCTGCAACACCTGTTGGACCTCTTTCCTGGGTATGCTTGTACTTGCACCGATGATCCTAACACACCAGCGCACCAAGCTCTTTCTGATCATCCCTTTCTATGCATTGATTAGAGATTCTTCCGCACCTCCCACACTGGCCAGTCCTGGAATCTCGATCCCACACAGCTCGATCGACTCCCTCGCCCTATCAGAACATCTCCAACAGCCGCGCTAAATAAGCGTCGTGCCGTAAATTTGCCATTTTTAACGCGCGTGCAATTGGTAGAGAGGCTTCAACGGACACGTAATAACCGCACGCACGGTATATAGAGTTGGGCGCACGGTCTGAATCGTCATCACGCGCTGTGTATTTGGTGCGCCTGCTTCCAGCGCGGCACAATCGAGCGCTCGCGCCGCACTCTCTCCACCGCGCCACCTTCGTCCCGCACGCGCCGCCGTCGGTGAATTGATCTGATGGACACCCGCGCCAGCACCCCCTTCACCCCTTTCTACAGCCGCGACCCCTCCACCGCCGCCGCAAACACTAGCGCGGGGAGCTTTGGCTTCGCCTCCGCCGGAACTCCTCCGAGCACCGGCATTGCGTGCAGCCTCTTCATGCCACCACGGATGACCTCGGCGGCGGGTGGCATCGCGCCGGCGCCTGCCGTGCAGCCACGTGCCCCCCCCCCCCCCTTCTCGAAGCTCCCAAATGCAGCGCGGCCGAAGAAGGACAAGGCATCCGCGAAGAAAAATAAGGCGGCGGACGGCTCCGGCTCCTCGAAGCCGTCTTCGGAGGAGTCGGATGAATCGGAGGAAGATGAGGATGAAGACGAGGACGAGGCTTGATTGTTGATGTGTCTTTCGTTTGTGTCATGAAATTGGTTTGCATTTTGAACTTGGTTGGATGAACCTTTAGTTATCAACTTGTTTGTGTGAAATTATTGTGCCATGTCTTTGTTTTGTGATGTTTGAAATTCATTTTTGTGTCCAAAATGCAACATATGGCATGCGCCGGCAAGTCGCGTGCGTTGTATTTTTACGCACTGCTGGAGCTACGCGCGGGCTGCATTTTAGCGCGGCTGCTGGAGCCAGCGCTTCCCGCCGCGCCAAACCAGGTGATGGACGCGCTGCAAACTAGTTTTTAGCACGCAGTGCATTGGGCGGATGTTGAAGATGCTCTTAGAGCATCTATAATCGAACTTCTCATATTGACCGGGCAGGCGGACAGGAGAGTGAAGGAAAAAGTTGACCCAATCGAACCCCTCATAGCCTCTTTAAATGCCTGGGTTGTCCGGCACTCATTAAATTCCTCTCAAATATGGGATGAGTATGAGGTGTGTTCGGACGTCCGGTCAGTGGTCCGGCACTCCGTATAAGGATAAAATGAGAGACATAGCTGTGAAAGTGAAAAATTAAGAGGTGACGGTGAGTGTTGGCGGATGCGCCCGACCGCAGGATTTACAGGTTGCGGGTGTAGATGCTCTTAATTTCCTCGGACCAATCCCTGTTCACCTAGCTGCTTCGTGTCTCGGCAAACACCAACCACCATGCATCCCCGTCACAAGTCTCATCACTTTCACCCCTTTCCATTCCAAATTCCAATGCCCCCCTTCGGCTCGACGGCTTCTCGTCGCCAAAAGAAAGGAGCCCTATCTTCTCTTTGTCACCCGATGAACCCAAAAGCCGGCTGTGGGACAGAGAAACAAGGGCGAAATGCGCTTTCGGACGAGCTTCTACCAGTACATCGTTCATCGTCTGAGATTCAGACGCCTTTGAGAGCGGGCTCGCGCAAAAGCAGGCGCACCGAGCGCGAAAGAAGGCCGGGCCGGCCAGCGGTGCGAGGTGACGCCGTGACACGATGCGTGATCCGGAGGCGCCGAGATAAGCATATGTATGTGCTGGTCTCAGTCTGGCGTCGATCGGTTCCGTTTCCTTAGCCGTGTATGCATGCTTCCATCGGTCCTTCGGTTGAGATCATCCGACCTTTCTTTCCAGCCGACAGCCCACGATTATGTTTTCTAATCGGTGAAAGTGGTCAAGAAAGGCCGATATGAGTCGTCGTAGTACTGTGGATAGCCTTTATAATAATGTTATATGCATGTGCAACCAGCATTTGGACTCTTCCTCGTCTCAAGTGCGCAGCGTACTAAGTTTTCACATGCATAGTGGGCATCGGTGACGCCGACACGTACGTAGACGTAGAGCGTAGTTCTCGCTATCAACCAAGGAGAGAAAGCCACATTAGCAAGGATGCATACACGATAATTTTAACAAGTATAGAGCTCCTAGATGGATGAGTACGTAGATTCGCTTTATATTGCATGTGGGCCGTCTTAATGCTACTGTGTGCTGTGCATCGGCGGCATTTCCTTCCAGCAATAGCTTCTGAAGAAAGCTCTTGTTTCCCCAGGCACACTCGAATATATATTGCTACAGGTGAAATCTATGATGGTGAAAAAAATTAACTGCGTTGAATACAAAGTTTCCTAACATAGTGTATGTGCATAAGGATGCTTTTTATCTGACGGTGAACTACACCTCTTCCAAAAAAACACTCGACCCAAATGGCAACCCTGGACTATCTTGTTTCTGTCAGAGGTGATGTTTCTATTTCCTGTTCTGATGGAAACATGGCTAAAGATGTTGAAGGACACCACATGCATGTCTATTTATGACCTTGCTAATATGAATATCGTTTCTTCTTGCCACCATGGATATATGCATTGGTATGACATGGTTAGCTGGGCCGAACGTGAGAAGAACATAAATATTTGCGTACACACAAGGTTTTAGTGTTTAGCTCTCATGTGAATGCAGACGTTTGTTTTGAAGAATCGTGACTATCGTGAGCAAGAATGAACCCAGGAAAATAATTTATTTATTTTTCTTTTTTCCTTGTGATCCAATCAATGGACCGGGTTCCACTATCAACAAAATAATTACCGAAGGTTAACTGAAAAGTGTATATGTTGTAACTGTATGTTAATGGGCTTCCACATGGGTTCATCATTCCGAACCAACATCAACTGTTGGGACTCTAGCATGTATTTCTCATCAATATGGTCGCAAGGTATAATCCATTCTCTTTGTGCTTTAAACTGTGTTGTGCATACTCTGCCATATGTTGCCTGATTATTTCATTTTGCTAGGCCATAAAAGCTTTACTTGCTTTCTGAATCTTACATCCACCTTTTGTTGTCATGAGTGGTGCATAGCATTTAAGCGCAACGGTTTATATATTTTATGTTTTATTTGCTGAAGCACTACTAATTTGTCTTTGTATGCCAATAGATAATGTGTGGATGTGGGGCCTTCCTTTACGTGATGTTTGTTGGTACCTACCCTTTCGATCAAGATCACAAGAATTTTGAAATGACAAGTCAGATATGTTGCCAGCCGTTCAACTTAGCAATTCCACAAGTTGTGCTTCTGACAAAACAATAAAATACTGGACTCATATTGCACAAATTATTAGGTGTTCAGTGTTCAATTCCAGAAGTAGCTGCAGCCTTCCACCTTATGAACAAGTTCTGTCAAGATGTAGATGGTCAGGAAGTGCGGGCCCATCAAAGATTATGTTCAAGGCAACAACTTGGATCTGAATCTCTATTGCTACGTAAATATGTGGTTTGTGCCAAGAAAATTTAGTTAGCCGTACGATTCTATTTTTGGTGTTCGTTTCTATTAAAAGTTAAAACCGTAAGTTAAATATGTTTCTTGCCAGAGTCAATTGCATGAACATTGGACATGTCAAAACTGAACAGTGTATCGACCACCCATCATGTATTACAGGATGGAAATATATATATATATATATATATATATATATATATATATATATATATATATATATATATATATATATCATTTGTGCATGGCGAGCGTGGAGCGAAAACCATTCAGATACCAGTCTACCAGCCAGTCCAGATTCTGAGCGGGGCAAGCGGCGTGCGAGTGGTAGCATCAGACTATCGCCATTATATTCTGAGCGGTCCATAGAAAAGTAATTATTTTATATGTGATTCTTTTTTCAAATTAAATGAAATTGCAATTGTCTTAACTCATGTATAAAAACCCATTAGGCTGTAACCGACATTACTGATCAATGCAACAGTTTTAGTTTCTTGTCAGATTTGTGTAGCTCTTGTGTCGGGAAGAAGAGGCTGGCTGTTTTGTTGGTAGTTATATTTTTTCTAACACTGAAAAAAAAAGAGTTCATGAACTCCGAGGAGGAGCACACCAGTGCCATTAAGTAGGAAATTAGCAAAGTTGCTAAGATCGGAGAATAGCTTGACATTGATGTGCATCTTCATGGACAGCCTGAGGTCAACATCCTTCTATTAATAATGTTTAGTGTTAACAAGACTTTGTGCCATGCTTGAGAAAATCAATGTTATTTTCTTATAATTGACAATGTTTGATTTCACATTTAAAGTGGGTTGATATGTATTCGATAGAGGAACGATATGGTTGAGGCCTCCTTTAGTTTATAGGATAGGAAAATTATAGGAATAGGAAAGTCATAGAAAATGAGATGACATGCATCTCAAACCCTATGAGTAGGAATAGGAAAGAAGATGTTCTTTGTTTCACATCATAGGATTTTTTTCCATTGAGTCTAGGCTAATGTTTATTTTCCTATGAAATGTGAAGGATATGAAGAATTCCTCCATAGGAATATGATTCCATTCCTACAAATCAAAGGGCTTCATAGGAATTTTTTCTACAAAAATCCTACCCTATGAAATTCCTACAAAATTCCTATAAACCAAAGGAGGCCTGAGTATTTCGGTGAGCAGCTCACTGGTTTTGCATTCACTGCCCATGGGTGGGTGCAAACTTTTGGATCAAGGTGTGTCTAAGACATCAGATATCTATGTTGACGTGAGGTTTGTATCTATGGACTCTGAGGTTTATGTCGGCAGCTTCAGGGGAAAATACCCTTTGGAACAAGGTGGTAATTACACCTGGTTACGTATTTTATTTTTAAAAAATTCAGAAAAAAGTCAAAACGTACCAAAACTTTTTCACAACAAACGGTTGGGTGCTGGGTTCTGGCAGCGACGACCCCGGCCTGCTGCAGCGTAGCTGGCGGGGCTTAACGGGCCCGTTTTGGGCCTGGCTGGGCCAGGGGTGGCCTGATATGCCCTGCTGCCGTGTCTGGACCGCGACCGCGACGGTGCCGGGGGCGCGAGCCTCTCGCACAACTGCGGTGGAGGTGGTTCCCTCCCGCTCGGCTTCGGTGCTGCTGCTCCCGTCGCTTAGCACTGCTCTCTGGTCTTTCTTGGCCTCGTGGTGGTGCTCGCCATGAGACAGTGTGGGTCGCGACGCAACCACGATGGCGCATGGTGTTGGGCGGTGGTTTGCCTGGTCGGCTCCGGTTGGGTGGTGTGGTTTGGAGTGCGGGAGAAATCCTTGCCGGTTCGTCCGGCTCCGATGCGGGTGCCACCATTCCTTCTTGGAGGGTATCGGTGGTAGCCATACCCCACTTCCCTCCGCGTGCCGGGGGAAACCCTGGGACTCGTCTAGGCAGCAACGTCGTCGGCGTCGCGTGCCTTCTTGGAGGTGTTGCTTGGTACGTGGCGGATCGGGGCCGCGGGCTGTGGTAGTTTGGTTCCGGAGGGCGCAGCGGTGGCGGGTCATCCACGCTTTGTCGATCTGCCGTTGTTGGCATTTGTTTCTTCTTCTTTCTCTTTTGGGCTTCATGTGCTACTCGCCAGCAATGCTATGTGTTCGCTGTTGGTTGCTTTGGAATAGAAAGCAGGCGGGAACCCTTTTTCGGTAAAAGGCAATCACAGTTCTTATATTTTAATTAATTGTGTTATGAATAAATACATAATTCTCATCATCAAAGTCTTTATTCTAAACTTGAGGTAGGATGATTCATACAAGTGGAACTGTGAGCTCTAATGCAATGCTAAAAAAATGAGAGAACTTTGTGATTTCTGATCCATGGCATTGCTAAATTGTTTTAGGGATTGTTGAATTTTTCATAACTTAGAGGGAGTGGACGACAATGCTGCAAGCCATTAGAAGTTAGGGACGATGGGAATGACTATGGAAATTTGGCGACTTAGACAAAAGGCATGTGGATTTGGAGCAAGGCGAAAATGTAATAGCTGAAGCAGAGCGACTCACGATATATTCATTTGTTTGTTCGTAGGTCAGGGATGATAGAAATCAGTGTGTAGGTTAGGGATGATGCGAATGACTACGACAATTTTACAAGCTTGAAGAAAACATAGGAGGATTTATATAGCACGGTAACAAATGACTCAATGACTGAAGCGTTGAAGTTGAATGGCCTTGCGATAAATCCCATATTGGCCTGTGGCAACGTATGGGCATTTAACTAATTAAGTATAGTACTCCACAGAGTAGATTACACTAGCTAGACAAGAATACATTAGCCGAGAGTGGAGAGCAATACGCTCCACCTCCACGCATCTATCTATCTATCTTTTTTTTGCGAGGATAAGGGAGTTTTATTAATGAGTAACAGTGTTACAATCAAGAGGCCATATTTCCTCGATACATGGTGGAGCCGAGGTCAACCACACAACAGTTGTGCTTTCGGTGCGGCTATAATTGACCAAACGATCTGCAACTCTATTTTGACTACGAGAAATTTTCTGCGGATAAAACTCCCTACTAGACATTAACTCTTTGATCTCACTAACCAAATGCCCATAAACTGAGTGCTCGAGTCCCCGGTTCAACAAGCAAGCAAGCGCCTCTGCTGAATCTGACTGAACAACCACCGGTAAAGACGAGTGTTGGATTGCTAATGCCATACCCTGCATGATCGCATGAATCTCGGCTTCCAGAGAGTCGTTGCAGTTGAATATCATACGGTAAGCCGAGAAGCTGATGTGACCGGTGCTGTCTCGCAGTACCATCTCAGCAGCCGCCGAGCCATCTAAAGCACTAAAGGAACCATCCACAGAGAGTGCAACTTTCCCTGGTACTGGATTCGGCCATGGCTCAACGGATGGCACTGTTTTCTCAGCCATAAGAGGGATAGCCGAAGATGGCATCTTCCCTTTGATGATTTCATTCGTTGAAAACCTCCCAGCTAACCTGACCGACTAGTAGTAGCTATCCAGGAAGTCTACCGTTACATGAGCTGGAGGAACTTCTTTCCCATGGGTTTGGTCTGACCACAGCTGCCATATACGCCAACAAAGCATAATGATCATATCCCGTGTATTCTCTGAACACCTAGACAGAAGATGTAGCAGCCATTCCTTTCCATTGTCAATAAGCATTTCATCTCCCGGTAGTGGCCATCTTGTCCTCATGCTGATCCAAATATTTCTGGCATGAGTGTTGGGGAACGTAGTAATTTCAAAAAAATTCCTACGCACACGCAAGATCATGGTGATGCATAGCAATGAGAGGGGAGAGTGTGATCTACGTACCCTTGTAGACCGACACCGGAAGCATTGTGACAACGCGGTTGATGTAGTCGTACGTCTTCACGATCCGACCGATCCAAGCACCGTTACTCCGGCACCTCCGAGTTCTTGGCACACGTTCAGCTCGATGACGATCCTCGGGCACCGATCCAGCAAAGCGTCGGGGAGGAGTTCCGACAGCACGACGGCGTGGTGACGATCTTGATGTTCTACCGTCGCAGGGCTTCGCCTAAGCACCGCTACAATATGACCGAGGTGGAATATGGTGGAGGGGGGCACCGCACACGGCTAAGGAACGATCACGAAGATCAACTTGTGTGTCTAGAGGTGCCCCCCTGTCCCCGTATATAAAGGAGCAAGGGGGAGGGGGCGGCCGGCCTAGGAGGGGGCGCGCCAAGGGGAGTCCTACTCCCACCGGGAGTAGGACTCCTTCCTTCCTTGTTGGAGTAGGAGAAGGGGAAAGAGGGGGAGAGGAAGAAGGAAAAGGGGGCTGCGCCCCTTGTCCAATTCGGACCAGAGGGGGGCGCAGGCCTCCTTCCTTTTGGCCTCTCTCCTCTATTCCCGTATGGCCCAATAAGGCCCATATACTCCCCGGCGAATTCCCGTAACTCTCCGGTACTCCGAAAAATACCCGAATCACTCGGAACCTTTCCGATGTCCGAATATAGTCGTCCAATATATCGATCTTTACGTCTCGACCATTTTGAGACTCCTCGTCATGTCCCTGATCTCATCCGGGACTCCGAACTCCTTCGGTACATCAAAACTCATAAACTCATAATATAACTGTCATCGAAACCTTAAGCGTGCGGACCCTACGGTTCGAGAACAATGTAGACATGACCGAGACACGTCTCCGGTCAATAACCAATAGCGGGACCTGGATGCCCATATTGGCTCCTACATATTCTACGAAGATCTTTATCGGGCAGACCGCATAACAACATACGTTGTTCCCTTTGTCATCGGTATGTTACTTGCCCGATATTCGATCGTCGGTATCTTAATACCTAGTTCAATCTCGTTACCGGCAAGTCTCCTTACTCATTCCGTAATACATCATCTCACAACTAACTCATTAGTTGCAATGCTTGCAAGGCTTATGTGATGTGCATTACCGAGAGGGCCCAGAGATACCTCTCCGACAATCGGAGTGACAAATCCTAATATCGAAATACGCCAACCCAACATGTACCTTTGGAGACACCTGTAGAGCTCCTTTATAATCACCCAGTTACGTTGTGACGTTTGGTAGCACACAAAGTGTTCCTCCGGCAAACGGGAGTTGCATAATCTCATAGTCATAGGAACATGTATAGGTCATGAAGAAAGCAATAGCAACATACTAAACGATCGGGTGCTAAGCTAATGGAATGGGTCATGTCAATCACATCATTCTCCTAATGATGTGATCCCGTTAATCAAATAACTCTTTTGTTTATGGTTAGGAAACATAACCATCTTCGATTAACGAGCTAGTCAAGTAGAGGCATACTAGTGACACTCTGTTTGTCTATGTATTCACACATGTATTATGTTTCCGGTTAATACAATTCTAGCATGAATAATAAACATTTATCATGATATAAGGAAATAAATAATAATTTTATTATTGCCTCTAGGGCATATTTCCTTCAGTCTCCCACTTGCACTAGAGTCAATAATCTAGATCACATCGCCATGTGTTTTAACATCAATAGTTCACATCTTTATGTGATTGGTTCACATCTCCATGTGACTAACACCCAAAGGGTTTACTAGATTCAATAATCTAGTTCACATCGCTATGTGATTAAGACCCAAAAAGTGATCATGTTTTGCTTGTGAGAGAAGTTTAGTCAACGGGTCTGCCACATTCAGATCCGTATGTATTTTGCAAATTTCTATGTCAACAATGCTCTGCACAGAGCTACTCTAGCTAATTTCTCCCACTTTCAATATGTATCCAGATTGAGACTTAGAGTCATCTGGATTAGTGTCAAAACTTGCATCGACGTAACCCTTTACGACGAACCTTTTTGTCACCTCCATAATCGAGAAACATATCCTTATTCCACTAAGGATAATTTTGACCGTTGTCTAGTGATCTACTCCTAGATCACTATTGTACTACCTTGCCAAAATCAGTGTAGGGTATACAATAGATCTGGTACATAGCATGGCATACTTTATAGAACCTATGGCTGAGGCATAGGGAATGACTTTCATTCTCTTTCTATCTTATGTCGTGGTCGGGTTTTGAGTCTTACTCAATTTCACACCTTGTAACACACACAAGAACTCTTTCTTTGACTGTTCTATTTTGAACTACTTCAAAATCTTGTCAAGGTATGTACTCATTGAAAAAAACTTATCAAGCGTCTTGATCTATCTCTATAGATCTTGATGTTCAATATGTCAGCAGCTTCACCGAGGTCTTTCTTTGGAAAATTCCTTTCAAACACTCCTTTATGCTTTGCAGAATAATTCTAAATTATTTTCGATCAACAATATGTCATTCACATATACTTATCAGAAATGTTGTAGTGCTCCCACTCACTTTCTTGTAAATACAGGCTTCATCGCAAGTCTATATAAAACTATATGCTTTGATCAACTTATCAAAGAGTATATTCCAACTCCAAGATGCTTGCACCAGTCCATAGATGGATCGCTGGAGCTTGCATATTTTGTTAGCACCTTTAGGATTGACAAAACCTTCTGGTAGTATCATATACAACTCTTCTTTAATAAATCTATTATGGAATGCATTTTTGTTTATCCATTTGCCAGATTTCATAAAATGCGGCAATTGCTAACATGATTCGGACAGACTTAAACATAGATACGAGTGAGAAACTCTCATCGTAGTCAACACCTTGAACTTGTCGAAAACTTTTGCGACAGTTCTAGATTTGTAGATAGTAACACTACTATCAGTGTCCGTCTTCCTCTTGAAGATCCATTTATTATCAATGGCTTGCCGATCATCGGGCAAGTCAACCAAAGTCCATACTTTGTTCTCATACATGGATCCCATCTCAGATTTCATGGCATCAAGCCATTTTGCGGAATCTGGGCTCACCATCGCTTCTTCATAGTTCGTAGGTTCGTCATGGTCAAGTAGCATGACCTCCAGAACAGGATTACCGTACCACTCTGGTGCGGATCTCACTCTGGTTTACCTACGAGATTCGGTAGTAACTTGATCTGAAGTTACATGATCATCATCATTAGCTTCCTCACTAATTGGTGTAGTAGTCACAGGAACAGATTTCTGTGATGAACTACTTTCCAATAAGGGAGAAGGTACAATTACCTTATCAAGTTCTACTTTCCTCCCACTCACTTCTTTCGAGAGAACCTCCTTCTCTAGAAATGATCCATTCTTAGCAACGAATGTCTTGCCTTTGGATCTGTGATAGAAGGTGTACCCAACAGTAACTTTTTGGGTATCCTATGAAGACACACTTTTCCGATTTGGGTTTGAGCTTATCAGGATGAAACTTTTTCACATAAGCATTGCAACCCCAAACTTTAAGAAACGACAACTTTGGTTTCTTGCCAAACCACAGTTCATATGGTGTCGTCTCAACAGATTTAGATGGTGCCCTTTTAACGTGAATGCAGCTGTCTCTAATGCATAACCCCAAAACGATAGTGGTCGATCGGTAAGAGACATCATAGATTGCACTATATCCAATAAAGTACGGTTATGACGTTCGGACACACCATTATGCTGTGGTGTTCCATATGGCATGAGTTTGTGAAACTATTCCACATTGTTTTAATTGAAGACCAAACTCGTAACTCAAATATTTGTCTCGGCGATCAGATCGTAGAAACTTTATTTTCTTGTCACGATGTTTTTCCACTTCACTCTGAAATTCTTTGAACTTTTCAAATGTTTCAGACTTATGTTTCATCAAGTAGATATACCCATATCTGCTCAAATCATCTGTGAAGTTCAGAAAATAACGATACTTGCCGTGAGCCTTAACACTCATCGGACCGCATACATCAGTATGTATTATTTCCAATAAGTAAGTTGCTCGGAGTCTTAGTCATCTTGCCCATGAGGTATGGTTCGCAAGCATCAAGTGATTCATAATCAAGTGATTCCAAAATCCCATTAGCATGGAGTTTCTTCATGTGCTTTACACCAATATGACCTAAACGGCAGTGCTACAAATAAGTTGCACTATCATTATTAACTTTGCATCTTTTGGTTTCAAATTTATGATTATGTGTATCACTATGATCGAGATCCAACGAACTATTTTCATTGGGTGTGTAACCATATAAGGTTTTATTCATGTAAACAGAACAATAATTTATTCTCTTACTTAAATGAATAACCGTATTACAATAAACATGATCAAATCATATTCATGCTCAATGCAAACACCAAATAACACTTATTCAGGTTCAACACTAATCCCGAAAGTATAGGGAGTGTGCGATGATGATCATATCAATCTTGGAACCACTTCCAACACACATCGTCACTTCACCCTTAACTAGTCTCTGTTTATTCTGCAACTCCCGTTTCGAGTTACTAATCTTAGCAACTGAACTAGTATCAAATACTGAGGGGTTGCTATAAACACTAGTAAAGTACACATCAATAACATGTATATCAAATATACTTATGTTCAATTTGCCATCCTTCTTATCCGCCAATCACTTGGGGTAGTTCCGCTTCCAGTGACAAGTCCCTTTGCAGTAGAAGCACTTAGTCTCAGTCTTAGGACCAGACTTGGGCTTCTTCACTTGAGCAGCAACTTGCTTGTTGTTCTTCTTGAAGTTCCCCTTCTTCCCTCTGCCCTTTTCTTGAAACTAGTGGTCTTGTCTACCATCAACACTTGATGTTTTTCTCGATTTCTACCTTCGTCAATTTCCGCATTACGAAGAGCTTGGGAATCGTTTCCGTTATCCCTTGCATATCATAGTTCATCACGAAGTTCTACTAACTTGGTGATGGTGACTAGAGAATTCTGTCAATCACTATCTTATCTGGAAGATTAACTCCCACTTGATTCAAGCGATTGTAGTACTCAGACAATCTGGGCACATGCTCACTAGTTGAGCGATTCTCCTCCATCTTTTAGCTATAGAACTTGTTGGAGACTTCATATCTCTCAACTCGGGTATTTGCTTGAAATATTAACTTCAACTCCTGGAACATCTCATATGCTCCATGACGTTCAAAACGTCTTTGAAGTCCCGATTCTAAGCCATTAAGTATGGTGCACTAAACTATCAAGTAGTCATCATATTGAGCTAGCCAAACGTTCATAACGTCTGCATCTGCTCCTGCAATAGGTCCGTCACCTAGCGGTGCATCAAGGACATAATTCTTCTGTGCAGCAATGAGGATAAACCTCAGATCACGGATCCAATCCGCATCATTGCTACTAACATCTTTCAACACAATTTTCTCTAGGAACATATCAAAATAAACACAGGGAAGCAACAACGCGAGCTATTGATCTACAACATAATTTGCAAAATACTACTAGGACTAAGTTCATGATAAATTTAAGTTCAATTAATCATATTACTTAAGAACTCCCACTTAGATAGACATCCCTCTAATCCTCTAAGTGATCACGTGATCCAAATCAACTAAACCATGTCCGATCATCACGTGAGATGGAGTAGTTTCAATGGTGAACATAACTATGTTAATCATATCTACTATATGATTCACGCTCGACCTTTCGGTCTCCGTGTTCCGAGGCCATATCTGTATATGCTTGGCTCGTCAAGTATAACCTGAGTATTCCGCGTGTGCAACTGTTTTGCACCCGTTGTATTTGAACGTAGAGCCTATCACACCCGATCATCACGTGGTGTCTCAGCACGAACTTTCGCAACGGTGCATACTCAGGGAAAACACTTCTTGATAATTAGTGAGAGATCATCTTAAAATGCTACCGTCAATCAAAGCAAGATAAGATGCATAAAAGATAAACATCACATGCAATCAATATAAGTGATATGATATGGCCATCATCATCTTGTGCTTGTGATCTCCATCTTCGAAGCACCGTCATGATCACCATCGTCACCGGCGCGACACCTTGATCTCCATCGTAGCATCGTTGTCGTCTCGCCAATCTTATGCTTCCACGACTATCGCTACCGCTTAGTGATAAAGTAAACCATTACAGCGCGATTGCATTGCATACAATAAAGCGACAACCATATGGCTCCTGCCAGTTGCCGATAACTCGGTTACAAAACATGATCATCTCATACAATAAAATTTAGTATCATGTTTTGACCATATCACATCACAACATGCCCTGCAAAAACAAGTTAGACGTCCTCTACTTTGTTGTTGCAAGTTTTACGTGTCTGCTACGGGCTTAAGCAAGAACCAATCTTACCTACGCATCAAAACCACAACGATAGTTTGTCAAGTTGGTGCTGTTTTAACCTTCGCAAGGACCGGGCGTAGCCACACTCGGTTCAACTAAAGTTGGAGAATCTGTCACCCGCTAGCCACCTTTGTGCAAAGCACGTCGGGAGAACCGGTCTCGCGTAAGCGTACGCGTAATGTCGGTCCGGGCCGCTTCGTCCAACAATACCGCCGAACCAAAGTATGACATGCTGGTAAGCAGTATGACTTATATCGCCCACAACTCACTTGTGTTCTACTCGTGCATATAACATCAACACATAAAACCTAGGCTCGGATGCCACTGTTGGGGAACGTAGTAATTTCAAAAAAATTCCTACGCACACGCAAGATCATGGTGATGCATAGCAACGAGAGGGGAGAGTGTGATCTACGTACCCTTGTAGACTGACAGCGGAAGCGTTGTGACAATGCGGTTGATGTAGTCGTACGTCTTCATGATCCGACCGATCCAAGCACCGTTACTCCGGCACCTCCGAGTTCTTGGCACACGTTCAGCTCGATGATGATCCCCGGGCTCCGATCCAGCAAAGCGTCGGGGAGGAGTTCCGTCAGCACGACGGCGTGGTGACGATCTTGATGTTCTACCGTCGCAGGGCTTCGCCTAAGCACCGCTACAATATGACCGAGGTGGAATATGGTGGAGGGGGGCACCGCACACGGCTAAGGAACGATCACGAAGATCAACTTGTGTGTCTAGAGGTGCCCCCCTGCCCCCGTATATAAAGGAGCAAGGGGGAGGGGGCGGCCGGCCTAGGAGGGGGCGCGCCAAGGGGGGTCCTACTCCCACCGGGAGTAGGACTCCTTCCTTCCTTGTTGGAGTAGGAGAAGGGGAAAGAGGGGGAGAGGAAGAAGGAAAAGGGGGCTGCCCCCTTGTCCAATTCGGACCAGAGGGGGGCGCAGGCCTCCTTCCTTTTGGCCTCTCTCCTCTATTCCCGTATGGCCCAATAAGGCCCATATACTCCCCGGCGAATTCCCGTAACTCTCCGGTACTCCGAAAAATACCCGAATCACTCGGAACCTTTCCGATGTCCGAATATAGTCGTCCAATATATCGATCTTTACGTCTCGACCATTTCGAGACTCCTCGTCATGTCCCCGATCTCATCCGGGACTCCGAACTCCTTCGGTACATCAAAACTCATAAACTCATAATATAACTGTCATCGAAACCTTAAGCGTGCGGACCCTACGGTTCGAGAACAATGTAGACATGACCGAGACACGTCTCCGGTCAATAACCAATAGCGGGACCTGGATGCCCATATTGGCTCCTACATATTCTATGAAGATCTTTATCGGTCAGACCGCATAACAACATACGTTGTTCCCTTTGTCATTGGTATGTTACTTGCCCGAGATTCGATCGTCGGTATCTTAATACCTAGTTCAATCTCGTTACCGGCAAGTCTCTTTACTCGTTCCGTAATACATCATCTCACAACTAACTCATTAGTTGCAATGCTTGCAAGGCTTATGTGATGTGCATTACCGAGAGGGCCCAGAGATACCTCTCCGACAATCGGAGTGACAAATCCTAATCTCGAAATACGCCAACCCAACATGTACCTTTGGAGACACCTGTAGAGCTCCTTTATAATCACCCAGTTACGTTGTGACGTTTGGTAGCACACAAAGTGTTCCTCCGGCAAACGGGAGTTGCATAATCTCATAGTCATAGGAACATGTATAGGTCATGAAGAAAGCAATAGCAACATACTAAACGATCGGGTGCTAAGCTAATGGAATGGGTCATGTTAATCACATCATTCTCCTAATGATGTGATCCCGTTAATCAACTAACAACTCTTTTGTTTATGGTTAGGAAACATAACCATCTTCGATTAACGAGCTAGTCAAGTAGAGGCATACTAGTGACACTCTGTTTGTCTATGTATTCACACATGTATTATGTTTCCGGTTAATACAATTCTAGCATGAATAATAAACATTTATCATGATATAAGGAAATAAATAATAACTTTATTATTGCCTCTAGGGCATATTTCCTTCAATGAGGACACGCTACCAGGGCATGATAGGAACCTTCCTCCTCGATACCACATAAGGGGCACGTGGACCTAGTTGAGAGATGTCTGAACCTTTTACATTTTTGTGTTGGGAGGGCCCCCGTAGCTACTTTCCACGCTGATATTTTCATTCGTTGGGGAACCGAAGAATTCCATATGCAGTTCCATAGCGTGCGTCGGCCACACGGTTCGGAGCTGGGAGACCCTCCTGCAAGGGCGACATCATGATCACATGTAGCCACTTTGTAAGCGCTCCTCACCGTGAACAACCCACTTTTCTCCGGCGCCCACGCGACAAAATCAGTCTGCAACCTCGGAGAAGTCTGTATCTTTAATATATGCTCTATATCCATTGCCCAGAAATGATCTCTTAGTCTGTCCATCCTCCAAGCACCATTCATATCCAAGAAATCAGAAACTCTATTAAAACGGCAATTGCGCTTCGGGGTGATAGGTCTATAAGAGTACGGCCGTGGGATCCAAGGAACTCTCCAGCTCCTGATAAGCGTTCCATTCCTGACGCGCCAAATTATACCCTTCTTTAACAGCTCAAACCCATGCAAAATTCCCTTCCACACCGCCGAGCCATTACCTGTGAATACTGTATCAAGAAGATGGCCCGCAGCAAAGTACTTGGCTTTCAGCAGTCTAGCACACAAACTATCAGGTGTTTCAATAAGCCTCCAAGCTTGTTTAGCAAGAAGAGCCTGGTTGAAAGCTCTCATATCTCTGAAGCCCATGCCGCCCATGGCTTTCAGAAGTCTCATCTTCTCCCAACTAAGCCACACCATTTTCCTTTTTCCTTTTTCCACTCCCCACCAGTACTGACGAATCATACGTGTGAGTTCATCACATACAGACATGGGGAGCTTAAAGACACTCATTACATAAGTCGGAATCGCTTGGGCCACTGACTTAATAAGTATCTCTTTATTGCCTGAGGACATATACTGCTCCCCCCAATCTACCAATCTCTTCCGGAGCCTGTCTTGGACAGTTTCAAATTTACCTTGATGCATTCTCCCCTCTGGCACTGGGAGACCAAGATACTTAGGCTCAAAACATTCCTGAGTAATTTCGAGAACACTCTTTACTTCTGTAACGACTTCCGGCGGGCAATGATCGGCGAAAAGGATGGAGCACTTTGATGGGTTAATTAATTGGCCCGTGGCCACCGCGTAAGTGTTCAACAAACCCTTCACCAATCATGCCTGCTGCTGAGACGCTTGGAAAAATAACAGAGAGTCATCTGCAAATAAAATGTGAGATATCTCGGGAGCACCTCTACAGATTCTTACCCCTTTCAAACCATCCTCTAGCATTGACTTGTTTAAGAGGGCTGACAAGGCATCTGCTACAAAAAGGAATAGAAAGGGGGATAAGGGGTCACCTTGGCGCAGGCCCCTCGAAGGGGTGAATATCTCCGTCAACTTGCCATTGATCTTCACAGAGTACTTGACTGAAGAGATGCATGCCATGAAACGAGAAATCCAGTGCTGGGAGAACCCCCACTTAAGAAGTGCCTTCTCCAAAAACTCCCAATCAACACGGTCGTATGCCTTCGACAGGTCAAGCTTGTAAGCACAATAAGCCTCCGAATTTTCTGATAAAGTCTGAATATGATGGATACATTCGAAGGCTATAATGGAGTTATCTGTGATCAGCCTTCCCGGGATGAAGGCACTTTGATTCTCCGAGATAAGTTCTGAGAGCAGAGGCCGAAGCCTGTTTACCATACACTTGGACACTATCTTATACACGACATTACAGAGACTAATGGGTCGGAAGTCCTTCAGTTCCTTTGGATGGGGAACCTTTGGAATCAACACAATGGACGTGTCATTAATCCCATCCAGCATGTCTCCCGTAATGAAGAACTCCTGCACTGCTGCAATAATTTGTTCCTTGAACACAGCCCAATTCCGTTGATAAAAACGTGTTGGGAAACCATCCGTGCCCGGGGCCTTCAACAGCCCGATCTGAAAGAGAGCGTCCGAAATTTCCTTTTCAGTATATGGCTGACAGAGTGATTCATTCATTTCCTCTGTAACTTTAGCGGTGATACAGTCTAAAATCTTCCCGGGAACAAGGGTTGGGTCTTTAGTATATACTTCCTGAAAGTACGACTTTGCCATTCGTTCCATTCCAGTCGGGGCTATGCACCAGGATCCATCAGCCTTTAACAGTCGTTGTATATAATTCCTTCTAGCTCGCCAGACCGCCCTTTTATGGAGATAGCTAGTATTTCTTTCACCCACTTTTAACCACTCAATGCGTGAGCGTTGCAACCACATCATTTCCTCTCTGTATAACAATTCATCTAGCTGGTACATTTTACGTCGTATCTGCGAATGTTCAGCCCTGCCGAGCTGAAGTTCAGAAAGTTGTGAACGGAGAGTCTCTATCTCCTTTAGCACATTACCAAAATTTACTTTACTCCATCCTTTTAATTCTTTCATCATCCCAGCCAACGATTCCGCGATCGAACCCAGCCCCTCGGCTGGCTTGTTCTTTGCCCATGCTTTAGCGATCACCTCCGAGAAAGCTGGATGACGTTCCCACATGATTTCATACTTTGGGTGTTGAAATCTCTGACGACGATCTGGTACGTCCTGTAATTGCACTAAAAGCGGTGCATGATCAGAGCATGACGTGGCTAAATGCAGGACCTTTGCCGCCGGAAATAACTCCCTCCATACCTCATCTGCACAAGCACGGTCGAGTCGCACCTGCACATTACGCTCACCTATCTGTCCGTTATTGTATGTGAACAGATGCCAGAAAAACCCAAATCCTCCAGTTCGCATACAAGTAAACAATCTCTGAAAGCAGACATTTGTGACTCTGATCGCATAACCCTAGACAAATGTTCATGTTGCCATATCGCCTCGTTGTATTCTCCACAAACGAACCAAGGATCCTGCAAAACAGCTCGTAAACTAGACAAGTGATCCCACATTAAGTATCTGTTCTCAACTCTCGGCTCACGGTAGACGAAAGTCCCTCACCAAGAGACCCCAGTGCCACCATCTACAATCTGGACATCTATGTAACGGTTGCACGAGTCCATGACTGTCACTGTTAGAGACTCGTCCCAAAACAATGCTAAACCTCCACTTCTTCCATCACTACTGACGCCATGAAATCCTTTCAACCCAAGTCTCCGCTTGAGTTTCTGTACCTTAACTGAATCTTGCCTTGTTTCACAAAGGAAAACAAGCTTGGGGTTATTGGCTTTAGAGAGGGCCAACACCTCGCTAACTGTCCGGCGGTTCCCCGCCCCCCGGCAGTTCCAAGATAATATATTCATTGCGTCCGGCGGTCCTCCTCTAGGGAGGCCGCCGATATCTCATATTTGTCACTCTCAATGGCTATTTTCATCCTTTTGCTGCTTGAGTTACTACTTGTGGGCGAGGCGTCCTCATGCTGATCTGTATCCGTGCCATCAGTTATTGCAAGCAGCGGTTTTGCATTCCCCTTTGCATCCCTAAGGACGCCTGCACCTTCATCCATATTTAATCTCTTCTTTGGAACCTTGTCCACTTCCATTCTGCCGCCGGTGATCTTCACCGGGCTTGATGCGGTGTCCGCTATCTCTGGGTCGACTGGTTCCTGCTCAATAACCGGCCTCCCCATCTTAGGACTCCCGTCCCCTCTAGAATCTAGGCCTGACGACCTACTCGGGCGTTTGTCGGAACGAGGCCTTCCAGGATTGTCAGCATAAAGCCAATCCCCGAACTTGAGCGATTTCTCATCATGAACTCCCAATCCACATTCTTTATGCTCATGGCCAACAAGGCCGCAGAACTTGCAAAACCTAGCAAGTTTTTCATAGCGGACCAAGAAAACTTGACGTTCTTTGCCCTGGACAATACTCACAAATTTTGTAAGGGCCTGACGGATGTCATGTTTGACCCTCACCCGTATGTAATCACCTCGTGTGTTCCCATTGAGACGCATCTCCATGATTTCTCCTGCCCCTTTCAACAGCTTCTCCACAATTTTCTGCTTGCAATATGGATCGGGGAGCTTGCGGATTTGCAGCCATATAGGCATATGCACTATCTCTACTTCCTCCGCTCTACTGAATCCATCATACGGGCACATAAGCACTGCCATGTTGTTGCGGAACAACCAAGGACCTTGCAACATAATTCTTTCCCAATCCCCCAGACAAGACGCCTGGACGACGAACCGCTTTGGGCCAACCGGCCGAAATCTCACACTTTGCGCAAGATTCCACGCCGCTCTCGTGTCTCTGTAGAAAGCGGCTGGGCTGAAATCTTTGTTTGTATGAACCCTAGCAAGGGCCAACCAGCGCACACTTTCCTGTATCTTGGGATCATCCTCATCAATCTCCACATCGACGAACTCTTCATCATTGAGATCCAGTTGGTCGAAGAAGTCTCCGAGATCCGATCTTGCAGCCGCGTCAAAGTCGCCGCCGCTCGTACCTGAGTTGGCATCTGAAGGAGACGCCATCGCCTGCCACCGTTCCCGTCGCTCGCACCGCGCAGCCGATGTCGTGCGTAGGCCAGAGGTAGATCGTAAAACGATCAGGGCAGCCGGGATCCAATTGTATGCGGGTATAGACTCAAAGGCGACAAGAAATCGCCTAGGAGGAGGAAAACCCTAGACCGAAGGCCTAGGAGAGGTATTGATTGTATCTATCTATCTATCTATCTATCTAAAGTTACGTAAAGCGCGCGCATTTCGTCCGTCTACGTACACAGCACTCCCGCTCCCGAACCGACACTGAATCAGCAAAACGAAGACCGGGAGATAGATAGTGCGTGTCTGCATACACTCACTCACCCTGCTCTCCAAAGCGCGCCAAATAATTAAGCAGCAGCGGTATAGTACGTGGCCGCGAGCTTCTGGTGTACCAACCAAACCCCCGAAATACATCCATCCGAACAAGCGAAACGCGCGCTCCTTTTTCTCCTACCACTTTCCTTCGCAGTATCATTCTTCCCCCAGCTTTGCCTTTCGCCTTTCTTATGCTGACTGACTGATCGTTCATAAACAACAACGCGCCGCCCCGCCGATCGACACCGACCGATAATCAATCACGTCCCTCAAGGAAGCCTTCTACTAGCACACAATACCACACCTATATATCGCGATCCTTACTTAGCTTAGCTCAACTTCCCGAGCTCCGCATCCTCTCCAGTGTGTGCTCGCCGCTCATAGCCAGGCTCACTCTCACTCCCACTCCCGTCGATCGAGAGCCTCCTCCTCCATCCACCCCTCCACGGCAGCTCCTGCTCGCGAAGCGAACGCGGGCAATGGGGATGGCGTGGTCGCGCCAGCAGGGGGACGCGGCCCGCGCGGCGGCGCGGGAGCACACGAGGCGGTGCAGGGAGCGGCGCCGGCTCATGCGGGAGGCGGTGCGGGCGCGGCGCCAGCTCGCGGCCTCGCACGCCGGCTACCTCGGCTCGCTCGGCCTCGTGGCGTCCGCGCTCACCCACTTCGCGCTCGGCGAGCCGCTCCCGGTGTCCGACCACACCCCGCCCGCCGTGCTCGTGCACCGCCCGGCGCCCGCCCCCTCCACGCCGCCGCCGCTCCTCCGCTCCATCCAGCCGGCGCAGCAGGACGGCGCTGCCGCTGCCGCTGCCGAGGCACCTCCCGCCGCCGCGCGGACGGAGGGCGGCGTCGTTGGCGGGGAGGACCTGCGGGTGGCCGTGAGGCACCGGAGCCTCGCGGAGGTCGCCGCGGGGCTGGAGGAGTACTTCCTCAGGGCTACCGCCGCCGGCGACCCGGTGTCGAAACTCCTCGAGGCCGGCAACGCCGAGTACAGTGGTGAACCACCCTGCTGCCTGAGTGTCTCGCAAACCTCCACTTGCCAGCGTCGCACGTGTGAGACATTCGAAGCTGACATTTAACAGAGTGCATGTGAAATATTCTGCAGGTGGAGCGAGCAGCTTCTTTGGCGTGCTTTGCTGCATGTCGTCGTCGTCGTCGCCGTCAGTTTCGCACGACGGGGTCGACGGCATGCACGACCGGATCGGCAAGCGGCATAGCTCCACACTGCAGCAGCTCATGGTCTGGGAGAAGAAGCTGTACAAGGAGGTGAAGGCGAGGGAGCGGCTGCAGGTCCGCCACGACAAGAAGCTGGCGGCGCTCCGGGACCAGGAGTACAGCAGGAAGATCAACGTGGACATCCAGAAGCTCAAGGGCGCGTGGGACAGGGCGCGCGCGCAGCTCGCCACGGCGTCCGAGGCCGCGCACGCCGGCTCCGCGGCCATCTCCGAGCTCCGGGACACCCACCTCGCGCGCCAGGTGCTGGGGCTCTGCCACGCCACGCGCGACATGTGGAAGGCCATGCGCCAGCACCACGAGGCGCAGTGCCTGATAGCGCAGCAGCTGCGCGGGCTCAGCGGCCGGACGTCCATGGACGCGACCACGGAGATCCAGCACGGGGCGACGCGGGCGCTGGAGGCCGCCATGTCGGCCTGGTGCGCCGCGCTGGGCCACCTGGCCAAGCACCAGCGCGACTACGTCGCCGCCCTGCACGGCTGGCTCAAGCTGACGTTGGCGCCGTCCGCGGACGGCGCCCCGACCTCCCCCGTCGCCGCGGAGCTCGCCGCCTTCGTCGACCGGTGGAGGCAGGCGCTGGACGGCGTGCACTGCGCCGAGGTGCTCAAGTCCATCAAGAACTTCGCCGGTGCCACCCACGCGCTGTACGCGCACCAGGGCGACGAGCTCCGGGCGGCGCGCCGGGTGGCGCAGTGCACCCGCGAGCTGGACCGCAAGTCCCGGATGCTGCGGCAGGTGGAGAAGAGCCACTACGACTCGTACGCGCCGGCGGGGCTCGCGCTGTGGAACCGGGGGCGGCACTGGATGGAGCACGACATGCGGCAGGTGCACCACGCGCACAACGAGGTGGTGCAGCGCAAGGAGGAGATCGACGCGTGCCGGAGGAAGCTCGAGGGCGAGATGAAGAGGCACGCCATGGCCATCGACGCCACCAGGTCCTCGGCGGTCGCCGGCGTGCAGAGGACGCTGCCGGCGGTGTTCCAGGCCATGGCCACCTTCTCGGCGTCGCTTGCCACCGCTCTCGACGCGGTGTGCAGACACGGCAGCGACGTGCAGTAGTCGCATACAGTACATACTACGTTTGTTTTGGAGATATTTCCTTTCTACACACTGTATAAGATTTTAGTTCTTGTAGGGTTTTGAAATATGAAAGAAATGCGAGAGCAAAACAGAGATAACCGAGTTGTGACTTCTTTTTCATGACTGTTTCAGCTGGATTTTATGGCATAACTATAAATTGTGTATTTGAATAGAAATGCATTCCCTCATCTTGCGTCTAAAGCTGCCGTCGGTTTGATAGGAAAAAGAACGATAAAAGGCACCAAAAGTATATAGTAGACATTTTTCAATCCAGCAACTAATACTCCTTTTTTATTTCTGATACAAAAGCCAGAAGACAAAGACATAACTTTTGCACAAAGAGCACAGTTTACTTTTAGGCAACAAGTCTCTGTTTTTCCGACGGGCTATGCTGACTATCAGGCACCAGCCCATGAGAATGGAAAAGACCAAGCCTATCCATTCCACCTTACATCACCGATTCACTGTTTTGAAAGAACCATGACGTTGAAGTTCAACGAGTTAGGGTTCGTCGCAATTCTGGCCTTGATGACTTTTGCAGCATCCTGAGAACAGATTTTAAAAAAAATCCACGGTTATTAAGTTCAAATATAGAGGGAATCAACCAAATCCAGAAATTAAAACTACTATACAATGAAGGCATCAGAAAAGATGAGGAAATGTTTGCTGAAAACCAAGTTCAATACTGAGCATATTTTACTAATTTAGGATGTACCAATGTGCAGATATAATTTACAACTTCCATTTAGAAATAAGAAAACAGTGACAAACTTTTTGATAAAACAAACTGCTATCAGGACAATAGAAAAAGCAAACCAATATCGGAAATGCTAAAAATCTGAAATCAGATTTGTCAGTCCAATAATATAAGCACTCTTTTATGTCATATAAGTATAAAATAGAAGATGGGGACGAAAATATTTGACCTGCAGCAAGGTCTCAGGTGATGAAGGGCCATGAGATATCGGTTTTGATTTTCGTCCATCAAGCTCATAAAGTTCACCTGTTGCATGCCAAAACAAATTACATATTTGTTAGCCAACAGATAACTACTGCCAATAATATTTTAGTATTAAAGTAGGCTAGTGTGCTACCTACCATCAACACAGGAGAAACAGACAAAATGTTCATTCACCTCAACGTTTACCTGCACAAGGAAGACAATTGGTAAAAGGCGCACATTCCAACCTCAAATTTGAGGATAGCTTTGATATGGTTGTATTTCCTACCATCACTATTTTGGACAAGGCAAATCGCCCTAAAGGCCCATTTAAACTTATTTTTCCATAACTGAAGTGTGGTACTATCATAATGTAATTGGTTATTCCTTGCAAAGCCGAGTATATTTAGTGGACAATCAATAAGAATGGGATGAGAGTGGTTACGTCAGTGTCACCAGCAGTAGCAGCAACAGCATGAGCACCCTCCATCTCATCATCCTCCTCGAGAAAGACAGCACGCTAAAGATAGCAAACATGTTGTGCATGAGGATAATACATAAGTTCATTACGGAGATATCAATGAATTTATCTATTTCCAGATACTAACCTGAACTGGATCCATGTCAGCTGTTTGTTTATAAAACCTATCAAAATAAGATCCCTCAACTGCAAAGAAGAAAGGAGTCAATAAATCTTGTGAAATGCATATATATTAGCAGATGCGTTTAATGTGCTAGAAAGTTAGATCAGGATATGAACTATTGAGTTGGGTATATGCTGAAAATCATGTGAAATAGTCATAAAACTCATTACTCCCTCCGATCGATATTACTTGTCGCTGAAATTGATGTATCTAGACATATTTCAGTGCTAGATACATCCGTTTGAGCGACAAGTAATATGGATCGGAGGGAGTACTATTTCTTCTTTTACATTTGCTGATCATCTACTCTCAATTCTCAACACAGTCAAGCCACTTTCACTACATCCTATGTAACTTTTTGCCCATTTTAGTAAAAGCAGCAAAACAGGGGATGCTTTGAAGTTCAAAAACCAGGTGCAACTAATTTATATTATGACCAAACCAAGCAGAGTGTTGGATGCTTGCCATATTGTTTGGGAATACTTGAAAAAATATTGAATCACTGAGAAAGCATAACTTGATTAAAGTTTTTCTGTCTATTGGATTGTTGCTAACTGGCAGCTTTCCTTCTGTGCAATAGTAGCCCATAGAATGCAGCGCATTATCTAAGTGTAATGAAAAGTCGCAACAATTACCCAGCTTGATGTCGGATGCAGCATTCCCTATTGCATGAATAACACCAACTGTTCCACAAGCGTTGCCAACAGTCTGTTTTGTAAAGTACACCTTCTTGCTTGAATCCTACATACCAAGTTAAAGTTATTGGATTAGAAAGGTAAACCTTATCTGCATACACCCCACCACTTGATAATATTTTTCCCGGCAAAACAGATCTCAATATTTGAACATGTGCTCAAGTTCCAGTGACCTGCAAACTAATGTGCAGTTTGACATCATGCACAAGTGAAATAAAAGAGAATTTGGATCTATCTACTGTTTACTGGCACTCTCAACATGCAGGATAGATCAAGAAAATAATACAGGCAAGACCCTATAAAGAGGAATCAAGGGTGAAACATTGTTTACTGAATAACACGCTGAAAAATGCAATATAGACAGGGTATCAAAAAGCCTCCGGTGACGTGAAATATGATTGGCAGAATAAAGGCTTGATTTGTTGTTGCTGAACTGTTATGTGTTGTGCTTATTTAACAATCCGTTGTAGAAAATTAGCCACAAAAGCAGACAAAAGAGGGTCAAACAGACACTAAAATAAGTAAAACCACAAAGCGAGACAAAAAGATAATGGTAATCCACAACAATGCCAAACATGGCCAAGATCTGTTGTGTTTGATTATGCATTCTCTCTCTGAAGGCTATGGTGCAAAACTAAGCGACAGTACACACAGGTGACCAACATAGCAATCATTGTAGCTTGGATAAATGTCATGCCACACTTCGTATATGTGGTAAGTTGGCAAGTTACCAAATATTAGTAAGGCACAATGCACACAGGCTCAAAAGAATAATATCCTTATCCTAATCTGTTGTAGGCTTGTAGCACATCTAACTCGAGTATGGCAAACAAAGTGTTTTCAACCTAAAATGCCTATAATTTATGTGATTGCAGAATAACTAGGATAATGGCTTGATTAAATTGTAAAGTCAACATATACATTATATGACTCAGAACAATAGTCCGTATGGTTGCACTCAAAGAATTTATAATTCAACCCGTAACAAAAACTAAGCACTCAGTTCCACCCAAAATAATCTCTAAAGCAGGCCACTTATGCTTTGGTTGAGCACACATGATCCAGATTTCAGATTACAGATTTCATTGTCATACACTTATACCTGTAATATCAACAACAGAATAATGTGCCAGACTGTGGGTAGAGGGAAAGATCACAACTCAACAAGGAAAAAAAAATCATAAACAACAACTGTTTGGTAAAATAGAAACAATAATTACCAAGATCAACATTTTTCTGGACCTCTGCAACAGTACAACATAAAAGAAGAAGGCATTGTCATGATGTTGTTGTAACACGACATTGTACAAGAAACATTCGCACCGCGGAACCAAGACTCTATTTCAGACAGCAGAGGTATAATAACCCCACAGAGATATTTAACCAAAAAAAGCAAAAATATAATGTCCCCGCTTTCTGTGAAAAACACCTGGTTAACAAAAGACCCTACCTCAAAGTTGGAAGGTATGCTAGCAAGACAGTTAAATTAGACCTTCTCTACCTAGGCACCGATCTAGGGTTAAAGGAGCACAACGTTGCTGAAGCATTCAGTCGAACACAGAAGGTGCGCTACGGAGGAACAAAAAGTAAACAGAACAACACGGCCGTACCTTGCCCCCTGCCGTCGAGGTGGCAGAAGCATCGTATTCCTCCACCTTCTCATCCTGCTCGCCCCGGAAAGCAACAAACCCATCACAATTCCGCATCGCATAATCGAAAGCGAAGAAGGCCTCTCGAGGGAGATCACGGGGAATTTTACCAGGGAGGTGAGCGGGTAGAGGAAGATGACGGCGAGGACGGGCTGGGGCACCATGGCGAGCAGCTCGTCGTCGAGGCCGTAGACGTCGCAGAACTGCGCCTCCCCCTCGGTGACTCCCAGTCCCCAGATGAACTGCAGGCATCGGCGCCAACACGCGGCGGAAGCGTCGTCTGTGAGCGAGAGCGCGCCCGAGACGAAAAGGAAGCAAAACCCTAGCACCGGGGGTGGGGGGAGGGGGGAGGAGGCCGTGCTCACCTGGTTCATGACGTCGGGGTTGGCCTCGAGCGGGATCCATCGCTTCCCCATCTTCTCTCGGCGCGCGTAGGAAGAAGAGAGAGGAGAGGCCGGGCGGCGCGTGGGCAGATTGGTGTGCGCTGCGCGGCGAAGCGGGGGCGCAGGTGGCGTGTGTTGACTGTGGTACAGCAGCAAACTTCCTTGGGAGTCCGAGCAGCTCTACTCGTGGGTGGTGGATCCTATATGACGCCTGCCGCTTCGCTGAAGCCAGAGGCGAAATGTGCCGGCCCATTCGGCGCGTATGATCTGCGTTCTGGCTTCGTTATGTTTTTTCGTTCGTGACCAGAAGCTGGTTTTCATTTGTTATTTTTCTGTGTGTTTTCTTTGGATTTTACCTTTTTCCTTTTCATATTTGTTTTTCCTTATTTTTTATCGTTTCTTTCTCAAATACACACTGAAATTTCATTAGTACACAGTAAACATTATCAAATACACACTGAACCTTTTTATATACAATTAACATTTTTTATATGCATTGAACATTTTCAGTATATGATGAACTTTTTAATTATATGATGACATTTTTTAATACACACTAAACATTTTGAAATATACGGTGAACTTTTTATATATACACTGAACCTTTTTATATAAACACATACTGAATTTTGTAAAATATTTTTATCTTTTAAATAGGTTATCAAATATTTAGCTCCATAAAATCAACAATCGCTTTTTTGGAAGAAAACTAGGTAGAAAACCAAAGAGAGAAAAAATTGTGCCAGGGTGGGCCGACTCATTTTGCCATGCTTGCAGGCATATTGACACCCACAGATGTCATACAAGAGGTCTCCTTGTCGGAATTTGTGGCCAACAGGTTACCCCATCCAATAAATGGGCCTTGCACGGCCCGACACATGGAGGCCCGTTTATAAGCTGGTCGGGTTGTGCCTGCACATGAGACTCGCCTTCTGGAACGGACACAACTCATCAACTAAACATGTGGGGTGAGACTGGTTCTTCTTTCCTAAGTATTCTTTCAACCTGACTGAAAACAGACACCGATGATACCGTTAAGACGGGTACTCATAACACATCACGTGATATATGGAAAGCACCAGATATGTAAGCTCGTGGTTATGTCGGCACTACAGTATGTTGAACTCAACATCATCGGTAAAACTCGAGATACTTCTGTTGGGGAACGTAGCATGCAATTTCAAAAAAAACTCCTAGGAGGTGCATAGCAGCGAGAGGGGGAGAGTGTGTCCACGTACCCTCGTAGACCGAAAGCGGAAGCGTTAGGTTAACGTGGTTGATGTAGTTGAACGTCTTCACGATCCAACCGATCTAGTACCAAACGTACGACACCTCCGAGTTCAGCACACGTTCAGCTCGATGACGTCCCTCGAACTCTTGATCCAGTAGAGGGTCGAGGGAGAGTTTCGTCAGCACGACGGCGTGGTGACAGTGATGGTGATGTGATCCACGCAGGGCTTCGCCTAAGCACTAAGTAAACCGTGGATAGAGATGTCGCACACGGCTTGGAACAATTGGTGTGTCTCCAAGGGGTGCCCTGCCCACGTATATAAAGGAGGGAGAGGAGGAGGCCGGCCACCAGGGGCGCGCCAAGGGGGGGGGTCCTACTAGGACTCCGCTCCTAGTAGGATTCGCCCCCCCTCTTTTTTTCCTTCTCATGGAGGGGGGAAGAGGAAAGGGAGAGGGAAGAGGAGAAGGAAAGGGGGGCGCCCCCTCCCCTAGTCCAATTCAGACTCCCTACGGGAGGGGGGCGCGACCACCCCTTGTGGGTTGCCTCCCTCTCCCCTATGGCCCATGTAGGCCCAATATTTCCTAGGGGGGGGGGTCCAGTAACCCCTCGGTTCTTCGATAAATATCCGAAACGCCTTGAAACCATTCCGGTGTCCGAATACCTTCGTCCAATATATCAATCTTTACCTCTCGACCATTTCAAGACTCCTCATCATGTCTGTGTCATCCGGGACTCCGAACAATCTTCGGTCACCAAAACACATAACTCATAATACAAATCGTCATCGAACGTTAAGCGTGCGGACCCTACGGGTTTGAGAACTATGTAGACATGACCGAGACACATCTCTGGTCAATAACCAACAGTTGAACCTGGATGCTCATATTGGTTCCTACATATTCTACGAAGATCTTTATCGGTCAAACTGCAATGACAACATATGTTATCCCCTTTGTCATCGGTATGTTACTTGCCTGAGATTCGATTGTCGGTATCTTCATACCTAGTTCAATCTCGTTACCGGCAAGTCTCTTTACTTGTTCCGTAATGCATCATCCCGCAACTAACTCATTAGTCACATTGCTTGCAAGGCTTATTATGATGTGCATTACCTAGAGGGCCCAGAGATACCTCTCCGATACTCGGAGTGAAAAATCCTAATCTCGATCTATGCCAACCCAACAAACACCTTCGGAGATACCTGTAGAGCATCTTTATAATCACCCAGTTACGTTGTGACGTTTTATAGCACACAAGGTATTCCTCCGGTATCCGGGAGTTGCATAATCTCATAGTCAAAGGAATATGTATAAGTCATGAAGAAAGCAATAGCAATAAAACTGAACGATCAACATGCTAAGCCAACGGATGGATCTTGTCCATCACATCATTCTCCTAATGATGTGATCCCGTTCATCAAATGACAACACATGTCTATGGTTAGGAAACTTAACCATCTTTGATTAACGAGCTAGTCTAGTAGATGCTTACTAGGGACACAGTGTTTTGTCTATGTATCCACACATGTATCAAGTTTCCGGTCAATAAAATTCTAGCATGGATAATAAACATTTATCATGATGTAAGGAAATATAAAATAACAACTTTATTATTGCCTCTAGGGCATATTTCCTTTAGTCTCCCACTTGCACTAGAGTCAATAATCTAGTTCACATCGCCATGTGATTTAACACCAGTAGTTCACATCACCATGTGGTTAACACCCATAGTTCACATCACCATGTGACCAACACCCAAAGGGTTTACTAGAGTTAGTAATCTAGTTCACATCGCCATGTGATTAACACCCAAAGAGTACTAAGGTGTGATCATGTTTTGCTTGTGAGAGATGTTTAGTCAATGGGTCTGACACATTCAGATCCGTATGTATTTTGCAAATTTCTATGTCTACAATGCTTTGCATGGAGCTACTCTAGCTAATTGCTCCCACTTTCAATATGTATCCAGATTGAGACTCACAGTCATCTGGATCGGTGTAAAAGCTTGACGTAACTCTCTACGATGAACTCTTTATCACCTCCATAACTGAGAAATATTTCCTTAGTCCTCTGAGGTAACTAAGGATGACTTTGACCGTTGTCCAGTGATCCACTCCTAGATCACTATCATACCCCCTTGCCAAACTCATGGCAAGGTACACAATAGGTCTGGTACACAGCATAACATACTTTATAGAACCTATGACTGAGGCATAGGGAATGACTTTCATTCTTTTTCTATTTTCTGCCATGGTCGAGTTTTGAGTCTTACTCAATTTCACACCCTGCAACACAAGCAAGAACTCCTTCTTTGACTGTTCCATTTTGAACTACTTCAAAATCTTGTCAAGGTATGTACTTATTAAAAAAAATCCTATCATGTGTCTTGATCCATCTCTATACATAGTGATGCACAATATGTAAGCAGCTTCACCAAGGTCTTTCTTTGTAAAACTCCTTTCAAACATTCCTTTATGCTTTCCAGAAAATTCTACATAATTTCCGATCAACAATATGTCATCCACATATACTTATCAGAAAGGTTGTAGTGCTCCCACTCACTTTCTTATAAATATAGGCTTCACCGCAAGTCTGTATAAAACTATATGCTTTGATCAACTCATCAAAGCATATATTCCAACTCCGAGATGCTTGCACCAGTCCATAGATGGATCACTGGAGCTTGCACATTTTGTTAGCACCTTTAGGATTGACAAAACCTACTGGTTGCATCATATACAACTCTTCTTTGAGATATCCATTTAAGGAATGCAGTTTTGATATCCATTTGCCAGATTTCATAATGTGACAAATGCTAACATGATTCGGATGGACTTAAGCATCACTAAGGGTGAGAAAGTCTCATCGTAGTCAACTCCTTGAACTTGTCGAAAACCTTTTTGCAACAAGTCGAGCTTTGTGGACAGTAACATTACCATCAGCGTCAGTCTTCCTCTCGAAGGTCCATTTATTCTCTATGGCTTGACGATCATCGGGCAAGTCCACCAAAGTCTATACTTTGTTCTCATACATGGATCCTATCTCAGATTTCATGGCCTCAAGCCATTTTGCGGAATCTGGGCTCATCATCGCTTCCTCATAGTTCGTAGGTTTGTCATGGTCTAGTAACATGAGTTCTAGAATAGGATTACCGTACCACTCTGGTGTGGAGCGTGCTCTGGTTGACCTACGAGGTTCGGTAGTAACTTGATCTGAAGTTTCATGATCATTATCATTAGCTTCCTCTCTTGTTGGTGTAGGCATCACGAAAATGGTTTTTCTGTGATGAGAAACTTTCCAATTTGAGAGAAGGTACATTTACCTCATCAAGTTCTACTTTCCTCCCACTCACTTCTTTCGAGAGAAACTCCTTCTCTAGAAAGGATCCATTATTGGCAACAAAGATCTTGCCTTCGGATTTGCGATAGAAGGTGTACCCAACAGTTTCTTTTGGGTATCTTATGAAGACGCACTTCTCCGATTTGGGTTTGAGCTTATCAGGCTGAAGCTTTTTCACATGAGCATCGCAACCCCAAACTTTAAGAAACGATAGCTTAGGTTTCTTGCCAAACCATAGTTCATACGGTGTCATCTCAATGGATTTAGATGGTGCCCTATTTAACATGAATGTAGATGTCTCTAATGCATAACCCCAAAACGATAGTGGTAAATCGGTAAGAGACATCATAGATCGCACCATATCTAATAAAGTACAATTACGATGTTCGGACACACTATTACGCTGTGGTGTTCCAGGTGGCGTGAGTTGTGAAACTATTCCACATTGTATTAAATGAAGGCCAAACTCATAACTCAAATATTCGCCTTCGCGATAAGATCATAGAAACTTTATTTTCTTGTTACAATGATTCTCCACTTCACTCTAAAATTCTTTGAACTTTTCAAATGTTTCAGACTTGTGCTTCATTAAGTAGATATACCCATATCTGCTCAAATCATCGGTGAAGGTCAAAAAATAACGATACCCACCGCGAGCCTCAACACTCATCAGACCGCATACATCGGTATGTATTATTTTCAATAAGTCAGTGGCTCGCTCCATTGTTCGGGAGAATGGAGTTTTAGTCATCTTGCCCGTGAGGCATGGTTCGCAAGCATCAAATGATTCATAATCAAGTGATTCCAAAAGTCCATCCACATGGAGTTTCTTCATGCGCTTTACACCAATATGACCTAAACGACAGTGCCACAAATATGTTGCACTATCATTATCAACTTTGCATCTTTTGGCATCAATATTATGAATATGTGTATCACCACGATCGAGATTCAACAAACCATTCACATTGGGTGTATGACCATGATAACCCACAAGTATAGGGGATCGTTTGTAGCCTTCTTCGATAAATAATAGTGTCGAACCCAACGAGGAGCTAAAGGCAGAACAAATATTCCCTCAAGTTCTATCGACCACCGATACAACTCTACGCACACTTGACGTTTGCTTTACCGGAAACAAGTATGAAAATAGTTTGTAGGAGTGATGATATAACTACTTTGCAAGAACTAAACTAGAAGTACTTTGCAAGATAATAAAAGTTAGGTGTTTTGTAAAAGGGTTTGTGTCAACAAGAAAGTTATTTGTCCCTAGGCAATCGATAACAAGTACCGGTAATCATTCTTGTAACTTTATATGAGGAAGAGGCATGAGCTAACATACTTTCTCTACTTGGATCATATGCACTTATGATTGGAACTCTAGCAAGCATCCGCAACTACTAAAGATCATTAGGGTCGTGAAACCCAACCATAGCATTAAGTATCAAGTCCTCTTTATTCCCATATGTCATACCCCACCTACTCGGGTTTAAGTTTCTGTCACTCTCGCAATCCACTGTAAGCAAACCATGAACATATTGCAACACCCTACAACAGGGCCCCTCACGTTTGCGCGAGAATGGAGGGCACGGTAGGACATCACCATAAATAAAATATAGAATCATACCAACCAAGATCACGATTAACCCACAGGACAAAACGGATCTACTCAAACATCATAGGATAACCATATATCATTGGGAAATAATATATGGAGTTGAGAACTATGACGCCCCCGATTCAATCGTATACTAATCATACACGCAAACGTGTACAATCAAGATCAGGGACTCATGGGAAGATATCACAACACAACTCTACAAATAAAAAAAATAAGTCATACAAGCATCATATTACAAGCCAGGGGCCTCGAGGGCTCGAATACAAGAGCTCGATCATAGACGAGTCAGCGGAAGCAACAATATCTGAGTACAGACATAAGTTAAACAAGTTTGCCTTAAGAAGGCTAGCACAAACTGGGATACATATCGAAAGAGGCGTAGGCCTCCTGCCTGGGATCCTCCTAAACTACTCTTGGTCGTCGTCAACGGCCTGCACGTAGTAGTAGGCACCTCCAGAGTAGTAGGAGTCGTCGTCAACGGTGGCGTCTGGCTCCTGGACTCCATCGTCTGGTCGCAGCAATCGGGTATAGGAAGGGGAAAAAGGGGGAGCAAAGCAACCGTGAGTACTCATCCAAAGTACTCGCAAGAAAGGAGCTACACTACATATGTATGCACTGGTATCAAAAGGAAAAGCGACATCATGTGTGGACTGAACTGCAGAATGCTGGAATAAGAGGGGGATAGCTAGTCCTATCGAAGACTACGCTTCTGGCAACCTCCATCTTGCAGCAGAAGAAGAGACTAGAAGGTAAGTTCACCAAGTAGCATCGTGTAGCATAATCCTAACCGATGATCCTCCCCTCGTCGCCCTATGAGAGAGCGATCACCGGTTGTATATAGCACTTGGAAGGGTGTGTTTTATTAAGTATCCGGTTCTAGTTGTCATAAGGTCGAGGTATAACTCCAAGTCGTCCTGTTACCGAAGATCATGGCTATTCGAATAGATTAACTTCCCTGCAGGGGTGCACCACATTTCCCAACACGCTCGATCCCCTTTGTCCAGACACACTTTCCTGGGTCATGCCCGGCCTCGGAAGATCAACACGTCGCAGCCCTACCTAGGCACAACAGAGAGGTCAGCACGCCGGTCTAAATCCTATGGCGCAGGGGTCTGGGCCCATCGCCCATTGCACACCTGCACGTTGCGAACGCGGCCGGTGAGCAGACCTAGCCTCTCTTATACAAGAGCAGGCGTTCCAGTCCAACCCGGCGCGCGCCGCTCAGTCGCTGACGTCACGAAGGCTTCGGCTGATACCACGACGTCGAGTGCCCATAACTGTTCCCGCGTGGTTGGTTAGTGCGTATAGGCCAATAGCAAGACACAGATCAAATACCCAGATCTCGTTAAGCGTGTTATTTTGAAGTAACCGCGAACGCCGACCAGGGCTAGGCCCACCTCTCACCTAGGTGGTCTCAACCTGCCCCGTCGCTCCGCCACAAAGTAACAGTCGGGGGCCATCGGGAACCCAGGCCCACCACTACCTGGATGGAACCACCTGCCCCTTCAGCCCCCACATCGAAATCACTTGCGGGTACTCTACGAGCCGACCCGAGTTTAGTCACCACCTGTATAGCATGTATGTATAGTATAGATTTACCCGTGATCAACACCCACCGTGATCACGGCCCGATACTATAGCATGGCAAACTGACAAGAATGTAGGGCCACTGATGATAATCTAGCATCCTATACTAAGCATTTAGGATTACAGGTAAGGTATCAACAGTTGTAGCAACAATGACAGGCTATGCATCAGAGTAGGATTAACGGAAAGCAGTAACATGCAACACTACTCTAATGCAAGCAGTAGAGAGAAGAGTAGGTGATATCTGGTGATCAAGGGGGGGGGCTTGCCTGGTTGCTCTGGCAAGAAGGAGGGGTCGTCGTCGATGTAGTCGATCACAGGGGTATCAGCGGCGGTCTCGAAGTCTACCAGAAATAATTAACAGAGGGGGAACACAATAAATAACAGGGCAATCAAAGCATCACAAAGCGTAACATGGCAATATCCGGTGCTAGAGGTGACCTAACGCAATAGTAGGTGATACCGGTGAAGTGGGGAAAACATCCGGGAAAGTATTCCCGGTGTTGACATTTTTGGACAGATGAAATGGAGGGGTATTGTTGCGTGTTTTCTATGCTAGGGATGTGTGGCGGATGAACGGACTGCATATTTGGATTCGTCTCGTCGTTCTGAGCAACTTTCATGTACAAAGTTTTTCCATCCGACTTACGGTTTAATTTATATGATTTTCTAAAGTTTAATTGAATTTCTGGAATTTCTGGAATTATCTTAATTCGAAAATCATTTTTAATATCTAAATGCTATGGCCTACGGGTACCAGAAAGTGTACCCACACTTTTGCACGTGAGGCTGACAGTGGGCCTAGAGCCAAAGTCAACGGCTGACTGTGTGAGCCTTATCCAAATGAACAGTTCAGGGGGCCCCACATGTCATTGAAACAGATTGTTTTCTTTACATATTTTGTTTATCTCTGCACTAGGTTTAGTTTATCCCTTAATCAGGGGGTTTTCTGCTAATATGGGGTTAGACATAACTTTTAACTAAATCAGAGGGGTTAGGAAATTAGGCAATTAGATTAGCAACTAATCTAATCGACTGGGCCCACCTGTCATTGAGATAGGCTGGCCTAGTGGAGTCAGCCCAGCCGGCTGTGGTGTGCACGCGCACACGCACGCGCCCAAGGCAGGGGCACGGCGCGGCCGTGCAAGGCCGGCGAGGCTGGCAGCAACTAGCGGGGGTGAGCGGGGGAGTGGCCGCGCGCAACCGGGGCCTGGCCGGAGTGCGGCAGGGATGCGCGCGGAGGGGTGAGGCGAGTTGCCGGCGGTAGCGGCAGCTCGAGGAGGTAGCAGTGCAGCAAGAACCAGCGGCCGTGATGGAGGCAGAAGGCGGGAGCGGCGCATGCGTGGGGGGAGCAGCAGTGTGCAGCAAGCAGCAGGGCCAGCATCGGCTAGGAGCAGCAGCACGCACGGTTCGGCACGGAGCTTGGCCAGGGTGCGATGGCGGTAGCAGCAGGGAAGGCAGGGCACGCGGGACGCAGTCAATGCCGCGGTGAGCGCGAGGGTGTGTGAACTCGGGCGCGAGCGCCGGCCATGGCGGCCGAGCGCGGGGACGGCCTCAACAGCGACACATTGAAGCAGGGGGAGAGGGGATCCGGGAGAGGAGCTCACAGTGCGCCTGCAGATGAGCAAAGTGGGCGCGAGGATGGGTTGTCGGAGTCGATTTTGACGACGAAGTCGTCGGCGTCCAAGGAGGAAGAAGCCGACGGAGAGGGTTATGCAGAGGCGGTGAGCTCGAGGACGGGGTCGGGAAAGGCATAGCATAGCACGTCGGAGCTCGTGGGCATGCTCCTAGGCCACGGAGAGCCCGTGGGGCACGCGGGTGATGGCGCCCATGGCGACGGCGTCGGGCGCTGACGGATCTGGAGTGGGGGCGAGGCCAAAGGGAGAGGGGGGAATTGGGGGTCGCTAGGGTTCGGCCCGGGTGATGGCCGACTTAAGTACGAGGAGGGGCGCCGGCGGATGGCCGCCACGGCGATGCCCGTCTTCGTGGCGGGCATCGGCAGTGGCCATGGTGCGGGGGGGGGGGGGGACCGGGGAGAGGGAGGGGATAGGTGGGCTGGCCTGCTCGGGCGGACGGCTGGCCTGGGGGTGGCCAGTTGGGCCACTTGGTCCAGGGGAGAGTGGGGGGTCTTTTTGTTTTCTTTTACTATTTTTTTGTACTTTACTTTTCTTTTATTCAATTTTATCTTTGTTTCCTGTTGTTTTAGTTTTTGTAAAATATATACTTGGTAGCTAATTTAGTATTTCAATTTAGTCCACTGTCACAAAAATTCTAGTCCCCAAATAATTTAGTTTGACATTTTATTAATTAGTAAAGGCATTTAAATAATTATGTTTGCTACTACATAAATCATTTTAGTGCAGTTAGGAATTTCATAAAAGTTTGGTTTCACCACCATAATCACCTATGCATAATCTGACATGACCCGAACATTTTATTTTCATTGATTGAAAACTTTTGTTGTTTGCCTTTAATTAAAATTTGAATTTGAATCGTTTTGAACTAAAGCGAGTTTATCAATAGTAACCGAGGTGATTTGGCATCATTAGCAGAGGTTTACTGTACCTTAATTATCCGGGCGTCACAATTCTCCTCCACTACAAGAAATCTCGTCCCGGGATTTAGAAGGGGGTAAGGGGGATTGGGTTACGAAAAATCTAACTGGTCTTCTCGGTCTTGGTTGTTCTTCTTGAAGAGGTCGACCCATAGCGTTGATTTCTTCATACCTATGCATCAATGCATCATGGTGAAGTTGTCGTCCCTTTTTTTTTGGGGGGGGGGACTCCATCGTACTTACAAAAGAATAAAGGGGGTATTCTGGGAGAACGAACCTCTGCAAGGTTGTCTAGCTTGTAGATAAAATCAGGGAAGGTGGCGGAAAGTAACTCTCAAATTGAAACTTAATAAAATATCAAGAGCAAAGTATGAAGGTCGCATGAGAAGTTTCGAGCGGGTAGGCAATCGTTTATTGCCTGAAACAGAGTGTGAAAGGGGTTCAGAGCAACGGGAATAAGTATTGTGTCCGATACCAGAATTGATCACTAGAAGGGTGGCTCGTGAATTACATACGAAACGAAGCGCAAGGGATAACTTCGAAACAGGGATGTACAGGAGAGTCAGGTTTCGATCCTGTGGAACTGTGGGTTATGGGCCCACCATGTGGTTTACAAGTAGGAAGGTCGGTGACATCTTGTACAATCAGGTAAGCCAGGCATGTCAAAGGATAGTCTGTTGCTTATGTCAGCAACAACATCGGTACCAAGGGAGAGGGACGAAGAGAACCATTTTCCTGCTCATTGAACGAGGCAGACCAGTAGGCAAAGTTCTCGTCCATCGGTGGTTACCAGAATGTCATCAACAAAAGTAACAGGGTCTTTCTGACAGAATCGTACACCGAGGTGTTTGCAAAAGCAGGAGAATATTACTGCTTAGATCATATAGATCACAAGGAAGGTTAAACAAAACAATGGAAAGGAAAAATATGATTATCAGATTAAACAGAACAATGGAAAGGAAAATGTGTTAAAACACATATTTCAGGGGTATTTCCTTCCCAAGGACAAACAGAGTATGATATCCGTGACAGGATATAATGTAGAAAACCCTCTAGGTAGGGGGAGAGAAATTTTCATGACATTACCCATACAACGGTGTTTGGATAATTGAGCAGGAAACATTTAGCATTGGGCTTCAAATGTTCTTGTTGAAAAATCGGAGTACCATAGACATGCTTCGAGATAGCATTGACAGGGTCAATAGGTGAAGATCAAACTTTGGAAACACAAAGGATCCATCAGGAATAACTTGTAGAATAAGCCTTACAATTTCCTCATGGAAGAATGGATAACCTTGCTGAAAAGGAATCTATAACAATAGGGCCTTCGTCCAGGGGTGCAAGGCATGACATCACCTTACCGGGTCTTAACTCTTGGAAAAATGTTCCAACCATCAAATCTGACCGAGATTCAGATCTGATTGGTGTCAGGATACCTCAGACTCAAGATGCATGAGAAGAAAAAGTGCAACACAAATTGACGAGATGACATTGTAAGATCCTCGGGAAATGAACTATGGAAGCGAGTCCCGAAACAAGAGTTCATCATTAAATCAAGGAGAGGGTGAGGAGGTGGCTGATGGACTCAGCGTCAATTCATTGAGATTTCCAAAAAGATAGATTTCCACAATTACATGAACAAGGACATAACAATTGCCAGATCAAATGATATAATGATGTATGCTCGAGGAAAAGAAACACAATTAACATTGGTTGAAGGGTGCACCCGAAATATGGGCTTAGGTAGCAGAATCAATGTTAGCATGGTGATTCAATAATCAATGGCCTAAGGATGTAATGTTGACCATCAACTCCAAAGCAATAGGGTTGATAGAAGGACAGAATCTAAACAACACCGTTCACCTGTTGGTATCCCGGTTAGAAACAACACAAGAAAGAATGGTGATGGTGAGAAGTATCACTATACCAAGAATTCTTAAGAGGTGGAGCAATTCTCACAACATCCTTGACATAAAAGGTGGTAATATTCCAAGGTAAGGAAGAACAACTGCTGGTTAGCAAGGATTCCAAGGTATAACACAAAACACGAACAAGTTTGTGTTGAACGGAAGGCAATAAAGTGGTCGATGATAACACGAATCATCGAGGGGCAAGGATGGTATGTATTACCCATCAAGAATTCGATATATATAAATCTTGTAAGAGCTTAGGATGTTGATGAGGATCACGACACAGTTGTCGAGAAATTTCATGAAGATGTAATCGGTCGGCGATGCCATCAAGTCAAATGATGATGAAGCGAAAGGTTATGGGAACCAAGGGTATGACATAAACTCGAAATCAAGTTTGATGTTCAAGGAGAAATGATATGACGAGGAAGTTCGACGTAAGATTAGCTCAGCGTTGAAAATTGTGCTCCGAGAAGAAGGACCAGGTAGCATAGTTAAAATCGGTACGACAAGGATATAGCCAAGCAGGCTAGGAATGACGTGATCGAGTTCAAACTCATAAGTAATGAAGGTTACCAAGAGTTGTTTAATCAGGGTGTGGACTTGAGTTAGTTATCGATGTCTTCAATGTTTAATAACTCAGAGCCCGTGAAAAATTGGAATTAGTGAGAACGTAGCACCTGATGAAGAACTCATAAGAAGTTATGCAGTTACATGATAATCTCGAGATACTAGAGGGTAATACTCGACGACAGATCAAAGTAGAGGTGGGACTAGGGTAATGCTCTATAGAAGACAAGTGCTCAAACTTGCAAGAGAAATGGGGTCAAGGAGAAACATGGTCGGAACCACGTCCATAGATACAATATGAAATTATAACAAGGGGATAATTATTTTAAGAGAAGCTTCCATGATAAGGTATACATCGTGTCCATGGGCATGAACACAGGGTTCAAGGTCGACTCCCACTTGTTCAACGCATAACCTTTCATTTACCTATCGTATTTCGAAAATGACATTAGTTGTAATATTGAAATTTTATCTGACATAACACCAGTAGAGTATGACCCGTAGTAGTTTCCGGGTTCACACAGATTCAAAAAGGCATAGGTTCAACTCATCTGGGCCTCTTAGGAACATATACCACAAACTTCAGGAGCGAATAACTCAAGCTCGGGAGCAGAGCATGGTTGACAAAAGCAGGGGATACAATTTACCAAAGGCATTATGTATCCGATGAAAGACTCACAAGTTTAATGAATATGAAGGACGGTGTCAGACAAAATCCAACAAAGGATCTGGTGGTCCATAAGGGATCTGAGGTGAGTATCAGTACTCAACCAGAGGAAAAAAAGAATGCAAGGAGATCATATTATAGAAACAACTAACTAACTCAAAGCTCAGATGCAAAGGAATTATGGATTCCAAGACAAGGGATCATAAGCAATGCTCTGATTAGGGATAGAAAAGTTGAATAGCCTTAGGGGTACAATCGATGGTAATTTGGTTGGTCGAGATCCAGCTCATGTTTAAAATGGTGTCTGAGCCGGAAGGACGAATTCTAGGATCTGGTTGAGGATTGCGAGCATTCGCACTTATTGAATCAATGGGATCAAAATGATAGTGGCAAAGGATGCTAATAAGATTACTAGACTTATGGGATTAGTCCCAATGCAAGCAAGCAAGAATTTCAAGAGCAATAAGTTGATGGGATTTTTGGAAGATCAAATAGTATTTCGAAGACTTTGATGAAACACATGAACAACTGGGGAGAAACAAATCCTCGGTGTGTGTGTGAGGATTAATTTATAGGTGTATTCAGGTGACAAGGAACTGCAAGGCAGTAGGCACAAGGATTCTCGGAACAACAACGAGTATTTCGGGGTATCTTGTAATAACAAGAGCAACCGGGGACTAAGGTAAGAATGACAAGTGCATGTAGTGATCTATAGGGTTTGACGGTGGAAGGGAATTGCAAACGCAATGAGCACAAGCTCTCGGGATAACATCAGAGAGTATCTTCTGAATATTCTGGTGCAGCAGGCGATCATCTGTAATAAGGGGCTCTCCGGAAGGAAGTAATTACGAGAACCTAGAGTTAGAGTTAGCAAAATCTTTTAACCCGATTAGAAGAGAGATCAGAGTCCCAGAGTAAGGATCGAGGAGTAAAAGATCCTAATACCACCCAAATGGCAACGTGGGCCTGTAAGACACACATCCATGTTAGTAAATAGTTTTGTAATGTCTAGACTCGACCTTGGCCGAGGAGTGTGGACGGGGGATTCCTACAGGTAGTCGGCTCTGATACCAACTTGTGACGCCCCCGATTCAATCGTACACTAATCATACACGCAAACGTGTACGATCAAGATCAGGGACTCATGGAAAGATATCACAACACAACTCTACAAATAAAAAAATAAGTCATACAAGCATCATATTACAAGCCAGGGGCCTCGAGAGCTCGAATACAAGAGCTCGATCATAGACGAGTCAGCGAAAGCAACAATATCTGAGTACAGACATAAGTTTAAAAAGTTTGCCTTAAGAAGGCTAGCACAAACTGGGATACATATCAAAAGAGGCGCAGGCCTCCTGCCTGGGATCCTCCTAAACTACTCCTGGTCGTCGTCAGCGGCCTGCACGTAGTAGTAGGCACCTCCAGAGTAGTAGGAGTCATCGTCAATGGTGGCGTCTGGCTCCTGGACTCCATCGTATGGTCGCAGCAATCGGGTATAGGAAGGGGAAAAAGGGGGAGCAAAGCAACCATGAGTACTCATCCAAAGTACTCGCAAGCAAGGAGCTACACTACATATGTATGCACTGGTATCAAAAGGAAAAGCGGCATCATGTGTGGACTGAACTGCAGAATGCCGGAATAAGAGGGGGATAGCTAGTCCTATCGAAGACTACGCTTCTGGCAACCTCCATCTTGCAGCAGAAGGAGAGAGTAGAAGGTAAGTTCACCAAGTAGCATCGTGTAGCATAATCCTAACCGATGATCCTCCCCTCGTCGCCCTGTGAGAGAGCGATCACCAGTTGTATCTGGCACTTGGAAGGGTGTGTTTTATTAAGTATCCGGTTCTACTTGTCATAAGGTCAAGGTACAACTCCAAGTCGTCCTGTTACCGAAGATCACGGCTATTCGAATAGATTAACTTCCCTGCAGGGGTGCACCACATTTCCCAACACGCTCGATCCCCTTTGTCCGGACACACTTTCCTGGGTCATGCCCGGCCTCGGAAGATCAACACGTCGCAGCCCTACCTAGGCACAACAGAGAGGTCAGCACACCAGTCTAAATCCTATGGCGCAGGGGTCTGGGCCCATCGCCCATTGCACACATGCACGTTGCGAACGCGGCCGGTGAGCAGATCTAGCCTCCCTTATACAAGAGTAAGCGTTCCAGTCCAACCCGGCGCGCGCCGCTCAGTCGCTGACGTCAGGAAGGCTTCGGCTGATACCACGACATCGAGTGCCCATAACTGTTCCCGCGTGGTTGGTTAGTGCGTATAGGCCAGTAGCCAGACTCAGATCAAATACCCAGATCTCGTTAAGCGTGTTATTTTGAAGTAACCGCGAACACCGACCAGGGCCAGGCCCACCTCTCACCTAGGTGGTCTCAACCTGCCCCGTCGCTCCACCACAAAGTAACAGTCGGGGGCCATCGGGAACCCAGGCCCACCACTACCTGGATGGAACCACCTGCCCCTTCAGCCCCCACATCGAAATCACTTGCGGGTACTCTACGAGCCGACCCGACTTTAGTCACCACCTGTATAGCATGTATGTATAGTATAGATTTACCCGTGATCAACACCCGCCGTGATCATGGCCTGATACTATAGCATGGCAAGTTGACAAGAATGTAGGGCCACTGATGATAATCTAGCATCCTATACTAAGCATTTAGGATTACAGGTAAGGTATCAACAGTTGTAGCAACAATGACAGGCTATGCATCAGAGTAGGATTAACGGAAAGCAGTAACATGCAACACTACTCTAATGCAAGCAGTAGAGAGAAGAGTAGGCGATATCTGGTGATCAAGGGGGGGGGCTTGCCTGGTTGCTCTGGCAAGAAGGAGGGGTCGTCGTCGATGTAGTCGATCACATGGGTATCAGTGGCGGTCTCGAAGTCTACCAGAAAGAATTAACAGAGGGGGAACACAATAAATAACAGGGCAATCAAAGCATCACAAAGCGTAACATGGCAATATCCGATGCTAGAGGTGACCTAACGCAGTAGTAGGTGATACCGGTGAAGTGGGGAAAACATCTGGGAAAGTATTCCCGATGTTGACATTTTCAGACAGATGAAACGGAGGCGTATTGTTGCATGTTTGCTATGCTAGGGATGTGCGACAGATGAACAGACTACGTATTTGGATTCGTTTCGTCGTTCTAAGAAACCTTAATGTACAAAGTTTTTCCATCCGACTTACGGTTTAATTTATATGATTTTCTAAAGTTTAATTGAATTTCTGGAATTTCTGGAATTATCTTAATTTGAAAATCATTTTTAATATCTAAATGCTATGGCCTACGGGTACCAGAAAATGTACCCACACTTTTGCACGTGAGGCTGACAATGGGCCTAGAGCCAAAGTCAACGGCTGACTGTGTGAGCCTTATCCAAATGAACAGTTCAGGGGGCCCCACATGTCATTGAAACAGATTGTTTTCTTTACATATTTTGTTTATCTCTGCACTAGGTTTAGTTTATCCCTTAACGAGGGGTTTTCCTGCTAATATGGGGTTAGACCTAACTTTTAACTAAATCAGAGGGGTTAGGAAATTAGGCAATTAGATTAGCAACTAATCTAATTGACCGGGCCCACCTGTCATTGAGACACGGCCGGCCTACTGGAGTCAGCCCAGCCGGCTGTGGTGTGCACGCGCACATGCACGCACCCAAGGCAGGGGCACGGCGCGGCCATACGAGGTCGGCGAGGCTGGCAGCAGCTAGCGGGGGTGAGCGGGGGAGTTGCCGCGCGCAACCGGGGCCTGGCCGGAGTGCGGCAGGGATGCGCGCGGAGGGGCGAGGCGAGTTGCCGGCGGCAACGGCAGCTCGAGGAGGTAGCACTGCAGCAAGAACCAGCGGCCGCGATGGAGGCAGAAGGCGGGCGTGGCGCATGCGTCGGGGGAGCAGCAGTGTGCAGCAAGCAGCAGGGAAGGCAGGGCACACGGGACGCGGTCAACGCCGCGGTGAGTGCGAGGGTGTGTGAACTCACGCGCGAGCGCCGGCCATGGCGGCCGAGCGCGGGGATGGCCTCAACGGCGACACATCGAAGCAGGGGGAGAGGGGATCCGGGAGAGGAGCTCACAGTGCGCCTGCAGATGAGCAAAGTGGGCGCGAGGATGGGTTGTCGGAGTCGATTTTGATGACGAAGTCGTCGGCGTCCAAAAAGGAAGAAGTCGGCGGAGAGGGTGATGCAGAGGCGGTGAGCTCGAGGACGGGGTCGGGAAAGGCATGGCATAGCACGTCGGAGCTCGTGGGCGTGCTCCTAGGCGACGGCGAGCCCATGGGGCGCGCGGGTGAGAGCGCCCATGGGGGTCGCTAGCATCGCCGTGGCGGGCATCGGCAGTGGCCACGGTGCGGGGGGGGGGATAGGTGGGCTGGCCTGCTCGGGCGGACGGCTGGCCTGGGGGTGGCCAGTTGGGCCACTTGGTCCAGGGGAGAGTGGGGGGTCTTTTTGTTTTCTTTTACTATTTTTCTGTGTACTTTACTTTACTTTTATTCAATTTTATCTTTTTTTCCTGTTGTTTTAGTTTTTGTAAAATATATACTTGGTAGCTAATTTAGTATTTCAATTTAGTCCACTATCACAAAAATTCTAGTCCCCAAATAATTTAGTTTGATATTTTATTAATTAGTAAAGGCATTTAAATAATTATGTTTGCTACTACATAAATCATTTTAGTGCAGTTAGGAATTTCATAAAAGTTTGGTTTCACCACCATAATCGCCTATGCATAATCTGGCATGACCCGAACATTTTAATTTCATTGATTGAAAACTTTTGTTGTTTGCCTTTAATTAAAATTTGAATTTGAATCGTTTTGAACTAAAGCTAGTTTATCAATAGTAATAGAGGTGATTTGGCATCATTAGTAGAGGTTTACTGTACCTTAATTATCCGGGTGTCACAAGCACCATGTTTAAGTAGAGATTACAGCGGGGATAATAGGTGTTACACCGTTGCATAGAGGGGGAGAAAGTTGGTGTTGACGGTAGCAAGATTGTTGATGTAGATCATTGCCCCCGGCGGCACTCCGGCGCCACCGGATGCGAGGGGGAGAGAGCCCTCCTCCTTCTTCTTCTTCCTTGGCCTCCCCCCCTAGATGGGAGGAGGGTTCCCCCTCTGGTCCTTGGTCTCCATGGTGTCGGAGGGGCGGGAGCCCCTCCGAGATTGGATCTCCCTCTCTTTTCTCTTCTGTTTCGCATTCCCAGATCTGGCCGAAAACCGTTTCTTATATTCCTGAAGATCCGTAACTCCGATTGCGCTGAGATTTTAACACGATTTTTTTTCCGGATATAAGCTTCCTTGCGCCCGAAGTAGAGGTCCAACCGACGTACGAGGTGAGCACAACCCACCACGGCCCCCGTTTGCGGTGATTCCAACTCTCCAAAATCACATATATTCCAAAATAATTCTCCGTGAAATTTTATTGCATTTGGACTTCATTTGATATGGATACTATGCGATACAAAAAACATGCAGAAAACAGGAACCGACACTTGGCACTGGATCAATAGGTTAGTCCAATAACTCATATAAAAAGTTGCCAAAAGTATGTAAAACTTGTATAATATTGGCATGAAACAATCAAAAATTATAGATACGACGGAGACGTATCAGCATCCCCGAGCTTAATTCCTGCTCGTCCTCGAGCAGGTAAATGATAAAAAAGATAATTTTTGATGTGGAATGCTACCTAGCATAAAATTGATCATATATCTAATCATGGCATGAATATTAAGACATAAGTGATTCAAAGCAATAGTCTATAATTTGACATAAAGACATAAATACGCAGGCATCCCAACAAACAATTATGTCTTTCAAAATATCAAAGCTAAAGAAAGCTATCCCTACAAAATCATATAGTCTTGTCATGCTCTGTCTTCTTAACACAAAGTATTTATCATGCACAACCCCGATGACAAGCCGAGCAATTGGTTTGTACTTTTTAATGTGCTTCAGCTTTTTCAACCCTCACGCAATACATGAGCACAAGCCATGGATATAGCACTATGGGTGGAATAGAGCTATGCTCCCCGGCAACGGCGCAAGAAAATAGTCTTGATAACCCACAAGTATAGGGGATCGCAACAGTTTTCGAGGGTACAATATTCAACCCAAATTTATTGATTCGACACAAGGGGAGCCAAAGAATATTCTCAAGTATTAGCAGCCGAGTTGTCAATTCAACCACACCTGGAAACTTAATATTTGCAGCAAATTATTTAGTAGCAAAGTAATATGATAGTAGCGGTAACGGTAGCAAAAACAATATTGGTTTATATGATTGTAACAGTAGCAACAGAAAAGTAAATAAGCGAAGAACAATATGTGAAAAGCTCGCAGGCAATGGATCAGTGATGGATAATTATGTTGGATGCGATTCCTCATGCAATAGTTATAACATAGGGTGACATAGAACTAGCCCCAGTTCATCAATGTAATTTAGGTATGTATTCCGAATATAGTCATACGTGCTTATGGAAAAGAACTTTCATGACATCTTTTGTCCTACCCTCCCGTGGCAGCGGGGTCCTATTGGAAACTAAGGAATATTAAAGCCTCCTTTTAATAGAGTACCGGACCAAAGCATTAACACTTAGTGAATACATGAACTCCTCAAACTACGGTCATCACCGGTAAGTATCCCGATTATTGTCACTTCGGGGTTAACGGATCATAACACATAATAGGTGACTATAGACTTGCAAGATAGGATCAAGAATTCACATATATTCATGAAAACATAATAGGTTCAGATCTGAAATCATGGCACTCGGGCCCTAGTGACAAGCATTAAGCATAGCAAAGTCATATCAACATACAAATTTACTTGGAACGGCAGGTAGATACCGCATATAGGAAGGTATTGTGGACTCATATGGAATAACTTTGGGGTTTATGAAGTTGGATGCACAAGCAGTATTCCCGCTTAGTACAAGTGAAGGCTAGAAAGAGACTCAGAAGCGACCAGCTAGAGAGTGACAACAGTCATGAACATGCATTAAAATTAATCAACACTGAATGCAAGCACGAGTAGGATGTAAATCACCATGAACATAAATATCGTGGAGGCTATGTTGATTTTGTTTCAACTACATGCATGAAAATGTGCCAAGTCAAGCCACTCGAATCGTTCAAAGGAGGATACCACCCTATCATACCACATTACAACCATTTTTATAGCATGTTGGCACGCAAGGTAAACCATTATAAACTCCTAGCAAATTAAGCATGGCATGAGCAACTATAATCTCTAATTGTCATTGCAAACATGTTTCATTCATAATAGGCTGAATCAGGAGCGATGAACTAATCATATTTACAAAAATAAGAGAGGTTGAGTTCATACTAGCTTTTCTCATCTCAACCAGTCCATCATATATCGTCATTACTGCCTTTCACTTGCACAACCGAATGGTGCGGATAATAATAATAGTGCGTGTGCATTGGACTAAGCTGGAATCTTCAAGCATTCAATTCAAGGGAGAAGACAAGGTAATATGGGCTCTTTGTTAGATCGACAATAATGCATATGAGAGCCACTCAACATTTTCATTGTGGTCTTCTCCTCTTGACCCCCAAAGAAAAGAAAAGAAACAAAACTATTTACACGGGAAAGCTCCCAACAAGCGAAAGAAGAACGAGAAATCTTTTTGGGTTTTTCTTTTAATTACTGCTACTACAAGCATGGAAAGTAAACTAGCTAAAAGCTACAACTAATTATTTTTTGGTTTTTCTTAAGGTTTTCAAACACACAAGAAGAATGCCAGAAAAGAAAATAAACTAGCATGGATAATACAATGAAAAAGTATGAGCACCGACAACTAGAATGAGTGTGTGAACATGAATGTAATGTCGGCGAGAAATACGTACTCCCCCAAGCTTAGGCCTTTGGCCTAAGTTGGTCTATGGCCACGGATCAAAGCTGCCCTCTCCGGTGTACTGAGGAGGATCCTCAGGGTGCCACTGGTTAGCGATCTCCTCCGAATCCCACTGATAAAAAGGCTGACGATAAGGATCAAGTGGTGGCTCCGGCTCAGGCTCTGGAGCTGATGTCAGGCTCCGGTAGGCATGAATGGCCTCCGGCAGAACAAGGTACATGCCTGAAAATATGTTGAACAAAGAAGGAGCAGGCAAGGTAATAGTCTCAAAGTAGTCTTTATCAAATATCAGTCTATAGTTAAACAACTTCTTCTTATTCTTAACAATAAAATCATGTGCTACCATACTCTTATAATCTAGAAAAATGTGAGGCAACAACTTTTTCTCTTTCTCATAATGCCTAATAGGTATGTTAAAGTGTGGAGCAAGGCGCGAGGCAAAGATGCCTCCTAAGATGGGACCCTTTGTACAGTTCACATTTAACCGTTTAGCAACAATAGCGCCTAAACTAAAAGTGGTATCACGAAACAAAGCATGGCGCAAAATAACAATATCAAGGGCACTAAGATTTCCACAGTTCCCGCGACCAATTAAGCATATGCTAGCAAATATTGCAAAGTAGCGTAGAACAGGAAAATGTATGCTAGTGATTCTTGCATCGGAAACTTTGCTCGTTTCCCCTACAGTAATCATATCAATAAATCCCTCCACATCATTATGATGTGGTTCCTCTATGCTGCCCTGAAAGGGTATCCTACAAGCCCGCCAAAAATCATAAAGTGGCATCTCCTTATGCTCATCATATAAATAAAATTCCACCGAAGGTGGCGATCTCCTAGCATGGAAATGAAAAATTTGCACAAAAATATTGGTGAGTAAGAGATACTGTTCACGCCGGTCGTGGAGGAAGTCGGTGAGGCCTGCATGTTGGGGAACGTAGTAATTTCAAAAATTTCCTACGCACACGCAAGATCATGGTGATGCATAGCAACGAGAGGGGAGAGTGTTGTCTACATACCCTCGTAGACCGGAAGCGGAAGCGTTATGACAACGCGGTTGATGTAGTCGTACGTCTTCATGGCCCAACCGATCAAGCACCGAAACTACGGCACCTCCGAGTTCTAGCACACGTTCAGCTCGATGACGATCCCCGGACTCCGATCCAGCAAAGTGTCGGGGAAGAGTTCCGTCAGCACGACGGCGTGGTGACGATCTTGATGTTCTATCGTCGCAGGGCTTCGCCTAAGCACCGCTACATTATTATCGAGGATTATGGTGGAAGGGGGCACCGCACACGGCTAAGAAAACGATCACGTGGATCAACTTGTGTGTCTATGGGGTCCCCCTGCCCCCGTATATAAAGGAGTGGAGGAGGGGAGGGCCGGCCCTCTCTATGGCACGCCCTAGGGGAGTCCTACTCCCACCGGGAGTAGGATTCCCCCTTTCCTAGTCCAACTAGGAGTCCTTCCATGTAGTAGGAGTAGGAGACAAGGAAGGGGAAGAGGGAAGAGAAGGAAGGAGGGGGCGCAGCCCCTCCCCCTAGTCCAATTCGGACTAGGCCTTGGGGGGGGGGGGCGGCCTGCCTCTCCCTCTCCCCTAAAGCCCAATAAGGCCCATATACTTCTTCTCCCGTATTCCCGTAACTCCCCGGTACTCCGAAAAATACCCGAACCACTCGGAACCTTTCCGATGTCCGAATATAGTCATCCAATATATCGATCTTTACGTCTCGACCATTTCGAGACTCCTCGTCATGTCCCCGATCTCATCCGGGACTCCGAACTCATTCGGTACATCAAAACTCATAAACTCATAATATAAGTGTCATCGAAACCTTAAGCGTGCGGACCCTACGGGTTCGAGAACAATGTAGACATGACCGAGACACCTCTCCGGTCAATAACCAATAGCGGAACCTGGATGCTCGTATTGGCTCCTACATATTCTACGAAGATCTTTATCGGTCAGACCGCATAACAACATACATTGTTCCCTTTGTCATCGGTATGTTACTTGCCCAAGATTCGATCGTCGGTATCTCAATACCTAGTTCAATCTCATTACCGGCAAGTCTCTTTACTCGTTCCGTAATGCATCATCCCGCAACTAACTCATTAGTTACATTGCTTGCAAGTCTTATAGTGATGTGCATTACCGAGAGGGCCTAGAGATACCTCTCCGACAATCAGAGTGACAAATCGTAATCTCGATCTATGCCAACTCAACAAGTACCATTGGAGACACCTATAGAGCACCTTTATAATCACCCAGTTACGTTGTGACGCTCGGTAGCACACAAAGTGTTCCTCCGGTAATCGGAAGTTGCATAATCTCATAGTCATAGTAACATGTATACGTCATGAAGAAAGCAATAGCAGTAAACTAAAACGATCGGGTGCTAAGCTAATGGAATGGGTCATGTCAATCAGATCATTCACCTAATGATGTGATCCCGTTAATCAAATAACAACTCTTTGTCCATAGTTAGGAAACATAACCATCTTTGATTAACGAGCTAGTCAAGTAGAGGCATACTAGTGACACTTTGTTTGTCTATGTATTCACACATGTATTATGTTTCCGGTTAATACAATTCTAGCATGAATAATAAACATTTATCATGATATAAGGAAATAAATAATAACTTTATTATTGCCTCTAGGGCATATTTCCTTCACTGCATTCTCAGCCAAATAATAAAAATCTTCATAAATCCCGGCTTCTCTCAAGAACTCATCACAAGGCCATTCACACGGCCGAACCTCCACAGTATGAGGGAGATTATACTTGGGCTTCTTATTCTCTTCACTTTGCTTATCCTTCGAGCTTCGGCTCGATGAGCCCCTCAAAAATCTCTTCATCTTTTACTGAAAATTTCTGAAATTTTTTTAGTATATAAATAAAAGTGAACCAAACTCAACAGGATTGATAGCAACTACTCCTACAAGTGCCTAGAGGCTATATCATGCATTAAAACTACTTTTGACCACATAAATTTGACATGCAAGCTCAATAACAGGGTCGCCTAAGCAGCAAAAATTTGCAATAAATAAAGCACTAGAACAAAAACTAATTGGACCATTGGAGGAGTCACAAACCGAAGAACAATCCCCCAAAGCAGTTTTGTGAATGGAGCTTTGAGCAAGGAGATCGAAAATGGCAGCAAAATGAGCTAGAACACGGGTTTGAGCTGGTGGATGATTTTTTCTGGAGGAAGACGAAGTGTGTGGGTGCAAGAATAAGTGGAGGGGACCCACGTGGGGTCCACGGGGCTGGGGGCGCACCCAGGGGGGTAGGGCGTGCCCTCCACCCTCGTGGGCACATGGTGGGTCCCCCTGGTGTGTTCTCAGTGCCAATAATTCTAAAATATTCTAGAAAAAAATCATATTAAATTTTCAGGGCATTTGGAGAACTTTTATTTTCGGGGTATTTTTATTGCAAGGATAATTCAGAAAACAGACAGAAAATGCTATTTTTGATTTATTTAATATAAATAACATAAAGTAAAAGGAGGGTACAGAAGGTTGTGCTTTTTAACTTCATCCATCTCATGCTCATCAAAAGGAATCCACTAACAAGGTTGATCAAGTCTTGTTAACAAACTCATTCTGAATCGCATGAAACCGGAGAAATTTCGAATAACACTAGGTTACCTCAACGGGGATATGCACATCCCCAACAATAAGAATATCATATTTCTTCTTGATAGTATGAAGAGGAAATTCAAAACCTCCAATAATAATTGTTGGAATTTTTCCAATAGAATTGATACTGTGGACTTGAGGTTGTTTCCTCGGAAAGTGTACCGTGTGCTCATTACCATTAATATGAAAAGTGACATTACCTTTGTTGCAATCAATAACAGCCCCTGCAGTATTCAAAAAGGGTCTACCAAGGATAATCGACATACTATCGTCCTCGGGAATATCAAGAATGACAAAGTCCGTTAAAATAGTAACGTTTGCAACCACAACAAATAGATCCTCACAAATACCCAAAAGGTATAGCAGTTGATTTATCAACCATTTGCAAAGATATTTCAGTAGGTGTCAACTTATTCAAATCAAGTCTACGATATAAAGAGAGAGGCATAACACTAACACTGGCTCCAAGATCACATGAAGCAGTTTTAACATAGTTTCTTTTAATGGAGGATGGTATAGTTGGTACTCCTGGATCTCCTAGTTTCTTAGGTATTCCACCCTTAAAAGTGTAATTAGCAAGCATGGTGGAAATTTCAGCTTCCGGTATCTTTCTTTTATTAGTAACAATATCTTTCATGTACTTAGCATAAGGATTCATTTTAAGCATATCGGTCAAACGCATACGCAAAAAGATAGGTCTAATCATTTCAGCAAAGCGCTCAAAATCCTCATCATCCTTTTTATTGGATGGTTTAGGAGGAAAAGGCATGGGTTTCTGAACCCATGGTTCTCTTTCCTTACCTCCCCTCGTAGTTGAGAGAAAAATCTTGGTTCTTTTATCTTTCAAGTTCTTCATGGTGATCAGCAGATATAAATCCCAATTGACTCAAAGAATAGAGCTATGCTCCCCAGCAATGGCGCCAGAAAATAGTCTTGATAACCCACAAGTATAGGGGATCACAACAATTTTCGAGGGTAGAATATTCAACCCAAATTTATTGATTTGACACAAGGGGAGCCAAAGAATATTCTCAATTATTAGTAGCTGAGTTGTCAATTCAACCACACCTGGAAACTTAAGATCCGCAGCAAAGTATTTAGTAGCAAAGTAATATGATAGTAGCGGTAACGGTAGCAAAAGTAACAGTATTGGGTTTATAGTGATTGTAATAGTAGCAACAGAAAAGTAAATAAGCGAAGAACAATATGTGAAAAGCTCATAGGCAATGGATCAGTGATGGATAATTATGTCGGATGTGATTCCTCATGCAATAGTTATAACATAGGGTGACAGAGAACTAGCTCTAGTTCATCAATGTAATGTAGGCATGTATTCCGAATATAGTCATACGTGCTTATGGAAAAGAACTTGCATGACATCTTTTGTCCTACCCTCCCGTGGCAGCGGGGTGCTATTGGAAACTAAGGGATATTAAGGCCTCCTTTTAATAGAGTACCGGACCAAAGCATTAACACTTAGTGAATACATGAACTCCTCAAACTACAGTCATCACCGATAAGGATCCCGATTATTGTCACTTCGGGGTTAACGGATCATAACACATAATAGGTGACTATAGACTTGCAAGATAGGATCAAGAACTCACATATATTCATGAAAACATAATAGGTTCAGATCTGAAATCATGGCACTCGGGCCCTAGTGACAAGCATTAAGCATAGCAAAGTCATAGCAACATCAATCTCAGAACATAATGGATACTAGGGATCAAACCCTAACAAAACTAACTCGATTACATGATAAATATCATCCAACCCATCACCGTCCAGCAAGCCTACGATGGAATTACTCATGCATGGTGGTGAGCATCATGAAATTGGTGATGGAGGAAGGTTGATGATGACGATGGCGATGGATTCCCCTCTCCGGAGCCCCGAACGGACTCCATATCAGCCCTCCCGAGAGAGATTAGGGCTTGGCGGCGGCTCCGTATCGTAAAACGCGATGAATCCTTCTCTCCGATTTTTTTCTCCCCGAACATGAATATATGGAGTTGGAGTTGAGGTCGGTGGAGCACCAGGGGGCCCACGAGGCAGGGGCGCGCGCCCAGGGGGTAGGCACGCCCCCACCCTCGTGGATAGGGTGTGGGCCCCCCGGCCTTGATTATTTCATCAGTATTTTTTATATATTCCAAAAATATTCTCCGTTGATTTTCAGGTCAATCCAAGACCATTTATTTCTACACATAAATAACACCATGGCAATTCTACTGAAAACAACGTCAGTCCGGGTTAGTTCCATTCAAATCATGCAAGTTAGAGTCCAAAACAAGGGCAAAAGTGTTTGGAAAAGTAGATACATTGGAGACATATCACCTATCGCACCTTACTCTTTGTTTGGAAACTCTGCAACATGATACGTTGCAGCCGTGTAGGTCAGCACATGGAATATGCTGGCAAGATAACACCATAGAGCAATGAACAAATAACAACTATCACTACATGCATATTTGGCTGGTGGAGGCTCTATGGTTATCATTTGCATAAAGCTAATTTTTCCCTACAAAAAAGGAATTTATTTTAATTAACTACAAAGTTTGATGAAATTATTGAGAAGGTACCCCCAACTCAATCCCAAATTAACATTAATAACCCAACATATTCATTAAGTAAAGTGATGAGATCAACATAATAACTCATGTACCAGATACTCAAGATGTCCATAACAGGGGACACGACTAACCATGATTAGTTTATACACTCTGCAGAGGTTTGCGCACTTTTCCCCACAAGACTCGATCTCCTCCTTTGTATTTCTCGCACTGCATGATGTTTGAGAAACGTATGACCGAGACACAGTCTTTCTGAAGAGGTCACCTTAACCGAATAGATAGTCCGGTACACCTACAATCCCCTACATTTGCTATCCCATCATGGAAAGGATTCTCACAACTTACTCAACTATGCCAGAGCCCATAATGGCTTGTGGCTGCACATGGAAGTTTCTAGCATGAATAATCTTGTGATCCCTTTGAGCCTGGGTGGCATTCCATAGGAGGATCACACGGGTACCCCGGGATCTCCTTGGACAAACAGGATCCCCCAGGTGCCCACAACCAATCCACCCAGATGTGTATTAAAGCATCCACCTTAAGTTAACCCTTAGATATAAATAACTCTCACATCTTTCATGAATCTCACAAACTAATCCATGTCTACAAGCATAGCAAATTAGGGCAATCATAACGCAGTAATACCCGGGTTTTGTATATAAGACAATAGGTTCCTACCTCATCAACTACTTCCCAATACCCACATGTTATCAAAGTCCTACTCATGCAATGTTTGAGGGTAATAAAGGGGATATGATCAAAGTGTTACTTGCCTTGCTGACGATCGGAAAACCCTAGAGATTCGTAGTAGCAAGCCTCGCACTCCGGAAACTCTATCGTGAACAAGCAATAGCACTGAAGGAAATATTCCCTAGAGGCAATAATAAAGTTGTTATTTATATTTCCTTATATCATGATAAATGTTTATTATTCATGCTAGAATTGTATTAACCGAAAACATAGTACATGTGTGAATACATAGACAAACAGAGTGTCACTAGTATGCCTCTACTTGACTAGCTCGTTGATCAAAGTTGGTTATGTTTCCTAACCATAGACATGAGTTGTCATTTGATAAATGGGATCACATCATTTGGAGAATGATGTGATTGACTTGACCCATTCCGTTAGCTTAGCACTTGATCGTTTTAGTTTACTATTATTGCTTTCTTCATGATTTAGACATGTTCCTATGACTATGAGATTATGCAACTCCCAATTACCGGAGGAACACTTTGTGTGCCACCAAACGTCACAACGTAACTGGGTGATTATAAAGGTGCTCTAGAGGTGTCTCCAATGGTACTTGTTGAGTTGGCATAGATCGAGATTCGGATTTGTCACTCCGATTATCGGAGAGGTATCTCTGGGCCCTCTCGGTAATGCACATCACTATAAGCCTTGCAAGCAATGTAATTAATGAGTTAGTTGCGGGATGATGCATTACAGAACGAGTAAAGAGACTTGCCGGTAACGAGATTGAACTAGGTATTGAGATACCAACGATCGAATCTCGGGCAAGTAACATACCGATGACAAAGGGAACAACGTATGTTGTTATGCGGTTCGACCAATAAAGATCTTCGTAGAATATGTAGGAGCCAAGATGGGCATCCAGGTTCCACTATTGGTTATTGACCAGAGAAGTGTCTCGGTCATGTCTACATAGTTCTCGAATCCGTAGGGTCCGCACGCTTAACGTTCATTGACGATATATTATTTATGAGTTATGTATGTTGGTAATCGAATGTTGTTCGGAGTTCCGGATAAGATCACGAACATGACGAGGAACTCCGGAATGGTACAGAGATAAAGTTTGATATATGGGATAATAGTGTTTGGTCTCCGGAATTCACCGGAAGGGGTTCCGGATGTTTCCCGGAATGTTTGGGTACGAGAACACTTTGTTTGGGCCAAAGGGTAAAGCCCACAAGATTTTTGGAAAACACAAAAGGAAGTTTTGCAGAGTCCAGGGGCCAGACGCCAGGGTCCCTGGCGTCTGGGTCCAGACGCCGGGAACCTTGGCGTCTGGCCCTGGAGTCCGAGAAGGACTCTTGCCTTTCGGGTGAAACTGACTTTGTGGAGGATTTTACTCCAAGTTTTGACCCCAAGGCTCAACATATAAATAGAGGGGTAGGGCTAGCACCCAAGACACATCAAGAAACAACAAGCCGTGTGCTGGCAACCTAGTTCCCTCTAGTTTATCCTCCATAATAGTTTTCATAGTGCTTAGGCAAAGCCCTGTGGAGATTGTTCTTCACCAACACCGTCACCACGCCGTCGTGCTGCCGGAACTCATCTACTACTTCACCCCTCTTGCTAGATCAAGAAGGCGAGGACGTCATTGAGCTGAACGTGGAGGTGCCGTACGTTCGGTACTTGACCGGGACGGATCGTGAAGGTGTACGACTACATCAACCGTGTTGATAAACGCTTCCGCTTTCGGTCTATGAGGGTACGTAGACATACTCTGCCCTCTCGTTGCTATGCAACACCATGATCTTGCATGTGCGTAGGATTTTTTTTGAAATTACTGTGTTCCACAATAGTGGTATCAAAGCCAGGTTTGTGCGTAGATGTTATATGCACGAGTAGAACACAAAGGAGTTGTGGGCGTGGGTATATACATATTGCTTGCCGTCACTAGTTGATTCTTGATTCAGCGGCATTGTTGGATGAAGCGGCCCAGACCGACATTATGTGTACGCTTACGCTAGACTGGTTCTACTGACGTGCTTCGCACACAGGTGGCTAGTGGGTGTCTTTTTCTCCAGCTTTAGTTGAATCGGATTCAATGAACATGGTTCTTTTTGAAGATCAAAAAGCAATCACTATACCGCGTTGTGGTTTTTGATGCGTATATAAGAACGGTTCTTGCTCAGCCCGTAGCAGCCACGTAAAACTTGCAACAACAAATTAGAGGACGTCTAACTTGTTTTTGCAGGGCATGTTGTGATGTGATATGGTCAAGACATGATGCTAAATTTTATTGTATGAGATGATCATGTTTTGTAATGGAGTTATCGGCAACTGGCAGGAGCCATATGGTTGTCGCTTTATTGTATGAAATGCAATCGCCATGTAATTGATTTACTTTATCACTAAGCGGTAGCGATAGTCGTAGAAGCAATAGTTGGCGAGACGACAACGATGCTACGATGGAGATCAAGGTGTCACGCCGGTGACGATGGTGATCATGACGGTGCTTTGGAGATGGAGATCAAAGGTACAAGATGATGATGGCCATATCATATCACTTATATTGATTGCATGTGATGTTTATCCTTTATGCATCTTATTCTGCTTTGATTGACGGTAGCATTATAAGATGATCTCTCACTAAAAATTTCAAGGTACAAGTGTTCTCCTTGAGTATGCACCGTTGCCAAAGTTCGTCGTGCCGAGACACCACGTGATGATCGGGTGTGATAAGCTCAACGTTCATCTACAACGGGTGTAAGACAGTTTTACACACGCAGAATACTCGGGTTAAACTTGACGAGCCTAGCATATGCAGATATGGCCTCGGAACACTGAGACCGAAAGGTCGAGCGTGAATCATATAGTAGATATGATCAACATAGTGATGTTCACCATTGAAAACTACTCCATCTCACATGATGATCGGACATGGTTTAGTTGATATGGATCACATGATCACTTAGATGATTAGAGGGATGTCTATCTAAGTGGGAGTTCTTAAGTAATTTGATTAATTGAACTTTAATTTATCATGAACTTAGTCCTGATAGTATTTGCATAACTATGTTGTAGATCAATAGCTCGCGATGTAGCTCCCCATTTATTTTGATATGTTCCTAGAGAAAAACTAAGTTGAAAGATGTTAGTAGCAATGATGCGGATTGGATCCGTGATTTGAGGATTATCCTCATTGCTGCACAGAAGAATTATGTCCTTGATGCACCGCTAGTTGACACACCGATTGCAGGAGCAGATGCAGACGTTATAAACGTTTGGCGAGCTCGATATGATGACTACTTGATAGTTTAGTGCACCATGCTTTACGGCTTAGAATCGGGGCTTCAAAGAAGTTTTGAACGCCATTGAGCATATGAGATGTTCCAAGATTTGAAATTAGTATTTCAGAATCATGCCCATGTTGAAAGGTATGAGACCTTTGACAAGCACTTTGCCTACAAGATGGAGGAGAATAGCTCAGCTAGTGAGCATGTGCTCAGAATATCTGAGTACTACAATCACTTGAATCAAGTGGGAGTTAATCTTCCAGATAAGATAGTGATTGACAGAGCACTATCACCAAGTTATTGGAACTTCGTGATGAACTATAATATGCCAGGATAACGGAAACGATTCCCAAGCTCTTTGTGATGCTGAAATCAACGAAGGTAGAAATCAAGAAAAGCATCAAGTGTTGATGGTTGACAAGACCACTAGTTTCAAGAAAAGGGCAAAGGGAAGAAGGGGAACTTCAAGAAGAACGGCAAGTAAGTTGCTGCTCAAGTGAAGAAACCCAAGTCTAGACCTAAGCCTAAGACTAAGTGCTTCTACTGCAAAGGGACTGGTCACTGGAAGCAGAACTGCCCCAAGTATTTGGCGGATAAGAAGGATGGCAAAGTGAACAAAGGTATATTTGATATACATGTTATTGAAGTGTACTTTACTAGTGTTTATAGCAACCCCTGAGTATTTGATACTAGTTCAGTTGCTAAGATTACTAACTCGAAACAGGAGTTGCAGAATGAATAGACTAGTTAAGGGTGAAGTGACGATGTGTGTTGGAAGTGGTTCCAAAATTGATATGATCATCATCGCACACTCCCTATACTTTTGGGATTAGTGTTGAACCTAAAATAAATGTTATTGGTGTTTGCGTTAAGCATGAATATGATTGGATCATGTTTATTGCAATACAGTTATTCATTTAAGTCAAAGAATAATTGTTGTTCTATTTACATGAATAAAACCTTCTATGGTCATACACTCAATATAAATGGTTTATTGAATCTCGATCGTAGTGATACACATATTCATAATATTGAAGCCAAAAGATGCAAAGTTAATAATGATAGTGCAACTTATTTATGGCACTGTCGTTTAGGTCATATTGGTGTAAAGCGCATGAAGAAACTCCATGCTGATGGGTTTTTGGAATCACTTGATGCTTGCGAACCATGCCTCATGGGCAAGATGACTAAGACTCCGTTCTCCGCAACAATGGAGTGAGCAACTGACTTATTGGAAATAATACATACTGATGTATGCGGTCCGATGACTGTTGAGGCTCGCTGCGGGTATCGTTATTTTCTGACCTTCACAGATGATTTGAGCAGATATGGGTATATCTACTTGATGAAACATAAGTCTGAAAAATTTGAAAAGTTCAAAGAATTTCAGAGTGAAGTGGAAAATCATCGTAACAAGAAAATAAAGTTTCTACGATCTGATCGTGGAGGAGAATATTTGAGTTACGAGTTTGGTCTTCATTTGAAACGATGTGGAATAGTTTCGCAACTCACGCCACCTGGAACACCACAGCATAATGGTGTGTCCGAACGTTGTAATCGTACTTTATTGGATATGGTGCGATGTATGATATCTCTTACCGATTTACCACTCTCGTTTTGGGGTTATGCATTAGAGACAGCTGCATTCACATTAAATAGGGCACCATCTAAATCCGTTGAGATGACACCGTATGAACTATGGTTTGGCAAGAAACCAAAGCTGTCATTTCTTAAAGTTTGGGGTTGCGATGCTTATGTTAAAAAGTTTCAAACTAATAAGCTCGAACCCAAATCGGAGAAATGCGTCTTCATAGGATACCCAAAGGAAACTGTTGGGTACACCTTCTATCACAGATCCGAAGGCAAGATATTCATTGCTAGAGAAGAAGTTTCTCTCGAAAGAAGTGAGTGGGAGGAATGTAGAACCTGATGAGGTAATTATACCTTCTCCCGAATTGGAAATTAGTTCATCACAGAAATCAGTTCTAGTGATCTCTACACCAATTAGTGAGGAAGCTAATGATGATGATCATGAAACTTCAGATCAAGTTACTACCGAACCTCGTAGGACAACCAGAGTATGGTCCGCACCAGAGTGGTACGGTAATCCTTTTTGGAAGTCATGTTACTAGACCATGACGAACCTACGAACTATGAGGAAGCGATGATGAGCCCAGATTCCGCAAAATGTCTTGAGGCCATGAAATCTGAGATGGGATCCATGTATGAGAACAAAGTATGGACTTTTATTAACTTGCCCGATGATCGGTGAGTCATTAAGAACAAATGGATCTTCAAGAGGAAGATGGACGCTGATAGTAGTGTTACTATCTACAAAGCTCAAATTGTCGCAAGATGTTTTCGACAAGTTCAAGGTGTTGACTATGATGAGATTTTCTCACTCGTATCGATGCTTAAAAGTCTGTCCGAATCATGTTAGCAGTTGCCGCATTTTATGAAATCTGGCAAATGGATGTCAAAACTGCATTCCTTAATGGATTTCTTAAAGAAGAGTTGTATATGATGCAACCAGAAGGTTTTGTCGATCCTAAAGGTGCTAATAAAGTGAGAAAGCTCCAGCGATCCATCTATAGACTGGTGCAAGCATCTCGGAGTTGGAATATATGCTTTGATAAAGTGATCAAAGCGTATGGTTTTATACGGACTTGCGGTGAAGCCTGTATTCACAAGAAAGTGAGTGGGAGCACTACATCATTTCTGATAAGTATATGTGAATGACATATTGTTGATCGGAAATAATGTAGAATTTTTTTGGAAAGCATAAAGGAGTGTTTGAAAGGATTTTTTCAAAGAAAGACCTCGATGAAGCTGCTTACACATTGAGCATCAAGATCTATAGAGATAGATCAAGATGCTTGATATGTTTTCAATGAGTACATACCTTGACAAGATTTTGAAGTAGTTCAAAATGAAACAGTCAAAGAAGGAGTTCTTGCCTGTGTTACAATGTGTGAAATTGAGTAAAGACTCAAAACCTGACCATGGCAGAAAATAGAAAGAGAATGAAAAGTCATTCCCTATGCCTTCTATAAAGTATGATATGTTGTTTACTAGTCCTATTGTATACCTTAGCATTTTTCTGGCATGGGAGTACAATAGTGATCTAGGAGTAGATCACTAGACATCGGTCAAAATTATCCTTAGAGGACTAAGGAAATATTTCTGTGTTATGGAGGTGATGAAAGAGTTCATCGTAAAGAGTTACGTCGATGCAAGATTTTTACATCGATCTAAATGACTCTAAGTCTCGATCTGGATACATATTGAAAGTGGGAGCAATTAGCTAGAGTAGCTCCGTGCAGAGCATTGTAGACATAGATATTTGTGAAATACACACGGATCTGAATGTTGCAGACCTGTTGACTAAATTTGTCTCACAAGCAAAACATGATCACTCTTTGGGTGTTAATCACATAGTGATGTGAACTAGATTATTAACTCTAGTAAACCCTTTGGGTATTAGTCACATGGAGATGTGAACTAATCACATAAAGATGTGAACTATTGGTGTTAAATCACATGACGATGTGAACTAGATTATTGACTCTGGTGCAAGTGGGAGACTGAAGGAAATATGCCCTAGAGGCAATAAGAAAGTTGTTATGTATATTTCCTTATATCATGATAAATGTTTATTATTCATGCTAGAATTATATTATCCGGAAACATAATACATGTGTGAATACATAGACAAACAGAGTGTCACTAGTATGCCTCTACTTGACTAGCTCGTTGATCAAATATGGTTATGTTTCCTAACCATAGACATGAGTTGTGATTTGATAAACGGGATCACATCATTAGGAGAATGATGTGATTGACTTGAACCATTCCGTTATCTTAGCACTTGATCGTTTTAGTTTACTGCTATTGCTTTCTTCATGACATATACATGTTACTATGACTATGAGATTATGCAACTCCCGATTACCGGAGGAACACTTTGTGTGCTACCGAGCGTCACAATGTAACTGGGTGATTATAAAGGTGCTCTATAGGTGTCTCCAATGGTACTTGTTGAGTTGGCATAGATCGAGATTACGATTTGTCACTCTGATTGTCGGAGAGGTATCTCTAGGCCCTCTCGGTAATGCACATCACTATAAGACTTGCAAGCAATGTAACTAATGAGTTAGTTGCGGGATGATGCATTACGGAACGACTAAAGAGACTTGCTGGTAATAAGATTGAACTAGGTATTGAGATACCGACGATCGAATCTTGGGCAAGTAACATACCGATGACAAAGGGAACAACGTATGTTGTTATGCGGTTCGACCGATAAAGATCTTCGCAGAATATGTAGGCGCCAATATGGGCATCCAGGTTCCGCTATTGGTTATTGACCAAAGAAGTGTATCGATCATGTCTACATAGTTCTCGAACCCGTAGGGTCCGCACGCTTAATGTTCTTTGACGATATAGTATTTATGAGTTATGTATGTTGGTAACCGAATGTTGTTCGGAGTTTCGGATAAGATCACAGACATGACGAGGAACTCCGGAATGGTCCGGAGATAAAGTTTGATACATGGGATAACAGTGTTTGGTCTCCGGAAGGGTTCCGAAATTCACCAGAAGGGGTTCGGATGTTTCCCGAAATGTTGGGTACGAGAACACTTTATTTGGGCCAAAGGGGAAAGCCCACAAGGTTTTTGGAAAATGCAAAAGGAAGTTTTGCGGAGTCCAGGGGCTAGACGCCAGGGTCCCTGGCGTCTGGGTCCAGACGCCGGGAACCCTGGCATCTGGCCCTGGAGTCCGAGAAGGACTCTTACCTTTCGGGTGAAACCGACTTTGTGGAGGCTTTTACTCCAAGTTTCGACCCCAAGGCTCAACATATAAATAGAGGGGTAGGGCTAGCACCCAAGACACATCAAGAAACACCAAGCCGTGTGCTGGCAACCCCATCCCCTCTAGTTTATCCTCCGTAATAGTTTTCGTAGTGCTTAGGAGAAGCCCTATGGAGATTCTTCTTCACCAGCACCGTCACCACGCTGTCGTGCTGTCGGAACTCATCTACTACTTTGCCCCTCTTGCTGGATCAAGAAGGCGAGGACGTCATCGAGCTGAACATGTGCTGAATGCGGAGGTGCCATACGTTCGATACTTGATGGGGACAGATCATGAAGGTGTACGACTACATCAACCGCGCTAATAAACGCTTCCGCTTTCGGTCTATGAGGGTACGTAGACATACTCTTCCCTCTCGTTGCTATGCATCACCATGATCTTGCGTGTGCGTAGGAATTTTTTTGAAATTACTACGTTCCCCAACAAGCATACATAAGCACTCAAGCATAAGATGCAAAGGTAAAACCAAAAGAAAAGATCTAAACAGAAAGTTCAAGTGAAGAGCTTCGATTTGCAAAAAGAATCAATCGAATCGGAGTTACGAAACTCAAACTACTGTCAAAAGAAGTTTGAATTCGAATCTGCTTGAAACCAAATTTTAAATTTCCAAAATCTTGTTCAAGTTACTAATCTGGACAGAGGGGAACAAGATAAAGATTTTGGCGTTGGTTTCACTGGATTTGGATAAGCGAGCAAAAAGTAGTAAGGGTCTAAAGATCAGGGATTAATCTGCGATACAAATAATTACAGATGGGTCCCTGGCCGAAATTTAAACTAAAAAGAAAAAATCTAATGAACGAACGTTCGCTAACAGAAACTAACAAACGAACTTGTTCACTAAAAGAACTAATCGAGTGAACATTCACTAACTAATATAACCTAAAAATAAATAAACCGATCTAAAAAACCGAACTTAAAAAAATGGATGGGTTTTTACTGGTTTTATACCGGTTCGGGGGAAGAAAAACCGGCGACGGTGGGCGTGGTGAGCCGGCGTGGCAGCGAGGCGGCGGGGAGCGGCGTCGACAGCAGCGGCAGGTGGTGCGGGGTGGTGCGGCGGCAGGCGGCAGTGTGAGGCGGCGACGGCGGCAGCGATGCGGCGGGCGGCGGCTTGAGGATGGGAGGGGGTGGCGACGGCGCTATTTAAAGGCCCCGGGGGGTGTCCTACTTGGGGGAGGGGTGCGAGGAGGAGACGGAGTCCGGCCGGACTCCCGCGGCTCGGGAGGCGGTGGCGGCGGCCTGTGCCGGCTGGGCTTCGGCCCAGTTGGTCGAAGAGTTTTTCTTAATAATTTCGCCGCAAAGGAAAATCCAAATAAAAAAAAATAAATATCGTAAAATCCCAAAAATAATTTTCACGGTCCTCTCCTAACGTTTAGGACCACGTGAACATTTTTCTCGGCTAAAATGCAGTTTTTAAAAATGCAATTTTTTTTCCTAATTTAACCAAATAAAATCTCATAATTTAAATAAATAAATATTTTTATTGGAAATTAAATTTCCATTATTTCCTCTGTTTTGAAGAAGTCATATTATCTTCTCTCATTATTTTATTTATTTTGAAATAACTGGAAAAATAATTCCAAATAAAAATCACCTTTACCAATTTTGAAAATTCAAAAATGGAATTTTATGAAAACCTCCAACTCTCTCACATGGTCCTTGAGTTGCTTAAGGACTCTAGGATCAAAATGTGTAAATAAACCAAATTCAAAAATGTTCAAAATATGGATGCATATGATGACCTAATGATTAATATCCAAATTGAAAAATGGGATGTTACAAATCTACCCCCTTAAGATGAATCTCGTTCTCGAGATTCGGGTTGTCTAGCAAATAGGTGTGGGTAGTCTTTTCGTAGGTCTTCTTCTCGCTCCTAGGTGGCTTCTTCCTCGGTATGGTGACTCCACTGAACTTTGCAAAACTTGATGACCTTTATGCGTGTAACTCGGCTGGCAAACTCGAGAATCTTGATGGGTTTCTCCTCGTAGGTTAGGTCACTCTCCAACTGAATTGCTTCCAGGGGAACTGTATCTCTCAAAGGAATATCGGCCATCTCTGCATGGCACTTCTTTAACCGGGAAACGTGAAACACATCATGAACTCCTGACAATCCTTCGGGTAACTCCAACTTGTAGGCCACTTCTCCCATACGTTCCGAAACTCGGTATGGTCCTACAAATCTTGGGGCTAAATTTCCTTTGACTCCAAATCATTTAACTCCTCAAAGTGGTGACACACGGAGATATGCTCTGTCTCCGACTTCATAGGCTACCTCCTTGTGTTTAGTGTCATCATAACTCTTATGCCTAGACTGAGCTACCTTCAGTCTATCGCGAATCAATTTAACTTTCTCTTCAGACTCTCTAATTAAATCTGGTCCGAACAACTGATGGTCTCCAACTTCATCCCACATCAATGGTGTCCTACACCTCCTTCCATACAAAGCTTCGAAAGGGGCCATCTTCAAACTAGCCTGGTAACTGTTGTTATATGAGAACTCTGCATAAGGCAAATTATCATCCCAACTAGATCCATAATCTAGTGCACAAGCTCTCAACACATCCTCCAGAATCTGATTGACTCTCTCTGTCTATCCATCTGTCTGCGGATGAAAGGCTGTACTGAACTCTAGCCTGGTACCCAAATTCTGGTGTAATTGATTCCAAAACTTCAAGGTAAACTGTGTTCCTCTATCTAATACGACGGTCCTTGGAACTCCGTGCAGACATACGATCCTGGTCATATATATCTTGGCCAACTTCGCGCTCGTATAAGCGGTTTTCACAGGGATAAAGTGAGCCACTTTGGTCAAGCGATCTACTACTACCCAAATGGAATCATAACCTGATCATGTCCCGGGTAATCCGGTGATG